>NC_133168.1:84924833-86314833 GCF_040802235.1 Manis javanica
AAAAAAAGAGAAGACCTAATAAATTATTGGAATTCTCTTGCCAAGAAAGTAGGAGTAGGTGGCAACTAAACCATGCATTGAAAAGGAAGCAGAATGTGGCATTAGGAACAATCAAGAGGTTCTGGAATCGCCTAGAATTGAACTGCCCAATAAGGTAACCACTATCCATCAAAGTGGTGGTTTAAATTTAACTAGAATTCAATTTAAAAACAATTTAGTTCCTTGATTGCACCAGCCACATTTTAAGTGCTCAGCAGTCACATGGGACGTTGCAGCTACTGTCCTAGAGAGCACAGATCTAGAACATTCCCATCACCATGCGCAGTTCTGTTAGGCAGCACTGACTAAAATCTCTTCAACATGAAGGCATTTATGATTTTGGGGGAAAAAATCAACAGAAACATGTTTAAATTCATCCACCTGGGTATATAATACGGCTTGGGGCCACTGCTGGAGACAAGGAGGCATGGAGGGGTGGTTTTGTGTAACAGTTCTGTCCAGCAGCAAAAACATTTTCTAATTTTAGGTTCTATATAAATGGGGATATGTCTTTTAGAAAAAGAATACTTTAAATGAGGATTCCATTCTACTGGCATTTCAAAATTAAAAATCCTATATAAAAATTTGCCATGCCTTACTTTTCTTCACTATCTTCCTAATAATTTGAAATCATCTCATGAAAATCTAAGTTCTACATAAAAAGCACACAGGCAGTAAAAATGAGAAGCAGCATGTCACAGGACATTACAGGAGCTGAAACAAGGTTTTCCGCAGAAGTACACTACTATTTCTTCTGCTTATCTTATTTTTAATGCAGCTTTTATACTTGGAATAACAGGCCTCCACGCAGCCCTGGAATTATTTACTTTTAAGTCAGCAAAGAAAATGGAAAATACTAGTCAGGTCTCTCTATTCCTTAACAAAACACCTCAGAATGAGAAGCGTTTACCCTGGAGGGCTGCAGAGAAAGGCAGGGCAAAGGCAGGCGGCCCGGCCACCCCGCTCGGCATCACCGGCGTGCTTACTTGGTGAATGAAGTCCATGAGGAAAGAGTGGGCTTTCATCTTGTCTTCGAGCTGGTGAAGAATGATCAGTGATGTGTTGCTAAACCCAGGAGCTTCTGCTGAAACACAGTAACAAGGCTTACATGCGTAATATACTAGCTTTACAATAATTACTGTTACTAAAATAAAAAGTTAAAAATCTATACAAAAGTCAAGTACCAACCTTTCAATGCAATTATTTGTTAACACTACTCAAGAGTTAAAAAAATCTGGAGGACAATTTGGGGGGTTTGATACAATTCATACTGTATTTACCCAGAATACAAAATACATTATTAATTTAATCACTTATATCACTCTAAGCTTGAAAGCTCAAAAAAAACAGTTAAAAAAAGTAGGAAACCACTTCCTAACTGTGTAATGAGGCTTAACAAACCTGGAAGTAGAAAATCAGGAAGAGAAATGGACATTTGAGACAGTTTCTGGCGTTGGGAGCCCCACAGTATATGCCTGAAGTTGCAATGGAAGTGTAAGAGGGACAGTCACTGGGGCAGGTGGGGAAGCATCAGGCAGAAAGATCTGATATGCCCACTCCTACACGTCAGAGGAAGCTTACTGCCACTCTCAGAGAAATGTATAATTTCTATTAGCCAAATACAGTGGTTATGCCAAAACTGTCATTCAACTTGGGGGCTAGTAAGTGCCAAGTGCCTACCTATGCCACCAATTTCCTTTTAAAAATGAAATGCTGAGATTTTATTTAATTAGTAGGGCTAATTAATATGCTTCAAACAGAAGTAGGATTTTCTCCAATGTTCCTTCAGTTTTCATTCTAATATGCAGATCTGTTCTGAGCCCTCTTCAAAATCTACTATAAGGCAAGTTAGAAACCTTTTAAAAGATGGATATTATATTGCTTCAGAAACTGAAAAATATGCTTTGAGATGCCTTAATAAAGGAACCAGAACATTATTCTCAAAGCATATCATTCCACAATATTAAAATTAGAATGTTCTTACCCTCAGGGACAGACTCGGCCCATCGTGGATCAGAAGCTGGGTAGTCATCTATCAGGTCCACGCTGATTTGGGTAACTGCTCTGTCTAGTTCACAATCGGAATCCAAGCCAGAGCAAGAGGAAAACAGCTCATCCACCATCATTTGAGCATGACCTAAATCTTTTCTGAAATAACATTGGAAGACAAAAGTATTAAAGGAGGCAAAACCTTTTCAAAACTCATCATGAAAAAGTTAACCACGAAATTAAAGTCCTATATGTAAGCCCACAGTTACTTACTTTCAATGACATTTACTTGAAAGGGAGAAAACTAGCATGCATCAATTAATTCAACAGATACATGCTGAGTACTTACAATATGCTAGGCCCTGAGGGCAGAATGACAAATAAGACACTAAACAGCAGTGCAGGACTTCACAAAGTAGACAGTGCCATGAGGAGTCAGACAATTAAACAAGCAGCTCCAAGTGCAGTAAGGCAGGGAAAGAACAGTACTACAGAGCGTGGAGGGGGAAAACCCAAGCTACCCATGGGGCAGAGAAACTTCCTGGGGGAGAGGTGGCTAAGCAGAGGCCTGTCGGCTAAGAAGCAGGTGCAGGAGGCTGGGGTGAATGTACAGAGGGGCCTGTATCGCAGGAGAGAACTGAAGCCCTGGGCGTGGAGGATGGCATCCCGAGGGAAGAAGTGGGGGAGACAGCTCCTGGGGCAGGCCTCTTAGAACCACTGCCCATTAAAGGAAAAAGTACAGAAAGTCTCATAAACCATGTGATGGAGCTTGAGCTTAGCCCGAAGGACAGTGGAAAGGCACTGAGAAGGAAGCACCATGATCTGCTCTACTTCTCCAAAAGATCATCCTACCAGTGAGATGGAAATGGGGGGTCAGACAGGAGGGAGAAAGCTCCAGTTAGGAAGACACGGCAGAACCACAGTTGTCTCCACTAGCTGTGGCTGCAGAGGAGGATGGAGACAAGGAGACAGGCTTGAGAAAGAAAGCTACATGAGGGGAATGCTGGCATCTGCCTGGGGCCCATGCATATTTTGCTCTGAACACCTGAATGGATGACGGTAGGGCTTGTCCCTGGAACAGGGGGTAGAAAAGAAAGAACAAGCTTCAGAGAAGACCAGCGTGGTTTGGGATGATGCTGAGACCACAGTGCATGTGGAATACACACCTGCTCTCGAACGTTCTGCGTTTGAACACCACGGGCCGAGCATAGCAATGTGTGTCTTCAGCAAATGAAGCCAAGGAAGGAGAAAACATTATACAGGGAGTAGAAGGAGAAGAACACAGCGGACGAGAGTAAACGTAGACCACTTTCAGGCGGTCCTGCTATAACAGAGACATGCGAAACGAGTGGTCGCTCAAAGGGGGATACAAAGGCAGGACTGGCTGTTCTGAAATGGCTCACACGGCTCATGAGAAGTAGACAGCACAAGAAAGGTTAAAGGTACAGAAGAGGAACAACTGAATGAGCAGGTCTCAATGAAAGCAGGAAATAACAGCTTTCCAGATAAATACAAAGAGATTAGCCTTCGGAAGAACCCCTCTTCCTACTCCAGAGGAAGGGAGAGAGGAAAGGCGGTTTGGACGCAGGTCTGTAAAAACTCTGTCCGGGGAGTTCTCCCATGTGAAGTAGGGGCAGAGTCAGCTGCTAAGTCTGGGCAACGAGGTGAGGAAATGGAAAGGCGGAGATCGGAGAGACCCTGAAAGGGTGTCCTGGTGCATCAGGAGACAGAGCTGCCTGGTGAAACACAGGAAAACTGCCCAGAAGTGGTAAAGGCCAGACTGAAGCAGGACACCTGGTAACAATACAGGTTATGGGAATATGACAAAGTTGGCTATGACAAGATCAGTAATTATTTTAATCAACAGAATAAGTTTCTTTCAACTCTCATGAACAAAAGATCTCATATTCATGTTAAGTAAAATGTAAACCAAATAATACAAAAACTAATTCCAAAGAAATTACACCATGAATGTAGTAATATTACCTGAGCAAAAAACTAAACAAATAACACTTAGAGTGCAATCTACCAATTTTGACCCCCAGGGAGCCTCTGGCACTATTTGAAGATAATTCTGGTTGTCATACCATGGGGAGAAGGATGCTACTAGAGTCAGGTGTGAAGAGGCCAGGGATGCTACTTAACACTAACTGGTTCCTGGGACAGCCCCACGACAGAAAATAACAAAAAATTATCTGGTCTCAAATGTCAACAGAGGGGAGGCTAAGAAATCCTGCTTTAACAGTACCGCGATTTCGTTTGTGAAGAGTGATTCTCTAAGACCGTCAGCAGACAGCACCCCAGAAATGATTACTCGTTAACCACCCAGGACTTCACCACGTTACACAGGATGTCAACAGCTCAGCTGTGTCAGGGGCCCAGTGACCCTGTGCCTAAGGTCACTACACTCTCAGGACTTAAGGTCAGGGTGCTTTTTATGCTTAATAATCTTCCTCTGTAAAACACTTAGAAATGACGACCCTGAGTTGAATAATGTCCTCCCCAAATCCACGTGCACCCTGAACCTTGTCATGTGACCTTATTTGGAAATAAGGTTTTTGCAGACAGGATCAGTTATGATGAGGTCAGAGTGGATTAGAGCAGGTCCTAGATCTAATGACTGGTATCATTATTAGAAGGACAGGTGAAGACAGAAATTCAGGGAAGAAGGCCAATGACAATGGAAGAAACTGGAGTGACGTGTCTACAAGCTAAGGAAGGCCAATGATCACCAGCAACCACCAGGAGCTGGGAGAGAGGCAAGCAGAGGGTCTTCCTTTGTCTCAGACATGAATTCTGCCTATCATGCGTGCTGGCATCTTCCTTGAAAGGTTTAGTAAATTCTTATTTGAATAAACACTCAGGACAACTGTGATTCAGCTCTTGCTGTGTCCCTGACTGGCTGTGTGAAGCTTTGGACAGGTTGTTCATCACCTCTGCAACTGTTTCTTCCTTCGTGGAGTGTTGGGTGGGGTGGCAGCTGGAGTGCGTGATGGATGTCAGCTGCATCAGATCCTGGTTCTGAGGAACTGGAGCTGACCACTGTGTCCCCCAGTCCCCAGCTCACGAACTGTGACCCCGAGTCGTGTCTTCAGAGGGAGTGCAGCCCTGATGGCCGACACAGCTGACTCTGGGCTTCTGACCTCGAGGACTGTGACGTAGTAAATTTCTATTGTGTTAAGCCACCCAGTTTGGGGTAAATTGCTAGAGTATATATACACAGGAAACTAATCAAATGACTGTGGCGAAGTGCTCTATTACCACTTAAATTTTGAGATGTCATAAATCTGACAGAATTATTAATTAGAGGATAAACTTGTGCAAGATAAAACTATAGCAATTTAATCCAAACCTTGGCAATAAGACTGAACACCATGCCCAACAAACGAGATTAAAGGAATAATATTAAAAGCAGAACCAAAAAGCTTGTCTCACGGTGCCCTCTGCTGGACAGGACACTAAGCTCAGAAGGTCATTCTGATGGCACGGAACTTCAAACCTGTAACACACCGTAGAGTCTATTACCCCTTCCATGAGAGTGAGCCACTATGCATCAGACACCACTCTATGCACGCGATTATAGGTCATGCGGTGAGAACTGGGGAAACAGAAGTAGTCAGCTCTAGTTCCTCCAAACAAGGATCTAGATACAACTAATGATCCGTCACGCACTCCAGCTGCCACCCCACCCGACACTGCACAAAGGAAGAAACAGGGTTGCAGAAGCGATGAGCAAACTGTCCAAAGCCTCACACAGCCAGTTAGGGACACGGCAGGAGCTGGATCACAACTGTCCTGTTTACTCAAATAAGAATTTACTACACCTTTTAAGGAAGACACCAGGACACATGACAGGCAGGATTCATGTCTAGGACAAACTGAAGCGACTGGATTCACCTTAAAACCAAGAATATGAGGTCAGCAAGTGTGACAGACCAAATCATTCCACCTCCCCCCACTGCACACTCCCTAGGAGCACCTGCCCCCTGGGTGCTTCCCTCCGAGGCTTGCTCAGGCCAGTGTGGGGTCAGCAGGTGGGGCCCGGCAGAGACGGGGAGAGTGCCTGTGCCCCGAGGCACACTCTCCTTCCATTCGTGGGGCCCCGAGACAGGTGAGCCGGGCCAGGACAGCCTGCTCAGGCATGAGGGGCCATGTGGAGCCAGCAGAGCCAAGCGGCCAGCACCCCTGGGATGTGCGCGGGCCTAGCTGGGGCCACTGACAGTGAGTGAGTCCCGACAGGCCAGCAACACAGCCACCTGAGCCTGACCCCACACGCCTGGACTGTGGAATCATGAACTACTTTAAATAAGCCACTAAATTCTGTGGTGATTTTCTACAGAGCAAAACCCAGTAAATAGGCCAAGTCCAAATTTTTTACAACACTGATAAAACTTTGTATTTATTTATGCATTCAGCTTAATATCATACTTAAAAGACACCTGTGGCCTGTCCTCGTGGTCCCCATTTTTACCAGTACATCGCTTCCCACTAACTGTGCCGGGTGAGCCGCACTGTGCCCCCGGCCTCACTGGAGCCCCGCCTCCAGAGGCCGCCAGGCCCCAGCGACAGCCCGCCAAGCACTCAGCTCAGAAACAGGTTTCTCCCTCGGAGGTGTCACTCTGCCAACTGGCTCCCCACCGGTCAACAAATAAGTAGCGTATCAATAAAATGTGTCCTCAGAATAAAATAAACCATGATTTTAAAATCTTATTATACCTGCAGTATTGCAGAAAAGCAGCTTTTAGCAATTTGGTTTTATCTTCCTGGGCTATGGTTTCATTCTTTGTAGAGGTCTCAAGAACCATATTCTGTAAAATAACAAGCCATAATTTAGAGCTGAGTATCTCTAATCAGACTATTCTTAACTATCAGATTAGAAACTGGGCCTGTGGCAGCAACGCCACGACACACGAGCTATGCCAGTGGGTCATATACTTAAGGTACTTAGAAATGATAAGAATCCCCAAATGATCAAGGTGTTATAGAAAAGGTGTGTGTAATTCAGGGATTATATTGTGAGTAAAATTACTTGGGATTTCATCATAACCAATGCCACCTTCTACAGATGCACTCTCACACAGCTCATTTTACTAAGCATGATGGTTGATTTCTAGTTTAAACAAGGACTTAGAAAATTTTTAAAAACATGATAGCTTCAGCACACACAGCAGTATTACAAAAACCACAATTACAAAATAATGGAAGTTAGAAAATTGTGACTTTCTCTTGAAACTGTACCAATCATTTTTATTTTTGAATTACAGAAATGGTCTATGTATTTCACACACTATTCAAATGGAGATTGCCCCGAAAAGCATTAATTATTATCAGTCTCCTGTAAAAGAATAAAAATCCCATGGCTCAGGGTATTTGGGTTTCAAGACGACAGGAAACAACACTGATGGTTTGTACCTCGCTCTCCCTCTCAAAAATCATCCCAGAGTCACAAGACAAAAAGAAACAGAACCACCCAAATGCCTGTGATTCCAACTGTAACACACGAGGATGGAAACCAGAAGAAGGGGCAGCCAAGGACAGAGCAGAGCAGAGACAGGCAGAGCCCTCGTGTGTGTGCGGGGACAGGTCTGGGTGTGAGGACGGTGACAGCGCTGTTTCAACATGACAGTGGACGCAGAGTTTCTAGAGATCTGACCCTGGAGAAACTATACGGAAAGGCATTTATAGAGCTGCTGCGGGGGTGTGAAGATAAGCCAGATAACAAAGAAAAGGAGCAAATATAAAATTAGTCCATATGCACTCCAAGAGTCACACAAGCTATATAATACAGGAAATACAGTCGGTACATTACTTGACTCAGTGAGCCATAAACAAAATCAACATTGTCATTTTAATGGAAAAAAATTTGTATTGGAATGAGCAAGGCAGAGGAAAGAGTGTAAGTTACCTTAAAGCCTCATCTTCCACAAGAGGAAATCAGTATGTCTGAAACTGGTGAATTAGGAGACAGCAATATATGCATATTACTGAAAATATGAGGAAAACACCACGAGAAACAGCTGAAAGACTTAAAAAGTAGTTGCTTCTAGAAAGGCCAAAGGGGATGAGGATGATAACAGAACTAATGCTTTCATCACAACTCTTTTAAAACTGACTTTTTAAAACATCTGTGGAAAATACTCTGCTACAAATTTAAAAATCTTATGGAACCATATTACCTCATTGCTTGGGCCAGCAACTGAAGATGCTAGGGAATCTTCAAGATCTTCTGCTAATATGGACACATTTTCCCTTGAAGTAATGGACACCAATCCACTGTTTCTAGAAAAAAGGATAGGAATGCCGCCACAGGAACCAGCTCCTAAAATACTATCTCCTAAAAGAAAAATACACAAACGTAAAAAGCAAATGCTTTCTAACAAAAAACCATTTTCTAAAATCTACTACTGTAAGAAGAAAACCATTTTGATATACTAAGAACTTTCTTTTCCGTTAAAAATATCACTACTTTAAACTTAGCTTTTTAACCCCAGATCAACTGTCCAGAACCTGTCGCTATCTGAAACCGCAGACTCTATGTCCTTTAGCTTTAGGATGATAAAAACTAGTCTTGCAAGAGAACAGTGAGTATGCTAGCCAAAAAAGAAAAGTATTCATTCTGCACAACTCAAGAGTAACAGCTTTTTCAATCTGACAGAGTCCTCTTGCCCAATTTGACCTTTACTTCCTGAGTGAGCCGACACAAGGGCAAAGTCCAGGCCCTCAGCGGCCTGACACCCGCCCACCCACAGGCAAGCGTCTGGTGCTGGGATGGGGGTAGCTTCACCCTGCTGCCCCCAGGACTTTGGCCTCTGCCCAATCCCTTCAGAAGGATATCCTGATTATCTGCTTGGCTTTTTATCACTCCTGGCCGGCTCCCCAGACCCCATGCCCCCATCCCAAGGCCCTTACATGAGTCCAGCACTGGATTTTTCTTACTCAGGGACCTGGACAAACTTATCTGAAGAACATTTAAGCAAGTCATTCTTACTTACTAGGAATTAGCAATTACTTCTCCAAGCATTAGTTCTTTCCTCCTTGGCCTCTTCTGGGGAAAATGTTACTATTTTTTCCCAGAAATATAATAATTTGGGATTTACTGCCCTTTGTTTTTTCAGTAGGGTTATGACTTCAGCTACTGCAGGTATGGAAATGAATGTCTCAGGAATGCTTGGAGGGATCATGCTTGAAGCAATATTTATGAAAAGAACAAAATGGCTCAGAATGACTCACGAGCTCACTAGTCATGCTTTCTAAAACTGTTACTGTACCTTGTGCATTAAAGACGATTTTCTCCTGAGGAAGAGAAAACTTCCCAGTCCCTGTGGAGCACACACAGACAGCACTCTCAGTATACAGATACGCAGTCTGGTTGGAAAAGTTTGGGACCATCAACCGACACATAATCAAGTCTTCAGACTGAAAATCAAATTAAAATTTACATTTAATGAGAATTAAAACAAACACGCTTATTTGTATGATTATATAATTCACATTTTTGTACAATGATATCTTACAAAAATGATAATATAATTCAGACTGTCCTTGTGAGAACCTAACCACTACCCATGAGATGATTTACAAAATATGACAGAGTAAGTTTATAAACATCAATTAAAGAAATCATCTGTTTAGTTGCAAATAATTAGCAAATTTCCAAAACATCTCCATGATGTAAGATTTTAACTAGAAGCCTATAAAAAATGTGAGAAAGAAAAGGATTAAAATTCATTTTATTATTTATTTTGGAATTAGCAAATAACTTTATAAATGATACCTGATAAATGTTTTAGATCTTACTTCACTGTCAAGATATCAAGCACAAGAAAATTGAGGTAATTTGTTCATATATAAAATCAGAAGCAGAAGGAAAACAATTCCATTCACAATTGCATCAACAAGAATAAAATACCTAAGAATAAACCTAACCAAGGAGGTGAAAGACCTATACCCTGAAAACTACAAGACACTCATGAAAGAAGTTAAAGAAGATGCCAATAAATGGAAATACATCCCGTGCTCATGGATAGGAAGAATTAACATTGTCACACTGTCCATCTTGCCTCAAGCAACCTACAGAGTCAATGCAATACCTATCAAAATACTAACAGCATTCTTCAATGAACTAGAACAAATAGTTCTAAAATTCAAATGGAACCACAAAAGATCCCGAAGAACCAAAGCAATCCTGAGAAGGAAGAATAAAGCAGGGGGGATTATACTCCCCAACTTCAAGATCTACTACAAAGCCACAGTAACCAAGACAATTTGGTACTGGCACAAGAACAGACCCACAGACCAGTGGAACAGACTAGAGAGCCCAGATATAAACCCAAGCATATGTGGTCAATTAATATACAATAAAGGAGCCATGGATACACAATGGAGAAATGACAGCCTCTTCAACAGCTGCTGTTGGAAAAACCAGACAGCTACATGCAAGAGAATGAAAAGTGGATCACTGTCTAACCCCATACACAAAAGTAAACTTGAAATGGATCAAAGACCTGAATGCAAGTCATGAAACCATAAAACTCTTGGAAGAAAACATAGGTGAAAATCTCTTGAATATAAATATATAAGCAACTTTTTCCTGAATGCATCTCCTCGGACAAGGGAAACAAAAGCAAAAATGAACATGTGGGACTACATCAAACTAAAAAGCTTCTGTACAGCAAAGGACACCATTAGTAAAACAAAAAGGCATCCTATAGTATGGGAGAATATATTTATACAGGACATATCCGATAAGATGTTAACACCCAAATATATAAAAAACTCATACACCTCAACACCCAAAAAGCAAATAACCCAATTAAAAAATGGGCAGAGGATCTGAAAAGAAACTTCTCCAAAGAAGAAAATCAGATGTCCAACAGGCATATGAAAAGATGCTCCACATCACTAATCATCAGAGAAATGCAAATTAAAACCACAATGAGATATCACCTCACACCAGTTAGGATGGCCAACATCCAAAATACTAGGAACAACAAATCTGGTGAGGATGCAGAGAAAGGGGAACCCTCCTACACTGCTGGTGGGAATGTACATTATTTAGTTCAACCAATGTGAAAATAATATGGAGGTTCCTCTATAAACTAAAATAGAAGTACCATTTGACCCAGGAATTCCAATCCTAGGAATTTACCCAAAGCAAACAAGATCCCAGATTCAAAAAGACATACGCACCCCTATGTTTATCACAGCACTATTTACAATTGCCAAGATATGTAAGCCAACATCTACTAAGTGTCCATCAGCAGATGAATGTATAAAGAAGATGCGGTACATATACACCATGAAATGCTTTTCATCAATAAAAAGAAAACAAATCCTACCATTTGTAACAACATGGATGGACCTAGAGGGTATTATGCTCAGTGAAATAAGCCAGGCAGAGAAAGACAAGCACCAAATGATTTCACTCATCTGCAGAGTATAAGAACAAAGCAAAAACTGAAGAAACAAAACAGTAGCACAATCACAGAACCCAAGAAGAGACTAGCGGTTACCAAAGGGAAAGGGGATGCGAAGGTGCGGTGAGGAGGGCAGCAGAAGTGGATTAAAGGGCATTACCATTAGCACACATAATGTGGGGGTGGTACGGGGAAGTAGGTATTGCACAGAGAAGACAAGTAGTGACTCTACAGCATCTCACTATGCTGAAGGACAGTGACTGCAATGCGGTACGAGGGGGACTTGATATAATATGCGTAAATGTAGTAACCACAATGTTGCTCATGTGAAACCTTCATAAGATTGCAGAAATAGATAAAAGACGTAACTAAATGATAAAATTAGCAAATGCTAAAACGACATACTGTTTGTTATTAAAGAAATAATTTCACAAACAAAACATTACAAATGGTATCCCATGATTCTTTTATTCTCAAATTGTTTTCTTTATACCCATTTGCATTGTCTGATAAATTTTAACACTTAACATGTTTTTCTTGAATAACATCACATTAGGTTTATTCTATTTGAAATAAAAGAACAAATTAAAAGATTTCAGCCTTCAGTTACACAAGTCTTGTTGAGAATAAGGGTTTAACAAATTTAGGTATTACTCAAGGTTAAATGAAATGAATTTACGGCTGTTAATGCTTTTCCTCACGGAATATCACAGATATTAAACAATATATTTATTATTATTTACTATGTTTACTATTTAGAAGTTTAAAATTAGAGATCATTTTGATTGTTTATATGAACTTTGATGAGTATATGATGCTGTTGCCTACAAATATCTTACTTTGAGCAAAAAAGGGGAATTTTCTGCATTATACCAGGCTCACACCAAACCCAGTCCTTTTCTCAGGTTGTTTCTCCCTTAGTCTCCACTGTAAATTTCATCATCAACATTGTATTTCTACTCAATACTATAGAAATGACAATCCCTTCATGGAGCTAGAGCAGTAGAAACAAACTGCTTGCTGCCAGGTGGCAAATAAAATGCAATGCCTAAAAACTAGCTATTTAGAAATATTTCCAAGCCCTGCAGATAAATCTCTTAAAGAACTTGGCCCTGCAATGGTTAGGGAAAAATCGGTTACATTACTGTCACTTTGTGATTTAACTTCCAGAAATCTTACCTGAAAAGGTGGATTATATTGAGTGACTTCTACAGTTACTGCATCTGACATTTGATAGCCGTTATCTTCTAATGTTATCAGGGAATAATAGACGAGGCACGGACTATCTGCCAGGTGCCACGCTGCTGCCAGAATCAGGAGTCCGTCGCTAATCAATGGAAAAGAAAGATCTATAGCCTCTTTGGAAAACAGCCTGGAAGGTTTGTATACAGTTAAACAAACACTTACCATATGACCTAGCAATCTCACTCCTAGATATTTACCCAAGAGACATAAAAACACGTTCACAAAAAAACCTGTATGCAAATGTTTACAGTGGCTTCACTGCTGAGCACCAGAAACTGAAAACAGCCCAATACCCTTCAGCTGCTGGACGAACAGACCCTGGTATGGCTATTTAATGGACGACTCTCAGCAGCAGCAGGACACACTAATGAATGACTATCAAATATGTCATGCTAAGTGAAAGAACCTGGACTCAAAAGACACATATGATTTATACTACATGATCCCACGTCTGTAAAGGCATTCTGTAAAGGTAAAACCACAGGGACAGAAAATACATCAGTGATTGCCAGGGCCTGGAAGTGGAAGGAAGGGCTCATTACATACAGGCAGGAGGGAACTTTTGGGACTGTTCTGCATCTTGACTGTGGTTAAGGTTAAATGCACTAATCTGTCAAAAAGAGTAAATGCTACTGCATGTAGACTATAGCTCAATAAACCCAACTTGATAAAAAAAAAATCAGCAAATCATCAAATGCAGGGATTGGCAAAGTGCAGGCCTCAGGCCAAAGCGTGCCGGGCACATGTCTGTACGTGAAGCCTTGCCGGAGTGCAGCCCCACCTGCTCCTTCTGCACCGTCTGTGGACGGACCGCCCAGCCCCAGAGCTGTTCTGGGCCCTGCCTAGAGAAGGCCGCCCACCCAGTTATAATGGGTTCTTCAAACCTTTCTTTTGTCCAAAGAAACACGTTTTTAATTTTAATCATTGGTTATAGAAACTTCAAGCTGCTCTATTTGTGAGAACCTTTTTTTCCATCTTAATGCTAATTTGTTAAGTCTGTCAAAGTTGTTACCCCCAACAGAGAATTAAATGGTCTGTAATCTCAACCCTTCCAAAAGATTCAGTAACATCTATTAGCAACTTTCATTCAAGACTCAGAAATATTTAACAGGGCAGCAAGCACCCTCTACTGACAAGTAAAAATGAGAAACCAGCTAGTGATTTAATGACATGCACTCAAATCAAGCAGTCCTAACATGGCTCTCATTTTCCTTCTCCACTGTTCTCTTCCCCTAGCTTCCAACCCTCATCGTGTCCCCCTGGACTCCTGAAAGGAATTCACAGATATCAGCCCAAACTGTAATACACTGGCAGTGACCTAAATAGCTCACAGATGGCAGACGAGAACATTACACATGGAAGGAACGGAGTGAGGTCTCAGAGGACACGGTCTTGAGTGTCCTCTCCCTATCAAGTAGGGAAGTGTACTTGGTTACACCTACGGTAAGACTCTAAAGTTACTGTAGAGATTGCATCAACGTGATAGGCGGTGCCCGCTGAGTCTCGAAGACACAACCAATGGGGTTCTTTATGGAGTGGTGCTAGGATCAGTTTTATAAAAACAGTTTTATAAAAACATGTTTATAAAAAAAATCTTCATGTTTGAAAAAACAAAGCTATTTGAGGTAGTAAAGATGATAGGAAAAAACAAAGCTATTTGAGGTAGTAAAGATGATAGGAAAAAAATCACAATTTTGCATATCAGTAAAAAACCTGACTAATTTTTATGGCATATATACAAGGTAATTCATTTAAGACTTTAAAAATTGCAAACTGTACATCTTAAATGAAGCTTTCTGAGCTTTGTATCAGTAATAATCTAGTAAAAGAACTTATAAGCCTGTTCACTGAAAATATAAGCCCAGGTTGCAGCTGGGCCGAAATGGGCCCTCTGTCGGGAGGATCAGTGAGCACCGGGAAGACAAACACGGCCCTTGAACAAGAGAGACCCGTCTGCATGTCGGACACTCTTTACAGATCACTCGGAACAGAGGATATAAGACATGACCAGTTAATGTGGAGTGAGGGTGGGAAGGAAGGTCAAGACGGAGAATGCAGGCCGTGCCTCACAAACCCCCTAAGCTCCCTGCCCTCAGGACACAGCGAGGGTGGAGTCCTGGGCCTGCGCCCATAGAGGCCCCCAGCATGCTGCCCTCTGCCCCTTGCAGCCCACACCACCACTCGGGGAACTACACATGGGGAAAGGTCTGCATCTGATGTCCACGGAGGGCTGTGTCCCAGCAGAAGTTCTAAATTTCTTAAACTCTGGTAAAGATAAATGAAAACAGGTAAACTGTCTATTTAAACTGCTTATGGAAATCAAACATGTACTAATATTTTTTACCTCTTTGATAGTTTCCATAAGGTTTTCAGAAACTATAAAGAAGAATCCTACAGATAATCTCAATAGCCTGAGAGGTAAAATCACATACAACTACAATGCTGTCCAGGAAGGAGGCAGCCTGTCCTGCCTGAGCCCTCGAGGCCCAGGAGGACGGCCCTGGACTTCTGAGAGGCTGTGCTCTGAAGGACTGCAGCTCACATACTGGCCCTCACTAGGAATCTCCTCATAGAAGCTATGATACAAATGACTGAGTTCCATATGACCTTTGGTATTAAAGCTAAATAACAATGTGGGATAAATTAGCTTTATCAGACTAACCTGGGACCCTAAGCACTGCTAACAGCATTGTTGCTAAGAGGAAATTCACGGAGTCCAAACCGTGGCTGAGCTGTGATGTGTACTGCCAAGAGAAAACCTTACCCCTAAAAATACATTTACTGACATTCCTTCAGCAACAGGAAAGGCTGGAGAAAGGCGCCTGGCGTCTCCGCCGAGAGGGAAATGCTGACAGCACGGAGCACCCACAGCGGTGGAGGCACCTCTTAGCAGTGAGAAGAGAAGCTCCAGCCGTGGGAGCAGAAAAGATGAACCCCCAACCAGGCAGACAGCTACTGCGAGAACATACAGCTGAAGGATGAGAACTGCCTCCATTTCTCAGTCAACCGGCATCTCCAGGTAAGAGCACAACCCAGTCGGTAGCGCACGGCAGTCCGGTAAGATCGGCCGCAGAGCGCACAGCAAGGCCGCTCACCGTTCCAGGAGGAACATCAGTTTATTTTTCTGTCTGTATTCCCTACGACAAATCGCTCACTTACTTACCAGTTCTGCTTCAGATCCAAGTATCGAACGTTGACCCCTTCTTTAATCGCTTCATAGTCACTCTCAGATCCCTGTACAAAAATATCAGTGACATAAGCTCCTTGAGCACAGGAATCATTCCTTTCCCCCTGTGTTCCCAGAACTACCAAAGTGCCTCATTCACAGCAGCTCCTTTACTGAATGGATAATTGCCCATTTAGCAATTAAGTAAATCAGTGAGTTCTAATATTTCTAGAAACTGAATATCCCATTTCCACTTATCTGATAATTAAAACTGTATGTGTGGTGCACTGAAGGTGTTCTACTAAATGAAACTAAGGGTACTAGCATTCTTCAATAACCCTAAGTATAAATCACAGAATGAATATTACTGTTCCTTACCCAAATGGCATCAGCAATGTTTTCCTTCAGGACTCTGTTTATATCCCAACTATGTGCTTGTTTTTCTGAATAGTCATCTAATTCCCACTTACTGATGCTTGAACTTGTCAGACTATAAAAGCTTGATCTCTCTCCATCCCAAAGGACACTGGAAAGCTGTGTGGAGGAGAAAAAAGTCCAGATTATTAAATCACTGAGATTGAGGTATAGATTATTAAGTTCTAATGTTAATGACTATTTTTATGAAATTTCAAATTTTGCATAGTTCATGCCTATCTGATTAGCAACCGAGCAGAATCCTTCCCTGAGGATTCAGAGGAGGGAGCCTGAAAACAGTCGGGGAAGCAAGGCTGTTTCCAGAGACACAAAGGTGGCGGGGAGCCCACAGGGAGGGCAGCCGGGAGGGGGAGAAGTCACAGGGTCTGCAGAGAACACGAGCAGTCCTGTGAAATTGGAATATAGATTATTAACTAGACAAGAAGCAAAAATAAGGCTCAAATGAAAGACTAGGGAGATACAGCAGAGGGTCCTGACTATGAGTGTGCAAACCTAATGAGCAAGGGAGATATATTATCAACGGCTTTTGAACACAAGCGCCATGTTATAGGAAAATGAATCTGGCAGGGATGCGTGTAGTTATACACGGTTATGTTATTTCACCTTTTGAGTATATACTTGCTTATGAAGCATAGACGTGTTTTTTAAAGTTGGTGCACATGTGACTGTTTTGAGTTAAAACCCTAATTATCTCCATTTCTCCTGTTGGGACTCTGGCCACTAATGGGACAGGGGCACCGACAGCGAGTAAACTGGACTGGCAGCAAGAGCTTGAGCAAAACGTGCCAAGAGTGAGGATTATGGCCTAACAATACAAGCAGAAAGATGGGGGTGGAAATGGGGTATTTCTGAAGCCAAGTCATAGTATCTGTTAAATAATTTGCTATAGAAGGAGAGGGAGACACCGAAAAATAAAAAAATCAAAGTTTTTTCCTGGATCATTGAAGAAAGTGACAATGCCATTAACAGAAATAAGTCAAAAGAGAAATGAGTTTTGTAGGTTACTGTATTGTCAAAAGGAGACAAGACGGATTATGAGCGATTTGTTTTCTGACATGCTAACTTTGAGGTTCAAAGACCACTCAGGGAACAGATGATGAGAGCGACCTGAAATCTCCTAACTCAGAGCATAGGAAAGAAAAGACAGGCTTTCAACTCAAACAGGTGCAAGCATGAATCTGCCACCAACTAGTTCGGGACCCGGGGCAGTTTACCTAGCCTCCCTGAGGCTGCTTCCTCATCCGCAAACTGGAGAGAAAGCTTTCGACATTACAGGCAGTCAGAGGAATTACACAAGATAACCAAATATGGAGCAGCTGGTAGAGAGGAGATGCTCCTGAAATACGAGTTCCCATCATCCTTCGTTATCCTGGAGCTCACGGCAGAAGCCCAACTGACAGGTGCAGCTCTGAGCCATCCGCACAGACAGCTGGGCTCACGGGAGTGAGGAACACGCTGGGTTAAGTCTAGAAGGCAAAAATCAGTCCACAGACGTTTATCTTTTTATGGAACAGTGTTAATTCAAAGAATGCACTTGTAAAACAGCCTGTGTGATTTAAGAATATTAAAGTGATACAGTATGTGAAAGGGTTAGTATGAACTCATGTGATCATCATAAAAGATCAAAGGTTGTATTTTATGTATACCACTGTTCATATGGTGACAATACCAACTTCACAGGAAACTTCCAATTTACTGATTTCATTAAGAAACAAGCCCATAAAGCCAAGTTTTTTACCAACTTACTATGAGATCAGTGCTAGGAGACAAAATTCCCAGAAGAGAAGACACCTTGCGACTGATTCCTGAAAGCATGCCCTGCCCCTGCGGCAGGACGTGCTGATGGATCTTCCCTGAACCTTCAGGTATCAGCCGAACCAGCGGGCTTCCCGATGAGGACAAAATAAAACTTCCTCCCTGGGAACAAACATTGTGAAATTAGGTAAGCATCTAAGACAAAGATGTGTTACAAAACTAACACAGAATGCTCAGATACACAGAATCATCTGCAACTTAAAACAGGTCCATTCATATAACAATATTAACTCCACTTAATAAAACTTTTGCTGCAGTTTTATTTTTTAACTGCATGTTTTTAAATTTTGATTTTTAAATTACAGGCTCACCATAAAGTTCGATAAATCAAGTATCAGATTTTATTTCTTTGGTAAACCTGCAGAGTACACATTAGCATATCATTCTTCATACTGTCTAAGAGTTTCTAGGTCACTCTTGAAGAATGTTTCTGGAAGAAATGAATACCACTGACAACTATCTCATATCTACTTCAGAGTCCTATGAGAAGGGCTTCCCTTCGTCTCACTACTCCAATCCTAGACCCTTACAGTCTTTTCCTGCCTCTTGATCCCTCCCTGACTTATAAGGTCTGCTCAAAACCCCACACTTTCAGTCATTCAAATCCCACTTCCAAACAAATCACCACTTTCCAGTAAGTATAAAAGAATATCCACCATATACCTGCACTGCTGTTAGGAAATTGTAAGTCTTATCACCTCCCAAATCTACTGAAGTCTCTGTGTAGGTGTCTTCAGCAGCAAGGCTTGGCCAGTAGCGGACGGATCCCCCTCTGGTGGCGACCATGACAGCGACAGCCTGGAAACAAGACGAGAGCGCTCAGCAATCACAACGACAGACAGATGACAACAATATGAAGAAAGCAGGGCAATTACTAAATCAGAAACAACAACTCCTTCTTTTTGTTTAAAAGTTAAGTATAGTTGACATACCATACTACATTGGCTTTAAGTGTACAATGATTTGACAGTTATATACATTACTAAAACGCTCACCACAATAAGTGTAGTTATCATCTGTCACCATAAAAGTTATAAAATTATTGATCATATTCCCTATGCTCTGCTTTCATCCCCATAACTAGTTTATAATTGGAAGTTTGTCCCTCTTTATCCCCTCCACCAATTTTGCCCATCTTTCCATCTCCTCCCCTATTGCAACCACCAGCCTGTTCTTTGTGTTTATGAATCTGTTTTTGTGAATGTGCTTATGAATTTTATGAATGTGTTTATGAATTTGCTTTGTTTGTTGGTTTGTTTTTTAGATTCCACATGTAAGTGAAATCATATGGTGTTTGCCTTTCTCTGTCTGACATTTCATTGAGCTTAATAACCTCTAGGTCCATCCATGTTTTGTTGCAAATGGCAAGGTTTCATTCTTTTACATGGCCGAATAATATTCCACTATATGTGAAGAAAAGGAAACCTTTCACGCTGGCTATTGGTGGAATATAAACTGGTACAGCCACTATGAAAAACAGTATGGAGTTTTCTCAAAAAAAAAAACCAAAAACTAAAAACAGAAATACCATACAACACAGTAATTTCACTTCTGGGAATTTACCCAAAGAAACTAAAATCACTAATTTAAAAAGATATATGTACTCTTATATTTACTGCAACATTACTTACAACAGCCAAGATATCAAAGCAATCTGTCTTCCTTTATTTTTATTTTTTTAAGGTATCATTGATATACTCTCTTATACTGTCATCTTGAATCTCCTGTGTCTTCCTTTTTATACTTTAAAAATGATCATACAGTAAAATTGACTTTTTTCCTCTTACTGTATAGTTCTATGAATTTCAACACCTATACAGACTCATGTAACTATCACCACAATGAGGATACAGAATAATTCCATAAGTACCCAAAAATCCCTAGTGCTATCCCCTTATAGACATACCCTTCCCCATCCTAACTCCTGGCCACCACTATTCCCATCATTATAATTTTTTCTTTCCAAGAATGTCAAGCAAATGAAATCACATAGAACATAACCTTTTGACACTGGTTTATCTCACTTAGCATAACGGCTTTGAGATTCATCCAGGCTGTGGCACGTCTCAATAGTCATTCCTTTTTATTGCTGAAAAGTATTGCATTCTATGGATGAACCAGTTTGTTTAACCATCCACTTGCTAAAAGATATTTGGGTTGTTTCCACTGCTGGTGTCCACAAATAAAGTGCTCTGAGATTCATGTACTGATTTTTTGCATAAACATTACATTTTAATTTCTCTAAGGTAAATAGATAGGAATGAAATTGCTCGGTCATATGCTAAGTGTATTTTAACTTTATAAGAAAGTGAAAATCAAATGGCTATACCATTTGCACTCCCATCACCAACACAGGAGTCCCAGCTGCTCCACATCCTTGTTGGTGCTTGGCAGTGTTAATACTTTTTATTTTAGGCAGGTAGTGTTACCTGTTGTTTCAATTTGCATTTAGCTAATGGCTAATGATGTGAACATCTGTTCTGTACCTATTTGACAACCTTATAACCTCTTTGTTTGGTAAAGTGTCTGTTCAAGTTCTAGGCCTTGTTTTCAAATTGTTTTCTTACTAAGCTGTGAGAATTTTTATGTTCTGTAGACAAATCCTTTGTTGGGTATATGATTTATAGATATTTTCTCCCAGTCTGCAGCTTGTCTCTTCACTTTCTCATCAATGTCTTTGGAAGAGCCATGTTGTCAATTTCGATGAAGTCCAATTAATCTTTTTTTCCTAACGGATCACACTTTTAAGGATTTCTAAGCACTCTCCCCCTAATTCCAGGTCATGATAATTTTCTGCTAAAAGTTTAATAGTTTTGTTTTACATTTAGATCTATGATCTATTTCAGTTGATCTTTGCATAAGGCATGAGGTTTGGAGAAAATTTTATTTGCAGATGGATGACCAATGATTCCAACAACATTTACTGAAAAGACTATCCTTGCTCCATTGAATTCCTTTTGCATTTCTGTCAAAGATGAAAGCTCCACCTTCACCGGGTCTGTATCCATCCTGTCTATTCTGTCCTGTTGTCCTGTGTGCCCATCTCTGACACCACCACGGTGTCCTGATTCCTGTACCTTTATAGCTATGTTTCACAACAAGGTTGGATGATTCCTTCCATCTTAGAACTCCCTTCTTTAAAAAAGTATTTCAATTAGCATTTAAGTCACCTACCTGAGTAGAATGTGCTTCACCTGAGACAGCAGAATAAGAGAGGGCCACCAAGTCAGCACTCCAGGGGGAATCACTAGGTGGCAGCTGAAGTTCTTTGCACACAGATAACTACAGAACAAACCCAAACAAAAAATCTTTTGCATCAGATCTTTTTTGAAAATCCATCAGACTTTACTACTATTTTCTTTCTCTGTCTTTTTTAGGTTCTGATTCATTGCTAGAAATACCTTGCTACAGATATTCTTTCTTCTCACACCTTTTTGATCAGACTTTCATCACAGCTTTCAGTAAGTTTAGAACAAAAGATTTTGAGACATAAAAATCAGGAAAACCTAACAGCCAGATCAGAACCTGAATATCAACTAGTCCAGTCTCTCCTAGGACTAAACAAGGTCTACTTAAGCAGAGAAGTGCTCAGTGTCCCTGTGGAATTTCCCCAGTTCTAGTCTTGAGTTATTTATTTGACATGTAAAATCAGCATGACTACAGAGTAGTTATATCAAGTTACTCAGAAATTGTTTTCTAGATAAAGAGGCTGGGGGCCTAGTGAGTGATGAGTAGTGCAAGGAAGTACGCCTGGACCAGAGCAGCCAGAGAAACAGGCTGGGGGCCCAGTGAGCGATGAGCGGTGCAAGGAAGTACGCCTGGTCCGGAGCAGTCAGGAAAAGAGGCTGGGGGCCCAGCGAGCGATGAGCAGTGCAAGGAAGTACGCCTGGTCCGGAGCAGTCAGAGAAACAGGCTGCTGGCCCACTGAGCGATGAACGGTGCAAGGAAGTACGCCTGGACCAGAGCAGTCAGGAAAAGAGGCTGCTGGCCCAGTGAGTGATGAGCGGTGCAAGGAAGTACGCCTGGTCCAGAGCAGTCAGGAAAAGAGGCTGCTGGCCCAGTGAGTGATGAGCGGTGCAAGGAAGTACGCCTGGTCCAGAGCAGCCAGAGAAACAGGCTGGGGGCCCAGCGAGCGATGAACGGTGCAAGGAAGTACGCCTGGTCCAGAGCAGTCAGGAAAAGAGGCTGCTGGTCCAGTGAGTGATGAGCGGTGCAAGGAAGTACGCCTGGTCCGGAGCAGTCAGGAAAAGAAGCTGCTGGCCCAGTGAGTGATGAGCGGTGCAAGGAAGTACGCCTGGTCCGGAGCAGCCAGAGAAACAGGCTGGGGGCCCAGCGAGCGATGAGCGGTGCAAGGAAGTGCGCCTGGTGTGGTGCAGCCAGAGAAGGAGGCTGCTGGGGGTGAGTCATTAGACACACAAGTGATGACCCATGTAGGAGAAAATGACGACTCAAAAGTTAAACTGACAATTTTAAAAACTGTTGTGAGTTTTTCCTATTTTATTAAGCATCATACAGTAAATTCAGTGAAATACAGTCCATTCTTCTTAGAAATGAATTTAGTTCATTAACTCATAAGGATGGTATTTAGTTTTAGACTTTGAAAGATAGACTAATTAGCATGACATTCATTAAAAATTTCAATGTCTCTTGTTTTATTATAAATAAATAACATGGATCTTGTTTTACTAAAGAGAAGAAACTTTTTTCACAATAAACATATGTATATGCAGCTCAGCATTTATTATCACACAAACATGCAAATACATAATACTTGAATAGATTCAGATTACTGTTGTTCAACAACTCTAAAAACTTAGGGTAAAAACTAAGAGCCAATTGGTAATGCTCTCTTCTAACTTCTAGGTCTCTAAAGAGCCATTACCTTAGTAATAGGTGACAGAGCAATCTTCCAAATAATGAGTTTCTCTTTGCAGACCAGACAAGCCCATCCGCCTTCATCTATGTGAACAGTCAGCTGATCATCAGCTAAAGAAAAGTATGAGGTAATCTTAATTATGAATAAGAAAACCTGTTAAAATGTCCTTATACCAAAATGTTTATCACCACATTTTCACCAAAAAATGTAATTACCACACACAAAAAAGATTAATTCACAACAAAAACACCCTTTAATAATTCAAGTTATTAATTTCCAAACAAGAGATCCATTTAACTTTCATAACCACTTTTAGAAATAGTGTCTAAAGGCAATAAGTATATCCTGAGCCTAGGTTTAATACCTTAAGTTTTGTTGTAAACTGGTATCTTACTTTCTACAATATACAGTAACTTTTGTAATTTTATTTCGATAAAGCAACACAAATAATAAACCCTCCCATTAAATACATACAGTATTTCGAGGAAAAATCATGTTCCTTAAAAGTATATGACTTTCAAGTGAAAAAATAAATTACTTCATTGTATGGAGACATAGAAGAGACATAATAAGGAGACATTCTGTATTAAGTGACAAAATTCAATTAGTATATTATTGTCATAAGCATCCCAAGTAAACCTACATAAACGTGTTAACAGCCCTGGAAATTAAAGTAACTTGAGCTTTGCTCCTTGATTTAAGACAAGGCAGAGGGGCAAAATAAAAGATATCAATTATATGCAAGCTAAAGTATCAAAATCACGGTAAGTGTGGATTTTTTGATGAATTGGAATAACTGTTCAGTATTTTCTTTTCCTGAAAACACTACAGCAGCTCTAAATCCTCTGCTGTGAGCCCTGGAGGACCCTTAGGACCCTGACTTAACACATAGCACTTGACAGGTTTCCACATGGAGAAGAGTTCTCCAAGTTTACACACCTCTTTCATTTACACACCTGGTTTCTAGGGACTGTCTCCTCTGGAGCTGTGTACCATCTGCTATTAACATAGTCTGGTGGCATGAACATATGTATGTTAAAAGGTTTAAATGCAATTTAAGCTAAAATTTTTAGAGAGGAAATTTTAAAAATATATTATTAGTTATCTGAAAACAACTGTACCCAAAACTCCCAAGGATTTATTGGCAAGATGGGCAAGTTCAAGCTGATGGGAAATGTTCATTCTTCTAGAAGGAAGTACTTTAAACTTTCTTTACCACCATCCACCATATGAAATACATGTTACATCATGATGCATTCACACACAATGTAAATAAAACAAAGTTACTTAACATTTTTGTATGAGCTAAACTCTGATATTTTCTATTTTATTTCACTTTTTTAAAAACCCTGGTTATGAAACACTAAATTGATTTCAGTTACTGCCTATAGTTTGAAAAACATTGTTCCAGAAAATCACAAAGATCTAAAATTGAATCCTTAACAAAAATGGCATGGGCAGATCACTCAGGATGCTTTAAACTTTGCTCTTTCGGCCACCCAATACTTTATCCTTCCTGTTACCTTTCTGAAGTTTGTGTTGACTGCCTCTTCCAAACTTCTACTCTGATTCTCTCCCCAAAAAAATCTTCTATGGTACACCACATTGATAACATAAATTTGTGCATACAGCTGCTGGGATACTACACAGGATCCAGAAATGGAGGTAAGACTTGATTTTCCTGCATTACTAAACCCAATAATCTGAGGCAGCAGTTTTTTTGGGTTTTGTTGTTTTTAAAAGCTAAACTTCATATACTCAATCAACTTTTGAAACTGGATGAAATTTTGCATAAGCAGTATTTACGACCACTAAAGACTTAATTTGACTGTGCTAAGTGAAGTCATTCTGCTTCTCAAATTTATTGTGTTTCTCAATCACAATGAAAGACCAAATAGGTTTCCTGTTTCTCCCATTTAAGTGAAGGTTAAAAGAGAACGCACAGATTTCAATCCCCATGCCAGACCTAGGCTTCATTTTGAATTGCTAATAGAGGCAAATGGAAATGACACCCACCTTCAGCCAATGTTAGGGCTTCCATGATTTTAACAGGGAGAGAAGATCCAAAGGTTTTCACATCATAGTTCATGGACTCAGTTACAGAGTGGTGTGGGAATGTTCGTGTAGGTGTTCCTCTAAAGAAAAGAGAGCATATTACTTCACCCATAACTTAAGATTTTCCACTATCCAAATTTTTGTATGTATATTTTCACATAAAGATCTTTGATAAATAAAAAGAAAAAGGTATGGTGGTGAAAAAAAACTGGCACAAGTATACTGCATAATTAGATGTATTTTTCATTTCAAAAAGACTGTCAAGACTTAGGAAAGCTTGGCTTCAGATTCTTAGTTCTAGTAATTAAATATACGTTCTATTCACTTAAGCTATAACTCTGTTTCCTTAGCTGTATAACAAGGTTGGACTAGACCACTGATTTTCAAACTGGGTCATTCTGAGGGTCTCAATGAACACTTTCGAAAAACAAAATATAAGAAATGGAGCCATCATACACTGTGGTCCAAAAGTTTTACAAACATTGGGTTAGACTACTTTTCAGCTCTCATCAACTCCAGAATTATAAGAATTTGTCAGATCTGTACAATCAAGCAAAAAATTAGTGTCATGACTTTCTGCTGTTACCTCATCTTCAACTGCAGATACAGCAGTAGAAATAACATTTCCTTCCCACCTTCTTGTTAACATTCAGAAAAATAATGTAAAGTTACCAGTATAAAAGTTATTCTACCCTTTATCTTTAGGATTGAACAAGGAGATACACATACAAAAGGATAAGAGCTTTGTTCCTTCACAAAGTATTGTAACAAACATTTTGGTTAAGTGATCACCAGAACGTAAGAAGAGATTAAAGAAAAACACATTAAATAAAGTACAGCTTTTATTCCCTGACTTTCCTCAAAAAGATTAGAGAACCCTGGCAAGATCACCACTTTAAAGAGCGCTTTTCAAAATGCAAAAATCAAGGATGCGGTGTCTTCTTTAAAGTACTGTAAGGTTTTATGAATATATTTTAATTATACGTTCGAGACCCAATATTACTATTTTCTTGCAGGGGTGAATGCATTTTTGACAGACATATTCAGAAGAAGCTTCTCAGAAACACATTCCCTTCTTCTAAAATTCTAGATTAAATATGAAAGAGGGGAGGCTGAGGAGCATGGTTTTATGGGTGATGGGGGCAGATGCGCCATGCTTTTATTAGTAACAAAATTACACTTATCTCACTATTTATGGAAATTTCCCTATTAATTTAGCTACAAAGTTGATTTCTGTAGCTAAAGGCCCTTTAGTTCCCAATGAGAAGACACTAATGGCAGTTACACGTCAGGCGTTATATGATTTTCCAGGGCTGGCGATCGCCACGCCCACCATCACTTCGTATGTGTCGCGTCTTTTCTCATCGACTCCTTCGGCCTTAGAGAAGCAGGCTCAAGTCGGCTACTGGTATCGCCATTTCACGGATGAAAAGCATCCTGAGCGATTCTCTTATACCAGTTCAGAAGTGCAGTTAAGGAGAGAGGCAGGTAGCCGCTGATTCAAGCCCAATTTGTTCTTCACCCCTGTGCAAAGGTAATTGCAGGAAAAGCACAGAACGAGGACTCATCCGAGTTGATCGGAGCGAGGTGACAACCGCGAATGTGGAAGGTCTGTTTCCCCAGGACTCTGGCCTGCGCCTGGCCCTGGCGTTCCCGGGCCCGGAGGCTCCAGGGGACACTACCCCGTCCGGCCCGTGGCCCGGGAGCCTGTCGGTCGCCAGACCCAAGCGGGGATGACCACTTACCGCGAGCTCAGCGAACTACGCCAGCCGACCGGCGAGAAGATCCCCGGGGAGCTGACCGCGGACCCCAGGGACAGGCCCGTCCTGCTTGCGGCCCGGGGCGTGGAGCCCGCTCCGACACCGCCCAGCGGGCCCCTTCGGCCGCCGGGCCCTGGGGTCCGCGGGGAGGACACCGCCGGGAACATGACGGGAGGGAAAGGCGACAGGGAACGCGCCGGCTCCTGCTGTGGTGCTGAGGAGCGGCTCCCGCGCGGAGCTTGAACACCTAAGGGACTGGAGGGCGCGCGGTGAAACGCAAAAACCCCGCGCCCGGCCACGGGGCGTGGGCGGGGCGGCTGGGTTGGGAAAGGGCGCTCGGTGATGACGTCCAAGTGCAGTACCCAGCCGTGGGGTGTGGTCGGGGCGGTGGCTCTGGAGGCCGAGGGATCCGCTTCCTGGTTCCCCGCGGCCCCGGGCGATGGCAAGTGAAATCGGGAAGCCACGTGCGCTTCTCGACATCGGTGGGTGGTTGAATGCGAAGCCTCTCAGCGCGCCGGTCCTTCCCGAGCGTCTGGGGACGTGAAGAGTGCGTTCCCCAGCCCTAGCGGAGAAAACCTGTAAAGCTGACGTGGATTTCACGCTCGGTGCTACATTTGTGCTTCTCTAGGTCTGCCATTTTCCCGTTCAGCTCTGCAGTCTCAGGCCCCAAGTCCGTGTCTCGAGCTCAGATTCTTCTAAAAAACCGCAGGCTCCTAAAACCTCCCTAGTGGACTATTTTCACCTGATGTCCTGCAGGGTCCACACTATATATTTGTTCACGGAATTCCTGTTCTCCTTTAGGGCACCTATCCGGCTACACTCCTGTACCGTTTGTTAAAACTGGCCAACTGCCCAAGGCAAGCACCCCACTCCATAGAGTCATTCGTCCCTCTTACCCGCACTCTTAAGTTACATCCTTATATTGTGGCTCCCAACTATCTCCAGTAGATCTCACTTTTGGTCTGCCTGTGCCCTGTTGAAGTACTCAACTCTTTGTTTTTTGTCTTTAGCCTCTTTTTTGGTCTCCATGCCTCTGTCTAGTCTTAACTTCTGCTGCGTCGGATGGTCTCAGCTCTGGACGTTCACTCTCGATTCAGTGAGACCAAAAATAATGACAACGAAACGTTGGGGGTAAAAGGTCTTATGCCACATTTTATCGGTGGTGGCTAGAATCCCATCCACATCGGGCAAGTCTGCAGTCTGTCTCTGCCAGTGTTGCCTCTCCCCCTCTGGGCAGAGCACTGGGCCAAGCTCCTTATATAGCAACACAGCCAACAAAGGCTCAGAGCCAGCGCATGTGTAAGCATGTGCCTATGCAGTAGGCCAATTACATCATTGCAGGTGCACAGTGGGCAAGTAGATTAGGGTCAGGTGAGGATCCTGGCCGTTAGAACTTCAATTTTCCCTATGCTCACTCGGTCCTACCCACTGTCAACATAATAAACTAAGGCCAATCTGAAGCTGCTTTTGAGCTTGTCGATGCTCTGATGGTTGACCATTGCCCATAGGTAATTTGCTAAGCTCCTTTGCAAAGTTCTTTGTGATTTAACTCTGGCTTGTTTTTCTGTCCCTACTCTACTTCCACCACTTCCCACTTGAACTCCACATTTCAAGAATAAAGAACCCGTTTTTCTGTCTAATGCCTTTTTCACATTTTACCTGCAATGCCCTCCCTCCCCTGTTGCCCAAGAAGTGCTACCTCATGCATCAAGTCTTAGTTTAGTGCCTTCTTAGTGAAGCCTTCCACAGGATTAGGTTTCCCTTTATCCTTTGCCCCTCTGTGCTCCCATGCGTAAGGTCTTTATAATATTTTTGCCCTACATAATAGTTGTTTACCTAACTCTCACATAGCTCCTTTTACATGTCTTAACAGCTGTTGCCTTTGTGCTCACCATAGCAGGTACATAGCAGACTTTCATTAAATATTTGTTGAAATAAGGGAATGGCTAAACACTGGCATATCCATATCCAGTCCACAGGGTGAATGTCAGTTGTTGACATTTCCCAGGGGGCGAGGGGGCAGGCATTCTTTAGTGCACATTAACAGCATCTGGGCAGTCATCTCATCAAGGTCATATAGGCAAGCCACTTCACTCCTTCGCCCACCAGGGTTTGTGACCCAACTTTGCAGCATTTCATCCTTGTTTCATTCTCACTGGGGGATGCAGGGAGAGTGTGTGTGTGTGTGTTGGGGGCAAGGGGTGGGTGGAAGTGAAGAGTAGTCATGTCTGAGAAGGTATTGGAATAAATTTATTCTTGGCCTTTGTTGGACTGATCAGTGTGGTATGACCACCATCCATTTATAAAAGCTGCTGTTTGCAAGAGCTGGAATGACTTGCCAACACCTTTGAGGAACTTCCCTGGAATCCAGATGTATGACAATGTAAGAATGGTAAATAACACCGTGTCATTCATTCATTATGGGTTTGTTGAGTTGACCAGGCTATATGATAAGTGTGGTAAGTATAAACAAAGCAGACGTGGGCCCTGTCCTCACAGAGATCACAAACCAATTAAGACACTGAACAAATGAACATAAATTTAAGTATACTCCTATGCATTGAGATGTGTGCAATGAAAGAGAAGAGCAGGGTGTGTGACAGAATAACTGGGGGCACCTAATTCGGGAGGAATCTACCAAAGCCTTTGAAGAAAAGGATATTTAGGCTGAGATGGGAAGCATGAGTAGAAGTTAGCCAAAGAATAAGAGGAATAGTGTTTTACGCAGAGGATCCTCAGGGGAGGGTTCTAGGGCAGCAAAGAGCTTGATACATTACAGGGACTTAAACCAGCTCAAATGACCAAAAGTAGAGGAAATTGGAGAAATAAGGAGGGGCTGTGAAGGGTCCTGTAGGCTCTGTCAAACAAGGTCATAGAAGAAACAGCATCCTCAAGCTGGGTAATTAAAGAGAGTAATGAAGGCATTTTAGGAACAGTGTAAAGTCCTGAGGCTCCTCACAACAGATGGGCCAAGAAAGGAAGGAGTCACCAGAACCTGAGAAAAATGGCTCCCTGCCAGAGCTGTGGCCTTGGGTCAGGGGCTGCAGGCCCCTTGTGGAACCCAGCAAGCAGACGGCTGGGGACGTAGTACAAACTCACGCTCCACCCAGCCTCAAGCCAGCTCTGGAAACCAAAGTGTGAGGGGCGAGGACACTAGCACAGTCCACGGAGGCCAGCCTCCCGTAGTGTGTTTAGAAGAAGGCAAGTAGATGGAAGGCTTTTGAGACATACACCGCGGGGCAGCCCGAGTGCCTCATCGCTCCCAGGGCTCTGTCGTTTTCTCATGGAGGCCATTTCCTTACCTTTTTTCCCAGTTTTGATGCCGGGGTTCTTGTTTGCGGAGTCGAAGAATGAACTTAACAGTCAAGGTAGGAGAGCCAGGGAGAGGCTTTTATTTAGGGATTAGTGAGAGAACAGAGCTCCTGGCTCACGCCAGGAGGGTACAGGAGAGCCCGGGGCGGTGCGCTGTCTAGGGGGTTTTATAGGCAGTTGAGAGATAAAGAGCTAGGGATGCAGATCCACCAAATGGTCTCTAAATGTTTATTTTTGAAGAGACTAAGTTTCTTATTAGTTTTCCGGACTATTTTGCAGAGTTAACATAAGTTTACTGCTTTGATTCTTTCTCAGAATAGCAGTTTTTGGTTTGGGAGCATATCAATCAAGCCTGCTTGTCTTACTTTCAAGGTGAGCTGAGTTATAGTAAGTTAAGAATCTTACTTCTTAACCTCTTGGGTGTAAAAATGCAGTCTTATCTTTAAAGGTGGAATCCTTCCTGCCCTTCACTATGTTCTTTATGGCTGGGCCTGCCTGCCGTATTAATTGCCCAGGTTATACATTACTTGATTAGGGGCTCGAGGACGAAAAGCAGCATCTGGGAAAGTTAAAGATAAGCCGGGCCTTTTAGCAGGCTAAAGTAAACTTTACAATAGCCTCATTTAATTGACACCATTGAAGATATGGGCCATGCTGAGGTATTTTCTTATCTGGGGGACGTTCACACATTCCAGGCCAAGTTAATCCTGGCTTTTTAGTTTTAACTAATCTTCACTGAAGAATGCTTATACTCCTACTAGTTTGATATCTTACTTTAGAGAATTAATGTGACTCTGTCTTTGCTTAATTGTTTAATACGGAGTTTTGGTAGGGGTCTTTTTCCAGAGGCCCTCATCCTACTCTGACTACACCCAGGGTCCCTGTCTCAGTTTTATTCATTTCCTTATCTGTCTTTCTACCTTATTTTATCCAGTGTTGCCACTTACTATAGAAATCTAAAAGGGATTAGGTAGTGCGGCAGCTCTCAAACTAAACCCACGCATGAGCCTCACCCGGAGGGCTTGGAAAGCTGGAGCGCCGCCCGCTCGGAGCGGCTGACTCAGGCGGGCTGGGCTGGAGCGTGAGAACAGGCATTTCCAACAAGTCCCCAGGTGTCCCTGCTGCTGCTGCCTGGGGACTTTGATAACCAGCGGTGTAGAAATTGAGAGTGTCCAGAGAAGACTCTGGAATTAAATGGGACTTGCTTCAAACCTCTCTCTGCAATGTTTTATGTTTGTTACCTTTTTGAGTCTCTGTTAAATTACTAATAGGACCCGCTTGTGAGAATTAGATAATATAGGTATGACTACACTGTGGATGTCAAAAAACACAAAATAGAAAGGCAAGCAAGCCGAAGAAAAAATTTTCCAGTAAAATAATAATCTTTAAAAATCAGTAGAAGAAAGCAAGCTACCCCAATAGAAAGAAATGGCAACGTATGAAGGGTATGAAGGAGCACTAAATTATACACTAGAAATGGCCAAAACCACATGAAAAATCTTCAACTTCACTGGTAACTAAAGAAATGCAAATTAAAACACCTATCAGCATTGTTTACCTGTTGAATTAGCAGGAATGTTTTTACAGATGAAAACAGCTCCTGCTGAAAAGGCTGTGGGGAAATTAGCACTGTTGTATACACTTCGGGTGGTATTATAATCAGTACAATCTTTTAAGAGGACAATCTATCGAAAAGCCTTATAATTTGCATATGCTCTTTACACTTGGCAATTTCACTTTTAGGAATTTATCTGAAAACGATCAAAGAAACCATAACAAAAATATATAGTTACTGTTTACAACAAGGAATACAGAAAGATACATGTCCAATGATAGATTTAATGCTATATGGTTACGAAGAATACATGCCGATGGGTGTAATGAATATTTAAAGATGTAGGAAAATACTCTGTTATCAGATAAAGCAGGTGGGTTGAAAAATAATACATCCAATATAAGCCCACTTTTGCTTTATTAAAAGAAAGGCTTCAGAGCATAGACATACGTATGTGCTTCCCCACTGTACTCCCTCCCTGAAATACTGCACTTTCAATTAAGACCAAACTTTGATGTTATGTGGGACTTATCACTGCAGTCAACAACTGGAAGGTATCCAGAATTGGTAGAATCCCATTCTCAGCACCACAGCGATGATGACCTTATTAAACGGGTAAAGGCAGGGGGACCGTGAGGGGACTCTTCCTGGAGAGTATCCCTGCGCACTTGTTTCAAGGCATTTGTCCAAGGGCAGTGGATCTTTCTGAGATAACTCTGCATTTCATTGGAGTTTAAAGGTCCTTCACACAGGGAAGAAGGCACATTGTGTTCATGGGTTCTGAGGTCAGCAAACTGTCAAGGGCCAGAGTATCTCTGGCTTGCAGTCTGCAGTCCCTGTTGTAACCATGAGTGTTGGCTATGTTCCAATAAAACTATCGATGGACACTGAAATCTGAGTTTCGTATAACTTCCATGTGTTATGAAATATTTTTATTTTTTTAAGCATTTAAAACTGTAAAAGCCACTGTTAGTTTGCAGGCCATACACATCGTGCAGATCTGTGCTAGCTTCATGAGGGGTGCACAGCCAGAACCTAGCATGGTACGTAACAAAACAAGATGCTTAGTAACAGTTTTTGACCAAGTTGAATGAATGAAAGTTACCAAGGGAACTCCACGATGTCTCAGATGTAAAAAACATGTGGAAAAACACCCCCAAAGGAATATTTACAATGTAGTTTCCACATACTTCTTTAATATACTTAATGTTTTGTAACATTTACATTTGCGTCCATTTATTTTCTAACAGCTTTGGCATTTTTACGGAATACAATGGATTTCCCAAAATGGAGCCCTCCTTTATAAAAGAGCACTTATAAGGGTTTGGCCTATAATGGTTTAACTTGTGGTTACTTCCCGGGAACCAGTCAGGTCCAAGGTCAGAGCAGACCTTGCACTTAGAGATGAGCTGGGAAGACGAACAATGTAAGCTCATATTATGTGAAATGTTTATCTTCCTATGTAGAACTTCAGGTGACTTTTCTCCTTTTATGCTTATTTTCTAAATTGCTTCCAAGAATGCATATTTTTTATGGCTCTCCATGCATGGAGGATGAAAGCTAGGATTCTCGGCATGGTGTTGAAGAACTCCTACGATCCTGCCCCTTTTCCACCAGTATCTTCTTGTATACAGCAGCAAAGCTTAGGAGATGATAGGTATTTAAATTACTGTAAAAAAGTACCAAATGTGGTGGCATGTGCAAACCCTCTGGAAGCAAAAAGGGGTGCCAACCATTGTCAGCAACAGCAGCTCTGTAATAGTTAGCTATTGTCTGAGAATTTTTTAAGTCTATTTTTTATCAAAGTATCATTGATACACAATCTTTGTTGGCTTCAAGTATACAATGCAGTGATTCAACAGTTATCCTTATTATTAAATCCTCACCCCCACTAGTGTGGTTACTACTATCTGTCAACACAGGAAGATGTCACAAATCAGTGACTATATTCTCCATGCTGCACCACTATCCCTGTGACCAACTTATATTATGATTGAGGATTTTTGTGCCCCTTTGTCCCCCTTCCCCAGGCCCCCTCCCCCATGGTAGCCAGTAGTCAGTCACCTTCTCAGTGTTGATGAGTCTGCTGCTGTTCTGTTCATTCTGTTTTGCCTAGTTACTATACTCCACAAATAAAAGAAATCATACGGCAATGTCTTCCTCTACCTGGTCCTGTAATTAATTTTTATCTGCCTTACCTCTTCTTTTAAAATAGAAGCTCCTTGAGGGCAGATACTGCCTTTCTCATGTGTCGTCACCCCACAGCATTTCCTTGTCTGTGAGAGCAGACACGTGGGGAGGGCGGGAGGTACTTACTGTACTGATGCAACTAGACATGACGTTTAAAAACAGCAAAATAATGAGGACATTGACAACCTTCGGTAAGGAGGAAAGGAATGGAACTTGTAATGATTACATATTTTTCTATATTCATAATGTTAATTTTTTCTTTACTCCTGAATCTCCACAGCCAAACGCTGGTAAGAAACTGAATATAATGAAAAGTTTTACAAGTGACAGACACAGATAAAGTTCAGTATAAACTTTAATCCATATTATAAAATGTTACCTAAAGACACAATTGAATATCTTGCATTAGAAAATATAATAATCCAATTCAATTTTGTAAACACTTCTATGGCACAAAGAGATTTCCCTCAGATCCAACCTTGTAATATTTTGTTTGCTTTCTGAAAACCACACTGTAATAGCAAACTGTATAAAGAATACAAATAAATCTTGTTAAAACAATTGTCACAGATGTACTGTTACTAATTAAATGAACACTGAGTTCATTTATTGAATTCATTTCATTCATTAATAAATTGCTGTATATAGAATGGAATATAACAGTCCATGCTTATCATGAAACACTGGTTTCTTTTTCCAGTATAACCAGGAACTGATGAGTACTTAGCACAGAAGAAAACTCCCATTTTAATTACATCAGCATAGTTTCTTCTTAGGTCCCGGCATTATTAGTGGGGAAAAAGCACTGCTTCTTGAGACAACAGCAGATTGACAGCGCTGACACGAAACACAGCAAACCCACAGGTGTCAGCACCGCTTTAGGGATTTTGAGACATTTAGGTGAATAAAACGAACCATAAATAAAAGAAAAAAGGTTACTAATGTCCTCTTTTCAAAAGAGTGACAAGTTCGTAAGGTGTCTTGATATCTACAGAACAGAAGAACTTCTCAACTTTCTTCCAGCGCTTTATTCAAAGGTCGAAAACTACTTTGGGTTTGGATTTCATTTGGATTTTAGCCTCACAGAATGAAATTTCAAAAGTATTTAAATGACTGGTAAAAAGCTGTAATAATTGTACATTTAGTTAAGATTTATACATTTTTAAAAATAATTCTCAAAACACCTTCAGGCAACTTAAATGTGAAATTTATATCTACATCTTTCTAGGTAATAGCTGGCAGTTCATGCCTCACTTCCCAAAGTACTCATAGAAGCAAATATGTGAATAATGAAAGTAGAAGTTTCCCTATTTAAAGGATGGGGCTTCTTCCCTTTTTAAAACTCACCAGGCCCTCATGTGTCAAAAAGGTTGAAAACTACACATGTCCAAGCACAGTCTCGTCCCACGGGGACACAGATTCCTGGACTCTTATGCCTTGGGAGGCATGGGGGATGGGGACTGTAAGTGTTCCCTTCTCACTATGGGACATTAACTATTTCTGTATATATATTAGGTTCATTTCATAAGATTATCAGGATTAAAAAAAAAGGTTAGATCTTCACCTTTTATGCTACTTAGTAAAATCAGGCCCAAAATAGGCAGAATGGTACCAAAAGAATTATACAGTGATTGGCAAACTGGCCTAAAATAATTAGGCTTTTTATTTATAATTCCCTTTTAAAAGTTGTCATTTGACAATAGCTTTGATCTCTAACAGGAGGTAAAAAGAAAAAAAAAAAAAAAGAGGTGTCATGCTATATTAATTAAAATATCCCGAGATGAAAGTACAAAACCTGAAAATAACTTCAGTGCTATAGACATTAGAAAGTTACAATTATTAAAACTCTGAATAAAAAAGTCTTGAGACAGGTACATCTCAAAACAATATTTTATACAGTTTGGAAAAAAATAGGCATATGTCAAATAACTTGAAGTATGACTTACAGATCTCATACTGTCCCTAAGTATTTTTTTTCCTGCAATGCTGTCTGGCTTTAAAAAGTCTTCCATATTCATTTTACCGGTAATGGCTTCGCTATACTGAAATAAAACTTTGTTTGTTCATTAATTTTCTGTATGTCCCGTCTGGTTTTGAGAGCAGTTCCTCATGTTTCCCACATTCAGTTATTCTCCCTTGGTCGAGAACGGCCACCACATGAGCGTTCTTGATGGTGGACAGACGATGGGCGATGATCAACACTGTTCTTCCTTCCATCAGCCGATCCAGAGCTTCTTGCACAAGGTGCTCGTTCTCAGCGTCCAGCGCACTTGAACAGGGAAACCCGCGGGAGAAGCAAAGATGTGAGTGCCACACACACTGTGAGCTCATGTGGTCCTGCTCCATCCAGAGCGGCCTTTCCTCAGCAGTGAATTTTCCCTATGATCAGAACTGCATGTATTTCATGCCTATATTTATTGGGCCTACTATAAATATTTTATATCACAAAGATACTATAAACGAGATGCATGGGCCCCTTGGTTCCACAGTGCTGCCATCATGTAAGGAGAAGAGCATCCCGCACAGCTGCCCATCAGAGTGAGCAGGGGCTCATCTCTCCGGACCCACATCTCTGGACTCGGCCTGTCCACTGCCTCCCAACTGCCATTATTAATTCAGAGTCCGTCACTTCAAAGTGTAGGGGGGAAAGGCTGTGTCACTCTAAGGTACAGAATAATATATTTTTGATAAGGAATTTGCTTTAATATAATTACACATAGTATTAAGATAGCCTCACCTGGTTGCTTCATCTAGGAGAAGAATTTTGGGATTCTGAAGAAGCAAAAACATTAAAAAGAAACACACTTTAATACTAAAACACAAACTCTCAGTAATAAAGAAGGAACAAAGAACTGATACATAATATAACATGGGTGAACCTTGAAAACACTCTGCTAAGTTAAGGAGACCAGACACAGACTGCCATGTATTGCATGATTCCATTTATAGGAAATACCCAGAATAGGCACGTTTCTAGCAACAGACGGTAGATCGGTGGCTCCCTGGGTCTGGGGTCAGTGGGGCTGTAAGGGAGGGATGTGTGTGTGTGCCTGGTAAAAGCAGAGGGTCTCTTCTTGGAGTGATGAGAACGTCCTAAAATTGATCTTGATCATGGTGATGGATGCACGACTGTGAACACACTGAGCCCCACTGAGTTGTGCACTGCATGGGGGCTGTGCAGTATGTGAATCACATCACGATGAAGCTGCTATGAAAAAGAGAAGACACACTCACAAGTGTCCGAGGTAAGCACATACATGCAAGAGTTAGAGATGATTTTGAACTATTATCACTGGAATGGATATTGGTTACAGTGCAGTTTTATTTAGCCAACCAACTAGGCATCTAAAGTGAATGAGACAGAGTCTGGACTCTCAAGGTCCTGTTGTAGTTTAGGTAGCAGGACCACACAAAACTGAGACAAGTGAGATAAACTGATGCTGTGACACATTAAATTCCAGCTTTGCCTGGGAATCTCTCCACAGGAAATGAAAACACACGATCACACAGAATCACGAACACCATTCCCTCTCAGCAGTACTATTCACAGTCGCCCCAAACTGGAAACTACCCAAATGCTCGTCAGCTGGGGAATGGATAACACACTGTGGTACATCCACACACAGGAATGTTGCTCAGCAACAGAGAGGAATGATGTGCCGACACAGGCTGCAATACAGAGGAACCCCAAACACATTATCCTCATAGAAGAGGAAGGACTCCAGAGACCGTATCTTGTCTGATTCCATTTATCTGAAATGTCCATGAGGGCAAATCCTGACAGACAGTGAGTGGACTGGACCTGGGGGTGGGAATGGGGATGGCCACACATGGGCCCCCTGATCTTTTCAAGTGGTAGAAATCTTCTAAAATTGGACTGCATGATGGCTGTGCAACTCCATAAGTTTACTAAAAAGGCACAGGAAAGTACATTTAAAACTCATCGATTTTATGGTATGTAAGTTATGCTCCAATAAAGCTGTTTTTAAAAAGAAACTCTAAATCCGAGAATAGTTATATAGTAAAGGGAAAGCCTATCATTTCCTAAAAAGTGCAAGAAAGTCTACGACTTTCAGCTAAAATGGCTTTCCCTCTCCTCCTAGGAGTCCTGTATAAGTGTTTACAGTCTGTTTGCAGTTGATTATACCTCATCCAAGTAAGCATATTGTATTGTTTTGACATTTTGACATATAGGCATACCTTGGAGATTACTGCAGGTTCGGTCCAGACCACCGCATGAAGTATGTCAGCAAAGCAAGGCAAGTGAATGTGTTGGCTTCCCAGTGCATACAAAAGCTATGTTTGCACCCTGCTGTATCTGCTAAGTGTGAAATAGCACTGTGTCTAAAAAACCACAATGTGTGTGGAAACCTTAATTTACAAGCACTACTGCTAAAAAATGCTAACCCTCACCTGAGCTTCTGGCGAGTCATAATCACTGATCACAGATCACCGTAACAAACGGAATAATGAAGTTTGAAATACTGCAAGAATTACCAAAATGGAATACAGAGACACGAAATGAACAAACGTTCTTTGGAAAATGTTGTCAAGAGACTTCCTCAATGACACAGGGTTGCCACAAACCTTCAATGTGTGAAAAACGCGGTATCAGGAAAGTGCAGTGCAATGAGGTGTGCCTGCAATCACCGTTTCACTAGCTGGACTGTGTGCTTCCTGACGGAAGGTCCGTCTGTCCCGCTTCTCTCCCTGACACCCCTCGCTCAGTACTGGGCCCCTAATGCCCAGGACATACTTGTTAAATCTGGACAACCTGCACTCAGGGGAACTCCCAACTCATCTTTCACCAGGACTGTCAACCGCATATCTGCCCTCCCCCTCCAAAAGAAGAAAAAGAAAAACAGTAAATTACAAATTATATGGCCCCTAAATAAACACAGTAACAAAAAACCCCAACCCAGTAGCGGCTTCAGGCTTACCTTCAGCAGAGCCCGGGCGATCGCGATCCGCTGTTTCTGCCCACCTGACAAGGACAATATTTTTTTTTAATCGAGGGCCTTAAATACTTGGTATGGGCTTTTCTGATAAGGCACGTAGCACTTTAAAGGTAGTTTCTTCCAGTTAGTCACAGAGCAGAAATCTGTGTTTTAAACATCTTCTCATTAACCTCAAAACTAGTAACAATTATCATCATAGCTGGCATTTATTGAGTCCCTATGTACCAGAAATTTTCTAAATGCATTGCACGCATTATTTCATTTAATCTTTAAGAAAACCTGTGATGTCGATCCTGTCATTTCTCCCTTTTTACAGCCGAAAAACTGAGGTGCCAAACACCCTGAGGTCTCACAGTGGGTAAGTGCGAGGGCCTCCTAACACTCCCAGTGCCACCTCCCAGTGTGGCAGGAAAACCAGACAGCCCCCATATTTAGAGGGGTGTGAGCGGCAGGATGGGCACAGAGGGCGCCGCAAGGCCGAGACCCGGGATCCCACTGCGGCCTCAGCGCCCCCTGCGCGCCTCTGCCCCTGCCACCGGCTTCTGTTCCTGGTGCAGGGCAACAACGGGCACACACGGTAGTCCGCTTGCACGTATGAAACAGGAGGCCACAGTAAGCCACTCAAAGGTCCCCTTTCTTTTTCAAGACTCAGGTTCTGCTAAAAGCACGGGAACAAAGGCCAGGGGGAGACGCGGATGGAACAGATGATGGCGCGTGGTCTGAGACCACCCAGCCCGCCGTCCCCTCCAGGGGACCTGCTTCCAGAGTCGCGACTGAGGAGTCTCTCTGAATGGTTCTGTCACTTCATTTTACAAGGCTCAGTCCCATTTTTGGTGATGGACAGAAACATCCTTTTCCGGTTGATTTTATTGGCTGAACATACTTATTAACAGTAATTGCTGGGTATTATATCGTTTTCACCTAAAAGAAGTTTATCGTTCACAACTAAAACGTGGGGTGCTGCTAAACTAAAATGTGGGGTGCTGCTAACGCTGTCCCTGGACAGCAACCCCATGCGCACAAGGGAGCAGGGAGGCCCCTTCTCCCCCGACTCCTCTGGTTGGCGAGGGGGTTCTGAGGGCCCTGAGGCGGGTGGGCAGGGCCGCCAGCGGAGAGCTTCGGGGAGTCCCCGGTGCCAGCTGGAGCACTGGGCACCTATGCTGTATACCCTGTCCTCCTGCCAGAACCTTCAGTCATTTCACCCTGAAATGGAGATGGGAAGGGAAGGTGGAAGGACACGTGGAATCTGTTCCGGGGGGCGCAGCGAGGCAGTCCCAGCCCCACGCCCTGCTGCTCCGTGATTTCACGCGAGCAGCTTGAACTGGGCTTCTGCCCAAGGACAGGTTCAGGGCTGCAGTAGCAGTTCACCTGTACATGGCCATGTGCGATTCCACACCTGGAATTTCCCCATTCTATCAAAAACATTTTTTCATCTATTGCCTATAGTTAAAAAATATACATGCATGATGAATTTTAAATATTTTGTGTTAAATTTTCTGTGCTCTGACTTCAGGTGAGCATTTCAGAGTTGGAAAGAGCTCCTGCCCCTGTCCAGCCTGGGGCCTCCCTCGGACACGGAGCCATGCGCCCTCCGCTCAGAGCTCCCACCGAGAGAGCTTGTTATTGCAGAAGGCAGCACACTGCAGTATTTCTAAGGAAAACCTCATCTCTGTTTGACCAAAAATTGATTGTCCTTTAAGTTCTACTCCTCTGTACTCCAGAGCAACAGAAATTAAGTTTTCTCTTTCCCTCCTGAAAACGAGGAACCCATACTGCAATCCACTGTGCTCACTGTGCCCCGGCATCACAGGGGACAGCGGCCGTGCCCACTGTGCCCGGACATCACAGGGGATGGCGGCAGTGCTCACCGTGCCTGGGCAGCACGGGGGACGGCAGCCGTGCTCACTGTGCCCAGGCAGACCTGTGTAGACTGGTCAGCCTGACCCTTGGTCTAACAGTCTGGTGCATGAGGAGCTCGCCCACCACAGTCCCGCTCCAGGTGCACGGCTCTGCCTCCCCGGACCAATCATCTGCCACTGCGTCTGTCTGTCCGTCTATGCCTGTCAAGGACTTCAAGCTGCAGAATACACCATTTCTCAGAGAAGGGCTGCTGTGGCTGGGCACTACTTGGGGAGACCTGGGGGGCTTGGGAGCACCTCTGGGGTGGGAATTGGAGGGACCTGGGGATTGACCACACGGAAAAAAGACTTTAGAAAATGAAAGGCTGCCTTCATGTGGCCCGAGGACGAAAGCCTAGCGAGAGAGTAACAGCGCAGTGCCAGCGCCTGGGGCGCTTGGGGGGCACTGACGTGAAGGTACCTGAGAGCAGAACCCCTTTCTCTCCGACCACAGTGTCGAATCCCTGGGGGAAGTTGCGGATGAAGGTGGCCGCGTTGGCTGCCTCGGCTGCGTTCTCTATCTGCTTGGCAGTCACCACGGCGGGGTCATCGGCACCGTAAGCGATGTTCTCAGCGATCGAGCAGGAGAACAAAATCGGCTCCTATGAAGTGGAAATAAACGCACTTACTGCCAATTCCAAAACAGACTTCAAACATGTCTAGTAAACACAGGGGAGCTCGGTACAGTACTTACATCTGCTACGGAACTGTTCCCAAAGAATATACACTATTTTCTTGGTTCTACTCCCTCATTCCACATAAATTCACCCGGCAGACTTTTGAAAAATTCCTGTTTTGCCATGAATGGCGTTGACTTCCTCACCACACTGCAGGAAATGAGGTCCCAAAGCAGGTGCCCACATAGGGCCCGGCACACAGTAGGTCCTTCATAAAGGCAAGTTCCCCTCCCTTGGGTATCTTGAGATGCCGCAAGACCCGGAGTCCATCCGCCTTTCCCAGCTGCTGGCCTTCCACTAAGGGCAAAGGCGAAATCCATCTCTGTCTGTTCCTTTTTGAACTATACACTTGCCAGGTGGGAATGTGACATTTTACCAGACCCTGTGGAATGGTCCTAAAAGGCAAGTGACCTCTCAGCTTTTCCTCCTTCCCTACATAATACACGCCAGCTGATATCCTCACACTAGCAGGCAACCCCGTCGCGGGCCCACCTGCCCCTCACCCAGTGGAGCTGGGGCAAGGGGAAGGTCTGACAGGAGGGAAGCTCATCAGCGGGAGAGGTTCAGAAATGAGGAGAGACTTGGGTTTGCTGTGCACAGAGCCTGGTTATCAAAAAATATAAACGGCTGTGTCAAAATTTCTCTGAACCCAATGGTCTTGTGAAAGCAGCCTCATCAAAGTCACCTTATTACACCAATATTCTGCCTGGACATCCACAGCCTCTCTGCAGAGCGACCTGGCTTTTGCTGCAGCCTTTGCTTGCTCATCCCTGAGGCCCATTATGCAAGACCCAGACGGTGGTTGGCGACGACAACGGAAGTGGCGGCAGAGTTCGTTCGAGCTGAAAAGCGGTATCACTTCCTCCCCATCCTCAAGACCATCTGTCTTACAAAGTGATGTTGGTCCCCGGGGTTCTGATGAAAAGTCAAAGCTCCAAGTGGTTCAAGTACTTGAGGTTTTCAGGAAACGGCAATGCCTACAAACCTAGGCCATCTGGCAGCTGAGATCAGTTCAGTGCACTGGGAATACTTGTGTTCCTCCTCTTTTGAGAGACTGATGACTAATTAAAAAACAAATTACAAAAGAAATTTTAACAGAAAGCATAGTAAAAAGGGGACCCACTCCACCTACCTGACTCACTGTCCCAATCTTGGACCTCAGCCAGGCTGGATTAAGCTGACGGATGTCATGGCCATCGAGACTGATGGTTCCTGGGGGGGAGTAAAGGGAAGAGCTGCTGAGCATCCTCGGCCAGCGGCGAAGGTGCATACAGAGGATCTGGTGGGGACACCCCAGACTCAGCTTCGGAGAGATGAAAAGCACACTCAAATCCTCCAAACAGAATCCTGACCCAATATATTCCATGGAATCCCCACATCCTTTCCCCTGCCATGGCTACCTGGCTGCCCAGCTGGCCACCCACCTTCTTGCAGAGGCTGCCAAGAGCTTCCCAGACTCCTGGAGCAACTGAGGGCGCCACCACAAGATGCACCTGTGCACAGCTTTGGTTCAGAGGCATTACACGGGAGGGCCAGCCGTGAGGGGCCCCCTGGCTGGGGTGGCACGGCTCTGAAGCTGCGCCCTGGACGGTGGCTGCCTCAGCGTGCAGATTCCCGACGATGTCCATGCCGGCAACCACATCGAACTCCTGGTTCTGTGGCCAAGTTCTGGGAAGTGTCCTGCAAGTTCCATCCTGCCAGCAATCTCTGAGTGCTTTCCTCACTCCTTAAAATAGCCCTTCCCACATAAACTTCACTGGAGGAGATTCTGTTACCTGTAACTAAGAATCTGACTTACGCCAGGGCAGAGCTTTTAAGTAATGAGATGTAAACTCTGTGCCCTTAGTTAACAGAATTAATCCTACACACTGAGGGAACTCAGTAATGCCTGTGTGGTGATGACAGTGACTAAGGAACACCACTGCTTCTCAGTTAGTGGGGGGAATTACACACGCCAGGGGCAAACTTTCAAAAACTGGCAAAAACCTGAGGTCTTTGACTTAAGAAGTACAAGAGCCCTAAGACCACACAAGGCAGGAACAGAAGGGCAGTTCCTTGATTACTGAATTATCCACCGTGGTGAAGAAACTAGAGATATTTTGACTTGCTTTGAGTCTACGTAACTGGGATTTTTCTAAACTCAGAATATAATAGCAAGTAGACAGTGAATCAAGACTGATTTCAGAGGCAAACCATGCTAACACCCATTTTAACACAGCTAGTGATTCCAGGGATCAGGATCTGCAATCAAATAATTATCTGGCACTTAACCAGCTCTCATTGTTTTAACCAAGCACAGGTACAAAGACCATGAGACACACTCTTTTTAAACTCATGATTTGATTTTTACTAACAGTTATTTTGGTGCCGAGAAACCTGAGGGTTTTCTCAGTCCAAAATTAAATCAGTACCTACAGAATATCTATTCCAGGCTCTGATTTTTTTGTAACTATGTGCGGTGAGGGATGTTAACCAGACTTCTGTGATGACCATTTTGCAATATATACACATATCAAATCATTATGTTGTATACTTAAGACTAATACAATGTTACATCAATTGTATCTTAATAAAAAAAGGATATAAAGAAGTTAAATGTGTTCCTTCCTCTAAAAATGTTACAATCCACTTAAAAATAAAACAAGAAAAATCCACTAAGAAAGTCCCTAACTACCTCAAAACAGCTTCCACAGAGTAGCCACTTAGAAGTGAAGCACTGACTGTCAAATCATGCTTGTGCACAGTGACCACAGGGCAGCTCACAGGCAGAAGCGGTCAGGCTTCCAGGGAGCAACGCCGGGCTCCGACGCCAGCTCCATGGCTGGCACCAAGGGGTACTCATTCCGAGTGCTGCCTGGCAGCGGTCCCCAGCACAAGGCACCTGAAGAGGGCGTGAGAAGGAGACACCAGCGCGGGAGATGAGGAGGTGGAATTCAGGAAGTCACTTGGTACTCAGAGGTCAGACAGGAACTACATAAAATGCCTGGCAGGCCTTCTGCCTGAGTGGTCATAAGCCTGAAACTGACACCTTTGCTTAAGGGATTTCCTTCCTGGGAGCAAAGCCTCTGGTGTTCAGAACTCTTCTCCTGTTGCACAGTCTTTGCATAATCTGACCCTCTCCCCGGGCCGCAGAGGTGGAAGGGCTCAGCAGGGCCCTCCCGCCCTACAACGTGGTGAGCCACTCACCAGAAACGGGGTCATACAGCCGCAGCAGAAGGGAGACCACTGTCGATTTGCCGGAGCCACTTGGGCCGACCAGCGCCGTGACGGATCCTGATGGGATGGAGAGGCTGAAATCCTGGAATACGGGCACCTCTGGCCGGGCTGGATAGGCAAAATGAACGTTCTGGAACTCCAAAGCGCCCTGGAAGCTTTTCTCTTTTAAAACAACACCCTCTGAAACAGGAGGTGGAATTAGCGTTACTTAAGGCAAAGGTCAAACCCGCAGCTGAGCCCCACTCCCCGCCTGTATGTGTGGCAGCCGCAGGGCAGTCCGGCTGGTGAGCTCCAGCTGGGCAAGCGGGAAGGAAGCAGCCTCTGCCTGGCGCTCCCGGGGCCTGCTCAGCCCTCTGCGCACGCGGCACCCGCATGGGCGGGCCTGGCGGACGCTCAGCCCTGCGAGGGGGAGCCGCTGACCGGAGCCCGGGACGCAGACAACTGAGCTAACAGGAGAGGAGTCAGTTCACAGCCTTGGGGCAGCCTGGGCTCAAACCCGGCTGCCTTCTGGCCGTGCCCCTGCCTCCACGGTTCCCTTGGCTCAGGCTTTGTCTTATCTACTCTGGTATCAGTGTTTTCAGAGAATGCAGATAAATGGGTGGTAAGTGGCTGAGGAGCTGGAGGGCACCAGAGGCCTGTCCTGTCCTGATGACTTGGGGCAAGCTGCTCACTCTCTCTCCCACAGACTATTTCCTCCGACCTATGAACCTGGAGAATCCTGGGCCTTCCCTCACTGCCGGGGGTTGGCCAACAGGGTCCTGGCTGAGCAGCGGGGAGTAGCCGCACTTCCCCAGAGCCCCACACTTCCCCCAAGCTCCACACTTGCCCCCAGCCCCACACTCCCCCGGCATTGGCTTCCAGGGAAGTACTGGTAAAGGAGATGGGTCCAGCCAGGTAGGATCGGCACCCTCCACTCTGCCCCCAGAGCCATGAGATCCAGAGGCTTTTGTATGGGGGACCCCTCTTCTTTTCCTCCTGCCCCACACAAATACCAAAATCCCTGGGAAGACAAATCTGGCAGGCGGGCTGGGGCCCCTCCAGTCTGCATCCCTGGGGTGCACCTGCTCCTGGCCTCCTGTCACTGCTATGGGGTCACCTGCAGCTGGGGAAGCAGCAGACCTGCAGGGCATGCTGTGGGGTCGGCCCCCCAGCCCCAGGCCCCGCAGCCACCCGGCAGCTGACCTTGCTCTCTCACCGCCTGCCCCTCAGATGATGCTTTTTCCGCTGTGTGGCAGGAACCACGTCCTTACCCTGTGCGTCCTTCACCGGGAGGGAGGGAGTTGGTCTAACTGTCCCTTTTTAAAGCCATGCATGCTTAATCCCAGCAAAGGACAAGCCCATGTGAGACCCACCGTCGAAAGGCAGCCCAGGCTCTCTGTCCAGGAGCTCCCACAGGCGGGTGCCGGCTCCCAGCCCCTTCATCAGCTCTGAGTAGAAGGAGCTCAGACCTGAGGGCCAGAAGCAGACACGTCCGTCAGCAGCACCAGGAACAGCAAATGACAACTTGCTCTTAATATAAAATCTGTTACTTCCAAAAAAGGGTTTGAGGCTACTGGAAATCCGTATTCACCATTCCCTCCATCTAATATCCTGAGTTTTCTTCAGCGTCTCCTCCAGTCTCACTGACTTCTAATAAGGATTTTATGTTTGATCAGGGAATTTAAAAACACATATAGTCATACTGATCAGTCACTGAAGTATAAAATCACAATGTTACTACAGGGAAAGTCCTAGTAAAAAAACATAGCAATATAAATAAAATATAATTCTTATCCCATACTTGAAAGGAATATAAGATATCCCAATATTTATTTTAAACTGATATCCACAGTATCAAACTTCCCTTTCAGGCACTCAACAAATACAAACTTGTACTAGGCTAAAAACTCAAAAGGAATTTGTTAATGTCAAACAACCCCACGATCTCTTTTAAGTCATCTTTGAACTAGATTTAATTAATGACCTAAACTCCAGGCACACTGGTCCAAGCCAACAGCGAGACCAGGGACGTGAAATTCCCTCAGTAAGGATGCTGAAACAACGCAATTCAAGTATTCTTCCTAAGGTATATTTGTGCATATACTTGTGGATATTTGTGCAAGATACAGTGGAGTAAAACCTTCATTTTGAGTTAAAAGTGCACTGGGTAGAAATAGTCCCAGATAAATACGATCACCCAGTGATGACAGAGGAACTAAGGTGCTGCAGAGAGAGGATGGTCTCCTTGACAAACAGCACGGGAGCAGCCCAGTGCCCACGGCAGAAAGTGGATCAAGGCACGGGCCTCACACCTTCACACAAATTAGCTGAAAATGGGTCCTGGACCAGAATGTGGAATATAAAAACTAAAAAACTAGAAGATAACATAGGAGAAAGCCTGGAAGACCTTGGGCTCAACAATGCCTTTTTAGATACCACACCAAAGGCTGAGTCCACGAAGGAAAGAATTGGTAAGTCAGACTTCCTGAAAATTTGACACTTCTGCTCTTTGAAAAGAACACAAAGACTGGGGGAAAGCATCTGCAAAAGATCCATCTGATAAAGGACTGATATCTAAGATACAAAAGAACTCTTAAACCAGTAAGAAAACGAACAACCTGATTTAGAAACTGACCAAAGACCTGAACAGACGTTTCACCCAAGAAGACGTGTGCTGGCAGGCAAGCATATGAAGGCACTGCACATCCTGTGTCATTAGGGGAATGAAAATTAAAATAATGAGATACAACTGCACGCCTATTAGAACAGAAAACATCTAAAATTCTGACAACATCAAAAGTTAGTGAGGATGTGGAGCAACAGAAACCAGCGTCCACTGCTGGAGGGAATGCAGACGCTACAGCCACTTGAGAAGACGGAGTGGCAGTTTCTTACAAAACTAAGCATAATCTTATCATATGGTCTAGCAATCTTATTCCTTTGTTTTTACCCAAAGGAGTTGAAAACAGAGGCACACAAAAACCTGCTTGTGGATGTTGATTGCAGCTTCAGTCATAATTGCCAAAACTTGTAAAGCAACCAAGGTGTCTTAGTAGATGGATGGATACACTGTGGTCCCTCAGACAATGGAGTGATTAGTACTAAAAAGAAACAAGCCATCAAGCCATGAGAAGACTTGGAGGAGACTTACATGCATACAAGTGTAATAAGACAATCAGACAGGCTGCATTGTATGATTCTTACTATAGAACATTCTGGAAAAGCAAAAGTACAGGGCCTGTAAAAAGTTCAGTGGTTGCTAATGGTCAGGGCGAAGGAGGGAGGAATAGGCAGAGAGAGCACAGATGAACTTCAGGCAGTGAAACTATTATGTATGACCTATAATGACAGATACATGTCATCGCAAATGTGTCCAAACCCGGGGGGCGTACACCAGCAAGAGCAAACCCTCACGTGAACCACGGACCCCGGGTGGCAGTGAGGTGTCACTGTAGGTCCATCAGTTTTCACGCATGCCCCACTCTGGCGGGGACGCCGCGCCTGTGAAGGGGCAGGGGGCATGTGGGAAATCTGTACTTGCTGCCCAATTTTGTTGTGAACCTAAAATTCCTCCTTAAAAAAAAAAGTCTACTAATTTAAAAGAAGAAAAAAAGAAAGAGAAAGAGAGAGAGACAAGGGGAAGGAAGGGCAGGAGTAGGCGGCGGTTCAACACAGTAGAGTTGAGACTCTAGAAAACAAAAATCAAAAGGCCCTGGATAACAACATGCAGTCCATCCATTCAATGGAATATTGTTCAGTCATAAAAAGGAATGAAGGACTCATCTATGCTCTGATGTTAGTGAACTTTGAAAACATCATGCTACATGAAAAAGCCAATCATACAGGACCACATATTATGGTTCCATTTATATAAAATATTCAGAAGAAAGTATACAAAGACAGAAAGCAAACTGTGGTTGCTAGGGGCTCAGGGAAGGAGGGGTAAAGAGATACACTGCTTATCGGGTATGGGTTTTCTTCGGCGGGGGTACAAAAATATTTTGGAATTGAACAGAGGTGGTGGTTGCACAACATTGTGAATATTCTAAATCCCACTGAATTGTTCACTTTAATATTGTTAATGTTATGTTACATGAACTTCACCTCAAGTTTTTCAGTATGCTGTTCTAAGCAAAAATCTGATGTATAAAAATTCTTATTTAACAAATTAAATAGGATTTCTTGCTCACTGGTTCATTATACAATTACTTTAAACAATGACTGTCACAAAAGCATTTAAAATCCAACTCAACTCGCTGAAGTAAATTTCCACAGCTTGAGGTCCCTGTCTGGGTGGTAAGTGTGGGGAAACTGGTGGCCTGGAGCCCACTGACTCTGTACCCTTCCTGCTCCACCGCCGCGTGGCAGCAGCTGCACAGGACCTTTGGCTAGGAGGGCCCAGCTATACCCCGAAGCCTGGAGATCAGGCACAGGTCCTCATCTGTAACGGGGACTCCTGATGGCCTGGGGCTATGTCTGTGTGCAAGACACACCTGTGAACTTGTCAGGACAAAAGGTGGGCAGAGCATGCCCAGAGACAAAGGTAGCTCCTATCAGGTCAAACTGCTTTGAAAACGGGGTGGAGGTGTGGAGGGACTAAGGTCCAGTCCCCTGAGGCAGGAAACGTAAGCCTAGCGGAGGCCTTGGGAGAGAGCTGGCTGTGTTCACACGTGGAATGTGAACAGGAAGGCCACAGGGAGGGGAAGCAGCAGCAGGCCAATGCACACAGAGGCAGGGCAGGCAGGGGACAAAGGCACGGAGCTCCCGGGCGTGGAACCTGACAGCCTTGCAGGCCTGACCAGGGGCTGCAGAGGAAGGGGCAAGGCTGTGGCCACAGGGTCCCCCTGGGCTGTCACTTCCCAGATCACCCGGCATCCCCAGGTGGCTGACTCAGGTGTTTCTTCAAGACCAGCCAGCAGAACTAAAACATTATTTCTAGGGGGTCTCTGGAAATTTCCGTCCAGAAAACATCCTCAATTGCCTGCATTTGTCTAAGGAAAAGCCTCTACCTTTAACCTGTAGACAAAACCCTGAAAATAATCCCAGGAGATAACCCTGGGATATCTGAGTTCCACTAACCAGACCTCAAGCTATTTACCAAACTTTTCCATCTCATTTTCAAAGAGAGGAAGGAAAACAGAAAGCAGGAAAGCAGGAAATCGTCTGCCCCTTATTGACTGGGGACATGGAAAAGTACTGAAAACTTCAGACTTCACGTAGCTGTGCCTCCATGGACCTCGCTTCCCTTCACTGGAAATGGACAATAAAAGATGAACTCTGAGAATTCTTAACAAAAGCAAGCAACTTGGTTTCATACATTTTATGATTTATACTTTTTCGTTATTTTTGCACAGGTGGACCTCTGTACAAAAGGAATTTTATTCAGCGGTGATTGGCCAGTCACGCCTCTTGCGACCGCAGGACTGTGGGTTTCTGCACACGCCTGGTCTGGTCAGTCCTATTTCCCTGCTCCCTGCATTCCCGGCTCCAAGTGAACAAACTGTCTCAACGTGCAGCTGGCAAGTACTGCTCCAGCATGGCCTTGAGCTCAGCGAGCTGCAAGGGGCCTGCAAAACTCCTCGGCTCCCCGACCAGGGCTCTGCCCCCTTGCGTCGGAAGATCACATGCATACCTATTTTTCCTTTCAAAGTCGGGTTGGAATAACAACTAAGAAATGTGTTTTTCAGGTGAAGTGAACTAATGAGAGGTGGAGCAATGGGGAAGTTAAGTTTTCATTTCAAAATCTGTAGCCTGATTTTTTAATTTGTAACTCCCAAGCCTATTTAAGGTATGTACCTCCAATGCTTAATCCAACCCAGAAAGCATACATCAGGAAGGAAGAGAGTTCACCCACGGTCATGTGGGCACTGCCCATCAGCAGCCCTCCTTTGTACAGGACAGAGAGCACAATCAGGTTCCCAGAGAGCCCCGTCTGTCAAATGAAGGAAACAGAGGTCAGGCGGAGACCAGAGGCCCATGTCCAGGAAGCACTCACACGGCCTGTCATCTCCTTTGTGCATTTAACTATCACAGCAAGACTTTCCAAAAATAATCGAATTTCAAATAAAAACATACGTTTGAAATATTGCACTATCAAGAAAAATAAAGTTAGCAGCACCAAAACCTGGCAGCAAGCTAAGCCATCCATCAGATTCCTGTTTTACTCAATCTGCTCAGTTTTCAAAGGTAAAAATATTAGGGATTCCCTCCCCAACTAGAGGAAGCAGATACATAGTCTGCATTTGTACAGCCTAATATGACGCCTGGGGACCGACTGGACTGAGGCTGGGGTCCTGTATCTCTGCTCTGCCTTCACTTTTGGTAGGTGCCTGGCCTCTGATGGTCTCTGAGTGAGGGGCTGCCTTCTCTCGGCCTCTGTCTCCTTATCTGCCAGATCATGATAGACTTGATGGGAAAATCACCTCTGAAGTTCTTTCCAGTTTAAAGATCTTATGCATTTGCCTCCATGGTGATTTTCTAGTTTGGTGTCCTATTTGATTTCACTGTGATCAATGTAATCAATTTTCTTTATACTTCCCCCTTGAAATACATTAAAGTCCTCAGTGGGGGCCTCAAGCCACCTGCATCAGAATGACCTGGTGGGCCTGTGAAAACACAGGTCGCTGCCCCTCCCCAGGAGGTCTGACCGCGGGTCAGGAGTGGGGCTGCAGATCTGCATGAGCAGCCAGCTGCCCAGGGAAGCTGCCGTGTGGCCTGGACCACACTCTGAGAATCAGTGCCTAACCCCACGCTGTTTCGGTCAAGGTCTCAAAGTAGTGCTGAAGGAGAACAATCTTCTACTTATGGCAAGTGGCACAAAATAAAAACATCTACCCTTCCACTCTTCCCCAAACGATATACTTACTGCTCCGAAGAAGCCGGCCCGAGCAAATGCCTCTCTCCTTGCCAAGTCCATCACGTGGCCCACTTCACGGGTGTATTTCTCTATTTCAGTCATCTCTTTCCCAAAAGCTCGGACAGTTCTTATATTTCCAATACGTTCCTCAGCTAGCTGAGAGAGTAATAAATATGTTTCAGGGGAAGGAAGGTCACATTTCAAGATTTCTAGAAGCAAAATTAAAATGTGGTCTATTTTTTAAGACACTGTCAGTAGAGAGCTGTTCATGATATGTGACCAAGTCAAAAACAGATTACAAAGCAGAGTCCATGAACAATCCTATTTTTGGAAACATATATATCTATACATATCATACATCATATATATAGGTAGGCAGAAAGATAGGAGGGTAGGTAAGTAGATAAAGAGAAGAAGATAAAAAGGACAGACTCCAAAACTTAACATTCATTCTGAGAGAGTTTTTCTCTTCATGTTTTCAAATTTTCAGTTATAAACATGCATGGCTTTTGTAATATGAAAGTATGTTATTTTTCATTTAGAAAAAAAATTAGATAGCATTGCAAAGCTACCTTTATTAACTAATGAAGGACAAAGTACCAGCAAGACACTATTTTCAAACTATGATTAGCTTTTTTGTCCTATAAGAAATAGTGATGGTAAGAAGTGAGAAGTTCAAACAGCATTGTCAAGTGGGACCTACTCCGAGGAGCAGGTAGTAATCCAGTCTAGAAGGTGGAGTATTTGAGGCTTCTAGGATCTTGGATGCTAACAGAAGGAAAAGAAAGCACTTTTCTGAGGCTTTCTTGGGAGCCTCAGCACATCCCTGCAGGTCTGTACCCTGGGACCTCGGCTCCGAGCTCATTCCAGGGGGACCAAGCCGCGGAGGGGCCTCCTCACCTGGGTGGCCTGCGCCAGGGAATCCTGCGTGGCTTTGGTCAGTTTCCGCAGATAGCGTCCATAAAGCACAGCGAGGATGGATATCGGGGGCACCACACTCAAAACAAAAGCGGCCAGATGAGGTGAGACAAAAAACTGTCAAAAACAAAAGCCAAAAGGCGTATTACAGAGCAGCAACACACCTCCTGCAGGTGTGTGGGCAGGGGGTGGTGGTGGTGGTGGTGGTGGTGTGTGTGTGACAGGCAGGCTTGAGGGTGCTGTTCTGTTCAGGTGGAACTTTTTGGATGTCTTCAATCTCCACTCAACTCTGTGACTGTCTGGAGCCACCCAGGCGCAGTGTGGCAGAGAGCTGCTGAAGAAACGGGGACGTGTTTTACCCTCCAGGGTGGTACCACTGCTGGCATGGTGCCTCCTCTGCTGTGTGCGTCAGACCACGTTGTTCAGCAACAGAGGTGGGGGAGGCAGGGTGTCAGGAAAGGCTGTTCTCCACATAGCCAGGCCCCACCAGAAGTTCTGTATTCAAGTCCAGATGGCCTCATGGACACCGAACAACCAGAGCAACGAGTCCCACCGAGATGACCAACATGGCAGAGACCCAGACCCCGGCAGCTTCAGACAAACAGGTGCACCAAGACTTGGCCGGGGGAATAACTCACAAGCAGAGAAGGAGCTAGAGCTGCTTCCACGGCTCAGAGGACTGAGATCAGCAGCACAGAACAAGAGGCAACGTGAGGAGTGGTTTCCTAACACCTGGAGTTGCTCACAGGAAACAGCCAACTTCTGGAAGTAACAGTGGGTGTTTTCTGTCAGCCCTGCAATTGGTGATTATATTTTAAATGGTTCTAACATCTCTTCAACAAATTATTAAAACCTACCAAATCTCATTTGCACAGAAAATAGTATGATCAGTACAAGGCTTTCCTAAGAGGCTGAGGAAAGTCACTGACTGGAATGGGAAGTAACGGGCAGATCAGCCAATCGCTTCCTCGGTCAGCGGCCCGTTACTGAATGCTTCGTGGAGCGGACGCCACTCCGGGCGCCGGGAAGGGAACTGACCCTCGCAGAGTTACGTGCAAGGGGAGACAGGAGGTGGGTGCCAGACAGCAAACAGGCAAGAGAGAGACAGAGCATCCTGTCAGGTGTAGCCTGGTACAGAAGGGCACATGCACAGAGGCCCTGAGCAGGATGGACCCACCCAGGGCAGGCGGTCACGCAGTCCGCGGGACACATGCAGGAGCATGACTCCCGCAGGGCAGGGAGGGCCTGATGATCCTGAGGCCTGAATGCAGCAGAGCTCGGCTAAAGCACCTGCACGCGGTGTCCTCTGTGGGGGCAGGAACGCCCATGGGGGCTCCTTGGACCCGGGCGGGCTGTCTCAGAATCCCCCCCACCCCACGCTCTGGCTCCATGTCTCATGATAACCTTCTGGAGACTGACTCGGGCCCTGTCACCAGACAGGAGCGCCGGAACAGCAGGAACACACACCCTGACGGTGGGAACGAACATCCCACGACTCACTTCACTGACCTGGCAGTGTGGCGTGGACTCACAAGGTCACCGCGAGCAGGCTTGCCGTGAGTCAGGCAAAGAACACGGGTACTGGGGGTGTGATCTCATGAGGCTTGTGTCCCCCAGAATTCATACGCTGAAGACTTAACCCCAGTGTGGTTGTATTTGGAGATGGGGCTTGTAAGGAGGTAACTGAGGTGAAATGAGGTTACAAGGGTAGGACTCTGAGTCAACAGGATCAGCGTCCCTGTAAGAAGACATGCCAGAGAACACCAGGGCAAGGCCACATGAGCACAGGGTGAGATGGCGGCCAACAGGAGCGGCAGGAAGAGGCCTCGGAAGGACCCCACTTTGCCGACACCTTGGCCTCGGATGCCCGGCCTCCAGAACTGTGGGAAAACTGTGCCTGTTGTCGGCTTGGTCATGGCGCCTGAGTGACTAAGACAGGCTCCTCTGGCCGCCCGTCTGTCCTAAGGGGTCTGTCCTCAACTTTACAGAACAGGTGCTCAGCTCTCCCTAAGACACGGAGCTAGGAACGCTTTGCTGCAGGAGGGGCCTCCAGAGCTCTGCCCGTTGCACGGCTGTGAAAGCTTTGGACCACAGAACCGCTCTCCAGCCCTTAAGTCAGACGTCATGGGCTCACACCGGCAACACGCCCGCCTGCTCCAGCCTGAGGGCCACCTGGGACACACACACAGAACCCAAGCCCTTCCACCCATGGGGAGCATCAGCCACAGCAGCGCCCTCTGGGGCCAGAACCCCAGTGTCCAGAAGGATCGCCTCTGCGGCTATCAAGCACTTAAAACTGGCCAGTGTGACCCAGCAACTCAATTTTTAATTTTACACAGTTTTAATTGATTAAAATGTAAATCCGCATAAAAAAACCCTAAAGACTCCATTCCAAAATTACTAGAACTAATTTTGGAATTCAGCAAAGTTGCAGGATACAAAATTAACACACAGAAATCTGTGGCTTTCCTATACACTAAAAATGAACTCATAGAAAGAGAAATCAGGAAAACAATTCCATTCACAATAGCATCAAAAAGAATAAAATACCTAGGAATAAACCTAACCAAGTAAGTGAAAGAACTATACCCTGAAAACTATAAGACACTCTTTAGAGAAATTAAAGAGGACACTAACAAATGGAAGCTCATCCCATGCTCCTGGCTAGGAATAATTAATATCATCAAAATGGCCATACTGCCCAAAGCAATATACAGATTCGATGCAATCCCTATCAAATTACCAACAGCATTCTTCAATGAACTGGAACAAATAGTTCAAAAATTCATATGGAAACACCAAAGACCCCGAATAGCTAAAGCAATCCTGAGAAGGAAGAATAAAGTGGGGGGAATCTCGCTCCCCAACCTTAAGGTCTACTACAAAGCCACAGTAATCAAGACAATTTGGTACTGGCACAAGAACAGAGCCACAGACCACTGGAACAGAATAGAAACTCCAAACATTAACCCAAACATATATGGACAATTAATATACAATAAAGGAGCCATGGACATACACTGGGGAAATGACAGTCTCTTCAACAGATGGTGCTGGCAAAACTGGACAGCTACATGTAGGAGAATGAAACTGGACCATTGTCTAACCCCATATACAAAGGTAAACTCAAAATGGATCAAAGACTTGAATGTAAGTCATGAAACCATTAAACTCTTGGAAAAAAACATAGGCAAAAATCTCTTAGACATAAACATGAGCGACTTCTTCATGAACATATCTCCCCAGGCAAGGGAAACAAAAGCGAAAATGAACAAGTGGGACTACATCAAGCTGAAAAGCTGCTGTACAGCAAAGGACACCATCAATAGAACAAAAAGGTACCCTACAGTATGGGAGATTATATTGATAAATGACAGATCTGATAAAGGGTTGACATCCAAAATATATAAAGAGCTCATGCACCTCAACAAAAGAAAAGCAAATAATCCAATTAAAAAATGGGCAGAGGAGCTGAATAGACACTTCTCCAAAGAAGAAATTCAGATGGCCAACAGGCACATGAAAAGATGCTCCACATCGCTAGTCATCAGAGAAATGCAAATTAAAACTACAATGAGATATCACCTCACACCAATAAGGACTGCCACCATCCAAAAGACAAACAACAACAAATGTTGGTGAGGTTGTGGAGAAAGGAGAACCCTCCTACACTCCTGGTGGGAAAGTAAATTAGTTCAGCCATTGTGGAAAGCAGTATGGAGGTTCCTCAAAATGCTCAAAATAGAAATACCATTTGACCCAGGAATTCCACTTCTAGGAATTTACCCTAAGAATGCAGCAGCCCAGTTTGAAAAACTCATATGCACCTCTATGTTTATCACAGCACTATTTACAATAGCTAAGAAATGGAAGCAACCTAAGTGTCCATCAGTAGATAAATGGATAAAGAAGATGTGGTACCTATACACAATGGAATATTATCCAGCCATAAGAAGAAAACAAATCCTACCATTTGCAACAACATGGATGGAGCTAGAGGGTATTATGCTCAGAGAAATAAGCCAGGCGGAGAAAGACAAGTACCAAATGATTTCACTCATATGTGGAGTATAAGAACAAAGAAAAACTGAAGGAACAAAACAGTGACAGAATCACAGAAGCCAAGAATGGTCTGACAGTTACCAAAGGGAAAGGGACTGGGGAGGATGGGTGAGAAGGGAAGGATGGGGGTGGGGGGAAGGGGACATTACGATTAGCAGGTATAATGTGGGGGGTGGGGCACGGGGAGGGCTGTGCAACACAAAAAACAAGTAGTGATTCTACAGCATCTTACTACGCTGATGGACAGTGACTGTAATGGGGTTTGTGGGGGGGACTTGGTGAAGGGGGGAGCCTAGTAAACATAACGTTCTTCATGTAACTGTAGATTAATGATACCAAAAAAAAAAGAAATGTAAATCTGAAACCCAATACTCCATTTCTTTTCAGCTATTGGTAAAATTTCAAATCTGGAAAACTTAGTATGTCCATCGACTTTTTCAAATGCAAATTTTATGAACTGTAAATACAGATCAAGCTATTTCCAGTGAAAATTTAGCATCTGGATCAAGACATCTAATTAGTATAAAATCCATGCCGGATTTTGAAATCTCAATGTGAAAAAATAATATGAAATATCTGATGCACAGAGGCCCTGAGCAGGACCCACCCGGGGCGGGCAGTTTTTGTACTGATTACACATGGAACAGACAATATTTTGTTTACATTAAGTAAAATTTACTATTAAAACTAACCTCATCTTTCTTTTTAATGATCACTCAACCTCTCCCAGGCAGCATCTGCCGTCCCTATCCAGCTCTGTATCCAGCCTCCTCCCACTGCTGCCCTTTCCTGAAACACTCTCACACACATTCTCAGAAAACCCAGGCGACACTGCCATCTCTTCTGAATGCATGGATCCCTTTCCCAGCTAAGAATTCATCCTGGAGGCCTCTCAGGAGGAGGCAGCCACGTCCTCGCAGCCCCAGGGGTGCTGCTGGCTGAGTGCTGAAGGGCCCGGAGGACAGCTCGCCCCTGGCTCAGGACCGGGCAGCCAGGCCCTGCCCGGGAGGTGCCAACAGAAGCCAGGCCGACGTACCATCATGCCGATGCCGACGGAAGCCTGGGCCCCTGCCCTGAGCCCATCCGAGACATTTTCGGTCACTGAGCGTCCCAGGAGTGCCGTGTCTGCTGACAGGCGGTTAATCAGCTCCCCTGTGCGAGTCTTGTCAAAGAAAGCAACCTCCTGCCTCAGAACGGAGGAGAACAGCGAAGCCCTCAGCCTGTTGACGATGCGCTGGCCTGCAAAGGCGGACAGGAATGGCATCAGCTCTGCAGGAGCTTGGCCGACGCCGTCACCCTCCGGCCCTGTGTGGATCTGGTGGGGGCAGGGAGGCCTGGCCCTGGCAGGCCCCCGGGTGTGCGCTGGTGACCAGTACGGTGGTAAAATGAACATAATACGACTGAGAGCATTTCAAAAAGGTCAGAGATGCTCTACTGCTTCAACTTCCCAAAGGCTTATTTTATTCATCCCTGGAAATCCTTTTCTGTGTCTATATATACTTCTCTATCTCACTTAATTGTCTACGAGTATTTTATTAGCTGAATGGTGGGCAACCGACTTACAGCCGGGCATCCCAGGCTGTGTCATTGTTGCCATCAGCAGCCTGTCAACACCAGCCCTTATTACAGAAATACCATAAAAACAGCCACCCCACCTCCTGCCGAAGGGAAAGCATAAGCGTGGAGCAGAAAAGCAGCTTCCTCGGCTCCCTGAGCAAGCCACTCCTGACCCAGGGCTGCTCTCAAACCTCCCAGGGGTCGGGGAGGCTGCCTCCCTCGGGGCTCAACGCCAGCTCACGAGCAGAGCCAGTCGAGAAGACGGCACCTGACCTTCCTAGCTGCAACATCTGTCCAGAGGCCGGGCTATCCCAGTAGAATGCGATGCTAGGGAGAGAGGGACAGACGGGGGCCTGGAGCACATGTGGCTGGAGGCCCAGACAAAACCACAACTGCCCCATCTGCGGGCCGGGACCTTTTTACCTGAAGTCTGCATGAGGTAGACGCGAATGGCGTTGGCGGCAGCCCCGCACAGGAACACGCCGCCGAGTGCCAGGCAGAGGCGGGTCAGGCTGTATCTGTAGTCCATGGTGGGCTGTGTGTAGATGACATCAATTATCCTCCCCAGGAAGAAGGGCGCAGACATGGTGATGACGCTGGACACAGCCAGAAACCCGACCGCGGCTGGAAAACACAAGTCGCTGTCAGGTCCCCTGGTGCTTCTGCAAAGGGGCAGGTGCTGAGCTCACCAAGCTTGGCTTCCAAGCAAACTTCCCTGAGCGCGGGCTGCCCTCCTGTGGTGGGAGGGTGCTCCCTTTAGCTCCCGGCCCCCCTCACCTAAAGGGAGACCCAAACGGGTTCCAGGGCCAGAATCCATAGGGTGGATATAGGGAGGGACTGATCACTGCCAAGAATCCAGATCAAATGCCTTTTGCTTTACTCTGGTCTGATTATCTCTTCCCTGCCAGGAATCACTGAGAGCTAACTACTAGGATCATTCTCGCCTCCATCCTGCCTCTTGTTGTGGGAGTTGATCTCAGATGGGACTTTTTGTGCATTCATGCTATGCACTGTTATTCCTCGGCATGTCACTGCATCTTAGCCGAAGATCAAACTATGCAGGTAAAACTCTTGATAAGGTCTAATATTTCAAAACACTTTCAAGGACCTTTGGAAAGCAGCAATGGGCATCACATGATACATGGGAGATGTTCCTTCTTAATATCATTGCCTTAATAAAGCACCAGAATATCAACATGATATGAAAATAGATTAGAACACAATTATTTACACACTTGGGGGACAGAATCTTGTCAGAAAAGGAACTACTAAGAAAATCCAGTCAGGAACAATTAATCTGACAGATCACTGCATTTTGTGGAATAAGAGGAATACAAATTCACACTACAGAGATACACCATTTTTCATCTACCAGATTGGCAGTGATCAAAGAGTTTGATAACACAAGGTTGATAAAGCTGTGAGAAAAGAGGCATTCATGCTCTTAGAGGGTGTGAAAATTGGTATAACAATACAGAATGATGTCCACGTATGAGTCAAAATGTAAATGCACATTCCCTTTGATGCAGCAATTCTACCTCTAAGATTTTAACTTACAGTACACTCCCATGTGTGTTTTCAAAAACGTACTTTCGAGGATATGTATTACAGCGTGGCTTATACCAGCAAAAGATTCAAAATATGCTAAACGTCCATCAGTAGGGAATGGGTTAAATCAATTATGGAGCATTTATTTTATAAACATCATGAGTCATTACGAAGAATGAGTGACTCTATAGGTAACAACATGAGGTGATCCACCAAGATAGAACATTAGCGAAAAAAGCCCGGGACTCAAATATTAGCATTTGTGGGGCCTTTCTGCTTGCTGGTTTTCAAGTTCACATACACACAGAACATTTCCAGAGAGTAACAAGAAAAGAGGTTGCAGAGGTTCCTTGTGGAGCGTGGTCCCGGTGACTGGGAGGAGGGTCATGCTGCTGTGTACCTTTTATATTGGATCCTATTAGGAACCCAGCTAGTGCCAACGTCAGAGTCCAAGACACACGCGGACTGAGCCTCAGGAGATGGAGCTCCCAACACACTGCAAACAGCAGTGGCTTCTCTGTGTTTTGCATGATGCTAACACACCAGTTAAAGGTATTACTTTTATGCAACCTTACTAAAAAGAGTATAGAGCAAACTCAGTCCACCTGGTCATCTGGGTGGCAAACAGAACTCTAGGAGAAACAGAGCCTTTTAGGCAGGGAACAATTCACACAGTCGCTCTCTACCTCCTTGAGGTAGCCTAATATCCTTTTCTCTGCAAGGCCTGCTCTGACAAACTTATTTAAAATGCAGATGCCAACACGACTTTACTTCACTCCATCCTCATTCTTCCTCTTGCATGTCCCACCTCCTGGCATCCTAAACGTTTCCCTCGTTGACTGTCTGTATCTCCGTTAGGACATGGAATATTTTTGTCTGTTTTGTTCCCTGTTTTCCTACTGCTTAAAGGGACAGGCATAGTAAAAGCTCAATAAATACCTGTTGACTGGATGAGCAAATAAACTGAACTTTGGCAAAGGAGGCATAAAGATGTGTCAGATGAAAGTACTGAAGGGCTCAGCCTAAACAGGAACCTAAGATCTGGCCCACACAGAAACGACTATTTTGCATGAGCCAGAAACTTCCAAGCCCCTGGCCTAAAACCCTGTAATCACAATTTCACTGAATAATGTGAAGCTGACCAAGGACCACTTCATTCTGATGTAAGACCTGGGGTCTTGTTTTAAAATGTCATGCTCCTGACAACAGTCTCAAGAGGGACTGGAGGCCCAAAGGGCAGGAGGCACATCTAACCCGGGGTTCTCTACTTCTCTACACGATCATAATGAATGGGCACACTCCAGAAACAGGGGTCCTGGCGACGGAGGGATTAACCCAAAAAGATTTTTTTCACCTTCGATCATCGCTAGTTTCTCTGGTCTGTTCTTCGGCCTTGGACAGTACTTCCAACAGTGTACTACATGTGAGGTGCCAGAAGGGTCCTGCTCTCTCTGCCTCCCTCCCTCCCTTCTCCAGTTTCCCAATTCAAAGTTCCGATGCCAAAAATAAGACTCTGCATTTCATGAATGAAATGCCCCCATGGTTTTGACTCTGAACACTAGTTCTGACACAGTAATGCTATGATTGCAAAGGGGAAGGGATTGAGGTGAACTGAAACTCATGCCAGGATATCCCCCACTTTTTCCTTTTAATTAAAAAAAAAGGTTTTCAGCTTGATGTTTTATTGCCATTGGCCTCTTCTACAAGCCGAACGTACAGAAAAGTAAAATAAAAGATTTTTCAGCTTTTGGTTAGCTGGGTTCTTGTTAGGGTTTTATTCCCTATCACTGTCTTTGACATTACTAAGTCACTTAGACTCACACCATAACTACCATTTCAAATTCCTCCCTAAACCCAACATGCTGGCTACATTGCGATCTTTCTGAAATTCTTCTCTGACTTTTCTCCATAGGTAAGCCTCTTGTTTGCTGTTATCGTTGCCTGGTGGGCCCCCAGCAACTGTTCTCCCTCTCTTAGCAGATGTCTTCAAGTGTCTTTCTGTTACCCTCGTTCTACTGAATTATGGCAAAGAGAAGGGAAAGAAAACCTGAAATGCAGATTACTGGTAGAAGGCACTGCGGCAGACAGCTCACGGAAGCACAGCGGTTTGGGGTGGGCGAAGGAAGCTGCACAGCATGCCCACCACCTGCTGGACATGGGATCTTTCAATGATCCATTGGACCTTAGGCAGGTACAGCTGCCCCACTGCCATTCGAGGTCCACAGAAGCAGCGCCGGGATGAGTCTCCACCACTGTCTGAAGCACTGATATGTATTATCTCCTCAGTCCTCCCAACAACCCTCTTATCATCCTCGTTTCCTCAGAAAGGAAGCTCAAGCACACAGAGGTGAGGGAGGCTACCAGCTCACTTAGTGCAGAACCACATTCTGAAACAAGCCTGTCCTCCTCATCTTCCCATATTCCAGGCAGAGAAAACATGGGCCAAGCCCAGGGCTTAGGGCGGACCAGGGAGCAGGAAGGCCACAGGATGAGCTGGACAGGGACCTCACGGTGCAGAGGAAGAAGCACTGAGATGAAGCGGAGGGGCAGCAGGTGCTAGACCATGAAGTCCAATAGAGACTTTGCAGCAAGGCAGGCTGAACCAGGCTTTTAGGTTGGGAGTGAGAGTCAGATTTGCATTTTAAATAACCCCCTCTGGCTGCAGAGCAAAAGGAGAAGGCTGGAGGCCAGCAGGACTGTAGACAGGACAGCCGAGGTGGTGGTGAAGTCCTGGCTGGCGCAGAGGGGACAGGAGAGTGCCAAGGACCGGAGATATTTTTAGGAACCAGACTCTACATGACCTGAGGACTGGCTGGATTTGGGGAGCATGTTGAGAGAGCTGGTTCTGAAGTTGGGACAAGTCGGTGCCCGAGCTCTGCCGTCTAACTGTTTGACTCCAAGTGAGTCAATCTCTCTGTGCCTCAGTTTCTTCATCTGCAAAATCGCAATAAAAACAATGCCCACCTCATGGAAATGCTGTCAGGAGTTTAAGTTGAATATGGAGACATAAAGCATCTGGCACAGTGAGCGGTATCTGGTAGGTAATAAATATTAGCCATAACCTTTATCAGTGTTGCCATCGCAAGGAGTCAAGAACAACTGCGTCTCTGGCTTCAGCAAGTGGCTCACACAGCCATCCCAGTCTCTGAAAAGGGACAGAGGAGGAAGGGCAGCTTCGGGGGGGAAGGTAACTTTGGTGGTCAGACATTTGAGTGTTCAGATGTCTGGGGACATTCCTGTGGCTGCAGGTAGGTGTCAGAGGGACACAAGGAGGAGAGGATACATGCAGACTAGAGGCTGAGGAGCAGGCATCAGAGCTGGACGGGGACGGAAGGAACAAGACGGCTGACAGATCTGCAGGGAGCAGTGCTTAGGAGACCTCAGGCTCACGGAGTAGTCTGCAGAGCACACCCTGAGTGCTGCACAGCTGACGCAAGGCCAGACTGTTGGCATGTGCTACAGAGATGAGCATCTGTGCATGTGAACAGGGGGGCCTGCCTGTACCTCCAGGGCTTGCTGTCCTGTAGACATAAGCTGGGAGCGTCCAGTAATTTAAAATTGTTGCCACATTAAAGAGAGTAAAAAGGGAGAGAGGTAAGATTAATAAAAGCCCTTTCAGAATCTGGTGTGTGTTTACACTTGAATCCGTTCTGACTAGCACATTGCACACCACAGCTATAGAATGGTACTGTTTTCTCTGAAATACGCTATTTCCACAGCAAGCAAGCATCCCTGGCTTCCTGGAGCAGTCTCCCTTTCAAGGGCTCACAGTGCTGTCCTATCAGTACTGGCCTCATCGACATGGCAGTCCTGACTCAGGCTGCAGGATGCAGCCACTCCAAGCCTCGCCCACCCCCCTCCCTCCACCCACTGGGGTTATCGTTCTGTGCATTCTGGTCACTTCATGGTCTACCTTCATAAAACGTAACTACAAGTTCAGCAAAAGCTCCCAGTGAGCATCAGCTTCTAAGAATGGTCCTAATCTCCAGCCACACAAGCTCTTATCAGCAATTTAAATGAAAGGCCCCCTCCCAAAGTCCTCCACAGAGGCCAGGACTAAACCTGTGGGGGTGGGGGGGCAGAGGTGTACTTCCCCCAGTTTCACTCGGAGGCTGCCTGGGAAGTGCGGGGAGGCAGGCTGCCTCTGCGTGCCTGGCCCACGGGCACAGACAATCTTTAGGCTGGCATCACCCTTACCTCATGGCTTCCTGAGAGCCCACAGCGCTCTCCAGAGACCCGGCTCAATGCACAGAGTCCCTGCCCCTCATTTACTGGTGTGGTTGGAGCCACAGCAGCCTCTTCTATCTGTCAGGCGCAGTCAGAGTTCTGAAAAATTACTGCTTATCCCAGCGGTCCACCAGGGGCTCCTCAGAGAGCTCCTGCATCTTTAAAGACTCCTGGCCATGGTGATAAGATGAAGAATTAGCAATGGAAAAAGGCTACAGGGCAGCCTCGAAAGCCACAGCTGCAGGAAGAGCACGGTAGATTCCCGCCCTGAGTGACCTGCCAGAGGGAGAGATGAGTCCATTGGAAAGCGAATGGAAACAATGCTCAAAACTGTGTGGCACACACCCGTAAACACTCCGACTGGCACGGCCTGTCTTTAAAGCTTCTGATTCAGTTACTTAAAATTAAGACTTTCTGGTCATTCAGTTCAGTGGCAAACTGCTGAAGAAGACAGATGAAAATATTGCTGCTCAGGGGAATAGCTGAATTTTTGAAAAAAGGATTTTTGCACTTGTTTTCCTAAAAACATTAGAATTCCTTCTCCTCAAGTCATCAGTTTTGCTGGTCTCTTGATTAAAAAATACATACACACAGACAGACACACTCCTCTCCCTCTCTCTGAGATGTGGCACCATCTGAGGCTGCTCATGAGATACAGGATACAGATTAATGAGGACCCCTTACCCCCACCCCAATTCCACAAATGCCAATAGCCAGACTGGCTTCAATGTACCATACACAATGACTTCGAGAACGCGTATTCCTAATGAGGGTTTTCCATCAAATTTCCTTGTAACATACAAATCATATTACCTGCTTAAAAAGAAAAAAAAAGTATACCAACCCTAGACTTATTTCCTCAAATTAAACACTCACAGCTATTCACTGTGGCAGATCAAAATAGCTCCCCTTCTTAAAAGGAAGTACAGCTCATGTTCAAGGCTGTCTTCTCAAATACTCGCAGGGCAGGCCTTGCAGGATCTGGGTGTGAGGGTACAGGGGCTGTGGCATTTGAGAAGGCTGAGCATGGGTGGACGCCCACAAAGCCTGACACCTAATATTTCAGGGGCAAAACAAAACTGGATTTCCCTACACTTAGAGTTGCTTATGGGAATGGTGGACATACCCTGTGGAGCTTGGGTCTCTAAATTTAGGCCTCAATCTGGACGTGGTCATATCATCATTTATTCCTTCACCTGAGGAGTGAAGGTGCTCTGAGGCCCTGCTCCGTGCAGTACACACGCTAAGACTCTGAGAGACGAATGGATCATACACGGCCCAGTCTCAGGCAGCCCGCGGTGCAGTAAGAGCTCCTAATCTCAAAACGTTCTCTTACAAGAGGAAAAGAGCTTTATTTCCATCAAGATCTACAGACAATCGATGGAGCAATGAAATAATTCTCTTCGTACCTCCGGGACGCCAAGAATCCCCCTAAACTTTAGTAGTCCGCAAGCGATTAATGCTCTCAGTCCGCCCGACCTCCCACACAGCACCCGTCTGCCCTGAATCAGGTAGGTCCCTAACCAGCCGGTTTGCAGCAATATGGGAGTGTCACCTGCCTCAGGGGCTGCACCTGGAACCTCACAAGCCCTCTTTCCAAGCCCTCATCACAGTTACAGTGTTCCGTCTAGTCATATGATTATTGCATTAATGTTTCTCCCCCACTGAACTGGAAGCCCAATAAGAGCAGGACCCCTGTTTCTTTCTGCTCAACAGTGTAGCCCCAGGGCCTAGTGCACGACCAGGAGCTGGATAAACATTTATTAAAGAAAGGAAGATTGAGAGATATCTCAAAAACAGATCTTAGAAGGCCCTTGGCATTTAAACATTTCTCCAGTTAGGGCTAAAAATGAGGTGTTCTAGAAAATCGTTCTGAAAGCATCCATTCTGATTTCTTAAAAAATTACTCAATTATGATTTAGCTGGGTTATGAGCTATACAATTTCTGAAAGCTTCTCAAGTTTACAGATCACTTATGTAGCCAGTGTTGATAGTTTTGGAAAGAGGTAGTAACTTCCCGCTTACCAGTCGGGGAGGTAAAAGCACGTGAGACGAATCTGAAGGGTTTACATCGTTTTGTGGCCACATGGCGAAAACGTTGTTGACTGCGCGATAAACTTACCTAAAGCAAATAATTTTCTAAAGGGTAAGTGCAAAATAATACAAAATAGGTATACTTTTATCTCGAATTAAATTTTCAAGAGTGGGGAAAGCCCCCAGCTCATTCTTAGAATGCTGTCAAAGGCAAATTAGAACTGACCCAAAGCCCAATAATGGGACGCGGGTCCACCGCACAGGGTGCCAAGCTGGAGAAAAGACCGGAGGCACCCGGCGCACAGACCCCGGCGAAGGCGCGGCATCTCCGTGCGCGGCGAGCGCTCCGTGCGGCGCTTCTCGGTAGCAGCCCCCAGGCGAAGAGCCGCCCCGTCCCGTCCCCGCAAGGAGCCCAGGGTGTCCCGACCCCGCCGCGCCCCCAGCGCCCGGGGCCCGGCGGCCGCAGAGAGGAGGTGGGCGTACCTGCCAGCCTGCGGCGCTCGGGGCGCGCCAGCCCCAGCAGCTTCCGGGCCTCCGAGCGTCGGCCCGCCTCGGGCCGCAGCCGAGAGTCGTCGTCCGAAGCTGCGGCCGCAGGGGCCTCCGGCCCGCGTCGCCAGGCCTTGCCCCCCACCCGGGCCGCGACCGCGGGGCCGCCGGGGAGCCCGGCGCGCGGGAGCCGGGGGCCGCGGGGCCTGGCGAGCGCCGCGCACCTGTCCGCGCCAGGCGGCCGCGTCCACAACCCCAGCAGCCGCGCCAGGCCCGCCCCACCGCCAGCGCCCCCGGCGAGCCCAGGCCCCGCGCCCGGCGGCCGCGCCAGCCCCAAGCCCGGGGACGGTGGCCCGAGCAAGCAGGCGGCCGGGCACCGCCGCGCCAGCAGCCGCAGCGGCCAGGCAGGGGCGCCGTGCATGGCGCCGTGTGCGACCTGCGCCTCAGGCCCCTGCTCAGCGCGCTCCTGCCCGAGCACCCTGCCGGCGCCGCCAGGCGGAGGGCGCAGGGCGGGGACGCAGCGCCGCTCGGGTCCGCGGGCCCCGACCCCGCCCCCTGCTCGCACCGGCCCCGCCCATCAATCCCTCCCCAGAACTCGGCCCCGCCCCTGTCCGCGCTGGCCCCGCCCATTGACCACTCCCCACGCTGCCGGCCCCGCCCCCTGCCCCCGTCCCCTCCGCTCGCGCGCGGCCCGGGTCGGGAAATCCCCGAGGCTGCTGCGCCTGCGCATGGCCGCGCGGGGCCGATTTTCGCGCTCCCAAGTGCCCTCCCGCTAGGTCCGGTAGGGCTGAGGGGCAGGAGGACCGCATGCTTCGGACGGCATGACGGGGGAAGCAACTGGCGAACAATGAGATGTGGATGACTCAGGAAAGAGCCTCCCGAGAGGGGTCGGGGCCGAGGGGCGCACGCGGGGTACTCCGGCCGTCCGGAGCCGGGGAGGTCCCCGGAAGGCGGCGTTCCGGTGCGGGAGCGTTGGAGGCCCGCCGGGACCGCCCCGGGCACGGGGGTCGCCGTGGGGGCCTCCTGGGCGGGGCGGCGGGGCGGGGGAAGCCGGGGGAGGGGCTGAAATCCCGCCGGGAGCCACTCCGGTGCCGGTGGTCGCCGTGGGGAGCGTCCTGGGCGGGGCGGGGAAAGCCGGGGGAGGGGCTGAAACCCCGCCGGTAGCCACTCCGGGCTCGGGGGTCGCCATGGGGGGCGTCCTGGGCGGGGCGACGGGGCGGGGGAAGCCGGGGGAGGGGCTGAAATCCCGCCGGGAGCCACTCCGGTGCCGGTGGTCGCCGTGGGGAGCGTTCTGGGCGGGGCGGGGAAAGCCGTGGGAGGGGCTGAAATCCCGCCGGGAGCCACTTCGGGCCCGGGGGACGCCGAGGTGGCTGACCTGGGCGGAGCGGGGTAAGCCGGGGAGGGGCTGAAGGCCCGCCGGGGACCGCCCGGGCGCGGTGGTCGCCGTGGGGAGCGTCCTGGGCCGCGCAGGCGAGGCCGGGGGACGGGCTGAAGGGCGGCCGGGGCGCCGCAGGGCCCTTGTTTGAGAGTCTTGACGGCGGAAGGCGAGAGGCTTCTGCGGGCTCCTGAGTTATTCACCTCAGGAGAGGCGTTTGGCTCAAATTGCAAAATTGACGGATTTGGGGGTGAAAAAAAACTGATTAAAACAAATATTCTACTGCAATATTTTAAAATTCAACATCGATGCCAAAAATTCCACGGTGAGACATGCAGTTTCAAATGGCAGTATGTGCCCCTGCACTTGAAAGATCCCGCCTCTCTCCCCACCCCGATCCCAGCCCTGAAAACCTTACCTGCCAAATTAGGCAGTCAGCCGCTGGCCTCGTTCGCTGATCTGTTTGTTTGTTTGGCATTAAACTATCTCTTATGATTACTGAGATTTGTTTTAAGGCTCCCTTAAATGTTCTGCCCCCACCCCAGGAGACTGCCTCACTGAACTCACCTTACTGGGGCCCTGTGAGGTGAGGAGGGCAGTAGTCTGTGGGGAAGTAGGTATTGGATTAAATCGTGCTTTAAATGTCTTGGGGAAGTGAGCGGGAAGCACGCCATCTACCACCAATGTCTGAGACCCCAGGTGGCACAGAACCCCACTCCCCACCAAAGTTAATCACGATTTAGGTTAGCCATTCACTGGCTCTGGAATGCCAGGTATAGACTGAAACAGACTCCATCGATTTCTGAGTTAGGCACGTTCCCTTTGGGAAAGATTTTAAGTGACTTCCGAAAAAAGAGAGAGTGCCTCGTATCAGGCATCCTGCTGCCTCCTCTTTGAGCATAGCCGAAGCGATGTCAAAGAATGACATTTTCCCCGTTGGAGAGAAAAATGACAATTTTAAGTCAAATTAACCTTCCTCTTACTTTCTGTTTCCCACTTCCCAGAAAACTGCTACTGCTGCTCCCAGGGCCAGGGAAGGCGGGACTGGCCTTTGCCCTCTGCCTTTCCCCACATGACGTCTCCAGGCTTCCCCAGCCAGCGCTCTCTGGGGCCTCAAGTCAACAGAAGAATAACCCGAGTGCAGCTGATTAAAGAGACAAAACTCTCTTGTGTGCACTTCTAAAAATCAGATAATAATCAAAATAGTTATCCCTGACAAAATGTCATGTTAAAAAAAATTCCACCAGCTATCATACAATATATACAATTATTAATATATACAAGGGTTATTTGTTAATGTAGAATCTAAAGAAAATGTCCATGGCACTTTTAAAAAAATTACAGCAGGAGAATGGAGTAGGGAATAAATTTTGGCAGAAGAATCACCTGACTTAACAGTCATCACGCCAAAATAAAGGGGGTCGTGACTAAATACGCTTGTGTGTAATCACATAGGAAGAGAAGGCCATAGTAATGCAAAGCAATACATATTTACATATGTATAAATGTTTTGTGTATATATAGTACACACAAAGCAATAATATATATTCTACATATACTACTGTGATCCTCTTTCCATTTGAAAATAAGGATAACTTACTGCCTTTATAGAAATTAGAATAACATTTCTTGGCCCCTGATAAAGGCAAGACATGTTCTAAGGTGTGTTTAAGAAAGAAAGAAGCAAGCCACTTAGATATAAATAGTACAAAATACCACAGCAAAGCAAGGAAAGGCTGCACGTTAATTCTGAGACAACAAGCAAAAGTTGAAATCCCGCCTGTAGAAAAGGCCCCAGTGGAGGAGCGAGAGAACCAAAGAAGTAATTATGAATAAAGCTGCTAGAAACATCCACGTGCAAGTTTTTGTGCGGACATAAGTTTTCAGCTCCTCTGGGTAAAACACAAGAGTTGCACCATTGCCAGATCATATAGCAAGAGCATGTTTAGTGTTGTAAGAAACTGCCAAACTGTCTTGCAGAATGGCTGTATCGTTTTACACTCCCATAAGCAATGAATACAAGTTCTTACTTCCACATACTCATCAGCATTTGGTGGTGTCAGTGTTTTGGATTTTAGCCATTCTGACAGGAGTGTCACTTCTAGGAATTTAAGTTATGTATCTATATATACTTCCACATATGTGGAATGATATACACAAAGATACTTATTGCAGTATTGTTTATAATAGCAAAAGACTGAAAGCTACAGTCTAGCATGAGGATATCAGTTAATAACTGTAGATTCAGGCAGTGGGAGACCATACAACCTTTAGGAAGGTGAGGCAGCCTTACAAGCACCAACTTGGAATTGTACACCAAGATGTGCAATGAAAAAAGGTGCAGGACTGTGTGTTTAGTATTCTGTATTTGTGTAAAAAATACATACACACTCACATGCCCTTATCCACAGAATGTCTTTGGAAAGATGCAAGTAAATGGTTGCCTCTGGGGAGAAGTGATGGGATGTAAGGTTATGTGTCCTTTTTTAACTGTTGGAGTTTTCACCACCAATTCAAAAATAAAATTGTTGACTAAAAATTAAGAAAGTAATAATAACCTCCTGTGTAGTAAAAAGAATGAAAAAGAAAAATTTAAAGATACCAAAGGATTACCTAGAAGAAAAATGTGCGTGGCAGTTTCTTTCAAATTTTATAAAACAAATAATCTCACTATATAAACTATCGTAAAGCAGAAGAAAAGGTAGACTTTTTAATTCATTTTAAGAAATTAATTAACCCTGATATTTTTAAGATAACCACAAAAACTAAACACAAATATCAACATATAAATGGAAAATTTATAAAAACAGCCAATCATACCCAAAAGAATACTAAAAGGCCTAAAAAACCATATTATTACTAAACTAACAGGCTAAGAATAGAACTGCCCAATTGCCCAATGTAGTACCCTGATAAAGAACATCTGCTGCAACCCAACTGCTGACATCACACTTAATCGTGAGCCACCAGAGACATTCTTATCTAAAATAGAAATACACTGAAGATGCTGGTCATAACTGCTGTCGTCACACATTGTGCCGGAGGTCCTAGCCAATGGGAGAGCCAAAAATGAGTGAAGAGTAGTTACCAGCAAGAAAAAGATAAAATTGTCATCACATGCAAATGATAGTCAAAGAGAGTCAAGTGAAAACATAAGGAAGCAATAAGAAAACTCTACAAGGTAGTTGAATCCAAAATTGAGAAAAACAATAGTTTTCCTGTATCTGAAGAGAGAATACACTGCAAAAAAATAGTGCCAATCATTGCAATAAAAATATGAAATACCTAGGAATCAAAAAAGATGTACAAGACTGATGTGAACATAATAACAAAACCATATGGAGGGGGAAATAAGACTCAAATAAAATGAAAAACTAAAATACTTTCCTGGGTGTGTTGACCTAATAATAGGAACAACAAAATAATATAATTAGTCTCGATATGTACCAAGTTCTGTGTTAAGCAATTTATACACATGATCCCACAACTTTTTGAAGGTTTTTTTTGGTTCTGTTTTTAAACAAAGAAGCTGTGGCCAGCAGAAGTGCAGCAATTTGCTCAAGATTGCAGTAGGTGGCACAGTAGGATTTGAGCTCTGGCCACCAGTTTCCAAAGCACATGCCTAAGAGCAACTTCGGTTTTCTCACATTGTACATGGATCTGACATAATTCCAACTAAACTCCCAAAGTTTTTTTTTTTTCAAACGTACTGATGTGTATCAAGGACCTAAGAAAATAAATAACAGAGCCAAGGGGACAATTAAATATGAGGCTTCCTATACCTGCTCCCCAAACCTGTGTGAATTAAAAAACAAAACCACATGAATACCATATCTATAACATAATTACACACCTCAAATTACCAATAAATAGGTAAGTAAACACCAATTTCTACTTGAGCAATCCTTCTAGCTTCTGCTACAAGGCTTTGAACAGAATTGGGGAAGGACGACTCTAGAAAAGCTGGAAAAATAAGAGATGAGGGAAAAAGAAGAGTCTGAAATTGCAAGAGAGAAAGATAACTTAAAGATAAAATTATGAAAAAAAAAAGCGTGCTAGTGGATTGAAACACTGACAACAGGAAAACAATATAAAAATGAGCAGGGCTCAAGTTAATCACCTCAGAAAGGGAAAGGGAAAAGAGGAGAAGAGAGTTTAAAAACAAGGGAGAAGTATTCTTTGGAGATTTGGCAGTACAGAGAAAAAGAAGAAAGAGGGGGATATTAGATCCTGTGAGAAAAATCAAAGATCATACAATCCATTTCTTCTCCCTTCAAAAAGAAGTCATCCTTTAAGTGAATTGCACTTCCCTGCACTGACAGAAGAGGGCCCTCTCGAGCTAACATTCCTGGAACCCAACTCCAACCCACCAACCCTGTTCATAGAATGCATTAAGGTTCCATCAACATCAGTAAGTGGAACAAAAGTATTTTAAATAGGAAACAAAAGGAAAACAAAAACATTTCAGCTGATAAAAATTCCTCCCCAAAGAAGGACCACAAAAGAAAAGTGTATGGCAGTGCACAAAATTAAACTGAATATCTCCAAACAGGCATTTGGGATCTGAAAAACACCTTGAATCAGAAATTAACTGAGACCAAAATAGACACAAAATAGAGAGAAAGGAAATGAGTTGATGGAACTCAAGAAAGAAATGGAAGAACATGAAAAATCATCTCAGAAGTGAAGACTAAATGACTAAATGCCCAAGGGAGTATATTTTCAAATAAAAAATTAATAAGCAACATTGAAAAAGGAAAACAATCAAAAGAATAAAAATGAGAATAAGGAAGAAGCAGAACAGGCCAGAGTAAATGGCTGAAATGGAAGATAGGTAAGAAGGTCCAAAATTATTATAATTGGAGAAGCAAATCCAAACACTAGACCAGAACTAACATTTAAACCTATAATCAAGAAAATATTCCAAAATTTAAAATAATCTGAATCTGCTACTGAAGGATTCCCTAGCTACTTGAGAAAACTGATACAGAATGATCAATACTGAGATATATCATAGCAAAATGATTAGGCTTAAAAACTATTCAAAGCCTCAGGCAAAAGGATGGAATGACTTATAAGGGCGTGAGAATTAGCCTTTAGACCTCAGACTTTTCAAAACTAGCATAAAAAGTAAGTGAACTGTGAAGCAGTACTAAGAAAAAGGAAAGAAAAGAAACTCAAGAAAGTGTAAACTAAAGGTTTTATATAACAAGCCAAGTTGTCTATACTCGTTTCTTATGTCTATCATAACAAATTGCCAAAAACTTAGTGGCTTAAAACAATGGGCATTTGTTCTCTCAGCATTCTGGAGGCCCAGGTGTTGGCAGCATTGATTTCTTCTGCTGATTCTGAGGGATGATCTGTTCCATGCCCACCTCCGAGCTGCTGGTGGCTGCTGGCAATTCTTGGCATTATTTTTCTTGTGGAGGCATGACCCTAATTTTCATCTCATTTTTCACATGGTCTTCACCTCTGTATCTCTGTGTTTAAAATCTCATCCTATTTTTTTTCTATAAGGGTACCAGTCACTGGATTTAGGGTCCATCATAAATCTGGGGTAATCTCATTCCAAGTTCCTTAATTTTATCTTCAAAGATCACATTTCCAAATAAGTGGATAGTCACAGATACCAGGGATTAGGACTTGAACACCTCTTTTGTGGAATACAATTCAACCCACTACCTTGTCCTTCAAGCATTAAGACTACAGAAAAGTTGTTTTGAACCTGCACAAGCTTAAATACTGAACTTATGGGCTCTTCTTGAGGAGTCTGCTAGAAGATAAACTGCAATGAAGAGATTATTAAGAAATCGTTAGCAAAAGGACTGATTGATGGTGAGCATTTACTAATGTTAGTTTAAATTTAAGACCAAAGAAAAGCTGGGAATGAGGATAAAATAGTAACATACAAATGTGACATGTTCTAAGTACAAATTTAAGAAACTAAAATAGAAGAAGGGAAAGAGAAAGAAAAAGCAAAACCCTTTGATTCTTGTGTAGATTACAGATGAGAATCAAAGGGAACAAATACAAATGGACAATTAAAGTAAAAGGGGCCAGCATCAGAAAAGACAGAAATCCAAAAGTAAGCTCTAGACTAAAAATGCAGTGTCCTAAATACCCAAAGAAAATTTAAAAGCAAAAGAGCAAAGAGAACACATCATGTAGAGAAACACAGCAACGGATTACATACAAAGTAATTTTAACATAAAAGGAATAAACACATGTGAATAGATTTAGTTAACCCATGAAATAAAAAGATTTCCAATACATTGAACCAAGCAAAAATCCACTATATTCTGTATGTAAAAGAAAGGCAAAAAAATAAGGGGATGGAAAATGGAAACAAAATAAGTTCTGCGATCTTGATGGCACAAATGATAGAGTTCAAGCTAAAAAGGCACTGAATGTGAAGAAGTACACATTGCAAAATAAAAGCTGCAGGTGCCCATGATGTATCAGTAACCACTCTTAGGAAGCAAAAAGCACAGGAAATGCAAGGAGAGACAAAAATACATGAACAGTCACACCCTTGAAAATGTCACTCTTAGTAGAAGACAAGACTATAGAGACTAAAATAAGAATGTAGGGCATCTAAACAACACAACCAATAAGGTGGATCATTTGGCTGTATGCTGAGCTTCATATCCTGATACTAGAGTCTTTATAGCACCATGAAAATACACAAGAAATATAATCACATGCTGTATCACAAAACAAGCATAAGTAAGTTCCGTTAGACAGGATTATTACAAAACACACACTATGGTTATAATGCGGTACAAATAATAATTAATAACAATCAGGAGATGAAAGGAAGCTTTCATCAGAATGTAAAAAACCTATTAGCACTTGAGTAAAAGGGAAATTAATAAAGAACGATGATAGAACTGAATTAATTAATACACTACATATCAAAATCTGTAGGATGCATTTAAAGTAGTTTTCATCAGGAAATCAATCTTAAACATTTATGTCAATGTAGGTAAAACAATAAAAATGACTGAATTAAATTCTTAACTCAAAAAGCTAAAAAAGAACAAAAAAGTAAAGCAAAAGAAAGCACAAGGAATAAAACAATAAAGATAAAAGCTGAAATTAGTGAGATAAAGCATAGAGAAATATGTATAATTAATTAAAAGGTACTGGGTTTTGGGAAAATCAGTGAAGTATTCAAGCCACTAACTTAGTTGAGGGAAAAAAAGGACGAAAGCCTCCAAATATTCAAAATACAAAAGGACAAGGGGGAAATGTCTTTTGAGAATAAATTAATAAAACCATGAGACTATTATACAGACCCTTATACACATAAATTTGGAAACATTGATGAAATAGATAATTTTATAGGAAACTACATTACACTGGAATTTTCTAGAGATAGACCAACAGGCCAATTCCCTAGGAGAGAAAGAAAATTATCAAAAGGAAATTGCCCACAAAAAAAGCAGCAGGTTCCACGGAGAAACACTACCAAACCTTTCAAGGCCAAAGAGTCGCAATTCTGCATAAATTGTTCCAAGCATAGAAAATGAAAATGAAGAGCAACTTTTACGTTCTTTTTATACAGCCAGTATAACATTGATACCTGTTGCTGTTAAAAATACTAGAAGAACAATTACATACCAATAAAACTTTGGATTATCAAGGCTAAAACACTGTATTTGTTTGCTAGGGCTGCTCTATCAAAATACCACAGATTGGTTGGCTTAAACAACAGAAATCTATTTTCTCACCACTCTGGAGGCTGTAGGTCCGCCATGGAGGTGTCGGCAGGGCTGGTTTCCTCTGGGGCCTGTCTCCTTGCCTTGCACACGGCCGCCCTCCCCACGTGCCCCACATGCTTGCTTTCCTCAGAAGGCGCACCTGTGTCCAAATCTTCTCTTACAAGGATACCAGTCATTTTAGATTAGGGTCCACCCTAAAGACCTCACTTTAACTTAATTAATTCCTTAAAAGCTCTATCTCCAAACGCAGTCACATTCTGAGGTACTAGGGGTTAGGACTTCAACATACGAATTTTCGAGGGAGACGATTCAGCCTGTAGCAGATACTAAATAAAACATTAGTAAACAGAATCTGATACCATATTAAGAAAATACTGCCTCATGCCCAAATAAAATTAATCCTCAAATGCAAGGTTGGTTCAATAGTTGAAAACACATTAATATAATATACCATACTAACAGATTTCAGGAGGAAAATAATATTATCTCCATAGAATCTGAAAAACATCATTGACAAAATGAAATTCTTATTGCTGGTTTTATACATCATCAAGAAAATAGAAATTGATGGATACTTTCTCAATGTGGGTAACCAGCATCTTACCTAAAGGGGAAATACTAGGGGCATTTTCTATTAAGATCAGGGGCAGAAAAGGATGTTGCTATTTAACATTGTACTGGAGGTATTACACAATGCAGATTAGAAAAGGGAATCGGTTAGAGGCAGAAGAGTGGGTACAAGGAAAAAAAGAAAAAACCCATCTCTCTTGCAGATATTATAGTCTTGCCAGAAAGTCTGAGAATCAATGATAAAGCAAATGTTTCATTAAGGTAGCAAAATGTAGTATCAACATATGAAAATTAAAAACTTTAAGATATACAATAATTACCATTGAGACAATTATAATAAAAAATACATTTAGAAATAAGAAATATGTGTTCAAAGTTTATATATTAAGACACTTATAAAAGACATAAAAATGGCTTTTAAATAAATGGAAATACATCCAGTGTTCTTGGATAGAACAGTTCAGCATCATAAACACACCAGTTCTGTGTAAGTTAATTTCTAAGTGTGATGCAATCTCAAGAAAATGCCAATAACCTTTTTTATGGAACTAAACAATTTGACACTAACATTTCTATGGAAAAATAAATGTGCAACTGGGAAAACATGACCAAAAAGTATGAAAAAGTATTAACCGCACTGGTAATTAAATCCTAATTAAAGCCATTGGATACCAGTCTTTCCCTATTAAATTAATTAATTACATTGACCAGTATTTTTAAAAATACAATATGCAGTGTTATGGAGAATGTAAGGAAACAGCACATTCACACACCTGTTGGTGGAATTCTTAGTTGTACAATCTTTTTGAAGGACTATTTGGTGACATGTTTAAAAAAACTTGAAAAATATACTTTCTTTTAATGGTTTATTTTTAGGACTCAGCATAAAGGATTAGGAACGTGCAGTAACCTGAATGGCCCACAGTTGAAGATTCATAAAATAAATTATGGCACCCCCCAACAAGGGACTATTTTGAGGCCATTAAATCATACAGAAGAATGTTTAGTGAAAAGAGAAAAGATTAATGATATATTGTTAAATAAAAAAAAGAAGTAACATCAATAGCATCTTCAGTATAATCCAATTTTGCAAATGAAAACAATGGGCGAAACAGCCAAATGCTGTGCCACACTCTCTGGGTGGCGGGGTTACCTATAATTTTAATATTTAATTTAGTGATTATTGGTCTTTTCCTACTATCCTCCAAGAGAAAAAAGGACCCTCTTTTTTTTTTGGTCTTTTTAAAATTAATTAATTAATTAATTAAGCTTAATTTTTTATTAAGGTATGATTGATATACACTCTTATGAAGGTTTCACATGAAAAAACCTTTTACTACAGTTACTACATTTACCCATATTATCAAGTCCCCACCCTTACCTCAATGCAGTCACTGTTCATCAGTGCAGCAAGATGCCACAGATCCACTATGTCCCTTTTCTGTGCTACACTGTTCTCCCCGTGACCCCCCACACCATGTGTACTAAACATAATACCCCTCAATCCCCTTCTCCTTCCCTCCCCACTGCCCTCCCCCACCCCTCCCCTTTGGTAACCCCTAGTTCCTTCTTGGAGTTTCTGAGTCTGCTGTTATTTTGTCCCTTCAGTTTTGCTTCGTTGTTATACTCCACAAATGAGGGAAATCGTTTGGCAATTGTCTTTCTCCGCCTGGCTTATTTCACTGAGCATAATGTCCTCCAGCTCCATCCATGTTGCTGCAAATGGTAGGATTTGCTTCTTTCTTATGGCTGAATAGTATTCCATTGCATATATGTACCACTTCTTCTTTATCCATTCATCTACTGATGGACACTTAGGTTGCTTCCATTTCTTGGCTATTGTAAAAAGTGCTGAAAAGGGCCCCTCTTTTAATTAAAAAAAAACATCCTGTATTCCTACATTATCCATGTATGTATCCATACCAATGTTCAAATACCCTACCTAATGAAATATTTGAAACGAAGATGTATATGTTGCATCTTCCTAAAGAGCAGTACTTCATCTTTGTCTCAGAGACGATCAGGGGAAGGGAGGGTGTGAACTGAATAACTGACTGTTCCGTCTTTGTTTCTGGACAGCCTGAAATGTTCCTCTGGCCTGGTCACTAGGATCGGCACGCCTGTTTACAGGCCATACGCTGCCTTAGTTCTCCTATCTAAAAGATGGACGTGGGAGCAGATTTCCAAAACAGAGTCCTTGAAATGTAGTTCCAAGGGATGTCAAAGGCTTAAATAGGGTCAGTAAAAAAGCTAGCGGTGTATCTGCAATGAAATGAATTTAGGAAACAGTTGTTTATAAAGTATAATTTTCAACAAGTTACAAAACATGAAGACCTCATTCAAATACAAAACCAAACTACGTCAAAGGTTTATTAACTAAGCCATTAATGAAGGAACAGCAGGATGGTAAAGCCTGTTCAAGGGACGTTTGAGGAATAAGTCTATATGTTAAACTAGGAAAGACTTTTTTTTTTACATGTAGAATAAGAGGACTACGTTAGGTAAGAACATGGTTAATTTCCCAGAGGGCAATAAAGAATTTGGTGGGGGGGGGTCGTCTTTAATAAGACAAATGGCAATTGCTGTACTATCAGCTCTCTCTCCAATTAATCTCCTTAAGAGTTGTAAAATATCTTAATAGCAAGTAGTAAGGCAAACAAAAGTTTTTTTTAGGAAACTTGCTAAAAACTTTGAGCTGGACATTGAAACAATTCCCAGTCATCCCTTTTGCCTGTTTCTAAATTTTGGAAAAAATTTCTTAAAGAAGCAAGTTAAGCTAAAGCTGAACAGGTTTCTTTCCTGCTGAATGACTTTGGTTATATGTTAATGTGCACAAACTGGTATGTTAAATGAGCAGTATTTGTGACATACTAGAAATTCCATTTTAGTTTTGTCTCCCACATCCCTTATAAAATATATTGAGTAGAGGTAGTCTTCCCTGAAGTCAGGCAGGCACAGGATTTTGTACTTTTCTTAGTAACAGATAGTCCTACTTTGGCACCAAATCTCCCCTCCCCAGTGTGGGTCAGGGCGTGTAGTTTGCTGCCTCCCCATTTCTCTGCCCTCTGCCTCTTCTGTCCCTCCTGTTCCTGCACCCCTACCCCACCGGTTTCTCAGACCCCCATCAAGCGTTGGAAAAGGGGAGGAAGAGAGGGAAATGGACTAGGAAAGCTCTTATTTTATCTCTTGCCGTCAGTCTTGAGACTGGCTTCCATTCTGGGTGGGGCAGATGCGCGGAACTGACCCACTGTGAAATGAGTCACTTGCCTTCTGCTGGGATACAGTGGCTCACCAGAGATCCTGCTGAGGACCTGGGTTCTCCTCATCAGGCTCATGCATTTCTCTTCCAGGTGCTCACATGTTCCTCCTTCCCAGCCCCAAGGAATCCAACTTTGGCCTCGGCATTCTGCAGCTGGGGCTGTTCTGGTTTTCCAAAATATCTGTCGGGTTCCAGACGGACACACGAGAGCTCCCTCTCCGGCGTGACCCACATCTGGGCACGGGACGCGTTAATGCACCCCTACCCATAGAAGCTCTGGGAGTGCAGGCTGACGCCAACCTTCACCTGGTGCACCCAGCCCACGCTAGGTTCTGAGGATGAGTCGGGTGTTGGTCTCCCACGGCTGACGGCAGGGCATGCATGCCTTATATTAGCAGAATAAAAAGGTGGGGGGGGGGGGACCATTTTACTACTTTATTAAAGATATGTGATTTACTTTAGAGTTTATAATGACTTGTATTGTGCTAAGATATAGAGAAATAATGGTGATATTTAGAAATTCTTGGTAGATGTCACATTATTTCTTGTATATGCCTAATTATTCGATTCACACATATTCACAACATGGCTAAAACATGTGGGACATAACTTTTAGAAAGAGAAGTCTATTCAGCAGTTGAGGTGTGAAGAAGGCTGATACAGAGGCTGGAAATAGGCACCTCCTGTGCCCGTTGGTAGCTCTGAGACTGACTCAACTGCCTACATTGCTCTGAGGCTCGATTTGCTCATAGAATGGGTGCATTACCTCTCGCAGTGAGCTTTGACTGAGGTAGCTAGGCCCTCTCAGAAGCGTAGGCAACTCATTACTCCAGGATGCAAATCTGTGAATTTGAACAACTCTGTAAATTGCCTTTTAAAATTTCCTATTAGCGTCCAACTTCATAGCTTTAACAGATGATGTGTTAAATCACCTTCGTGTGAAGTCACCTTCGAGTATAAAGCATTGCAGTGTCAAGATTACAAGTGAGTGCTTTTCCTGCGAGGGTGGCTTAGGGAAGTTTATTCTTCCGGTGAGGGCTGCCAGAGGCTCCTGGGAGGAGGGGAGAAGGATGCAGCAGGTGGATTCACAGCCACAGGGAGACGCAAGGTGAGGTTAAAGCAGGATTTTCAACCAATTAAGAGTAGGACTCTCAAGCCAATGTAAAATGAACACATGTCAGGGATGTTATTTGACTTGGTGATGCACAGGGAGCCAGTTAGTTGACATGTGGAAGGAATAGAGATTTACCCAGTCGGTCCAGGGAATGCTGGCATGAATTTGCTTGCTAGATACAGAACTGGTTTATGTTGTACAGGGCAAATAGCATTATGATCTCTGGGGTTACCTTTTCTATCTGACAGAAATCTATGTGTTAAAGTGCTTCACAGTCTCTGGGCTTTAATGAAATAATAAATAATAAAATCAAGCCTGATGCACTCCTCTAGATGACAAAATAATCCTCCTTGTAGACTGAATGGACATGTCACCTATCTCTTAATCTTTTGTGTCAGCTGGGGCCTCTGAGAAGCAGTCACTGAGCACAAGTGGGTTATGGGGGTGGGGGGTAGGTGTTGAATTGTGTCCCAAAAGATGTGTTGAAGTCTGAACCCCAAGTACCCGGGAATGTGACCTTAGTTAGCAATAGGGTCTTTCCAGATGTGATTAAGACCTTAATCGAGAAGAGATTATCCTGGAGTCGTGTGGGCCCTTAAGGTGGTGTGACCGGTGTCCTTGTGAGAGCAGGAGACGCAGGGGAGGAGGCCATGCTGAGGATGGAGGCAGGGACCAGCCACAGAAGGTCACAGATTGCTGCAGCTGTCAGAAGCTAGCTGAGAGGCGTGGGACGCCCCACCGCCCGGGACCTTCAGAGGGAGTGTGGCTCTGCTGACGGCGTGATTCCAGACTTCCAGCCTCCAGACCGGGAGACAGCGCTTTGCTGTTGTGTCAAGCCGCCCAGCCTGCGGCCCTCTGTCATGGCGGTGAACTAGCACGGGGGAAAAGCCTGTCAAAGATGTAGCGGAGCAGGCAAGATGCAGCAGTGAAAGCTGGGCCCTGTGGAGCAGGAGGAGGGAAGCAGGCCAGGCGGGGGAACGTTGGACAAGGATGTAAATCTGGCGAAGTCTGTGTCATCTTAGTGGGAGCTCCAGGCCAAGGTGGTCAGTTAGAGAAGTCTCGCTTTGGGCCCACAGGGTGGTGGCCAGGCATTGGCCGGGCCCCCCACCTGGGGACGGAACAGCCTCAGGGTCACTGCCACTGACTTCCTGCCGACAGCGAAGGGCAGGTGCCTCCCGGGAGTGGGCCTACCTGCCGCACCCCAGGGCTCCGCTTGACGATTTGCTTGGGAAGCAGCAACTCCAGGGCCCACCCCAGAGGGGCGCCTGAGACAGGGGCTCATGGAGCCGACTTACTGCTGCCGGTCTCAGTGCCACGGCTGACACGCTCCAGCTGCCTCCAGCGCTCTCTGTTCCGAGTGCCTCTTGCCTCCCGCTGTCACTTCTGCTCTTCCCGGGGGCTGACTTGGTGGTGCGACCCCACCCCCCACCCCACCAGCCTCTGTTTCCAAGGGGTCTGATCCTCTGGTATCCTTACGCTTCTCAGGTCGAGGACCATTCACAGTCACAGGTGGGAATGAGAATCCACAGGTGCCCCCATGGGCCCCCCGAGTGACGGCTGCACCCCGGAGGTGCAGCAGCTCTGCCCTCTGCCAGGATGGGGATGCATCTCCTTGCTTTCGGGGTTCCTGGACACACAGCATACGAAGCGCCCAGGCAGCAGCCACGGCCTGCAGGCCAGGGGGAGCTTTGCTGTGTCTGCGGCGAGGGTGTGTCCCCTTCTGGACGTCCAGCTCTGCAGAGCGTGGAGGAGGAGGGTGGGGAGCACCATGTCCCCCATCAGGTGGGGGAGAATGGTGGTAAGCAGGCCACCCCCACCGCTGCCCTTTAGCTTTGAACCCCTGTATTCTTTCCATTTGGAGACACTGCCGAGCAGCAACCTCAGGTTCAGTGCATAAGCCTGGACAACCGCATCTCCCACTTGCAGAATGTGGTGTCCAAGCCGAGCTGCTGCTGGGGTTGGGCTGGGGCTTCAGCGTCTGTTGCACGCGCTTCCCGGTGGTGCGGCGCCCTGGTCCCTGGCTGCATGCTGCGGGCGTCGGGTGTGAGCCTCTGAAGGTGGTGCTGGCTGCGGCTCAGTGGGAAGGACAGGCAGGCCTGCCTGGGCTAAGGGTTTATCCCGTGAAGACTCACTGTGGACCCTGCCCCGATGGATAAAGCCCCAGGCTGTAAACTCGCTACTAAGTGGCTGGTTCCATCAAAAGATAGTGGTGCACTGGGTGTTCCCGGGTGTTTCCAGTTGCTGGGAGGTTGGGTAAGTGGGCACATCAGCCTGGGTAAGTGGGAGAACACGTGCTGTCTCTGCTACTATGGCCTGTTCATTTGTGCGCCCTTCTTTTCGGGTCTGGGTTGGCTGATGCCAGGGCCCGGAGGAGGTCAACAGGCTGTCATTTGTCCATGCGAGGAAGTGGCGCTTCTCCTGAGGGGACGCTCTCGGGGAGCGCAGTGTGCACCGCAGGGATCTTTGCCCTCTGCGTCCACACCCTCCCGGCTGACCCACATTCCTCCATCCCAGACCTCCTTGCCTGTGGGCTTCCGGGTCACACAGCCAGCTCACCCACCGCGGCCTAGGAGTCCGTATAGACGTTCCCTGGAGCTGTTTTCCTTTCACACAGTACATGTGCCCATGCGCACGGCTCAGCATGGTGGTGGTGGGGCTCCGTGAGCAAGTCGGAGCCCCAAAATGGATGGTGGTTACCATGTGGCCAAACTCAGGGGGGACCTTGAAAGATAGTGGAAAGGGGGAAATCCTCCCCTTTGCACACAAAGTGATAAGAAAACATGATATTTATATTTATCTCCAATATAAAACTACATGGTCTAAAAGCAGTACAAGAATGCTTCAGGAAAATAGTTTGCTGTGCTACTGTTCCGGCTTTGTTTGGGGCTGAATCATCAGATCAGATCATGTATAACGTGACAGAAATAAGCATTAAGTTTCAGACAAAGCATCGAAATTGGCCGTAAGACTCGATTTGTGGACTGTTTGTTATAAATAAGTGAATTTAAGAGAGAAGAGATTTGTTTTTCCTTAGTAGGTTAGATCTAGGGCGTTGATGTTCATAGGACTTTCTTGAAGTGTTGGGCACATTTAGCAGGAACAAAACAAAACAACATAACTCATCAGGCAGGCTGAGCAAATATTGTATTTAACTAGAAGGCGAAAATTTTTGATGCGTGAGTCTCTACTATTCACAAATGTGGCATCTCTGTTAAGTGAAAGACGGAGCCACCAGTCAAAGTGTGGAATAGTCAGCCCCACATGCAACAGTCCTGACCACGTCTTCTAGAAGTGGACGCCATCTACAAATATTTAGAGGGCTTAGTTGAAGCAGTGCTTGTAATGGAGTATTTTACATTGTCTTACCATTTCTGGGCCACTCTTAACATTATCCTCTTTGAACTTGCAGAATCCTCATGAGTGGACGGGATGCTGTGTGGCACCACCCCACCAATTCGATAGAAATATTTTAGGTATTTGTTTCTCACTAATATGCTCAATCCATCATACTACTGCTCACACAAATTTCTTGACCTGTGGCACACGCTTACACCAGAAGCGGGCAGTTCTTATGCAAACAAGGCTGACACTCAACCTGTGAAGCAAACATTTCAGTTCAGTGATGTCTGAGTACCTACGGTGAGCACGGCCTCCCCGTTCACTGAGAAGTGGAGGGACCATTTCATCTCTGGCTTCCAGCACGATGCCTGGCATGCGGCACATGGCTGTATTGTGGTGGCTTTTATTATTGCCCCCCCCGCCGCTTCCTCCTTTATCTATTCCCTGCCTCCCCTCCTCACCCCTAAATGTCCCAGCAACCAGAAAGAACATTGCCGAGAAGAGTCCCTTAATATTTTACAGTAGCTTTGTTTTGCCTTAATGGCGATGAGAACCTAGTGCCCATCCCTGCTGCCCTAGTGCCATCCCTGCTGCTGGGGCTGACCGAACAGAAACCACGCCCTCCTCCCCTAGGGGGTCACCTTCACCAGGTGAAAGGGCGGGGGGGGGGGGGGGGAGAGGGGGTGTAAGCTGGCTTAAAGAGTAGTGCCGTGGGAACACAGGGCCCTGGGGAAGGATGTCCAAACACAGCGACAAGGAGAAGGAAATGAGCTCTCGGCCTGCTTCCCCGTTCATTGAAGCCTTGCTGGGAGCGCAGCGGGAGGAGAGAGCCAGCAGGAGGAGGCCCTGCTGCGGCAGGTGAGAGGCCCTCGGGCGTCCTTATAACGGGGCCCTTTCGACCTTGCGTGCGTGGGCCCTGCCTGCAAACAGAAGGCCCTTTCAGGGCTGCCCAGCTGCAGTCGGCAGGCCCCTGGGGGCCAGGCTGCAGCTGGTAGGCTGCCCACGGCCGCTCTGCCCTCCCTCTGCGGGGCTCGGGGGGCACAAGGCTCTGGCCGAGCCCATGTGGGCACCATGCACTGTAGCCTGTCCCAGCTGGGCTCCCCACCTTGCCACACAGACTCCAGTCAGAGACTAAGTGAGGATCACGCTTTGCAAATGCTTAGCAAGTAGAGAAAGGGCATGAGGCCTAAAATGTGGGAATTGGCAGAGAAAAGGGAGAGGAAGACAGGGAAGTGAAGGCTCTCCAAAGAGGGAGCTCACCCTGGGGGTGGCAGCTTCTCAGAAGCATTGGAATCTGGAGTCTTATTCTTTTTCTGATGATGGCAGAAAAGTCTAGAATTAAAGAGGAATGTTTCTAGGTAAGGAAACACTTATTTTCTGTCCTTTAAGAGGCGGGTTTCTTGACTTCCCTGTTTTATATAATTAGCCCTTAAAGGTGATGGCTATGAAGTAGGTGAGGTGCACAGCACACTGAAGTGCATTTCTGGGCACTGACTGACAGCTTGATATCAGCCCAGACTACCTTATTTTATTCCTCTTGGCCTGAGTATGATTGCGGTATGTTGATATACTTGCTATATTCACGTACGGTTTTATTCAGTGAGGGCAAAAGAGTTTACCTATAAGACACTGCAACAATTTGTGAGTTAATTCAGGTTTGACATTTGTTTCACAGAGAGAGGCAAATTAGAAACATAGGTAACTATTGACTGGCTTGATCAAGAAATACAATTCAAAAAACATTGCAGAGATGCTTTTAGGAAGCACAAATCCTGTTTCGTTTTGTTTTTGAAGAGCAAAATATATTAGAACAATTCAAAGTACGAAGCTTGAGGCAGTGAGCGAATATGTGTGGCTGTCCTGCAGTGAAGGACTCCCACTGAGAAGTCCTGCAGGTGGTCGAGCTGACGTTTTCTCAAAGGCAAAGGAAGCCCTGACTTGTTTTCCCCACGATTCTGCAGCTATCATTCGCTATGTACTCATTTGCTCAGTCATTCGATAGACATTGGAGTTCATATCATCCAGTTGCATCATTTGGGGGCAGTATCTTACCTTTTGAGTTGTTTTTGGTAATGGCTTTATTGATATTTAATCCACACACTGTGCAGCTTCCCTTTTTAAAGTGCACACCTCAATGGTTTCAATATTCACAGAGCTGGGCAGCCAACACCACGATCAGTTCTCACCTTATTTTACCATTTGATTTTAACCAATTTTTTTCTGCAGATGTGTTGGCTTCTTCCATATATTTGGTAAGAGATATGCTAGATTTTTCAGTTACTATGTCACCGTACCTATGATGGCACAATTGGGCGATTAAACTTTAATTGTCATAAATGCCACTTTATGTTTTTGCACATTCACAAATTCAGAGAAGCCAAGCAAGCCCTCCACAGCCATGGCAGATCTCACTGGGGCTGGCACTCTGGGGTACGCTTCGCCCCTTCAGGCCTCAGCATTCCACATCTGCAGTAAACCCCGGATCTGCCCCCTGCTCTGGGCCACAGTAAGCAAGCTGCTAAAATCCACTGCCCCAAGGAAAACAAAAGCAAAAATGAACAAGTGGGACTACGTCAAGCTGGAAAGCTTCTGTACAGCAAAGGACACCATCAATAGAACATAAAGGTACCCTACAGTATGACAGATCCGATAAAGGCTTGACATCCAAAATATATAAAGAGCTCATGCACCTCAACAAACAAAAAACAAATAATCCAATTAAAAAATGGGCAGAGGAGATGAGCAGACAGTTCTCCAAAGAAGAAATTAAGATGGCCAAGCGACACATGAAAAGATGCTCCACATCACTAGTCATCAGAGAAATGCAAATTAAAACCACAATGAGATATCACCTCACACTGGTAAGGATCACCACCATCCAAAAGACAAACAACAACAAATGCTGGCGAGGTTGTGGAGAAAGGGGAACCCTCCAACACTGCTGGTGGGAATGTAAATTAGTTCAACCATTGTGGAAAGCAGTATGGGGGCTCCTCAAAATGCTCAAAATAGAAATACCATTTGACCCAGGAATTCCACTTCTAGGAATTTACCCTAAGAATGCAGTAGCCCAGTTTGAAAAACTCATATGCACCCCTATGTTTATCGCAGCACTATTACAATAGCCAAGAAATGGAAGCAACCTAAGTGTCCATCAGTAGATGAATGGATAAAGAAGAGGTGGTACATATACACAATGGAATATTATTCAGCCATAAGAAGAAAACAAATCCTATCATTTGCAACAACATGGATGGAGCTAGAGGGTATTATGCTCAGTGAAATAAGCCAAGTGGAGAAAGACAAATACCAAATGATTTCACTCATATGTGGAGTATAAGAACAAAGGGAAACTGAAGGAACAAAACAGTAGCAGAATCACAGAACCCAAGAATGGACTAACGGTTACCAAAGGGAAAGGGACTGGGGAGGATGGGAGGGAAGGGAGGGATAAGAGTGGGGAAGAAGAAAGGGGGCATTACGATTAGCAGGTATAGTGTGAGGGGGGCACGGGGAGGGCTGTGCAACACAGAGAAGACAAGGAGTGATTCTACAACATCTTACTAAGTTGATGGACAGTGACTATAATGGGGTTTGTGGGGGGGGTACTTGGTGAAGGGGGGACCCTAGTAAACATAATGTTCTTCAAAAAAAAAATCCACTGCCCCTCCCGAACCTCCCCTCCCTGGCACCATCCTGCTAAAGCCCAGATTACTTTCTTACAGGTATGTGCACATCCAGTGCTTCTCCCGGAAACCAGATGGAGAGCAAAGCCCCTGGGCTGTGGGATAATCAGGTTCCGGCTGAAGGGGTCAGCATTCCTGGGATGGCACTAAGCAAAATGGCCAGTGTTAGCTGAACTCTCTAGGTTTTTCTCCCTTCAGGTTTTGAGACAACGATCTCATACACAGAGAGGCCAAGCAGCTGGCTCTAGTCAGCGTAGCTCTTGTCCAAGATGAGTGTTGTGAATCTAATGCAGAAGTATTAATCCAAGTGAACCGAAATAAATCATACCGGTTCATACGCTCTTTCTTTTATTTTTCACCTCCCTCCTCCTGCTCCCTTCAGTTTCCTGCCTGCTGCCTGTAAGCACCGAGGAAGGGACGACCCCAGGACATCTGACCCCAGCACCCCCACCTCCCACCTCTCCTCTCCATGGACACCAGCCCTCTCTCCACCCCCAGGCCAGAGCATTCAGAGGGGTCCAGAGCAGCGCTGTCCACTCTGCAGGGAACAGCCTCCTTAGTGGCCTCCTCATTGATTCAACACAGTACACTGTATACGGAAATGTTTTCTTATGCACTCCACTGTGTTGAGTCTAAGACATCATTTTATTTAAAGAATTTGAACACCTCTGGAATTGGGAGAGGACAGGACTTGCCGTTGGATGGTACTTAACTGCTCTCAGCCAAATGCTCGCTGTGACGTGTGAAGGATGGGCTAGTCCAGGCGCCAGGACTGCACCTCTGCACACCACTGGTTCCGGTCTGCTGAGTATCTAAGGACAAGGTAAGGGAGGAAGAAAAAGAGTGGTTGTCTTCTCACCTAAGATGAACATGCCAACATCAGCTCTTGCAGAGTGGGTGTCAGTGAGAATTTCGGAAGAAAATTCTGGAGGCAGCAGCAGCGCACTTTGAAGATGCTCTGTCAGGCACGTATTGGGCAGAGGGAAACTTAGGTATGATGGCTGGTTCAGAAAGCTGGACTCAGGTGAAGAAGTTTTAGGAACACCAACACCAATATATTTCACTTATATCATGAAAACTACGAAGTATAAAAGTACTTTCAATAAACATAAAACTTCTAAGTTGTAATTAAGAACTGTTCGTCTTTAGATGAGTTTAAAAAATGGTGTACAAAAGCACAGTGCCTCTGACAATCAACGGATCCTTAGGTTCAATAAAGCCCTATATGTATGTGTGTATACATATACTAGGTCACAGTGTAAAGTGTACTTTTTACTGTGGGCTGAGGTCTAATGTTTGAAAGCACCTGCTTTACGGATTTTCATGAAAACAACAACAAATGAAACGGGCAAACAAAATCATTCTCTCTCGTTTCCCCTTGTCCCCACCTCTGCTCCCTTTCGGGTGTGAAGAGCTGTCTGCACTCCTCGCTCAGCTCTCCACCTCCTTATCAACTTTTCTGTTAGATTCACTGTGACTCTAACGACGTAAAACTTTGCACCGCGTAAGGAGCAGTTCTCACAGGGCAAACACTGCTGAAGTCAAGGCTTGGAACATCCCTGCCATCTCTGTACACATTCTAAAAATATAGACAGTGAGTTTTGTCTGGTCTGGACTCAGTGTAAATGGAATCATTCTGTAGGCATACCTTGTCTTTCATTCTCCTCATTCCACACCGTAAGGACCTCCGCGTGGTTGCTTGTGGCCTGATCTGTCTTGTTACACAGCTTGTCAGCATATGACTATTAATGTATTTCTCCTTTCTACTCATGGGCTTTCAGCGCGTTTCCAGCTTTGGGAAGTAAAGGTCAGTGTTGCCACAGATGTTTTTGCATCTGTACGCTGGTGGGTGTGAACACCCCTTTCTAGCTGGGGGTTGGGGAGGGTGGGAGTTGGGTTGCTGGTAACGACAGAGCCCGCCTTTCTTCATCTTGGCTGTATGATGCCATGCCTCTGGGCACACAGGTTCCAAAGGTACATTCCTACCAGCCTAGGAGCCGGTGCCCCAAAGCTTGGCATTCCCAGGCCCGAACAATGTTGATAGTCTGATGGCTGTTCATTTTCTCTCCACTTGTTTTAAATTTGTATTTCCATGAGTAATACAAGGTTGAGTAATTTTTAATTTGCTTATTGGCCATTTGGATTTCTTTTATGAAATGCTTCCCTGTAAGACTGTTGCTTCCTGCCCTCAACCCCACCTGGACTACACGCTTTTTTCTTGCTGATCTGTGGGAGTCCTTCGTATACTTTAGAATTCTGCAGTCTACTGTGTTAGTCCCTAGTCTCACGTGGTTATTTACATTTAAATTGATAAACAAACCCTCAGTTCTTCAGTTCTACAATCCCTATTTTAGCCGCAGCTTCCCCTCCCCACAGGGCGCTCCCCGAGGCAGGATGGGCGGGGGTGGGAACACCCCCCCTTGACTGCGATTCCGCCCCCCAGCACTGCTCTAGACACTAGCGTGTGCTGCTCATGCATCACAGCGACTTCTCACATTCACGCCTGTTAGTTTTTTTTTTTTTTTTTAATATTCTTATTTTTTTCTCCCTCCACCCTATTTCCCTCAGCCTCCCTATGGAAACTACCAGTCTGTTCTCAGTGTTTATGAGTCTATTTCAGTTTTGTTTTGTTTGTTTGAGATTCCGCATGTAAGTGAAATCGTGCGGCATTTGTCTTTCTCTGTCTGGCTTACTTCACTGAGCACAATACCCTCTAGCTCCATCTGTGTTGTTGCAAACGGCAATATTTCATTTCTTTTTTATGGCTGAATAATATTCTGTTGTGTATGTATACTTTTTTTTTCTTCATTTCTTCTTTACCCATTCATCTTTTAATGGACATTAATGGTGCTTCTGTGCCTTAGCTATTGTAAATAATGCTGCAATAAACATAGGAGGGCATATGTATTTTCAGATTAGTGATTTTGTTCTCTTTGCATCAATTCCCAGGGCTGAATTGCTGAGAAACCCCCATACTGCTTTTCGTAGTGGCTGCACCCATACAATCTCATCAGCAGTGTGCAAGGGTTCCCTTTTCTCCACATCCTCACAAACACTTATTTCTTGTCTTGATATTAGCCATTCTGACTGGTGTGAGGTGATATCTCATTGAGAGTCTGATGAATGGATTTTTTTGAATTTAATCAATATTTTGCCTTTTTGGTTAGGGCTTTTTGCTTCTTTAAAAATGTCTTCCTACCCCAAGGTCATGAGGACATTCTTTTAAACGCTCTATATGGCTGCATTTAGGTCTTTCATTTACCTGGAATTGATTTCTGTGATGAGTGAGGTCATGGTCTGATTTCATTGCTTCCCTGTAGATAGCCAGTTGTTTTAAGCACTGCGGTAAAACACGTCACGCCTCCGTTGTTCTGTGTCACCAGTCACAAATGAAGTGTCCGTATTTGTATTTCTATAACTTTCCACTTTTCGATCCATTTCAGTGCTTTTATGTTTCCATTAGTCATTACAACTGCCAGGGCTAAGGCTGTGAGCCACCTGCCTGCTAATCTAATGGACGCTTTCCAATCCTTGTTTGAATTCTCAGTAGCACCGGCGCAGCTGACCACTCCTGTTTGGAAGCACTTTCCTATTTTACCTCCTTGGCTGGCATCTCTTCCTTTCTGACCTGCACGTGTTACAGAACTTGGAAGCACAGTCTTAAGTGCTCATCTCCTTTCACTGTTACGTGCTTCTCCCTGGTAGTTGCATCTGTCTGCAAGGCTTCAAATTCCACCTACTTCCCAGCGTCTCTTGCCCTTGCCCGGGCTGGTTCAGTGAGCAGGCATGCTACAAATTGAGAGCTTTGAGGGACTTCTAGAAGTTTTTCCCCTGCTCTTACGAGTGAGGAATGGAAAAAAGCTCACACCCCCACTAGGCATGAGGGGGTCCCTGGCCCTCGTGGCTGTGAGCTAGCCTGTGATAGCGCCACCCACAGACAGGGCAGAGCAGACCTACAGAATGGAGGCAGGCCCTTAGCGAGCAGTATGTGAAACCCACAGTGCCTCTAGACTTTCTGTTAAGCCAGTACCATTCCTTACTTTTAAAACTACTTGGAGCCAGACTTCTGTCCCTAGAGCAGAAGGCACTCTTGACGAATAGTCTTCAAACTAGCATGTCCAGCCCAGGCCTCCCTCCTGAGCTCCGGGCCTGTCTACCCTGAGGTCATTCTGATGCCTTCACTCATATGCACTTAACCTTAACAGGTCCAAAACACAACTCTTGGTCTTTCCCCCCAAACCTCCTGTTCCTCCAGGGTTTTCATTAGGCCAGCCAAATCCCCTCTAAAATACTCCCTGGACTTGTCCACGTCTCATTTCCACTGTGCCCCTGCAGTCCGTGTTGCCATCACGTCCCCCTGGGTGGCTGCAGTGACCTTAGCTGACCTCGCTCTCACTCCGAAGCCCTCAATCTATGTCCCTTATAGCTGCCAGTGATTTCTTAAAATCAGTAATTATTTCACTTTCTACAGTGTAGCAGTTGAAAGAGTGGACTTGGGAGTGGGACGGACGGGCTAGTTATCTATTGCTACATGAGAAGTTACTCCAAACCAGAGGCTTAGAACCTTTATTCTCGGTTTCTGAGGGTTGGGAATCTCGCATCCAGACTTCACTGGATGCCTGTCTCAAGGCGGATCAGGAGGCTGCAGGCAAGGGGCCTCCCGGGGCTGCAGTCTGACCCAAGGCTCAGTGGGGCAGAATCTGCACCCAAGCTCACTCCTGCAGGTGCAGGCTGGACTCAGCCTCAGGGGCTGTTGGTCTGAGGCTCCTCTTGGTTCCCTGCCCCAGGGGCCCCTCCGTGGGGCAGCTCGCCACGTCAGCTGACTCCCCCTCATTCTGCTGTGCCCTGCAGGGCTCAGCAGAGACCGAGTTCAGGAAGTGTTGCTTGTTACCCTCATGTTGAAGTGGAATTCCAGCTGTAAATGCTGTGTCCTCCAGCTGCCAGTGACACTGAGGTGGGAATCGGATCGCACCGTTCCCCACTCTTCAGGGGCTTCCGTCCCACCTGGGACAAGAAGCCAAGCTCCTGGCAGTGCCCGCAGCCCTGCCTGTTACCCAGGCTCACGCCACGCCACCTCTTTGGCTCTTGCTCACATTGCTGAGCCCCGCAGGGTGTCTTTGGACCTGGTTCTTTCCCATCTGAGGGTCTGGACCACCGTTCTGAACTCTGCGCGGCTGACTCCTGCCTGACGCTTCATGCCTCTGCTTAATTATTCTTCAGGGAAGCTTTCCTTGAATGCTTAATCTAAATTAGATTCCTGGAAAATTCTTCCACTGCATCCTCAATAGCACTTACTACAGTTTGAAATTATGTATTTATTTATGATATTATTAATATCTGCCTCCTTCCCTAAACTACACACTTAAGCCAGGGACTGTATTAATTTTGCTTATCACTGTATCTCCACCAACACAATGTCTGCTAATAGACACTCACACATTTGATGTAAAAATATTTCTTTTAGGAACTTCAATCAGGGGTATCTAAGTTGTCCTTTCGTGAGTCAAACTGACAAGGGATGTTTGCATTCCTTAAATTCCATAATGAAGGTTTTTCATTTATGACAAAGTAGTTTCAGAGTCATTTTCTTGCTGCTACATAGGTGTCAATGATAGGAATCTTTGATGTGGGCCAGGCATAGATATAATAGACAACTTTCTAAAACATGCAACTGAAACACACGTTGAAGTAGAGACTCATCTTTTAATCCATAGCAAAATTAGAAGCCTACATATTCAATAGATTTTTTTATACAACCAAGACATTTTAAATACATGAATAAAGCAAATAAAGAATTAAAGAATTTGCTTGAGAATAAAGCAAATGAAAAGGTACTAATCCTAGATAGCCTTAAAAGCTGTATCTTAAATATAAAACTTTAAATTGTTTCCCATTTCATCTCTATTCAATTACTTTCCTGTAACCTCATTTTCTCTTTTGGCCAGTCCACTGCTAAACTAAAATTACAGTCAGATTTTTTAAGCCTGTCAGTTGAAGAGATTTCAGCTGTTTTTTCCCCCACCTTAACATACTGCAGAGATTTATCACTGTGGTTCAGAATATTCTGAAGTTTCTTAGCCATATACTGTTTAAGTGTGTCCCGATCACCAGTTCCTGACCCTGCCTGTGGCTTATTTGTTTGCAGGAACATTTAGTTGACCCTTGAACAACACAGGTTTGAACTGTGTGAGTCCACTTATACGCAGATTTTTTCCAATAAATATATTGGAACTTTTTTTTTTTTGAGATTTTTGACACTTTGAAAAATCATTTTCTTTCCCCTAGTTTGCTTTATGTAAGAACACAGTAGATGACACATGTAACATACAAATGCGCTGACAAATGCGCTGACTGACTCTTTACGTTATTGGTAAGGCTCATGGTCAACAGTAGGCTATTGGGAGTCAAGTCATACACATGGATTTTCAGCTGTGTGGGAGGTTGGTGCTCCCTGGTGCTGAGGTCAAAGGCCGCTGTATAGACCACAGGTCACTCTCTGCCTGGTCCTATGGAAGTGAAGGGAGACAACAGCATGGACCAGACCACGGGCTCTGGAACCAGACAGCCTGGATTCGGATTCTGGCTCTGACAACTTGCTGTGGGACCCTTTGCTGAGTGACTTAATCCATCAGTGTCTCAAGATTCCTTATTGTAAAACGGGGATAAAAATAAGGTTGTTAATGGAGATAAAATGAACTATTTTCAATAGGATCTTGGGGTGGTTTCTGGCAGATAGTGAACACTGCATGTATGCTTGTTAAATAGCTTATTGATATTCATATTTCCTTTTTGGAGGGTTTAACATTTTTTTTTTCTAATACCCTCCAGCTAGAACTCAAGCCTGCTGAATCTAGATTCTGTATATGCACATCCAAGACATGTGGCTTTCCCTGGTGGGTATAGATAATGTAGCTTTCCTGGGCTTTGGGTATTTCATTTACAAAATGGTACAGCCACCAGGCCTGTCCAACTCCCAGGATTGCTCTGCAGATAAAGTAAATCAATGCAAGAGAGCCATCTGAAGCGTGTGACCATGTTCTTATGGACCCTTGTGGGCAAAAACACACACACACCCTTTATAGTATTTTTAAGATTTTGGGGAAATTGTGAGGCGCACTCCATAAAGCTGAATTACCCCATGTTGAAAGTCAGTTCACAAAAGGAAAAAAAAAGGCCAAATATACAGATCATTAAGAGCTTGAGCTGAAATCACAAAGTATATACATGATTGGTACTATGAAGACTGACCAACCTAATAACACATTTTTGTGTTTAATCAAAGAAATTCTGCATTAAAAACAAACATAAAAGCTCCCCAAATCAGTGATATTTCTACCTCTGAGAACAGGTCAGCCCAATTTAGAGACTTTAATGTTTCTAGTAATATACCACACAGTCTAATGTAAGAGTTCACTTATTATAGATAAGAACACATTTGAATTCTAGGCTTTACCTGCAGCACATGTGGCAGGTGATGCTGTCTGACTAAGTTGCCAGAGGATCCTTCTTTCAAAGCTTCAAATATATACATTTTTATGAATAAAAAACATTTCCTATTAATAAGCATCTTAGGCTCAAGTAAAAAAACTTTTTTTTTGGCATAGGATTCTAGAATCTTCCTATTTAGTATCCCAATAGTTCTTGGTGTCCTCGCCAGAAAATTATGTTTGGAAGTACATTTAAAAAATGCTGACATCATTTAAATCTCTGAATGAGTCCTTTATCTGAAATTGTTTGATAAATAAATAGTTGGAGTTAATTAAATAACACAGTTCTTATGATGCCATGTAGATATTTTATAATGGGATCTTCAGAAAACCCAAAGTAGGATCTTAGCAAATACCTGTAGATGGTAAAATATGTGTTATCTCCTGTTAGCAATCTTGGGTGTATACACAGGATTAAATGTCATCAATAATCCATGTGAATGCCAAGAGGAATCATCATTCAAAGTAAGCCAAAGAGAACACAGGAACATATTAAAATGCACCTCCACTGGGACTCAGGTGGCCTAAATAATTGGCTCTTACACTCACGAGGGGTGAGCTGTACGTCACCGCAGACAGACCATACAGCCCGCCTGTCCTCAGTGTAAATGAGATGCCAACACTTTATTTTTTGAAACTAAATGCATTTTAATAGAAAACAAAATACAAAATAACTCTTTTCAGAAAACAGAAATATTTCATCCTTTTCCCACAAATCAGAACTTGCTTTATCCTCAAAGCATCAGTTTTATGTGCGAGCGTGCATGTGTACCTACGATTTCACCAAGTGTTCACTGAGCTGCTCTTTCAACGCAGGAGGTGGGAGTGGGTGGTCTCAGGAGGAAAAGACGTGGAAAAAGCCACACCTCTGAATAAATCATCATCTGGAAATCCAACAATTTCTATCTTTTGACTTTATCACTTCAAATTCTTTTCCTGTCTATCACAACCTGTCATTTCGGGGGAGAGAGCTGCTAAAAGTGCAGCCACGGAAAAGATCTGTCTCACCCCCCCATCACTGCAAGAACCCAAGGCTTCTCAACCTGACCCTCCACCCACTTCCAGAACACATCGGCTGGAGCGATCACTCTGTCACCCAGAAATTTCCCCTCTCTCCCAATACACCGTGCTACCAAATTCTCTGAATTCCCTGAACCTCAAAACCCCAAGTATCACAGCCAGTGCCAGGAGTAAGACCTGAAAGATGAGAGCAGAGGAGGCCCCTCTGCCAGGGCTAGGTTTCCTCTTCTCAATAATAATAATAATTATTATTATACTTATAATAACAATAATAAAAAATCCTGGTTCTTTGTGATGATGGATAAGGAGAGACTTTCTGCCAGGATGACCCCTGCCCCCTTTCCTAGTTCCCACCCCGCATTCCTACACCAAAGACTCTGTCCTGCCCGCAACGCGGGGCCCTGCTCCTGGCCAGGCCATCCGCAGGCATCTTCGGAGCGGAGGAGCAGCACCTCAGTTTTACCCACAGGGAGATGGGGCAGAGGCCCGAGCTGAAGGCGCTCGCAGGAGGGCGTGGCAGGGTCTCTGTAGGAACTTGAAAGCTGACCTCACATCCACTTACCACTGCCTTTCCTCGTCCCCAGTCCTTGGACTTCGGGGGCCGAGTGGAGAGGCGTCATGCACTCAGGATGTCTGCACAGGGGCAGGGGGAGGCGTGGGAGTCTTTCACAGCCAGTCAGTGATTCGATCTCAGTTCGTCCTAAGACTTGCGACCCGGAGGCTTTCCACTATTGCCCAGGCCTGTTGCACCGAAGATAAAAATCAGTGTTCCTGATTTTCTTGTGTGATTCCAGTCACTAGGAGAAGGTTGCAGGCCATGAACTGCACACTCAGGACGTTGCTCATCTGCCCGGTGTACACACCCACCAGCTCTCCAGAGGAGCCGTCAGCAGGTGTGCTGCAGTACGTGTTCCTGATGTCCCAGACCCGCACGGAGTTGTCCATGGATGCGGAGGCAATCAGACTACTGTCCGGACTGAAGGTGAGGCTGGTGATGTTGTCTGTATGGCCTCTCAGCTCCTTATAAAGGGTCCCAGAGGCCAGGTCCCATAGCTTCAACCGCTGGTCCTCGCCAGCAGATGCCAAGTACTTACCATTGGGAGAAAAGGCAAGAGAAAGCACAGGGCCTCGGTGGCCCGTGAAGAGCCGCACAGAGTCCCCCTGCTGAGCACTCCACAGCCGGACGGTCTTGTCCGTCGAGCCTGTAGCTAAGTAGTTTGAATTAGGGTGGAATTTGACACAGTCCACGTCAGACAAGTGTCCTGCGTATACTCTCAGCGGGTATGTCCGATCGAATGACCACAGCCTCGCGGTGCGGTCATGGGACCCGCTGGCGAAGTACAGGCTGTAGGGGCTGATGTCCAGGTCCCACACAGGGTAGGCGTGTCCCTGGTACAGCACAGTGTTGGTGAGAGTCCCGAGGTCCCAGTACCTGATGGACACGTCTTCTGAGCAAGACAGCAGCCCTGAGCTGCCGGCGAGGAACCTGGTGCTGTACACAGGCCCGCAGTGGCCCCGCAGGATCTCCATCTCCGTGCCTGCGGCGTCAGCCTCGTCGTCCTGCACACGGGGGGTGGAGACGGCAGAGGGGACACACAGAAGAAGATTCTTAGTGGTCTGCCATGGGAAACAAAAATGTCCCGAAAAAAAAAAAACAAACCTCTTATTTTGAGGGGAATGTTTGGGAAAGTGGCATAGACCCATGGATGACCACGGTCCACCCGTGGGTGACCCTGGGAGAAGAACTCATCACTGGATGACCGAGGACAACATGTGCGGCCTACAAGCTGCTTTCTCTGAGTTCACCTTGTGGCTAAGACGGTGTCAGATTGAAAGACAGAAATGCAAAGGCTGTTCTCACCGAGTGCTGACCGGGGGCCTTTCCTTCAGGTGGAGTGAAACAGAGATGAATGCTGATGAAAGGCGGCCTCTGCTGCCCATCATTGTTAATCAAATGATATTTTGTCAAAAGTTTCAAATGATATATGTCATTTGAAAAAAATTTACTTTGGAATTTCTGTAAAGTCCTTAGAGACTCTAACCTAGGGGCATGTCTTCATCTGTCGGTTTTAGCTGCTGTCCGAACTATCCTGCTCCCAGTTGCCAGTCCATTAGGAAAGAGCCTGGCACGTTCATTATTTATTTCCACGACTGGGGGCAATGATGAAGGCAGCCGTGTGGCCTCGCTTTGAGATCAATACAGAAACACTGTAGGAATTTAGCCAAAATACACCCTGAGCATATCAGAATTAATACTAAGCCACAGAGGCACAGCCATCAGTAACTCACGCCCACACCCGTGAGCGGGCACAAACTGTGGGCAGCCCCAAAGAAACACAGATGAAGTTTGAAATCCGTGATTTTCCAGAGGGTCTCATTCTCCCAAAGTAACGAAACAAGGCATGGGCTCAGACTTGTTTTGAACCAAGCCAAGTGATGCGTGTGATTCTTGGGGAAAAAAAAAATGCCTGTGTGCAGGGACAGACCAGAAGACAGCCGCTCACAGTGCTGGAAGGGTCCCCTCCCTCACTCTCTTCTCACAAGCACCCTGTGCTCAAGATCCATTTCCCCTGCATTCGATCAGACAAGCTCCTCAAAACTAAGCTGTTTCAATCCTGGAATTCATAAATCAAAATGGATTTCAATTAAACGTTAGAAAAATGAGAAGCAGGATGAAGATTCTGGAATCAACTGGCTTTGTTGGTGTAGAAAAGTCTTTAAAGGCTCTTACACAGGAGGAGGGCATCCTTTTCACTCGTTTCTGAAAACCATTACATTCAAAACGAAACGAACACCTCCGAAGTGCACGTATTTGAGGGAAAAGTCAAGAGAAAATAAGCATGAATATTCAACAGGGCTATTCCAGACATTCAGCATTAAAACCACACAAGCATTTGGGACCTGGAGGTTCTACTGAGTTACCAAGAATATTAGTAATTTTCCTTTCCAAAGAGGTGACAACACTGACATTTTAAGAACGACTCACTGTGCTACAACCAGAATGTTTATCATGCAAGAACGGTGGGAGGGAAAAACGACCCTGGATAAATTCTACAAAGATCCTTTGGAAGTTAAAGGGCATGTTAACCGTCTGGGAGGCTGAAGTGGGCTTGGTTTGGAGCCGGAAGTTACACATGTGGGTCTTCGCCTGCTGAGAGGGGACCTGAACGGTGTGTGTGCTCAGAGATGGAGGGGCCGTTGAGCTGGCACTTTCCGGGCCTTTTGCTAATCTCCTGAGCCTGAGGGAAAAGTGCTGGGTTGACTCTAGGGAACCCAGAAATGGGCAAACCAGAACATTCCTCCTGGCCATCACTATCAGCTCTCTGCCAGGACCACAGCTTAAAATAACCCAGCCACGTTTTCTTCCATGGCTCCATCCAGCTCCGCAAGGAACCCCAAACAAGCAGCGGGCTGACGGGCGGAGACCCAGCCCACAGACTCTCTCCTCCCTGTCATGCCAACGGAATAACAGCCCCCAAACTCCCCACAACTGACCGAACACTGCACAGTGACTCGGCATGCAGCCTAAGCAGGAACTTTCAATTTGTGAAGTCTTTTTGCATAATAGTAAACTATATAATGTACATTATAAAGCATGCATAAATTAGAAATTGAAGAACAACAAAAAAACAATGAACAGATTTTCAAATATTGTCTAATGCCCTGCCTGTGGCATGCTGATCCCTGCTCTAGACCAAGGGGGACATGACAATCCCAGGCTGGATATCGATGTCTGCTCCTGCACAGGGACATCGACACCAACGGCCCCAGCTCACACGCCGGTCTTTCCTAGATCAGGGATACCTTTTGGGATCTGAAATTTGGCCATGGGCCGTTCTCCAGCTGCTGCCAGTGGAACTCACAGAAATTACATATGGCTGGGCTCAGGCTGGACAGCTAGCAAGGCGCTGCTCTCCGTGAGATGGCAGCAGCCTGGCCAGCGTGAAGGCACGTGCACTGTAAGTGTGAGATACACACCAGATTTCAAAAGGAGAAGGTGACAGATTTCATCAACAATCTTTTTATATTGCTCACACTGACATAACATCTTGGCCATATTAGGCTGGGTAAAATATACTATGAAAATTAATTTTGACCATTTCTCTTTACTTTGTTAATGTGGCTACTAGAAAAATTTAAATTACCTATATGGCTCATACAGTATAATCCTATTGGCCGGCACAGATCTAAATGACATTTATATACAAATGACAGAACTGAGTATTATTGGCAACACTGACTTGTTTACTTTTCAGAACTAAAGATTACTAGATTGGGAAGAAACAGGCGACACCTAATGAACTGAATATAGGCCTTGTACTGCTGGATGAAGGGGCCAGGAGGCTGGCAGTGACAAGGGCAGCCGTATGCACAGGGAGAAAAGGAGCAAATCCTTGGCCTTGTATCTGTGGCTGTGCCGCGCTGCTCGAATACTCAAAATACAGTCACCGACAAGGGCAAAGGCGGAGCAGCTCTCCCTCCACGTCCTGTGGCCCCAGGACTGAGGGGAAGGCCTCACCCTCCGCTCTGAGCCTCAGGTCAGAGGAGGGGCCTCCAGTCCGGGGCGAGGGGAGCCGCCTGCTGTGCCAGTGGGCAGCTCCTCAAAGGCTGGTCTATGCTGTCCTCAGGCTGGGGGAGCTCCCAGAAGCCAGAGGGCAGTGCTGCGGATCCGGCTTTCCTTGGCCTAATTAACAGAGGGGATTTCATGCTTACACAGGAACTTTAAGTTACTGTTTTTGATATATATTTTTAAAACTGAGATATAATTCAGGTACTATGAAATCCACTCTTTCAAAGTGTACAATTCAATGGTTTTAGTATATTCAGAGTGGTGCAACTATCGCCACTATCTAGTACAAAACATCTTCATGACCTCAAAAAGAAACCCTGAACCCATTAGCAGTCACTCCCCACCCCCCCAGCTCCCAGTAACCACTAATCTACTTTCTTTCCCTATAGGTTTGCCGATTCTGGACATTTCCTGTAAGTGGAATCATGTAATATGTTGGTGCTCTGTGACCAGCTTCTTTTACTTAGCATGTTTACAAGGTTCATCCTCATTATAGCATGTATCATATATCAGGTACCTTCAACCTTTTTTATGGTTGAATAATATTCCACTGCCAGGACAGTCCATATTTTATTTATTTATTGATCAAGCTGATGGATGTTTGTGCTTTCTGGCTGTTATTAATAATGCTGCTATGAACATTTATGTACAAATGTGTGTGGATATAGGGTTTTGATTCTCTTGGGCGTATATCTAGAAATGCAACTGCTGGGTCTGATCACTACTCTATTTTAATTTATTTATTTTCACTGAGGTATGAATGACATACAATATCCAGGTGAACATCGCAGCGATTTGATATTTTTATACACTATGAAATGACCCCCATGACAGGTCTTGCTACCACCTGTCACCAGACAAAGTTGTTACAATATTATGGACCATGGTCCTGACACTACACTTCACATCCCCATGGCTTCTTTATGCTAGACCTGGAAGTCTGCACCTCTTCACCCCCTTCGCCTGTTCTGCCTGCCCTCGCCCCCTTCTGCCAGTAACCAGCAGTTCACCTCCTGTATCCTATGTGTCTGCTTCTGTTTTGTCCGTTTGTTTTGTATTTCAGATTCTACATGGTATTCGTCTTTCCTTGCCTGACTTATTTTACTTAACATAATACCCCCTAGGTCCATGCATGTTGTTGTCTGATCACTGTTTTTAAATACCTCCTGTTAAAATATTTTATCCACTGATGGTTGCAATGGTGATAGCTTCACAAAGGTTAAAGTACAGATGGCAAACTGGCTTTTTAATTTGGTTTACATGGTGCCTTCTCATTTCCTGTCACCTCCGTGGGCCAGGTGGCTTCAGTGTTTACACGCTTGGCTTCTAATGGGCATGTGGGTTTTTACCTTTGTATAAAGAGTCTCGATCTTAATTGTGAATCCTATAGCGGAAAAAGAAAGTCCAAATTTTCACTGAAGAGACATCCGAAACCAATCACCGGAACAAAATTTATACCTGGTTTCCCCTCAAATGATCCTGGTTGGAAACTAAAAAGAACCTCCTCAAAATGCTGTGACAAAACGGGCTGGGGTGAGGGTGGCTGGGGGTGTAGAAATCCCAAACAGGAAACCCCGTCAGCAGCAGAATAGGAGGATCACAACTTGGGTTGAAAAAAAAAAAAAAGCTAGTAAGGTGGGTAGGGGTAGTTACAGAAACCTGAAATCCAGGGAGGGCAGCATCCCTCAGCTGTCCAAGGAGGACTCCCAAGTGGCTAGGACTGTTTCCAAGGAAAAGAGAAAATGGGTGATCCAAAGACATGTGTAATAGAACATATTTTGGAGGGTAGTATAAAATTCTAGAAATCAAAGTTTGTACATTGGAATTCAGACTGCTTACTCATTAAAACCGACTCATTTCATTATATCGTCCCAGTTGTAAGAAACGAAAATTCAAAGGCCATGCTACCTGGAAGGTGACTGAAAAAACAAGAGGAGGGAGAAAAGGGCTTGATCTGTGCACCCAATATTCCTGATATCCTTAGCAAATTAAATAAACTTGTCCTTTTTTTTCCCTCACTCCTTAAGCTTCCAGCCCTGTGCAAAGAATTGTGCATCAAAACTAACTTCCATCAGACAGTGTAGCACAGATAAGATAAGTAGAGACTCTGGCATCTTCCTACACTGATGGACAGCAACTGCAACAGGGTGTGGGGGGGACTTGATGACATGGGTGAATGTCGTCACCATAGTGTTTTTCATGTGAAACCTTTGTAAGAGTGTATATCAGTGATACCTTAATAATAATAATAATAACAATAACAACAATAATAATAAAAGTAATTCCCATCATCTTCCATCTCAGGCCTGAGTTACCTGAATTTCAGTGGTGCTATGACAACAATATTCCAGCCCCCAGCTGAGGTGGGGGTCACTCTCAGGGGAACTTAACTCTGGGCAGTGCACTTCTTATCTCCCTTTGCCCACCTATTTCTGAAGGCCTGTCGTTTTCAATGACCATCCCCAAACAAGGCCATTATGTTGAGTGATGGAGGAAATGCCACCTATACTGTGTCCATACTTTTCAATGGGGTGTGGGGACACCCTGGGGCGCCTGAAGCCAGAGGCCCTGCACCGGCCTGGAAGTGCCTGATGATGCCCAGGGTGGGTGAGGGTGGTGGTGGGGGGCCCGTGTGCTCATTTCCTGTTGGTGAGTCCGGAAAATGACAAAATTCATCACGATTTAAAATGTAGATCCTCTGACCCAGCAGTCCTACGTGTTTATATTTGCACAAATGTACTATACACACATACACACACACACACAATTTACTGTAAATCCCAGTATCAGCTGACAGTCTCTAATTAGGCTCGGCTATGTTACCCACTTTTCAGATGGTAATAAGTACTGATTATTCATTAATAACATTCAGTTAATGTTGCTGAAAATAGTTTTCACCTCTTCCAGGTTAGGCATGAGCGACAGGTTACATGGCATCAGTTTGGGTTTAGCTACATGATGAGGGAAATAAATGAAGCTCGTTCTCTGTAAGACCTGTGAGGACACTCTAAGCAAACAGGTGAGGCAGGTGAATGGAAGTAAAAAGGGGGTTCCTACCTCCTCCTCCAGAAGGTCACAAGCCAAGTGCACGCGGGACACATCTACTCGATGGGGCTCTGATTTTAACTTCTTGGATTGCAGACTCCACAGTTTTATGCAGGAGTTGTCAAACCCAGCAGCGAGCAGCTTGCTGTCTGGGGAGATTTCCGCCGTGTTCAGCAGCTGCTCTGTGTTGTAGAAGGCATAGAAGCAGATGGTGGTGAGGGACGGCGGGCCATCCTTGACGCGCTTGATGCTCTCCTGCAGGACTTCCAGGGCGGCCTCGTTCTGCAGCATGGGGGCGGGCACATCGGCGGACTCTAAGCCATTGCCCTCGCTCCGTGAGGAGCCGGCAGCAGCATAGAGCTGGTAATCTGTCCGCTTGGCGGGCTGCACGTCAAGATGGATGTGCAAGGTGAGGACTTTGCACAGGGCGGTGTTGTTATCGCTCTGGAGGTAGCGGACAAGGTAGTTGTAGCTGTCTTCCTGGAGTCGGACCACATACTTGTTGTCTAGGAATGCGCGAAGCTTGAAGTTAGACAGGATGTCCTGGACGGTCTGAGTGGTCTGTAGCTGCTCGATGACATCCTTCTGGCTAGCGTTCTGCAGAAACATCCCGTGGAAGCGGCTGTAGAAACTTTCCACTGTGCTCTTGGGGCTGTTTTGGACCAGGTGGAGGTGGAGGTAGACAAAGAGAGGATAGAGGAGAGGCATCACTTCATGGCTGTGCTGGGAATCGGAATCTGTAAGGAAAAAAAGAGAGGGATTTGTAATCTCTGCAATCTCACAGAATGAAGTGACTCTCCCGGGTACCCTACCATCATGTAACACTTTCTTTTCAGGACCTATATTCTGAGGCCTTTGCTTGAAATATAAGCCTGACACAGAATTCTGGAAGCTCAACGTTAAGCCTTTTGACTGAAGAAGGAAAGCATGGCTTCTGAAGCCCAGCAACCTGGTCTTCAAGGCAGCCACGAATCAGGGATTTGATGCCTGGAGAGGTTAAGTGACTTGCTTAAGTTCTCACAGCAATTCAGTAGCTATACCCAAGGGTTCAAGGTTTGGTAGTTTTTCCCCAATACATTAGTGTTTCTCAAATGAGGGACCTCAGACCTTTCAGGGCCCCTACATGTATTTGTAGGAGACCATGAGTTCTTCACAGAAAGTTTTTTACTTGATCATTAAAGAAGAAAAAATGAACACAAATATATTCAGAATTATCTGGATGGCCACTTACTAAGTACTGACATGTGATTTCAGTGCTCTGTTTTGTTTTGGGATTGCTTTGGCATCCATTGTCTACGGTAACATCAAATAACTTATTTTAGCAGGGTCATTAACATGTCTAGCTACCCAGGCTGGCATGTCCTAGCACTAAGATGACAGCATTTCTCCATAACTGTCCCATACATGTCACTGTCCTCATTCTGATTCTGTTTAAAAAGACTTCCCTTTTGCAGTGATAATTTACAGATGAGACATTTTTGTGTTAAGATGAAACCATGTACTAATTTGAGACTTTAACACCATAAAGTTTTATGACAAAGGATGTTCAAGAAAGCGTACAGCTTTCTTTGCTGCAGGCTCAGAGGCATATCTGACGCCTGTGAAAGTGATGGAGCAAAGGCTTCCCAGTCCTTCACCTGCAGGCCAGCAGAGACAGGGCGACCGTGCCGTGGGGAAGACGAATGAAAGGTGTCCCGGGCCACGGCCACCAGTCCATCCCTGTGCCCGTCTGCAGCAGCACATCTGGCAAAACCCATTCGTTACAGTCACTTGTTGCGTATTTGAACTTTATTGCTTTTGTGGTTTTGTTTGCACATTATTTGTAAATGAGTTTAGGTTTCATACAGAAATACAGTAAGCACAAAGGTTTTTTATCTAGGGAAATGTTTGTATATACTTAATTAATATAAAATGCTTTGAATCATCACTTACCACTTTTTCAAGCATTTTTTTTTTAAAAGGAATCCATATGTGGCCTATTTCAGGAACACTACATTAGGGAATCCTGTCTCCCTGACTTGATAAATGATGCCAGCATGCTCTCTCTGCTGAAGGTGAACTTAAATTACAGCAGCGAGTCCACTGAACTGGAAAGTCAAGACTGCCACTAGGCCACTGGGGGCTCCATGTGCCTCTGAATCATCAGGCAAAGAACGGAGTTGCTGTGCTGTGTGGGGAGACTGCTCCTGACTATAACAGAGTGGAGGTAAGAAGAGATGTCTGCAACATAGGACGCCCCTTAGGGCGTCTCAGTGTCACCATGCCCTGTGCTTGAGGCCGATAGAAAACTACAGCAACCCAGCTAAGGCAGGACTCATACTGGTCTGGGACCTTCAGGGATGAAGGTTTGGGTCGCCCCATCAGGTAAAGAACCAGGACCGGCCAAGGTGCTTGCACAGGGCAAAGGGATACAGAATGGGTAGTAGAAGGAGGTAGTTCAATACCAGCTACAGCCACGGGACCAGTTACGGAAATGACAACTCTGTCATTTAAATATTCCTCCTCATTTTGCTACGAATGTGTTTAAATCCAGAGTGCCTGACCCAGACTGTGCCCATCCCAGTACACCTCCTGAAGAGGAGGGCCCACCCCTCGGCAAGCTCCGAGAAGCGCCCACCCACAGATGACTTCTGGAGGGAAAACACATTCGGGGGCTACAACCTTGGGGCCTCTTATCTTTCTCCGTATCTTCCTCTGAGATTTATCATTTCCTGACACGCTGATGTGCACCTCCACGAAGCCAATTCTCAGTTCTTCATCACAAGCCTGTATCTTTCTCTTAATCCCAACCTCAGATTTCCTACAAGCTACACAGGGGGATGGCACCATCGCAGCAACATGAAAATGATAACCTGCCTTATTTCTGTTCTCTATGCCTTAAAAGTGCCCTTCGTCACAGGGCCCGAGTTATCCTCAGCTCTTCCTTCACTCCTGCACCTTGGAGGTTTCACCTTGATGAACTGACCGCAGAACCAAGCCCTGCTTCGGGCAACACTGTTGGGTCCCGCTCCGTCCTCGCCTTGTTTCTCAAGCACTGCAGGGCGTAGGCTGGCCCCCTACTCACCCTACAGATGCGGCCACCAACTGCTTCCAGACTGACGCTCACGTCAGTGGTTGTACTTTCAAATTTTACTTAACCACTTTTACTTTTGGCCTCTTATGTTAGGATTAGCTTCCAATTTAGGTGAATGACTACATCTTACACTTTATTTTGGTGCTCAGGAAATACTTGTTCATTTGACTTGGCCTGAACGTTCTTTAGCGACCTGAGAGCACAGAACAATGTTGCAGGAAAAGCAGCCCATCAGGAAAACATATATTCACCCCCTCCAAATAACCTGTGACCAATGGGTTAAAATGTTAAATTACAGGCAAAATAATAGACAACCTTCTCAGTTTTGAAGTAAGATTAAGAAATCACAAAGGAGAGGGTTGACAGGTTACAATTTACAGAAATGTAAAGTTCTCAACAAAGGAAACTATGGGGAGAGAATAAAGGAAGGCGCCACGTATTAGGAATAAAACAGCACCATCAAATACAAGGAGGTGGCGGCTATTCTTCATTAACAGCTCTGGGAAATATTTAAGGAACACATCAAGAGCCGAAAGGGACAAATTTGGGGCGAGAGAGACAAGTAGAGAAAACCATACCAGGGCGCATCACGTGCGTGAGCAATTAAATGTATTAATTCTTAGCTGCAAAAGTGTTCATAGCTTGTAATAAAATTATCCCAGTAAGTCTATTTTATTATAACTACCACTTTAGTGATTAAACAAAGATCTATAAAATGCCACTGTGTAATGGGCATCTCAGTGTCCCCCGTAACGGAGGTGGGTCACAGCCATGCTGAGAACCCCCCCACAGCGTGAGTTCCTGCAGCGTCTCTAGGACGCGCTGGGGCTTTGCACTGGCTTTGTCTGCCTCCCTTCGTAGGCGGTCTGCTCTTCCGCCTATCTTGCCCGGCATGCAGTCAGTGCTCAGCACAGATACGGGCCAAACGAGGAGGGCTGAGAGACGGGAGGCGTTTCTTCCTAAACGAGCTTCTCCACCCCTACTGGCGAGAGAAATCTACCACGGAGACTTAAACTTAATCCTGCTGGGAAAAAAACAGGTAGAGTAACTTCCTAAAAACGGGTTTAAATTGCTTTTCTTTGCTTAAAGCCTCGAAAACCAGTGCCAATGATTAAAAATAACTTATCTCCAAGTTCTTGCTTACCTCCCGAGGAAATCCTTCTTATAAACTTGGTGTTTTGTTTTTTTTTTAACCTGATTGGGGCTGGAAAGTGGCTGATCACTGTTCTGAGGTATTTAACATACATATGACGTGAGGATATTAATGGAGGTTCTTTCTTTCCAGTTTAAACATAATAGACTCTTTTTACTAAAACAGACTTTAATTTTCAAGACTTTTTCATTTTTTTAACCATTTAACAGACTCCTCCCTGCCTATGAATGCCATCGCTCAACATCTGTGACACTGATAAGGTAAACCTCTGAGGGTTTTTTTAACCTTGTCACCTTTACTTCCTGCAGTATTTTGTCCATTTCCCCCAACCACAGAATACAAGAAATGTGGATTTTCCTTTAAAGTACTAACCATTGAGGATCTAAGTGACATTATTTATTTCTACTTACTTTAAGAGGGTTTAAGTATATTATTTTGGTTTATATATCCATCACCTTATATGCATCTTTACCATTAAAAACGATTAACTTGAGAATTTTTCAACTAAAAACAGAAAAATAAAACAACTGCAAAATATTTCAACAACAACTGCCCGCTAACCAATACCTACTAATTGCTCTCAATCCCCCTTAGGTCAGAGAAAGTTTTGTATTTTTTATACCTCAAGGTATTTTGTATAAAGGAAGTACTATACAAGGACTTTGATTAATCCCCAGAGACGACATGGCCTGCTATTGCGAGAACCTTTCCCACGTTAGAATCGTGAGCACTCATCTGGGACTGGGTGAAAGCATTCGCTTCGGCCTCTGGGTTGCCTTCTTCATTTCACACATGAGGAAAGAGAGGCCCCCAAAAGGCTAAACAAGCCCGCTTTTTAAAAGTGATCCATTTAAAAAGTCATACAGTGAGTCAGAAGGACGGATTAGAACTCAATCGAGAGATTTTGTGTCTTAGTGGTCATGACACCAGTCCCAACTTCTCATTTTTCTGTCTTGCTGATTCAGAGGGACTACTGCCTTGTGCTTTTGGAAAATGGGGACAAACTCATTTTGAGGCAATACTACATTATCCGTGGTAACAACCACATACATCTCAAACACACTGCATTTGAGGCCGTTTCTTCCTGTGGCTGCTTCAGCTTTTACTTCGACCACACCAGGCCAGCCACTGCACCGAAGGCCATGAATAGAACAGTGACAGAAAAACCTGGAGCCACACCTTTGCAAACTGTAGCCTCATGATTTAGCCCTCTCAGGCATTCCCACACATCCTAAGTTTGAATGTAAAGATGATGTTAAACTCCCTTTGACTTGACAGTACCTACACCACACCGAGAATACGGTAGGTTCTGGGGAGTTTGCATGGTGCTTTCTGAACAAGAAAAAAGGTCCTAGGGCTGAGTACTTACCAGTGAGAAAATTCCGCAGCCGTCCAAACTGTACTTCATATTGCTGAGGCTCGGCCTGGCAAGGGGCTGCAGACACGACGTTGGCACAGCCAGATTCTGATTGAACTGCAAGGACAAGCCCCACCGGATGGGGGACAGGAAAGACAACCGTAAATCCAACATGTGGGAGGGCGGATGGAATAGTGTACGTACATCAATAGCAACAGACACTTAAGTAGATTTTCAAAGTGTGTTGGGGCTTCTGGTTAAAAGTAACAGACCAACACACAGGCATCTCCTCTCCCCCCTGATACCCAAGAAAATGATGAAACAGGAATGAGAGATACAAAACACAGGATGAACAGGCTGAATGGCAGAGGACAGGCATGTAAGTTCATGAGCGACCCATCTAGAAGCGTCTGACCCCACGCCCAGATGTTTCACGATCATGTACCTGGGCGCCCATCTATTTTCAAGCACTGTGCTGGCAACTTAGTGGCCCTTCCCGATCTGGAAACTCTATCAGTTATGCGAAATTTTCTTGAAATATCTTGTTGATTCTCTATTTTCTCTTTCTGGGACTCTTTATTATTTCAAGGTTAGACCTGAATGGATCCTTTAATCTTCCCTCCCATGTCCCATTTCTTTGTCTTTCCCCCCTACTTTCTGGGACACGTCCTTGACATGCAGGCCTTCTACTGATTTTGCAGTTTTACTATCATGTATCAAAAGTTCTGGTTCTCTGAATGTCTTTTTCTTTTTATTAAAAAAAGATCATTCTCTTCTAGGTCCGAGGTTATCAGTGACAGTATTTCTGGTTTTCCTCTCTGCTCTTTGATTCTCTGAGTCTCTTCTGTAACACTCCGTCTCTGTTTTTCACGCAAGTGGGTAAGTTTCCCTCACAGCGGAGAGGGAGGCGCTGCAGAACTGATGCAAACTCTGCTCTCATTGCCCGGGACGACACGGGCGGTGCCCCCAGGCAGGTCAGATGTACCAGGGAGGGACCGCTGTCACCTTCGTGGGGGTATGGGTCAAGGGAGGAAAAGACTGAAGCCTCAGTATTCAGCACGCAAGCATGCACTCAATCTCCATTCTGCGAGTACATACTTTCCAAAAACCCCCCCAAAACTCCCTTACCCATTTTGTGGTTGTGGGAGGAGAGAGGAGGTGGCTGGGTGTCCGAGCTGCCCAGTGTGGATTTTCGAAAGATCCCCTTGGTGGCTGTGTCGCCCAGGGAGCTTCTAGAGGTTCTTTTGAATCTCAGCTCATTCCTTCTGTTTACGGACCTCTGACCATATACTAGGACCCACAAGTCCTTTGGGAAGCTCTTCCGGACCTGCCAGGCTGAGTTAGATGGCCGTCTTCATTGCTCCTATAGAACCTGAGGCGCCCCCCTCACATCAGACCCTCTAACATGACTGATGTCCATCTCACTTGCTGACTACCGTGTGAAGCTCCTCAGGAGCTGGGATCAAATTTTAGTTATTTCCAGAACTTTTCAGCATCTGGCCTACAACAGATGTTCAGTACAGGGCAGCTGAATGAAGGCACATTTATTCAGATTACTTAATTAACAGAAAGACCTAGGACAAAATCTTATGATAATCATATTTCATGTTTCTCACCTTTCCTGGTAGTTTTCCAGGAACAGCAGTGGCTGCCCTAATAAAACATTATATCTGAACTAAGACAGCTCAGAAAAGTGAAATTCTGAAAGGCTATTTAATAGTGCTTGCTCCTATTTTCTATCAACAGCACAGAATCACTGGCCCCAGGATCTCATGAACACAGGGCGGCAGATTATTAATGCACATTAAACGCTGTGGTATTAGAAGGAAGGAATTACTCTGGCTTTGTACGTTCACCATCCTTCAGAGACAGTAGGGCGTTTATTAATCTAGTCCAAGTTCATCATCTGGCCCTGTTCTTGTGTTGTTCTCGTCAGGGTCTGAAGGAAGAAAAGAATGGTGTGGATTCAGGGCTGAAGAATCTTTGAAGGTGATAAGAAACTGAAGTGGCTGGTCCTCCCGGTCAGGAGGGTGAAACCATTAAGGGACGGAGTAGGTGGTGACAGGTGCTTAGAAGGGCAGAAGGCAGCACAGGAACAAAGACGAACCAGAGTCCAGGCTAGGCGGAGACGAAGGACCAGGGCCGGGCCAGGGAGGGCACTGCCACCTTGACCTCTACCCAGAGCTGGGAAAGTGGCACACCATTACCCTGAAGAGTTTTTCCAAAATCTCCAGTGCACAGATTCAATATAAGAAAATTGCATCATGAAAAACCCCAAACTCACAAACCAGCTGAGTAACAGCTATTTATTATTCCAGATGGATTCAAGACAAATTTTTCTAAAAACAAATCCAGTTTCGACACAAGCAACAGCAAAAAAATAAAAGCAAATAATAAAAACCTCAGGAACCTATCTATGAGGCCAGTATTTCCAACTCCAGACCCTCAGTAATCATTCACCCGGCAAACCTGACATCATGGGCTAGGGTCTGGGCTACAGGAGAAGGGACAGAAACCCTGGCCCCACGGGGGCCTTGTAGGATAATAGTTTGTAGGAGGACTACATTCCTTCTAAAATCATAATCATATTATATTATGACATCCTGCATAAGGAGGTGTTTAGAAGTGGCATTTTAGTATGGCTGTGATGGACAGGTAGTGTTTCTGAGGCCAGCACCAGCCATCCATCCGGTGCTGCCCGTTGGGGATGCTGGACGGCCGGCTGGCTCCCTCAGGCATGACCTCCAGGGGCGGCCAGCACGGTTACCTGTGAGGTTGGCCGCCATCTCCTCGGCAGTCTGTGACAGCCGCAGCCCTTGTTTCAGGGCCCCGTCCGAGTCCACGTACTGCCGGCGTTTGAGGTAGCAGGACACGGCCATCTGAATCTGCTCCGTGCGCACTCGCTTCATGACCTAGCCGGGGGACCACAGAGCTGTGAGGGACCCGACAGACCATCTGGTCCGACCGGGACGTCACAGACGAGCAAATATAAGGAGGGAAAGCCGAGCCACAAGTCTAGCTACGTGACCTAGTTAAGAACAAAACCCAAGTTCCTGAATTACCAGTCTGGTGCTGTCTTCCACTGTGTCTATGTTTCCAATGATAATACAACCCACGCCAATCACAGAAAAGAGTAATAGTGTGAATAATGAAACCCCATAGATCACTCTCAGACTCGGTTTACCATGATTTCAATCGGCCTGATGGAACTTCTCATTAGAGAGGCTAACAAGAGCAAACCGGACCAGCTGAACCCCAGGGCTTTTTACTAGGCCTGCCTCCTCTGTGAGGGAGGAGTTCATCAGCAGAGAACCAGCCAAAAAAGCAGGCGGGAGGCAGTACACAAACACCTGAGACATTCAGAAGCCAGAGAAACAGGTGTTGAGAAAGTAAGAATAATGGGGAAAAGGAATGCTATGCCTCTTCTTAATAGTCAGGAAAAGGCTACCAGCACTACGTTGAGATTTTGGGCATTGGGTTTTCATTTGTGTCATATTATTTCTCTCATTCCCTCTTTATTCTGTCCTGAGAGTACAGAAAAGCTTCAAAATGGTAAGAGGGTTATGTACCGGTGTTGGAATGTCTCATCAATTCTTGTAAGAAAGGCAAGGAAGATGGCAGGACGTACGCCAAACAGGGTGAGTTACTTTTGATAATTCCAGCTAATTTGAGAGTTCCCCTCAAAAAGGACTATTTTCCTTGACTACTAAATTTATTATTAAGAATGGCAGGAACCCCTGATATGGCCAGAGGCCACGAACACTGCTTTGCCAGAAGAAGCCTGCCCGCGAGATGACGAGGGGCAGCTGGATGAATTTTCTAGATTCACTCTGTCATGAGGAAAGATTTCCTCCTTCCAAAACCAAAGCATGGTGTCCATCTTGGAACGCCTACAACATCATCAATACACATGTGATTGTTCCTATCAGAGTGACAGTCTCTAAACCAAGGGCTTCCAGCTTCCAGCTTTTTGTATGTGGAAGATCTGCTTCTGGTCATTTAGTTGGATGTATCTCCATTCTTTTTTAAGATTTTAAACTCCCCCCACTCCAAAAGTCTGCTATTTATTTTTTTGCTTTAAAAAGTTAACTAGTAAAAAAAAAAAAAAAGTTAATTTGTATCCAATTTTGATCCATCTGCAGTTTCTTTTAGTATGGAATGTGCACTGAATAATCAAATTGTTTTACCTACATACTGTAGCAACAAATTGTTCCAAAACAATCTGCAAATAATCCTTTCCTTCCCAACTGATTAGTGGTAGCCATTTAAAAATATACTCTGAAGATGTATTTTTCAGTTCTCTGAAAGTCATACAGTGGTGCAAACAATGAAGGCTGGAAACACACACATTAAAACATATGCATCTACATTTGAATATAAAATGTTAGGATACCATAAATATTTTAAACGATGCGTATAGAAAGATTGTCTATGCATTCACTTTCTGGATTACCAAAGAGAGTTCAAAACATTCTGATACGTTGAACTGGGGATTCCTGCTCTAAGCATTCGTCCACCTGTCCACCAAGGAAGATGTAGTCAGCACTACACCTGCATGGGTTTGACTGTATCAGTGATTCTCTACGGCTCTCTAACCTGGCTACACATAAAAATCTCCTGTGAGTGTGCATGTATTGATTTCAGCCCTGGCGATTCTTATTCAGTGTTACATTTAGAGAAAAAACTGTAAATGCACATAGAGCCTGCGGCAGTGCTGCCCTTGCACCCTTTGGCCTAAAGCCAGGACTAGTCAATCCAACTGGCTTCCTCTGCCCTCACTACCACATACCCCTACACTGCCTGCTAAAGCTGCTTTTTATCTAATTTTAAGAGCCCTTAGACTCAAACTCTTCAAAAGTAGCCCAATTCCTCTCATTTTAGCTGAGACTTAAACTTCCCCAGATGTTTTACTGCCCATCTCTTGTTGCCATGGGAACACATGCTCATATCCATGTGTCCCCCTTAGTGTTTCAAATGGGATGGGGGAGAGCGATCTCCTCTCTCAGGAAAAAACCCGAGCACGTGGAAGACACAGGAAAACCGACAGAGGGAACTGATCCTGGTATGACACAGTGTCCTCCGGGTGGGACAATGTGTAGGCACGTCTGAACGGGAGGGGAAAAATGGAAGTTTTGGAAGAATAAGCAGAAAAGACTTGAGAAGGAACAAGAGTATATAAGCACTGGCCACCCTGCTAGGAACCCTGTTTGCAAATATTGATTCTGATAAATTTTCCCAAAGCAGCTGCCCCCAAATGGCAGTTTCTCTGAATCCAAACCACCTTTTATACAAGGGACCTTCCCCGAGGGTGGGCAGTGAGCCTCGTGCAGGGTCAAGGGCCTTGAGGGCAGGACGGCCACCAGCAACTCTCTTTACAACCACATGCAACTGAAATACTAGAGACAGGATCCAACTGACTTCACTGGACGTGATTCCAATGCACACATATTTCAAATGAAATAATGACTGATGATGAGAATTTGGAGAGAAATCAGTTCCCTTCCCTCAACTATTTCCATGTACTCTCAGATATGAGACCAACATTACAATTTCAAGTTAACTGTTTGGATTTTCCCATAATTATAAAATCTTTTAAGTTTAAATTGAGTTTGAATACATCTTTGTTAAAATTTCAGGATTTCTTACAATTTTCACTTTACATAACTTTTAAAGGTAAAATTGATGATCACATATTTTCTCTTCATGTCATATTATTAGTACTTCTGGAAATTAAATAAGGATTGGGACACAAAATGTATCTATTTCTCATATGTGAATAGTTGCCTACTGTTTAATACTTCTACAAAACTGCTATATAAAATCAGGACATGATCATCTGCCTGTCTCAAAGTAACAAATGCTCAGGAAAAACCATGGCCACACTCTTAATACTTAACTATAGAAATATGAGGAGGCAAAGACACCGGGAACCCAGGCACACTCTTAAAATGGTGATAATCCTATGGGACTGTAGCTGAGGAGATCCCTTCACTGGGTACAGACTGGGCCCTAACCCCACCCACTTATGTGCAAATGCCTGGAGTTGGTGGAGGGGTGCCTGAGAAACCCCGAGCCCACTTCACTGGCTGGTACACACAACTCCTCGAAATGCCAACAGAATACTACATGGATAGTGCCCCTGGATAACACAGCAGCTTTGAGTGTGGGTGAACACAAAGTAAGTATATCCAGGCAAACTCACCATCACAGACATCCTCAAGTCAGCTGCGTCTACTGAAAGGTGGTTAGGTGTTTTTAGAAACATGTTTTTACGTAAATGCATTTTTTCTAATTGTAAACTAACTTTAAAACAGATAAAAATCTTGCATTTTCTGTTAAAAGATGTCATGCAGAGCGCTTATTAGGTACTCAAATATTAGTTCTCTTTATTTGCAGTAGTCTAAATAGTTGAAGTATCTTGTAAAAGGTCACACTAAGTAGAATCCAAAAAATCTAGCTTTTGCATTAACCATCATGAAAATACGTTCGATTATCTTTGCAAAAATATAGTTGAAAAATGAGCCACACTATTGTTAAAATAACACTTTGTGTAGTTTCAAAGTTATGATGGCCTTTCATATTCAGTCTTTGCTCAGACACAGAATGACAGGAGCACATGTGAACTAGAAGCTGTGCTCTTTCTCGAGACACATGAGTAAGGCTCGGAGCTGGGGGCTCAGGATGCAATGTAGAACCTGGAGGGGTTTTAACTGGGGATGGGTGGGGCTGGGGGCAGGGCCAGTGATTGCTGGGGCAGCTGTGCTGTTCCGGGAGTGTTTTCTCACCAACTACTTTCTTTTCTGACCACTTCCCACCCAAGCCTTCCAAACCTGCACCAGTCTCCTGACCCAGCCAGCTGATCCTGCTTCCTGCCTCCGGGAGGGCTCCTTACTGACACTGGAGATACCTCAACTCCTGCCAAATTGGTCACTGTTCCACATTCTCCTGCTGCCCTCGGGACTCTCTCCCTTGGTCACCCCGCCTTGCAAGCATGTCTTCTGGCTTCCCTGCTTTCATTCCTGGTCTGCTGCTCATTCTTTACATTGCCTCCATCACCACATGACTTACACAGTCTCCAGTCAGACCATCTTCCTCAGCTCAAGTCTACGGGACATTCCTACCTGGATGCTGCAAACATCTGAAATTCAGAGTGCTCAAACGTATCTTCCTTCAAAACCTCATCCTTCTCTTAGTTTTCCCAGCGAGCTGAACAATGCCATCATCCACCAGTAAACAGAAAAACCCAGCCATCATCTTCAGATTTGTTTCTCATCCTCCCTTTCATCCCTGAGCAGTGCCAACCCCCTCTTGGAGCTATTGCTGTTACCTGACCCATCCTCACGGCTGCGATTTGATAGCACAAATCACTTCTCAGCTGGGCTACTCCTATACCCTCCCACCTCGGGCCCTACTTCAAACCACCCTCAGAATGTAGCCAGAGTAAAAGACTAATCTGATTATGTCACTCCCAAGCTTAAAGCTGCCCCCCCTCTCCCGCCGACCTGTGCAGGCTCCCATTCCTGCCATCGCTGCTCTTTAGTGCCCCCAGACAGAGCATTCCTGGGGGACGGGACTTATCCTATCTCTGAAACTCACATTAAAAATAAAGTGAGTGTTCAATATAGATAGATTGTGGGGAAGGCAGCTCAGCACGGAACAGAGAAGTAGTGACTCTAGAGCATCTCACTACGCTGATGGTTAGTGACTGCAATGGGGTGGGCGGGACTTGATAATATGGGTAAATGTTGAGACCACAATGTTGCTCATGTGAAACTTTCCTAAGATTGAATAACAATGATGCCTTAATTAAATGATAGAATAAAATTCAGTTAGTGTTGTCTAGCTTCTGTTTGGAATTCATAAGTTTACCCAGGACCATGACTTTTCTGGATTTTCATGAACCACAAATATTTGATTCCTTCTTTAATCCTGTTTTACAGCACAGAAAAATCATCTCTATACAAAACCTCATTAACATGCAATAGAGAGTATGGCACAATCTATAGAATGGATACCTACAGTATTTACTACGTTTGACTTCATAAAGAAAACTTCCATGTATGTTCTATTGGCAAACACCAGTTTAGGCAGAAGAAACAGGCTGTTTTGCTCTCAGAGAATGAGGAGGAACATATTTTCCTATGCTTATCATTCTTCCTGAGGCTGAATTCAAATGCAGTAAGGGAGGTTTTGGAGACACTTTAACGACATAAAAATATTTACGTGTGTATCTCCAAGAGGAATTATCTTCAATTTTTCATTCTGGAGTAGTGCTACCCAATCAGACTTTCTGCAATAATGGAAATGTTCTAGGTCTGCCACACACAGGGCTATGAGCAATTAAACTGTGGCAAGCATGACAGAGGAATTGAATTTTTCATCTACATCACATTTAAGTTAAGGAACTACACGTGGGCAATAGTTACTGTATTGGGTAACACAGTTTCAGAGCATGGTATCACTTTGAGAAACTAAGGCATCAGCATTTTAGTTTAAAAAATGTTAATTTACAACGTTTTGCAGAGCACTTCTGATTACTGAATCACCAAATCTCCAAAAGTTACTATTTTGTTAGTAAAAACAAGAGCTACCTTCTATTATTACCAGACAGAGATACATTTCAATACATCCTACTAGGATTCTTATATGAGTACTAAATGAAGAATGAATAGAAGTTCCCTGTAGAGTTTTCCAAACCCTGACAGTACATATTCTTTAAATCTCCTTGAAGGTAAAAAATGAGAAAAGAAAAAGAAATTTGCTTCAGCAGAGAAACAGAGCAGCAGTTATTTCTGAAAAAGATCCAACTAAGAGGTAAGGCCAAACCTAACACAACCTTAAAACCCTTGCAGGGAGAAAAATAAGAAAACATTTTGGTTAACTTAAGGAAAAAGAAAACTTTGAGAATAATAGATATAATAGTCAAATGTCTGCTTAATCTTTAACTTATGTACATGTACTTAAAGATACATTAAACAACATGACACATTAATTCATGAAACAATTTTACTCCAGCTAGTCACTGTCATCTTCAATACTGGTGGTCTCTGAGGTCACCTAAGCCGCTCTCAGTCATCACAGTCGGCTTTCTAGAGCACGTCACTTGCGTATCTATCAGATCAGCTAAGATGGAGCTCTTCTCAAATCCATATGCAATGCTCTCACTGGTAATCTCAATAACCATGCAGGTGGGCAGAACTGTTTTTTATTTATGAATGGCTGTATTGATTGATTGCATAAACGGAGGCTGTCGCAGCCTAATATGTATTTCCTAAACAGCATCTTACTAGAAACAGTGTACCTGAGACTGCCCTTGTAGTAGGAAAGACTTGAACGTGTGGTGACACCCTCTTTTTAGAGGGATATTTTTGCGGGAACCTCACCTTATAATTAGGTGTGTACAGCATATCCTTGAAGATAACTTTTAAGAGGGGAGGCTGCCTGGAACAAGTTAAGGGTTTCTTCATGCCTTCTGTATATGCTCTCTAAGCTTCCAAATTTGGATTAAAATATTTGTCTCTGCTCAGTAGCCATTTTCCCTTTGGAGTCATAGGCAGGCATGAAGCTGCCAGGACAAGCGAATGGGCCTGCCTTCCTGTGCGCCTGACCCCACACCACTGCAGGCACAATCTTCCAAAAAGCTAATTTGATGCTATCAATACTTTCACTTTTAACTGACTGGTGGATACCACCCTGCATTCTCACCCCTGGGGCTTTGATCAAATCCCCTCCATTAACTGGAGGCACCCGCATACTGGCACCCCTTCCTCCCCAAAGCTTGCTTGAGCACAGCCCCCTCCACCCACCAAACACAGGAGCAAACCTCTATCATCACTCTCACCGTGCTATGTCTGTTGTCCTACAAACGAGCCAGGTAACATTCTTCAGATGGGAAACCTGAGGCCCCAAGATGTCAGACACCATGCCAAGGTTCTGGAACAGGATGGGCACCCAGGCCACGTGGCTGTAGGGTCTGAGCTCTTACCCTTTACAGTTTCCTGCTCCTTGCTCAAAGGGTTCTCCATTAGATGAGGGGCTTCTTGGGGAACATAATGGTGAAGGCTTGCCAGGTACTTGTTGGGAGAATGATCAGAACTGTTACCACCTGAGAAGGTGGGCTGGAAACTTGGTTTCCAGCGCTGTGCACAGAGTAATGGAGGCTTACCCAAGATCCTAAGGCTCCTTCCAGCTAAAAGGAGTCATCAAAACCAACTTCCCCTCCCACCCCCCTTCCCACCTCCCCCGTTTCCAGAGATGTCCTCTACAGGTATTATGAAAAGACGTCTGTTTGCAAAAACAAATGCCAAAAAGCCAGTCACCGATTGGTTAAGTGAAGGCTTTATCTTGTTTCAGTGACAGAAGCACACAAACGTCACATTTAGAAGCGGGAGCAAGGAAACGATTTCCAAGCACACGGATCTGATTTACGTCGATGACAAATAAAAACGCTCAGGGCAAGCCTATCTTTTAGTTTTCTAGTTTAACATTGATTTTTTTTCAAGGCAGAGAGGATTTGTAATAAGAAAAATCAAAGTCAGTCTGCTTCACACTTAACACACAAAAATTAGGCCTATAAGGAATCTAGAAGATATTTCGCAAAAAAGATAATTATAATAGATAAGTAATATTTACAGAGGGCTTTCTATATGCCAGGCATTTTCACATACACTGTCATTTTTTCTCATGGTACCCGTTAATAGGTCCACTTTAAGTCTTCAGCCATCACCTCATTGTAGAGAAGAGGAAGCTAAGGCTCGCAGAGGTTACACGGACAATTCCATGGTCTCCACCTTCGGCCTTGTGTAGTCGTCCTACCGCATCCACTACGTGAGGCTCCTCGGAGTTTAAAAATGTGACTCACGGTCCCCTTCCCACCCGACTCTGAAGCAGGGCTGCGCCCAGGGCTGGCCGGGGACGCCGCCCGCCCTTCTCCCCCCACTCAGGCCCATCACACGCGCACTCCTCTGCCCCAGCAGGAGGCGAACTGCGCCCGGCCCGGTGCTCCCCGCGCGGGGCCCAAGGAAGGGCTCGTTGGCGCGAGGTCCCCCTCCAAGATTTTCACCTGCAAGGTCAGAGTTTAGGTAACTGGGGGCGGACGCCACACTCGGTTAGCAGATCCGCCTTCCGAGCCCCGACCCCTGCCAGCTGCAGGTCCGCGTCGCAACGACACTTTGGCAGCCGACGGGAGGGGCGCACAAAGCTTCCCGCCAAGTCTACGAGGCCCCCAGCGCCGGGGACCCGCCACCCGCCGGGACCGCCGCCCTCTGCGGCGCGCTTCCGGGAGCCCGGGCTGCGCGGCCACCGCGCGCGCCCCGCGGGCACCTGGCAGCTCGCGGCCCTCCGCGGCAGCCGGCCGCGCCCCGGGGCCCGGCCACACGCTCCCACGCCGCCAGGGGGGCCCGCAGGCCCGCGCCCGCCCCCCGCCCCCAGCCGAAGCCCGCGAGGTCCGCGCTCACTCAGCATCCCAGGCGGCTCCGGCTCCCGCGCCCCCGCCGCCGTGCAGCTGCCTCCGCCGGCTCAGCCGGGGCCGTGCGCCCCGCGCCCCGCCGCCCCCGCCGCGGCGCTGGGCGGCCGCCCCATGACCGACTGACGCGAAACGGGCCGCCGACGCGCAACCGTCTTCGGCGCTCCGCTGGCGATGTCTGGCGTGCGCCCCGCCCCGCCCCGCCGCCAGCGTCGGGCGGAAGGACGCGGCGGGCCACGTGGTGGGTGCCGGGCGTCCGGGCAGCTGCTCGGTCCCGCGTGATGCCCGCTCGCGCCGGCCTCGGGGGCGCTCGGCAGCCGGGGACCGCCGGCAGGGGATCCCTTACCTGGGGCCGGCCTGCAGGTGAGTGAGCCCCCACCCAGGGCCGGTCCTTAGTGACCCCTTACCTGGGGCCGGCCTGCAGGCGAACCCCGACCCAGGGCCGATCCCGAGTGAGCCCCTTACCTGGGGCCGGCCTGCAGGCGAGCCCCGACCCAGGGCCGATCCCGAGTGAGCCCCTTACCTGGGGCCGGCCTGCGGGCGAGCCCCGACCCAGGGCCGATCCCGAGTGAGCCCCTTACCTGGGGCCGGCCTGCGGGCGAGCCCCGACCCAGGGCCGATCCCGAGTGAGCCCCTTACCTGGGGCCGGCCTTGTATGCGCTCCTTACCCAGAGGATGCCCTGCAGGTGAGCCCCCACCCAGGGCCGGTCCCGACTGAGCTCCTTACGGGGATGGCTGCAGGTAGGCCCCTACTCCGGGCGGGGCTTCAAGTGAACTCCTTACTTGGGCCGGCCTTCCGCCCCCCGCCCCGCGGCCCCTATCGCCGTTAGGCCCCCGGGGGGGCCCCTTACCTGGGGCCACACTCCCTTCCTGGACCCAGCTCCTCCTGTGGTCAGTAAGGGCTGGGCGGGAGCCCAGTGGGCTCACTCCTTGGACCTCACACATCGCTGGCTGCTCTCTCCTGATTCTTTTTTACTTGGCCTCTTTCTACTCCGCGGAATTCCAGCGTAAGCGGTCTTTGCGGAAGTTCCAACCGGGCTTGGCTGTCCGCATGGGGCTTTGCACACCCAGTGGGAAGACGCTCGCCAGAGAGCCGAGCGGTGGGAGATTCCAGCAGGTGTCTGGGCGTCTTTGTAGCCAATTCTGCAAATACTTAAGTACTTTGTAGCTGTGACGATGACGTCTGACATCGAACTTAGAAGTTAAATATGTCCTTGTTGATGGGTTTTGGGCGTTCTGACAACATAGGACAGCTGACAGCCCTGGGGTGTTCTTGTTCTCTGTACTAGGTTGAAGGATAACCTGCTGAATGTAAGCGCCCCTCATCCGACGTTCGCACCTTCTTACCTATTGAGAGTAAGTTCAGAAGGTAGGTTTCTAGGATTTCAGGCCCCATACAGTTAAAAAATGCAAGTCGTCCAGTCCTCAGTACAGCAAAAAAAAATTTTTTGACAGTATTTATAGGACAGTTATGGGACTGCAATCTTTTTTTTGATATTTCCCTTGTCCAATTTTTTATATATGATAATGGTATTTCTGTATAAACTATCATGAAACTTTATCTTTTGAGGAACTGACTTGTTTACTTTTATATAATGAAAAAGACTTAATCTGGTATGTTTCCCCTTTTTACTATGACTTAGGAAACTCAGACTACCTTTACCTCAATTTATATAGGTAGTTGGTGTGTGTTCCTTCCTTCTTTAGTCATGATTTTATTGTATTATATTTTTATAGTCTTTATTGTGCAGCTGTATTTCCTGTAGTCTCTGGAAGCAGTGTGTGTTTAAACTTTTTCATTAAGTGAATAAAGTAATCTTGGGAAGTTACTGTTGTAGCTGAACAGTATTTCTGTTGGGACTGGATTTATACTATATTTCTTTTTTACTTGGAGAAATATTACTTTTTCCAAATGTTGCTTATTTATCTCCGAACTGTTTAATGGAGTTGGTCCAATACATAATACATAGTGTATTTCAGAGAATTTGTGCAAAATGTTTTTCAATCTGAAACCAGGTGTGAATGAATCTCCTTTCATAAATAATTTGAACACTGATCACAGCAGAAATACTCGTGCGTGTGTGTGAGATCCATCTCCTGCCTGCTTTTGTCTGGATTTCTCCCAGAAAATTCATGGCGTCAAGCTTCTCACATATAGATAGATGTATGACCACAATTATACTGATGTGTTTTTATTAATTCAGCTTTTTAAAAGGAATATATATTATGTACACAGTAAGATAACATAATGTTCATTTTCTGGTGCCTGTTGAATCTGACCTTAATATTTTTTCTATTGTTTTTAAATGATAGATAAAGTATAGCAATGGCTGCTATTTATTCTGGCATTTCCCTGAAGCTTAAAAGCAACACAACTTCCTGGGAAAATAAGCTGAAACTAGCTCACTTTGCTTGGATTTCCCACCAGTGTGTTCTTCCAAACAAAGAACAAGTAAGTTTAATGTGAAAATTCCATTTTTACAACTTAAAGTAATTACCACTTGTGTAGATCGTGTACTGACATTTACTTAAAATTTAAAAGATCAGAGAAAATGTTCAGGAAGGAAACATGGTTGGAAGTTAAAAGTAATGTCAGTGAAAAAAATAGGAGTCAGGTATTTTGTTAACGTTTTTCTGTTATAAAAACCTCAGCAATTCTTTTATGTTTGGAAACCTCACTTATATTATGAAATAAGTATATGCGTCATTTAACAGATTGATAAGTAGGTTCCAGAAGTAAGGTTCTGCATCTGTTGGTAGTTTCATTTGTTTGTAAATCCAAAATGAGGTTCCCCAAGCAATTGCTTGTCAGTGCAGTCTTTGGAATTTGTTGAATTAAAGGTTGGGAAGTAGAGAAGCTTTAGTATTTAGTATAAACCATTCTAGAAATAAATGAGGGGCCAGGAAAGGCATGGCTTTTTTTTCACATTTCTCAGGCTTGTTTGGCTAAAAAATACTGTTTATATAATAGAGACACTAGTATGGGAGCTCATGAAATTGGATTAACATGCACCCATATGCTAGTGTTAAAGAAGACAGCCCAAAATGTGTCACAGGTGGGTAACATCCACTAGGAGGCTGAAGTAAGTGTGTCGGTGATGAAGTACGCCACTACATTGAGTAGTTTCTCGACATGGCTGCACCTGAGAGTCCTCCTGGCTGCCTGACAGTCACCTGGCAAGTGCTGTCAGAGGAGAGGTGAAGGGGCCAGTCGGGGCGGGAAGTCCGGTCTCGGTGTCCACTCTTCTTACTCCGAGGAGGCTTTGCCTTTGGGAATCGTCACTCTTGTGGACCGCAGTTCTGATATTGTGAGTCGAGGCCACACCATCTCCTTGTTCATGAGTGAGGACACATCACAGTAATGGACACTGTATGTCCGCCTCTCCTTTTTATAAAGCACTTGTGTATTATGTCCCAAAAGACAGTCTCTGTCTTCTGGATGAGATAAATACAATTTAGGGGTCAAGCGATGAGTGGCATGGGAATCCAGGACACAGGCGCCTGTCTTTTGATTCTGCATTTTTCTTTTGTGCGATTCATCTTTTGGCTATTTTGAGCCATCACTGTGCCTCTAACTTTTGAAATTTAGTGTAATGTCAAAGAAGTTAGAAGGGACTGTTAAAGAGTTTCATTTGAAACTTTTCTTTTGGCCCCAGATGAAGAAAAGATTTTTTTTTCTCTTTTTATTCTTTAGTGATAAACATTCTAAGATGCCAAAACATTGATGTAATGTAAAATTACCAAAGGTAAGTTTTAAAGGGGAGTTTTTCCCCCTGGCAATTGAATTAAGTTATGCATGGACTCTCCCTATAAATGTCCAGGGTTTTTCTTTCTGGGTAAGGAAATTCATCTATTTTCAGAGTATATTTCTTCAATCTTCAGGTATTACTTGATTGGGCAAGACAGTCATTGGTTGCATTTTATAAGAAAAAACTTGAACTGCAGGAAGACATTGTTGAAAGGCTTTGGATCTATATAGATAACATTCTACGTAGCAAAACATTACAGAATCTCCTCAAGAATGGGAAGACAATTAATCTGCAGATTTCCCTTGTTAAGGTAATTAACAGTTTTCTGTGTTGTCCCCTATGTGTTGCACACATCTCTGTTGATTTTCTGTTATATCTGAAGGCTTGTTTTAGGGTTAATTTTATGAAGATTCCAAAACTATAAAGGTAAGGAGGAGAAGGAAATAATGTTACTAGCATTGTAATAATGACTGTACTTACTGAGTGCATATTGTATGCTCTACACAGTGCTAAGCACTTTGTCATTTAATATTCAAGAAAAGTGCTTGGGACTATTTCATAAAATCATTGGTTAGCTTTTTTCTTTTATCATTAAGGTATCACTGATATGCAATCTTATGAAGGTTTCACATGAGCAACATTGTGGTTTCAACATTCACCCATATTATCACGTGCCCCCCACACCCCATTTCAGTCACTGTCTATCAGTGTAGTAAGATACTAAAGAGTCAGTACTTGTGTTCTCTGGGCTGCACTGCCTTCCCTGTGACCTACTTATATTGTGAGTGCTAATTATAATGCCCCGTAATCCCCTTCTCCCACCCTCCCCATCCACCATCCTCAACCCCTTCCCTTTGATAACCACTAGGCCCTTCTTGGCTAGCTTTTTTTTTTTTTTTTAAGTAAAATAAGGTTTAATAGATATGTAAATATTTATCAGGGTTTATTGTATAATCAGGCAATTGCATAGTACATACTAACAAGTATTACTGAGTTTAAGCAATAATTATTTTCTAAAAATTACAATTTAGAATGCTCATATTCATTTAGAGCATCCTTTTAGATACCCTTGGTTAGTGAACAGAACCACATTTTATTTTTTAATTTTTTTAATTTTGATATCATTAATGTCCAATTACTTGAACAACAACATGGTTTTGGCTAGCTTTTTAATTGGAAAAGGTAGCCAGTAAATTTTGCTAGTTTGTGATTTCGTTCCCCCCACCCCTTTCTGTTCGCCTGGAGGGATATCAAAGGCCAAAATCTGGATAGGAATTTCCACAAAGATTTTGACTCAAAGTAATTTTGAAGCCTCAGATCAGAATTATGACCTTCAATTGTCAAAACTTGAGTATTTTGAAGTACTGTGAAAATAGTGGTTGACAATAAAAAGCACCAATAATGAGCACTTAGTGTGTGCCAGGCTCAGAGAGGTTAAGGAGCTTGCAGTAGGTCACACAGGTAGTAGGTGGTACAGCTTCGATTTGAACTTAGATCTGCCTGCTTATAAAGCCTGTGCTGTTCACCACCACACTACACTGCCTTACATGCATGAGCATGTCGGCAGAAAGAGAAAGTAAAGGCTGGTAAGAGAAAAATTAAATCCTTGGACTGCCTAATGGTTAATAGGTTTTAGTGTTTCTTGAAACTATGTTCTAAATTATATGTCACTTTTTAAAATAATAGGCCAGTGGTCATCACCAGAGTGGGTTATTCTGGAAGGTCCTTTAGGTGTATGGAAAGATAAGCTTATGATATCTCTGTATGTGTAAGAAAAAGTCACATTTTAATTTCTATCATGCTTTATTAGTATTATAGTACATGCATACAGTTTATAAATAAATTACCCTTGTTGGGTATAGATGTGGAAAAAGTTTTATAGATGAGTATGTAATCAGAAATATTTGGAGATCATTGTAGCAGAGCATTGGCATTTAAGTATTTGACATTTTTGTTTCAGCTTTTCCATAGCCAGGAGCCATTTGAAGTGAGCTAATACCTGTGTCATTGGGCTGCTGAAATGGAGCACCCAGGATAAATTTTATTCTCAGATGCTGTAAAGCTGGGAACAAGTGACTTTGTGTATATGTGAATTTTGGAGTCTACCTGGCCCTCTTAATTTCTGGTTGTGAATTTCAGAATATTGGACGCAACAGGCTGGGTTTGCTGTATAATACGTAATAACTGGCAACATTTGCTTTCCTCTTTTAAGGGTGCCCTTGGCTTTAGTTTTTAAAATAGAAATAGTGTCATTGACTATGAAAATGTATCTTGGAACTACAGGATCATAACCCAAAGCCACTGTCCCTCCACCTGTAGTGTCTAAGCTAAGTCTCAGGTTTATGATCTAAGTGGTTTTTGGAGTTTGAGTGTCATAAAAGCCAGCTCTGTAAAAAAGGGGTAGCAAATTCACACAGGCACTGATCCCATTTCCCAGTTTATATCAGTAGGAGACGGACGTGTGAGGGGATCAAAGCAGGCCCTCTGCCTACCTCTGGTGTATCAAGCAGATGTCAGTTCCATTTAGATGTGATGACCTGGGCAGGTCTTTTTCCTCAAGATGAGAGCAAGGAGTGAGGTTATCGATCCTGTGGTATTTGTGTGTGTGTATGTGTGGGTTTTGGGTGAGTAATGAGCTTGCTTGCTTTCTTAATGCTCAGATCATTAATGAGAGAATAGCCGAGTTCTCTCTTCCGGGATCCCCGAGAAACATTAATGCTGTGCTGAGCTGTTGCCAGACCATCCTCTCGACTCCTGCCCTTGCTGCCACCTACACGGCCAGGCAGGAGCTGACAGTGGCTTTGCTGAGCCAGCTGTGCTGGCTGGCCTGTCGGCAGTCAGAAGGAGCCGTGGCAGCCCAGTTATTTGAGGTCATCCACCTGGCCCTTGGTCGTTACCTCTCCATCCAGCAGCAGCAGGTCAACCCAAGACGTGCCTTCGGGGAGGTGACCGGACACCTGCTCCAGCCCTGCCTGGTCCTGAGGCACTTACTCTTGGGGGGCACGTGGACGCAGGCCGGCCAGGGTCAGCTGCGGCAGGGGCTGAGCCGGGATGTCAGGAGCCAGATCGAGGCTGTGCTCAGAGGTGGCGTTTTTCAGCCTGAGCTGCTGTCATCCTACAAAGAGGAGCTCTTGGACCAGCAGCAAGGTGACGCGAAGATGGGTGTCATGAAGAATCTGTTAGCGCCCATGGACACTGTGATCGCCCGGCTGGCAGACGCCGGCCACTGTGAGCCATCCCTTCATGCCGCCGTTGTTGCCAGTTCCGTGGCTTTGCTGTATAAGCTCTTTCTGGATTCTTACTTCAAGGAGGGAGCCCAGCTCCTCTGCTTCCAGGCGCTTCCCAGGCTGTTTGGCTGCTTAAGAATCTCGCACCTGCCGGAGGGGCAGATGCAAGCCCTCTCCACCTCCGACTGGACGGCGGAGCTCCTGGTCGTGGAACAGCTGCTGACCTCCGTGGCCGACAGCAATGTCTACAACATAGCTGCCGACAGGATCCGGCACGGTGAGGCTCAGTTCCGCTTCTACCGCCGTTTGGCCGAACTGCTGATAAACCACCCACAGGCCCCCTTGCCCGCCTGGTTCCGCTGCCTGAAGATCTTGATGTCTCTGAATCATTTGATTTTGGAGCCGGACCTGGACGACTTGTTGGCTTCCACCTGGATCGATGCTGAAGTAACAGAGTTCCGAACCAAAAGAGCCCAGGAGGCACTCATCGGCACTCTCTTCCAGACATATGTCAAGCTCAGACAGGTGCCGCGGCTGTTTGAGGAGATTTTGGGGGTGATCTGTCGTCCGGCCGCCGAGTCGCTAAGGCAGCCTGTGCTGGCCTCAGGCCCCTCCGCGGCACTCCGCCAGTGCCTCCTGGAGTTGTCTCCGAGTCAGGTCTTAGACACGTGGACCCTTGTGCTGGACAAATTCCAGACTCTGGTCTTGCCTCATTTGCGGGGTGACACCGACATGGCGCTGAAGTCTCTGTCCCTGAGCTCACTGCTGCACTGCATCCTGTTCAACATGAGGAGCCTGGACAGCAGCACGCCCCTGCCCGTCATCAGACGGACTCAGTGCACCATGGAGGGGATGCTCCGAGAGCTGGTGAGGCCCCTGCTGGCGCTCCTCCTAGACCCCCCCCGGGGCCCAGAGCTGGAGCTGTGGCTGCAGAAGGTCGGTGACTCTGTGCTCCTGCTCTCTCACACCTGGGCCCAGGTGGACGCCATGCTCAGTTTAAACTGTAGCCAGTACCAGCCTGTGTCTGGGACCCTTGCAGGTGGTGCTCTAGAGACCTCAAGCCTCCCTTTACCACTCCCAGGTGTAAAGGCACAACACTGGAAGAAGATAGAGAAGTTAACAGCTCGGTTTGACTCTCTTGGCAGGTATTGCTTAGAACAGCTCTATCTGCAGAAAATGAAGAGGACTTTAATGCAAACTGGTTTCCAGTCTGAAGAAGCCCTCCACACTTTGAGATGTGATGCTGCATACATACTTGCTTCTGGCAGAAAACGCCTGGACCAGAGGGCAACAGCCTCCTGGGATGGCCAGGTGGGGACAGTGAATGCACTCACGTACCCTGTAGCACACTGGCACCTGATCGTGTCAAACCTCACAATTTTACTACCCTATCTTTGTGCAGATGATGTACGATACCTGGCCAGTGTCCTGCTGAGAACTTTACCAATGAGTAGAGCCCAGGAATTCTCAGCAGGCGAAGAGCCAAACATCACACTTGAGAAAGCCTCCCAGGCGGTCCTTCACAGCCCTTTCTTTCCAGAAATGCAGGCCCTTCATTCTGCTTTCTTAACGTGCATAGCGGCACGATGTGCTGATGTTCTGTGTTCTGGCATCCAGAGTGACCCGGGTCTTCTCCGTCAGCAGCTACCCTGGCTTTTTGAAAAGGGCTGCATGGCTGTGACTCAGTGGGAAAAGAGATTTGCAGAAGTGGGACCCGCAGGTGAAGAACTAAGAGGAGAAATTGCCCGAAACTTACTGTCCTTGGTCAAGAGCGACTTCCCCATCCAGCTGGAGGGAGAACAGTTAGAAAACATCCTGGGGCTTTTGGACATTGTTTCTGCTCTACGCCTGGACAGCCTCTTGACTCCCCATCATGTGCATTATTTTCTTCTCTTACTGGCCATGGCCATCTCCAAGCTAGGGAGCTCATGCTCCTCTTCACTGATGCTCAAGTTTTTGACGACTTGCTACTGGCTTCTTGGCTATCTGCAAAGAGGAAGAAGTGCCCGAGCAGTGCTCAAAGTCATGTATGCTAGTGATATTTTCGAGATCGTACTGACCTCATTGCTCAAAGCCAGTAGTAGATTTCTTACTGACCTGGATGGCCCTTGTTGGCTGGAATTCCTGCAAGTGGTAGGGACCTTTTTAGAACAGCTAATGCAGATGCTCATTCAGGTGAAGCTCAGCCTGGTGCTCAATTTTGGGAAAATCATCACCTTCCTCTCAAGGATGGACACTGAAGCCACATCAGGCACACAGCTGGAAAATGAGAATCCTCTGGGCCAGCAACTCCTTCTGGTGTCTTTAACCAAGTTGTGCCAAGTCCTGGGGCCTGTTGTCAGGAAGCGGAAGCAGCAGCACGAGGCCCCGGACGCGCTGCCTGAGCTGCTGCGGCAGGCTGTCCTCCAGACGGGAGGCGTGCTCCAGCTCTGCTTGGCCCGCGGGGCCCCCAGTGGGTGCCTTCCTGCCGCCTTCGTCTTGTCTGTCAGCACGCTCTTGGAAGCAGACGTGGGCCAGGGCTGCGGGCACAGAGGAACGGAGATTTCCCAAGTGACAGACGGGGTGCAGCTCCCCCGTACCGCCCTCTACCAGGGAGTTTACTCTCGGATCCTGTCGGAGCTGCCAGCTCTGGCAGAAAGCACTCCATCTTTCCAGGCAGCCATGCAGTTTTTAACTCAATTTCTTTTGGCCCCAGACCTGCACCCCAAGAAGGAGTCTGTGTTTGCCTCCATGTTTCATTCTATGAGAAAAGTTCTTGCAGGTAAGCTGTTCTCTCTTGTCCTGTACTGTGGAGCTTTTGGTAAAAGCTAGTCAAGCAGCCAGCAAGGTGAGCTGAGCGCCCCACCCCTGCCACTTTGGGGCAGGTGTTTGTTTCATAAGGTGTGGCATGTGAGCGGTGAGGAACCCTCCCTGCCAGGAGTTCCTTTATAGTATGTGCATTCTCTGCAAAATTTTTTAACACCCCCCCCTTTTTTTTTAACCTCGATCTGTCCTGGGCCCAAGTGGGCAACATGGATAATTTCATCCTTAATTAGCAGGCTCTTCTGTGTCGGATCTTCAGTGCTGTCAATTGACCAAAGAAAAATATGAAACCTGCCAACTTGAAAAAAAATGCAAATGACCTACTTTATAGGGAGCCCCATAGGATTCCTTGAAGGCAGAATTTCAACCCTAGTCTCAGGGCGGCATCTGGCCATCAAGCAGGGCACAGCTGCTCACTGGGCCCAGCTCGGCCTGGGCTGTCTGCTCGCCCCTTGTTAGAGGTTAATGGGCCAGATTTCATCCCTAATGGTTTCACAGCTTGAGTTTGTCTTCTCTGGTTGCTGGGAGTGGAGGTTAGTTAGGACCGCCCTTCGAGATGAGGTTGGGGGAGGTCCTTCAGCCAAGCCTAACCCTCAGGGCACTCGCCAACTTCCCTGGTGCCAGTGGGGAAGCTGGGCGGGGCGAGGTGGGGCCACACATGTGTCCAGAGCAAGTGGTACATGGGGCCTGTAGGAAGGAAGGCCACCTGGTCTGCCCGGGCCCAGCTGGGACCAAAGGGCTATGGTCCGAGTAACCCTGCTCTTCTGGCAGCCTCTCCACCTCTGCCTCGATGGCGGAATGACCAGAAGGCCGTGGTGCCTCATTCTCAGGGACAGGGCACAGTGTTCACCCTAACGGGGGCTGAAACCTAGTCTTTTAGTAACTCTGGTTCCATGTTCTGTGTGAGTGTCCTGATAAATGGGCAGCTGGTGGTCTGGCCGCTCTGCCCCTCTGTCAAAGAAAACAATGTGTCCTTTTTCCCCTCCAACGCTTGTGAGTTGTGGGGGCCTCTGATTCACTACCGTGTGTCCCTGCACTCATGGTGCCTCTGACCGCAGGGATGGGGCCTTGGTTGGAGGGGACATGAGGCCAGCTGCCGCTGACCCCTCAGACCGTGTGCCCAGGTGTTGCCAGCGGGTCCTGGCCTGGTGTACATGGGCTGCTAGACTCTGCCTTGAGAAGGTATCACAGTGGCCAGAAGTCTGGAAGTGGTGCTGAGGGAGGGGTGGCCCGAGGCCTGGGTGGGACAGGGTTGGGGGGTGTCACTGTGGCCGCGAAAACCCGCCTGTGTTCTTGGGTGATTCGGTAGGTTTCAGCTCGTAAAAACGAGCATTTGTAAGGATTGCTTCCTGACAGGAGACTGTCTCAATTCAATGACAAGAAAAACATTCAAAAAATGCTTCACATATATGTGGAGCCATATCCTGCTCTGGAGGTTAATGAAGTGTTGATCTTGACACAGATTACGTAAATCCCAGGAAATGCTCCCGAGTGCCTGGGACTGTGGGACCGTGCCCTGGGAGGCACCCGCAGGCCCAGCCCGGGTAAGCAGAGACTTGGCAGGGCGGGGGGCTCGTGCTGTGTTCTATGTGGTAGGCACCGCTCTGCTGCTGCCACAGGAGCTACACCGTTGGGCCTGTTTCACCGATGAGGGACTTGAGCCTCAGACATGACTCCAAGGTCCTAATGACTTGTGGGAGACCTGGACCTAGATCTTTCTCTCAAAGCCTTTTGTCCCCCGCCATGCTGAAGGTGGTAAACAAAGACGGGGCCGTGGGAAGGTGTTCTGGCAGGTCTGCCAGGCTGGTCTGCCAGGCTAGCCCGCAGCTGGAGAGGGAGCGAATCACACTCCCAGGGTCCTTGAGGGCCCTGGCTTTGAACTGTGCTGTGAGGCCCTGCCCCGGAGGACCCTGGGACCTCTACATCACCGGGACAGCTGGATGACCGCAGCCGGTCTGGAGAGATATTTAAATCTCTTTAACCTTCCCATCTGTCTAAAAGGACCACCCCCCTGTGGAGACCCTACTGATTTTATAAAAGAATACACAGGAAGTAGGAAAGAGCATAAAGGGAGTAGCAGTCACCTTTCCCTGGGGGTCCAGAGACAATACCTTCTAGAGGTCTTCGCCATCACCCTCGGCCTTCCCTGCACTGTGCAGGTGCGCGGTGAGCTGCACCAGGGGGCACGTCATCTTCAAGAGTGCTGTTTGACCTGGGCCACGAGCACCCCGTGCGCCCTCCATGGTGACTGTGCCAGCACGTGGCTACTCTGGTTTATTTCACCAGCCCCGCCTGTCACGTCTGAACAGTTTTTGTTTGTTTTCTAATCAGATCCTGCTATTCCGAGTCAGGTAATTCAGGACATCAAGCCTCATCTGAGAGTCCTTGTCACCCACATGTTAGAGGTCGGGACGACAGAGGACTTCAGGGTGGTGATGCGAAGCATCCTTCAAGGGCTGGATGTCAGCAACGCGTGGAAGGCAGATCTGCCGGTGGGTGGCTCCTTTCTGCCCCTCTGGGGCGGGCCCAGACGTGGTCCTGGCTCAGCTGGGAAAACTGAGCTGACATATGGTGCGACTTGTAAAACCAAACACACAGAATCAATCAGTAGAGATGATAGGTAATGGGGGAGTTGACAGAAGGAGCTGTGGCCCCTGCAGAGGCCTCCGCTTCAGTGCAGGGAGGCCTAATCTTCCAAAGTGGAGCCTTTTCAGATTACAGCCGTATGTACTTAGTATGAGATATACTCGGAATGTTGACATGTAAAGAAGTTAAATTCTACTCATTTTTTGTTTGAGACCTTTCTCGTCATACTTCTTGAAAAGCTATACTGTATTCGGTGACCTAGCCTGGATCCCATGTGAGGCTTTCTCAGGTCAGGGGCCGCCTTTGGTCCTTCCCACATCAGGTCTTTAGTTGCTGCTAGTAAAGCCCTGTGTTTGCATGTAACGGTACACGTTTTGGAGAGCATCTGCGTGGGGCTTTCTTGCTGGGACTCCATCCTCTGATGCCCTGTGCACTGGACCTGACTGATTGTGTCTTTGCTCACACAGGAAGAAAAGGCCGCAGAGCTAAGTATCTCAGGGTCAGGATTACAGCCCAGTTCTTCCAGTTCTGGGCTTTCTTTGCCTGATGAGTGGCTCCTTGACGGCTGATTATGATGGGCTTTGATTCGAGTGGGAGGAGAACTGGAGAGGGCGATGGGGGTCGGGGTGGGGCTGGGGGAACCCGCACCTCCTGCACGAGGGCACGGGGCGAGGCCAGGCCAGGGCCCTTCTCTGCACCACCCCTCCCTGTCCCCGGGCACGCACCCATGTCTCTGGCAGTTTTCACGGTGCCTGTCTGCATCACGATTGGGCCCCAGCTTTGAGAAGGCTCTGGGCTTCCCTTCCATGAGCCCAGATAAAACAAACCATAAATTCTGTTGAAACCAGCCAGGATTAATGGACTAGGTGAAGTTCAAGTTGGGCCTTCAGTGATGGGCAGGGCTCGGTGGGTGGCCCAGAGTGGGGAGGCATAGCTGGGGAGACCGGGAGGCAGGTGGTGGGTGCACAGGAGGGGCCCGCTTGCAGGCCCTTCTAAGGGACGTGTCCTGCAGGTGAGTGGGAGGGTGGGGCTGGCTCAGGGGAGGGTGGTTGGCTGGCAGGTGGCATTAGGGATGCGGCCGGCCAGAGAGGGGAAACCAGAGCCGAAGGCAGAAGCCGGAACTCTGTGGGTCCACAGTGCTGGGAGGAGGATGAGGCTGGCGTGAGATTGAAGTTGGTGTGAGATGCCCTGCAGCTCAGGCATCTATGGGCAGGGGTGTCCCCTCCCCGAGGCCTAAGGCCGCCACTGTGTCTCAGTGCTGACCCGATTTGCTGGCCCGCCCTTCCACCAGGAGCATCTGTCACTCATGCTCAGGCGGCCACGGCCAGGCCCCCTCCTGGCGGGATGGGGTCTCTGACTGGGCGGCTGTGCCTGTCGCGGCCTTTATCTCACTTCCTGGCACACTTACACACCTGGTTCAGTGAGACGCCCCTGAAGAGGCCCTTATTTTGCCACAGTTCTGCTCATCTTACCATCGACTGCCTGACCGCTCCTTGGGATTTCACCCCAAGCGGGTCTTGTGTGAACCCCCGGCCTCCCTGTTCCCATGGGCTCTGCTTGGCTGTCTCAGCCCTAGTGCCTGGGCTTCTCCCCACGATGGGGCTCTTGCACGAGAGGTGGCCCTTTCTGGTGAGTGCCCTCCCTCTCCCCTAGGCCATCCTGTCGGCCGTCACTCTGACCAAGCTGCTGCTGAGCTGCCCGCTGGAGGGAGAGAATGCACGTCTGTTCTGGCAGGTGTGCCCCCAGGTCATCACTGCTCTAACCGTGAGTACCCTCTGGAGGCCCGCCCCGGCTCTTCAGCCTCCTCTGGGCAGACTAGGGGCAGCTCCTGCCACTCTCTGCCTTTGCACAGTGTTTCTGGAGCTGTGTCCTGGAATGGCTGTGAGCATGTGTCCTGTCCCACTGGTACGGGGGAGCTGTGGGCAGGTGTGGGGGGCAGTAAGGCTGTCAGACAGGCAGTGATGGGGGGAATGAGGGGCCTGACTGAGGCTACGCAGGAGGCCAGTTTAAATGAGATGAGATGCAATGGAATTCTGGGGCTTTCTTTGTCCCCACAGAATTCTCTGGTTAGTTGAGTGAATTCATTCATTTTAGGAGCATGTGGGTTGGTGTTCAAAGTCTGTGATACAGTGAGAAAAAATGGCTTTATAGAACCAGGAGGCAGTGTTGCAGACAAGAGTATAATAATCCCACCCAAACATTAAATTTTGGCACCTGGTGAATAGCCACAGTAGTTACATGACTTTTTGTTTCATTGGCCACAAACCCAGCTCAGGTTGGGCTCATTACCCTGGCAGATCTGCCGCCATGGAGCCCTGTAGCAGCGTGCTTCACCTGGATCTGAAAGCGCAGTCTGTTTTGGCATCATTGCCAGACCTCATTCTAGCATGTGCTGCCTGAGAGCATTGCCCTCGATTAGCATGTTCTTGGGGCAGAAGGGCCTAAGGAATACACCCGAGGTTCACTGCTTTGTGGTTCCCTGGGGTCTGTATGGGCGGGTGAGCCTCCTCTTCACCTGGAGTGGGGAGCGGGCGTCAGGGCGATGAGTGGGGTGAGAGGGCCCACGTGTGTGGGTTGGTGCTGGCAGGGCGCACAGGGCCACATGCTTCTCAGCAGCAGACCAGCAGCTGCTTAGAGCCTAAAGGGGCCAGCAGGAAGCCAGCCCCCCGGAGGACCAGGGGGAGATGAGCCTGCCGAGTTGGGCCCCCGAGGCCTCGCCAGGGCTGCTGTGGACGCGTGGCGGGGGCTGGGGGACCGGGGGGGCTGCAGGTGAGTTCTCCCAGGTTGCATGGGTGAGACTTTGAGCACCCCTCATCTCGAGTGTGTTCTTCATTCTCTAGAAAGATAACTGCACCTCCTTAAGTAGGGCTGGTTTTTAAGAAATGTGACAAGTGGAATTTAACTACCGACATGTAGAACTAATGAGTATATATATGTCTGATACCAAGTTTTCTTGTTGTAAGAAATTGGGTAAGTCAACTCTCCCGTAAGAAATGGCTTCGCCTCGTGGCAAGTGAATCCAGCAAAATGTGTTACCCTTGGAAACTGAATTTTGGCCTCCTTGTCTCTTCAGGCTGCCCACTTGAGTTCATTTCAGGCATTCTCAGACACTTCGGTTCTGGCTGCTCTCTGCTTCAGGTTTTGAATTATTTCTGTGGAGAAGCACTTCCATTTTCTTTCCTTTTCTCCTCCTTGTCCTGCAGCTGCAAAGCCGTGAGGCTTGTCGGGAGCAGCCCGCGGCCCTGGGGGTGGTTGGGCCCATTCTGGACGTCCTGGCGGTGCTGCTGCGGCGGGGGGAGCACACCATCAGCAACCCACACCACGTCAGCCTCGCCTTCAGTGTCTTGCTCACGGTCCCCTTGGACCACCTGAAGCCGCCCGAGTATGGGAGCATCTTCCTGAAGGTGCACAATGTCCTCTTCTCCATCCTGCAGTGCCACCCGAAGGTGAGGAGGAGAGGGTACCAGGCAACCTTTTCTTTGTTAGCAGCTGCTTGCTGCTTCAGAAACACAGCAGTGCAACCACTGTACTGTTGCAGGATAAGAAGAAAAATGATTTGATAAGCAGATGTTTTGGTTCCAGTAATTTCCGGGGTTTCTTAAGCCCTGAAATGCTTGACCTTCCCGTCAGGCTGTTTGAGCCCCCCTTTGTGGGGGTCTGACACTTTGAACAGTGTTTGTGTACTAGCTGTTAAAGCTCATCAGAAATTATTTCACTTTTGCCGATCTCATGTTTAAATGTCACTCACTTCCTCAGATATCTTCCGGGGTTTAGGGAGTGAGGCACCCAGTGTCCCAGCTTTATAGTAACCGTGCGTTTGCCTCCAACTGAGGTAGGAATGAGTGTCCCACTGAAAAGATGCCGGCTCAGCCGGCGTGTATGGAGCATCTGCTGTATGTCTCGTTTCATCCTTACAACAAGTCTGTAAAGTAGGTGGCGGCAGTGCCACTCTGTTGATAGACTGAGGCTCAGAGCTGCTAAATGATCTGACAGCGTCACCCAGCTGACTCTCAGTCTCAGATTGAGGACTGTGTGTGCCTTTGTGCTGTTCTCACGGTGCCACCGCTATCTGTGTGGTGCCTGGGAACTCACAAATAGGATAAATGCATACATGGGCACATTCAAGTATTTTTAACTGGTTTAATGTTCTAAGAATAGAGACCTACCAGTAATGCAGGTTTTAAAAACGTTCCTCTCTGGCAGAGCAGCGCCTGTGTTCCTGGGCCCCCGCCGGTGCCCCCTCCTTCCGACAGTCCCTTTCTCATGGGTATCTCTGTTGTTCAGTCTCTCCTGGTCATTCGATCTCCATGTGATTGTACAAACTAGATGCAGTACAAGTCACTTACAAACTGGAATTGTCCATCTTGCAAAAGATACAGGATTTCATGCATTTGGTGAAGGTAGTATTAGAAAGCTCTGTATGACTCTGCTGCAAAACCACCAACAGATGACCATTTGGCAGAATTAGGCCATTTAATAAAAGGAGAAAATTGACAAGGATGATGGCATGCTATTGCAATAAAGAATGATATGACTCTCATACTGCCTGTGGGGTAGAGTGGGCCAAGAGGACCCCGTGCAGTGTATGAGCATCATGTTGGCGGTGTATGTAGTAGGTCTGCGCTGGTAAAAGCACCGCGCCAGCATGTGCTCAGATGAACTGAAAAGTGACAGCATGATGCCGGCCCGGCCAGGGAACCCAGCAGATCAGCAGCCCATCCTCATTTTGCAGATGAGGAAATGGGCACAGAAAGGTTGGGTAATCTATCCAGGATCACATATTAAGCCAGGGTGTAAACTCACATTTCTAGCCCTGGGTATGTGTGTTTTTAATTAATATGATAGCAGAGGATTAACGGAGGTTCTTGGGAAGTTTGATGAAGCCCTGGAATATCTTTGCAAAAATGACCTCTTTCAGAACATACTTGCAAAGTTGATAATTTGACGTAAAGAATGTGACATTATACTGCTAAGAATTTGGTTGGATAAATTATACCAAAGGAGAGAATCCCAACACTTGATTCACTCTTTGTTCATTCTGAGAATCAGAGCAGTGCTGTCCGGCAGAGCATGCGGGGGTGTCGGCTTGTTCTGTGTCTGCATTGTCCGCAGTAACCATTGGCCACAGGTGTCCTGACTACTTAGCATGGGATCTAGGAAATGAATTTTAATCATCATTGATTTACATTTAAGTAGCCACATGTGGCTCGTGGCTGCTTTATTGGACAGTGTATCTATCCGTCTGGTCACAATCTAAGGATGGTTAAATATAAAAGAATCATGTTTTATAATTTTCGTACCATTTTTCAAGATAAAGTCCCAGCCAGTCGTTTTCACCACTGAAAAATGGAGGTTTTGATCCTCATCTTAAATAAATTTGCTTTATGTAGTGTTTTTTTTTTTCTAGTGCCAGTTGCACTTGAATACATTGGCTATTATTCTTTTTATTATTTATTTTCCCATTTCCAGAATGCACTAGCAACAGCTTACAGTAAAAGACACAGATTGAGCAAATTCTACACCAGGATTACCCCCATTAGATTTCTGAAGTTATGCGGCATGGAAACCCTACCCCAAAACACCGAAACAAATGTCAGTTAAGTAAGTTCCCCAGAAGGTCCAGGCAGAGAGAACTTGCCACAACTGTTGAGCATCGTGATAAAGTTATGAAAGAAAGAAATATGAGTTCCTCTAGAGTAGAGAAACTTGAAATAAATAACTACTAACATTTTTATATGCTTTTGCTTATTATTATTACAGGTAATGCTGAGAGCCAGCCCATCTTTCCTGAGCTGTTTTAATAGATTGGTGTTTTCAGTTATGCATGAAGGGCGGCAGAAAGATAAAGGTAATTCGGAGAAACAGTATCAAACACATGATTTCAAATGTGCTTATCTTGCAGCGTCTCTGGCAACATGTGTTCCTGAAAATAAAACCACACAGTTGAGTCTAAATAAGAGAAACATTCAGGTCATCAAGTGAATACTCAACAATGATTTAAAAAAAATCACACCATCACATTTTTTAGAACTCTACAGAACACTGAATGCATTTTATACTACCTAACTGAAGTAGTTCTTTTTCTGGGTAAATAAAAAAAGGGTCTAGATTCAGGGAATATTTATTCACATATAAAGGGGATATAAAAATGATGACAACCCTGTTCTTGCCCATAAGGAGCCCATAGTTTAACAGAGAAATTGGAAAGGACAGGTTGGTGTTAGAGCTCCTCATTTATGAATGGGAGGCATTTCTGCAGCTCACCCTTCCAGCCTCATCTTGGCAAGGTTGTGTTTGTTTACAGAGAAAGCAAACAGCCATGTGGCAGTAGCACAGAGTATGTGTACAGCTTGTTTTCCAGCCTTGCATTTTGTAGATTCTTGCTAAATTTCTAACTTGGGGGAGAGTCTCATTTAAAAATTTGCACATAAAGTGAGACTGTCTATATTGCACAATTTCCCATTTGCATAGCATGGGGCAGCCATCCTCATGCCATGCGATGTGCTAAGCCTGAGGATTGTGTGTCTGCTGTGCTTGGGGACCACAGAGGGGGGTGTCAGGGATTGGTGGCAGTGCTTCCAGATTGGCTCAAAATAAATGGGTGGTAGTCCACTTGTCGCAATGTGAGGTTCTGACTTTTGGATTTAAGCAGTAGTTACTTAAACCAGGCAACTTTGGAGAAAAGAAAAGGTGTAAAGCTGGGTGATGCTGTCCAAATAATTCTGCCCATTTGGGGATCGACCAGTGGCCAGTTCTCCCATGTGTGGTGCAGACCGCGCATCATGTCGTGTTGTGAATACGTGCAGGAGGAGGATCAGGAACAGGCTCCGTGTCCCAGGCCAACTTGGGTCAGCTGCTGGTGGCCAACTGCAGCTCTGCAGAGGCCTGAGAGCACATCTGAGCTCATCAAGGAGGACTGCCTGTACCGGCTGGCAATGCTGCCTGGACGGGAGCTGGGAGGGAGGCCCAGGCCCCGCCGAGCGGCGGTGGGACCAGCTCCTGACACGTGGCACAGGCGTGTCCTGCATGAAGCTGTGTAGTTGTAAACGTGCCCTTCGTGGTGTGTTCTGAGGGAGCGTGGGGCTCTGCTGCATGCATGCTGGTGCAGCTCAGTTACCTGCTTTCTGATGTATTCGTGGCGTAACTGGGCAGGGCTTTAAGTGTTCACTCTTCTTGTTGGAATCTAATGCAGTCTTTTACGACCATGTTTAAATCTGTGGCTGAAATACCCAGTGCCAGGTATTGATGTTGTGAAGTGCATGTGTGTGTTGAGTGGTCTGAAAAAAGAGAAGAAATGGTCTGTATCAGGTGTCAAGTGCCTTACTCAAGCGTATGCCTGTGGAAATGCCCAGTGAATGTTAGCAGTTCCTGTAATTTCATAAAATTATACTGATGCAGAAAAGTTGCATGTATGTAAGATGTTTGGTGATTCAAGGTGTCAAAAAAAGACGTTGCGGGTTCTGAAAGCCAAGCCTTTTGAGGCACAGTGTATGTGTAACAAACTGCATCTGTTTAAGGTATTTGATTGAGTGAATGTTGAAAGGTAAATACCTGCAGGGAAGCACCACCACGATCGAAACACAGCAGCTGCCTCAGCGCCAGAGACCTCTTCCAGCTGCTGCCCTCGCAGGCCTCTGCCCCGGGCCGCCACCAGTCTGCTTTCTGTTACTGTAGATTTGTTTGCATTTTCTAGAACTTTATCGAAGTGTTACGTGGCCATGCTGCATGGAAGTGGGGAACATACCCTGGCGTGTGTGGGTTTCCCACCCAGGCTCTCATGTGAAGTCGTGCCACCTGGGCTGCGGGGACAGTAAGGCTGCTGGAATTTTTGGGAGGAGTTTGTTAGGAAGGGCCTGGATGGTCTTGGTACCTATAGGTAGAAAGAGGTAGGAACTGGAAATCAATCTGGAAAGACAGGGGTGTATCTAGCAATGATGGTTGAGGCTTAATGTCTACCTGCCTATAAAAGAAAATTCCACACAAACAATTACTGAAATGTGAGGAGGTTAGACATAGTTAGGCCACCTTTGAAATCCTATGATGTCAAAAACCTTTTTTTACAAGAAATTTTCCATTTTTCTCCCATTTCGAGCCCTCCTTGTAGAGATCCATCTCCTTTTAAATACCATGGCAGTTCTAGATTATGTCCTAAAAATCTTGATGGTTCTATTTAGGCTCTTAAAAAATTCCCACGTTCTCTTGAGTATTTCAAGTGTTCATTTGTTTGTGAAATAGATAAGTATTTGGACATATCTATCTGCAAAATAAGCCAATGAAAGAGTCTGGAAAAAAACAGAAGGGTTGATTAATTTTGAGCTGTGTTAAAAGTATAAAATTAAAGGAGTCACATGCACAGTTTTTGAACTAATCAACATGGAAACGCTTTGTTTCCCCAGGCAGCACAGATGACCTGCCGGTGGTCCTCGAGTGCGCCCGCCTGGTGGCAAGGATGTACAGCCACATCGCACTTCAGGTCGAGGAGCTCACGGTGTTCTCACCCTTCCTGGTGGCCCAGTATGTGTCGGAGGTGCAGAAGGTAGGCCGAGCTGACTGGCTCACCACGCGCTCTCGTTTACCGCCTGTGTCACTGGGCTTCTCAACCAGTGCAGCAGATGGCATCTTGGTCCTGACAGTCCTGTGTTGTGGCAGATGGCCCCGTGCATCTGTAGTGTTCACAGCGCCCCCGCAGGGTTAGCATAAGGGCGTTCAAAGGGCCGGTGGTGCCTGGTATGCAGACAGCACTCAGTAATCGCTAGATGTCTCTTCTTGCTCCAGCACAAACGTTGGGCCTGTTTTGGTTAATATCTTGAATAATAAAGGAGATGCAGTGGTACCGGATCTGAGAGCAGGAACTCTTCTAGGACCAAGTAGCCTGGTGAACAGAAAGAGGGGGCCTCTCAGCAGGAGTCCGCAGGTCTCTTGGGGTCCACCATGCTTGTGGCTGTACTCAGACACGCTCAGTAGGTGACGTAGAGGTACCAGCAGATTTGCTGAGCTAGATTAAACAAAATATACTGTCCCAGTTAATCTGAGTCTTTGACTCAATATTCTGGATAATTAATTCATTGTTCAACAGCGATCTCCTTTCGGAATGTCAGGGTGCTATTTTCAAAATTGCACACACCCGTGTGACCTGTAGAGTAAGTCCAATACAGGACTTCATGCCGTCCTTTATTTAAATTGAGTGCCAGTGGCTTAAAGTACAATGTGTTCATGTGTGTACCTATCTCCTTGTGTGCATATTACACACATACAGCTATATTGCTTATACTGTTCCCCATAGAATAACCCCCCTTTTGTAATCTTATAAGAATGACCTTAAAGCCACTGGTAAACTTGTTGCATCAGCATTTCTCAAGGGAGATGAGGCTGAATGGACTTCCTCCGAAGTCCTGGCTTTTATCCTGACCTTGTTTCAGGATGAATTGGTAACTACTAAATAATTTTTAAACCCATTGGCGCTGCTTGGCTTAGCCTGTGGACATGTCCATCGTGCAGGTGGGCCGTTGGCCAGGTGGGAGTTTGGGGGGAAAGCTGCAGGGATTAGCCTACCCCATGGGTGTGCACTGGACCCTCACTGGGCACAGGGCGTGTGAGAGCTGGGGCACACGGACACCCTTTCAGATCATCCCTTGAATGAGATGTGGATGTGGAATTTGTTTTCCCTGTGTTATGTAGCATTTTTATAGAATCTTGGTATTTCCCAAGCACTCAAGTCATTAATATGTAAGCTTTTGCTGAAAGAAAAGCTGGCATTATTTTCTGTTTCTCCAAAGAATAAAATGAGACATGGTAATACCATTTAAGTATTACCCTCAAGTCACTAATTGCTATTCTGAGATAGGAGAGGTCTGTGGTTCTTGGCTTTTTTATTCATGCCTAATTTTTGCTTTCAGTTATTTTTTTTTTATTTTTAATCTTGGGAGCCTTGGGTATTCTCTAAAGCTGCAGCTTGCCCAAGTCCATTGGCAGGACAGACTATGTTTTATCTTTTGTTTCAATAATAAAGAAAATATTCTATACGCATCAGAGGCTTCTACTGAGAGCCATAAATCTTTCTAGACCAGAGACATTTCTTAAGTGCAATTAAATATTAGATGGCAAGCATAGCAAAATAAATCTCCTTTGCATCCCCTCATGTTTCTGAGGGGGATGGGGTCCTGGCAAAGGTCTTTCAGTAGTTGAGCAGATGACCTGGTGGGACTGGCCAGTGGAAGCAGCGGCGCCCGTCGGCCTCGGCCTCCCATGCAGTCATGTCACAGGGGAGGTGCATCAGCAAAACGGTGGTCACTTTTGTCTTTACTTTTACCTGTAGATCAAATTTACAGCTGTCCCTCTCTGTTGGTAGCTTGGAGTAAATAGTCTACTGCTCATCCTGCCTGAGACCCTTTGAAGCTACTTGGAGATGTTTTCATTCAGAGGCCCGTGATCTGAGTATACTGTAGAAAGTGACTGTTTTATAAAGTTGTCTGAAACATACAGGTGCGAGGTGGTTGTGTGGGCACTGTGGGCCTTCCTGTAGCCCCTGAGGTCTGCACTCTGGCCGTGCTTCGCTGAGATGCCGCACGAGGGGTGCCCCCACCGCAGGCCTGCCAGGCCTTCCTCACCTCCTGCGCCTCTGGAAGCAGAATCGTGTGTTCAGTGAGTGAGGATTGAATGAATGCATGATCCGCTAACTTGCAAAATCCTCACCCTGCCAGTAAGATCAGGGCTTCTTTTATTTTCCTTCTGTCCATTTGTCTCATTTGTCCTTCCCCACCCTAACGGCTGTGAAGTCAGACAGCTGTCTGTCCACCTGCGGTCCTCCAGCATTCTTGTCACCTGTGCAACAGCAGCACCATTTAAGATGAGCACCTGTCGGACGATTTTTGAACCATCGTGTGGAAGTGGCCATAGCCGACAGACAGTGTCATCTTAGCGACAGAAACAAATCGCCTCACTAGCAGTGTGCACCCCCCTGTCCCCCCAGTGGTTGCCCTGCTGACTCCGGTGTCTCCTAGTTAATAAAATACATCCTCACTAGAATCTGTGTTACACTCTAGTAGGTCATAAGGACATTAATAAGAATCAGCCAGATGCCAGGCCTGCCGGCTGGAGCCCCCCTCCCTTTTTTGGTTTCAGCTACTGAGGGGTCAGGGTGCTCAGCACTGAGCTCGGCTGAAGCCCGAGTGGCTGTGGCAATGTGAGCAGAGCCTGCTTTTCTGGCTTTCTGGTCTAGATGTTGGTCTGACTCTGGAATGAAAACCTGTGTTGTCCATACCTCTGAGTCAGGGCTGGCCTGCCCGCTCTTCCTGCTGTGACCCCAAATTTCAGTGAATACAGAATTTCTGGGAAGAAATGCATTCTTTAGTTGCAGGGAACCATTCAAGCATTCTGGGCAGTTAGAAATTTGGGTCCCATTGTATGATTGTTGACAGAAATAAAAAGTGTGATCATAAATCACATCTGATGCTGGGCCTAGGATGTGATCTGATTATTAATATGAATCTATCAATGTCTGGAGAGTGTCAGAACCTGCCTGCCTGGTTGGAAGGATTTGATGCGATTGCCACATGGAAGGATTTGACACAATGTGCTGATTTTACAAGATTTTTAAATTTAAAGATTCCAGGTTTTAAATGCCCCTGGTAAACACGCAGACATCCTTTACCAAATAGCAAAGCCTCGCCTGTGATTTTGTGATGTGTTCTTCCAGGTATTTGTTTGCTCGAGTTGGCATCTATTTCCCCAAAATACAAACTTTTAAGATACGAATATTCAATTATTTAAGTTATGTGCAAAATATTTTTAAAGGACTGTCTTCCTCAAGTGGCCTCTGGCTGTTTGCCGTTATGGAGAGATGTGTCCCCCTTTCCAGGTCACCTTGTACCCGGCGGTGAAAAGCCTCCTGCAGGAGGGCATTTACCTCCTCTTGGATCTCTGCATCGAGTCAGACGTGCAGTTCCTGCGGGTGTCCCTGCAGCCAGGGGCGAGGGACGTCTTCAAGGAGCTGCACAGTGACTACCTGAAGCACCACAGGGGGAAACACGAAGGAGAGCCGAGGTACACCGTCTGAGCTGGCGTCAAGAAGTGCAGCCCCTCGCCTGGAAGACTCCGGGTGTTCCGATCCGCGATTCCAGACACGGGACAAACCTCTGGGGTCGTATAATACATACTGTACTTTACAGTCAGGTTTTTTTCACACTGAGTCTTTTTTAATGTAACTTTTCATTCAATAAGCATTGCAGTAGAAGCTTGAAATTGGACCCCGGAATGAGTGAATTCGGTAAAAAATTGCTGGATCTGTGTTGTGGCCATTCCAAATGCAGTTCCTGGTCCTAGTGTTTTGGCCAGGACATTTGATGGGTGTCTCCTGTCCCTGTGGGGAACCGTCTAGAACTTGTTTTTTACTTCAGGTACACAGTTATCTGACTAAGTCCCATTTAAATATCTTTGCCTTTTATATTCTTCAAGTGATGTGGGCAGTATTCTTGAAATTCACCGTCTCTGCCGTCCCTCCGAATGGGTCCTGATGGGTCGGGGGGTCAGAGCTCACCCCAGTGTGGCTCAGGTGCCCCCTCCGGGTGGGGACAGCAGCCCCTTTATGTGGGTAGGCATTCCTTCTGTGTCAGTTCTCATGTTTATTTTGGATTTTTTTTCCCTAGTCAGTCAGAAATATTCTTGTTTTTTTCTTACTACCTAAACAATGTATTTCGCTGTAACAACTTCAGGAAATAAAAATAAAAAGGAAAAAAATTATAAAAACACTCTCTGTCTCAGCTGTCGGATAGCCTCTGTCACCTCCTTTAAGTCCCTTGTCCCTTTGCTGTGCATATGTAGTATAGACGCATATATAAGTACATATATTGTCGCCAAGTTGAATTGTAAAATGCACTATGTTTTGTTTTAGTTACCTTGTTTTCCTGTGTGATAGTTCAGTAATATCTTTGGGTCTATAAAGACATTCAATATAATTTTTAATGGCTGTGCAGTAGTCCATTGAGTAGCTATAGTTGATATTTAATAAATCCACCATGATTTGACTTCAGGATCTTCCCAAATTTCCTTTAACAGATAGTGCTTACAGCTGATTCTTTTCCTTCTATATCTTTATATCCATAAGATGAATTCCCATTAAGTTACATTGCTTATCAAAATAATCCTATTTTTAAGGGTTAATGTATATATATACTGTCAAATTGCTCCCTAGAAAAATATACTGAATATTTTCCCTCTAGTGACTCAACTTTAATATTCCTGATTTTGTTTAATGTTTCTTTGATAGAGAAATGCTTTAATTACTAGGAGATTACATGTTTTTCCTATTTACAAATTCTCCTGATATCCCATTTTTAGTCAGCCAAAATATTGACATTATTTGAAGGGTCATCCCTAAGCAAAAGGCTTCTTTTCACCACTTTCTCAAGTTGTATGATTGGGAAGAGACAACATAAAATGGATTTGTGGCTATTTAAACAAAGAGGCCACTTTTCATTCTTCGAATTTGATTTATTTCTCGATGGCTGACTGAATGTGGGAGATAGTTCTGCTTTGCATGCTAATCCACTTGGTGGAATTCTGTTTCTGTGCCTAATTCCCCATAGGCTCCTCTGACAGAGGTGGAGGACTTTATTTCTTGTGCACAGCTGGAGTTGTGTGTGTTGGAACGAGCCCACGACCTTTCAAGGACACAGGCTGTCAGGTGCAATTAAAAGCACGTTCTTGGTTTTACCCTGTCGGTCAAGTACCTGGACAGGAGGGTCACTGGTCTGGAAGACCCTCTTGGAGTTGTGCCACTTTTTTTCTCTGCTAGAAGTTCACAAAGGCAGGACATGAGCAACAATTCACCTCCTCTCACTGGTTTGGAAGTGAGTGCGGACAAGCGTGGTGCTGCCGGGCTGCCGCTAAAGGCCTCAGCGGCTTGGGAAAGGAGGGCTCTGAAAATTGCTTGGAGGTGCTATGCACAGAGGACTTGCAGCTTCGGGAGGAAGGATGGCTGTGACTCCAGGTCCTGCACGGGAGTTCAGGGGCCATCTCTGCAGTCTTCCCGGTCCTGAGAAAGGCTGTCCTGATTTTCTCATGGTCATTTCCATTTGAACTCTAAACCTCAGGAAAGAGCAGTTTTCAACTCTTATTTTGCCGATTCATGGAGAAGAGGGAGCATTCTTCTTAGTGGTAATAATGAAAGCAATGCTGGGCTCATTTTTATTTTATTAGAGCAGACCTCACGGGTGAGGAGAGAGGCCCAGGACAGCTCCCCATGCAGCGGAGTGGAAGAGCGGGCACTGACCCCTGTTCATTCATTTGATAAGAAGGCATCAGTGTCCCCTGCTCTGCCAGCCACCGGGGCTGCACGCCTGGTTCCCGTGGGCTGCTTTCCAGCGGCGGATGTTGGCAGGGAGCTGTCATCAAATGAGCATGGTCATTGCAGAGGGTGGTTACAGGCCTGGGAGCTGGGAGGGCTGTCCAGGGGGAACGTCTGAGCCGAGACCTGCCCGATGATACAGTGCAGCCATTCGAGGGACAGGAGCTTTCAGGGGGCCAGCTCAGAATTCACCTGTCAGATCAGTGCTAGCCCCCAGCGGGCCCCTGAAGGGAGGGACAGATGTGGCGGGAGTTGGGAGGAGAGAAGCGGCGTGTGGGAGGCTCTGGGGATGTGGCTTTGTGGGGACTGCTGTGGGCGGTCCTGGAGAGGGGCATCAGGTGGCCCCAGAGGACACGGCAGACTATCCATCCCCAGCTGTGACCTGACCACCCCCCAGGGGCAGGCAATAGTCTTCACAGCCTGGCTTTTGCTGACAGCTTCCCGGAACATGGACTCCACGTCGCCTCCCATTTCGGGCTGTACCCTGCCAGTGGGAAACTGTGCCCAGTGCTGTGGAGACGCGGAGGCTGAAGGGGGAGAGCCAGTCGGGAGGCCCTATGTGGAAGGGAAGGGATGGGGCGGGAAGTTCCTTTTCACCTGGTTTCTCATTTCGATCTTCAGAATAACTCAGTGATTATCTCGACTTGTTGCCAGTGTGCCAGGCGGCAGGCTGCGTCTCACATCGGGCAGGCCTGCATCGCTGCCCTGTAACCTGGGGGACCCGGCTCCAGGAGGCAGCAGCAGGACCAGCCTCACCGCCCCATCCCCGGGCATCGTCCTCACCCTCTGCTGCCCAGCGCCTCTCTGGTGGGTGTCACGGACCATGGGAACCTGCTGTCCCCGTGTTGCCCCGCACAGCCCCTGCTCCCGAGTTCTGCCTGCAGCCCCAGCACACCCTGCTGGCCACTGTTTCTGTGCCCGCTGTCCCCGCTTGCTTTCTGCTGTCACTATGGCCTGGGCATCTGTGCTGAAGACCCTCTGATACCCTGCCCCCATCATCAGGCCCTGCCTCTGCTGCCCATCAGCCCCCAGTCCCCGACCCTGAGCACCCCACTGGGCTCCTGGCACCCCTCCCTCCAGGGAGCTGAGGGTCCCTCCTGCCCCTGCCTGGTCTGCACCTGCCCGGCTGCCCCTCTGCCCAGCCTGCTCCCTGTGGCCCCACGTCTGTTGCGCCCAGGTCAGCGTTCGTCTGAGTCCAGCGCCTCCCTCCTCTGGCTGTTGACGCTTTGCCAGGCCCTGGAGACGCCCCAGGTTACCTTACCCCTTTCCTCACTCCGCGGGGTGGGAGACAAACTTTCTGGAGAAGCTAATAGAATCCTGGTGGCGATTTTTCACATTCTGTACTGTCTCAGCTGGCCCCCCTATTGGAAGTAAAAATCTCTTTACACCCGAGGAAGAAGCATCGACCTCTCTGAATTAGTGGCAATTGGATTCTTATAATGGTTTCGTGTGACCTTCCGGTTGGTTTTAGAATATGAATATTACAGGTGAGAGAAAGAGGTTCGTAACATGCAGCTGATATGAGCGGATGAACATAATGAACGCAGCTCATGTGAGTGAGAAAAGGTTTTTATTACAAAGGAGGGCCGAGGGGTGTGATTCAGAGAAACGGGCACCAGCCGTGCTGCAGGTGTGACCGGCTCCACTAGTGTCTGGGACCAGAAGCACCTTCAGGAAAACGGGATCATAGAAGATCTCAGCGGGGAGTGCCTGGCCAGATGCCCCAGGGCGACAGGCCTGCAGAGCAAGCCTTGTACTGCCCAGGGGGACGTGGCCACACTGAGTTCCTCCAGCTGCGGCCACTTTAAAGGCACTGTGATTGCCCTTGTATGTATGAATGTGGGTGCACACAGAATTTAGCATCCGATATTCTGAGACTAGGCGTTCAGAATGTGCTGATAGTGTCTCCAAACCCTCTTGAGTTTTTATTACTCGAGTTTTTATTATGAAATGAATCAAACAACCTTTCTCCAATCTTCTAACCATATCCCTTCCCTCTCTTGAATCTCTATCACTCTCCTGTTTACAGACCCACACAGAATACCCTTATTCTAAAATATTTGGATATTAAGGCCATTTTCCTCCCAAATTACCATCAGCCCCTTTTCTTGACCACCAGCGACATGCCCGCGTACCTCGGAAATACTGAAGGTTGGATTCCTAGTCACCACAATAAAGTGAATATTGCAATAAAGTGGGTCGAATGAGTTTTTTGGTTTCCCAGTGCGTATAAAAGTTCTATTTATGCTATACTGTAGTTTATTAAGTGTGCAATAGCATTATGTTTTAAAAAAGCAATGTACGTACCTTAATTTAGAAAAGTTTACCACTGGAAGATGTTCACCATCATCTGACCTGTCAGCAAGTCCTCACTGTTTTGCTGGTGGCGGGTCTTGCCGGATGTGGGTGGCTGCTGGCTGATGAGGGTGCTGGTTACTGAAGGCTGGGGGTCTGGGGCAATTTCTTAAGCCCACAGTGAAGTTTGCCACATTGATCCTCTTCCTTTCGTGAGCACTTACTCTGCAGTGTGCAAGTGCTGTTTGGAAGCGTTTCGCCCACAGCAGAAGTTCTTTCAAAACCGGACCAAATAGAGAACTGAAGTGATGACATCACAACCCATTCTTGATTGGCTGAAAGTGCACTACTTCATTTGCACAGGACATAACCAATCAGAGCTGAGGTATATCAAACTAAAGTGTGCTTTTGAATGGCTGAGTTGGTTTGGAGCTTTTTGAAATTTAAAAGGGCTTGAAACTTATAACGGCGCTGAAGCTTCTTGGAACTTCCAAGGGCTTTGAAACTTACAGGGGCCCTGAACTCTTTATCTGCCGGCATCCCTCTATCACCTGTCTCATTAAGACCTATATTAAAATGTACACGCAGTCCATGATAGAAACTTCAAAATATAATGCAGTTTTTGCCATAAAATCAAATTTCAATTTATATGTGGATCTGTTCCTTAATGGGTACCCTCTGTCCTGTTATTCTACATCTGTGTTCTGCACCCTTATCCATTTACCTAAATATTATAGCTTGATAACAAGCCTTGCTGTCTGGTAGGGCACTTTTACATTGTTGATGTTCTTCAAAATTATTGTGGGTATTTCAGATTCATTGCTTTACATGAGAATTTTGTAATTAAATTGTGAACTTGTATAGGAAACCAATGCAAGAAAAAGTGTACTGGGTTTTAATCACAATTATTAATTTGTAGATTCAGTGGGGAGAGCTGGTAAATTTGTTGACACTGGGACTTCCTCTCCAGGGATATGTCTTTTATATGCTCCAATAAAGACATTATTTTCTGTGTAATGTTTTGGGATGTTTTTGCTATATTAACTACTAAGTGCTATATACTTTCTTTTCTATATGAAGAAAGCTATAAATGCTATTAAAGAACATGAAAAAGTGATTTAATAATTAGAGATATAACTTTTCTTGATGGAAATATGTAATACCACAAATACATGCAATGCCATTTGAATATACTACAATCAGATTATACAATTTTTTGAATAAAAATTAATTTTCGTAGTCATATAGTTAGAAATATGATCTAACTTCTTTTGTTTAAACATTTTCCAGTGGTTTCTTCTTTGATCCACAAATTATTTAGAATGATTTAGAATTGTTATTTAATTTCCAAGTATGTGGGTTTCTTCCAGATATTTGCTCATTATTTCCAATTTAATTCTGTTTTGATCAGAGAACATAATCTGTATAATTTTAATGCTTTTATACATAAAAATGTACTGAAACTGGTTTTATGACCCAGCATATTTTGAATCGTTATGACTGTTACACATAGAATGGAAACTGTGTTCTACAGTTGCTGGGCGCAGTGTTCTGTAAACAGACCTGGACCAGGCTTGTTGGCAGTGTGGTGAGTCTGAGTATCCTTACTACTTTCTACTTACTTGCTCTGTTGATTACTACTGATAGAGGAGTGTTGAACTCACCGACGATAACTAAATTTACTTCAGTTCTTACTTCATTTGAAGTGTTGTGATTAGGTGTATACCCATTTAGGATTATCCTGTTTCCTTGGTTGACTCCTTGATCATCATGAAATGTCCCTCTTTTCATAATGATCAGAAGATTCCCAACTTCCACCTCCAGTCCAGACTTCTCCCTGAACTCATAGATAACTCAACTTGGACGTCTGATAGGATTTCAACTGCAAGAAAGCCAAAACGGTGTATTTGATCTTTTTCCTCACAGAACATGTTCCTCTTTCAGTCTTTCTCATTTCAATAAATGGCACCATCATTTACCCACATGCTAGTCATTGGCTTGTGTTTTTTCTCTCAAACCCCGCACTCAGTCCATCAGCAAACGCTGGTGGTAATGCCTTCCAAATACATAGAAAATTGACCCACTTCTCATCACTTGGTCTAAGCCATCATCTCTAGCCTTAACTGGTCTCTGTATGCATCTCTTTTAGCCACACTCGTGCTCCCACTCCATTCTCCACAGAGCAGCTAAAGGGATCCATTTAAACATCAGTCAGATCACACTTCCCACTTGCTACCCAAGCCATTCCGAGTGAAAGCCGAGGTGCTTGCGATGACCTTCATGGCTGTGTTCCGGTCCCTCGCCGCCTACTGGCGGCCTTCCACTCTGCCCCTCTCTCACTGCATTTCAGGGATACTAAACCCTCTCTCGCATCCAAATGCACCAAGAAAACAGTCATGCTGGGCCCTTAAACATGCTCTTTATTCAACATGAAACACTCTTTCCCATATATTTATGATGACTTTCTCCCATCATTCAAGTCTCTACTCAAAAAATGTAATTTATACAGCACCAATTCCCTAACATTCTCTTCCTGCTTTTTTTTATAACACTTATTACCTGACATGATAGTCACATTTGTCTCCCTCAGTAAAATGTAAATTATGCTAGAACAGACACTGTGGCTGTCTTGTTCAATGCTATACCCTCAACACCTAGAACAGAGCTTGGCCTAGGTGAGCTCAATAAACATTAGTTGAATGAATGAATAATGCTGTACCATGTAGCTGAAATACGTGACACTTGTACAGATTGAGTATCAGACATTTAAGTTAAGTAATGAGGTTTTAATGTGATAGGAACAAAGCAACAAAGTATTCTTTGTAGCTGAATAATGGCTTTGGGTGATGAACCAGAGATTCAAATGATTTTTTAACTGATTAATATTAACAATTTACAGTCAAAATTCAGAAATATATTTTTATAGCCCATTTCTAGAAGCCAACCTATGAGGTGGCTGATGCTCAAATAGGCAGATGGATCCTCTTTTAATCAAGAAAACGCTTGGCTTGTTTCAGGGCAGAAATATTACTTTAACAAACAAAACATTGTGAAATTAACAGGCAAAAAAATGTGGCAGTTAAAGTCACACAATAAGAAATTTGCTTCCCTAAAGAAATACAGATTAATTTTTCACTATACTTAGCCTTTTTCAATAAAAATGATTTTATTGGTTTAGTTTTAAACACATATTCAGTACCAAAACAAGTTGTCTCTGATCAGTAGAGACCACTCACTCATTCATTCATCCAGCACATGATTAACAACTGCTCCATGCCAGATACTGTGCTAGGTGCGTTCACATGAATTAGCTCACTTAATACTTTGTGAGTGGAAGAATTATTATCCCTTTTTTATTCACAGGGAAACTAAGCTTTGTCCAATTGTTGAGAAGTCACTAATTCAGAGATGAAAGTCACACCCAGCTCCATCCAATTCTGTGTCTTAGTGTTCCCTCTGCCACACCATAGGTGCCTCAAGTCCGATTTGCACAAGGACCACCAATTTGCTACTGGGTGAGTTTCTACATTTTGGACATTCTACGTGAAGTAATTTATTTCTTTCCCTGAGCATTTATGAGGGTTAAAAAAGATTCACCTGACATGAATTCTAATTTCAATGAACACATAGTTCAACAAGGCAGATGACATGTGCACAAGCAGTTATGATGCAAAGTATAAAATAAGACCAAACAAGAAAGACAAAGTGCTATGGCCTGTTAGTAGAAAAATGTTCTTTCGTTAGCAGAAGAATGAAGGATAACATTGTCACTTAAAAGAATTCAAAGTGAGTGGTCTTTTCATACTGTGAATTCTCTTGGATGGAAACGGGTGGTAATGAGTTTCTTATTAATTAACTAGATTCTTTAAAGAAGGTGATGGTGATAATGAATGCCTTATAATTGACCACCAACTAAAAACAGTGGAAATAATGATCATTCTAGTGACCCTACATACAATCATATTCTAAGTTTAAGGGCTTTAGTTTAAGGGCTGAGAACTGAAAGCATTATCAACACCATGTTATTTTTGTACATCTGTGGCATTTGCTTTTCTTATTACACAAGGCAGAGAGATCAAGGTGCTTAGACCTTAATGAAGCAAGGTTAAATACCAGTGAAAAATTAAGGAGGTTTTTCCAAAGCCAAGTTTGCAAATACCTATTAGTTGTCCCACAGAGATTAGTATGGTGAGTCTCAGTCATACCAAAAAAAAAAGAATAAAGAAATTTACTCCAGTCTATGACACTTACTAAGAATACAGGCAAGAAGTATCTTTTGCTGGCAGAGACATCTACATTAAGAATGCAGTACAGCACTGTTCAGTCGTATAGGGCACTGGGAAGGATAAGAGCCTGTGCATGAGAGTCAGACTACATCCTGAATCAGACAAGACTCACCACTAGCAATCCTTTTCTGTGCTGTAAAGTTTCACAGGGAGAAATGAGCAAAACTCATCACAAACAAACCATATACCTATATTCAAAACCTATTAAAGTCTCTGAAAAACTCAATGCCGAGAACTCTTTCCATGATGAAATGCTTCTTTTAAAGGTTTCATTTATTTAAGAATAGTGAAAGAGAACTGTAGGTAAATTTCCAATTTTCATTTCTTTTTGTGTGTGTGGTGAAGTAGGGTAAGAGGGCAGGCTGCTAGGGACCAGAGGCAATGACTACAAATAAGTAAAAGTTACTACTAGAAATGCCTACAGGTGTTTCCAAGGGAGAAAGTGTCAAGGAAATCAGTGACTGGGAAAGTGTGACAGCAGACTTCAGATATAAGTTTAATACCATGATGATGAAAACAGCCATAATTTTAGTCATGGTATGTGTTGTGACATCATAACATGGACTCTTCCCATCTTTTTTTGTCACACCCCCCTCCTCTCATCCAATCCATCAGCGAAACTTATTTTACCTACAAAACACTGACAATTTCCACAACCACCCCAATGCAACCCCTCACCGTGTGTGGCCTGGGCTATCGTGGTAGCTTTCCATGTGGACCTCTGACTTCCACGTCTGCCCCCATGGCCTCTTTTTAACACATTAGCCAGAGTGATCCTGATAAAACTTGATTTCAGATCATTTCCCTGATCTTCTTCAACCACCCCATCCCCCGAAGTGGCTTCTTTCCACTCAGAGGAAGAGGAAAAGTCATTACAATGACCTTAAACAAGACGGACCTCTGCTACTGCTCTGACCTCATCACCTCGTGGTACTTTTCATTTTGCTCAAAGAGCTCTAGTCAGTCCCAGAGGCCTCTTTTCCACACCAAGTACACTCCTGCTTTAGTGCCTTCTGACTTGCTTTAGCTTCTGCCTAGAACACACTCGTTCTTATCTGCATGTCTCCCACACTCCATTCGGGTCTCTGTTGAAATGTCACAGGATCAGACAGGCCTTCACTAAGCACACTGTATGTAATAGCCCACCTCCAGTCACTCTATAAGAAATATATTTTCCCCGTTTACAGGTGAGAAACTATAGTTCGTGTTGTTAGTGAGTGACAGAGCTAAATTTTAATCTCCAGATTATCTGACTCCAAAGACCCAGTTCTTTTCATCCTCCCATGCTATCAGTTTGGAGTTGCCCAATAGACAGAGGTACCTTGAATATTAATGAAATGAAGATTCCTGGAGCCAGACAGATGTACTAGAAATAGTTTGCCCTCCATATTTGTAAGATTGGTGACCTATAAAATAAATTTTTAATCAAAGTCTAGAAAAAAGATTGCATGCTGTTAAAAATTAAGAAAAGTTAGGATTTAATGAGGAAAAGTGTGAAATTGTGCCTCAGGTATAGTCCTTTTTAACCCTATTTTAGAAGAATATATAATTCAATTCCCATTTAATGTTTACATATAGACAAACCAGTTATAGCTTTGTTTTTAAGTATGCTGATATCAGACAGTCAAGTCCATGGTTTAAGATTAGTTGTTCTAACCCATGTTCCAGACACTATCACCTTATGGTGACTCTGTGTGTGTGTGTGTGTGTGTGGTCTCAAATGTTGAAGGGTGAAAGAGTCTCTTGAGAGTGAAAATTCTGCACCAAAATATATAAAGAAACAAAGATAATATTATAACTAATACTATCACTGCGAAAAATACTCATGTAGTAAGAAAAAGTAACCAGTCTCTGTCAATGACCATTCTGGCTGAAGTAATACCTAATACCACAAGAATTTTGAGTAGTTTTCTAGTTTTCACTGTAACAAAATTTAATTTGTAATGGGTCATACACATATATTCTTTCTTTTAATATACATTTATTAAGACCATTATCCTATAAGTACTCTAAAGTCCAATTCAATGAATAGCTGTACTATTTGTATTTTACTCAGTTGTTTTGGTACCCAACAAATATAAACTAAATTTGAAGATGTAAACTGTTTTATAAAAGGAAGAGAATGAGAAATAAAGAGATGGATCACAGCATCTGTAAATAAAGAATCAAGAGTAGAAAACCTCTCTGAGCTTCCAAGTGGGCCATGGAATGGGAACAGTGTAACTGGGGGAGTAAGCTTCGAATCCACTTCTAACTTTACGTAAAGAAGAGTTTAACAAAGCTTCTATGAATTTATGTGCTCCAAACTTGGGTGTATAGATCTGTGGGTCAGGGTTTGTTGAGTTCTTGAGACAACTCTGTGGAGTGGGGAATATTCAAGGAGAACACCGATCCACCTACGACTAATACAAGCAGCCGAAGGCCAGGATGTCAGGAGTGCTGGTGGATGTGCTCTGCATGAGTGGAATATGAATGTATGTAGTATTTTCATATTTAAGTGATATATTTGAAGGTGTGCCGCCTAAAGATCCAGAAAAATTTTTAGGAAATCACATATTCCAAGTCAGTGGTACTACAAAGACAGAGAAATCTTTCTTGAGAGGAGCATAGCAACCCCAAAGGGCTCAGGAACGAGTGGCCATTTTGGACATCAGAGACCTGACTACAACTCATGTGTAGGTGTCTCCAGCAATATTTATGACATTGCTAAGCTAGGCAATCATTTCTATATTGTCTTCTAAATGAGATCATAATTTTGAATTTCGTTGTTTAATATAAATAAGCAAGGAGGAGGGGGGAAGCAAATCACACCTGGAAATCAATCCTGTGAGCCAGCATGAACAGATCATGACATTCCTCACTTAACCGGTATGTGGCGGATTCTGAGGAAATGTGCAAAATCAAGCACTCAGCTCAATAAGGGCCGCCTCACGAAGCAGTCACCTTGGGGACCAACCACCAATTCTGAGGAGACTGCCATTTTGGAAAGCACATTCTTCTTTGGCAATTACCTCGAGGTGCAATTTACAAACCACACATGCACACACACACTCACACTCACGACCACACACACACAGTGTTTCATGACTTCATCTCAGAGTTTGTTTTTATAGATTTAAAGACGAACCCAATAGAGATGACAATAAAACAGGTGTGCATTTTGACATTGAGAATATCTCCTCTCTTGAGTTCTATGCTCCTTCCTGAAATCAAATAATAATGAGCCCCTAAATGACAAACCACAGTGATCCTTTCCCAAAAGCTGGAAGAACTTACTGGTAAGTGGCCAAGGAGGGAAGAGATATTTTCACCAACGAAAATTATCACTCCATCTGTGCTCAGTATTATCATAAAGCCATCCAGTGACTAATGAAGAGAGAATAATAATGTAATTAAATAGTGGAACAATAATAAAATGAAGGTTTCTTTTCTAAATGCATAAATAATTATAATAGCACACTGAAAATGTACAGTGGCTCTTAAATATCAATGAAGCAGGCAGAGACTTAATTAAAGTTCCATTATTCTGCCTCTTTCACAGAATCTCCTTAACCTGACGCATGAGATGTTTATCAAATGATGTGTCACTCAAATTTTAATATACACCCAATTAACACAAAACTCTCCAACACAAGCTAGGAAGATTCCTGTCTGTGTGTAAGTTGTTTCACATTTAATTCAAAATCAGTTTCAAAAACGCAATGAGTATAGTGCAGGGCATTTTCATTTGTGGTTCATTTGGTCATCTACTCATAAATCTGGGTACTGCCATTGCTTTCCTGCTATATAATGGATCAGATAGACAGACAAATGCCTCCTGGTAAAGAACAGTTAAAATGAGGAAGAGCATATCCAAAAATGTATATTCACAACAGGCCCAAGCTTGTGGAAAAGGGCAACAATCTGATATCAGAAATGACTAGAATACAGGAAGGAAAAGGTAAGGGCATGTGGGAACCTGCATTCGCTTTGGGAATATTTGCACAACCCTGATGGCATAGAGCTTCGGGGAGAGCAAGCAGAGCCCATGCCTGCGTGACGGAGGAGGTGACATCAGAGACTCCTGCATAAAGCCAAGCCTCCCAAAGGGCAGCTCAGCAAGCAAAACAGATCTTATCCAGCAAAGGGAGACAGGAAACGCACATACCTGCCTCAGCCTCAGCTCTGGCCACAGAAGGAAAATAAAAATGAATGTCCTGCCTGGGAATTGCTAAACAGAAGCCCACGCTCACACGCATCTGCAGCTGGAATTCACAGACTACCTACCCAGCCCTCAGCACTCCGAGCCCATTATTCAGTTCAAAGTGGTCCTGACCCCAGCTGTATCTACTAAAAAGAAATTGAAATCATCTCTACAGAATCTTTCTAAAACCAAGGCTCACAGAATTCATGCAGATAAAGTTCCAAATAACATAAGATTATAATAAAATATTAATAAACACAGGAAGAAACTGAACATGAACAAGAGGCAGTGTAATAAAATGCAGAATCAGATTCAAAAACAGCAGATACTGGAATAATCAAAGATCAAGTCAGTAGATATAAAATTGTGGGGGCCCGGCCTACGGCCGAGGCTGAGCCCCACTCTAGCTGGACACCTGCTCACCACCCTTTCCCCTCTTCCCTGTTGGGGACTGGCCCAGCAGACTTCCGTACCCGTGCACAGCTCGTGCTGCCCGCTTAGAGTGGCGCGTGACACCTATCCGCTTAAAGGTCACGCATGATACTGTCCCGGATTGGTTGGGTGACTGAATATAAGGGAGCCCACCGGGAGGGAGAGGAGCTGCCCGACAACTGCTGTAACCGCCACGAGAGATTAGACAATAAAGCCTAGAGAAGAATCAAGACCTTGGGCGTGTCGCTTCGGTCCCTGAAGGGTCGCGACAATAAATAAATAATATAAAATAAGTAAACTATATGATAAATAACAAACATGAAAATATGATGAAGGAACAAGAGATTCAAAACTGATGAGGCAGATGTGAAAAAAAATCAAACAAAATGTCTAGAATCATTAAAAATAAAAACTCAATGTATAGGTTAAATAGCATGTTAGAATATGGCTGGAAAGATAGTTTGTGAACTGGAAGATTGAGCTGAAGAAATGACTCAGACCAAAACACAGAAAGACAGAGGCATGGAAAAGAAGAGAAATTAAATGACATGGAGAAGAGAGTGAGAAAGTGCACTAAGCATTTTACGCATGTTCACTTTATTCTCACAACTCAGTGAAATAGAGATATTTTTTACCCATTTTACCAAGAAAGAAATCAAGGCTCAGAGACAATAAGTCTCTGAAGGACATACAGCAGGTAAGTAACAAAGGCACACTCGTATCTCCATACGTCTGACTCAAAAGACCATGATCATCCATTCAGGCTGTAGTTGGCGGCCTGTGAACTATGCGAGACTAACCACTCCCTTGGAGACAGAAATCAGAAACACCTCACATCCCCGAGGAACAAAATAAGACCTGAAGTCTTATTCTTTAGAGTCTTAACAGTCTGTGTTGAATGCGTCTAACAGATAATTATTTAACTTTCCATTAACCTATGCAAGGACTGGTTCCTATCTGCTGTCACTCAAGACCAGTGGCTTTCAAAACTCAGTTGGCATGAGAAGCATCTGGGAACTTGTTAGGAACGGAGGCTCCTGGCCCTCCGGGGCTTGAGGCTGATTCAGACAGGTTACGGTGGGCTCCCGGGAATCCGTATCATCCCCAAGCTCCCTGGGTGATTCCAACATGCAGAGTCTCCGAGTCACACTTTCAGAAACTCTGCCCTTTATCTCCTATTGCACATGTTCTACATATGAAGGAACCAAAGAAAAACCCCTCTTACTTGCAGTGTCATACTTTTGAAGTCTTCACAGCTACGGAATTGTGGAATCCAGTCAGACTCCTCTCCAGAGATTTCTCGATCAACTTTGCCTTTTTAGAAAAAGGAAGAATGCATGGAAAACTGTCACATTAAAATGCTTAGCTACCGGTATTAGACCTTTCAAAATTATAATTAATTTTATAGAAAATATTCTCATGAGAATATACTGAATGCTAATGAAGGCTCTGGTATAGACTAAGTGCTTATAAATGATCATAAACATAGAGTGTTTGCAGTTGAAAAAGACCTTGAAGATCCTCCAACTCAATTTCTACTATATACATTATGACCTCTCGAATGACATCATGATATTCCACCTCCAGTTCTTTCCTTTTCTTGAATTCTTAAAGTCCTCTGAATTCTACCAAAAACCAGTATTCATAATATGCCAGATAGGGTACAGGCTGCGTCAAGGGCTGTAGGCATATCCAGATACCTAAAATCTCCCCAACCCCTGGCTAAAATAGGGAATTCCATGACTTCATTTCATTGAATTAAGCTTTCAGCAAGGGCCCTTAACTAGAAAAATCTTTTAAATCCTATCTTGTATCTCTCAAAGCTGTTAACACTGGTCTATCACCCATCTATCCTCCATTCTTCAAGGTTTTCCAAATGAGCGGTGTCTCTGCCCCTGTGCTCACGCAGAGCCTTTGCTGTCACAGTCCATCCCTCGTCACCTCTCCCGATCCAACCTAACCCTCTACTGAGCTCACTAGCTCCGGAACTTCACTAATGCAGCCCTCCAATCTCTAATTATTGGAATGAATGCCTTCTCCTCACAGAAAAATTAGAGACCCATGACATGCAACTTGGGTGTCTATTACGCTAAATCCCCTGATAAGGGTACTTCTGATAGCAGCACTTGCTTTCTTCCTGGGTATGAGTCTCAGATCCTTTCCTGTAAAGAAATTTCTTATAATGAGAAGGAAGCCAAGCATGGGCAGAAGAGCTCCAGAACCCTCACTAAAGAGGGAATGAGAAGAGGGTGTGAAACTGCATGGGAAATAGACAAAAATATGAAGAATAAGCCAAACCAATTGCACAGCTGCCTCAAGATCTGTGCTCCTGAGCACCATCCCAGCATGGGAACTCAGTTCTGGTCACAGCTCTTTAAACTCAGGAAACAGCCCATGACACTCCCCCAAATCTGATTTCTACAAAAATAAGAAAATTATTGTTAAAAAATAGCAAAAGAGGTTTAATGCATAGCCAAACATAAAAGAAAGGGAAGGGCATGGGTGCCAGAAATTAAAGAATTAAAGTACAGGCTCTAATGATAAAAAGGTGCCTAGGTGGTAGCTTATGGGGATTTTAAATCACACATAGGCTCCATTGGATGGGATCTGGAGTTCTAAAGCCCATTCCAGGAGCAGCACATAAAACCTAGAGACCTAAAATGATCAGCAAAATCTGGCCTCAGGCCTAGAGGAAAAGTTCACCGTCTGTCTTGGCATTTGATTGGAAACAAATGTCATTTACTGGAAATCAAAACCCAGATCTGTGTCATGCAGATTTGGGGTCCAAATTTACAATTTTTAAGGTTTAAGGAATTGCAAGCCAAGAAATTAACATATCCACTGATTTGGGGCTATTAAGACATCTTAGGCAGGGGATTCTGGCAAAAAGATGGCAGTGTAAGAAGCACTGTGGAAACCTCCTCCCCAAATCACATAAAACATGAAAATACAGCAAATACAGCTAATCCTGAAAATTACCTGAAGACTCCAGAACATTCTGCCTACATCTGGGAAGCAGAAAAAATGTCACAGAAAAGGGTAAAGAGGAAAAGTCAAGATCCAGCAGGAACCAAGCCCTCCCCTACCCCAACCGACAGGTGGGAGGAAGAGGCGTGGAGCAGGGAGAGAGTAGAAGCCCAGGACCACTGCTCACCTGGCCCTGGAGATCTGCTCCTGGAACACAGCCAATGTTACACGGTGCTCTGGAAATTAGTGGGGCTGGAGAGCAAAGATGGGTGGAGCACTTGGAAAGGCTGAGATGCCAGCCACTTGTGGAGAACAGGCACCAGTCCTGGAGGGAGGGCAGCTCTCCCCATGGCAGCTCCAGTGGCAAACCCCAAGTAGTCTCCCTGCTTATGCAATCAGCTGATGACCCACACAGCTCACCTGAAACCAGACCACTACAAGCAAGACAGAAAGGTGCCACACCCACTGCACACCAACAGCTGGGGCTCCCACACAGGAAACTGAGCTTCTTCGCATTAGAGGGCCCCTCCTACACAAAGATATTATTCCATATGAAACACACAAAAAAATGAAGAGGCAGAGGAATTTGGTCCAAACAAAACTACAAGAAAAAAACACCAGAAAGAGGGCTTAGTGAAACTGAAACCACCAATCTTCTTGATAAAGATTTCAAAATAAAGTCATAAACATACTCATGGATTTGCAGAAAAGTATTCAAGATCTCAGGGAGTACTTCAACAAAGACATAGAAATTCTGAAAAAGAGCCACTCAGAGCTGGAGAATACAGTACCTGAATGTGGTACCACAATGGAATATGATTCATCCATAAGAAGAAAACAAATCCTACCATTTGCAACAACATGGGTGGAGCTAGAGGGCATTATGCTCAGTGAGATAAGCCAGGCAGAGAAAGACAAGCGCCAAATGACTTCACTCATTTGTGGAGTATAACAATAAAGCAAAACTGAAGGAACAAAATAGCAGCAGACTCACAGAGACCAAGAAGGGTGAGTGGTTACCAAAGGGGAGGGGTTCAGGAGGGTAGGTAGCGGGGGAGGGAGAAGGGGATTAGGAGGTATTATAATTTGCAATCACAATACAGGTAGGTCACAGGAAGGCACTACAGCACGGAGAAGACAAGTAATGACTCTACAGCATCTTATTACACTGATAGGACTGCAATGGGGTGGGTGAGGACTTGATAATATGGGTGAATACTGAAACTACTGTGCTGCTTATGTGAAACCATCATAAGATTGTGTATTAATGATATTTTAATCAAAAAGAAAATCTAGGGCTTAAATTGGAGGTAAGTAGGCCAACAAATATGGGAAAAGATACTCAAACTTACTAATAAGGGAAGAATAGAAAATGTACAAACCAATGAGATAGTACCGTTCACCCATCAGAATGGCAGCAATTAGAAGTGTGAATATTATCAAGTATTGGAGAGCATGGAGGAAAGCACACATTGTAATACAGTGTTGAGAGGAATGTAAACCCGTGAAGCCATTCTGAGCAACAGTGGCCTTCAGCTGCACGTGCTGCCCTGTGCCTGAGCACGCCCACCACCGGGGGGAGATACCTCAGAGGCTAACTTGTAGAGAGATCGATGTCTAAGGTGACATGTACTACACATTGTCATAGTGTCGTTTGTGACAGGAGGGGGCTGGAGACAGCCTAGGTGCTTATCATATGGGAAATGAACAAGGAAAATTTGAGAAATATACAACATTGAAAATTTGGTAATAGTTCAGAAAAGCAATGAACTCTAGATATACATACTGTAACATGGTGAGACCTTAAAACCGTATTACTGGCTGAAAAGAGTAAGAAACAGAGTAAGATCTAGGGCACACTGCCACTTTTCTAAATTATAAATATATACATAAAACCAGACTCCATCTCTTACAAGAATATACATTAAAGGTGGTGGCTGACAGGGGGCCACCTGTGGGTGGGAAGGGGCAGAGAGAAAAAAGGAAAACCAAGAGCAGGGCCTTGACCTGTGTTCATCACATGCCATCAAGTAAGAGTATAACTCAGTTCTTTGCTGCTGAGGCATAAAAATATAACAAACGAATGAATTAATGAATATATACTGAAAATGAGCTCACACAATGGTTGATGTATTTATCATGGGTCTTGGAAACTAAACATCAGATTCCTTTTAGAAAAAAATGGCATACATACACAAATTACACACCCGCGTCTCACACCTCTGTGCTCCTTCTGAAAGTCGGAGCAGTTTCTTTTGCAGAGTGACCTGTCCCTCCGTGGGATAAGCGTGCAAGACTGAAAGTCACCCCGAAGTCAGAGCAATTATTTTTCAGTAATGTCTGCCTCACATTTTGGTGGTGACCAGGGTGAGGAGGGTGGCTGAAATGAAGGGAAGATAGGACACATTGTGCCTCAGAGTTCTGAAGACTGTTGATGGGCTGGCAAAGAGTACACTTAGGGGATGGGAGGAATCTTGTTGTGTAGGTGGCCTGCCCTCCTGTTTGACTGTCACTCATGTATCTGTGTACCCTAGAGCCTCTGGTGCTGTTCAGCAGCTTCTTCCCCACCTGCAAGGAGGCTCAGTCGTGTTCAGCACTGTATTTGTATGGAGCTCACAGGACTTGGGGACACGTGCATGGCCAAGCTGAAGACTAACAGCCATTCAATTCTCTGAATGTGCTTTGGCGTCACTTCCAACTGATTTTGTCATGTGTGTGCCTATTTAGGCCTCCTAGGCGTCCCCATTTTCTTTATTACTTTCTTACTTTATCAGAAGACCTTTTCCTAAATAATGCAGGGAAGAGTATGGCTATAAAACAATGTGTTTAAGCAGCATGACCTCAAGACACTATTCTATCAGGAGGATGTCTGAGATACAACAGCAGCAAACCACACCCTTTTCCTAGAAGCACACAACTTAAGCATGTTCTTGCATGCAATGTAAAACAGACTGACTTGCCAGGTTGCATAATGATTGTGTAAGTAAGCAGATCATTACAGCAAATATTCAGATAGAGTTCAGAGAGTGAGGAGACTTGCATTTTATTCTTAAGCAGAGTTTAACTGGATGAAAAATACTCTGATGCAGAAATGAACCACCTAGTACATCTATGCCACTGATCTTCATAGAATATAAAAAAGTGTCTTCTTTAGGTTATTAAAATAATAACCTAATACTGTAAGAAATTACCATTCCAATGCAGATGAAGGCACTATGGTTTTAAATGTTTAAATTTCAGAGAATATTACTCAAGTTCCCTAAAAAATCAGGCAATGGGTTATTTATCATGGAGACAGTAAGATGGGAAAATGACACATAGGAAAGAACTGATGGATTTGATGGAGAAAATTCTGTTTAATTTCAGCACCCTGACCCTCTCATATCTCTCCCCACCCTCCCACTCCAAGCTCATCGTTCAGGCTCTGCCCCCTCAGCTCCCTCGTCACAGGGTGTTGATGGACAAGGCTCATCCACTCCCTTGAGGTCCGTAAGGGACCTGTAAACTTCATCCCTGTCTAGTATAGAGCCTGACACTGAACAGGCAGAATGAACATCTGCTCAGGGACTGACTGATCCTATCAAAATGGCAATCCATTCTGTGTCACAAGACCTCCCTAACATAATGCGGCATGCTTATACATCAGGGCAAACCAGTTGTGCCTCAATTTTGTTATAGACTTATTACTTGTCTTAAGGGTATTTTTAAGTAAAAAGAAGGAAAAGAGATTGTGGCAAGTCAGCGTCATGGTTTCCAAGCACCCTGAGTGGGCACTGATAATCCAGCTCCCATTTCACACCTGAGGGGTGGGTAGAAAAGTAATGACACCAAAGTCATAGGGCCCTAGAGCTCCCAGAATGCTCCTGGCCCTTTTCTTGGTAACTCTGCATGTTCTTTGACACAAAGAAACATCCTGCTGAGAGGCATGAAAGCTCTGCCCCTGCTTCTGACAGAGACACCAGGAGGAAAGTTTGAAGTGTCTAGAAGAAAGGGGCTGTTTCAATGAAGGGTGTCCTGTCCTTGCAGGATTCAGACATGAAGCTAAAGAACCCTTCATTTTAGGAAAGGGGCTCGATGGCTGGGTTGTTTTCCATATAAGCTACAAATGCACTGGAGTAGAAGGTCCTGCTTGTTTGGACATTGAACATAGAAAGCTAGGCATTCTTGAGAGTTGGTGAAGGGCAGGCAAAAAGCTGAGTACTTCACAGCCCTTGCCTTTCTGACCCCCGCTAGAGTCAGAATGACTCGAGCTGCTCCCAGCTGCTCTTTTATCTTGGCCAGTTGTATGTAGAGGTAAGGCTCAAACTCCTGTCATAGCATCATCTTAGTACACATGCACTGTGTCATGTGCCATCATGATGTGGCTTCGTGGGTAGTGACTGAGTCACTCACGGATCTGTAATCTTCTGTCAGGCCCGTTGTAAAAGGAGCAAAGGCAGCTGCAAGGGAAGCATGACGTGCCCCGACTCACACAGTAGGTTTTGCAATAGTGCTGGATCTGGAGCCGAGCTTCTTCTGGGCCCGTTCCTACCAGCACACCAGTTTCAGGAGCTATGGTGGGCATGGTATTCCAAGGAGAAAAGTCAGTCTTTAGGAAGTACATGATTGGGGACGTTACTCAGAGAAAATTTTTTTTCTTAGTTTCACCTTGTCGGTCCCCTACCTGCCTCTAAGCCGCAGACAAAGGAGGAGATGTGATGAGTTGCCAAAGACCTGAAAGGACCAGCCAGGGGGCTGGGGCTCAAGGCCTAATGGTGCGAGAGCCATGCTGAGAAGGCATTTCTCATATTTACTGAATAAATGAACTTACAATGAACTCAAACATCCTTATCCGACCTTGAGTCTCGCCCAAGGACGCGACGCCTCTCAAGGATACCAAACTGTGTGAAGGCAGCTCCGAGCCGTGAGAACTGCTCTGGTTCTCATCACTCAGTCCTTGATTACACATCAACAGAGTGTGTGGGAAAAACAATCAAGTCGTGTGTGCTTATACTTTTGATTTCTACCTTACTTGAATTATGTATTAACCCCATCAATCCCACACACCTTAAGCATAGGGAAGAGAAGAAATTGTAGGGGAGGGGCCTACACCAGTTAGCTGTCAGGAAGATGGTGCCCTTTCACCCTACAGTGTAGTAGGGAACACTGGGAAACCCAACGACAAGCATTTCCAAGGGTCTTCGCAGCCCCCACCTTTGCTGGCGGTCCTCAGGAACTCTGCTCCAGGGCTGGATTGGGTCGCAGGCTGTGCCACCCGGCAGTAGCTGCACCAAGAGGAATGTGCCCGCCTCCCTCCTATTCACCTTGTACAAAGCGGTGAGCGGGTTTTGCAAAGATGCACTGGGGCCTTGGCCAGGGAGGCTTTGTCATGTGGAGCCTCTGCGCTGCACTGTCCTGATGTCACTGCTGCTTCTGCCCCGCCTGAAGCAGGGCAGTGGCCTGTGCACCACAGTATTACAGGCTCTTTGGGTCATTTTCTCTCCCACTGAGTAGCTAGCTGGCCAGTCTCATCAATACAGTACCAGTGAGATGTATTCAGACAGGAGGTATTTCGCACCTGCTAGGAGGGAGGTCTGTCCTAGGCTCTGGGGACACAGCAGTGAACAAAAGTCTTTACATTCCTGGCACTTGTACTCTAGTGTAGGAGAAAGATCATAAATAAATCAATAGACTAAAGTAGGTTAGAATGGCAAGGAGGGACATGGGAAAACACCAAGCAATGAAGGCGGGAGGCTGAATTTGATTAGGTCTCACCGTGCACAATTGACATTTTTATAGGTTAAAAGATGGTGCCATATTGGCAATTTGCAGTGGCTTAACTAGGTAGTGGGGGGCCAGTAAGGCCTCCACAATACCGGGAAGGTGTAGAGGAGCAAGCTATGTGGATTTTGGAGGAACTATTCCGACAGAAGGAAGCGCAGATGGCAAGTCCCTAAGGCTGGCGCACACTGGGTGTGTTTGGGAAGCCAGAGTGGCTGCAGTAGAGTCAGCAGGGGATGACAGTTTGTAGGAGAGGAAGGTGGACAGGAACAGACGGTGAGAGCGAGCAGGACCTGTGGAGGACTGCAGCCGGGAAGGTGTGAACATCCCACCTGCGGGGGAACCAGGCCTGTATCAGCTCGCCCCTGCCCCGGCGAAGGCAGCCACACCAGAGTCCGTCACCACTGTTCCTCCCCGTGATGCACTGCCATGTGAAGCCCCGGGCAGGACTCCCTGCTCTCCCTCTGTGGGTTACTTGGCTAATTCTACCCCACAGTGCCTCCTGTCACCACTGGCAAATACCATGGAGGTCTGGTCATGTACATATATTTTTAAAATCATAGGATTGGGATTTTCAAATTTCACTTTTGGGGTTTTATTTCTCAGTTTGGTCAATTACAAGTTGTGTGATGTTGGAGAAACTTCCTTAAGTATCATGCTCTTTATCTATGAATGGTAAGGATGTGTATGAATACACCGTAGTGTATAAATACACAGCAGAATGTGTATGAATGAAATAAGATAAAGAAATGTGATCTATCTGCTTTCAGAAGTAAATTAGTCTATATGTTTTACAGAATACTATACAAATTCAAGTTATTATCCTTTAGGAAGTACTTCCATATAGGAAGTGATCAGAATTTATAACTATATTAAATCCTAAACTGAGCTATAAAGACATTATTAAATGCAAATGGCTACATGTGAAACTGGTTTATGACCTGAAGTCTGTGTCTGGTGGTTTCTTCAAGATTCTTATTTTTCTATTAATTTAAGGTTGTTCTCTTTTTCTGTTTAAAACCAGCACATTTTAAACCTCTATCCTTAAGAGATGTTTCTAGATCCATTAACACCCAAATTGTTCCATGAAAACTGTTCATGTGTCCTTGCTGCATGGAGGGGGCGTGCCCCAGTGTGAGCATGCTAGAATTCCCAGTGCGGAGGCCGCATCCAGGCAGTTGATTCCCTGCTATCCCACCCACCTGAGGGAGATGCACATGCCAACATCTGGCAGTAACAGATACGAGGAAAGGAGTGGGTGCTTTTCAGCACCCTGGTGTCAAAGGCTGGGCCCATGAGCCCATTCCCATGCATCTGTCCTTGTGCGACTCAGAACCAGCCTCTTGGTTTTCACTGACCTTGTCCTGTTGTTAGGTGCAGGGCCTGGTCTTTGAAGACGGAAGGCATTAAAAAGAGAAGCTAGAAGAAGGGATAGCAGTCTCGGTATTCTGAGTTTTATATTTCATTGTGTTTATATGACCTCTAGTCGACCCATATTCCACCTTCAGCTACGTGGCAAATTATTCTGATCAGCTAAAAGCATAAAGTCATTTGATTGTTTTAGCAGGTTTACAATTGATAAAAGCAATTTCATTATTAATATTTTATGAAAAGCTCTAAATAAGGATTTGTACTAAAAAAAAAGGTTTAGACACTAATGAAAAGAAGTCTAATATCAGAGTTTACAAAAATCTGGGCTGAAGTATCTGGGCATTAGCCTAGTCTATGGGAAGTAGTTCTGGGTAACTATGCCGGCAGCTGCTTGTTTTACTCAATTAGCAATGTAACGTTTTCACTTGTCAGCCTGCAATGAGGACGTCGGGCTGTGTGTGAGGATCCCAAGAAACGGGACAGGCTCCAGCTCTCTTTTGCCTTAATGCTTTTGGCTTTACCCTCTGTATCCCGGGATATTCTTTTGCTTTAGCTCCATTAATCTTTTAACTTTTTATCTTTTTATTTGGATATTAGCAGGAACTACCATCTACACGCGCCTTTGTCTGTGCTCACAGCTGTTGACATCTTGCCCTGTTTGCTGCAGCATGATTCTCTCTCTCTCCCTCTCTCTTCCTTTTCCTCTCCCTCCCATCTTGTCTCCTCTCTGCCTAATATGGTCATTCATTATTTACTTATTCATTTGTTTATTCACTGGGTTATTCAATGCTCAGATTGTCACATGTCTTATTCAATTAACTTGCTTTTGGATTCCCAGGATACAAGCATAGAATTAGCTGTATGTCCACCTTGCCTCTAAAGGGGCTGATTTGCAGAATGAAAAAGAAAACCAGGGCCAAGTTTACAGTCGATCTCCTATCTACACAGTCAACACTAGGCCATCGGTGCTTTAATACTCAGCAAAGACATAGGATAAAAAGTTTCTTCTTTTAACATAGGCTGGATCTTGGCTGATCTTTGTTGCTTTATTCTCCCAACTACTCACCACTGTCAAGGCATTGAGGCCTGCAGCAAACTTCATTTTAATGATGGGCCGGATGATTTACATTATGTCATAGATATCCTGCAGAGCAACTTTCTCTGTGGGAAAAGCAACACCTCAAAGATGATGGTGCTCTGTATTAAAAAAATAAAACAAATATTTTAGTTATTTGAACCTTATTTTTACTGTATTATATGGAATTTAGATTTAAATGCCAAGTGAGATATGCTTACCATCTCTCTTTTCACCTGTTTATAGATGCAATCAAGGCCCAAGAAGTTTCGGAATGGAGTCCCTGTATTTTGAACCTATTCCTGCAGCATCAGATGTATGTACATAGACAGCCAGAGACTAAAATCGTGGCCCTTTACCCCACTAATGATGATTCTTTTTTTTTTTTGAGAGGGCATCTCTCATATTTATTGATCAAATGGTTGTTAACAACAATAAAATTCTGGATAGGGGAGTCAATGCTCAATGCACAATCATTAATCCACCCCCAGCCTGATTCTCGTCAGTCTCCAATCTTCTGAAGCATAACGAACAAGTTCTTACATGGTGAACAAATTCTTACATAGTGAATAAATTCTTACATGGTGAACAGTACAAGGGCAGTCATCACAGAAACTTACGGTTTTGATCACGCATTACGAACTATAAACAATCAGGTCAAATATGAATATTCGTTTGATTTTTATACTTTATATGTGGATCCCACATTTCTCCCTTTATTATTATTATTTTTTTATTTTTAATAAAATGGTGAAGTGGTAGGTAGATGCAAGATAAAGGTAGAAAACATAGTTTAGTGCTGTAAGAGGGCAAATGTAGATGACCAGGTGTGTGCCTATGGACTAAGTATTAATCCAAGCTAGACAAGGGCAGCAAAACATCCACGGATGCAGAAGATTTCTCTTAAAACAGGGGGGGTGAGGTTCTGAGCCTCACCTCTGTTGATCCCCAATTTCTCACCTGATGGCCCCCCTGCGACTGTGCCTGTCTTAGGTTGTTCCTCCCTTGAGGAATCTTACCCGTCTCTGGCTAACCAGTCATCTTCCGGGGCCATACAGGGAAATGTAAAGTTGGTAAGTGAGAGAGAAGCCATATTGTTTGAAAAGGTTAGCTTTTTACTTCTTTGCAGATTTATGCCCTGTGGCTTCTATGCCCAGCATTTATCTTAAGGTATTTTTACCACTTGGAGGAATTATGATACTTGGTGAATTCGATATGAGGCACGAATTCTATTTAAGGGTTGTAATTAGGAAGGAAGAAGAAAAGCTATAGAAGTAGCAGGCGGAAGAAAACATGGGAAGTTTATTTCTTTGACATATCTTCTTGTAGAGTAACTTCAGCATGTATAGGTTTTAAACTACCAATTAAATTGTGCACACACATTAACATAATAGGAGTACAGTTACATAACCAAAGCAGACTTATAATTAGCAGCCATCTCCAGTGAAACCAAGAAAACCAGTTAGGCACCTTAGGCATTTGTGAAAACTTATCTATGATATGGTGGATATAGTCCAACTGAACTTGAACAGTCTGAGAGAAATCAGACGAATTAAAACAACCCATTCCTGGAGACTGTTCACATCCCATATGTTCTTTTAATAGTAGATAGTCTGTAGTTGTAAGATTTTGGAGCGTTACAACTTGCACTTCTCCCAATTCTTGGTTGAGTTCCAACAGTATAGATCCAGTCAAATTTGTTGTTTTACTGTATGCACAGGCCAGCTTAGATATCTCCTTCTTCATTCCCATGGCAAGTGCAGGAACCGGTGGGATGAATGCAGCTACGGCTATAGCAGCGCCTGGATCTTTCTTGAGGTTTTTTGATGATCATCTTCTGGTATGACTCTTCCAGAGAGTGCTGATGTTGGAAGTTCTTCTTCATATCATATCTTAGTTCATTTTCTGGGTAGCCAAATTAGGCTTTGATCCTCTGTATAAACACAAACAGACTCTTTGCCTACACTTTGATATGCCCTTTATACCACTGTGTAGAACTCATTGGAGGTCACCAAACAGGAACTGCTTTTTTGTTTTTCTTAAGAGAAAGGAATATTAGCAGAAAAATGTACCTCCATAGCCGATCATCTGACACCCTATAAGTGATAAAAATTAAGGATATTTAAAGCATGCATTAATTGTTGATTTACAGTTAGTTTTATCCTATCAGGGAGTAATCCCCCTTTTCTTTCTTCCTTTTTTTTTGTTATCATTAATCTACACTTACATGACGAATATTATGTTTACTAGGCTCTCCCCTATACCAGGCCCCCCCTATAAACCCCTTTACAGTCACTGTCCATCAGCATAGCAAAATGTTGTAGTATCACTACTTGTCTTCTCTGTGTTGTACAGCCCTCCCCTTTCTCCCACCCCCCCATGCATGCTAATCTTAATACCCCCGTTTTTCTTCCCCCCCCATCCCTCCCTACCCACCCATCCTCCCCAGTCCCTTTCCCTTTGGTACCTGTTAGTCCATTCTTGGGTTCTGTGATTCTGCTGCTGTTTTGTTCCTTCAGTTTTTCCTTTGTTCTTATACTCCACAGATGAGTGAAATCATTTGGTATTTCTCTTTCTCCGCTTGGCTTATTTCACTGAGCATAATACCCTCCAGCTCCATCCATGTTGCTGCAAATGGTAGGATTTGCCCTCTTCTTATGGCTGAGTAGTATTCCATTGTGTATATGTACCACATCTTCTTTATCCATTCATCTATCGATGGACATTTAGGTTGCTTCCAATTCTTGGCTATTGTAAATAGTGCTGCGATAAACATAGGGTTGCATCTGTCTTTCTCAAACTTGATTGCTGTGTTCTTAGGGTAAATTTCTAGGAGTCTAATTCCTGGGTCAAATGGTATTTCTCTTTTGAGTTTTTTGAGGAACCTCCATAGTGCTTTCCACAATGGTTGAACTACTTCACATTCCCACCAGCAGTGTAGGAGGGTTTCCCTTTCTCCACAACCTCGCCAGCATTTGTTGTTGTTTGTCTTTTGGATGGTGGTGATACTAACTGGTGTGAGGTGATATCTCATTGTGGTTTTAATTTGCATTTCTCTGATGATTAGTGATGTGGAGCATCTTTTCATGTGTCTGTTGGCCATCTGAATTTCTTCTTTGGAGAACTGTCTGTTCATATCTCTGCCCATTTTTTAGTTGGCTTATTTGATTTTTGTTTCTTGAGGCATGTGAGCTCTTTACATATTTTGGATGTCAACCCCTTATCGGATGTCACTTATGAATATATTCTCCCATACTGTAGGATGCCGTTTTGTTCTGTTGATGATGTCCTTTGCTGTACAGAAGCTTTTTAATTTGATGTAATCCCATGTGTACATTTTTGCTTTTGTTTCCCTTGCTCGAGGAGATGCGTTCAGGAAGAAGTGGCTCATCCTTATATTCAGGAGATTTTTGCCTATGTTGTGTTCAAAGAGTTTTATGGTTTCATGACTTACATTTAGGTCTTTGATCCATTTTGAGTTGTCTTTGTGTATGGGGTTAGACAACAATCCTGTTTCATTCTCTCACATGCAGTTGTCCAGTTTTCCCAGCACCAGTTGTTGAAGAGGTTTTCATTTCCCCATTGTATGTCCATGGTTCCTTTATTCTATATTAACTGACTATATATGCTTGGGTCTACATCTGGGCTCTCTAGTCTGTTCCATTGGTCTATGGGTCTGTTCTTGTGCCAGCAGTTTGTTATTTTTATAGCACTCTTCAAATGCATGGTTAAGGGATTTCAAGAGCAGCATAGACAGGCTGGATGTGTGGACTCCCGCTTGGGTTTTCAGGCTTACATGTGACTTTCGCCTGAACGGTTACGTGTGGTTCTGGGATTGTGCAGCCAGCAGCTGTCTCTGGTATTTAAGCTTTTTCTGTAACATGGAGATGTTGTGGGCACATATTTTAAATATGAAGCGCTGATTTTCTCTTACGTTTTCCAACTATTGTTCATTTAACAAGCAACCTCTCTAGATAAAACGTTCTCCATTCTGAAGGCATACCTCTGCTTACACTGTGTCGACCTTGCAAATAAAATAGCCAGTTATTTTTATACCAAAATGAATGTATTCTGGAATAGCAGAGGAACTGCAGTTCAGGGCAAGCACACTATGGCAAACCATCGGCAAGTCTGGAGAAACACAGGGAGGGTCACCTTGCATTCGTTTTTGAGAGGAAGCTGGTGAGGGTTGTTTTGAACAAAAGTCTGTCAGAGAGAAATGAGAGTCTGGGGTTATGGTGGCTTCTCATGGGCTGCAAGTGGTGGTTGCTGCATCGCAGCCGGGGCAGGGAGGGTTTTTTTCCCTTAAAAGCAGGAGATAAAATTCCTACATGAAAAGTGTCCTCTCTTGCCAAGATAAGAATTCTCTTCCTTCACCCAGCTGGTTATGTAGGCTATAAGGTGTGGGGCACATGTGTGAACACTCCCCTGCAGGGCTTCCCGACTTCATTTTAAATGAAGTCTCCTTGACTCATTTTCACACTGAAGATTCTGTTAAAATATGTATGAAACAGAGAAGAGATTAGGTAGAAGAAGACTAATTTAAACACCACTAGTCTGCTTATGCACAATCTAACTGCAGTTATTGTAAGCAAAGAGGCTAAGATGTCCCTATAGCTCTGGCCATCAGTCCAACACCGGCACAGCTGACAGGGTTACTTTCTCAGTCAGTCAACAAACATTTCTCCAGGATCGGTAGTGTGCTGTGTGTGAAGAGTCCAGAGCTTCAACTTCATGTGTTCTGAAAAAGGCTGGATTAAACAATTCTTACTTTATAAAACTGATAAACCCTATGGAATTATAGCATTTAAAGGTATTTTTTTAAAGAAACGCATAATCTCACCACCCTGGCACAATTGCTACTTAGTTTTGCTTATTCTCGTTCTGTCTTAGTCTACCATCCTATATTTTTTTCACTTAGTTATACTGATAGCTCACATGATACTGCATAACCTCAGCTTTCACTTATCACTGAGTTCCATCTTTCTACAATCTTAATTTTAATCATTTCATTGACTGTATAATCTACAGAATTGGGGAACTTCTGCTGTCAATCAAGATGGAATGACAGGGACCAGATGAACTTTTCTGCCCAAGACAACCAAAAATAAAACCGACAAACTATATGAAATAACTGTTTTCAAGGTCATGAGGGACACTGGGTATCAAAAGTCAAGGACCCTTAAGAGATGAGAAATGAAAGAAATGAGCCCTACAGTTGCCACAGTTTACCACCTAGAGAGTGTCTAAGCCATGTGGCCTAGAGGGAGAGCACACAGGGACCCCAGGGACTGCTGGAGTGGAAGAGATTGAGATGAGAGTCAGGCTGAGGGTCGCTATCATAGGACCAGAGAGGAAGGGCTTCACGGTGAGAGAGTGCCAGAGCTTTTGGAGGGGAAAGAGCCATCCTAGGAGATTAGAGGGAACAGCGCCAGCATTCATACAGAGCTGCTGGTAGTTCCTTTTTGCACCAGCCACACTGGAAATCCCCATAATGCACAGGAAATGCGCTAAGATTACAGAGAAAGGTCTTACCTTAGTTGTGAGGCATAATCAGTCCCAGGCTACCTCCTACTCTGGCTCTATCAAATCATTAAGGCAAGATGAAAAAGTATCAAACTGTTTCCAGGTAATTTAACTACACTCCAGAACAAAGATGAAGAATGCTTAAAAGGAATGCAAAGATGGCTATACCCTACAAGGTGAAACTGACAATATTTGGCATTCAGTGAAATATTACCAGGCATTGAAAGAAGCAGTAACATATGACCCGTATTGAAGAGAAAAATCAATCAGTAGAAACCCATCCATAACAAACATACTTTCAAACTAGTGAGCAAAGCTATTAAAACAATTATAACTGCATTAAATATGTTCCACATTGTAAGAGGAGATACAGAAGATGGGGGAAAATCTCAAATTGAGATCTGAGTGATGAAAACAACTCTTGGTGGGATTGGTGATTAAACATTGCAGATTTAAACTAGTGAATTTAAAGACAAAGCAAAATTAAACACAAGGAGAAAAAACCTTAAGAAGAACAGGAGAACAGAAGAGAGCATCACTTCGCTGTTAGAAACCCCAAGCGGCCAAAAATACATGGAAATGGAGTTTCTAAAGGATACAGGGATGTACAGAAAACAAATTTGAAGTAATTATGGCCAGAAATTTTCCACATTTGCTATAAACCCCAAGACCCAAGGATCTCAGCCAACAGTAAGCAAGGGAAACAAGAAGAAAGCCACACAAAGCCCACACTGGCCTGTTTGGAGTTGTCAGTTGTTACTCTAGACGACCCTATATTGAAAGATGCAACGGAGGTGGGTCACTGAAGAGGAATGTCATACAAATGGTTTGAAGCAGCAAATGGCTTGACTTTGCTGGGGAAAAGGGCGCTGGGTTTGAAGCCACTGGATTTCTCTCTCACTCTGCTCCACTTGCTCTATGATGCTATCAAACAGGGAGGGTGCCCTAGAAGCTCTCCAGGGCCATTCCCAGCTCTCTGCTACTACGGTGCTTTTGCTAAAAATCCTTTGAATTTTCATCTGCATTCGAAACCTGGAGTGGTTGTCAAGCAGGCCCAGCTGGCCCGTCCTTGCCCTAAGCCTCAGCTGCAGGTACTAGACCTCTGGACAAATGGCCCAGCCACTGAGGGTGCCAGGATGCCTGTCTCCCACAGCCTTCCCATCTCACTGACCAGCAGGTTGGCATCGTGCCAACACCTCTGAAAGCACACTTCCTTTTGCCATGGCCTTTGATGGGCACACATTTTTCTCCTGCTTGTGCTTTTAGCACATCTACACTGTGTCTCTCTTCCTGGTTTGATGTATGTGATACCCATAATGGGTGCTTGTTATTGTCTTCCAGCAATATTTTTCAAGGACATGTTTCACGATGGCTTTGTGTTAAACATTCCAGTTGATTTGAAGCAATGTTAGAAATTGTGATGTAAAAATCTGTCAAAAGTTTGTGTTCTGCCTGTATTTCCTGTTGTTTATATATCTCTTTGTCTCTAAATTGATGTGTCGTCTTCTCCTTCTCTTTTGGCAATTCCCAGGATCAAACTGATACTATAATGGCCAAGCCATATGGATCCCCAGCATCTGTTCAGTCTCTAACTGGGACAGAGTCTGATACCTCTTACGAGTCCAGCACGTGGGCCTTGGAAAGCGCATGTACATCACCAGGTTGGTACATTTGGGCATTGGGATAGGGACTTTCAGAAGAAAACTTGTGACTTACTCAGGAGTCACAGTCTCTGAAATGAAGATCATGTTCTATTTTTAATGGTGTGAGGTCACTAGAGTGAGTTCTAAGTGTCCATCAGTAGATGAGTGGATAAAGAAGAGGTGGTACATATACATAATGGAGTACTATTCAGCCACGAGAAAGAAACAAATTCTACAATTTGCAACTACATGGATGGAGCTGGAGGATATTATGCTCAGTGAAATAAGCCAGGAGGAGAAAGACAAGTACCAAATGATTTCCCTCATTTGTGGAGTATAACAACAAAGCAAAACTGAAGGACCAAAACAGCAGCAGACTCACAGACTCCAAGAAGGGACTAGCAGGTGGGGAGGGAGGGAGAATGGGATTGTGGGTATCATGATTAGTACACATGGTGTGGGGGGACCATGGGGAAGACTGTAGCACAGAGAAGGCAAATAGTGACTCTGTGGCATCTTACTACAGTGATGCACCCACTGATGACTGCAGTGGAGTATGGGGGGAGGGGTTGCAAAGCAACAGGGGTGAATGTAGTAACCACATTGTTTTTTCATGGAAAACCTTCATAAGAGTGTATATCAATAATACCTTAATAAAAAAAAGGCTCCCTGAGGGCAGTGCTATCTGGATGTTGTCCCTGAGGTTTGTGGCTCCTGGGGTTGGTTTCATCCCTATGCTGGTGGGATGCAGTCAGTGAAGGGACTGCCCCCACACTTCTCTTTCTTCTCAAAGCTCTGCCCCACATGCAGACATCGTGTGCCCCCCCAACCCACCCCCAGTCCTCCATCCTCTGTCCTCCCCCATAAGGTGCTCAGGAAGAGTGGGGTGCTCTAAGCCCCAGGATGGCACACCTTGGAAGCACTGGGGAGGGCTGCTCAAACAGAAACCAGGCCTTTCTGCCTGTCACCGATAGATTATGATCAGACATGAAAATCTATTGATTAGAAGCTCCAGGGTGTCTCTTCATATCTGGGAAACCACTGCACATGTAACCCAAGTAGATCCCAGGGCTGCAGGGCACCAGCCTAGCACTGTCCCATTTGATGAGACACAGCTGCCCCACACATTCCAGAAAATTCCTTTTCATAAAATGCTGAACTTGGTCTCTCAAAGCACCTCCAAGAGGTGCATGCCTCCCATTGGGGGCTTTTTCTGAGCCCAATTTCTCCATGCTTCACACCTCACAGCACCCTGCCAAAACTCCCAGGACCCCAGTTCTCCCTCATGGTGCCCCTCTACTGTCCAGCCCCAGGCCAGGCTGGTGTGAGGCCCCTGGTGTTCCACTCCTGGCTCCTGGCTGAGTGGCCTGACAACTGTGACAAAAGGCTGGGGGGGCTGAGTGGAGGCACTTGGCTCTGGTCTCCCCATAATGCTCCCCCAGGGCTCTCAGGATGTGTTCACCCTTCCAGGGAGGGAGGCCTGGCCTGGAGGGGAGCTCCAGGATCAGGACAAACACCCCCGTCGGGGTCTCCAGGGTGGAGACAGTCTCCAGGCCTTATGCTGCAGGTGGAGCCCCAGACTGGGACTGAGAAAGTGGACGTGGGCCGTCCTGACAGCCTCAGGTGACCGGGTGACAGGACGTAAAATCGGAACACCCAGGCCACCCACCTTCCCCTTGCCCTGCCCACAGCACCCTCAGAGCCATCTGCCTGTACGGTGGTACAGGGATGACCTCAGGCTCCCCGGCCACATAGGGACGTAGGTTGGGGCAGGAGGAGGGCAGACGGGCCTCTGGCGGGGCTGTGGCGCAGGTCAGATCTGTCATCCTGGATGACCCACCAGCCTCAACCTGACACAGAAGAGCTTCTGGGCCCAGAAACAAAGCAGGAGCCCTGGGCCTGCGGGGTGGTCACTGGGGCCTAGCAGTCCATCCTATCCCGGGTGTGTGCAGGTACCCCAAACATGCCAGACTCTGGACTTATGCTGTTGGGAAACCAGGCTCACATGGCTGCCTGGCCACCTTGACCGTGGTCTGCAGCGCACCTGCCACACCCGACGTGTGCTGGGGAGGTGGCAGGGCCCTCTGGCACCCGGTGCGCTGCTCTGGGCCCAGGCACGGGGTTCTGGGACTGCCCGTCATCAGACTCCACAGAGAAGCCATGTGGCTGAGGCTGCCAGCAGTATCGATGCCCCCAGCTGCTGCTCCAGGGGCAAGGATGTCAGGAGCCTGTCCCATCCTCTGCTGCAGTGCAGAGATCCTCTGGGTGCCAAGTGTGTGGACACAGCCCCGGCCCCTCCCTTCAGGGGTAGAGGGGCAGCTGGCCACAGGAGGAGGGGAGGCCCTGGCCCAGCCTATGTCCCCTTCCCAACACAGAAACTGGGGCGTGGAGCCTCACTCCACCTGGCCTGGTCCCCCCCCTCCAGTGCATAAGGAAGGGGCTCCCAGAAGCAGGCACACATGGGTCGCCAGGAGGATGCTGAGCCTGGGAAGAGAATCCAGAGTGTACAGGGACGTGGATGGCCAGACGCTCCACCTTCACCTGTCCGGTGTGCTCAGCACTGGTGAAAAGTGACCGCCCTCTATGCTCAGCTGGCCCAGATTCAGCTCTGGGAAATTGTGTGTGGCTGTTCCCCAGGGATCTTCCCATGTGGAGGCCCAGGAAGGATGGGGCCTTTGGGCTCAGGCTGTCAGTCAACACGTGGAGGCAGTGGGCTCACCAGCCCGGGTCCTCACCCCATCACAGTGCCACCTTGGACACCTTCCCCAGGAAACAGCCCCCTGGAGTTATCCCTTTGGGAACTCGGTGTCAGAGACCCAGGCCTATCCAGCTTGGGGGTGGTATAGGGGTACAGCAGGCTGCCACACTGAGGGGTAGCAGTCCATTATGTGGAACTTGCCAGAGTTTCTTGAACTGCCCCCAGTCCTCCATCCTGTTTTAGGCAGGACAGCTAATGGTTTGACTTACCCAACTGATCAAAACCCACCACACTGTAGACACTGTCCTGGGCACCAGGCCCGAACAATGCCCACCCAGAACCTGAAAGGGCTGAGCTCCTGGAGTCTCCTCTGTTGGATCCAGGAGGAGAGTGGCTGGGTTAAACCACATGGTTTTCCAGGGAGAGGCAGCTTTGGCCCCTACTCTGAGAGTGACGAGGCCACACAAAGGTTTACATCAGAGTCACGACGCCACCCCTTTGTGCTGCAGGCTGGGGGCACGTTGGGGGTCCAGGGAAGCATGGCCAGGGACAGGCAGCAATGGGGGTCAGACTGGCAATGGCAGGTGATGGGGGCCATCACCCTCACTTGCTTGGCGTAACACCTGGGACACATCATTTGCCTTTTCTACTGTTTTGTGGGGAGCAAGGAATGGTTACTTGTCTTCTTGCCACTGGGCTGTAGTGAGTCTTTATATATGGTAAATACATGTCCTCTGCTGAGGGTATGATTTGCAAGTATTTGCCCCCAGTCCATATGTGGCTTCACTTTTCTTTTCCTGAACATGAGTCATGTGGGAAATGGAAGTGAAAGACAAATGTAGGTGGCAAGCATAGTGAGATACAGCACATGAGAATGGCTAAAATTAAAGACCTGAATGTAAATGTGTTGGCAAAGATGCGGAGCAACTGCAGTATTTTTATAGGGCTGGTAAAAAATAGCTTGGCTACATGTTTAAAACCGTACACGTACACAGTGATTTCCCTCTGATGAGATCCAAGAGGAATAAAAACATGTTTATGCAAAAAGACACACAAATGCATAAGAGCTTTATTTGTAGTCCATCCTCAGGGGAACGGATAAACCAACCATGGTCTAGTACCCCAGGACAACACTGTTCAGCAATGAAAAGGTATGACTTTTTCATCCATGTAACAGCAGGCATGCATCTCAAAATGACAATGCTGAGTAAAAGGAGCCAGATGAAAATGAGTGCATAGAAAACTCTAGAAAATGCAAGGTCATTTACAGGGATCTTTGCATTTGAAGGAGACCAGGCACAGCCTGGGAATGGGATGTAATTGCTGATGGCAGGGAAGGAGGAATTTCAAAGGGTCCTGAGGACACTGTTGGGGTGATGGGCATTCCTCACCTTGACTGTGGTGATGGTCCAGAATGTTATAATCACGCCATCAATCCTTCCCTTGGAGTGTGTGCCACTGTTTTTATGTCAGGTGAACCTCAATTAAGCTAGAGGGCATGTGGGACAGGGAGCGAAGACGTGAAGGTGGTGCCAGAGTCCCTGGGTATTGTGTGGAGAGGGAGCAGCATGGTGGGATCCATACACAGCCAGCTGTGTACATGGCTGGCTGCACAAGGCAGTAGGCACTTGGCAACAGCATCAGCTACAGGTTCCCAGCAGGAAGGGCCAGCTCTGGTATTCACAGCACAGAATGAACTGGAGGACTGGCAGGGGCAGGACCAGGACAGGCTGACTCCTGGGAGCTGTAGGCTCACCTGTTCACTGAACCGAAACCTCAGTAAGGCGCAACTTGTGCCTGTGTTTTTTTCCTAAGTTTCTGAAAGTGGTAAGAAGTGTAAGCAGCAGCAGGGGGAGCAGCCTGGAATGCAGAGTGGAGGCCCTGGGCTTGCAAGCACTGCCCCCTCGGCTCCTGAGGCCTCTGTGGAAGGAGTGGGGGAGTAGGTCTGGACATGAAGGCCTCTGTAGGTCCCCTCTTGTCATTTCCCCACTTAGTTCATATGGTAGAAGTGGGGGAGGTGCTCTTGAGAAAATTGTGCGTGCGGATTATTTAATGCAAGGCTGTCAGCTCCAGGCAGTTGCAAGGATACAGTCCCTTGCTGATTCTAACAGCAACATTTGCAGAATTTGAACAAGTAAGAGAGTCCACTGGAAATCTGCACCGCAGATGGCAGTTCCTGTCAGCCAGCACTGATATTCCAAGAAACGCTTAGGGCTGTGTTTTTCAACTTGTGGCTATCTTCGGGAAATAAAGTCAGAAACTTTCCCTCAAGGCATTTCATGATGTTTTGGGACTGCTGTTGAGGGAATGCAGTAAGAAATGAATTTGTAATAAGAGAAAAGGGGAATCAAATCTGTGTTAAAAACTGAACACTAACATTCACTGAAAAGTGAACCCAAGCAGCCCCAGAAACTTTGTAGCCACTAACAGGGGTGGGGGGTGGGGGGACGGGGCAATTTCTAATTGTTCTCCAGGTTTTCTGAATCTGAGGGTCAGAGTTAAAGCTGAAAGCTGATTTTGTTCAACCTCAAGCATCCAGTCCCCGGGGACTGAGGAGGGGCAGAAAAGAAAAACACAAAGCTAGTGAGTCAGCGCAGGAATGTCTGCTTGGACCCTTGCAAGCTGCAACTTCATGTGTCTGCACCCCAGCCTCTCTCCTACCATTTCCCCTGGAAAAGCCCTGACCGCTTATGTGTCAGGAGGACGGTGGTTCTTCAAGGTAGGAGCCTGCCACTCCCTCATTTGCTAGCAAGTCAATAAACGATTCTTTCCTTTCCTCAAAACCTTGTCATTGTGTTTTGTGGTTTGACCTTAGGGACGATGACCAGGTTTGGTATCAGGAGCAGCACCCCCCACCCCGACCAAGTGCCCGCAGTGCCGTTCCTTCAGTGTCAGAACCACCACAGGGCCGAGCTGTCGGGGACGCAGAGCTCCCGGCTTCCTCCTTGCGAGCCACAGGGGACTGTGCCGGCAAGGAATTCACGCTGTGTGGCAGGTCAAGTACAAGCCTCTAGAACTCCCTCTAAAGTATACATTGAAAGCAGTACTGCCTGCCTTTCAGGAGAGGTTACAGATGTCAACATCACCAAGGATTTGAAAGATGTCAGGCTGGCGATTTCCACATACGCTTATTGAAGTCACTCACTTGGCCTACTCAGAAAACGCTTGAATCTTGGAGATAACATGATGGTCACCGTAATCGGAGTGTCTCAAACTGCAGTTCCTGCTGCACATGGGGATTCATCACTTGATCCCCAAGCACCCAGTGTGAAACTATTGATCAGGAAAATGCTCTTTGTTCTCTTCCTGTGAGTAAAGACCAGCAGGGCAGTTAGCTTTCAGCCGGCAAGGGGAGAAAGCTTTCTCAGAGGTCTATCAGACCTCCAGACTTAGGTTGTCATTTAGACAGAAGGAAGCTTCATCTCCTCTTCCTTCCAGAAGCCGTCACACTGGCCCATCCCATTGATGGTACTAGGCTGATCGGACCCACTGATCAGGAAGTACAGCTCATCTAGGCATATTGATAGTGCAGTCACGTGTCAGAAGGTGGGAAATAAATCCAACAAAAATTCCGGGGCCTTTCATCTTAGAGAAGTTACTAGAAGTCTATCTTGTGGGCATGCCAAGCTATCCCTTCTAAGGTGAATAAGATGCTGTATCTGCACCCCCCACCCCAACACACACACACACACACACACACACACGAGCACAGCGGCCTGGTGGACCACCTTGGATTTCATTTCCGGTGTGCTCCTCTGACCCATTCACTCATTGGTCTGGAAAGCACCTAGTTTGAGAGCAGCCTGGACTTTTGGAAGGTGGATGCCAGTAGATGACACCACCTGGATGTCCTCTCATTGCCGCCCCTTCCAGGTGCACACCTGAAAACAGCCTAGAAGTGGACTGACTTGCCCAAGATCACAAGGCCTGGACCCTGGCCTGCATTGCGTCGTGTTCCACGCTCCATGCCAAACCTGGTTGGCCTTCTTCCATCTCTGAGGCTGTGCATCAGACACATGTGACACGAGCCCCCAGGAGTTGGAGGTGTCATCCATATATCCCTGGGGATGTCCCTAGGGAGGAATGTCTGGCGTGACCCTGCCTGTGCAGGTTGGGACACTGGGAAGCTCCTGGAAGGTATTATGGGGGGAGAGCTCTGCTACATATCTGTGTAGTTGTGCATGGCAAGGGCCAGGAGGGTGGGCAGTCAGCAGCCCAGAGGGGCATGTGGGCGTGTCTGAATGCAGGGAGGGGACCAGGAAATGGACCCTTGAAGAAGTGATGTCACTGATGACACACCCAGTAGAACCTGAATTGTGACCTGGACAGAACTCAGATCCTGGTCGCAGACCTCAGTCCAGCTCACTTGACCAGAGGCGCTCAACAGAGCAACATGCGGTCTTGTTGTGTGAAGCCTTCTGAAGGCGTAGGAGTCAGGGAAGCCCAGAGAGAGTGTCCTCTTGCTGCCTGTGGGCGTTGGCTCAGAGACCACCTCCAATGCCTCTGTCCATGTCTCCCGAGGACCCCCAAGGTAAGACAGGGCAGCCCAGAGCGGGCCACTCCAGGGCCAGGCCACGAGGGTGACCCATCCCGGGCGGACCTTTCCCCCGGCCCCTTGTGTGTGCGGTGGGTGTGGGGCATGGGTGGCACTGCAGGCTGGGGAGGAGGGGGGCAGTCAGTGTCACAGCTCTGGTCTCATTCAGGATGTGGAGGTAAGTGTTGGGACCAGGTACTTCCACCCACATGTCAATCATGAGCCCAGGGGTGACCTTTCATTCCCTGAGCGACTGGATGTCTACACAGAAGGCCACCCTGTTTGCCTGATCTCAGGGCCAGGGTTGGGGGCCCACATTGCCCCCTGCGGGGAGGTCCACGCAACCGTGGGTGCCTCCTCCCCAGCTACCAGGTGCTGGCTTTGCAGAGCTCCACCCTGGGGAGCATGGAGGAGCTGGTGGATGGATTCACCTACTCCATCTTTCTCCAACTGGAGCAGGCTGTCTATACCCCAAGACCTCGTTCCACACCTGGCAACCTGCCAGGGCCCTCCACGAGAGTGGCCGACAGTCCCACTCCAGGGGGCCTGGAACCTCGTTCCCAGGGGCACCCCGTGCCTCTCCTTGTTGGCACCCCAGGGGGCTCGGGGCTCTCGGGTGAGCTGCAAACCTCTTGTCCTGGTGGGTCCTGGGTTTCCCACTGACTATATCCCTGCTCCCCCTCTCAGTGTGAACCTGAGCCAACTGTCCATGGGACTGAGGTCCCCACATGCAGGGCTCCCTGGACAAGAGTGAAGAGGAAGGGGAGAAAGCCCTCGGTACGAGTGGAACCAGCTCCAAACACCAGCCGGAGCACTTCCGAGGCCACCCTCCCTCCCGAGGACGCCGACCAGCTGGCAGCTGTGAAGGAGAAGCAGGGACAGTTCTGGGCAAGAAGGCTGTCTTCAGGGACAACCGTCATCCGGAACATTTCCTGGTCCCTACTCCCTGCAAGTGATGCTGACCAGCCAGCCACGGGCCAGCTGCTCCCACGGTGAGCACCCACCTCCCTCCTCGGCACAGTTGGGCCTCTGCCCACAGCCCGTGGTGTGTCTTGCTTGTCCCCACATGTGTCTGAGCCACAGCATGCTCCTCTGACAGGCAGGGTGGCTGGCTATCAGCCTGTTAGGGTGCCCATGGGGAACACAGCAGGCACCTTAGAGGGGCTCCCCTGGCGCCCGGCACTGCAGAGAGGACTGCCGGCCAAGCTGGGCGACTTCGGGGCTTACTTCTCTGTACCCGATGAAAGCCTTTGGTCTCACCCATCAGTGGCCTGGAGCCTGGCTCATTTGGAAAAGCACATGGAAAGCAGTCTTTGGAACAGAGGCTCACGATTCCCTGTGGCTGGGCCGGGTCCTTGTCCTCACTGTGACCACATGAGGGACCTCTGGGGGCAGGAGAGGGGTACCTGGACAGGTTCTGGTAGGACTTCCTTAAGCACCAATAGGTACGCAGTGCCCACTTTGTGCAGACCCTTTGGGGACACTTAGCATAACTGAGTGAAGGACGCAGACACAATACTGGGACCCCATCCCGGGTGGACTCGGGCAGTCACTTCAGGCATCATCCGCAGGTCACGGCCAGGGAGTGTCGCAAGTGATGCCCTCATGGCCTCTTCAAGTAACAGGGGGCATGACGAGGGGCCAGAGGAGGAACTGAAAATGTGAGCATTCACTGGGTCCAGAGGGGGCGCTGTCCATCTCACAGAATGGGGGGAGGAGGAGTTTGGGGCTTGGGGCAGGGGGAGCCCAGCAGAGCCCAGCAGGTCACTCATCTTCGGATTGCCATGGGCGGGCTGAGGACTGGGGACTTCCTCTTCGGGAGGATGGGAGAGGATGGGGTCCCAGGACAGATACGCAGGGTCAGGAAGGGGGAGGGGCAGGTGCCTGGAGAGGCAGGGGAGTGCACAGCGGCCAGGCCCACACAAGGGTGGACCCAGAGGGCAGTGTGGCTAGAAAGACCAGGCTTCTCACTCTGCCACCCCCTGGCCTTCCCCCAGCCCCAGGATGGGACAGGCTAGGCGCCTTGCCTGGGAGCCCGAGCGTGTGCCCATCATCATCGATGCCACCCAGGCTTCCTCCACCCTGGAGGGCCAAGTCCTCCACCACTTGGTCCAGGAGGAGCACCTGGGACCCACGGTGGCAGAGCTGGAAGGTGAGGGGCTGCAGCCAGGGGACCTTCTAGGGTGGGCTTCCCAGACTGGGGTTCCCTTCAAGGCAGTAAGGGCTCTTCTGTCCTTGTAAGGTGCGGGGAATCAGCCCCGGGGTGACCCTTTCTCTGTGTCCTGCTCCAGAACCACGGCAGATGCAGCTGGCCCCAGAGACACAGGGAGGGCCGGCTTCGTGGGTAGAGCCCGTCCAGGAACTCCCTGAGACCCCGGTGCTGGAGCTACGGCCGGTGTCACCTGCTTCAGCCCCTGCAGAGCCGGAGGACATCCTAGCAGAGGCCTCAGCTCCGAGGCAAGGCCCCGAGCTGGAGCCCCAGGAGCCCTCAGGCAGGGGGCACGGAGCAACTGCCATAATGGTACCAGGCCTTGCAGAGCCAGAGACATGTCCAGACCCCATGAGCCCCTGGGACATCCCAGGAGTGGTCTCAGCCCCGGTGCCAGGCCCCGAGCTGGAGCCCCATGAGCCCTCGAGCCCGGGTCCCGTGGCACCTGCAGGAATGACAACAGGCCTGGCAGAGCCAGAGGCGGACCCGGAGCCCATCAGCGCCTGTGTCACGATCACCCAGGACGTGCCGAGGACGGAGGAACGGACCATCCTGCAGTTCCCCGCCGACCTGGTGGCCGAGCAGCTGACCCTGCTGTGTGCGGTGAGCGGAGTGGGCTCTCGGGGTTGGGGGTGGGCCTGCCCTGTGTCACGGGCTGCCCCAGACCTGCTGTCCCCTGGAGTGGACTCGTGTGATCTGGGACCACGTCCTACCTTCCCCACGGACTCACTATGTGCCCTGACTCTCCTCACCCCCAAGCCTTCACTGACCACAGGGGGACAGTAGGGCTGGCACTGAGGGATCCTTGCAGACCAATGAGGAGGAGTGGAGGGAAGGTGGGCAGGGCCTGGCCAGGCTGGGAGGGGCAGGGCAGGGGAGGGGTGCTCAGGGAGGTGCTGCCAGGGCCTTAGGTCCTCGGGCTATTGGCCTGGCAGGCCTCCGCAGCCTCCGCACTTCAGAGGCCCCTGCCATGGACCTGACAGCGTGGGAGACACAGACACCAACAAAATCCTCGGTTGGAGGTGTTTCTGGGGAAACTGCACCTGAGTGGGGAGCGGGACCCACGGGGTGGCAGAATGGGAGGCAGATGCCCCAGGATGGGCAGGTGTGAGCTGCCTTGTGCTGCAGGGAGGAGGTGAGTGAGGGTGCCTGTGAGCAAAACCCCTCCGTTCCCCACCACTGTGGGGTCCTGTGCATCCGGTCCTGGGCGCCTCAGTGGACATGGTCTGAAGCCCAGACTGCCACAAGGCTCACAGCACATCTCCAGCTGCCTGTGCCCCAGCTCTGACTGGTGACCCTGCCTGGGAACAGAGGCACCAGGGGCACAGCTGTATGACACCCCTTGTCATCCCCAGGAGCAGTACAGCAGGATTGAATACGGTGAATTCAAGGCCTGCTTAGAGAGCCAGCCACTGATGAAGGGCATTGAGCTCCTGGCCCCCAACGTGCAAATGGTCATCAGGCAATTCGATGCCATGGTTAGCTTGGTCATCTCCTCCTGCCTCGGGACCGTGACCATGACGGCCCAGGACAGGGCCCAAGTGGTGCAGTTCTGGATCCAGGTGGCTGAGGTGTGTCATGGGATGGCCCCCAGGGTCCCTCCTTTGCCAGCTCTCAGGATGGTTGTCTGCGGCCTGCCTTGCATGGTCCCTGAGCCCCTCATGCCAGGGGCACGAGGACATGGACTCATAGGCCCCAGGGGTGGGACAGCCATGCCTGGCCCCTTCCTTGGGTTGAGCTACAATCCTCCACCCAGCAGGGCTGTTCAGCAGGTACCAGGTGTGCTGGGCTTCCTGAGTGTCTGTCTCCTTAAGGACAGGAATTCACGGGGGGACAGAGCAGAGAAGCAGGCCAGGCTCTCAGCTCTGTCTTCCATCCCAGGAGTGTCTGGCCCTCAAGAATTTCGCTGCCCTCCGTGCCATTCTCTTGGCCCTGCGGAGCCCTCCCATAGGTCGTCTGGAGAGCACCTGGGGACACGTTTCCTGGTAGGTAGTCCTGTCCCTGGGACCGGGGCACCTGAGTGGACAGGGACACACCTACATCTTGCAGTGTCCCTCAGTGGGCTGGGACTTCCTGGGAGGTGGCAGAGCCTAGGGGCAGGATGGCGGGCTCTTGTGGCCCCCTGTGGGTTAGGCCAGGGGTACCCCTGCAGGAATCAGTTTCCTGCTATGTCAGGTATGGGTTGAAGCCCATTGGAGATCTTGAGCTTGTGTTCTGCAGCAACCTGGCCCAAAGCAGATTCGCCCACGGGAGAACTGGGAATGGAGGCCCTGGGTGGAAACATGCAACGCCCTCCCCAGGCCACAGATTCCCCAGGGCCCAGAGCTGTGGTGGAAAGCCTCATGCAGGCTACTGGATCTCCTGGGTGCCCCAGGAAAAGCGGTCTGCCCCCAAACTCTCTCCCTGCTGGCCATGTTTCTCCCTCCTCCTCTCCCCTCCCCTTAGGAAGAGCTCCCGGACCTACAAAAAACTTAAAAAGAGGGATGAGGAGGCTAACAGAGAGTGGCTTCTCAAGGTAAATGTAGGCCAGAGGTCTGGAAGAGGGGGTCCTCGGGGCAAGTCCTCTGCCGTGCTGTGGCACAGCTTTGGGGCAGACTCGAGGTGTGCAGGGTGGGAGGGGGAAGCTGACGGGGAAAGTAGGGTCCCCCTAGCCCCTGAGGGCCTCGTCTGTCTCCCTCCCTGGCTCCACTTGACTGGGGGTCTGGCATCCAGTGAGGACCCAGAGGACAGGCTCCAGTTGGGGCTGGGGCTGGGGCGGGGTAGGCAGCAGGAATGGAGCCTGTGGCTGAGCAACGTCGGCTTCTCCCCTGGGTCCCCTGAGCCTGTCACTGCCCCTCTGTGGCCTCGGGCTCCTCATGTGGACATGGACGGTTGCCGTCACACTGGGGTGCGGGCCTCCCAGGTGAGCAGGGTCCAGGGAGCACAAAATGGGCTTCAGCTTTGTGGGCACCCCCCCACGGGCATGTGAGGGGAGCCGTGCTGATAGCCAGGTGACAGTGAGTCCTCAGGGCACCCTGGGAGGCAGAGGGACCTCCCCTGACACTCTCAGGGCTGTGGCTGAGGCCTAAGGACCCCCATGAGTATGAGTGTGTGCTGGAGCTGAGGTCGCTCTAGGCTGAGAGCCTGCTGGAGGTGGGGACAGCATGGGTGCCAGGGGGCTCAGGCAAGGCATCCATGCACCACGGTCTGGTTGTGGGAGGCACGTGGGAGGGGAGCATGAGCACCTGAGTGTCCTGGTCCTTGCAGGAGGCAAGGGCCATCGTGAATCAACAGCTGTGCACCCTCACGGGATGCCAGTATACGAGGAAGCAGGTGAGAGTGGCGTGGCGTGGGTCACGGGCGGTGCGGGCGACCCTGTACCTGCTCCTGGTGCCACCAGCCCTGAGCTGCCGGCACTGGGGTGACCAGGAGGAGGGCGAGAGCAGCTGGGTACAGGGGGAAGGTGGAGGACAGGTGCACGGCCCACAGGTCCTGGGATTGGGCAAAAGCCAGCCCTGGGAGGGACTGAAAGTGGAGCTCAGGGTGAAGGGAGTGGAGGGAGACAGCATAGGGTGGTCCCAGGGAGCTGGGGGCTGCGGGTGTGGGGTTCAGGGGAGGCTCTGTGGGCGCCCCTGAGGCAGGTGGGGACTCATCACCTCCCCACCCCGGTGGCACAGGGCATGGTCCCATTCCTTGGATTGTTTCTACGTGACGTGCCCGTCGACCAACTCCCGGACAAAAATGACGTGAGTGACCCAGCAGGGAACGGGGGGTAGGATGACATTTAGAGAGAAGAGAGCCCCCAGTGAGCCTGGACCTCTCAGCACCGGGCCTTCACCCCTCCTGAGTACCCCCTCCAGCCCAGGAGCTGGGCTTCTTGGAGAGGAGTGCCAGAAGGACAGGTTTAAGCCCCAGTCCTGGACCCAGGGCAGGTGGGGCTGAGGGCTCCAGGGGGCAGCATCTGGGCAAGGACTGGTCTCCCCCTCAGGCCCTGCCCAGGGGGAGGGATGCTGCTCCTTCAGGGCAGGAAGCACATCAGGGGGCTGGCAGTGCCTTCCCGCCTGAGGCCCCAGTCTCCCTGTCTGCCATCACACAGTTGCGTGGGAAGCTTGGCCTCAGCTCCCCAGTGCAGTCCCCGCTTCTCGGTAGCCCCGATCCCGGGCCAGGTCCGGATGTCGTTTCTGGGCAGGCCTGCCCCTGGGAGGGCCCTGGAGGTCCTCCAACTTGAGAAAGGGTAGGGACGTGCCGGCCTCGTTCTGGGCTCAGGGGGCTGTTTCTGATGCACTTTGGTTGCCTTCCTGCCTTCCAGGGTGACGGGATGAGACAGAGACAGTTGAGCGCCCAGTCACGGAAGGTGAGAGATGGAGTCAAGACCCCCTGGGCAGGACCCTGTCTGGCCCATCCCCTGGGTCTAACGTGTCTGGAGAGAGTTAAGACACACAGAGCTGAGGATACTAAATGTTTTGTCAGGTGGGGGGTGGCATCACGGCCTCCTTCCTGGAGGAGGAGCTGGAGACCCAACAGTGGGAACAGGCAGGGCTGGATGGCATTGGAGGGAAGGTGGGTTCCCGTGTGAGCAAAGATCTGGGACCATCCCAGTGCCCCACTCCTCACCCCCTCTTGTCTGCATCCTGTCCTTCCTCTGCACCAGGTCACTGTCATCCTACATGAGATGACGATATACCAGCACATGGCCAGACTGTATGACCTGGAGCCCAAGGAGCACGTCATGTCATTTCTCCAGGCTGTGGAACCCCTGGATGAGGAGGAGAGGTGAGGCCGGCCGGGGTCAGGCATGGGCTGCAGCTGCCGGTAGGCTCTGGGGGAAGGGCTCCCTGACGTGTGGCTCCAGGGGCTCACAGGTGTCCCTCTGTCCTGCAGCTACAGCCTGTCCTGCCAGCTGGAGCCCCCAGGCCAGGGGGCCAGCAGAAAGGGACTGTTGCGGTTCTTTAGGTCCCACAAGATTTAAACTTCCTGACCAGGGCCAGGTGAGTTTCTGGGCTGGGGCGATCGGCAGGGGGTGGGCTGCTCCTCAGCTTCAGGGAACCTTCGGGCCATGCTGGGTGTGGGGGCGTCCTAAAGACCGGTGGGGCTGGGGTCCCAGCTCCACAGCCGACCAGTCCTGTCAGACTGAAGGGTGGTTCCCCTCCCCCTCTGGGACCCAGCCTCCTCCTCTGTGAGTAGGTGATGCTCAGGAGCCTTCCCGTGACAGGGACTTCCGGGGTGCTGGTGATTGACAGGACCCTCAGCACAGGGCCCGGAACCCAGAGAGCAGTGGGGACGGGGTGGAAGCAGGATAATGGGGGGAACCCGGGATAACCTGCCTCTTCTGCTCACCCGCATGGCCCTGTAGCTGCTGTCATTGGGCCCACGGCCCTGCTGGTGTCCTGGCTGTGTGAGGAGGAGAGCTTCTTCCCCTTCGGGCAGGCGGCACCTGGCGCCCCAGGACCCCAGTCTGCTTGCTGCTCCTCCTCCTCCCGCTGCTCATCCTGAGCCTGAGCTGCTCCCCAGGCTGCCGCTGTATCCTCAAGGACCCATACGTAGCTGTGGCCAACTTGGCCACCTTCGTGCTGTGTCGTCCCCTCTGCTCATGGCCCACTGGACAGAGGCGAGCCGCCCCACCGTATGGAGGATGTTCTCCTTCATGCAGGTGGCCTCCCGCCGTGACGCCAACTCCTGCCTGGGCACCATCAGCCCCCGAGTTGTAGCCACAGGGTTCCAGGAAGAGATGGGGGCCTTTCCCGGGATGGACATGGACACGGCGCAGTGCTGCGTGGGACCACAGCCCCCTGGTTCCCAGTGGAGGCATCCGAGGATGCAGGAGTGGCCGGCTGTCTCAGGGTTCCGGAGCTTGCTTCCAGGGGAGCCCCCTGTGCAACTCCCTCCCCTCATCCCTGAGAAATAGCCTCCCCAGGCGCAGTGTGGGCTGGGTGCTTGTTGTGTCTGAGGTTAATGGTTCCTGGGGGTTGGGGTCATCCCTGTGCAGAATGTAATAAATGATGAATGGATTGCCACCACACTGCTCTTTCTTCTCAAAGCTCTGCCCCTCCTGCAGACATCATGTGCCCCAGCCCACCCCACCCCCAGCCCTTAAACTCTCTGATGCAGGGGGGCCCTGACCTCCTCCAGGTTGTCATCCATCCTCTGTCCTCCCCCCATAAGGTGCTCAGGAAGAGCGGGGTGCTCTAAGCCCCAGGCTGGCACACCTTGGCAACACTGGGGAGGGCTGTTCAAACACAAACTGAACCTTATTTCCTGTCACCTATAGATTATGATCAGACACAGAAACTTGCTGATTAGAAGCCCCAGGGTGTCTCTTCACATCTTGAACACCACTGCAGATGTACCCAAGTAGATCCCTCGGCTGCAGGGCACCAGTCTAGCACTGTCCCATTTAATGAGACACAGCTGCTCCACACATTCCAGAAAAGTCCTTTTCAAACAACGCTGAACTTGGTCACCTCCAAGAGGTGCACTCCTTACACTGGGGGGCTTTCTGTGAGCCCAATTTCTCCATGCTTCACACCTCAGAGCACCCCCCAAAGTTCCCAGGTCCCCCAGTCCTCCCCCATGGTGCCCCTCAGCCATCCATCCCCAGGCTAGGCTGGTGTGAGGCCCCTGGTGTCCCGCTCCTGGGTCCTGGCTGAGCGGCCTGATATCTGTGACAAAAGGCTGGGGAGGCTGAGCAGAGGCACTTGGCTCTGATTCTCCCCATAATGCTCTCCCAGGGCTCTCAGGATGTGTTCACCCTCCCAGGAGGGGAGGCCTGGCCTGGAGGGGAGTTCCAGGATCAGCACAAACACCCCCTTGGGGGGCTCCAGGCTGGAGACAAGTCTCCAGGTCTTATGCTGCAGGTGGAGCTCCAGACTAGGAATAGGGAAGGAAGGAATTCATGCTGTGTGGCAGGTCAAGTACAAGCCTCTAGAACGCCATCTATGGTATATATTCCAGGAGAGACTACAGACTGATGTCACCACCAAGGATTTGAAAGGTATGGTGATTTCCACATTCCCTTATTCAAGTCACTCATTCACCCTACTCAGAAAATGGATGAATCTTGGAGATGACAGTGCATGACTGCCGCTTCCATCCTACACTAGATCCGGACGCAAAAGCACTTGGCCGCACTGTATGACCTGGAGCCCGACAAGCACTTCATGTCATTTCTCCAGGCCATGGAGCCCCTGGATGAGGAGGAGGGGTGAGGCCCGGCAGGAGTCCTGTGTGGGCTCCAGCAACTGGTGAAGGAGCTTGGATTTGAACACCTGGTGGTCTGTCTCTAGGACAAGCACATTTCATTCCCAGAAAGTATATGGGGGTAAGGGGGAGACCTCCCTGAATGGCCACAGCGGCTGTCCTAGCTTTCCTTTCTTTCTTTTTGTTTTGGATCTGAAATCATACCTTTTATTTACTCAGAGAGTGAGTGGTGTTGGTTCCCTATGTCTCAGTTCTCCACAGGGTGATGCAGCGAGAGGCAAAAATACCCTATGTGCACACTGGGGTTCGCACCACAAGGAAGGAATTCTGAAATCATGAAACTTGGAGCTTACACTGATAGCTGGCACTTTGGTCCATTTGCCTTTCTGGAGATGGAAATAGAGATGTTTGCTCTGGCATGTAAACAGATCCTCTCTCTGGAAGAGAAGGAAAGGTCTCCTCTATTTCTTAAATAGCCTGGAGTGTAAACATAAGGCTCTGGGGAGAGAGGAAATGTTCTATCTGTCTGGTGGGCTCTGTCTTTTGGATCCTTATGCAGTCATATTTAACCCAGATACCAAAGCTCTTTGCTCAGAAAGTCCTGACCATACACAAAAGTGAAAATATTCATGAAGCATTGTTTCCTGACAAGTATGTCGGCAGTGAGCATCCATGAGATGGGAAATGTGATTCTGCGGTTATGTCATTAGTCTTGTTTCTTCATGCTTTGTGCGGCTCCAGCTGAGGGTGATTTTGGTGTTTAAAGATGAGCAAACCAGCTGCTTCCTCAGGTATGTAACTGAGGACACAGTGCTCTACCGTGGTTACGTAAGGAAACCCTGCGAGGTTTATTAAGATGCACGCAGGTCTCTGTTTCCTAAGAAATTTGAAGTGCAATTTTGTCAGTTAAAACCACAATGAGATATCACTTCACACCAGTTAGGATGGCCAACACCCAAAAGATAAACAACAACAAATGTTGGCGAGGCTGTGGAGAAAGGGGAACCCTGCTACACTGCTGGTGGGAATGTAAACTAGTTCAACCATTGTGGAAAGCACTATGGAGGTTCCTCAAAAAACTGAAAATAGAAATACCATTTGACTCAGGAATTCCACTTCTAGGAATTTACCCTAAGAATGCAGCAGCACAGTTTGAAAAAGACAGATGCACCCCTATGTTTATCGCAGCACTATTTACAGAAGCCAAGAAATGAAAGCAACCTAAGTGTCCATCAGTAGATGAATGGATAAAGAAGATGTGGTACATATACACAATGGAATATTATTCAGCCATAAGAAGAAAACAAATCCTACTATTTGCAACAACATGGATGGGGCTAGAGGGTATTATGCTCAGTGAAATAAGCCAGTCGGAGAGAGACAAGTACCAAATGATTTCACTCATATGTGGAGCATAAGAACAAAGAAAAACTGAAGGAACAAAACAGCAGCAGACTCACAGAGCCCAAGAATGGACTAACAGTTACCAAAGGGAAAGGGACTGGGGAGGAGGACTGGTGGGGAGGGAGGGAGAAGGGGGAAAAGGGGCATTACGATTAGCACACATAATGTAGCGGGGGGAGGGACATGGGAAAGGCAGTACAACACAGAGAAGACAGGCAATGATTCTATGGCATCTTAGTACACTGATGGACAGTGACTGTAATGGGGTGTGTGGTGGGGACTTGATAATAGGGGGAGTCTAGTAACCATAATGTTGTTCAAGTAATTGTACATTAATGGTACCAAAATAAAAAAATACATAGTCTAATAAAATAATTACTTTCGCCACTTTCCCAAATGCTAATTAATACCTTAGAACACTTTCAATTCTCCTACCTTTTCTGACTTTTATTACTGTTATCATGCACTTTAATTCTACATAGTCTAATCTCCAGGAGAGCTCACTCTAGAACTCACAAACATTCACCTCTCTTCTTAAATTGCCTTGTCCTTTCTTCTTCGTTTCTCGCTGCATTGCTGGTTTTCAACTTGGGGTTACTTTCCTTTGGACTTAAGAACTCACTCTAGTAGTTCTTCTAATTCAAGGCTGCCAACTATGAAGTGTCTTACTTTACCTTTTCCTTAAAACATCTTTGTGGTTAATGCTGCTGCTGAGTGTAGAATTCTGGTTTGACATGAAAATTTCTCTTAGCATTTTAAAAATGGTGCTCTGTTGATATCTACCTTATGTGGATATGTTTAGACATCACCTATCAGCCTTCTTCTTGCGTATTTGGCCTCTGATTTCCCTGAAGTCTGTTACGTTAATTCTGGTTTTTCTATCATACTGTAACCCCTTATGGTTTACAGTGTAGATATTGTGCTTAGGGCATGTTAACTGCATGTGTGGACTGCCGTCCTTCATCAGCGGGGAGCACGCTGGGTTTTTCCACCTGTGGTATCAATTCCTTACCCCGCTTTCCCTCCACTCCTCTTTCAATCACATCCCACTTCTCCTTCCACTCTGTCCTGACATCTCCAATTTTGTTCACACTGCACTTTTGTTAAGATATTTGTTCTTCAACTGTCGTGCCATTCAGGAATCCAGCCTTTGCTGGAATCAATCACTTCTTAATTTAACTTATTAATTTAAGTTCTAACATAAACACAAAACATAGCCTTAATTTGGAACACAGCAGAGCTCTTTCATTTCACAATGAGGAGAAATGCAGGTTCTGCATTCTCATGCAGAGAAACACAGAAAGGAGAAAATGACAATCTGGATCACACTAAGATAGATTATGAGCTGGTTTTTATCAAAATTCACCAGTGAGAGAGAGCAGTGGAAAGCCTGGGTGGGAGAGATTCAAATTACCTGCATCTGGTAAAGGGGATCAAGCCAAATTAGGTAAATAATTTCATCCAATAAAACAAAGTACTGAAAGCCCACTAGAAAAACATGGCCAAAGCTAGAACACACATTATTAGATAGAAGAGGATAAGCAAATAACTGAAGTGTTTTTAAAAAGCTTTACCATGTTTAATTTCAGGGAAATGCTAATAAAAGTTGCAATGAGCTGTTATAAGACAGAAATCAGGTTAGATGAATGAAAAAAATACCAGGAATACCACATGCTCCCCAGGTTCTGGAACAATCAGATCATTCATGTAGGGCTAGTGAGAATTTAAATTGGTAGAACCTCTTTGGAAAACAGCCGGCATCTACTAAGGCTGTGTACACGCCTACAGTGGTCCCTGCACACAAACATCCCCAATATTGTGCACCTGTTTGGTCCCAACAACCAGAGTCAAAATCACTGTTCTAGAAACTGACCAAATGCTCATGAACAGGGAATGGATATACACAGCGCTCTCTGCACCCCAGAGAACCCCACACAGCAACCAGAATTTACAAATAATTACTGACAGAGGAAGAATCTCCCACATCAATTGTTGAGACACAGACAGATGCAGACACAGCCCAAGGATGTACAAGGATTCCGATTTTTCTACATCCCTGCCAACACTTCTTTTTATAATAGCCATTCTACATGAGGAGTGATTATATTTTGGTTTTGATTTACATTTCTCTGATTATTAGTAATGTTGAACATCTCCACATGTGAATCTTCCCCATTTCTCTGTCTATAAAGAAGTATCTATTCAAGTTCTTGGCTCACTTTCCAATTATTTTCCCTTCTGAGTTGTAGAAAACAACTTACAGATTTTGGATATTAATCCCTTATCTGTTAGACGATTTTCAAGTATTTTCCCCAATCTGTAGGTTGCCTTTCCATTTGATTATTTCTTTTGCGGTACAGAGCTTTTTAGTTTTATGCAGCCCCTCTTGTTTGTTTTTGTTTGTTATTTGCGCTTTGGGGCATCTGACCTAAAGTGATCAGCAGATTCAATGTTGTCCCCATAAATACCACAATGATTATTTGACAAAAATATTTTTAAAAACCCCTGACATTCAGATGGAACCACAAAAGACCCAGAAGCGCTAATCAATCTTGAGAGAGAACAAAATGGGGGGAATCACACTTCCTGACTGCAAACTATAGTACGAGTTACAGTAATTAAATCAGTGTGGTCCTGGCATAATGATGCACGTGTAACTCAACAGAATAGAAGAGAGAGAGCCCAGAAATAAACAGACAACCAACGACTAAGGAACCAAATGTGAATAGGAATGGGGAAAGGATAGAATCTTTGACAGCTGGGAAAACTGGATAAACCCGTTAAAGGGCTCTCCTGCTAGCTTATGCTCTCTCCTCGCCCTCTCCTCCCCCTTCTCTCTCACTCTCTCTGTCTCTGTCTCTCTGTCTCTCTCTCTCTCTCTCACACACACACACAAAAACACACACACACACACAGTCATTAAATACCAGTGGTCCTTAGCCATAACATGGATGTATTAAACCCTGCATTTTCAGATACCCTAAAGTTTTAAATGGAGTGTTTCCAGCAGGCAAGCAGAGGGCCAAAGAAGATGGGATATGGAAACCTCAAGCTGGTCAGTGGAACAGAAAGCTGGGTCACCTCAGGGCTGTGCAGTCCTGGCAGGTGACGTTAAGAGAGCTGTGCCTGGGTCCTGGCCAGGGCTGGGGACAGACATCCCTGTCCCTGTACACAGGAGCCCCAGCCTAACCCAGCTGTCATCAGGAGGGCAGCCACACAGGCCCCCCCAGAAGCCAGGCAGGAGAGAGGGAACAGCCTAGACTGAAGTCCAGCTCTCCCGCCGAGCATGGAGGGAGCCGTAAGGCAAGCAGTGACTACACAGCAGTGGGGGTGGGCCAAGTCCCCACCCAATTCAGGGAGAGGGAGAAGTGGGTTTGCTTTGTTACACTCTATGGGTTACATGCAGGTTATTTAGTAAACCGGGAAGAGAATTACAATAGCATTTTCTTTCTTTCTTTTAAAGCCTCTGAAAACATCTTGTCAGAGAGGCCACATGACGGGGCCTGGAGGTGTGCTGGCAGCCGCAGGTGCAGGTGAAGCTGGTCACTGCCCGAGCCCCCTCCGCAGCAGTCACACGGGACTCCTCCAGGCTCTGGCCCTGCCCCTGCCGTTCCTTTTCAATCCGACCCACCTTCAGGCCCCAGAGGACCAGCCAGCCCCTCCCACGCCCAGTCCTCAGCTACCCAGCCCCACAGCAGTGCCAGCTCCTCTGCCTCCTCGCCTGCCTCTCAGCTCAGGTGCAGGACGGAGCTAAACACCATCTGCACTGTGGTTGCAGTAGTGAGGACGATCCAGAGGAGCAAGAATTCAGGGCAGACGGCAGCACGTGAGGAAGAGAGCAGAGTAACAGTAGGGCATCTTCGTGCAGCGCGCTCCTTGGTCTCAAACATGGATTCCTCACAGCAAAGCGATCGCTGTGCTATCAGCTCTGACCTGGCTACCTGGGGTCAAGGCACCATTCACCTCAGCAGGCGCTTAGGAATTACGGCATCAAGATTTAGGGTGTGGTTGCATTTTCTTGCTTAGTAAAGTTCACTGCTTCTGGCACCCTTAGAAGCAGCTCTGTTCCTGGAACCATTGAATCGGTTAGGAAAAAACAAAGTTGTGGTGATGGGAGGAAGCACAGAAAAGTGCACTAGCAACCTCTCCCAAGACCCCCTTCCCCAGATCCCCTGGAGAAGCAGAGGAATCTACCCTCCCTTACCAACCTCCTGTTGACTGTGAGCACGCACTCTTGAAGGCATGTAAGCCAGCCCCTTGTGCCTTTATCTCCCATTTTAGACAGCCAATGTTCCAACGGCCCGCTCCAATTTTCTATTAAACCATTGCTCCGAGAGTGACATGCAACACTGTGCATCCGTCTGATGGGATGTTTCTTGGCCCTCCGTGGAACACCATGGTCGGTAAAGCGTGTCCCCTGGTCACAGATGTAACTTGACTGTCCAAACTGGTACAGAATCTTCAGTTCCAAACCTTAAATGGTATCTTCAGCATTTGCATGTACCACTGGGTATGCAAAGCGTAGTCCAGAAGAAGTGTCTACTCTGCTAACAACCTGCTTACAGCCTCCAAGAGGTACTAGCATTGTCCATTGTAACCCACTGGCCAGCTATGTGCAGGGCGTGCCCACAGGGGAACTTTCCCCATAGCCAAATGCAGTCTCTGTCTCTTTAGCTGACAGTTGAACAGGTCTTGCTGGCATTCTGTGCCTCACAGGGTGCAAGAGGAATACGTGTAGACTCAGCCTGTGCATGCGCTGCTGCAGCTCCCCACGGCCACTCTTTGTATGGACCCCGGTGGCCGCCTCCAAGGGCAGCACCAGCAGGCTCACCTGGTGGCTCCAATCACCTCCCACTCCTAGAAAGGCTTCTTCTGATGCAAACCAATACGGTCTGCTTTAACGTGCCCCTCAAATTCCCAGGCAATATCCATATGGCCGTCGCCCACACGGGCATATCTTTCATAGTCCAGTTTCCCATTTCCTGTCTCCCTGGCCACATAGCCAGGCCAGTGGTCACAGCCTCGGGTCATAGGAACCCCAGCACGAGGGGCTTTCCTCACTGCTCCATTCTCCCATCACTGCCCAGAAAAGGGCACGGAATTCAGCCCACTGAGATCATTTTGTTCTCCTTCCTCCCAGCCAGTCTTGCCATCCTCGGGCCTTACTGCAGCAGCTCTCCAACAAGGATACTGTCCATGCCTCCTGGAACTGCCATCTGTAACCAAGCAGCTCTGTCGTTCAGCTGAGAGCTGTTCCTAGGGCACTGTCCATGCAGCTCCCCGGGGGCTCCAGCGTCGGTCCCAGAGGAGATGAGGCTGCCTGCCCATGGATCTGTGGGGGCCTTCTTATAGTCCCCTGGCAGCCTGCCCCTGCAGGAACCATATCTGCTTGATTATGGGACTCTTCTGGGCTCTGCCTTCCCCATTAGGGTGTTTCTCTGACATCACCCAACATGTACGGGTATCTCAGGTTTCAAAATTGTTTTATGTACTTCGGTCACTTAAGCAGTCTTGATTAATTCCCAATAGCATGTCAATAATTATCTCTCAAGTGGTGTGTACAAGGCAGCAGCATGTGGGAATAATTTTCTGGTCCAAAATCCCAAGAGTCACAGCTGGGAGGTGCTCATTTTCTTTTTTTGCCACAAGCTGCAGTTTGCATGGGTGTGGGGGGCAGACACTTCCAAAATTAGGTCTGAGAGGGGGTCACAAGGGCCCGATGGTGTCAAGAACACAGCTTCCATGTATAGTTCTGACGTGGCCCGCTTCTGTCCAGGACCCCACTCAGATGCAGCTTTCTTTCGTGGAGTCTTACACACAGGAGCTAGAAACAGTCCCCGGTGTGGAATACGAGTCCTCCAAAATCCAAATAATCCAAACAAGTGCTGGGCTTCTTGTTTGGACCTGGTGGGGGAGTGACAGCAGTTAATTGATAGTCACACTTGTGGAATATCCCGTGTGGCTCCTGCGTGCGTTGTTCCTATGAATTTCACTGAGCAGGACCTTGGACCTTCACTGGATTTATTAACCAGCCCTGGTTGGTCACGTATGTCCTTGTTGCCCTGAAATCAGTCCTGGCCAGCTCTTCTGTTTCTGGTATTACCATAATGTCACAAATATCGTGTATTATTACACTTGAACCTTGTACCAAGTCCAAATCCCTCCTGACCACGTGGTGACAATCAGCCGGGGAGCTCAGATCCCTGCCTAGCACAGCAGAGGCAACCTGGGATCCTTTCCCCATCTGAAGGCAAACTGGGCTTGGCTCTTTTCAGGAATTGAGATGGAGAAGAAAGCATTTGCAAGGTCCATCCAGGGGTACCAGCCTCCTCCAACCTGCTGTACTTTCTGTATGGCTGAGACCATGCCTGGGACTGCTGGGACTATGGGCGGTACCCACTTCATCTAAGCTTGAATAGTCTCTATGTGCCATCCACCTCTGCACAGGCCACACAGGACTACTGCACAGCAAATCTGGGGACACCAGCGCTCCAGTTTCCAGCATGTCACTCCTAAGAATGGTGATATGTTTGTCAAGTTCCAGCCATTCCCAATTTAGCATGTCCGACTAAAAAGGCCTGAGGGTGGGCTTACATGCCTTCTGTGTTACTGTATTAGGCAGGGGAAGCCAACCCCAGTCAAACACAGTATCCATCCCAATAATACTTTCAGGTAAAGGGGATGCAACCACCTCAAGCAAAACCTGCTCAAACACCCAATTTTCATCCAAACTTCTACCTCAATACCATCAGCCACTGCATCTCCATATCTTCCCAATCTAACGTTAGCCCCTGCTAAGACTTCACCAACAGGTTTGGAAATCACAGAGCATTGGGCTCCTGTACCAAGGAGTCCCAGGGCCATTTTCCCCCTTCCCTGGCCATTTTTCTCACACATCCAACTAAAACGCTCTGTACTGCGAAGGACACCACCAACCATACAGAAGAACAATGTACTGAATGGTAGAAGATGTTCGCACATGACATATTCAATTTGGGGTTAACATACAAAACATACAAAGTACTCCTACAACTACTATTGAAAAGACAATCCAATTTGAAAAAATGGGCAGAGGACCTAGACAGGCATTTTTCCAAGGAAGTCATGTAGATGGCCAACTGACACGTGGAAAGAGGCTCAGTATCATTAATCGTCAGGGAAATGCAAATCAACCACAATGAGATCTCAATTCAAATCTGTTAGAACGAAAGTTAGAATTGAAGACAAAAAGTAAGTAGACAAGGATGTGGAGAAAAAGCAACCCTTGATTTTTCGGAATGGGAACTGCTGTATCCAATGCAAAGAACAGTATGAAGCCTCCTCAAACAATTCAAAAATAAAACTCCCATATATCCCAGCAATTCTGCTTTAGTATTTACCCCAAGAAAGTGAAAATACTAATTTGAAAAGACATATGCATCTCTATGTTCACTGCAGCATTATTTACAATAGACAAGATAAGGAAGCAGCCTAAATGTCTGTAGATACACGAATGGGTAAACATGTGAGACACATGCACGCGCGCGCACACACACACACACACACACACACACACACACACACACACACAGTGGCATATTACTCAGCTTTAAGAAAGAAAAAAAACCCCTGCCATTTGGGACAACAGTAACAATATCAGTCTCCTTCAGAGCACCTGCCCTTGACATGAGGTGCTGTGAACTGTACTTGCCCTCTGTGACCTTCTTCCCCATAAAACACAACTCCAAGTAATTACAAGAAAAACGTCATGTTAAATGCGATTGGGGAAAGATTCTACAATATTAATGGCGAAGAATCTTGAAATGGAAAAGATCATCCAAAACAAAGAATGTCTCAGAAATGCCAACAACAAAGAGTGTCCTAAGGAGACGAGGTCACTGGATGTACTGAGGTGTCCTGAACTGGATCTTCGAGAAAGGGTCCAACTACGGAAATCTGAGGGAAAGAATGGATGGCAGATGGTGACAGTGCAGCATCACTGTTTGTAATTGTAACAACGAACTGTAATGATAGTAGGAAGAGGCGAGGTGATCTGAGCAAACTGCAAAACCCGGCCCTTTCTTTGCAAATTTCCTGTAAATCTGAAACTATCTTAAAATACAAATGCACTAAAACACTTTTCATAGTTCAACACTTATTACCTTTAAACTATCTGTTAGAAATTACTATTATTTTTAATTGTCAACTAGTTCTGTTTTGTTTTTGAAAGATACTATTTATGTCACAGAGAAATAATTAACCCAGGAAGATAATTTCCAAAGTATGGTACGGTTTTCACATTTAATGGAGAATGCGTGTGCATATTTACGTATTATACATGATTTTATTTGGCAGGGTCTTTTTTAAGTCATTGTTTCACTGGTATGGCTGTGTCCTGGGGTCCCGCTGAAAAAACGTCATCATAAATCTATGTAGAGATTCAGATACTATGGGTGTGTATTTCACTTCATGGCTGAACATATTCAAAAGACTGCTTAAAAGAACATAAAATGAAGTGGTCCAGTGTGACTGGCTCACAAACTCCAAGAATATCTCTATATTTCAGTAGTAATGAAACAAAATCAACTGTCTGTAACTCAAATACTCAGACTACAATAACAAGAACAGACGTGTGACCATGAAGAGATTCAATGTTTCATCTCGATATTTTCTAATCAGAAAATGTCTAAAATATATTCAAACATCATTTCCTAGGAGAAAGTGAGCAAACAGTGAAAAAAATCAAAGAATTAGTACTGGCAGACATTCCGGCAAATGATGGTAGGTGTTGATACACTGTGTGCCAGACGTAAGTGATTCTTAGGCGATCACACAGAATTATTCAAAGCTAGAACACTGGAATGCTCCACAATTTGATAAAACTTACATGTTGATGTAATTCTTTATAGTTAATGATATATGTGAACATAAAAAGTGATCTGTTGCTTTGTGCTTACAATTCAAAAGGAACATATAACATGCCTAAGAAACCAGGTTAGATCTGAAATACAACTGAGAACATAAAAAGCTAATGGTTTTCCTACACTTTTGATTGCATAAGAGAAGTAACCCCGTATGAATGCGTCAGAGGACAAGCTATGTTTAAGGTAAGGGAACTGCCATCATCACAGAAGCACGGCCCCTCAACAGCCCCAAAGGCTCATCTAGGAGAGACTCACACCACTGCCCCTCTCGGTCTACAATCACAGGAAATGCAAAAATAGGAAAGGAACGCGGGACAGAGAGAACTGGCAAACAAACAGTGATTAGAAAGAGTAATTTTTACACTAGCCTCTGGGGATATCCTGCCAAGTGTTTCTATGCAGTTTTAGAAAGATTTGGCTTGAAATGTGGTGGGAACCACTCTGAACCATGAAGTTAGTTAATGTAATAAACCAGGACAGGAGAGCAAAAAGGACCAATGGTGTGTCTCCTGTGTATAAGGCCAAGGTGTAGGGGCTTTATTTCTACTACATCACTTCATGTCGACATGACTGATGTGACTTTACTCATCACCTTCATACATGTGTAAAAAATTACTTCACAATCATTTCCCTAAACAGAAATGCAAGGACATAAATATTCTTAGAATTCCTGCCACCTTCACCCAACTCTTTAGGCTTAGCACCTTTCTCATACGAACAGGAAGAAACATAGCTCTAAAAGCTACCATTCCATTTCAAAAAGAACTCACATCTAAGTGTCTAAATGCAGTGAAACGCCACCTCCACCTTGACAGCAGAGAGGGGAGCAGTTTCCCAGCAAGCTAGCTGGCCTGCCACCTCAGCAAGCCCAAGGGCCACTAATCCACACCAGGCCTGGGTGTCCCCAAAAGTTGGCTCCCTTACCTGTGACTACCCATGCTCCCTGGAGATGGGCCATCAGGCAGGGCCACAGGGACGACATCAGCACACAGGCACAAAGACCTAATGGGCCTGCACCTACCTCGGCCCCCACAGGCCAGCCAGGATTCTCCCTGTGTGGGGCCTCACATCCAGCACCTGGTCAGCTTCTCTCTCCGTGAGGGCGTCCCCTTGCCTTGGAGCCTGGGTGACAGTGGTCAATCACCTCCTCTACCAGGCCTACTGGGTTTCACCACTCCTTACCACCGTGGCCTGCACCTTGCCTTGATGTCCCTCTTGCCTTCCCACTAAGCAAGAGTCACCTCAGAGCTCTGGATTTAGTGCGACCTTACCAGTGTGCTCCTACTTTACGCCTTTTGGGAGTTGTAATCTAGATCCTAGTTTTCTCTGCACAGCTTTAGCATAGTACACTCGGGATCATTCCTTGAGAGCCCCCTGTCTGTCCGATAAGTGCAGGGACTGTGTGACCTCTCGCTGCCAGAGCCTTGGTCAGAGTCACAAGCCTGTTTCACTTACCTGGGGCTGCAGGTAAGGAAATGCCACAGCCCCAGGGTGGCTGCCTCTAAGGAAGGGAGGTTAATAGAATAAAGCCATTTACATGTTGGACTCAGGTTCCAGCTTGACTACTTCACAGATTTCATTTACATTATACAGGAGAAAGTGGCGCAGGCCGAAGAGGACTGCTTTGAATGAGGAGCAGGGGAACTATTTCCAAAGCCAGAGATAAAATTCAGAATCTGCCACAGACATTTATGGGTGGGGAGGGGGTCTATACTCATAAAACACCAGTTTCTGCCACTGCCTGGTAGACAAGAGGTCAGGGGTCATCTGCAACTCTCACATAGTCAGCAACCTGGCTGAAGTTCACTCAGCACCATTGGATGGATGAGCTGGAGCCGAGATCCAAGGACCACTGTCTACTAGTCCGATATGTCCGCGCAGTCCACAGATCAGGAGAGGAAAGTAGGAGATCCGCTCAGCCACTCCCCGACATTCCCATCCATCCAGAGGTGGGGGATCAAGGAGTGACAGACACTGGGAAACCTCTCACACAAGACTTAAGACTGGTAGATGATGATTATTGTCTTTAAGTGGCTAATCGCTGCCCACACACATTTTTATAACATAAACACAACAGCATTTCGTCAGGAATAAGAGCGAAGCATACATCTCCTACCTTGCGGTGGTACACATCAGGTTCCGCGACACTGATGAAGTAAGAAGAGTTAGGGACGCCCTCTGCCTCACTGAGAGGCCAGGGCACCCTGAAGAAGCAGAGTGGAAGTCAGAGAGAGACAGAAAGAGAGACACTCCTCATGTATACCCAGTCGGGCTGTTGGCGTCTGCCTCCAGAGACGTGGGCCTTTGAGGAGCCACTGAAGTGTAGCCTCAGCCTAGACTCTCGCGGTTGCCCACGGCCTTCCTCAGTCCTTTGCATCCAGGGAGATGCCTCTGAAGGGGAATCCTGGCCTCCACTCAGGTGACTTTCCCGGCTCCCAAGGGAGACGGGGGAATCTACTGAGGGAGACGCAGGGGAACCTGTCGCTCGAGACTTTGAGGTCGGCAGCCGGGCTAGTCCCATTTAAGTGGCTGACGAGCGCCCGATGTTGTGTGCCATAGATGGCTTCCTTCTATAAGGACAGTGAAAGAAAAGTCAGACTTGGATGCTGATAACGCTCTTCCGAAGTTATCCCGGATGAGCATTCAAAAATGATGCAGCTTCTCACACCACAAGGGTATGAAACTAGAAATAAATTATGCAAATAAAATGAAAAAGACTACCATCATGTGGAGGCTTAACAACATGCTCCCAAATAACCAATGCATCAATGACCAAATAAAACAAGAAATCAAGCAATATATGGAGAAAAATGAAAACAATAATTCAACAACCAAAAATCTGTGGGACACAGAGAAGGCGGTGCTAAGAGGAAGTACATTGCAATACAGGCCTACCTCAGGGAAGAAGAACAATCCCATATGAACAGTCTAAACTCACACTTATCACTATTAGAAAAAGAACAAATGAGGCCCAAAGTCAGCAGGAGGAACATAACAAATATTAGAGCAAAAATAAAGAAAATCGAGAAGAAAAAGCCATACAAAGAATCAATGAAAGCAGGAGCTGATTCTTGAGAAAATAAACAAAATAGATAAACCCCTAGTCAGACTAATCAAGAAAAAAAGAGAGCCTGCACACATAAAGAGAATCAGAATTTAGAAAGGAAAAATCACTACAGAAACCACAGAAATACATAGAAATATTAGAGAACACAATGAAAAATTATAAGCTAACAAACTGGATAAGCTACAAGAAACGGACAACTTTCTAGAAAAATGCAAGCCTCCAAGGCTAACCCAGAAAGTACAGAAAATCTGAACAAACCAATTACTAGCAACAAAATTGAAGTGGTAATAAAAAAACTACCTAAGAATAAAACAGCTGGACTAGATGGCTTCACGCTGACTTTAATCAAACATTTAGTGAAGACCTAATAACCATCCTCCTCAAACTTTTCCAAAAGTAGAAGAGGAAGGAATACTTCCAAACTCATTCTACGAGGCCAGCATCACCTTAATACCAAAACCAGGCAAAGACACCACAAAAAAAGAAAATTACAGACCAAAATCACTGACAAACATACATGCAAAAATACTCAACAATCCACTTCCGGAATTTACTCTAAGAATACTGCAGCCCAGTTTGAGAAAGATAGATGCCCCCCTTTGTTTATCTCAGCACTATTTACAATAGCCAAGAAATGGAAGCAACCTAAGTGTCCATCAGTAGATGAATGGATAAAGAAGATGTGGTACATATACACAATGGAATATTATTCAGGCATGAGAAGAAAACAAATCCTACCATTTGCAACAACAGGGATGGAGCTAGAGGGTATTATGCTCAGTGAAATAAGCCAGGCGGAGAAAGACAAGTACCGAATGATTTTACTCATATGTGGAGTATAAGAACAATGAAAAACTGAAGGAACAAAACAGCAGCAGAATCATAGAACCCAAGAAGGGACTAACAGTTACCAAAGGAAAATGGAGTGGGGAGGATGGGCGGGAAGGGAGGGATAAGGGGGAAAAAGAAAGGGAGCATTACGATTAGCATGTATAATAAGGGGGGGCATAGGAAGGGCTGTGCAACACAGAGAAGACAAGTAGTGATTCTACAATATCATACTACGCTGATGGACAGTGACTGTAAAGGGGTTTGTCGGGGGGGACTTGGTGAAGGGGAGAGTCTAGTAAACATAATGTTCTTCATGTCATTGTAGATTAATGATAACAAAATTTTTTAAAAATTAGAAATAAATAAATAAATACAATAAGACCATCAGAGTTAATACCATTACCTTTGTGGTAAGATAGAGCTAAATTTAACATAGTGCTCCACTTATTGTTAAAAGGCCACACATTAACTGGTGAATAGCCTTAGTTTCTTCACTTCTAAAAGAGGGAAGGATAACAGAGCCAACCTCACAGTATATAATTTAACATAATTAGCACAATTCCCATTGCACAGCAAATACACAGTAAGTATTAGCATGTATCTATTATAAGTTCTTCCTATCAAACATGAACTCATGAAGGTAAGTTTTTGATGGAGACTATAGGACCAACCTTAGATAGGCTGGTAAGGACCAGACTCTATTCAATACCCTGGAGATGTTACTTTTGCAAAGGCAATGTGCTATAAAGAATTTTTTTCCTTCTCTTTATGTTTCCAGTTAGCTCACACAATACACTTCTTGTTACTGAGAGCCACCAGTAGGGAAGCTCACTGTCATTAAAAGGTTGATCTTCTGGAAACAATGCTTAATAACAGGCATGAAAAAGTGTGAGTAATTCTGCATTTTGAAACACTGTCCTCAAGTTAATTTAACCTGAGCTGATGGTGAACCACCTAGAAAGTCTAGAATCAGTATGTTCAGGCTGAAATCAATGGACCAGAGAGAAGAGGAGACAAACTCCAATTGGCCACTTCATTCAGGTGAGCCTTGTGAAAAAAAAAGCAGGGGAACACACATTTTATATGCTCCTGATGCTAACAGTTCAGATTTGCAATGGCATTTTTTTGTATTGTATGTGTTCTCTAAAGGAAAACTCTATCTTTATGCATATATATGTGTGTGTGCTGCAGGTATAGTGGGAAAAACACTTTGTATATTGAAAAGACAAAAAATAAAAGTGGTTCTGAGCAAAAAAAAATACTCAACAAAATACTAGCACACTGAATTCAAAAAGACATCAAAAAGTCATCCATCATGAACAAGAAGGACTTATTCCAGGGAAGCAAGGATGGTACAGTATTAGAAAATCCATCATCATCATCCACCACATCAACAAAAAGGAGGACAAAAACCACATGATCATGCTCACAGATGCTGAAAAAGCATTCAACAAAATTCAACATTCATTCATGATAAAAACTCTCAACAAAATGGGTATACAGGGCAAGTACCTCAACATATTAAAGGCCATATATGACAAGCCCACAGCCAACAACATACTGAACACCAAGAAACTGAAAGCTTTTCCTCTAAGATCGGGAACAAGACAGTGATGCCCACTCTCCCCACTGTTATTCAACATAGTAGTGGAGCTCCTAGCCATGGCAATCAGACAAAACAAACAAATACAAGGCATCTAGATTGGTGAAAAATGAGTCAAACTGTCACTATCTGCAGATGACATGATACTGTACATAAAAAACCCTAAAGACTCCACTCCAAAACTACTACAACTAATATCTGAATTCAGCATAGTTACAGGATACAAAATTAATACACAGAAATCTGTTGCTTTACTAGACACTACCGATGAACTAGCAGAAAGAGAAATCAAAAAACAAGTCCATTCACAACTGCATCAACAGGAATAAAATACCTAGGAATAAACCCGACCAAGGAAGTGAAAGACCTACCATACGCTGAAAACTACAAGACACTCTTAACAGAAACTGAAGAGGACACTAAAATATGGAAACTCATCCCATGCTCTTGGCTAGATGAATTAGTATTGTCAAAATGGCCATCCTGTCTAAAGCAAACTACACATTCAATGCAATCCCCATCAAAATACCAACAGCATTCTTCAACAAACCAGACACATTATTACGAGATAAAAAGTACAGCATTTCGTCAGGAATAAGAGCGAAGCATACATCTCCTACCTTGCGGTGGTCAGCATCGGGTTCTGTGACACTGATGAAGTTAGAAGAGTTAGGGACACCCCCGGCCTCATTCAGAGGTCAGGGCGGCCTGAAGAAGCAGGCTGGAAGTCAGAGAGAGACAGAAAGAGAGACACTCCTCATGGATACCCAGTCGGGCTGTCGGGGTCTGATTCCAGACACGCGGGCCTTTGAGAAGCCGCTGAAGTGTAGCCTCAGCCTGGACTCTCGCAGGTGCCCACGGCCTTCCTCAGTCCCTCGCATCCAAGGAGATGCTCTGAAGGGGAAGAATCCTGGCCTCCACTCAGGTGACTTTCCCAGCTCCCAACGGAGATGAGGGATCCACTGAGGGAGACGCAGGGGAACCTGTCACTCGAGACTTTGAGATCGGCAGCCGGGCTAGTCCCATTTAAGTGGCTGACGAGCGCCCGATGTTCTGTGCCACAGACAGCTTCCTCCTATAAGGTCAGTGAAAGAAAAGGCAGGCTTGGATGGTGATAACTCATCTCCAAAGTTATCCTAGACAAGCCCCAGAAAATGATCCTCGGGTTCTTCTAGTCTGCAGAGTAAAAGAATGAACTTAGCAAACACCCAAGGTACGAGTGGCTTTCAGTGAGAGATAACAGTAAGAGGCCAGAGCTCCTGGCTCACCACTCCAGGAGAGGACAAGACAGCCCATAGTTATGCATTGTGTAGGGGTTTTATAGGCAGTTCAGAATTTTGGGAACCGGATAAAGGCTTAACGGTGTGCACTTGTTAAGTGGTCCCTGAATATTTAAAATTAACTTAACACACGAAATTTACTTCTCTGGTTTCTCCCTGGGATACAGGCGTCTTGGTTGGGGAGCATATCAGACAAGGCCTCCTGCCCAGCCCACAACATGGGCTGAGTTGTTGTCTGTCTGCTAAAGAATAAGTTAAGAATCTTATTACTTCCTCATTCTGAAGCAGAAAGGTAAATCCCAGATATCACAGGAGCTCCTCTCCTGATAGTAAATTAACTGCAACCAACAGAGCCATACAGATTTGACAGGTTAGAACTCCAAGTTCTGGGCAGAGCATCAAAACAACTGAGACTGGATTAAAGACAGTGGCGTGAGGGGTGAGACAGAGAACCCCTCGTAAAACCACATATAATATGAAAATATAATTAACACAACTAGTCCTGAAAGAGCACCAGGAGAGAGGCTGCACCAGACTGCATACACCTGGAGAAAAGAGCGGACTTCATGGAACAGGGCACCAGCACCATGCCCCTGCGACCCCAGACATCGCTCCAGGGGCTGAGCAGCTCCAGAGAGGAGAGCTTCTGGGCACTAGAGGGTGCCACATACAAATATGAAACGTCAAAGAAACCTGGTTCAAAGCAAAATCTCAACACCAGCGAAAGGACTGAGACTGAATTAATAAATCTTCCTGAAAGAGATTTCAAAATAAAAATCATAAACATGCTCATGGAGTTACAGAAAACTATTCAAGAACTCAGGAAAGAATTTTGGACGGAGATCTAATCGTTGAAGAGGACAATGGGGGGTATTAAAAGCAGATTAGATCTGGTGGACGAGACGATACATGGGACATGAACATAGAAACTAGGGAAGAGGAATACAGAGAAGATGAGGCACAGAGAGAAAAAAAGGATCTCTAGGAATGAAAGAATACTGAGAGAACTGCGTGACCAATTCAAATGGAACAATATTCATATTACAGGGGTGCCAGAAGAAAAAGGAGATAGAGAGAAAGGGACAGAAAGTGTCTTTGAGGAAGTCATTGCTGAACACTTCCCCAATCTGGGAAGGAGATAGTCTCTCAGGCCATAGAGGTGCACAGATCTCCCAACACAAGGGACCCAAGGAGGACAACACGTACACATATGATTAAAATGGCAAAGATCAAGGATATGGACAGACTATTAAAAGCACCCAGAGAGAGAAATAAGACCACGTACAAAGGAAAACCTATCAGGCTATCATCATTCTTCTCAGCAGAAACCTTACAGGCCAGAAGAGAATGGCATGATATATTTAATGCAATAAAAACAGAAGGGCCTTGACCCAAAAATACTGTATCCAGCACAACTATCATTTTAATTTGAAGGAGGGATTAAACAATTCCCAGACAAGCAAAAGTTGAGGCAATTTGCCTCCCACAAACCACCCTCTACAGGATATCTTAAAGGAACTGCTCTAGACGGAAGGACTCCTAAGGGAAAATAGATGTCACCAGAGAAAATAAAATCACAGCAAAGAAAGCAGACCAACCAAATACTACCTAAAGGCAAAAAAATAAAATCAACTATCCACAAAAGCAGTCAAAGGAAACACAGAGGAGGACAGAAGAGAACACGTAACATATAAAGAATGGAGGAGGAGGAATAAGAAGGGAGAGAAATAAATCATCATCCGACTGTGTTTATAATAGCTTAATATGAGAGTTAAGTTAGACAGTCAGGTAGTAAAGAAGCTACCCTTCAACCTTTGGTAACCACGAATCCAAAGCCTGCAACAGCAATAAGCATGTATCTTTTGATAGTCACCCTAAATGTAAATGGATTGAATGCACCAACCAGAAGACACAGAGTAACAGAACGGATAAAAAAGCAAGACCCATCTACACGCTGCTTACAAGAGACTCACCTCAAACTCAATACATACACAGACTAAAAGTGAAGGGATGGAAAAAGATATTTCATGCAAACAACAGGGAGAAAAAAGCAGGTGTTGCAGTACTTGTATCAGACAAAATAGACTTCAAAACAAAGAAAGTAACAAGAGATAATAAAGAAGGACATTACAGAATGATAAAGGCAGCAGTCCAACAACAGGATATAACCATTATAAATATATATGCACGCAACACAAGAGAACCGACATATGTGAAACAGACACTAACAGAATTAAAGGAGAAAATAGAATGCAATGCATTCATTCTAGGAGACTTCAACACACCACTCACTACAAAGGACAGATCAACCACACAGAAAATAAGTAAGGACACAGAGGCACTGAACAACACACTGGGAACAGATGGACCTAACAGACATCTACAGAACTCTACACCCAAAAATAGCAGGACTCACATTCTTCTCAAGTGCACACAGAACATTTTCCAGAATAGACCACATTACTAGGCCACAAAAAGAGCCTCAGTAAATTCAAAAAGGCTGAAATTCTACCAACCAACTTCTCAGATCACAAAGGTATAAAACGAGAAATAAATTTTACAAAGGAAACAAAAAGGCTCACAAACACATGGAGGCTTAACAACGTACTCCTAAATAATCAATGGATCTATGACCAAATTAAAACAGAGATCAAGCAATATATGGAGACAAATGACAACAAGAGCACAAAGCCCCAACTTCTGTGGGACGCAACGATGTCAGTTCTAAGAGGAAAGTATATAGCAATCCAGGCCTATTTAAAGAGGGAAGAACAATCCCAAATGAATAGTCTAAAGTCACATTTATTGAAACTGGAAAAGAAGAAGAAATGAGGCCCAAAGTCAGCATAAGAAAGGACATAATAAAGCTCAGAGAAGAAATAAATAAAATTGAGAAGAATAAAACAACAGAAAAAAATCAAAGAAACCAAGAGCTGGTTCTTGGAGAAAATAAACAAAATAGATAAACCATTAGCCAGACTTATTAAGAGAAAAAGAATCTACACACATAAACAGATTCAGAAGTGAGAAAAGAAAAATCACTACAACCCTACAGAAATACGAAGAATTGTTAGAGAATACTATGAAAATCTATATGCTAACAAAATGGATAACCAAGAAGAAGTGGACAACTTCCTAGAAATATACAATCTTCCAAGACTAACCGAGGAAGAAACAGAAAACCGAAACAGACCAATTACCAGCAAATGAAATTGAATCGGTAATCAAAAAACTACCCAAGAACAAAACCCCCGGGCCAGAAGGATTGACCCTGAATTCTATCAGACATACAGAGAAGACATAATACCCGTTCTCCTTAAAGTTTTCCAAAAAATGGAAGAGGAGGGAATATTTCCAAACTCATTCTATGAAGCCAGCATCTCTCTAAAACCAAAACCAGGCAAAGACCCCACAAAAAAGAAAAGAAGAGAACAATATCCCTGATGAATATAGATGCAGAATACTCAACAAAATATTAGTAAACCGAATTCAAAAATACATCAAGAGGATCATACACCGTGAGCAAGTGGGATTCATCTCAGCGATGCAAGGATGGCACAACAGTCGAAATCCATCAACATCATCCACCACATGATCAAAAAGGAGGACAAAAAACCACACAATCATCTCCACAGACACTGAAAAAGCATTCAACAAAATTCAACATTCATTCATGATAAAAACTCTCAACAAAATGGGTATACAGGGCAAGTACCTCAACATAATAAAGGCCATATATGACAAGCCCACAGCCAACATCACACTTAACAGCAAGAAGCTGAAAGCTTTTCCTCTAAGATTGGGAACAAGACAGGGATGCCCAATCTCCCCACTGTTATTCAACATAGTACTGGAGGTCCTTGCCACGGCAATCAGACAAAACAAAGAAATACAAGGCATCCAGATTGGTAAAGAACAAGTCAAACTGTCACTATCTGCAGATGACATGATATTATACATAAAAAACCCTAAAGGCTCCACTCTAAAACTACTACAACTAATATCCGAATTCAGCAAAGTTGCAGGATACAAAATTAATACACAGAAATCTGTTGCTTTCCCAGACACTACCGATGAACTAGCAGAAAGAGAAATCAGGAAAACAATTCCATTCACAATTGCATCAACAAGAATAAAATACCAAGAAATAAACCTAAGCAAGGAAGCGAAAGACCTACCATACGCTGAAAACTACAAGACACTCTTAACAGAAATTAAAGAGGACACTAACAAATGGAAACTCATCCCATGCTCATGGCTAGGAAGAATTAATATTGTCAAAATGGCCATCCTGCCTGAAGCAATCTACAGATACAATGCAATCCCTATTAAAATACCAACAGTAATCTTCAACAAACTGGAACAAATAGTTTTAAAATTCATACGGAACCACAAAAGACCCCGAATAGCCAAAGCAATCCTGAGAAGGAAGAACAAAGCAGGGGGGATCTCACTCCCCAACTTCAAGCTCTACTATAAAGCCACAGTAATCAAGACAATTTGGTAATGGCACAAGAACAGACCAACAGAACAGTGGAACACAACAGGACCAGGTATTAACCAAAATGTACGTGGTCAATTAATATACAATAAAGGAGCCATGGACATACACTGGGGAAATGACAGCCTCTTCAACAGCTAGTGTTGGCAAAACTGAAGGGCTACATGTAAGAGAATGAAACTGGATGATGGTCTAACCCTATGCACACAAGTAAATTCGAAATGGATCAAACACCTGAATATAAGTCATGAAACCATAAAACTCTTAGGAAAAGACATAGGTGAAAATCTATGGACATAAATATGAGTGACTTTTTCATGAACCTATCTTCCCGGGCAAGGGACACAAAAGCTAAAGTGAACAGGTGGGACTATGTCAAGCTGAAAACCTTCTGTACAGCAAAGGACACCACCAATAGGACAAAAAGGCATCCTACAGTATGGGGGAATATATTCATAAATGACAAATCCGATAAAGGGTTGATATCGAAAATATATAAAGAGCTCACGCACCTCAACAAACAAAAAGCAAACAATCCAATTAAAAACTGGGAAGAGGAGCTGAACAGACACTTGTCCAAAGAAGAAATTCAGATGGCCAGCAGGCACATGAAAAGATGCTCCACATCGCTTGTTATCAGAGAAATGAAATTAAAACCACAATGAGATATCACCTCACACCAGTAAGGATCGCCACCATCCAAAAGACAAACAAAAACAAATGTTGGCGAGGCTGTGGAGAAAGGGAAACCCTCCTACACTGCTGGTGGGAATGTAAATTAGTTCAACCATTTTGGAAAGCAGTCTGGAGGTTCATCAAAATGCTCAAAATAGAAGTACCATTTGACCCAGGAATTCCACTTCTAGGATTTTACCCTAAAAATACAGCCAGGTTGAAAAAGACAGATGCACCCCTATGTCTCTCTCAGCACTATTTACAATAGCCAAGAAGTGGAAGCAACCTACGTGTCCATCAGTAGATGAATGGAAAAAGAAGATGTGATATATATACACAATGGAATACTATTCAGCCATAAGAGGAAAACAAATCCTACCATTTGCAACAACAGGGATGGAGCTGTAGGGTATTATGCTCAGTGAAATAAGCCAGGCGGAGAAAGACAAGTACCAAATGATTTCACTCATCTGTGGAGTTTAAGAACAAAGCAAAAACTGAAGGAACAAAACAGCAGCACAATCACAGAATCCAAGAATGGACTAACAGTTACCAAAGGGAAAGGGACTAGGGAAGATGGGTGGGAAGGGAGGGATAAGGGGAAAAAAGGGGGCATTACCATTAGCAGACATAATGTAGGGGGGATATGGGGAGGGCTGCACAACACAGAGAAGACAAGTAGTGATTCGATAGCATCTTACTATGCTGTCAGACACTGACTGTAGTGGGTATGTGGGGGGAACTTGTCGATGGGGGGAGTCTATACATGAGCAAATACAATGTTGCTCATGTAATTGTAGATTAATCATACAAAATGATAATAATAATAATAATAATAAATTTTAAGTAAAGATTTTCATTTTAATTTGAAGGAGGGATTACACAATTTCCAGATAAGCAAAAGCTGAGAGAATTTAGCTCCCACCAACCATCTCTACAGTGTATTTTGCAGGGACTGCTATAGATGGAAGTGTTCCTGAGGTTAATTTAAATAGCTGTCACCAGAGGTAACAACAATGGATAGACAAAGAGTTCAGAATATGATACCTAATATATAAATAATGAGGAGGAAAAAAAACAACCTTTAGATGGTGTTTGTAATAACATACTTACGTGATTAAGTTAGCTTCTTAGATAGTAAGGAAGGGACCCTTTAACCTTTGGTAACCACGAATCTAAGGCCTGCAGTGGCAATAAGTACATACCTATCGATAATCACCCTAAATGTAAATGGTCTGAATGCACCAATCAAAAGACACAGACTCACTGAATGGAAAAAAAAACAAGACCCATCTACATGCTGCCTACAAGAGACTCACCTCAAACCCAAACACATACACAGACTAAAAGTGAAGGGATGGAAAAAGATACTGCACACAACTAAGAGGGAGAAAAAAGCAGGTGTTGCAGTACTTGTATTGGACAAAATAGAATTTAAAACAAAGAAAGTCACAAGAGACAAAGAAGGACATGATATAATGATAAAAGGGTCAATCCAACAACAGGATACAACCATTATAAATATCTATTCCCAGAACACAGGTGCACCTACATATGTGAAACAAATAGTAACAGAATTAGAAGGGGAAATTGAATGCAATGCATTCGTGTAGGAGATTTCAACACTCCACTCACTCCAAAGAACAGATGAACCAGAGAGAAAATAAGTAAGGAGACAGAGCCATTGAACAACACATTAGAACAGATGGACCTTACAGACATCTACAGAATTCTCCACTCAAAAGCAGCAGGATACACATTCTTCTCAAGTGCACACGGAACATTTTCAAAAATAGATCATATACTAGGCCACAAAAAGAGCCTCAGTAAATTCAAAAAGATTGAAATTATACCAACCAACATCTCAGATAACAAGGGTACGAAACTAGAAATAAATTACACAAAGATGTCGAAAGAGCCTACAATCACATGGAGGCTTAACAACATGTTCCTAAATAACCAATGGATCAATGATCAAATAAAAAGAGATCAAGCAATATATGGAAACAAATGACAAGAATAATTCAACAAGGCAAAATCTGTGCGACGCAGAGAAGGCGGTGGTAAGAGGGAAGTATATTGCAACACAGGTCTACCTCAGGAAACAATCCCGTATGAACAGTCTAAACTCACAATTAACTAAACTACAAAAAGAACAAATGAGGCCCAAAGTCAGTAGAAGGAGCGACATAATAAACGTTAGAGCGGAAATGGATAAAATCGAGAAGAATAAAAGAACAATCAATGAAAGCAGGAGCTGGTACTTCGAGAAAATAAACAAAATAGATAAACCCCTAACCACACTTATCAAGAAAAACAGAGAGTCTACACACATAGACAGAATCAGAAATGAGAAAGGAAAAATCACTACTGACACCACTGAAATACTAAGATTAGAGAATACTACGAAAAATTATATAGTAACAAACAGAGTAACAAACAGGACAACCTAGAAGAAATGGTCAACTTTCTAGGAAAATGCAACCTTCCAAGAGTGACCCAGGAAGAAACAGAAAATCTGAGCAGACCAATGACCAGCAAGGAAACGGAACCGGTAATCCCAAATGACAAGGACGACAGGGGCCTCAGGAAACTGTTAATGCAGGAGGCGCGGCCTCTGGCGGCCTCTCCCCCGCCGCCCCGCCGCGGGTCCCACTCGACCCTCGGATCGCCCGGCCCTCGCCCCCGAGGCCGCCGCCGGAAAACTGCGCACACGGCAAGACGCCCGCCGGCCTCCCCGTCTGTGCGGCCCGGCCCGGCCCGCGGTGGCAGGTAGGCGGCGCGGCCACAGGCCAGGCCCCTCGCGGACCGCCGAGCCCTTCGCAAGGCCGCCCCCTCACCGGTCCGCCGAGCCCGCAGGCGGAGGCAGGGGTCCCCGCAGCCATGTACCTTCCGGCCCGCAGAGCCGTCGCTGTCGCCTTCACCCCTGAAGCGGGGCCCGCTATGGACGCTCGTCCGCAGGTCCGATGGCGCCAGGCTGGAAGAGGCACAGCTAGACGAGCGCAGGTCAGGCCGGGGCGGCGGCTCCAAGTCCGGGCCGTCCGCAGCCCTCCGCCCGCCCCGAGAGAGCCGCGAAGGGGCGAGTGCGGCGCTGGGGCCCAGCCGGCACGAGGAGGGGATCCGCGGCCGGGCAGCGAGGTCCGTGCCGCCGGGGCCTGCGCGTCGGTAGGAAGGCTCAGCCGAGCATAGCGCGGGGCCACTATCCGGGCTACGGCGGGCTCGCTGCGCGGACGGGACGGCGGGCCGGAGGCGCCGGGACCCCCTCCGTGGCGTACCGGTGCACTGACAGAGTTACAGGAGCTACTCCTCCTGGAGGCGCTCGCGAACCTACTGAGTCTTCAATATGGCGGCGGCAGCGCCTGCATCTACCACGCAGCCGCCGGAGATACGTTTTCTACGCGCGCGCCCAATGGCTGCCTGCTCCGCGGAGCCGCTCCCTCATTGGCCTCGAGGGCCGTCAGTCGGGCGAGGGCCTGAGCGGGACGTTTCACGCAAATTGGCCGCGACTTGAGCTCCTGGAATAACTGCAATCTTTTATAGAAATTTTAGTCATTTCCATTAAATATGTGCAAAGGATGAACAGAAAAAGATGCCATAAAAATGAACAGCTCTTGTCGCACATAGACGCAGTTCGGGGGGAAGCATTTTCTGTTTACGTATGTATAGAACACACCGTTTCTGGTCTTGGTAGATACCCCACAAACCACCTTGTGTCCGCCTGGCTTGGGATAAGGAGCTGCATTTGGGTTTCCTTCTACCTGTCCATTTCTTTGAGAGGAACAAATATCTGCCTTGTAGAATACTTGACTAGAAAGGTACGTTTTACCTCTTTTTAGGGAAGGTATCTCCCTTTGTCCCCCGATTTTAGGATAGGTTTTGCTAGTTGCCGAAACATATTGTCCATTATTGTAAATGCTGGAGTCACCTTGTCCCCGGTCTTGGGACTGGAGTGGTGTCATTGGTGGGAGAGAACACACTACGATCACACCGTGCAACCTCTGGTCATGAAGGTCCGCAGAGCTAAGGGTACTCCAGAAACTTTACCTTGCTTTTTAGATGGCATCAAATATGCCAGTCTTTGTGAGGGCATGGTGATGGTTTAAGCAGGAATCATTCTTTGTATATTAGCTTTTAAAAATTAATTAAAACTGAAAAAAAACCTACCACCGGTCTCACCTTTCTCCTGTGTATTTGGATGTCTTGTAACCAGCCTCTCCATTACGTGATTAGCACTTACCTGGCTCACCTAACAATCAATAATGTCAGTTCTTCATTTTCCCTCCATTTCTTTAAAGAATGATTTTATGAAATAGTAAGTAGAGTTCCCACCGTTGCTTAGGATGCAGAAAGTTGCAAGAGCTCCTCTGTCAATGAGAAAAATCCAGATACTCTGCAAAATTAAAACTTTCTAAAGACCTTCCTAGCTGAGGTTGGTGAACTCTCAGTGCCGGTAAACTGAGGCTGTGGCTGCACCGCCTTTTCTTCACACCTCAGAGAGATCAAAAGGTGAGACTATCAGTTATGGAAAAAGCCCTTTGCAGAGACAAAGATGCTCATAGTGAAGGGCACTGAGATGGGAGATCTGTCTGGATTATCCTGGTGGGCCCCCACTGTAATCCCAGAATCCCTTAAAGGTGGAGAACATTTTCTGGCCCAGAGAACTACAGAAATGGCAGCACAAAAAAAGAAAATAGGGGCGGGGGATCATAAGCCAGTCAGTTGGGGTAACCCCATTTTAAATATCAAGATGTATGTATGATGCAAGTGGATGAGAACAGCAAGCAAAGGAAAGCAACAGTGGTTATTAGATCATGACAAAGTCAGTTTCCAGGCCAAGAATTTCACAGGACTTAAGGAAAGCTTTCTTATAATGATAAAGGGGTCAGCACCTTCAGAAGATGTAACAGTCCTAAATGTGTGTGCATCTAAAAAGAGCTCTGAAATACATAAAGCAAAAAATGATAGAGCTGAAAGGAGAAGCAGACATACTGACAATTATGCCAGCATCCCTCTCTCAGTGACTGATAGAACTGGTAGACCACACAAAATCAGTAAGGATAAAGAAAGTTGAACAACACAATTGTGGAATCTGGTCCCCACCTTCTGGTATTCAAAGTGCAGCCCCTCATTGTTGCAGCGTTGATCTGAGAGACCTGTATCGTAGGGCAGAGGTAATGGGGTATCACTTTTAAGATCAGGTTATTAAAGACTGTGACTTCTGTCTTGCACACTCATGTTACCTCTCTCGGATTTCTCAGTCTGGTGGGAGCCATTGGGAAAACAGCCCTGCGGAGACACCTGCATGGCAAGTAACTGAGGCCTCCTGCCAACAGCCATTTGACGGAGCTTAGAAATGGACCCTTTAGCTCCAGTGAAGTCTTCAGAAAATGTGGTTCTGGGCAATAGCTTGACTGTAACCCCAGGACAGACACTGAGGCAGTGCTACCCAGCTAAGCCACACCCAGATTCCCAACTCTCAGAAACTATGAAAAAATGGTAATTTGTCACATAGCAATAGATAATGCAATAACCAAAGATTTGACCTGATTGGCATTAGAGAAAACACCATCTAGTAAGAGCAGTATATGCATTCTTTTCAATTGCCCAAGGAGATTTCATTGAGGTAAATTATATTCTGGGCCATAAAACAAATCTCATCGATATCATCGTGTCATTCCTCATTTATTTTTCTTCCATTTTGCTTCTCATAATTTTTGTCTTCCTTTCCTTTATTTTTAGATGTCCCATCTGGGATCACTTTGCTGGTGCTGGAAATACATCCTTTGGAATTTGTTTCTGAAGTAAGGGCGTGTTTGTAGCTAACCTCAATTTCTGTTTCTAAGAAATTGCTTTTTTTCACATTCTCTGTCCATGAGAGTTATTTTGACTGATACCATTTTAGGTTGGTTGTTTTTCTTTCAGCACATTGATGGCATTATTCCATTGTCTTTATTTTTGCTATTGAGAGGTCAAATACAAATTGAATTGTCATTTCTTTGTAGGTAATCTGTTCTCCCTCTCTAGTTGACTTTAAGAACTTTTTGTCTAATTCAGGAGTTAACAAGCCTCAGAGTGCAGACCAAATCCGACTCACCAATGGCTTCAGTATATAAAGATTTATTAGAACACAGTTTGCTCATTTACATTTTGTTAGGTCATCTTACTATTTTCTCCTTTCTCTCAGTCTTTCAAACCTTCTCTTGTTCTTTACACCTCCTTCTACGTAATTTCTTCAGATTTATTTTCCAGTCTATAATTCTCTCTTCTTCTGTATCTCATCTGCTGGTAAATCCAACATAGACCTTTACATTTCAATCATTATATTTTAAAATGTTTAAAATCTTGGTCATATAAAATTTTTATACTTTAAACGTATTATGTGTGTACTTTAAATATGTCTAATAATTCCAATTTCAGCATTTCCCTGTGGATCAGATTCTTCTGTTTGCTGCTTCTCCTGGATCTAGCTCATGGAGACTTATTTCCTTGGTATTAAATGATATTTTTATTTGTGAAATCACAGTTATTGCAATCTTATCTGTGGAAATTCTTTGAGTCTTCTGTTGAAGGTGGATTTCTTCAGGAAAGGTTTGTTTTCTTGTCTTTGTCTCCTGTATCTTGTATTTCTGTGAGGGTGTAAAAATAAAAAGACTAATGGGTCTAGTAAATGATTTCAAGGTGAAAACTGGCCCCCACCCCTCCCCTACTATTTAGTTCTCACTTTTCTGAGGTGTCATTTAGGTATTCCTTAGTTTCCTCCTACATTTATTGGGTTCAAAAGTTGTCCAATGCATTATCCAGCACTGAAGCTATTTTACAAGGTAACATAAGAAAAATTTTATAGGGTTGAAGTCAAGGTAGACAGTCTACAATATTTTTGAAAATGAAAGATTTCTATGTCTAGATTTCTGTAGATTAAGACAGTGTTTTTCAAAATGTGATTCTGAACCATCCTCATCAGGACTGCTTATTTAAAGCACAGGGTACTAAGGCTCGGTCAGACCTGTTGAATCAAAGTTTTCTGGGGAACAGAGCCCAAGAATTTCTACTTCTAACAATAACTTTGATTCGGGATTTGACATACACTCTTGTATGAGAATTATGACACCAAATCTTCTATAAAAATAGAATAATTCTCATATAATCTCATTTGAGTATTGTGGAGATTAACTAAGCACTATTGTAAGAGGCCACCAGCAAAAGTAACTAAACTTCTCTAGAAACCTAATAAGGTCCTTAGACGGACTTGATTGAAGGAATTAAGCAATAAATTACAAGGTACCAGAAGCTCAGCTTTAATGTATATAGCAATGCATTTCCGAGTGGATTGCTGAATTTAAATCAGTCCACCACTGCTTGCCCAGTGACAGCAAAATGTTTCTCATCTTCAAGAGAAGAAAAGCACCAGATATTTTTCAGGTATTTGCAGGTAGGATAAGTATAGATCTCCTCAAATGAGACAAAATTATTCAATTTTTAATGGTTAATAAACTGTGTATTTTTCTTTAAATTACTTTACAATTCTTTAAATGTTCTTCTATTGGTATCTGATTAAGTTTTTATATTCTCTTCTTCATACATTTATTTTCTATGTATATATATGCATATCATGCCAATGGTTCTAAATTAAAGGTGAGCACTTTCAGGATTCCCCGCTCCCCAGATGGGTGATTCTGTAATGACATTTTCCAGTGCTGAGAGGTGGGTGCCATTTTTTGTGTACCCACCTCTCTAAATAACAGGTAGTTAACTTTGTTTAGGAAGGTGAGGACAACATATTCTCTGATTTTTAAGGGAAGGTCAAGAACCCCACCTCCACCCCCCCAACTCCTCCTCCTAATGAGAAGTGCTGATGTAGACCATGGACCAGTGACTGGGCCAGTTGCTGGGGACTGGCAGACTTCTCCAGTAGAAATAGAGACTAGCAGCTTTTGCTCCTTCCAAGGGAGGCACTCTTTTGGGGGAAACCCCTCTTTTTGTTGTCAGCTCTGGACCATTTCTTTCTCTTTAATCTCGTGCATTGTGTGTGATAAAGTGCACACAGAATGTCCTCCAGCAGGGAAGAAACATATTTTCTCATCCTCTTTATTTCTTTGATGATATTCTGCCTACTTTTTCTATCCATTATTGAACATAGGGTATTGAACTCTCCAATGATCACTGTTGAATTCTCTGTTTCTCTTTCCAGTTTTGTCACTATAACAATTACAAACCTGCATGCACTAAAAAAAGAGCCACAAATACATGAAGTACTTCATGTACTTTCCTGATAGATTGCACCTCTTATTATAAAATATACTTCATAGCTTCTAATAGCAATTTATGTCTTAGACTATTTTGTATGTATTGCCACTGCAGCTCGGTTTTGGGTACTGCATATATATATATATATGCTATCTCTTTCTCATCCTTTTATTTTCAATCTATTGTGTCTTGACTTATTTCCGTAGCATAATATGAAACCTCGAGATCCCTCCATATTGCAAATGGCAAGACTGAATTCTTTCTTACGGCTAATATTCCGTTGTTTATATATACTACATCTTCTTTATCCAATCATCTATTGATGGTACTTAGGTTATTTCTATATCTTGGCTATTGTAAATACTCCCAAAATGGACACAGGGTGCATGTATACCTTCAGATTGGTATTTTCCTTTTCTTTGCACAAACAGCCCAGAGGTGAAATTGCTGGGTTGTATGGTAGTTCTATTTTTAAATTCTTATTTCATTGTCATTTCTTTTACTATATTTTTAAGTTATTTTCTTACTGGTTTCTCTGGGGATTATAATTAACATCTTAAACAATACATTTCATATTAAAACTAGCTTAATTTCAATGATCCACAGAAATTTTCCTTCAGTATACTTTTGTGTTCTCCACACCTTTTGTACTATCATTGTACTATTTTATACTCTTATTATTTTGTGCTATTATATATATAAGCCCATCAACACAGTTTTATAATTATTGCCTTATGTAGTTGTCTTTTAAATCTGGAGAAAAAATGGTTACAAACAGAATACATTCACATTGTCATATTTACCTACATAGTTACTATTATTGGTGTCCTTTATTTCTTCACGTGGACACAAGTTATTGTCTAGTATCCTTGCATTTCAGCCTGAAGGACTCCCATCAGTATTTCTTGTAAGGTCAGTCTCACTAGTGATTAATTCAGTTACCGTTTTTCTGGAAACATTTTACTTTCTCCTTTGTTTTTGAAGGATAGTTTTGCTTGATATAACATTTTTAATTGATAGTTTTTTTCTTTCAGCATTTTGAATATATCATCCTAGTACCTTCTGGCCTCCATGTTTTTTGATATTTCACCAGTTAATCTAATAGGACGTTCTTTGTATATAATGAGTTGCTTCTCACTTGCTGCTTTTAAGATTCTCTATCTTGTCTTTTGACAGCTTGACTGTGGTGTGGTTGTGGTATAACTCTCTTTGATAGATCCTACTTGGAGTTTACAGAGCTTTAAAATATTAATCAATTCTTTCCATCAAATTTGAGAAGTATGTGGACATTATTTCTTCAAGTATTCATTCTTCTCTTTCTCTTCTTTCATATGTGTGTTAGTATGCTTGGTGATGTCTCACGGACTCTATTCACTTTTCTTCATTAATTTTTCTTTCTGTTTCTTTCTCAGATTGAATAATATCAACTGGCCTGCTTTCAAGTTTGCGGATTCTTTCTTCTGCCAGTTAAAATTTACCTTTGAGCCCCTCTAGTGATTTCTTTCAGGTCAACTTTTGTACTTTTCAACTCAAGGACTTCTCTTTAGTTCCTTTTTTAAAAACACAGTTTATCTATTTGTAGATAGTCTTTACTCAGTGAGACATCATTCTCATGATTTCCTTTAATTATCAGGCATAGTTTCATATAGTTCTTTGATTTATAATAGGTCATCTAAGACCTTTTTTATAATAGGTTGTCTAAGATCTTTTTCTAGTAATTCCAATATTTGGGCTTCCTCAAGGATGCTTTATAGTGACTGCTTATTTTAACTATACATGGGCCCCACTTTCCTGTTTATGTGCATGTCTTTCAATTTTTTCTTTGAAACTGGACATTAAGTAATCTAATGTGGTGTATAAGATGCCCCCTGTTTTGCAGGGTTTATCGTTTCTGTTCATTTTTGTTGATGTTTGTTTAGCAATTTACCTGAAATAAATCTGTAAAACCTGTATTTTTTGTTGTGGGTAGCCATTGAAATCTGTGCTTGGTTAGCTTAATGATCAGAGAATGATTGGAGAGAGATAACTTTAAATGCTTTGGAGCAATATGACTCCCAGCCTTTGCCAAGTGTGTGTTTTTGTGTGTTCTCTGTGTGTGTATTGAGGTATGCCATCAAAGCAACTAGCAGGCAGTTTACAACCTCTGTTAGCCTTTACTTCTTGCTTGTGAAAAGCATGAAGATCGACCAGAAGGAAGAAATTAGGGCTTTCTTAGAGATTTCTTAGGTATAGCCCTGTACATGTGTGTGTCCTTCTAGATTCCCAGGACTATGTTGGAAATTTTCAGTACCTCCTATAGATAATTTATTCTCCAGTTTTTCCTTCTAAGTTTTTTAGTCAGACTGTTGTTGTCCTCAGCTGGTAATGCGGCCTCAGGTAGCTGAGATTTTAAACAAGTGATGTTGATTGTTTCGGCGAATAGGACTGCCTGTACAAAGCTCGGAGTCAAGTCAAATAAAGATAAGTCCCAAGAATGGAGCTTTTCGGTGAGCTGTCAGACTGTTTAAATGGTGATAAGTCTCTGGGGATAGGGCTTTAGGGGAACTTCAAAACCATTCTGCCCCCTCCCGTGGATGTTAGGCTGCTGCTCTTTTTCACAGCTACTGAATTATGAGGCTATTGGTTTTCAAGGCTATTGTGGAGCTGAGAAGATGGGAGGGGAATTAGGACAAGTTAAAAATCTTATGAAGCACATTGTTCTTACTGATTTTCAGTTCTTACTGATATTCATTAGATTGTTCCAAGGCTTCCGTTAATTTCTAGAATTCTGACACATTGACCTTGATTAAGTTTTTGCCAGTGTTCTAGTTGCTTGGAATCTTGGAGGTCACTGCTGTGCCATTCCGGAAGTGCTGCCTCTCTTCTCATTATCTTTAGAAAGCCACGGAGAAACAAGGACTCTTTACTGAGGAAAGGACTAAAGGGACCAGCGATTTGTCTTTAATCTAGAGGCGTTAAAAGAGTTTTCACAGCCCAGTTCTTTGGGGCTAAAATGTGCATGGGTCTGAACTGTCTTCTGAAAAAAAATCCCTGGGAATCTACTGTAACAGAAGATGGAATTCTGGGGTTGGAGGCCCTGGGCAGAGGAATCACAACCAGCAGGTTGGCTACCTTTGCCCTAAGCCAAGGATTTCTTCACTCTATTCTTCACTCTGTCTTCCAAATCCCTCTCACGTGTGAGTGTGAATCCTGACTCATTTTCCGTATCCACCGATGTGTCAGTTCTGCTTCCCTCCACCATCCTTTCTCATTTTAACCCTGCTGGACCTTTCTACATCTTGTCTCTTCCACATGGGTTCTCATAGTACTTTCTAATGCTAAAGACCACCATATGGGTCACAGTTTAGAAAAATAATCTGGGTGTCAGAGAGCATGGAGAGCCATCACACTGGTGAATGCCTGCAAGTGGGGGACAAGGACAGAAAATGTCACCATTCAAAGTTCTTACAAGATAAACAGTAATCTTGTAACTGCAACATTTTTATAGTAAATGCCAACTGCAGAGTGGTAGTTCCTGTGGAGCAGAGAGAAAGAAGAGTTTGTGTTTATCTAGCACTGTCTAATGGGGAGACAAAGAGACTGAACTCAGAAGGCATGAAAGTCATAGTACTTGGACAGGAAACTCTAGGGTAGCACTGACACCATTCTCCGTAGTCTTCCCCAGACTGGATAGAATAACCTCTGAAGCTCCCTTGGCTCTGATTCTCTGCTCAAACTTCCAATTACTGCTTCAGACGGCTCTTTAGTGAGGAAGTGTCCTTCATAGCATATCTGCATGTGTCTGTCTGTACAAATGCCTATTTTCCTCCTCCTCACACATTGTCTCGCTCAGCTGTACATTAGTGGCGTTCTCCTTCATGACTCGGTCTCCCGTGGCTTTGGTGGATCTGATATAGCCCCTTGAAGACTGGCCTGAGCTCTGCAAAATTCTTAGAACCCTCCAGCTGATGCAGCCTTCCAACGTCCTCCTTCATTGTTCAGCGCAGCATGGAAGAAATCCAAGATTGCAACCAGAGGCATAAATAAGAAATGCACTATGGGAAAGTGCTGCATCTCTTTTGGCAATAATGCAAATAAGAGCGACAGTCAGTAACCCTGTTTGCAAATAACCAGGTCGATTCAAAAGAGCTATTGATGTGGGTAATTGTAAGCCTCTAGCATCCATCACCAGGACCTGTGCAGTACACATGCACATCTGCAAAGAGAGTCCTCTCCTTTTATGTACAATGCTTCAGGTCATCTCATTTAAAAATACACCATTTCCCTAACGCTGCCAAATGTAAACCACACTCATTTAGATCAGTGAGGATTTTCAGTGCCTTTGGGTTTTTTTGCTGGCATCTCTCCAGACCGCTGCTCCTCGCATGAGCAAAACTGTGATGCGCTTCCGAGCAAAAGAAGCATCTGCACAGAAACAGACGTTGACGTCCCCAGACCCAGTGTGCCCCCTCTCTGTGATGCTCTCTGCAAATTTGCATTTGTGCTGTCAATTGGGGAATTGTACAGAATAACAATTGATGCCACCAGTAGAAGAAATTATGGGAATAATGGATGGGGAAAAGAAATAGACTTATTAATTAATGGCTCGTTCAGCTCACATAAGATGTTTGAACTCAAGTAGGATTCGTTGTTTTCTATGCCGGCCCCACAGCAGCTTTGCTCTCAGGAGAGAGCCGTGAGCAGGTCTTCATGAGCCCGCCTCACCTGATCTCATGCGGAGTACCATGTAGGACATCAGCTGGTCTGTTCTCAGTTCTTCTGGAATGGGTTAAAGCCTCCCCACACACACCCCAAGCTCATGTGGAAAGTGGTCAGCCATCCTTTTACTGAAACGTGTGGGAGGACGTTTTCCTGCTGTCATTCTAAAGCATTTGCACCGGACCCTGTGGAGGACAGGCCTGTACGTGGTGTGGGTGGGTGGCTGCCATAAGTCCCTTGCGGGAGACTGGGCGGGGGTGCAGTGGGAGGGTGCTCCTGAGAGGGAGGGGAGTGGTCCTCACAAAGACCTCAGCGCATCTCACAGGGACTCCCTCGGAGCTGTCTTACCTGAGTCCAGGGGACTGGGCTTTGGGCTCCCACGGGGCGAGGCGGTTCCCAGGGAGGAGGCGTGACAGGGGCCTTCCATAAAGGGTCATTCTCAAAGTGGGGAATCAGGCGGGTCTCTCAGCAGCCAACCTCCTGAAGCCTCGATCCTGAAGGGGGTTCTGGGGGGGCCTTCCTCCCGGGGCTGTCTTCCCCTTAAATGAATGGGACAGGAGTGAATGTGGGTGACTGCCTTACACCTTACCCCCTGCTAGCTTTCTGTCCAGAGCAGAGTTTCGAAAATGGTTCTGGTAACTTAATGAAGCAAATGCAGAGGTTCTAACAGTCAGTTTTTTGGCAAAGGCTGGAAAACAAGTAACTACTGTCAGTTCTCCTGAGAAGCAGAGACCCAGAAACCAAGGGCTCAGTAAACCTTCTGAAATGCACACCCTAAGTATATGGGGATAACAAATAAACTGGGGTGACTGAGTGTCCTGAAGTGACTGGCCCACAGCTGGGATTTCTGGTCTTGAACCTAAGAAAGTCAGTGTTTCTTTAACTTCACAATGACACCTGCAAAATATGTTACTTTCCAAAGAGTAAGCGAAGACACATTTGTCAATGTCAGCCTCCCTGCCTTATGGCTGACTCTGCATTCTCCCAGCTTTATTGAGATATAATTGATAAATAGCATTGCAGAAGTTTAAGGTGTACAATGTGCTGATTTGATGGGTGAATATATTCTGAAATGTTTTCCAAAAAGTTAGGTAACACCTGCATCACCTCACATAGTTACCTTTTTTGTGTATGTGGTGAAAACATTTAGATCTGCTCTCTTAGGAGTTTTATGTTCCTGCTGGTTGTGCAGTACATTAGATCTCCAGAACTTATTCATCTTATAGCTAGAAGTTTGTACCCACTGACTGACACCCCCATTTCCCCCAGCACCCAGCCCTTCATAACCACCAACCTACTCTGTGTTTCTGTAAGTTTGGCTTTTATATGTTCCACATCTACAGAGATCATACAGTATTTGTCTTTATTTGATTTGTTCCACCTAGTATAGTGCTTTTAAGGTCCATCTGTGTTGTTGCAAATGGCAGGATTGCCTTCTTTTTGCCCAGCTAAATAGTATTCCATTCCATATATATTTTCCTTATCCCCTTAGGTTGTTTCCATGTATTGGCTGTTGCTGATAATGCTGCTATGAACTTGGGGTACAGGTGTTTTTTTGAGTTAGTGTTTTTATTTCCTTTGGATATATTCCCAGAAGTGGAATTGCTGGATCATATGGGAGTTCTATTTTTAATTTTTTGAGGACCCTCTATACTGTTTTCCATAGTGGCTGCACCAATTTACATTCCCACCAACAGTGCACAAGGGTTCCCTTTCTCCATATCTACACCAGCATTTGTTATTTCTCGTCTTTTCTGATGATAGCTATATGGCTTTTCAAATCCATCTCAAGTTACAAGTGCATAGGGACCCCGTGACAGATTTCTACGCCTACGTGTGGCCTAGAAAATCAGAGTTAATTGAGAAACAAAATAGTTGAAGTTCATTGCCAATCTCCTGGTCTACCAAGACCAGAATGAGGGAGTTTTATGTTCCTGCAGGTTGTGTGTGACACTGACCCCTGCCGTCCTCATGGGGCAAGGCAGTCACCCTTGGTGGACCGGGCAGTTTGGGAAGGAAAGCAGGAAGCGGCCCTGGCCCCCGGGGACACACACAGCCACTTGCCTCGCAGCCGCGCCAGGGAGGGTGTCACCTTCAATCCCCTCGTTTGTTCTCCAGGCTGATCCTTCTCCCTTCCTTCTGCTGCCTCTGGCTCCAGGGCGCTCCTTCCTGAGCACTGGCGTCCAGAGCCTGCACCGGTGCTCAGGGCATGGCAGCCACCTGATAGCCACTCATGGGTGAGTGAACGCCGGGCTCACCGGCTCTTAGAATGGGCTATGGAGGAGGCGACAGCTCTCCTCAGTCTTCCAGCTTTATCTGCTGCCTGGGGCCAACCTGTCCTCACTCTTCAAACTGAGCTGTTTGCATAGCATTTCCTCAAAAAAAAAAAAAAAAAAGCCTCACACTGTGCAAATAACTTAGTGTCCCAACTGTGGCAGGGGAAAGAGTGGCTGGCATGTTTCAGTGGCCCTGGCATCTGGTTATTTCTCTGGGAAGCAAGGTATCCGTGAGTCCAGAAGGCTGGGTGAGGGCTGAGCTTCTTCCAGCTGATTGAGGTACCAGAGAAAATGGCTTGTGGTGGTAAGGATGGCCAGCATCGAAAAGACTAAGAACAACAAATGCCGGGGAGGGTGCGGAGAAAGGGGAACCCTCGTACACTGTGGGTGGGGAATGTAAACTAGTTCACCCATGGTGGAAAGCAGTATGGAGGTTCCTCAAAAAACTAAAAATAGAAATACCATTTGACCCTAGAATCCCACTCCTTGGAATTTACCCAAAGAATACACCTTCTCAGATTCAAAAAGACATATGTACCCCTATGCTTATCACAGCACTTTTTAGAGTAGCCAAGATATGGAAACAACAACCTAAGTGTCCATCAGTAGATGAATGGATAAAGAAGAGGTGGTACATACACACAATGGAATATTATTCAGTCACAAGAAAGAAACAAATCCTACCATTTGTAGCAACATGGATGGAGCTGAAGGACATTATGCTCAGTGAAATAAGCCAGGCAGAGAAAGACAAATATGAAATGATTTCCCTCATTTGTGGAGGATAACAATGAAGCAAAACTCAAGGAACAAAACAGCAGCAGACTCAGAGACTCCAAGAATGAACTAGTGGTTATCAAAGGGGAGGGGTGTGGGAGGGTGGGTGGGGAAGGAGGGAGACGGGGATTGAGGGATATTATGTTTAGTACACATGGTGTGGGGGATCACGGGGAGAACAGTGTATCACAGAGAAGGGACATAGTGGATCTCTGGCAACTTGCTGCACTGATGGACAGTGACTGCATTGGGGTATAGGTGGGGACTTGTTAATATGGGTAAATGTAATAACCACATTGTTTTTCCATGTGAATCGTTCATAAGAGTGTATCAATCACACCTTAATAAAAAATTTAAAAAATTAAAAAATAAAAAAAAAAATAAAATGGCTTGTGATGAAACGTGGCCCACACAACTCCTTTCCCAGGCTTTCTCACTGAGGGGGCAGATACGTATGCATATGCACATGTGTGTGCGCACACACACACACACACACACACATGCATTTTATAGCAAAGTGTTATTGTGCTCAGAAAATGCACATAAGCTCTCGGGAAAGGAACTGAACCAAAAAACCAGGGACCAGGACAGAGAGCCGGCAACCTCGGCAACGCACCGTCTCCCTCCATCTCTTTCATGAACTCACAGGGCTGACTTCAGCAAGTCAATTCACCTTCCTGTGCTCCATTCCCCGACCTTCTAGGTTGGAAAGAACAACACTGACCCCGCTCAGAGGGGTGCCAGCCGATTAACCTACATCTTCGAAGGGCTTGACATCATTAGAGCGCCCTGCAGAGGCTAGGTGTTCTCATCTTTATTAAAGGCTGGATGACTATTCATGGGTGCTGCCTGCTCTGCCACCCTCCCAGGCCTCCCTGGACTCTGCTCAGTTGTTGAGGGGTGGCTTCTTGAATGTGCAAAATGGAAACGTCCCGGGCCTCAACAATTCTTTGCAAATGGCATGGTTTGGTGCAACGTCAGGACACCTCAGTAGTGCGTATTTACTGTAGAAAAGTTAGACAGCAGGGATAGCATTTGGGTGTGATGGCAAATCGAACTTTTGAGGTGGTGGGGGTGTTGGGAGAAGGAACTGACATTTACCAAGTGCCACACTTCTTACCCGGCATCATGAGGACTGGTATTTGGTCTGTTGAAAAGTCAGCTGAAGTGGGGAAATCACACAAAGCCATATACTCAGACAAACATTTTTGCTTTAGTTTAAAACACGAATCTTTGCATTTCTTTGCTCATCTATCGATTTAAGGCTGAGGCCGCTTCTTCGAGGATGGTGCCTGACCTATGTTCCAAATCACTATTCTTGCATAAACCACGTCTGTGATCCAACGTCTAAGAGTTCCAGTTTAGAATCCTGTAAAGTGGAGTAAAGACTTAAAGGCATGTGGGAGCAGCTGAGCCCAGAGTTGCTTTAGATTTTTGCTATTTCCCCCGACCCATTTAGAGATGCCTCCCGTGCATGTAATCTGATAGTAATTTATTTTAACAACTTGCTTTTATGGAGACTTTCCGAAACATTCAAGTTATTTTTCATAGAAACAATAATGTTCTTTCTTTTTTGCACTCATATTTCGTGGATTTAAGTAATACATAGTCAAATTCCATAATGGCAATATGGAGTACAATTAGCAACCAGGTCTGACGATAGGCACACTTGATTTTGAGCCGTCTCTGTCTTTGTTGGTGAGGGTAGAAGTACAGGCAAATGCAGGGATGGGAATGTGGGCTGTGGGCCTGCCTCCAGCCTTGGCCAGAGGGTTTGGTCCAGGAGAGAGAGAGATGGTTATACCGGTAAGTTATTTAAGTTTTACTTACTCCACTCATCTAATCCTTATGCTAACCCCATGAGTTTGCTACTATCACCGCTATTGTCTAGATGCACTATTTGAAATCCAGAAAGGGTGGGTATTTTACCAAAGTCACACAGCTAGTGAGCAGCAGACCCAGCATTTCAGTCCATTCCTGTTTTGTCTATGTGGGTCTCACTGAGGATTAACTTTCCTCAGGAACTGGCTTTCCACCTGTTTTACTGAGTAACATGTTAACAGTCACATACAATAAAAGCCATATTGCCTTCCTTTTTTTCTTAAACCTCATTAAATTTGGCTTTCATCATCTCCCACTCAGGGTGGCAGGAATTCTAATCTCAATCATATTTGGACTCCTCAGCCTTGGGTTTTTAAAAGCATCCAGGGGTTTACACATTTGCATAGAAAGCTGAGCAGCGGCCTCTTCCTTCAGCTGTGGTGATTATTCTTTCTAAATTGGTGGCTCTCAGTGTCTGGCCCAGACCAGCAGCATGGACGTCACTGGGAATTCATGAGAAATGCCAATTCTCAGGCTCCGTCTTCCCAGTGTATTGCATCAGGAGCTCTGGGTCTGGCAATCTGTGTTTGACAAACCCTTCAGGGATTCTGATACATACAGATGTGTTCTTATATCATATATCATGATACCATTTGAGACCACTTCCTCTATATGATCGACTGATTCGCTCATTCAACAAGTACTTTTGCGTGTCTGCTCTGTGTCAGGGGCTGGTAATGAGATGACGAATGCAGCGAGGGCACCTGCCGCCTGGACCCTGCATTTTGGTGATGTGGCTGGTTCTCCGCTGTTGCCCAGGTCCTGTTGCTCTAGGAAGGCTCAGATGCGCCCCCCTGCCTGCAGGCCCAGCGAGCAGGCCGACCTCGACCCGCCCCTCCAGTAGTTCCCCCTCTTCCAAGCAAGGCACTGCTCTGGCGCTCAGGGAACAGCCAAACTTACGCCCTTTACAGTATCAGCAAGAGGTACCAACCCGCACCCTTCTGCCTGGACTGATCCCTTTATTTTATTTTAATTATTTATATATTGTAGTAAAATAAAAACATGACATTTGCCATCCTCACCATTGGTAAGTGGAAAATTAAATGGCATTAAGTACATTCACCATGTTTTTGTAACACCACCGCTATTTATCTCCAGAAAGTGTTTATCATCTCAAATAGAAAATCTGCATCCATCAGACAGTATCTGTCCATCTCCACTGCCTCCACCCCAGGGAACTTCTACTCTGCTTTCCATGTCTATGAATCTACTGCTTCTATGTATCTCATGTAAGTGGAATAATTCTCCCTCATGTAGATTTATTCTTTTGTGTCTGCCTAATTTCACCAGCATAATGTCTTCAAGTTCCGTCCGTGCTATAGCATGTGCTGTTTTATTTCTTTGTATGCCTAGACGATATTCACTGTGTGGTTATGCCACATTTTTTAAATCCATACGTCTGTTGTGGTGGACATTTACATTGTTTCTACCTTCTGGGTATTGTGAATAGTGCTGCTATGAAAATTTGTGTAAAGTATCTGTTTGAGTATCTGCTTTCGATTCTTTCGGACATATAGGAATTGAATGCTGGATAATATGGTAATTGTATGTTAAACTTTTCGAGATACCACCAAATTGCCCTCCGCAGTGGCTGTACCATGTTATATTGCCACCAGCAGTGCACAGGGGCCCCAATTTCTTCACATCCTCCCCAACACTTGTTATTTTCCAATTTTTCATAATAGCTGCTCTAATAGGTGTGAAGTGATATCTCTTTGTGGTTTTGATTTGCATTTCTCTAATGACTAAGGATGTTAACATCTTTTTATATGTTTATTGCCATTTGTATATCTGTTTCAGAGAAATGTCTACCCATATTCTTTGTCCATGTTTGAATGGGATTATTTTTTGTTTGTTTCTGTCGCATTTTAGAAGTTCCTCATATACTCTGTTTGCCATTGACTTATCAGATACATAATTTACAAATATTTTCTCCCAGTCGGTGCATTGTTCTATCACTGTTGATAGCATCTTTTGATACAAAAAATGTTTAAATTTTGATGAAGTCTGATTTTTATCAATATTTTCCTTTGTTGCTTATGCTTTTGGTGTCATATTCAAGAAATCATTGCCAAATCCAATGTCCTGAGGCTTTCCCTCTATGTTTTCTTATAAGAGTTTTAAAATTTTAGCTCTTACATTTAGGTCTTTGATCCATTTATCCATTTCAGTTAGTTTTTCTATATAGTATAAGGTATGGGTTGAACTTCATCCTTTGGCATGTGGTACCCAATTATCCCAGCATGATTTTTTTAAAAACTGTAGTTTCTCCATTGAATAATCATGGCAAATAATTGATGACGTGATCGATTAACTATGTATGTGAGAGTTTATTTTTGGGCTCTCTGTTCTAGTCCATGGGTCCTTGCATCTGTCCTTACACCAATGCCGTTCTGTTTTGATTACTACGGATTTGTGCTAAGTTTTGAAATCAAGAAATGTGAGTCCTCCAGTTTGGTTTTCCTTTTTAAGATTGAGTTGACGAGTCGGTGTTTTTTGAGATTCCACATAAACTTTGGGATGGGTTTTCTGTTTCTGCAAACACCACTGGACGTCTGACAGGGATCACACTGACTCTGCAGGACACTTCAGGTCGTTTGTCATGTTAGCAGTACTGAGTCTTCCGATCTATGACCACAGGATGTCTTTCCACTTATTTACATTTTTAAAATGTCTTTTGGTGATGTTTTATAGTTTTCAATGTACAAATCTTTTGCCTTCTTGGTTAAATTCATTCCTAATTTTTCTTTTTGGTGATATTATGGATGGGATTGTTTCCTAGTTTCATTTTTGAGTTGTCCACTGCTAATAACTAATTTTTGAGTGTTGATTCTGTATTTTGAAATGTTGATGGATTCATTTATAAGCTATGATAGTTTGTCTGTGTATGTCTATGTGTAATCTTTGGGGTTCTTTACACGTGAAATCACGTCATCTGTGAACAGAGATAATTTTCCTTCTTTCTTTCAATCCCTCTCTTCCTTCTGGTCTCTGTTCAAAAGTCTCTGTGATAGAGGATCTTTCCTCACCTTTCTGTGTAAGCTAGGAACACATGCCACCCCCACCCATAGGCCCCCTTCTACCTTGCCCTGTACGATTCTCCACCGAGCTCACCATCTGCAATGCTGTGTGTATTTGTTTAGTTACCGGTCTCCTGCCATTGTAATGAAAGCTCCATGAAGGCCCCATCTGTTTGTCTTATTTAACGGTGTAGTCACGAGTGTCTTGAACAGCACATGACATGCAGTTCAAGCTCAATAAATCAATGAGTAAGCCCATTATCCTCCGTTCACTTCTCTTCAGATGTTTCTGCTGCCGTTTCTGCTGTCCTTATTGCTGGTGGCCTGTAAAGCGTTTGCACCTGTTCACAGGAAGCTTGGTTTTTTTACCTTTTCTTTCTCTTACGCACTGTATGTATACTTCCTACCATTTACCTACTTGTTTATTCTCTCTTTGCTCCTCTCATTTAAGTGAAGACGTGCCATTCCTTTTTATATCCAGAAAATGTCTGGTTTTTTGGTAATAACACCAAGAATATAATTCCGAATGGAAACAACTCATACTTCTCCACAATGTTCCGATTCTTGAGAACAAAAACTGGAGTGTTTCTTTTTTCACAATGTACGTGTGGATGTGCCACAGGACCAAACCAGCCATCCATGGGAGATTGTCTCTGTGCTCTTCTTGGCAGAAATTCCCTCTTCACACCTTCAACACGCCGCTACTCACACTCTCCATCTTCTTTCCGGGACAGCAAACGCTCAGATCACACCTACTGGGATGGCTACTATAAAAAAGAACACATAGAAAATAACAAATGTTGGCAAGGATGTGCAGAGAAACTGGAACTCTTACGCACTGTTGGTGGGAATGTGAAGAAAACAGGCATGGAGAGAGATTTGTATAGACACATGTTCACAGAAACATATTCGCAGTAGTTGAAAGGTGTAAACAACATCAGATATCCATTGATAAAGGAAGGAATAAGCAAAATGCGGCATACATACACAATGGAATGTTATCCAGCCCCAAAAAACAGGGAGCTGCCGACCGTGTCACAACACAGGTGACCCTTGTAGACGTTGTGCTAAGTGAGGTAATCCAGCAACGAAAGGACATGTGCTGTGGGATACCACGGGTAAGAGGCGCCCAGAACATACAAATTCATAGTGACAGAAAGTAGAATGGTGGCTGCTGAATGCTAGCGGGAGGGGGAATAAAGACTTGTTTCATTGGTGTACAATTTCAGTTTTGCAAGGTGAAGAGCTCTGGAGCTTGGTTTCACAGATATGTGCATGTCTGTGACATGACTGAATTGTACACTTAAAACCGGTTCAGATGGCAAATTTTGTGTTCTGTGTATTTTACTACAATTAAAAACAGGACTCACAGACTAATCAGTGTGGAAATATACTGAAAGATGAAACTGGGGAAAGAGCATTCATAAAATCTTACTGCATGTCTTCGAAAAATTCTAGGCCAAGTTTATATATAATATTTGAGCACTGGGTAGGTGATTAGCTTTGCTAATGCATGCCTGAGTGCATCTAAAATAAGAGAGCTGAAAAATCTGCTAAGATCCTATTTTATTACCAGAAATGAATCAAAATGATAAAACGCCATTTGGCAATCTTCTGAGGAAATAGGTATCTAAGACACATTACCACTATACTAGACTTTTACTTTGAATTCATTATTCATTGGTACCTTTTTTTTTTCCACTGGAGAAGGCTGTGGCAGCATGTAATAAGATCTTTAAAAATGTATGGGTGTAGTGGACATATTTTGTTTCCATCCCAGACCCCGTGTTCCCTCTTTCTGGTTACAATAATCCAGATCTTCTTTAGGGACCACGTCTTCCTCATTTCCACCATATGATGGGCCACTTACCCAGCCACACCTCCGTTCAGGCTATCATTGCATGTTACCCCCTGGCCGGGTGATTGGTTCACAGAATGCACAGAACTCTCTTGGGGCCAATAAGGCAAATACAGATGTTTGCCGGGGCTAGTGAGGAAGGTCCATTTTCTTCAGCTGATTCTGGGAAGCTGTGGAGCTCAGGGCCGCTGCAGCCCACACAGTTCCCTGGGGAGCGTCATACGGAGAGTGGCATCAACTCTCAGGGACAGGCAAAGCGAAGTGGTGAGAGGCGTCCTCTGAGGCACTGGACTGAGGGGCCTGCAGCCAGCTGTGCCCTCGGCCTCTCAGCTGTGTGAGCCAATAAGCTCTCTTTTGTGTACAAGCCGGTCTGAATTGCATGTGGTCACCTACAGTGGAAGGAAAACTCATATAATGCAATACATACCAACATCATGAAAAGCCATTGATATTGAAAGACATGTGTAAAATTGAAAAATTTTTATCCATGTAATTAATACTCGGTCTTATTTTGTTAAACACTAGAGACTCAGTGGAACATCAACGTGAAACAGTTTGATGTCTGCCCCATCGCTGTGCTCTGCTGAGTGCCGCCCCACCGCCCCCGACGTCAGCAGCATTCAGAGCCAACCCCACAGGCCTCCAGCCGCTTGCGGTATCAAGCCGCAGGCTTTGCTCTGACCTCAGTCTGAGCTGGTCCCTCTCCCCGACGGGCAAAGCCCAGAGGCCCTGTGCTGGAGGGGGATGTGGCCGCTCCCCACTGTCTTCTCACCACAGCAACTTAAAGGAGGGTGTGTTTGGAAGACTGATTTGGGGGCGATTGCTCTCTCAACTCCGGACATCTTGCAGTTCCGGAGTTGTTGGGGCTGGAGGAGAAGAGGGGTGGACCTCACGATCCTGACCTGGGAGCGGCCTTTCTTGGCAGGTGGCTGCTCCTCATCATCTTGGCTTCTACCCGCTTGTCTCCTCTTCCCCGGGGCTCCCTGCCTGCAAAGCCACAGGGGCTATGTTGCCTCATCTAGAAGCTGCCTTGGGAGCTGGGAGAGGAGGCTAAGAATACCCCTGGATTGTTGTTAGGGGCCTGTCTTTGCCCTCTGCCTACAGCTGTTGCCATAAACGTTTTGCCTCCGGAACTTGCAGAGGGGCAGAAAGTGCTTCTATCAAACTCGAAGATGCTGCCCAGCTCCCAGGGATGGAGATCAAGGTCGCTGAGCAACTGTCTGGTCACTCGCCATTCTGGTGGCTGCATCACTGTGGGCCTTACCTCTACCAGTTTTCTCTCTGTCTGTTTTATCAATTACTGAGAGCGAAGGAATCTTCACCTGTAGTTGATGCGTCCATTTCTCCTGTCATTTGTATCAGTTCTGCTATACGTTTTTTGAAGCTTTGTGTTTAGGTGCTTATGTATTAAGAATTGTTATGACTTCCTAATGAATTGACCCCCTTGATTGATATAAAATTTCTCTTTATTCTTGGTAGTATTTCTTGTTGAGATCTACTTTTCTGATATTAATATAGCTATTCAATTTTTGGGGAGTTAGTGTTTGTATGGCTTATCTTTTCCTATTCTTTAACTTTTAATCTACTTATGTCTTTGTATATATGTGAATATCTTGTAGACTACATATAATTCACTTTTGATATTTAAATCTACTGTGGCAATATTTGCTTGTTGGTAGTGTTTAGAGTCTGTGATATAATTTTTGATATGGTTGGAATTAAGTCTACTGTGTCGCTATTTGTTTTCTTTTTATCCCATATTGTTCTTTTTCTGCTATATCTTTAGAGTAATTGGTTATATTTTAGGATTCTATTTTATCTCCACTATTGGCATATTAGCTATTCCTCTGTTTTCTTTTAAATTGCTGCTTAAGTCTTAAAATGTGCATTTTTCGCTTACCACAATGTACTTTTAAGTAATATGTTTCTTCAAATATGGTATAAGAAAATAACAATGTGTACTTCCCACTTCCTATCCTTTATGCTATTGTTTTAATAGATTTTGCTTTTGCATGCATTGAATTCTCATAATTCATTGTTATTATTTGGCTTTAAATAGTCAATTATCTTTTAAGAAAACTAAAAATAAGTAAAGTGAAAGCAGTTGTGTAGTTTTCTATTTCTTTAAAATGGTAGAAGGTGATTTTGGACTCATATTCTTTGGACTCATATTCTCATGCCTCTAAGTGGAATTCTCTTGATGAGAACTAAAAAGGACTACAGAGATATGATGTGTTAAGTTCATAGGACTTTGGGAGTGTGGGATAAAGTAAAATTACAGCAATGTATTTAATAGTATGAGCCTGTATGTGCGAGGCAGGTGGGGAAACTCTGCCAATATAGAAAAAGCCTTCTAGAGAAAGAGAATCACTGAGGTGAGGCTTAGCAGCCAGAACTCTAAGTAGGAGAGGCTGGGTCAGTGGCTCACAGACTAATGCAGGAGGAAGCATTTGGGAGTTTGTTAAAAGGGCAGATTCTGGGCCTCTGACAAGAGATCTTCATTCAGAAGCTCTGCAGTGGGACCTTACTTGTTTTTTTAACAGCCATCCTTTGAAGAGGGGATTCTGGTGCAGGTGGTCTGTGGACCATTCTTGGAGAAGCACCAGTTAGGGATCCCAGTCGGGGTGCTCTGATGTGAACCTATATAATTCCACCTCAGGCGCATGGGCAGGGCCTTCTACATGCATAAAAGACTAGAAAAGCAAAAGAACAGGGCCCTCCACATGTGTAAGAGTAGCAAGGGGCCAAAGAGAAAGCAGTTGGTTTTTAGAACCAGAGGGACAATCAAGGGATGAGGCAAGCGCAGGCAGAGGTGACAGGGCATCGGGTCCAAGAACCACTCTGCCCCTGCAGGCTGCCCACGCTGTATACAGAAGGCGCACCTCAGGGCCAGGTGGCCGAAGGCCTCCAGAAGAGAGACGTTCACATGCAGGGGCAAGAGCAGCCCGGAAGGAACGCAGCTGGAGTCAAGGCAGAACGAAGACCTTGTTTTGCTGGCGGACATGCTAGAAGCTACAAACCCTGATTTGGATGAAACCTTTGCCTCTCCTCTGTGATCTTTAATGAAAAGACCTGCAGTATTTTTTATGAAACATGCATCTCCATCTCAGTAAGCTCTCTAGAGGCACAATTTAAGCTTTGTACTCATTCTTGCTGGGTTGTTACATTGGCCAAACTTCCCAGTGCTGTTTAAAGAGCCCAGTGGAAGCAAGGAGCAGGGCTGATCTGATCTCTTCATCACGGTTCCTAAAAGCCCTCACTCAGCAAGAATTCAGGATTCAGGTCGACTAGTGCTGCTCAGAATCCCTTATTAATTTTCTCTTGATGTATCACCAGTCAGAAGTCAATTTTTTCTGCCTTCTGTCCAAAACCCACTAACCACCAGTAGTGCTTGGAGCAAAGAGAGAAGCCTTTCAACTACAGATAAAGGAAGCACCCAGGAGGAGTCCTTGGGGACAAAGAGCACATCCTTTGCAAGCGTGACAGCTGCATGGCCTCCTTCCAGTATGACGTGCCCTGGATCTGTGGGCAAGAAGGGAGCCCTGGGCATTCATGTTAACTAGTGATACTAAGGAAGGTGAGAATGGAGGCAAAACAATGAGGAAATGGCTTCCTGGCTTATTTTATGATGGGTGATTGAGGACAGCTCACGATGCCAGGAAGTAACCCTGTTCAGAGAAACTGGCATAAAAGAAAGAAAATGTCATACCAATGGAGAACCAAGTGGCTGTGTGTGGAGTCCAAGACTGCAACGTTGTAGGACTTTGCAGCAATCACAGTTACAAATTGTCGATCAAATTCTATGGTTCGTGTTCCTAGAAAAAGAGCCACAGAAGTCCTATTGTTGGACAGGGTTGATGAATTAAGGAGGAGACTTTATTAATTGAAAAACAAAGAGACACCTTCACTTTGTGGGCAAGAAAAATTATTTTCAGCTAATGTATACACATTGAGCATTCAGAGACTATTTTTCTTCTATGAATTATAGCACTTTCCAAATGATTTTTGTCCAATAGTCACCCTTTGGGGTGTTCCATAGGAAGGGAATTTCATAGTCAAATTATGGGGAAATATTGCCTAGAGAAAATAAAAAAAATACATGTTGGCTTATATATTTTAAAAATATGGAAAGATAAAGCATTAACAATGGTTAACTATAGGGTAAAGGGAAGAGATAGAGATTAGACTTCTTTGGATGTACCTTATTTTGTATAGTTAACTTTGGAATCATGTAAATAGTATGAAGAATTCTAAAACAAAGCTAAATAAATGAAAAAAAGCAGTCACTAAAAATTGAAAGTAAAATGAAGCAATGAATCTGTTCCAATGGAGGACATAGTTTAAAAAAAGAAACTATTCCAATTGACTTTAAAACATAATAATTTGACTGTGTATCCTTTGTGGAGATATAACCAAAGAATACGAACCACATTGAACCAAACCAAACCACCCAATCAAATAATAAAACCTCCAAGAATGAAACTGTTTTCAGCAATCGTATCATTGATGGTAGTGTTAATATGGTTATTTGGAGACTTTTCTGTGTTATTACAGAAAAAAAATTATGCTGGTGGTGTTGAGAATTGAGATATTTGGCATGGTTGAAAGGAAATACCAATGTAAAATTGATGAGATTTTGTAAAAACCCTATAGCCCTGAATTTGAATTGAAAATCAATATAAACACATGGTGTATTTTCTTTTCCACAAAACAAAACACATTTCTGAGCTCCATCCACCAAAAATGCCTAGAAACAATGATCAACCCCAGGAGCAGTAAGCACCCCCACAATCTAGATTATGTTCTCTAAATATCACCTGTCACTAAAAGGAACCAGGTCTTTCCAGAGAAGTGTTCACTTCCGGGTCTGGGACACAAATGAACCTGGAAATTTTATCGTACTAGAAGAAAGAAGCAATTAAATACCTCAAGAATTATGTTAAAGGTATGAAGTCCTAACCTGAACAAGTTCTCATTGATCAAAGATGAGGCAATTTCAGCATCAGTAGGGATAATAATTGCCAGGTTTAAATCTATAGATTCATACTGATACCAAAAGGGACAACCTTCACTGGATAGATATCTCCGGTTATCTGTCAGTTCAGGGCACCATCTCACTATTTTGAAAACAAGCAACATAAAGGAAAGGATCAGAGATCTATTTTGCTTTTCTTATATGATCTGTATCTCAGAGTAACCAAATAGAAATTTTTTCTTTAAAGCAATTTAAGAATAAACAGGAAACTTAAGATATCAATAGGCAGTGACTATCAGTGACTAAGGACATCACAGACACATCATGTACCATCAGACATCATGTACCTCTTAAAGCAGTCCTGCCAAAAAAGAAAAAATTAACCTAAATTTGGTGAAATCTCTAGATCTCATACTGATATACAAGAAATACAAGGGACAGAGGAACATGCGAAATGATTCTACAAAGTTATAATCAACAAAACCCAGACTAGGAAAACTTTACAGGACAAATGAATCCTGGTTCTTCAACAAATATTTTAAGGAGGAATGAAGAGCTGAGGAATAAATTGTAGGTTATACAGACTTGGAAGACATAACAAGCAATTGGAATATTTGGGCCTTATTTTGATTCTGATTTCAATTACAAGATTGTAACACAATCAGGCAAAAGCAAACACTGACTAGATTTGACAGTATTAAGGAATTATTAACAGTTCTCAGTCTGATGATAGTAGAGTCCTTTATTTACTTTTTTTAGTATTAAAGATAAAAGTTGGATATTAAAGAAAAAGGTTTGTTGATTTTAGAGTAGGTGTTGGTGAAGTATGGCCTTGGGGCCAAATTTGGCCATTAGCCTGTTGTATAAATAAAGTTTGGAACACAGCCATCCCCGTTAGTGTACATAACATCGATGGCCCTTTTACACAACAAAGGCAGATTTAGGTAGCCATGGCAGGGAACTCATCTGGCCCTCTGTCAACCACTCCTGCAGTAGAGACACCCACTGATAGATTTTCAGGTAAATGATGACCCAAGCATGGGTGGTGACATAGACGAATCAGGATTGATTGTGTTGAATTTCAGTTCATGATTTTGGTTCGTTATACTATTCACTCTACTTTTATGTATCTTTGAAATTTTTCACAATAAAATTCTGGGGAAAATGGAACTTTCTGATCAGGATTCCTGCCTGGCCTTAGTAGTGCCCACTGTGTAAATAATAAGAGCCTATTGCACATTTATGGGGTGTTTACCGGTGACTGAGCTGCTGGTCAGTGTCCAGAGCACCATCCAAGGGGAGGGGGGAGGAGAAACACCCACTCTCTCCGCCCATCAGTTCCTGGTATGTAATTGGTCGGGCGCCCTCCTTTCACCAGAGACCCACCCACAGAGTTCCTGCCTGAGGGTGGGAGCAGGGAGCTTAGAGAGGGAGAGGGGGGAGGCTGGGACCCGCTGCCTGGAGGACTGGGCTCCTGCTGGGGGCAGAGCCTGTAGCCGGCCTGGGGAGCGCGGCAGAACCAGACACGGGGTCGAGCTGCGTGTGACCGCCGTGAGAGTAAGCGGTAACCCCCTTCACCCCTTTTTGCCTTCACTCTTCTTCTGTCTCACCAAATTCATAGAGAACCTGCTCTGGGTGGGGAACCCCCTCCTCTGGAAGCTACAAATATTTTTAGAATATGGTAAATCTGTACTTACTGACATAGGAATATTTTCCTGATATATTGTGAAATGAATAAAGTAAGTTGTAAAATGCTATGCTATGATTGCATTTGATTAAAAAAATGTTATATTATATGTATGTATATGCCCAAAAATGTGAAATAATACAGACAAACCTGTTAGAGGGAGTGGAAATGGGTGGAGTGGGAAATAGGTTGCTTTTATTTTCTCATGTTCTTATTTCACATATTTCTGTTTTGTTTGATTTTTCTCAAATGGGTTTTCTATGGTAATTTATAAAAAGTTACACACTGTGTCACAAGATCTCCGTGTTCCCGATTAAACTCTAAATACAACTGGCCACCAGCTCTTGATAAAAGGTTTTCCAAAGGCATTTTCATGTACATTTATTTGCCTGCAATGGGGGGAGTGGGTGGATGCTTATTCCTACCTTTCCAAAGTGGAATTTCACCTCAAATTTTCTACTGTACAGAGGCCTTTAAATGCAGTGGTGATATCATCATTTTTATCCCAATAACACCAAGTACAATGCAGTGTAAAGAGAAATAAGTTCTGTGAATGTCAGGGTGTTAGATCCCCAGAGAACAACCTTTCCCACAAGCTTGGGAATTCAGACAGCTTCCCCAGAAGAGAAGGAGCCGTTGTAGAGCGAGGCGGCCATCCTACCAGATACCCAGTTGTCGCCAGACAGCACCTACTAGGAACAGCAGTGGAGGGCATGACTTCCAGGCATCAGGACATTTCCAGAGACAGGAAAACATAAGGTGAACCCAGCCAAGGTCAGGAGAGAAGACCCTCACCCCCTCCCTTCTCCAGACTTGGAAGCAGAAGGCTGGAGTTGCCAGGAGAGAATGCCTCTCTCAGGAGCATTTATCTGGCTTGACAGGATTTTTTCGGACCCCAGTGGTGTTTCAATTCTAAAGTAGCTGGAATAATCTAGAAAGATAATCTAGAAAAAAGGGACCTGGAATAATCTAGAAGTCCAACTGCCTGGGATATTTTGGTGAGAAGGTCCAGCACAAGTTATTGTATTGACACCTTTCCTGCCTCAGTTCTGCAGGTTCCAAAATTTCATGTTTGATTGTTGGCAACTTAATTAAAATACCAAATACCTTGGCACCAGCTCCGTGGAGGCAAATGCTGTCTTGGTTTCTTAAAACATTCCTCTACAAATCCCTTCATGTTTGTTGGCAGAGTGTAGGGGCAGCCTCCCCCAGTTCATCCCTGAAAAGACCCTGGCCATTTATGACAGATGGAAGCACATTGATTGAATCTAAAGCTACTGAATAATAAAAGCTCATGAAAAATAAATGCACTCAGAGAAATAAGCTTATTCATAGCAGTCCATTCTATCATATTTCCTGACAGCCTATCTAATTTATGATGGCAATTCCTCTTAATTTCCTATTATGGGTAATTTATCCTTTCCCTGTCTGAACAGGCAGTATAAAGTTTGTATTGCACATAAGGGAAAAGCAGACAGCCTCAGACACTGAGCTGATTGCCCCTTGGATATAAGCTTTGTAAAAGTTACTGCACTGAGAGGCTGACTGCATAGCAAGAACAGTTTTGATTAGTGTCCCTATTTAAACCCTGAAATAGAGGAACGGTTTTAGCTGTCACAAGGTGAAAAATGCTCGGGAAATCAGGCACCCTCAGCCGTAGGTTTTGAAAACGCCCACACCATTTTCTCTCGGATCCTGGCCAGCTGCTCCCCATATTCTCAGTCCATTCCGGAGTGAATGACACTTGCCACTGGTGATCCCAGCATCGCTTGGTAGACCAGGGAGCAGACCAGCAGTGAGGACGGAGGGAGAAAGCGGAACTATGGCTGTCAGCCGGGTGGAGCCTGGGCTTCTACGCCCACAATGTTTCCTCTGAGAGATGGAATTGCAGAGGAGATGGAATTGCAGAGGGCTGGAGTGGCACCCGGCTGCTTCATTAGGACGTCCCCGAGGGTGAGGTGAACGAGATGAAGGCGCGGGGACCATGCTGTTTGCCCAGTGGATAAAGATACGGACTCACGTAAGGGCAAATCCAGCTTTGCCCACTTTTGGCCAGTAAATGTGGAGTCCCTAAATCCAAGTATCCCCCTGTCAGAGAAGGCTGAACCTCCTTAGCTCCGCCTCCCACACAGAAGGAAGAGCGACTCTTTTATTTCTAATATGTCTGTAAGTATGGTATTTTGGGAAGGTTCTAGATGTTTGAGCTGGAAGATCTGGATCTGAATCCTGTCTGTGTGACCTTTCATGTGACCTTGAACTTCTACTTCCCATTTGCCAAGTAGACATGAGTTGGAATGGAGAGATGTGGGCACTTGCCTCTCACATCTTTATGAAGCATTGTTTTTAATGTTTTCAGCTTTTACTTCTATTTATTGTCCTTGCCATGCAATTGTGCAGTTTACATACATCCTTGGGTGTTTTGTTTTTGTCTCTTGAACTAGTCTGGAAGCCCCTTTGAGAGACAGACCCACATCCCAGGACCCCCACTGTGCATGGTGCTGGGTGTGCGCTAAGCTGGGTGAGGAAACAGCAGGTGAGGAAATGCTTGCTGGTTAAGAGGCCTCCTCACCTTTCCCTCGTGTGTACCCACCTGTTAGGAAACTAAATGTCTGGCAAGTACTGCTCAGGATTTGGGGGCAGCACAGACTCCTGGGTGACCATGGGAATTGCTGAGAGAGCATAAATTTGGGCTCATCACACAACAGAGAACCACGTGACAAGACTTTCTCCCTCAGCTCACCAGATTGTCTTTTTAAGTAGTTGAAACTTGGTAGGCTTTAGGTCATAACGAGGTAACGCAAGTTGGTTATAACATAGTAATTTAAATGTAGGTGCAACTGTGATGCCCGAATGGGAAAAAGTGATGGCTTCGTGGCGCCACAGGTGTTGAGGGCTGGGAGCTGAACCCCGGCTGACTGGCTGCTGCTGATGCAGGCGTGGCTGTCCCCAGCTGGCCGGAGAGGACGGTCCTCAGCCCTCGGTCTGGACAGCCGGACTCTCTCCTGATGAAGGGGAGCAGGCCCAGCAAGCCGCCAGGGCCCTCCTGCCCACAGCCCAACCTGCGAGCAGGAGGAGCAGACTGGACAGGTACAGTCGAGGCAGCCTGAGGCTTGCATTCCCTGAGCAGCAGCGTGATGCCAAGCCCTGTGCTCAGCACGGGACTCAGGAAAAGTGCCTGAAGATTCTGAATCATATGATTCAGTGTCAGTGGAGAGGTTAGGTGGAAGTCTGTCCATGACTGCCCCCACACACACAACCACCCCTCACAGGAGGGAGGTACTAGCACCGACCCAGGGCTGGGAAGGGGAAATGCCAGAAGTTCCAGGAACGGCAGGATCCACCTGGTCCTCAGGACAATGGCTGGGCCACGGGCTCACAGAGAGCATCTGCCTAGAGGTGCGGGAACCCTCCACAGTCCGCTTGTTTGAATGGAGGAGTATGTGGAAAAGGAAATGCTTACAGACCTATCAGGGGGCAGCCCGGTCTCCAAATCATCATAACATCTCCTTTTTCAGAAGAAGAGGTATTAACCAGTTGGGGACGCATCCATTGGAAAAGAGGAGCCACAGATTAACAGCTAAGTTTCATCGCACTAGGACATGTGATGACCTTGTTGGAAGCGTCTACACTTAGAATAAGTAGTAGAAGTAGTAGAGAGTGACACTACAGATGGCCTTAGGAGACAAGAGGCCACTACTGGTTGGTGTCTGATGGGACGATAAGAGTCCTGGGGAAGAGAAAGGAGTCTCTGTGACCCTGGGGAGCCTGCTGAGAATCAGGACTGCTACCCACTGTCCAGGAACGCCACCGACCTCTCCCCATGGTGGTAGTGGCCCTCTCGGTGCTTCCACCAGAAAGCAAGTTCTGGGAGCATGAGAACCTTGTCACCTGTTCTCCACTGTGTCCCCAGAGCCCAGCCTAGTGCCTGGCACCCGATGGATCCTTCAAAGATAGCTGGTAAATAAGGGGATGCATATTGACTGAGGAGAGAGTATAATGCCACGGCATCGTAAGGTCACATAGGTTCTTTAAAGAACCTGTATTTAAGTAATCATAACAGCACGCATATTTATCTGAAACACTACTGTGTATATAAGTGCTAGATGACTACAGATGCTATCCTACTTGCAAAATGTTGGCTTTCAAAATGCTCGTCGTATGTCTCTTTGTCCTAGATGACATTATATAAGCAATGTGTATGCCATCCAGAAGTGGCAGTGGCATTAGTATTTTCGTGCTGTAATTAAAATACATTTTTTTGCTGATTAAAATATATTGAACCCCTACACTTATGGTTCTAATATTAGTAGGTAACAGCTTTTGCATGCTTACCATATACCAGGGTTTATGCCAGCATTTTATATGTTTTATTTCCTTTAAGCCAACAACATTCTGAGGAAGGTGCTATAAAACCCCCTATTTTATGGGTAAGGTAACTGAAGCTCATAGAAGTCAAATGATGTGGCCCAGGCTGCTGCCGGTAGGTTGCAGGGCCAGAATTGGAATGGCAGCGGCTGTCTGGAGACTTCACCAGTATGCTATGCTTTGGTTGGAGCTATAACAGTTTCTAAATTGAAAAGGTACTGTCTAAATTGAAGTCTGTAGTTACAGTGGTTTCCATATTAATTCAGCATATTAACCATGTTTGATGTCACATGATCAGCTCATTTGTAGCAAGAAATCTTGAGCCCCACCAGAGGGTACAGGTTGATTCCAGCTTAGCCTCCAAATAAGGTCAGCACACTCAGCTGCTACCTCAGCAAGACCCTCTTAGTTTTCAGGGCGAGGTTCTGTCACCTGAGCAGCCCAAGCGTCAGAGAGATCAGCTCCCCCAGCAAGTGCAATCTGGATTAATTTTGCTGCTCAGTGAACATGGTGTGAATAGTAGTTATTTAAGAGCCCACTGCACTGCAATTTCCCCCAAGTCCAGGCACATTGTCTTGTCTGCATGATAGGATTTTGGGGTCAGGTTTCCTGATTAGTGCTCCCCATCTGGTTCCTCTGCTGGTATTAGAACTCAGGACTGAAGCTCCCAGCCAGGACCTCTTCACCTTTTCCCTTGAGCTCTCTGTTAGGGCAGGCTCGATTCCTTTAGCAGATCACTTCCATGTGCATAACAGATCGAGCACGTTAGCAGTTTATTTCTCCCTCACGTATTTAAACCCTGTGGTTGTTTCTGGGTATTAGGGAGTTCTGCTCCACACAATGATTCAGGGATCCTGGCTCTTTTTTGTTTGTGGTTCCACATCATCTAGGGCACCAACATTGTCTATATTCAGCTAGAAGAAGAGGACAGAAAGAATGGAGAAGTCACTGCCCTGTCCTAAAAGCTACTCAAATTCCCATGGCTGGGATTCCATCACCCGTGGCTATCTCTAAATGAAGGAGAGGTGGAAATGTAGCACTGTACCACTGCACATTTTTCTGATCATTGGCTTCATCAGAAAGTGCTTCCTAAGCATCTGGTTGCATGTGGTGCCAGGGTAGTTGCTTTGCGGAAAGAACCGAAGGCCTTCAGTGGGTTTGGGTCAGACTGGCTTTGAGAACGCTGATCAGAGAAGACGCCTTTCTCTTTGCCAGGCCCTGATGCCTGTCATATGTTTCTGAGTTTTTAACTCCCTGCTTCATAAAATGACCAATAAATTAATCAGGGCCTGGAAAAGATATGAAACTTAGCTCAAGGGTCATGTTTTGTGGGTAGTCCACATGCTTCTATGTCCAAACTATCCCGTACCACCTGTTAGAAAGGCCATCCTTCCTCACTGAATTCCTTTTGCATTTCTGTCAAAAATCAATTAGGTATATTTGTCTGGGTTCTGTTTTGCTCCATTGCTCTGTAAGTCTGCCCTTCTACCAATAGCACAGTCTCGATTACTGTAGCTATATTTTAAGTCTTGAATTTGGGTAGACTGATTCTTCCAACTTTATTCTTCTTTTTCAAAATTGTGTGAGCTATTCAAGTGTGCATGTCTATAGGAAGTTTAGAACAACCCTGTCTATACTTACAAAATATCCTGCTGCAATTTTGATAGGAATTAGGATAAATCTTGAATATCAGTTAGGGGAGAACTGACATCTTCACTGTGTTGATTCTTCTGATCCATGAACATAGCACTTCTTTCCATTTATTTAGATCTCTTAAAAATTTCTTTCATCTGCATTGTGCACTTTTCAACATAGAAGTCCTGTACCTGTTTTGCTAGATTTACCCTTAAATGTTCCATTAAAAAATTTTTTTTAGATTGTGGTACAATATACATGAGGCAATTTACCATTTTAGGTGCATAATTTATTGGCATTAAGTACCCTTACAATGTTATATAACTATTATCACTGTTTTGAGAACTTTGTAATCATCCCAAATAGAAACTCTGTACCCATTAAACAAAAGCTACCTTCCTCCAGCACTTGGCAACCACCATTCTATTTCTTGTGAATCTGACTACTCTAGGAACCTCCTATAAGTGAAATCATATAGTATTTGAGCTTTTGTTACTGGCTTATTTTATGCAGCATAATGTCATTTCTCATCCATGTTGTAGGACGTATCAGTATTTCCTTTTTTAAAAGACTGAATAATATTCCATTGCATGGATACATCACAGTTTGTTTATCCATCTGTCTGTTGATGGACACTTGGATTACTTCCACATTTTGGCTATTGTGAATAATAGTGGCATGAGTATGTATGTAGAAATATTTGATTGAGTTCTTGCTTTCATTTTTTTTGGTTATATGCCAAAAATGAAATTGCTGGATCATATGGTAATTCTATGTTTAACTTTTTGAAGTTACCAGACTGTTTTTCACAGTGGCTAGACCATTTTACATTCTTACCAGCAATTCATGAGGGTTCCAATCTCTCTTCATCCTTACCAATACTTCTTATTTTCTTTCTTCCCTTTCATAGTGGTCTCCTACTATGTGTGAAGTGGTGTCTCATTGTGGTTTTGATTCGCATTTCCCTGGTGATTAGTGATGCTGAGCATCTTTTCATGTACATATTGACCATTTGTTTGTCTTTGGAGAAATGTTGTTTGATTCAAGTTCTTTTCCCCCTTTTAAATCAGGTTATTTGTTTTTTTCTTGTTGAGTTCTAGGAGTTCTTTATATATTCTAGATATTAATTCCTTATCAGGTATATGATTTGCAAATGTTGTCTCCCATTCAGATAACTTTTCACTTTGTTGTGTCCCTTGATGCACACAAGTTTTAAAACTTGACGCAGTCCTATTTATCTACTTTTTCTTCTGTTGCCTATGCTTGTTATGTCATACCCAAGAAATCATTGCCAAATCCAATGTCATGAAACTTTCCTACTATGTTTTTTTCTAAGAGCTCATACATTTACATTTATGATCAATTTTGAGCCAATTTTTGTATGTGGTGTAAGGTGTTTTTTTGGTTCATTTGTTTGCATGTAGATATCCAGTTTTCCCAGCACCATTTGTTGAAGACGGTCCTTTCCTCATTGAATGGTCTTGGTACTTTGTTGAAAATCATTTGGCCACACATGTGAGGGTTTATTTCTGGGCTCTCTATTTCATTCCATTGGTCTTTAAGTTTGTTTTTATGCCACTGCCACATCACTGATTAGCATAGCTTTGTAATAAGTTTTGAACTGTAAGACCTTCAGTGTTGTTCCCCTGTTCCAAGATTGTCTTGTCCCTTGAGATTTCATGTGAATTTTAGGTTGAGTTTATCTATTTCTGCAAAAACTGTTATTGGAATATTAATAGCGATTGCATTGTATCTGCAGTTTGCTCCAATTAGTATTGTCATATTAACAATATTAAGTCTTCCAATCTGTGAACACTGGATATCTTTCCATTTACTTGTACTGTCTTTAATTTCTTTCAGTAACATTTTGTAATTTTCAGTGTATTAGTCTTTTGTCTACTTGGTTGAATTTATTCCTAAGTATTTTATTATTTTTGAGGATATTTGAAATGGAATTATTTTCTGAATTTCCTTTTCTGATTTTTCATTGTTAGTGTATAAGAATGTAACTGATTTCTGCATGCTGATTTTGTATCCTACAACTTTGCTGAATTCATTTACTAGTTCTAACAAGTGTGTGTGTACATAATTTTTAGGGTGTTCCACGTATACAATCATGTCAACTACAGACAGAGATCTTCCTTTCTAATCTGGATGCTTTTTATTTGTTTCCTTGCCTAATTGCTGTACAAGAAAACACTTGTTGCTGGGCAGTTGCATCTGGGGAGGTCTCTCTCTGTTCACTACCCGAAACCTGAACTGGAAGGGGGAGGACTCTTGACTCTGATCGGGAAAGAATTCTTAGTCAGGTTGAAAAAGTGCCAGTGAGAAAGGAATTCATTAAAGCAAGAGTAGAAGCAAATGTCAGCAGCCATGCAGACAGTAGAGAATAAGGAAGAACAGAGGGAATAAAGGAAAATTCATGGAATCTCTGCTCGGCACGGGGCAAATCCCTTGCCGACTCCTAAAGCCAGGGTCACCTGGTATCCAGGGTCCACTTGATCTGCATGGTGCAGGAATTATATCTTTACTTTCCCAGAATTCTGGGAAGTTCCAGAGCACTGGTTGGAGTGAGATTATGTTCTGAGAACTTCCACTTCCCTGCTGGTCTGGAATAAAGTAGGAAGAGAGAAAAGGATCCTGTTAAGACTAGAAAGCCACATGGAATAGCAAAGTGACAGACCCTAGAGGTAGAGGCTGGCAAGTTCTTGTCTGTATCATGAAAAAGAGTAGAGGGACAAGTGTAATAGGCTTATGAAACTAGACATTTTATTTGATAAGACAGTACACACTCAGACAGGAGTGCAGGCAGCCTCAGAGAGGCGGAGGCCCACTTAAGGGTTCAGGGTTTGGGGTTTTATAAGGCCTTTTGGGTGGGGGATGACATAATGCAGGGTGTATACAGGTGATCCATAATTCCTCTGGAGTTTTGTCTTAAGAATAGGGTTGTTCGGGTGACTGCTGAGCCAGATCTTGGCATTGTTTACCCATATAGGTGCATGTGGATGGACTCTCTGCAGGTCTGTCTCAGGTCCTGGTTACATAGTTACTGACTTGATTAAGGGGCTGCAAGATCTTTTAAAATTTTATTTTAGGTTAAATATAGATTAAGTTAAAGAATACACTGGGCCTTTTTCGCAGGCTGAACAGATTTTACAAAGGCCTGGCCCTTGTCCCATTTCCCTGCTCCGTCTCACCGTTTCTACCTCAAATCACATGTGGAAAGTCTTTCAGCCTCTGAGGAAGCCACATGTCCATCATGTGGCCTCCGGAACTTTTGCTGTCCCCCCGCCTTCATGCCCCTGATGTCCAGGCTTCGTAGGCTTTTGCCAAATTGCGCCATCATTTCCAAAGCGACTCTCCCTGCTGGGCTTGACCTCCTGAAACTTGCGTTCTCAGCTGGCTATCAGGACAGGAGCAGAGTCATGACCCATATGACACGAAGCAGTGAACGGTTCCATGCCCAGTTCTCTTCAGCAAAGACATTAGTGCTTTAAAGGGGGCACCCTGTTCGCCTAGTCGTGGTTTCCCGAGCAGGTGGCGTCTCGGATAGTGTGCTACACCTTGGGCAGGGTGGAAGGTTCCTGGCCATCTTCCAGGGAAGGCGTGGCTTTGGTGTTCTCAGAGAAAACATTTCTGTCCTGCTTCTTACTTCCGCAATCAGCTACTTCCCAGAATATGCCCCCAGAGCATCTCCTGCCATCTCTGAGGCTTAGAACTTTACATTGTTCTCGGGATTTGAGAAATCCTCCCAGTCGCCATCTCTCTCCACACTGTCTCCCTCTCCCCGAGAACCAGCTTGGGGAAGCCGTCCTCAGCTTTGGCTTGAGATCCACTTTGCAAGAGTCCCATAGGAGCTGATGTGGGGAGCAGGAGGCCCTTGAATGAAAAAGTGGGAGGATGGCCCTTGCTGGGCAGTTTCAGCTGCCCCCTCCTGACTTTGAACGAATCTCCATGCATGTTTGTTTTTCACAATTTCTTGTCTAATTCCTTTGACCATTTGTTTACAACTTTAAAAAGCTGAACTAACCACTTATTATTCCTAATAGATATAAATATTAATGTCAACCACTATTAAACAGCTATTTGCTGGACCACGATTTCCTTTTAGTATTTGTATGTGTAGTTGAGCTATTTTCCCAGTTCTGCTAATGACAGATGTAAGTCCAGGGAGAGGAAATCCTGGGGCAAAAATACCTCTAAACACCAAAATCAGTCAAAGGGAGAAATAAAGTTTAAAACCTGTTTATTGCTTACAAACTGCAGTCCAGGGCCATCTCTCTCCTCTTTCCGGGAAGAAGCCAGCCAGCAAGCCGGCCCCTCCCCTTAACCTCTCAGGTTCAGACATGCCCTCGGTTGCCCAGGTAATTACCCACTGATATGGAGATGAACTTCTCTCCACCCCCGAGGAATGATGAAAATGAACTAAAGCAATACTTCTTTCCACCTCTTAACGCCCATTGATATGCAGATGTACTAAAGCCAGGTGAGATATTCTGGAAATATTACAGTTTTACCCACAACAGGATAGGTTTATTCATGGTTAAGTTTCTTGCCTAAGGTCACAGTGCTAAGTATAGAAAAGTGTCGTGTTTGACTAACTCAAAATTAACACTCACTCCCTCAAATGTGTCTTTTGCTTTGGTTTAAACTCTGGGTGCAGGAAACAAGATAGCTGGGAGAATCCTGACCTCAGGAATTCATTCTTCACTGGAATTTCCATGAAGTTCCCAGTAGTACATGTTTGGGTGTGATGTGAAATAAGACTTTCATCCTATCAGCGTGGATGGTTATGAAGTTAGCTATACAACTGTATTTTAAAAGTTTTCCCTCATATGAATATCAATACTTCTTGAGGAACTTCACAGCATTGTTATAATGATGAATTAAATTGTGCATTGCTAAGAGCTTTGCATTTTTTAGTATGAAAAGCACTTCATAGATGCAAGTTACTATGCTTATTCCCTCCTCTCCTCTGACTCCGGGCAGGTTATGTTAAATCTTTTAGCTTTCAGTTCTCTGTCTGTGAAGTGGAGATAATACAGACACTTATTCAGGTCGAGACATTAAAATGAGAGGTAATAAACGAGTGTGTGCACTTCAGAAGACCTAAATATTGTTATTTGATTGATCAGGGTTATATCAGTTCTATAGAATTGTAAGTTCCCTGAACACAGATCATTGTCATTATTAACACTGAACAATTCTGGGTGCACTATTAGTACTTAGAAATATTGGTAAGGCAAAAAAGAAATAGTTAAAACATATAATGCAGAAATCAAGAATGCATTAAGATGGTTCCAGGTTCCTTCTGTGTAAATGAATAACAAGAGTCCCTTATATCTCTTATAATTACTGTCCCCTGGGAAGCACTGATACCACGTCCATTTTATAGAAGGAAAAACCGAGCCCCAGGGTATGACAGCTACAGGCATCTTCCCAAGGGCATGCAATCTTTGGAAACACATCTACCACTAAAATTGCCGTGTGGCAATTTGTGCAGGGGACTAGAAATACAATGCAGGGCAGAAAAAGAGGACACAGTGTGTGTCCTCAGGGTTTCACAGTCTAGTGAGGTGATAGACAGCAGTTAAAAACACTCAAGTAAATGTAGAATTACACTCATTGCTGAGCACAGCCAGTCTGGGCTCTTGGGGAATGTAATACCGGGAGGGCTTCCCTGAGGAGGCGGTGGAGCTGAGACCGGAGGTAAGGGTGAGCCATCCAAGGGCGGAGGTGGGGAAGCCCTGTCCCAGGCAAGGAAGCAGCAAGTGCCGAACCCCTGAGGTGGGAAGTGACCTGCTCGTTAGAGGGGCTGAAGGAAGAGAGCATGTCTGAGAGCAGAAAGTAAGGGACGCAGTGTGAGATGAGACCAGGCAGAAGCGGTGTGGCCCCACAGGCATGGTCGCCCCAGGCCATTTTAGGGACTTTGGTCTTTATCCTGTGAACAAGAGAATGCTATTATTGCTAGAATAAAGAAGGCTCTGGAAATGACATCTTCCCGTTTGCAACCACGTGCATGGACCCAGAGGGCGTTACCTGAGGTGAATGAGTCAGACAGATGAGGACAAATGTTGGCCCAGCTGATAAAACCACAACCTGGGCGCCCTTCTACAAACAAGCACCCCCCAGGAGCTTGTTTCAAGTGCGGACAAGAACGACATTCGTCAAGGGCATGCCCCTCCCCCAGATCTCCTACCACCCCATGCCCCAGATGCCACAAAATGGGCCACTGGGGGTCTGATTGCCCAGCCACCCGAAGGGGAGGCTGGACAAACCACCCCCATCCTAAGCCCGCCATAGTGGGGCTGGCAGAATAAGACTGACAGGGCCCGGGAGCTTCTCGCCCAACCATTTCCATCACCAAACAGGAGCCCAGGGTTACTTTAACAGTAGACGGTCGCCCCATCTCCTTCCTCCTAGATACAGAGCCACCTTCTCAGTCTTGCGAGAATACCGGGGCCCTACCATGCCTGCCATTACTCCTGTAGTCGGGGTAAGAAGTAAACAGATTTTCCCATTAACCCCCCCCCTTTTTATGCACAATCCAAGACAATCCCATACCTTTCTCCCACTCCTTCCTGGTTATGCCCCAGTGTCCCATCCCTTTACTAGGACAGGACATCCTTTCGCTCCTCCATGTTTCCATAACTATATCCACTCCCACAGCCCCCAGTACTCCCTTTCTGATGGCCCTCATAGCCGACAACCCCCCTCTACCCAGTGAAAGCTCCGGTTCCGCCCTCATACACCCTGTAAATCCCAAAGTTTGGGACATTACCAGCCCCTCCATGGCTCTATGTCCCCCTGCCTCTATCAAATTACATGACCCCTCCCAGTATATCTGTCAGGCCCAATACCCCCTAACCACTTCAGCCCTCATAAGCCTCCAACCCATCATTCAAGATCTCTTAAACAAAAATTACCTCAGACCCACTCACTCCCCATTTAATACCCCCATATTAGCTGTTAAAAAACCAACAGATCTTTCCGCCTCGTCCAAGACCTTCGCCTCATCAACATGGCCGTTGTCCCTATCCATCCCTTAGTTCCAAATCCATACACCCTTTTATCGCAGATCCCTGCCTCAGCCTCCCACTTCTCAGTCCTAGATCTCAAAGATGCATTTTTTTCTATCCCTCTGGACCCCTCCTCCCAAGATTTTTTCACCTTCACCTGGACGGACCCATGCACAAGATATTCTGAACAACTTACTTGGACAGTTTTGCCACAAGGCTTCCGAGATAGGCCCCATATTTTTGGACAGGTCCTAGCTCAGGACCTCAAACAGTTTAATCATGATCATTCCGAGTCCACCTTATTACAATACGTGGACAATCTTCTACTCTGCAGTCCCTCGTGAGAACAGTCTCAACTTGACACTGCCTCCCTGCTTAACCTTCTAGCTTCCAGAAGTTACTGGGTATCCCCCATCAAAGCTCAAATCTCTTCCCCTTCTGTCACTTACCTCAGATTCCTCCTATCTCAACAAAGAAAGTCCATTACCTTAGACAGAAAACGGCTCCTCTCTGACCTGCCCGTTCCCAAAACCAAGACAGAAATCCTTTCCTTTCTAAGCCTGGCTGGGTATTTTAGAGCGTGGATCCCTAACCTCCCCTGTTAGCAAGACCCCTATACGACCTCAGCAAGGGCCCCCCTGAAGAACCATTATCCTCTTCACCCCGACACTCCTTCATTAAGCTCCGTCAAGCTGTTGTGGAAGCCCCAGCTCTCCATCTTCCTGATTTGTCGAAGCCCTTCTCATTATACATTCATGAGAGGTCCAGTCAAGCTCTAGGAGTCCTAGGCCAATATTATGGCCCATCCTTTGCCCCAGTAGCCTATCTCTCCAAGCAATTAGACCCTTTCCTCCCAGTCCTCAAGCCCTCACTCCCTTCTCCGCCCCCGTTCAACAGGAGGCAGTCAGAGAGAAAAGCAACGTCCACAACCCCATAGAGGAGAAAGGGGAGAATGAAGGGCCCCCACCAGTAAGACGGCGAACTTCCAGCTTCTCTTCTGGGTCCTCGGTTCCCGATGGCGCCACCTGAAGACCAATCACCTCTCCCCCCTCCCATCCCCAGCACCTAGCCAATAGCCACCAGCCCCGTAGAAGTGACACCTCAATCAGCTCATGCCCCTTCCTATATAACCCAGCACCTTTCCCTAATAAAGCGGAATTCTCCGGTGAATTGCTGCTGTGTGTCGCTCCTTTCCTTTCATCCTCCACTGTAAAACAGACACTTTCAGTCTGCGTTATGGACTTTGTAATAGTTAAATCTGGAACTGCATATGTAAGAGGGATGCCTACCACACGGAGCTTGTAGGAGTCCCCAGTGAGGTGCCTAACCACATTGGCTTTTTCTATTGTCTACCAGGGCTGTCATGTGACAGTTTGTCTAAGCACCTCTGACTGTCACATGGGTGATCATCTGACCTCTTCTATTCCCCGCCCCCTGCCCTCGTGTCCCGTATACTTCTTTACGGTAACTACATGACTAAACTGGGGAGGTCTAGTAGGCTCCAGGTCCTGTACTTGTGTCACCATAAGTCTGGGGAGAGGAAATCCTGGGGCAAAATACCTCTAAAAACCGAAATCAGTCAAAGGGAGAAATAAAGTTTAAAACCCGTTTATTGCTTACAAAACTGCAGTCTGGCCTCTTCTCTCTCTCTCTCTCTCTCTCTCCTGCCCCAGCAGCAGCCAAAACCAGCCCTCCCCCTCACCTCTAAGGTACAGATAAGCCCTCCAGTTGCCCAGGTAATTACCCACTGATACAGAGATGAACTTCTCCACCCCTGAGGAAAGATGCAAATGCACAAAAGCCATATTTCTTTCCACTTCTGAATGCCTGTTGATATGCAGGTGTACCAAAGCCAGGTGAGATATTCTGGAAAAGTTACAGTTTTACCCACAGTCACCATCACTGTTCCAATCATGGTATTTCCGCATTGAGAACATTCCTTATGATCAAGAGAACTATTACCTATAATCAACAAACCTACTCCCACAATACATTTAGCAGGATCAGTTACAAACACTTCTGTAGGTAGGTATTGGCCCAAAAAAACCCATCTATAAAGTTATACCAATCCACTGTCCAATCTGAAAATTATTTCCAATGTAATTTTCAGATTCCTCAAAGTAATCTGTGCTCAAGGGCACTTCCTGGCACCACAATGTCCAGAAAGCATTGTTTTGCAATCTTGGTCGTCATCATGTCCCTAACATACCTTGACCAGGGCATGTGGCCTTGAGTCCATCTTAGGGAGGGGCAGGTCTTTACTCGAGTCCCATTTGTTCTTAAAGGGAGTAGGATCTGGAAAGAGGCAGTATTGAAAACATGGGATCAATACCAATACAGAAAGCTCAGACCTCTGCAAGGATATCTAGGTCCTCCTGGTCTCCCTGTTTGTCCATGATAAATGCTAAAGCTGCCTGGGCATTCTCCCACTACAGAAGATAAACAAACACATCAGGGAAATTAAAAGTAAAATCACACATGCCCACAAAAAAAGTTAAAAAAGAAAAGTCAGATTATTAAGTGTGTTAGGATGCACAGCAGCTGGAAGTATAAAACATATTTGGTGGAACTGCGATTGGAAAACAACTTTGGAAAACTGGCAGTATCTACTGACGCTAAACATGTATAATCTGTGATCCAGCAGTTCTTCTACGTGTAGGTGCAACTGAGATGCACACATGTACACAGCAAAAACCAGGAATGTTCATAGAACACTAATCTTAGTAGGCCCAAGCTGAAAAGACAAATGTCATCAACAGTAAATTAACTTTATCAATTAATCTCAGAAACAGAATATTTGGTGAAAAGTCAGACTGTTGGGGAAGTGTATATTTTTCTCGGTCTTGGTCACCACCCCAACAAATAACTGAAGGGCAGAGACACTGTAGTGAAGCAGAGTAAAAGTTTTATTTAAAGTTACCTAGGGATAAAGAAGTGCAGGCAACCTCAGTAAGAGAGGAGCGCCCTCAAAGGTTGGAGACAAAGAGTTTAAGATTAAAAGGTTACACACTTAGAAAGTGGGGACGACCTCAGAGAGAGGAATGCCCTGAGAGGTTGGGGGTTCCCCCTATTTAGAATTCTTAGGGATGTGACTAAGCGCTGGGGTTGCAGACTTATTAAGTGGTCTTTGAATATTTAGAATTAAGTCAACAGGGAAGTTGCTGCTCTGATTTCTCCCTGGGATACCGGCGGCTAGGTCTGGGAGCAGATCAAACAGGCTGCCTGCCCAGCCCCCAAGGCGGGCTGAGCTATTGTCTGTTTGCTGAAGAATAAGTTAAGAATATTACATTTTTAACTTCCTGGATAGTAAAATACAATATTTAAGATGGAATCTTTCCTGTCTTTTACTGTGTTGTGTATGGCTGGGCTTGCATGCTAAATTAGTTGCCTAGGTTACAAAGTCATTAATTAGGGCCTGAAGGAGAAAACAGCATATAGGTAAAAAGAAATTAAGCTGGGCCTACATGATTAACACAAGAAAGACATGGGCTATGCTGAGGTACCTTCCTTTATCTGGGAAATATTCAAACATTCCAGGCCAAGTTGCTCTTGGCTTTTTGAGCTTTAAATGATTAATTTGGGGTCTTCTTTAGTGGACTTGCTGGCATTTTTCTACTTCCACCCTGCTCATATCTATTTTCCTGCCTAACAAGACCAAAAGAGGGAAAAGGGTATATATGCTTATGTAATAGTATATAAAAAAGTATATTTAAAAAAAAGGGCACATACAACATTCATGTAAATTTCAAAATCAGGTAAAAGAAGTCTATGTTGTTGTAAGCCAGATGATGGATACCTCCAAAGGAGACCAGTAGACTTCTGGGGTGGGCCTTACATGGATTTGAGCAATTTACGAAAATTTATCCAACTTTACTGTATAAGTAGCGCACTTTTTTGCATGTTGCATTAACTTTTTTTCCTTTAATTAAAAAAAACCAATAAAACTGTCAGGTACAGCAGCACAACCATACCCCAAAGTCACGAACTAGAGTAAACGCCCTCACACTAACAGGAAAGAGTCTCTCTCCCTATGCTTTCCTCCCCCACAGGCCTGTTGGCTCTTAGTGAGGCAGGTAATAGAGGGATGGAGGCATATAGGAGTTCAGGGATCCTAGGGTATAAGTTTCGTTAAGCTTCAGAAACCTTGTAAGTTTCTAAACAAATAAATAAAACAAACAAAACCCGTCATACTCCGCCATTCAAAAAGTACCTACAGCTTAGCTCTGATTGGCTATGCCCTCAGCACATGCAAATGAAGCATTGGACTTTCAGCCAATCAAAAGTGGGTTCTGATGTTACCAGTTCAGTTCTCTATTTGGTACCGTGAGGGTAGGACTTCTTCCCATCAGGCCTTAAAAACCTCAGGCCCGACAGGACTCTCGGCATCCTTCCTTGGAGCTCCTCCTTGGTGGCAGGAGCTTTCTCTTTTCATTCATTAAAAGAGGTTTGCTGGTTACTCTATACCTTTGTTTGCTGCCATCATTCTTCGTGGCCTCCGAGACACTATCCTGGGACAAACAGCATCGTACTCAGCCAATAACAGTTAGGGCCCCAGGATTCCTCTACTTTACCCTCCCCTCCACAGGCTAGGGCTTCCGGATTCCACCACTCTGAAAGTAGCAATGGGATCGGGTTTTAACCCTGGGAAATCTAAGCGCCCCGCTCCGCGCTCCGGAAGTCCGGGCCACACTACAGGTCCCAGAGGACCCCGCGGCGGAAATAAACTGTGGGCTGAAACGCCAGACAGCGCTGTAGCACGGCCATGACTACAGCTGGTCAAAGTGACTTACTGAGAGGAATTAGGGGGCTAGGATGCTGGCTCTCTCTGGTCGTTCGCATTCTGGACTGCAGTTCCCTGAAGTATCTGGGTGAAACACCCCTTCCTTCTAGGTGGTCAGCGTTGCGCTTGAATGAGGCAAGCAGCGTAGCAGCTGACGCGAGGCGGCCTGTGGGTAGCGCCCGGACAGGACGCGGGGGGAGCTGAAGTTGAGGGTGGTGGTGATGGTGGTGGTGGTGGTGTTGGTGGTGCTGGTGGTGGTGGTGGTGGTGTGTGTGTGTGTGTGTGGGTGGGTGTTGGTGGTGGTGGTGGTGGTGTGTGGGTGGGTGGGTGGTGTGTGTGTGTGTGTGTGTGTGTGTGTGTGTGTGTGTGTCTGCTGATGTGCCTGCAAGACTGCATGAATATGGGTGGGTGGGTGGTGTGTGTGTGTGTGTGTGTGTGTGTGTGTGTGTGTGTGTGTGTCTGCTGATGTGCCTGCAAGACTGCATGAATATGTGTCTCACCATGTGAGAGGTTAGCTGTTCCTTCGGCTGGGAGAGTGGCTGTGTGGAGCTCTGCGAATCCTCCTTCAGCTGTATCCGTGGCTGTCTCTGTCCCCTCCTCACCTCCGCCCAGCCAGGAGCCAATACAGGGCGGCAAGGATAGGGTGAGAGATGCTCACACTGGGGTTTGAGGGTTTCTGGAGTCTGATTTTAATAAATGTACTATAGTGATAGTCCTTGTATTTAGAAGACACGCTGATATATTTATGGATAAAAGAACATGACATCTGGAAATGACTACCAAATGGTTCAGACAAAAATATGTATATAGTAAGAAAGATCAAACAAAAGCGAAAAATATTAATTGACAACTTTATAAGGGCATATGAAAGTTCTATTTTAGGGGGCAACTTCTCTGTGTAAGTATAGTTATTATACCAAGATAAAGTTTTAAAAAATCAGTGTTATGAAACTATTCTTAAGACACTAAAGGGACATAACCAATTAAAATACATGAACCTTAAACATATAAAATGTGATAACCAGAAGAAATTTAAAATACCTTCCCTATTCTGAGAGCAGTAATAGTGTTATTGTTCTTTTGAAACCATTTGAAGTATATTTTAGGGTAAAACAAATGAATTATATTAATGTTGTTGGCAATTGAGACAGTATAAAAGGAGAGGTACAAGTATAAAATCAAATAAGAAAAAAACCATTATCTTGGGCTGAGAGGAAACACAATTTTGAAATCATTATTTATGGTTTATACATCAAAAATTAGTTTTTATTGGATTTGTCAAATGAAAAGGCCTAGAGAAAACTGACAGCCCTTTGACAATCAATACTAATATACAGCCTGTGGTCTCCATATGCCGGGCCCTCAAGAGGATTCAGAACTCCTTAGACAAATGGCTTATTTCAGGTCTGGCACAGCAAGTGTACAAGGTGAACTTGTGCTAGGAAGCAAATAAGCTATCGATTCCAATAGAATCACATCAGAAAGACTTGGATGCTGACCAGAAAGGGCTCCCACTGGCTGAAGAGAGGGCAGTTTGAGATAAAAAATAAGAAGAGAAGTTCTTATTTACAGAACTCCAGTTAAGAAATACAGAAGGATTACAATGCTTTGAAACATATCAAATCTCTCTTTAAAAAACCATGCGTCTCATGGTACTGAAAACAAACACTTTCGGGACTCTTTTGGAGGTTGTAGAACACCACCTCATTTCTCTGAAAACTAATATATACATATTAAGAATAAAGTAGATTATCCTGCCTTTCCTATATGAACTGAAATTTTTTTTAGGAGAACAAGGACTTTATTATTCTTGTCATGGCAAGCAGCATGAGTATCAGCCTCGCTGCATCGGGTTCTCCGGTCCCCAAGTACCATGAAGGTGGCATGAATGGACCCAGGGAGATGCCCACATGCACGCCGTGGGCTGCACTATGGGGCAGGGACCATGAACTTAGGAAAGCCCTATCTTTTCTAATGGGCAGTAAGCCTGCTTGACCTTTGCTCCAGGGAGGGATACGGTCTCTCTCTCCCATATGAACTGAATTTTATAAATAGTTGATGAAGAGAAGTTCTTATTTACAGAACTCCAGTTAAGAAATATAGAAGGAATTGACAGAATTTTTAAAAATCACTATATGTAACCTTTAATAAATAACAAGTTTCAGCATCAATCATAAATGGATGTCATATAAACTTTAGGTCTTTTGTTTCTTAATTTTTATTTCATTAGTAGTTCCCAAAGAGGCTTTTGCAATAGCTTTTCCCCTCAGTGCTACTCCTTACCCATGACATTTTCATACCATGAATGAATTACACGTTTATGTACTGTGATCCTTGGAGGGCCACAAACAAGAGCTTTGTCCCCTCACTACCGAAAATCAAGTTTCAGCCCCTTGGGGGTAATATCCCTGCTTCCACTAGTGAGAATGCTTTAGGTGAAAAGAGAAGGGGGAACTTTTTAAAGGAAGGATTAAGTGGGCTGCAACTGAATACTGATCAGTATGGCATCACCTGAAGTAGGACACCAGACTTTAAAAGCCTTAGGATATGATGTAATAGGAAGTACACAGCACCATCTATGAATTATCTTGGCTTGAAAATGTGATTTAGGAAAATACGGTCTGAATCTGACCAAGTGTCTAAATCTAACTGCCCGTTTACCCAAATACAAGGAGTAGGGGGACAAATCATCTGACACCATAAGGGGGCACCCAGGCGACAGAAGAATGGAGGATATTCTACAGGACAATTACCTAGTGTTCCTGCAAACCACTGGCACCAATTAAAACAAAAGCAAAAAATAGGGAAACTGTTATAGATTAAGGAAATTTAAGAGGTTTGGCAACCAAATGCATGGTGTGGACTTTATCTGGATCATGATATGAACAAATCAATTGTAAAAATGTATCTTCAAATTATCTATCTTCTGAAGAATTAGGAAAATTTTAATAAGTACTAGGTTTATGGTATTATGGAATTATTGTTTAATTTTAAATTGGGGTAGCATCATAGTGGTTATTTAAAAATATGATGCCCTTTTTGGTTACATATACATACACAGGGATAAAATAATTTTTTAAATACTACCGAATATGGGGAAGGAGAGATATAAGGACATTTGGAAAAGTTTGGAATTATAGCTGGGTGACACACATTGGAGTTGGTATTATTTATAACTCCTTGAAATTTTCCATGGCAAAGTTAAAATAAAAGGCTTCACATTTCTTCCAGAAGTTATAGTTATCTTTCATCAAAAATCTTAGACTAGGAAGGGCTGATTTGTCATTGGGTGGAAAGCAGAGTTGTAATGTGGTCGGGGTGGAGTTTGACTAGTGAGCCAATTTGTGAAGTGCCATCATTCACGGGGAGAGCAATGCCCACGGACAAGTCACTGAATGGCTCGTTCATTCTTAGTGATGTTGCAAGACAAAAGAACATCTTGAAAACTAAGAAACTGGAGGGAAGAAAGAAAAAGAGCGATTTATCGTAGGCAAGCATTTTAGATGTGCAATATTCTTTCCCTTTCCTCTGTGTGCCTTTGTTGGAAAAAGTAGATCGAGAGGAAAGAATCGTATGATATCAAGCGTTTCCCAGGGCGACAAAACAATTTAGGACCATCACCCACCGCCACCTCAGGTGAAAGAGAGAAACCATTCCCCTCCTCCCCACACCACGGGGCTCTCAGTGGCTGAAGGGGGCCTGTTATTCTGGGGCCTTACCCCCTCCGACGTCACTTCCAGGCGTAAATCATCATCACGGAGGTCTCTTCACAAAGCCTCGTTCTCTGAACAGTGAGGAGAAGCAACAGCAGCAGCTGGAACCGCGCGGTTCTCAGCTGGCGGGACTCTGTCCCTGTCCCACGGGGGTGAGTTCACGGGCGCGCAGGGTCCCTGCAACCAGAGGCGTCAGAAGGCAGGTGAGCCCGCCCCGCCGTCACAGAGGCGACGCGCACGCGCAGCGCGGCAGACTGTTAATGGGCACATCTCCCACCTCGCGCCTGCGTAGAACCCAGGCGCGGGGCCGAGTTCACCGCTGGAAACGGGGGCGGAGGGCGCGTTCACCCCGGCAGCGCGAGGGGTCCCAGTCAGGCCAGAACGCCGCCGCCACCCCGCCCCCGAGGGGCGGGACCGATTCCGCCCGCGGAGAAGGGCACAGCCATTCCGCGCCCGCACGGTCGACCCCGCTGGGAATTAACCCGGAGCTCAACGGAATCGGAGCGCCGGAGTCCAGAGCCGGGATCGTCCCGACTGCCGCGGGTACCGGGGCCCAGACGGCAACATAAACCTTTGGGATTGTGTGTGAGACTGTGTAGGGGATGGGGTGACAACAACTTTGAGGGTGACGTCTGGGATTAATCAGACGCTGCGACTGAGCATTTTATAACTTGTAAGAAAACGGTTTTTCTTTCCATGATTCTGAATTTAGAATAGATTCCTGTGGTGCTATGGAATTGTTAAGTGCGTAATTCATGAGAATTCACCAATAGCAGAGAATGTGAGAGGAGTGGTGTGTGAACGTAGTATTGTGAGAATGGGTATGAATGTGTGGAGCTCTATGTAATAATGGTATCTCTAACTTAAGTTTCCTCAACTGTAACATGAGGGTAACATTTGTGTGATGTTTTGAAGCAGCGCTGTAGAATACAACTTTCTGCAAAAGTGGTTTCTGTATTCCATATCTGTTCTGTAGGGTCCCTGCAGCCAGAGGCGTCAGAAGGCAGGTGAGCCCGCCCCGCCGTCACAGAGGCGACGCGCACGCGCAGCGCAGTGGACCGTTAATGGGCGCGTCTGTATTGTATTGTAGCCACTGGCCACATATGGCTATTGAGCACAATATGTGGGAAGTTTGAGGAACTGAATTTTTAATTTTGTTCAATTTTTAAAAATTTATATTGAAACAGCTATGTAAATGGCACAGCACAATCTGAGATCAAGGTGCCATCAATATTCGGTGGGGAAGAAACCTACATAATTTAATCTAGCAAATAATTTGGAAAATGAGTTTTATATTGAAATGAAGAGACAAAAAGCCAAATGAAGAGAGAAAGAAAAGAAGCCTAAAATAGTTATTATCTGGTCCTCTGCAGGAAAAGTTTGCTGACTCCCAATCTGTATGATCGTTCTGAACAGCTACATTTTCTATTTTATAGATACACTGCAATTTGTTTAACTTGTTTGTTATTGAAGGAAATTTAGGTTCTTTCCAGCTTTTTCCTTTCTAAGATAAGTTTGAGAGAAGGACAAATACCATATGATTTCATTTATACATGAAGTCTAAAAATCAAACCAAATAAACAAGCAGAACAAAAGTAAGCACAAAGAATAGACTGGTGGTCGCCACTGGGGAGAGGGTGAAGGATGGGTGAAATATGTGTGAGGGATGAAGAGGCACAAGCATCCAATTATAAAATAAATTAGTTATCAGGCAGTGCAGAATAAGAAATGCAGTTAATAATATTGTAATGTATTCCTTTGTTGACAGGTGGCAGCTACACTTATGGTGTTAAGCATTTAGTAATGCTTACAGTGGTATCACTATTTCATGTAACTAAAACCAGTATAATACTATCAGCTATATTTCATTTAAACATAAATAAATAATAAATGAAAGTAAGTCTGTACTTACTTTCTGTGGATATATCTTTCTGCATATATCTTTCTGTGGATAGGGTTCATACATAATTTTTCTTTTCTTCAGACAGGTTCTTGAAATGAGATTACCTGGCTGGCTTTGTTAAATTCTGGTAATAAGAATTCAATCTGCAGGTGTAGTAAATGTTAAATGTCATTTATTGCTTTAACATTCATTTGCTTAATTAGTAACAATGTTAAATATCTTTGGGTAGAGTACTTGTGTTATTATTCAGGCTCAGGATTCACCTGTCTGTTATAGTAAGAAATCCTGGGTATCAGTGTCAGGAGCAGAGTTGAAAAAAAGTGGCCTTGCAGTTAGATAATTACGAATTCAGAACTCCACTGTGTTACTCATTAACTGCAGATTTGGGCTTCTGTTTCCTGATGTTTGAAATCATGTACTGATGATACTGCACAGCTATTCTGAGGATTGGATGTCAATATGCTTAGGACATGCATCACATAAAGGTTTTTTTTTTAACTCTTCAGGAGTCATGGATTCACTTCTCCCTCACCGTGGGTACCAAAGGACAGGGCAGGGTGTGTGATGTCACATAGGGAGACCCTTGATGTTCTAACGCAGGACAGACCCCTGCTCTGTCCAGGTCCCTCGGTGTGCTAGAGTGTGTTGGGTGGCGAGGGGTGAGGGCAGGGGGAGGTGAGGGAAGTGGGGAGGAAGTATTTGCAAGCAAGAATAGAGAAGAAAATATTATTAATTTATATCATTTTGTTACCTTTGAGGCAAGCCTGGTCTCATCGCCTCATTTTTTCTCCCTCAATTCAGGCTTCTCAGAACTTTACTTCTTCAGGAAAAGAAGCCTTAGGAGGAGTCACTATTTCTTGTGAATCTGAAGTCATGGCCCATGTAAATCACTGTTTCGCTGTTTCTTTTTACTTCTTGAGATTTTTCTTCTTGGATTACATAAGCATTGTCATTCTTCATGCCAAAACTTCGTAACAAACAGAACTTTTCCTAGCTGCACACCACACACGAGCCTCAGCTTCTGTGTGCCTCTTCTCTAACCTGTGTCCATTCACGCAACGTCTCCTGTGTACTGTTTCTGTCTAGAGCACAGATGGAGCAGAAATGAAGCCCATAGAGGAAGTCTGGGCCGTTTTCCAACACCAACAATCAATTCTCCAGACACCAAGTGGGTGTCAACAATTAAGTTCAATTCTGACACTAACTGCCTGAAGTTAGCATCAGATTGTACAGATTTAGGGGTTCAGTCCTTCAGGACTGCTTCCACTTCAGCACCCACCTGTAAGTCCTGAGCCACCTGTGCTTCTGACTGACCAGCTCTAAGTTGGCTGGGGTGGGGGGAGCTCTCACAAGCCCCTCCTCAGGTTCAGTGATTTGCTAGAAAGGCTGACAGAATTCAGGTAAACACTTTACTGACATTTACGGGTTGCTTTTAAAGGATACAACTCAGGAACAGCCCCATAGAAGAGGGCACGATATGGGGGCCGGGCACAGAGCGTGGTGCCTCTCCTGGTGCATTACCCTCCCAGCACCTCAGTGTGTTCACCAGCCAGAGGTCTGGATGGGGCTGACAGTTCCAGCCTTATCACTTGGTCCTTCTGATGACCAGCCCCCCTCCTGAGGCTATCTGGGGGCCCCCCATCAAAATTTACTTCATTAGCAAAACCCACGTCTGATAGGAAGGGGCTTGTTCAGAATTACCAAAGACATTCCTATCACTCAGGAAATGTCAAGGTTTTAAGAGCCCTGGGCCAGGAACATGGACAAAGACCAAATATACTTCTTTTTCTGTCCCAGAGGGAGGTATTAGACCATCTCTTCCAGATCTGCGGTATAATGAAAACACAGGATGGACGCCTTGGCCACACATGGGAAAGATTTGAAATTTTCCACAGACCTGTGTCTGTTGATAACCGGGGTTTAGTGTTGGTTGGGTTCAGTCTCATGATGTGGTTACTGCTCTCATTATTTGGGCCCTGCTTACAGATAGCAGGGAAATTTCCATGGAATCTCTGAGAGGTAAAAGCTCATAACAAGGTCCATTTTGTGGTTGAGTGGAAAGAATGAGTCTTGAAATCTTCGTGATTCTGCTATGCTCTACATCAATGTTCATATTTCACGAACAAGGAAGATGGTGGATTTATAAGCAAATAATCTAGATGCACAAATAGTAAATCATTGTACTTTACCAGAGTTGAAGAAGGCTTAAAGATATTATCCAGCATAATGGTCCTGTTTTCTAAATTGTGTGACTTAGTTTAGTATATCCATCAGATTGTTACATAGTTAATAAAAATCATTTACTATAGAAATTTATCAAAACAAGGATTAGGATATAATATGACATAATGATGAACTTAAGGTTTAAATAAATTCTTTAACTGCAAACTCATTCTAAAAATTTGTTTTAATTTTAATATTTTAATTGAAATATAATTTATATACAATATTATATTGCTTTCAGATGAACAACTTAGTGATTCATCACTTATATACATTACTGAATGCTCACCATGATAAGTGTGGTTACCATGTGTCACCATACAAAGCTATTACAGTATTATGAGCTATATTCCCTATGTTATACTTCCATCTCCATGACAAAACTATTTTATAATTTGGCATTTGTACCTCTTTAGCCCTTAACCGATTTCACCCAGGCCCACGGCTTCCATGGTAGCCAACTGTCCATTCTCTGTGTTTATGAGTCTATTTCTATTTGTTCATTTGTTTTGTAGGGTGGTTCCTCAAACAACTGAAAATATAAATACAATTTGACCCAGGACGTCCACTCCTAGAATTTACCCTAAGAATGCAGCAGCCCAGTTTGAAAGAGACATATGCACCCCATGTTTATTGCAGCACTATTTACAATAGCCAAGAAATGGAAGCAACCTAAGTGTCCCTCAGTAGATGAAGGATAAAAAAGATGTGGTACATATACACAATGGAATACTATTGATCCATAAGAAAGAAACAAATCCTACCATTTGTAACAACATGGATGGAGCTGGAGATAAACCAGGTGGAGAAAGACACTTTCCAAATGATTTCACTCATTTGTGGAGTATAACAATGAAGCAAAACTGAAGGAACAGGACAGCAGCAGAGTCACAGACTCCAAATAAGTGGCTCTCAGTTACCAAAGGTTGGGAGGGAGGGAGGGAGGGAGAAGGGGATTAGTGGGCATTATGATTAGCACACATAATGTAGGGGGCCCACGGGAAAGGCAAGGCTGTGCAGCATGGAGAAGACAAGTAGTGACCATAGCATCTTACTATGCTGATGGACAGTGCCTGCAGTGGGGTCTGGGGGTTACATTGATGATATGGGTGAATGTTGTAACCACAAGGTTGCTTATGTGAAACCTTCATAAGATTTTGTATCAATTATACCTTAATACAAACATAAAAAAATTAGGGAATTAATGGTATGGTAATGGTTGTAAAATTTTTTGAACCTACTGAAAGCCACTAAATCATACACCTGAAAATGGTGAATTGTGTGGTGTATGAATTGTATATCAATGAAAAACAGAGGCAGAGAGATTTGAGAAATACATTAATCAGATACAGTGGGCCTTCCATGAATCTTGATTCAAACAAAACAATTGTAAAAAAGGCATTTTGTAGGCAAATTAGAGATATTTGAATGTGTTCTGCATAGTAAATGAACTAATGAAAGAAATGGTGTTACTTTTGCTTAGCATAATAATGGTTTTGTGTGTTGTTTTTTGTTTACAAAGTCCTTTTCTGTGGGAGATAATTGCTGAAGTATTTGTAAGTGAAATGATATCATATGGTATTTCCCTTATAAATGTAAGTGGGAGATGGATGAAACAAGAATCAAAAATGGTGATATTTGTTAAAAATTAGTGATTGGTCTTCAGTTTCATTATACTGTATTCCCTCCACTTTTTAATATGATTTAAAATTTCCATAATAAACTGTGAAACAATAAAAAAGAACTATTTTAAATTTCTGTAGGGAAACACAGAAATTTTTCCTTATTATCATTAATGTCTTCTTCCAGAATAAAACGTTGAAAGAACAGGAAGTGGTTGAATAGATCATGGTTCAAAGGTAAAGTTTGTTGATAATGATTGAAATACACATGCTGTTCTGAATGGAGTTCCCCTAACCATTCAGTCTGTTCTTCTCTAAAGACATACTCAGGAGGGTTATAAGTACACCCTCCCAGAACCTCATTCCTCTTCAAATATTCTGGATGATTTCCTTCCTATTCAATTTAAATATGATAGCAAGTATGAAACTCTATGGAAAATAGGGAACTGATACTTATGCTATCTATAAGAGTTTCATAGTAGCCAGTATTCTGTTTTACTTATTTCAAGATTTTGGCTTCTTTTGAAAATAATTTTGTGATAGATGAAGTCTGGAACTTTCCCAAGTTTAAACCATACACATATATTTTAAAGTTACAGAAATATCTATTAGAAGCCTAATTGTTTACACATCTAAGAGGTCTTCACACTTCCATTCCTATCAGAAAATGGACATTTTCTCAGAGTCTTGAGCTAAACATCGGGGATTCCATCGAGCAGTTGGAGTGAGCCTCCCAAGGTGAAGCTAGATGACAGTCGTGGAGGTGTCTTATTATCGGGCATTCAGACAACTGTGGGAGATACATCTTCCAAAGATTGCTACGGGCAATTTTCCCTCAAGTGGCTCTTGTGTTAAGTGGCCTTGCCCTCCCTGTCACCACATGGACTCTGCCCTTCCCTTGGAGCCTTGCTGTCCCTGTGAGCCACTCCAAACCCCATGGGACAGAAGAGGTTTCCCTGGGACTGAGGAAATATCATAAATTGCTTTAGTATCCTGGGGGATCCTGGCCCACTGTCTGAGGATGTTCCCTTCAGGGCAGGCTTCATGCTACAGGAATTCAGCCCTGTCCCCACCACCCAAAGACATCTGACATCTGATGGAACTATGGAGATTTATGCCCCACAAGCCTGCATAGGTTCATACAAAGACACTTTCTGGGTGATCAGGCATCTCAGACGTGCCGGGGACCCAAATTTCAGGCACACTTCCAGGTTCTAGTCCTTTGCTTCCCAGGAACAGTGCCACAACAGCCCTCATTAACCTGTCCAGGGCTTTCCTGTGCCCTTGACACCCACTGTGGACCCCAGACCTCAGCTCCATCACTTCTTACTTCCCTGTGTGTAGTTCCTCTCTCCACCGCTCAACCCACCAGTCTCTGCTCAAATGCCCCCTTTCTCCAGGCTTAGTTACCTGCCCCTCTGTGACCCTTTCACACTCTCCTCCTCCCGTGTTCTCAGCACCTCCCTCTCTGGGCAGCACCAGTTTCCGCTGAGTTTGGGAAAATCTCTTCCACACAGGGAGGTCTGTGATACTGTGGCCACTACATCAATTCAAGCACTTTCAGTACAGGGTCCAAACAGCAGAATGGGTTCATCTTGGAGCCTCCAAATCTTCCTATGGTCACACCTGACATTCTTATCACAGACCACACAATTTCACTCCAAACCCCTAATATTTGTCATTTTAGGCTACACAGTTGGATTTGTGTACCTATGGGTGAACTTCCCATTGAAGGTCCTATGGGGCATGTGGTCCATCACAGATGGACTCAACTGGAGCTGCTGGAGTTCTTGTGGGTGAGACCCCAGTTGTTCTCCATGTCATGGCCTCATGAGGACTTATGGGCAACATTAACTAAATACTTCCACCTACACTTTACACACCCTTAACAGGGAGCATGAGGATTTTAAGCACACACAGAACAGATGGGTATATTTTCCTCTTTAGAATGCAGCATGTAGACAGTTTTTTTAAATAAATGGAGGGATTAGGAAGCTGGGTGTAAATTAGGACTCAGATCACAATGTGGGTGCTCTCACCTATCTCACCACTCTGAGATGAGAGTTCTCTTTTGAAGGTTATCTTCAAATCTGGGAGCTGACCTTTTCCCCTTGCAGATCCAACACAAGCACTCTTGGCAACACACTGTGTCTAGTCCTTCCTTAACTGCAAAATAGCCACGTGGTCTCCACTGGCAGTTCGGGAAGACACACCAGAAACTAGCTCTGTGACATTTGTCCTTAACCTCGTCTGGTTATAAACATCTTGGCTCAAATTATCATGATTTCTAAAGTCCTTTTCCAGTTTAGAAATCATAGGTATATGTGTTCAGTTTTCTAAAATGTGATTTTTTTCCTTATTAAGTGTACTTTGTCTGTTAGGCAATTTATCATATTTTGCTGCATTCAAATGTGGGGTTCAACTAGAGATAAAGTGCAGCTCATGTAAGATCTGCATATTTACAAGGAGAGGCCACTCAGCCATGTGCCTACTGGACCACTAGGACATTCATTTATGTCTTTATGGACCTCTTATATTTTGACTACACAAAAAGTTTATGATTAAAACCAGAAAAATTCCAACTTATGCATATGAAAATATTTTAAGAGATAAATTTTACCATTCTTTTAAAACATGAAACTTCAGGTTATTTTTTAAAAGCTGGTTATAGAGATAATTAGAGAAAGGATAACATTTCACCTGTGAAGAATTTCACAGAATTCAAACCACACACAGATATCAATGATTCAAGTGTTTTGTTACACTTAATAAGATCTCGTAAATTTTAAGATAAAATTCCTTCAATGGATGTTCTGCTCTCAAAGAATCCCCTTAATCACTGCCATCTCACACAGGTGGATAGTTGCCCAGGGAGGCAATTCAACAGTGGTTTTTCCAGTCCCTGGCCATGTTTACACAGCCATTCATCCCTGGCCTGTACGACATCTGAAATATGAGGGGGTTCCCTATATATTCAAAGAATTGAACACATTTATCTTTATTATCAGTAACATATGAGATTTAACAGTGCAACAGAGGCCAAGATAGTTTCAGAAAGAATCAGGCAGTTCTTGTTCAAGTTTGCGTCCTAAACCCACATAACGTCCTTATCTGCGAAACCTTTCACATAACTGCAGATTTAGAGACAGGAAATGAAACTCTTGGGGACACATGTTTCTCAGAATTAGGAAACTTTTCACATTTGGAAATAGAATGAAACAATCTAAATACACTAGCAAATGAAATCAGTAACTCAACCTTATAATCCAACATTAATACATAAGAGTTCACCTTAAATAGGATAAAGAATTTGGGATTTCCAAATTGTGCTCAGGATTTGAAGCTCTGTATCTAAATATTGACTCTAAAAAGTGTTCCCTTTCAGTTTCAAATGGAAGAATTTTTGGCATTTTATATGTGTTCTTGACAATCCAATATTTATTATCATCTGATTCTGCTCCTTCAGACCATAGCCAGCCACCAGAATGCCACGATTCAAGTTTTTACTATTGCAATGTGGACCATAATAAATGCCTGGAAGTAATAGTGAATGCTGTGTGAGGACCTCCAAGTCCCATGTGACAGTAACCCAGACTATCGACCACAGTAAGGAAAACATCTCAAAATTCAGTTAATGACATAGATCCAGGTAAAATTTAAAAACATTATTTTTAATGAAGGCTGGATATAGGTCCTCATCTAACACATGCAAATGTAAATTGGAGGAATCTTTTCTGTAAACAACTTAAGTGGCATATGAAACCACTCACTGAGATGTTGTTATTGTACTATTAGGATGTCAGCAGAAAGATATTTGTGTTAATGGGTTCTTTCCTATTTTAATTATAGTAATAAGATACTTTGGAAAACTTAAAAATTCTAAGAATATGTAAAAATTAAAAGTAAAATAAGCCAGTCCATTAAGTACACTTATGATGTAATAAAATAATGGGGATCTGGTTTAAGTGATGTCAAATGGAAACATTGGGGGCAAATATTATGGGTACAGAGTGAATAACTCTGTTAAAAACACACTGCCAAAAAATTCTGGTTTGAATTCTACATAACAAAGAATCAATCTTGCTGTGTGTAAGGTGGTTTTCCAACTTTTCTGTCTATATTTCTGCATAGAGGTTGAATGATAATAAGGCAAGCAGCTTTACTTACCTTTGTATGATATGGATAAAATAGATCCAAGTCCACACCTCCGTTGCCAAGAGCATACTGGAATGCGTAATCCATTAGTCCACCTCTGCAGCCCTATTGCCTTGAGGGCCGAAGCATTCCGCGTGATTCTGCTCACTCAGTGGAACAAGTCTGCCGGTTTTCCTGAACACTTGTCCTTCAAGGACACCAGCTTCACTAAATGCCTAACCAGAAGCACAATGACCTGGAAACAAAAAGAAAAAAACCCCTCTCAGTCTACTAAAGAAATAGACTTTCACAACAACTCTTTTACCTGGAACACTTTCTAAAACTTAGTGAACTGTGCACTGTTTCACAGTGCACCAAGGCAAGCATGCCAGTTCGTTTCTGGCTTTATTCTCGGAGGCAGACCTGCTCAGTGCTGTCCTACCTGGTCCTTCAGAGGACTTACACAGCCTTTCTCCCTCCCGTCCACGGCTGGGGTGATCTCAGCAAGGGGAAGTTCTGGGAACACGTTCCCCCGCTTCTGCTTGTGCTTTATAATGCCAACCACCACCCACCTGAAATCTTCATTGGTCTTTAATCAAAAGGAAGTAGAACAGGAGAAAAGTAAGACAGTTTTTTTGTTAAACTGCTGAGGAGAGGAAGCACCCAAAGTTCAGCAATTGATGCCACACTCATCATGTCAAAAAGGCATTCATTGCCATGCAAAGCGGTGGCTCCCTAGGCCATATTCCTGATTGTGCCTGTCCATCATTTTCAGATTCTCCCATGCTGCTCACCTCCACCCTTCTTCATTCTGGGCAAACATATGACTCATCTTTATTTCTATTTAAAACAAACTCACCAGCACAACATGAATTTTCAGAGAGGAAGAGAAACCATGGCCAGGGTGCCCTTTATACCCCAGGGAGCTGATGTCCAGCACCCACACAATGGAATTTACCCCCACATTCTGCTCAGCAATGGGAGCCATGATTATCGCCGTGGTGAGAGCCACCTCGAGAATCTGCTCTGCGCTATAAACTCCCAACAGCACCAACCCCTGTCTGTGGGATCCCTATGGATAGTTTCAGCTGTTTCCAGCTTTGCCATGTAGTGTCCCATGTGCTGCCTCTCACTGGGCCCATGGAGCATCCAAGCCGCCGTCTACTTGTGGAGCACCTGAGGCTGTTTCCAAGTCCAGGACAGTCAGGAGGAGTGAAGAATGTACATTTACAAACCTAGGAAAGAAAAAGAAATGAGTATCTGTTTAGACAAAACCTAACAATTAAAGGGCTATGCAAGAAACTAAAAAATGGTTCTGCTGCACTCCTTCAGCATATGCAACGGGGGTCAGAAGTGGACATACCTTGGGCTACATGTGAGGGATTAGGGTGAGAGTCAGTGGTTAATGTTCAGGGGTGAGGGTTACGGTTCAGATAAGTGTCACGTTATCCAGGTGGGTTCAGCATGAGGGTTCAGGGCTGGGCTTGGGGTTCATATTCAATGTAGTCTTTGTGTTTGTGTTCAGGATTTTGGGTTCACATTTGGATTTAACTCCAGAGTTCTGGTTCTGGGGTTATAAATCTGGCTCAGAAGTTTAGGATATTGGAATCTGGGGTCCAGTCAGGGATAAGGATTAAGGTTTTGTTTGGGTTAAGTTCACTGGGTTGATAACATTATACTTAGAGTTAGATCGGGGCTTAGGGTTAGGGCAAAGTTTCAGTTTAGCTTTCAGTGTACAGTGGAGTGTGAGTGAGGGTGAGGGTGGGGATGAGTGTTATGTTCAGGGTTATGTCCAGGATTAGCTTTAGATTTGAGTTAGGGTTGGGGTGAAGGTATGGTGATGGTTAGGTTAGGATAAGGATTGTTTGTCTTTCTGTTAACAGTGAAGTGGAGGTAATGGTGAGGTTATGCTTTAGGGCCAGCGTTAAGGTTAGGTTTAGGGTTAAGTATATGGTGAAGTTATGACTATGATAGAGTTAGCTTAAGTGTTATGGTTAGTTTTCAGTGTAGCCCCAGGCTAACAGTGAGGTGTGGGTGAGGATGAGGATGAGTGATATGGGTTGAAGGTTAGGGTGAGGGTGAGGTTGAATATTAGGCTCTAAGTTGAGCATTCTGATCCTTATTTTCCCAAGGGTAGTGCTGGGGTCAGATATGGGTCACTTGGATTTCCTCGAACACCCCTATCTTTTCTAGGAAGGAAGCTAGAGGACAGCCCAGGAGCATAACACACACTCACTAGGATTGATCAAAGTCCTTTCTCTATGAGCCATATGGGTCACTGTGGCCAAAGCACAAAGGATGCCTTGGTTCTGGGTGCCACTTTCTCTACAGGCACCTGGGAGATCAACCCCAATCTTGCCAAGGACCAAACTCACAGCTGAGGCTCCAGGCCCTGAAGGAGGTACCTGTTGTCCTCACAAGGCAGCTTCTGTGTCTAGGAAACATTCATCACAATTGCCACTGTGACATCATGGATATACCACAACCCTGGTGTTCATGTAAGTTCTCCATACCAGATGTCCTTCCCATTGGATGCATCTACTGCAGAGCCTTGAGAAGCTGCATCATCACAGTCAGCAAATAGCAGGGGGTCAGTCACATGTATGGAGAAATATGGCATGGCACGTCCAAATGCATGAACTGCAGGTACACATTCCACACCTCCTGCATCCACACAGTCACACAGACATCTTTTCCTCTGGGTGTGCATCAGGGATCAGATGAGAGTCAATGGTTACCTGTCAGGGTTCCTGGAGGCACAGGTTAGGCCTGGATTTCATTTCAGGTGTTTATGGTGGGGTTCAGCTGTTGGTTTCATGCTTCAGAGTCAGCCATGGGCTTTGGGTTCACTTAAGGTGGTTAGGTTTGTGGTTTCTGTTCAGGGTTTTGAGGATCAGGATAGGGCTTCTTGTACAGGGCAAAGTGTGTGGGTTTGTGTGTTCAGGGGTTGGTGTTCATGGTTTGGGTAAGGGATTAAATTTGTGGTTGAGGGTTAGGGTTAGAGTTAGTGTTGAGCTTGAGCTTTTTGAGTTAGTGTTAGGCTTAGTGTTAGGGCTGAGGTTTAAGGATAGATTTACTGGTAGGGTATGGGTTAGAGCTAGGATTACAGTGACATGTGTGAGAGGGTAAGTGTTATGCTTTTGGGTAACTGTTAGGCTTCGGATTAGAAGTAGGCATAGCTTTACAGTGATGGGAATCAGATAACGTGGAAGACTATCTCCAAGCTAACTTATATATGGTCCTCTCACTGAGATGAAATTTCAGCGTGAACTTGCCTCAAACATAGAAAACTGAGTGAATTGGGAAAGAATACACATTTTGCTGAACAAAATATTCAAGGACAAATTTTTATGTGAGAATTTAATTGCTGGGGAAATGAATTTTCATATTATTGGTTTCAAAAACAGATGTGCTCTTACATAACAATTGGTCCTAAGCCTACAAGGAGTGACAAGGAGCTCATATTAAGAAGTCTGAAAGAAGGGTTCCTTCTCAGTAATCCAGGCAGTAATTCAGTTGCTTATCATTTCAGTTCTAGGACCAAGCCACACTACTTGAATCTAGGATCCCCTACACCTTCAGAGCCAGCAGGAGGATATGGGGTAATATCTCCCTATCAAAAGATCTATACTGGTCTGTTTTGTCCATTCTTTATATTTGACTGGAGAATTGTGAGGACACTTGTCCCACTTTGAAAATGATGGCAAATCTTCTTAAATCAAATGATGAGCCACTTGATACCACCTGCAATTTTGAACTCCATCTGGACTTTTGAGATGAGTTTGCAGTGGGTTTTCTCACCTCTGACACTGAATTTTTGGGGCACGGTAGTTGATTCTGTTGCTCGCTTCATTGTGCATTGTAGATGTTGCACAGCACGCATCTGACATTGCCAAATATCACCAGAGGCAAAATCATTTTATACTTGAGATCCGCAGCCCCAGAGTTTGAGAACAGGATGCATCCTGGCATAACTGCAAACAATTCTGCATCGTTACCCAGATGAGAACCCTTGATGGACAAGTCCACTGTCCAGATGAATTTTTGACGTGGAAAATGGGCTTCCTCAGAAGATCAATTTACAGAATGCACTTTTCTATAAATTCAATCCCATAATCAAATCACATGCCAAGATCTTTCGATAGTGTGTAAACATTTTAAAGTTGTGCCTCTTCAGGAAAAATCATATGATGAAAGGGGACTAAAGGACAGCCCCCAGCTGATATAACACAGAAATGGCTATTTAGGCAAAAGGAACATAAAGTCTAAGGAGTGCTATACCCCCACTTTTGAAGAAATCAACAAAGTTTTCCACTTTGTTGACTACAGAAACAGTAGGTTTCTGGGAAGACTGATGGTTGTGTGTCTACCCTAAGTGAGTGTTTGAAGATTGCAAGAAGCCTAATGAAAACAGGTTTCTCAGTCTGAGAAAAGACTCACTCAAGATATAGATCAGGTGTTAGCATTGAGACCTATGCAAGGCAGGAGAAACAGGAGAAAGGAAGAAACAAAAACAAAACCCCAAATGACTCCATTTAGCCAGCTTAGAGCCTAATCTGCTAGAAACAGAGATTTGGCAGGAAAAATTGCCTTTCCATTTTTACCAGGATCGCACAAGGAAAGCATGTGTACGTCAGAGTGGGATAACCAAGAGAGCCATTCACCTTAAGGGCATATCCAAGGAATTAAATAATGGTGTTGATACAGCCCTTCAGCATATGTTACTGGGCTCTGAAGAGGACAAGGGGGTTTCTTTCGATTCCTAAATCTCCAGGTGAGGTGTCTGGGTGAGAGTCGACAGTTATGCTTCCAGGTAAGGGGTAGGGTTCCCATAAGAGTGAAGGGTGCCACTTCGATTTGAATGGTTCAGTTTCATTGTGACAGGCCAAGGTTTGTGTTGGGGTTCATGTTCATGAGTTAAATTTGTGTTTGGGTTCAGAGTTTTATGTTCAGGATCTCATTAATCTCTGGCATTCTGGTTCATTGGTTAGAGTTCGGGTTCATGTGTTTGGGATTTCAGGGTCCAGCATCCAGGTTAGGAAAATGGGTTAGTGTTGGGCATAGGGTTAGGTATATGATGAAGATATTGTTATGGTTAGAGTTAATGGGATAGGTTTGGACTAGCAGTTCTGTTTAGCTTTGATCAACAGTGATGTGTGGGTGAGGGTGAGGATGGGTATAGTGTCAGGGCTGGGTCTTAGGTTAGATTTGTTTTATGGGTGCACTGTAGGCAAAGTTACAGTTTTGGTTAGATTTAAAGTACAGGTTTAGGTTAATAGACTGTTTAAGTTTGTCTTTTGGTTAACAGTGAAATGTCATTGAGGATGATGTTAGCATTTAGGACTAGGGTTTAGGTTAGGTTAAAGGTTTTGTGTACAGTGAAGTTATGGCTTCAGTTAGCATAAAGGGTAAGGTAAGGGTCAGTGTTTAGTTTACCTCCAACCTAACAGTGAAGTATGGGTGATACTGAGGTTGTTGGGTGATGGGAGAAGATAAGGTTGAGGGTGAGGGTGAAGTTTTAGCTGCACATTGTGCATGCCAATCCCAAATTGTGAAGGCAAACACTTGGCTAAAGTGTTCCATCTGTGCCCCTGCCTTTCAAAGGGACGTGGTTACAGGACAACCCATGGGCAAGACCCACACTCACTAGGGTATGCACAGAACTGAATGCCTTTCTCCTTGAGATATATATATGCCTGTGTCTGGGTTCTATTTTGTCCACAATGGCTAGGGTTAACAACTTCCACCTGACTGAGTACCGCACCGTCTACTGAGGTCCCAGGCCCTGAAAGTGTAATCTGCTCTCCTTACAAGCCAGCATCCCTCTCTAAGCTACAGTCGACTCAGCCACCACTGTGACATCATGGGTCTATGGGAACAATGGTGCTCATGCAAGTCCTCCACACAATAAGTGCTTTCCATTGGACACATCTACTGCAGAGCCCTCAAAAACTGAAACATCTCAGACAGTGAATATCAGGGGTTCAGTCACATGTGTGGAGAGCTCTGCCATGGTACAACAAAATGCATGAGCCACCAGCACATGTTCCACAGCTACTGCATCCATGCAGCCACTTGGTGATCCATTCAGATGGGTCAAGGTCAGGCATCAAGGAGAGAGTCAACGGTTAGCTCTCAGTGCTCCAGTTGGCTGAGGGTTCAGCTGTGGAGTTTGGTTCAGGGGATTAGTGTGGGGTTCATGTATTGCTTACTAGCTTAGGAGTCAGAACTGGAGTTTGGTTAGGTTTTGAGTTTGTGTTCAGGGGTTTGGAATTCAGAATCAGTTTTCTTGTTCAGGGCTTAGGTTGGGGTTTGTGGATTCAGTGGTTAGTGTCAGGGTGCTGGTAAGAGTTAAGATTTATGGTTGATGTTTAGGATTAGACTTAGTGGTCAGTTTAAGGGTTAGAGTTTGTGTTAGGCTTACTGTTAGAACTGAGATTCAGGGTAAGATTAGGGCTTTTCTTGGGTTTGGGGTCAGGTTACACTGCTGTTTGACTTAGGGTTATATTTTTGGTTTTGGGCAAGTCGTAGGCTTAAGGATAGATTTAAAGCAAAGAAAATCATTTAATGGGGAAGACTATCTCCAAGCTAACTTACAGTAGATCTTCTCACCGAGATGAAATTTTAAAGTGAACTTCCCTTAAGCATAGGAAACTAAATGACTGAATTTGGAAACAAATTTCCGTATCTTAGAAAAATATTCCTGTTTATATCTGTGGGTGAGAATTCAGTGCTGGGTTAACCAGTTTTTATCTTCCTGGCTTCAAAACTATGTATGCTCTTGCAATTTAGAGGGTCCTATGCCTACAAAGAGTGACAATGTACTCACATCAAGATGTCTGCTAGGCTGGGTTCTTTCTCAATCATCCATTGAAGAATTCACCTGCTTTAACATTCCCAGTTCTAGAACCAGACTACATGACTTGAATCATGGACACCTTATAATTAATGGCAGGAAAACATGATGGAATATCTCCCTAACTCCTGATCTATTTTGCTCATTTATTCCCATGCTGGTGGGGAATTATGAGGATACTTGTCCCACCTAGAAAATTATACCAGATCTTTGTAAATCAAACAATGAGCCATTTGACATCATCTGCCACAATGAAGCACGCCTGGAAGTTTGAGCTGAGTTTGTCGGCAGTGGATTTTCTGAACTTCTGACACTGAATTTTGGGGACATGATAGTCTTTTTTTGTTTCTGGTTGCTGTTTGCATTGTATATGCTGAGCATCATGTATTTCAACATTGAGAAATATCCTCAGAGGCAAATAATCTGTGCTTGAGTTCCACCACCCCAGAGTTTGAGAACAACAGGCATCTTGAAATATCGGCAAGCTATGCCCCATCCCTTACCCTGATGAGAACCCTTGTTTGGCAAATCTACTTATGGACCCATTTTTGGCATGAATAATGGGTTTGCCCAGAGAAGCAACTCACAGTAGGCAGTTTTCAAAATGTTCAATCTCATATTGCAGATCATATGCAAACATCTGTTGCTAGAATGTAACACCTGTCAAAGCTGTTCCTTGTCAGAAACAAAGATTTTATGATGAGGGACTACAGGACAGCTCCCAACTGATACCTAGTGAAATGGCTGTTTTGGTACAAAGGATTATTAGTTGTAGGGAGTGTCATGCCCCCACTTTTGGTATAAAGCAACCTGTTTTCCCTTTTGTTGATGATAGGAAACATAAGTAGTTTCTAGAATGACCAGTGGTTTTTTTGTCTGGCCTAAGTCAGTTTTTAAAGATTGCAAAAATCCTTATGATTTTAGTTTTCTCAGTCTGAGAAAAGATTCACTCATGATGCATTGTAGTTGCTGACAATTGAGACCTATAAAAGTCAGGAGAAACAAGACAATAGAAGAAACATGAAAACAAAAGCGAAAATGACTCCTTTCAACTGTCTTAGAGACAAGACTACTAGGAACAGAGATTCTTTGGAAACATTTCCTTTCTGTTTTTACTAGTATCCTGCAAGGAAATCATGTGTGCATAAAGATGGGACAACCAAGAGAGCCATTCACCCAAAGGGAAGATGGAAAGAACTGAACAATGGGTCTGCTGCAGTCTTTCAGCATATGCATCTGGGGTCTTAATTGAACACTGTTGTTTATTTCAATTCTTAATGCTCCACTTGAGGGTTCATGGTGAGAGTCAAAGATTAGACATCCAGGGTAAGGTTTAGGGGTTCAAAAAGTATCCAGGGTTCCAGTTCAGTTTGAGGAGTGTGAGTTTAGTGTGGGAATGAGGAGTTATTTTGGGGTTTCTGTTCAAGTTTTAGGTTTTGTGCTTGGGTTTCTGGTATAGGATTCAGGTTCGGGTTGAACTCAGGCATGTTAGGGGTTAATGTTGGGGTTGAGTTTAGAGTTAAGTTTAAAGTGAAGAGAGAGTTTTTGTTAAAGTTAGGGTAATGGGTGAGAATTAGCATAAGGGTTCAGTTTAGGTGTTAGGGTGAGGGTTGGGGTGAGAGTTAGGATTAGTGCTACATCTGGAATTAAGATTAGGTTAAGCGTTACCTTCGTAGTGAAGTTATGGTTATGATTAGAGTTAGAATAAGGGGTTAAGTTAAGAGAAAGGTTAAGTTTGTCTTTCAGTTAACAGTGAAGTTTGCATGAGAGTGAGGTTAGTGTTTATTGGAACAGTTAGGGTAATGTTTAGGATTAGGTGTAGGGTGAAGTTATGGCTTTAGTTAGAGTTAGAATATGGGGATAAGGTTAGGGTCAGGATTCAGTTTAGCTCCTGTTTAACAGTGAGGTGCAGGTGAGGCTGAGGGTGAGGGGTGAGTGGTGAAGTTTAGGGCGAGGGTAAGGTGAGGTTTAGGCTACAGGTTGAACGTTATCCTCTACATTTTGCCAAGGGAAATGCTGGAAACACTTGGATTGCCTGGTGTTCATAGGCACCCCTGCATTTTCTAAGAATGGGGCTACAGGACAGCCCAGGAGCAGGACCCATGCTTGCTAGGGTCAGGCAAGTCATGAATTGCTTTCTCTAGGAAGCATGCGGGTCACGGGTGCCCAAAGCACTAACAGGCCCCTTGGCTCTCTTTTCAATGTTTTCTAAAGCCACCAGGGAGAGCAGTCCCCGCCTTGCTGCTGACACCCCTGCAGCTGAGGCCCCAGGCCCGGAAGTGCTCTCCAGCTCTCCTCACCAGGCAGCCTCAGTCTCTAGGATTCCATCATCATAGTCACCACTGTGATGTCCAAGAACCATGGTAACGCTGGCACTCATACAAGTCCTCCCTACCAAGATTGCTCCCCTCTGGATGCATCCTCTGCAGATCCCTGTGAAGCTGCATCATTTCCCACAGTGAACTTCAGGTGTTCAATCACATGCACAGAGAGCCCTGCCATGGAACTCCCCAATGTGTTAATCCCCAACACAGTTCCACATCTCCTGCATTCATCCAGCCACACAGGCACTGATTTATCTGGTACGGGTCAGGGATTGGGGTGAGGGTTAAGGGTTAGCATCAGGATTCTGGGTTTCCAGATTTAGGCTTCAGATTGGGATCCAGTGTTTTACTGGGTCATTCAGGTGTCAGTTTCATGCTTACCTTTTGGATTGGGGTTTGGGATCGGTAGCAATGTTAGGTGTTGTGTATGTGTTCAGGGTTTTGGGGCTTATGTGTTCAGGGTTTTGGGGCTTACAATTGACTTTCTGATTCTGAGATTACAGTGGAGCATTGTGGGTTCAGGGTTTCAGAATGAGGGTTTCAATTTCCACTTGCATTTAAGGGTTAAGGTTTTGGGGTGAAGGTTAAAATTATGATTAGTGTTACACTTAGTGTTAGGACAGAGGTTTAAGGATTGCATTTGGTTTAGGTTTATGGGTTAGGGTTTGAGTTACAGTGATGTGTGTGTGAGGGTTAGGGTTATAGTTTAGGGTAAATGTTAGACAGTGATAGAGTTAGGGATAGCTATAGAGTGAGAGGAATCAGTAAATGGGAAAGACAATTTCTAAGATAATTTATAGATGATCTGAGATACAATTTCATGGTCAAATTCCTTTAACCATAGGAAAATAAATGATTTAATTGGAAACATTATATATATATATTTGAACAAACTATTCCAGGATAAATCTACTTGAGTGAATTCAGTTGCTGTGGTAACCAATTTTCATAGTCCTGGATTTAACACTATATATACTGTTAGTTTAGTCGGCCCTAAGCCTATGATGAGCGACAATGGGCTCACAGCAAGATTTCTTCTAGGCTAGTTTCCTTCTCGATCATCCAGCAAAGAATTCAGTTTCTTTAACATTCAGAGTTCTAGGACCAAGCTATATGACTTGAATCATGGACCCCTACACCTTCACAGCCAGCAGAAGAACATGAGGGAATATCTCACTGACTGCAGATCTGTTTTCGTCTATTTTGACCATTCTTTCCACTTGGCAGGAGAAGGCACCAGTACCTCCTTGAACATCGTGGCAAATATTTAAACAAACAATGAACCAGTTGATACCGCCTGCTACACTGAATCCCAATTGGATGTTTGAGCTGAGTTTGCCTACAGTAGGTTTTCTCACCTTCTCACAGTGAATTTTGGTGGCAGGATAGTCTTTTCTGTTGCTTGTTGCCCTGTGCTTTGTAGATGGTGAACAGCATACATTTGGACATTGTCAAATATCAGCAGATGCAAAATTATTTGTGCTGGAACTCCACCACCCCAAAGTTGGAGAATAGGAGAAATCCTTATATAACTTCACTTACACAGATGAGATTTCTTGATGCAAAAGTCCACATTGCACACCACCTTTTGACATGGAAAAGGGATTCCCCCACAGCAGCGACTCACTGAATGTACTTTTATAAAAGTTCAGTTCTGTACTCAAGATCAGATATGAAGGTCTGTTGTTAGTGTGAAACACATTTTAAAGTCGTCCCTTTTCAGGTACAAACATTTGATGAGGAGGGACTAAAGGACAGCTTCAAAGTGATAACCCACTGAATTGGCTGTTTCCCCAAAAGGATCATGAATCCAGGTAGTGTCATTGCTCCACTTTCAATACAAAGCAACAAAGTTTTCCCCTATGTTGACAAGAGGAAATGTAGTTTTCTGTAGTGACCAGTTGCTTGTCTGCCCAAGTCAATGTTTGAATATTGCAAGAAGCCTAATCAACACAAATTTCTCACTCTGAGAAAATATTCACCTGGGATGCAAATCAGGTGCTGTCAGTTAAGAACTATGCAAGATAGGAAATTCCTTTTTGTTTACCAGGATCCTGCAAGGAAATTTTGTGTGCATAAGGGTGGGACAACCAAGAGAGACATGAACCAAAAGAGCAGATCCAAGGAAATAAATAATGGTTCTGCTGCAGTACCTCAGCATATGAAACCAGGCTCTGAAGAGGACATGGTTGTTTCTCATGATTCCTAAGGCCCCAGGTGAGGGGTAAGGGTGAGAGTAGATGGTTATGATTCAAGGGTTAGGGTTAGGGTTTGGATGAATATCCAGAGTTCCCTTTAGGTTGGGGGCTTTGGATTCAGAGGGAGGCTTCAGGATTCGGTTTGAGGTTTGAGTTCAAGGGTTAGTCTTCGTGCTTGTCTTCTCTGGGGTTCTGGTTCAGTGGTTAGAGTTTGAATTCAGGGGTTGGAATTTCAGATCAGGAGTCCAGGTTGGAAGTAGGGATGGGTTCAATTTAGGGTTAATTTTGCAATGGAGTTATCATCATGGTTTAATTCAGGGTAAGGCTTTAGTGTGAGAGTAAATGTTCACTTTAGCTTTAAACCAAGAGCGAGTTATTGGTCAGGGACAGGGGGAGGATGAGTGTTAGCATTTGGGCTATGACTGTGATCAGGTTAGTTTAACGGTGAGCTTTAGGCGGAAGTCATGGTTATAGTTAGGATTAGGTTAAGATTTTAGGTTAGGAAAAGGCTTAAGTTTGCTTTTAGGCTAACACTGAAGTGTAGGTGACTGTAAGGTTAAGGTTTTGAGTGTGGGTTACAGTTAAGTTTAGGGTTAGGTGCAATGTGAAATTATGGCTTCACTTAGAGTTCATATGAGGGGTGAGGCTTAGGCTTAGGGTCAGCATTCAGTTTAGCTCCTGGCTAACAGTGAGGTGTGGGTGAGGCTGAGGATGAGGGGAGAGGATGAGGTTGAGGGTAACTGAGGGGTTTAGGCTTCAGGATGAGAATTATCATTCCAAATTTGATGATGGGGATGCTAGACTCCGTGTTGGGTCACCTGGCATTCTTCCTGCACCCCTGTGTTTCTAGGAATGTGGATACAGAACAGCCCAGGAGCAAAACCCATACTTGCTAGTGATGAGCAGGAACTGAATGGCTTTCCCTATGAACCATATGGATCACCGTGGCACAAAGCAAACCCAGGCATCTTGGACATGGGTTCCATTTCCTTGATAGCCACTAGTGGGATCAGCTTGCATCTCACCAAGGACTGCATCCACATCTGGGCCCCAGGCCCTAAAGAGGGAATCTTCTTTGTTCAACAGGAAACCTCTGTTTCTATGAAACCGTCATTACAGTCACCACTCTGATGTCGTGGACCTATCACAACACTGCTGCTCATGCAAGTGTTCCAGACCAGATGTCCTTCTCATTGGATGCATCCACTGCTTCTCCCTGAGAACTGTGTCATCTCAGATAGTGAACATTAGAGGGTCAGGCACATGTATGGAGATATTTGTGCAGGTACATCCAAATGCATGAACCCCCAGTACGTGTTCCACTCCTCCTGAACACATCCAGCCACACAGAGATCCATACCCCTCAGTCCTTGTCAGGGATGATGGTGAGAATCTAGTGGTAGCTGTAAGGGTCTGAGGACATGTAGGGTAAGATTTTCCACCTGGTTTCAGGAATATATGTTATGTTTCATATGTCCTTTTCATGTTTAGTAGTCAGACCTGGTGTTTGGGTTCCATTGTACTAGGTAAATTTTGAGTTTGTGTTCAGGGCTTCAGGGTACAGGTTTGGGGTTCTTCTTCAGGCCTTATGGTGGTGTTTGTGGTTTCAAGAGTTTGGAGACATGTTTAGGACAAGTTTTAAGGTTTAGTGTTGATGTTAGGGTTAGAGATAGTGTTTAGGATTAAAGTTAGTATCATTATTATGGTTACGTCTGAGGTATAGTATTAGCTTTAGGGACAGGGTTAGTGGTTAGGGTTCTAGTTACTGTGATGTCTGTGTGAGGGTTTGTTTTTTGGTTATTGTAGGTATTAGACTTAGGGATAGAGTTAAACATATCTTTAGAGAAAGTAGAATCATCTAATGGGGAAAATTATCTCCAAGTTAAATTATAAGTGACCTCATTGTAATGAAATTTCAAAGTTAACTTCCCATAAACATAGGAAACTAAATGACTGAATTTCAAAACAGAATATCCATGACTTTGGAAAAATTTTCTTGGAGATATCTTGATGTGAGAATTAATTTGCTAATAAGCAATTTTCATAGTTCTGGATTCAAAAGTATATATGCTCTTAAAGTTTAGTAGGTCCTAAGCCTACAATGACTGACAAGGGGCTAGCATCAAGGTGTCTGCTGGACAGGGTTCCTCCTTAATTATCCAGGCAATAATTCAATTGCTTTAACATTCCCATTTCTAGAACCAAGCTACATGAATTGAATCATGGGCACCTCCACCTTTACAGACAGCAGAAGAACATGGTGGAATATGTCCAGTCTCATTTGATCTATTTTTCACATTGTTTCCATTTAAATGGAGAATTGTGAGGACACTGGTGTTGCCTGGAAAATAATGGCAAATCTTCTGAAATCAAATGATGAGTCACTTGAAAATGCCTTCCCCAATAAACCCCACCTGTAAATTTCAGCTGTTTGTCTTCAGTTGCCTTTCTAACATTCTGACACTGAATTGTGGAGGCAGGACACTCTTTTCTGTGGTGTGTTTCTCTGTATTGTAGATGGTGAGCTACATGCGTTCCATCATTTCAAAATGCACCCAGTGGCAAAATAAACCATGCTTGAGTTCCACAACCCTGCAGTTGGAGAACAGAAGGCTTCCTGGCATAACTGCAAGTAATGCCCCGTCACTTACTCAGATGACAACTCTTGATGGACAAATACACCTTCTAGATCCCCTTCTTGCATGGATATTGAGTTTTTTAGAGCTGCAATTCAAAGAATGCACTTCTCTATAAGTGAAATCCTATAATCCAGATTGGATTTGAATATCTGTGCCAGTGTGTGCCAGTTAAAGCTGTCTCTCATCAGAAACAAATCTTTGATGAGTATTGACTACAGGAGAGCTCCCATATGATATCCCACAAAGAAAAGCTGTTTTGGCAAAAGTATCATGGATCCTAAGGAGTGTCATGCCACCACACTGAGCACAAAGCAAAAAACTTTGCCAGATATTTAATGACAGGAAGAGCAATTTTCTGAAACAACTGGTTGTTTGTGTCTCCTCCATCAATGTTTGAAGACTGCAAGGAGCCTAATCAACACAGGTTTCTCAGTCTGAGGGAAGAGTCACTCAAAATATAGATCAGGTGCTGGCAATTGAGACCTATGATGGCAGGAGAAGCAAGAGAAAAGAATAAATACATAAACAAAACCAAAATACCTCCATTCAGATATCTGGAGCCCAGTGTACTAAGAACATAGATTTGACATAAAATATTTCCTTTCTGTTTTAACCACTATCCCACAAGGAAATCATGTTGCATAAAGGTGGGACTACCAAGAGAACCATGTCCTTCAAGGGCAGACCCACAGAACCTAATAATCAGTCTTCTGGAATCCTTCCATATACAAAACCTGAGTCTGCAGAGGACATGGTTATTTCTTTCTATTCCTAATGTCCAGGTGAGGGGTGAGGGTGAGAGTTGACTGCTATGTTACTGGGGTAAGGGACAGGGTTCATAATGGGTCCAGGGATCCACTTTGGCTTGAGGTCTTTGGCTTCACTGGGAGGGATAAGGGTTAATGTTCAAGGTTAGGATTAGTGTTGTTGTTCAGGGTTTGGGGTTCAGGGTCTGGTGTATATCTAGAGTTCTCATTTAGGAGTTAGAGTTCAGGTTCTGGAGTTCAGTATTATGGGAAGTGGTTTCCAGGTTTGAGGTAAGAATTAAGTTTGTGTTTGTGTTAGGTTTATGGTGAAGATATCATTATGGTTAGAGTTAGGGTAAGGGTTTAGTGTGATGATAAGGGTCCATACAGCTTTCAATGAACAGTGATGTGTGGGTAAGTGTGAGGCTGAGGATATGCGGTAGAGTTTGGGCTGTGCCTAGAATTAGAGTTACAATAAGGATTAGTTGGAGGAGAAGTTATGGTTATGTTTAGGGTTAGAGTTAGGGAATAGGCTAGTAGAAGTGTGGTCTGTCTTTCTGTGAACAGTGAATTGTGGGTGAGTGAGATCATGGTTTAGGGCCTTAGGAAAGGTTAGGTTTACGGTTAGTTGTATGGTAATGGCATGGCTTCTTTTAAACAGCATAAGGGGTTATGGGTACACTCAGCCTTCAGTTTAGCTCCAGCCTAACAGTGAGGTGTGGGTGAGGGGAGGAAGGAGGGTGTGGGATCAGGGTTAGGATGAGTGTGGGGGACATGTTTAGGTGTCAGGTTGAGCATTCCCATCCTATTATGTAGCGGGAAACACTGGGCTCAGAGGTGGGTCAGCTGGAGTTCTTCTTGTGCCCCTGTTTTTCTAGCAGTATATGTACAGGACAGCCCAGGAGGAGGACCAACTGATAGGGTCGGGCAATAACTGAGCTGCTTCTCTATGGCCCATCTAGGTCACTGTGACACTAAGCAGGAGCAGGCTCTTTGGATTAGGGTTCCAGTTGCTCTACACTCAACAGCATTGTCAGGTGCACATTGCCAAGGAGTGCACCCACGGGTGAGGCCCCAGGTCCTGAAGACAGAACTAGTTATCCTCTCCAGCAACCTCAGTCTCTTAGGGATCTGCATACTTCTGGTATGGAGGACTTGCATGAGTAGCAGTGTTGCCTTAAGTATAGGACATCACAATGCCAAGTGTGATGACTGATTCCTTGAGAGAAACGCTGCCTGGTGAGCAGAGCATGTTCCAACTTCAGAGCCTGCTGCTTCGGCTGTGGGGGAAGCCAGTGGTGAAGTGGGTGCTCCACACACAGGCAGCCATGGAGAAAATGTAAACCAGATCCAAGTCACCTGTGTGTGCTTTGGGCTGTGGTGACCCACACGGCTCATAGAGAAAGCCATTCAGATCCTCCCCGGCCATTGTGAGTGCTGGTATTTCTCCAGAACTGTCCTGCAGCCATGTTTCTGCAAAAGGCAAGGTTGTGGGAGGAACACCAGGAGACCCATCTCTGAGACCAGCATTCCCCCCAGCAAAATGGGGATAAGTATGCTCAACTTGTACCCTAATCCTCACCCTCACACTCACATCCACATCACTGTTAACCTTGAGGTAAACTGAATACTGACCCTAACCCGACATCAAAACCCTGAACATACAACCACATACCCTGATCCCTGAGAAAGATACATGATCTTGAACCCCTAAGCTCCAAACACAAAACAGGAGCCTAACCACTACAGTGAACCCAAAGAGCAGATCTTACTCCTAAGGGTGAAACCATCACCTGAAACCCACCCTAAACTCCTGAACCCAAATCCATAGCCTAACCCTGCACCTTCCAGAAACATGACAGATAACCCTGGACTCTCACTGGGATCCCTGACATGGGCCATGGGGATTGGATGCCTGTGTGGTTGTAGTGATGCAAGAGGTGTGGAACCTGTTTGCAGGGTTCACACATTCGGAAGTGCAATTTGAGAGCTCTCTCTACATGATCCTGGACCCATGATGTTCGCTGTCTGAGAGGAAGCAGCTTCTCAGGGCTCTGCCGTGGATGCCTCCAACGGGAAGGTATTCTGGTGGGGAGGACTTTCATGAGCACCAGTGCTGCCCTGAATATATGATGTCACAGTGGCAAGTGTAATGACTATTTTCTAGAGAAAAACACTACCTGCTGAGCACAGCATGTTCCCCCTTCAGTGCTCGGGGCCTCAGCTGCGAGGTAGGCTCTCGGTGAGGTGGGGGCTGAGCGCCCTTGCAGCTGTATAGAAATGGGACCCAGATCCAAATGCATGTTTGTGCTTTGGGGTGTGGTGACCCATATGACTCATAAACAAAGCCATTAGGATCTTCCTCAGCCATAGTGAGTGTTGGTACTTATCCAGGGCAGTCCTGTATCCATGGTCTTACAAAAGGCAGAGGCATGGGAGGAACACCAGGTGACCCATTTCTGAGACCAGCATTCCTCTTGATTAAATTGGGATGAGAATGCTCAACATGCAACATAAACCAAACCTTCCCCTCACACTCAAAATGAACCTCACCACACCCCTCACCCTCACCCACACATCACTGTTAGCCTGGAGGTAAACTGAATGTAACCCTAACCTGTTATGCTAACTTTAACTGAAGCCATAATTCCACCCTAAATATACCCCTAAACCTAGACCAAAACTCTAACCTAAGATCACCCACACTATATGTTAACTGATAGACACACTTAACACTTCTTCTATCTTAATTCCTTAACCTAACTCAAACCATGGCCATAGTTTCACCATAAAGCTAAACCTTAACCTACCCTAATCCTAGACCTAGCTGATCACTAACACACCCTCACCATCACCTTGACCCATACCTCAATGAATCTGTAATCTTATCCTAACCCAGACCAATTACCCTAACTCTAACCATAACCATATCTTCACTGTAAACCTAGCCCAAGCCCAACCCTAACCCTGATCTCTAACTTGGACACAGGATCCAAAAATCCCAAACCCCAGAACTTGAAATCTAACCCCTGAACCAGAACTCCAGAGTTGAACATGGACCTGTGGTCAACATGAGAGTTCCCGTGGCCAGGATTCTCACCTGTCTGTGGTTGACTAGCTCACTGCACACCTGTGGGCAATACATGGCTGTTGACTCTATAAAAAGAGCTCTGCCCAGTGCTCTGGGCAACATGGTGGCAGGACTGCAAGGCTGCAGGAGAACAGAGAGGAGGCTAGAGTGGTGGCAGTGCTGAGGACAGAGGACCAGAGGACAGCTGTGCAGAGGGGCCCAGAGGACAGCTGTGTGGACAGAGGGGCCCAGAGACAGAGACCGGCTTGCTGCATACAGTCTCGCTCTGTGTAAGTGGGATTCTAGTGACTGATTTGCCACCTGGAAATAAAGTTGGTTATAACCCTTTCACCCCAAATCGTTTTGCTGTCATTTTCTTTGGTCACATTGAATCCATAGCGAACTTGCCTGGGGCTGAAACCCATTGGCAAGACAGACCTACACCACAAACCCTGTACCATGACACAAAGCCTATCAGTTAAACACAAACTGCAATCCAAACCCAGACCCCTCCCACTGAACCCAAAGCCCTCACAACGAACTGAAACCAAGAACACTTATTCAAACCCCAACCCTTACCTGTGAAGCCTAACTGTCGACTCTCACCCTGACCCCTCACCAGGAGCCTAGGGAAAGGAAAGGACAACCATGTCCTCTTCAGACTCCATTTGCATCTGCTCAAGGACTGCAGCAGAACCATTGTTTAGTCCGGTGGATCTGCCCTTTAGGTGCATGGCTTCCTTGGTAGTCACACCTTTATGCACACATGATTTCCTTGCAGGATACTGGTAAAAACAGAAAGGAAATGTTTCCTGCTGAACCTCTGTTTCTTGTAGGCTGGGCCTAAGCTCATTCAGTGGAGTCTTTTGGGTTTTTCTTGTCTTGCTTCACTTGCCTTGCATAGGTCTCAACTGCAAGCACCTGATCTTCATCCTGTGAATCTTTTCTCAGACTGAGCAACCTGTGTTGTTTAGGTTTCTTGCAACCTTCAAACACTCACTTGGGGTGGACACACAACTGGTGGTCATTCCAGAAGGCTACTTTTCCTGTAAGCAATGAAATTGAAAACTTTGTTGCTTTGTTTTGAAAGCAGAGGTCTGGGACTCCTTGGACTTCATGTTTCTTTTGTCAACAGAGCCATTTCCATGTGATCTGAGTTGGCAAATGTCCTTAAGTTCCTCCTCATCAAATGTTTGTTTCTGAGAAGGCACAGCTTTTCAGATCGGTGCTGGCAATTGAGAACTATTAAAGGCAGGAGAAGCGAGAGAAAAGAAGAAACATGAAAACATATCCCCAAATGCCTCCATTCAGCTGGCTTAGAGCATATTATACAAATAACAGGGACTCAGTAGGAAACATTTTCTTTCTGGTTTTACTTGAATCTGATTTTACTAAATCATGTGTGCATAAATGTGGGACTACCAAGAGAGCCATGCACCTAAAGGGAAGATCCAAGGACCTAAACAATGGTTCTGCTGCAGTCCTTCAGCAGATGCAACCAGAGTCTGAAGAGGACATGCCTGTTTGCTTCATTGCCTAAGACTCCAGGTGAGGGTGAGGGTGAGAGTCAACAGTTACTCTTCAGCAGGAAGTGTTAGGATTTGGATAAGGTTCCATTGTTCTAGTTCAGCCTGACAGTTTCAGTCTCAGAGTGCTGAGGGTTCAGGTTTCAGTTCATCTTCAAGGCTAAACCTTTGTGTTAGGTTTCAGGATTTTGAGCTTAGGTTAGGGTTCACTTCTGGGTTCTGTTCCATTGGTTAATGTTCAGCTTCATAGGTTTGGCATTTCAAGATCAGGTTAGGGTTAATGGTTAGGGTTGCTTTAAGGTTAGTATTACAAAAAGATATCATTATGTTAGAGTTATGGTGTCTTGCCAATGGGTTTCAGCCCCAGGCAAGTTCGCTATGGATTCAGTGTGACCAAAGAAAATGACAGCAAAACGTTCTTGGGGTGAAAGGGTTATACTCAACTTTATTTCCAGGTGGCAGGTCAGTCACTAGAATCCCGTTCACTCAGAGCGAGTCTGTACACGGCAAGCTGGTCTCTGCCTCTGGGCCCCTCTGTCTGTACAGCCGTCCTCTGGGCCTCTCTGCACAGTTGTCCCACACAGCCATCCTCTGGGACCCTGTCCTCGGCACTGCCACCACTCCAGCCTCTGCTCTCCTGCAGCCTTGCAGCCCTGCCACCGTGTGGTGCCCAGAGCACTGGGCGGAGCTCTTTTTATAGAGTCAACAGCCATGTATTGCCCACAGGTGTGCAGTGAGGTAGTCAACCACGGCCAGGTGAGAATCCTGGCCTCAGGAGCTCTCATTTTACCCACACTCCACCCCCAGGATTCTCTGCTCTCAGTCTATGTGCCCTTAGTCCTCTGCCATGGTCCCTGTGCAAGGAAGCTCAGACATTGTTCTCCAGCCTCTCCAGCAAAAAGTCTTGCAGACACACAGGCTGGACTCGTGGCTCTGTCTCTGACCTCTGCCTCTTGGTCTTAATGGCTGGAAATGCTGCTCTGGTTTCAGTTGTTGCCATAGCTCCAGTAAAATCCTGTTTGGATTTACATCTAATTACCTTCTATCTAATCCTGGCCATATCAAATCAACCTACATCTGGGTCTTCGTAACCCTCACAAGGCCCCTCAAATTCCTCCTGTGAGTAACAGGTCTTATTTCTTTCCGGCTTCTCGTTGCTTCAGCTACTGTACGTGTCACCTCGCATTTTGTTATCGCTGCCTCAAGGCGGGTTGCACTGTCAGGGAAGACAGCTTTCCCATCTCTGATACTGATAGAACCATTCCATCCACCCCTAAGTCACACATCCACCAGCTCCACCTGAGTATAACAGTGAACCATAGAGCAACCCATGACCTAGGGAGAGGGCTGCTCCTCTCCTTGGGGAACTTTCAGCTGCTGGGTCTTTATTTTCTTTACAACCACTGGGTGGGCTTTCAATACAGGAGGCGCCAGTGCCTCTGGCCCCACCCCTTCATCCTTCCCCAGCTCCTCCATTTCTGGGGCTGATGGCACCTTTCTCTCCACTCCCCCAAGTGCCTCCTGTGCTGCATTGCCTCGTAACAATGCCAGCTCAGTCTTCAGAAGGTCTCTTACCTTCAGCTCAGTGCTTCGCAGCTGATGTTCTCATGCCACCTCCACCTATGCTTCCCTCAGGAGTTTGTCTTTTTCCTTGATGGCCTCTTCCTCCTTCAGAGCACCTGGCAGCACTGCTGTCTCATCTCTAATGGCACCTTGCTGCCTCCTCCTGCATCAATGCCATCTCCATCCTTGGGGAATCCACAGAAGTTTGCAGCTCGTGTTCTCACCATTTCTTGGGTCTCCTCTGTAGATCTTTTAAAGACTGTGAGAAGCAGCCAACCCACAGTCCCCACTGCCTCCCGGGCACTCTGCTTCTCAAATGATCTGCTTACTATACCAAGAGCCACCCCTACTGCCTCAGGTGTCACCTCCACTTGCCTCCAGTCCTGGGGTTTGCCCAGTCCTCTACGAGTCAAGCCACCTCAGGCCTCGTACCCACTGGGGGATGATCCACTGTCTCCCCATACACAGGGGCAGCCCGCTGAAGCACCCCTCCCATAAGGTCAGCCTGTCATTTTCCTTGGTCAACAGTGAGTCCTGCCGACTATGCCAATTGTCTTGCCAATGGTTTCATCCTCAGGCAAGTTACTATGGATTCAGTGTGACCAAAGAAAATGACAGCAAAATGTTCTTGGGGTGAAAGGGTTATACCCAACTTTATTTCCAGGTTGCATGTCAGTCACCAGAATCCCATACACTCAGAGTGAGTCTGTATGCAGCAAACCAGTCTCTGCGTCTGGGACCCTCTGTCCACACAGCCATACTATGGATTCAGTGTGACCAAAGAAAATGACAGCAAAATGTTCTTGGGGTGAAAGGGTTATACCCAACTTTATTTCCAGGTGGCAGGTCAGTCACTAGAATCCCGTTCACTCAGAGCGAGTCTGTACACAGCAAGCTGGTCTCTGCCTCTGGGCCCCTCTGTCTGTACAGCTGTCCTCTGGGCCTCTCTGCACAGTTGTCCCACACAGCCATCCTCTGGGACCCTGTCCTCGGCACTCCCACCGCTCCAGCCTCTGCCCTGCTCTCCTGCAGCCTTCCATCCCTGCCACTGTGTCATGCCCAGAGCACTGGGCAGAGCTCTTTTTATAGAGTCAACTGCCATGTATTGCCCACAGGTGTACAGTGAGCTAGTCAATCAGAGCCAGCTGAGAATCCTGGCCACAGGAACTCTCATTTTATCCACATATGATCGGTAGGTTGTTAGGTTAGGATAAGAGTTCAACTTTGCTTTTGAGAACAGTGACGTGCAATTGAGGGAGAGGGTGAGGATTTGTGATAACGGTAGGGCTACATCTAGGATTAGGGTTACATTAAGAGCTAGTTTAAGGGTGAAATTATGGTTATGGTTAGGCTTAGGGTAAGGGGATATATTAGGAGAAGTGTTTAGTTTGTCTTTAGGTTAATGGTGAAGTGTGGGTGTGTTGTCAGGTCAGGAGTCCTGGATGGTGAGAATGGCAATGCCCCCAAAAAGCAGGCACCAGAGATTAGGCTCGTGGCACAGGTCTAATTTTTGAGGTGGGGTTATAGTTTATTTAGTGGGCTCCTTCCTGGTTCTTGGAACTACACCACTCAGGCAGCCTCCAATCACAGCAGCACTAGCTAACCACACTAGGGGAGAGTAGGGTAGGACAGGGCAGGTCTCCGTGCTCAAAGCCTGCTTTCTAGGTACACAATGTGTTGTGACCTATTCCGGTGAGGTGGGTTTTCCCAACCAGTGGCTTTAGGGCTGGGGAGCTCAGTAGTCCTGGTCTCTGCCCATGGCAGGTCCCACTGGTACCTTCACCATTTTGGTCCGGGCATGGCTCTGTTCCCAGGCTCCCTGAGGAGGGCTATGAAGGCAGCTGATGCTTGTTGTCTGCCCACATGGGTGAGGATGAGGTTAGGGTTTAGTTCCAGGTTAGGGTTAAGTTTAGTGTTAGGTGTAGGGTGAAGTTATGGCTTCAGTTAGAGTTAGCTTAAGTGATTAGGGTTACTGTAGGGTTTCAGATGACCTCCAGTCTAACAGTGAGGTGTGGGTGAGGCTGAGCATGAGGGGTGAAGTTTAAGGTGAGGGTAAGGGAGATATTTAGGCTGCAGGTTGAGCATTCTCATCCACAATTTGCAGAGAGGAGTGCTGTGCTCACAGATGGGTCACCTGCTGTTTCTCTTGTGCACCTGCCTTTTCTAGGAACATGGCTACAGAACGGCCCAGGAGAAGGATCCACACTCACCAGGGTTAGGCAGGAACCAAGTGGCTTCTCTGTGATCCATATAGGTCACCATGGCCCAAACACAAGCATGCACCTTCAATTTGAATTCTTTTTTATCTACAGCCACCTGGGCAATCAGCCTAAGCTTGCCAAGGACTTCACCCAAAGTTGAGGCCACAAGGATTGAAATGGGAACATGTTTCCCTCACTGTCCCTAGGACACAGTCGTCACAGTCACCACTGTGATGTCATATATCTATTGCAACACTGGTGCTCATGCAAGTGCTCCATACCAGTCATGCTACCCTTTAGGTACATTCCGTCTTGAGCCCTGAGAAGATGCATCATCTCAGACAGTGAGCATCAGGTGTTCATCACAGGTATGGAGAGCTCTGCCAAGGCACTTCCAAGTGCATGAACTGCCAGCACACGTTCCATAACTCCTGCATCCATCCATCTACACTGGCGTCCTTTCTCCTTGATCCGGGTCAGGGCTCAGGATGAGAATCAAAGTTAGCTGTCAGGGTTCTGAGGGGCACAGGGTTAGTCTATAGATTTGGATGCAAGGATTTACACTGGAGATCAGATGTCAGTTTCCTGCTTAGGAATCACACCTGGAGTTTGGGTTTGCACTGCTTAGGTTGTGGGGTTCTTGTTCAGGCCTTAGGGTGGCGGTTTGTGGTTTCAGAAGTTTGGTATCAGGATGCAGATAAGGGTTAAGTTTTAGGGTTGAGTGTTAGGGTTTGAGTTAGTGTTGAAGTTTAGGGTTAAGATTTGTGTTAGGCTTAGATTTAAGGCTGCTGCTTACGATTATGGTAATTGGTTAGGGTTAGGGTTTTACATAGGGGTAGCAGATGGTTAAGGTAAGTGTTCAGTTTAGGGATAGAGTTAATCATAACTTGAGGGCACAGGGAATCAGCTTATTATAAGAATATCTTCAAGCTAACTTAAAGATTATCTTCTCACTGAGATGAAATTTCCTTGTGAAATTCCATTAACCACAGGAAACTAAATGAATGAATTGGAAACAGAATATCCATAGCTTTGAACAAAATATTCCAGGGTAAATATCTATTTGAATTAAATTACTGGGGTAAATAATTTTCATACCCTACCTTTAAAACTATATATGCTCTTACAGTTTGTAGGTCAAATTCCCACAGTGAGAGACAATGGGCTCGCCTCAAGATGTCTGCTAGACTGGGTTCCTTCTTCACCGTCCAGGCAAGAATTCAATTATTTAAACATTGCAAGATCTAGGACCAAGATAAACGACTTAAATCATGGGCCCCATACACCTACACAGCCAGCTGGAAAACATGATATAATATCTCCCTAACTCCAGATCTATTCGGTCTATTTTTCTCACTCTTTCCATTTGGAGAATTGTGACTAAACTATTCTGGCCTGAAAAATCATGGCATATTGTTTTTAATCAAAATATGAGCCATTTGATACCATCTGCCACAATGAACCCCACCTAGAAGATATAGCTGAGCTTGTCTTCTTGGTTTTTCTCACCTTTGGCACTGAATTCTGGAGGCAGGACAGTCTTTTCTCTTTCTTGTTGCCCTGTGCATTGTTGGTGCTGAGCAGCATGCATTCCCACACTGCCAAGTATCTCCATTGGAATAGTCATCCATCCTTGTGGTCCACAACCCAGAGTAGGAGAGCAGGAGGCATCCTCGCATAAATGCAAGCAATGTCCATACGTTACCCACAAGACCACTTTACACATCCCATTTTGGCATGGAAAGTGGGTTTCCTCAGAACAGAAACCCACAGAATGCCTTTCACTGAGAGTTCAATCCCATAATCCAGATCAGACTTGAAGACCTGTTGCTAGTGTTCAACACATTTGAAAGCTATCCCTTAGCAGAGGCAAACATTTGATAAGTAGTGACTACAAGAAAGGTCCCAACTGATGTCTAACTGAAATCATTGTTTTGGCAAAAGGATTATGAAGCCTAAATTGTGTCATTCCTCTGCTTTCTGTACAAAGCAATCAAGTTTTCCCCTTCATTGATGACAGTAAAAGTAGTTTTCTGGAAGTACCACTGGTTTTGTGTGATCCCAGTAAATGTTTGAAGATTTCAAGAAGCCTAATCCACACAGGATTTTGAGTCTGAGAAATGACTCACTCAGAATGCAGATTAGGTGCTGGCAAATGAGGCACAGGCAAGGCAGGAGAAGCAAGAGAAAAGAACAATCATGAAAACAAAAACCAAAATGACTCTATCAGCTGGGTTACAGCCCAGTCTACTAGGAACAGAGATTTGGCAGGAAAAATTTCCTTTCTGGTTTTACTAGGATCCTTTAAGGAAATCATCTATGCATAAAGTGGGAGTTCCAAGAGAACCATGAACCTAGAAGGAAGATCCAAGGAACTAAATAATGTTTCTATGGCAGTCTTTCAACATTTGCAACCAGGGTCTGAAGAGGACATTGTTGTCCCTTTCTATTCCTAATGCTCTTGGTGAGGGGTCAGGGTGAAGGTGACAGGCTTCTCGGGTAAGTATCCAAGGTTCATGTTTGGTTTGAGGACATCAGACTCTGGGACAGCTCAGTGTACAGTTTGGGGTTTGTGTTCAGGATTTGATTTTGTGTTTGTGTTCAGGTTGGGGTTCAGGTTCTGGTTCAACTTTGGGATTCTGGTTCAGGGATTAGAGATAGGGCTCAGGGGTTCAGGTTTTGGGGACATGGGGCTCAGTTTAGGGGTGATGGATAGTGTTTGGTTTGGGTTAGGTTTATGGTGATGAAATCATTATGATTAGTGTTAAGGTAAGTGAGTTGCTGGTAAGTTAGAGGGTTAGGATGAGTGTTAGAGTTCAGACTATATCAAGGTTTAAAGTGAGGCTTAAGTTTAGAATTAGGGGGAAATAATGGATATGGTTAGAGTAAGGGTAAGGTGGTAGTTTAGGAGAAGGTTTAAGTTTATCAACAGCTAACAGTGAAGTGTTGGTGAGAGTGACGTTAGGATGTAGAGCTAGGTTTAGGACTAGGTTTATGTTAGGTTTGGGGTGGATTTATGGCTTTAGTTAGAGTTAGCATTATTGCTTAAGGTTAGGGTCAGTGTTCTTTTTATCTCCAGGCTAACAGTGAGGTGTATCTGAGGCTAGGGTGAGGGGTCAAAAAATGAATAAGGACAATGTTGTCATTATGGAAAAATTATTCTTTAAAAATCCATGTTGTCCCAAGAAATAAATGGGAATTTCCAAATATTTAGTGATTTACAGTTGAAAAAAAGTGTGGTGGACAGAAAAAAAGGACAAAGGGAAACTGTGAGAAAGATCAGAAATTTTAATAACTTGAATTACTTAAATTGCATAAAGTAGAAGTGAAAGAAATGGAAATTTCAGGAAATAGAAAGTTCTCCTTTCAGAAACTAATTAAGGAATAGTCATTTCTGGTCCTGAGGCTTTGAGTCCTGAAATCTTGGGCACTTCATCCCCAGAACAATTTGCATGTTGACACCTTCCATCCAAAGGACTCTTTTCAGAGCCCCTTTAATGTCTTTGTTTCTTAGACTGTAGATGATGGGGTTGAGCATGGGTGTGACCAAGGTGTACATCACCGTGGCTGTTGCGCTTGAATGTGAACTGTAGGTGGCAGCAGAGCTGAGGTACACTCCTAGGCTTGTACAGTAATATAAGGAGAGAACAGAGAGATGAGATGCACAGGTGGAAAATGCTTTATACTTCCCCTGAGCTGATGAGATTCCGCATATGGCAGAAATGACCTTCATGTAAGAGTAAATTATACCAGCTATAGGAGCCCCAGCAAGTAGCATTGCTGCTGCATACATCACAGTGTCATTAAGGGAGGTGTTAGAACAGGAAAACCGGATCACCTGCTTGATTTCACAAAAGAAGTGGGGGATTTCCAAGTCTTTACAGAAGGACAACTGTAACACCATTAAGATTTCTAACAAGGAATGCAGGGCACTTATGACCCAGCAGACCAGAACCAGCAGCCCACAGAGCCGGGCACTCATGATGACCGTGTAGTGCAGAGGGTGGCAGACGGCCACAAAGCGGTCATAGGCCATCACAGCGAGAAGAAAGTTATCTAACACTGCCACATGTATGTAGAAGTACATCTGGCTGATGCAGCCTGCAAAGGTTATAACTTTGCTTTCTGTCCATATAGTGACTAGCGTTTTTGGGATGGTGGTGGTGGTGAAACAGATGTCTACAAAAGACAGGTTGGAGAGGAAGAAGTACATAGGGGTGTGGAGGTGGGAGTCTGATATGACAGCGAGGATGATGATCAGGTTTCCAAACACAGCGATCAGGTACATGGAGAGGAAAAGCCCAAATATAAGGGCCTGCATTTCTGGTTCTTTTGACAATCCCAGAAGAATAAATTTTGAAATTCGTGTAACATTGCCTGCTCCCATGTGGTGGTGCTGTTAACTAGGAATGAAAAAATATCACAATTAATTTTCACACAAATGGGCATTCCTGACATTTGAAATGCTACAATTTATCATATATTACAGTAAAATAATCAATATGTGTTATTTGTATGACTCTCAACACATTCAAGGATTCTTCTTTGACATTTCTGACTAGGAATTCCTGTCCCACTCTCAGCCTTTACCCCAAGATGTCATGTATTACAGTTTTAATGAGAAATGATTTCATGCATTCGAGGATTATACGTTAAGTACTGACCATTTTCTAGTTCAAGGGCATAGGATGGTAAGTAACAAAATCCCTAGAATAGAATCATGGTGAAGGAGTATAAGCAAATAAATACATATCATGTGAGATGGAGAGAGTTGCTAAGGAAAAAAAGTATAAAATATAGTGGATGGGGTGTTGCTTTTCACTGAGAGTTCAGAAAGACCTGCACACAAGGTGACATTTGAATAGAGACCTTAAGATACATGGGGACACATGCAGTTATCTGGGGAAGTGTGCCCTGCAGACAAAGAGCCAGTGCAAAGGCCTGAGGAAGATATTTTCGATAGATATGCAAGACTCAAAATGGAGACAGTGTCATGAGGAGGAGGAGCAAGAGGGAGAATGAGAGGACGTGGTGTCAGAAGATGCTGAGGAAGGAGGTGGCTTCCCTGCCGCTGAAATTTCAAGACACAGGCAGTCCATTGTCTATTTGTTCTTGAACTTCATTACTTTTGCTATCACGCAAACCTTTGAGTAGAATGGATCCCCTTCTTACACCCATGTACTGATTAATGTTGTTTCATCTTTCTTTTAAGGATCAATTGTAGGAATAAATGAGCTCAGCTACTCCTGCTCGGAGAACTACTCGTTCCCCACAAAACAGAAACACACACAGTGCACTACGACTCCCTGGGGCCATTTTCTTACCAAGATCTTCTCGCCCCAGCCATGTTATTTAGGGAAGGAATATTACTGATCAAGCTGTTACATCAGGTGACCTATACCTAAAGAATATGGAAATAGCACCCAGTTCCAATGGCAGAGTCTCCATAGTATGTGAACATGGGGCTCCATTTTAATATGACCATTCTGCATTTAATGAAACATTTAAAACAGTTAAAACATAAAGAAAGGAAAAAATGAGTAGGATGGGGGAAAAGATTAAGTGGCTCAGCTGGTCCCTGAGAGGCTGTGATAAGTAATAGAGCAACCTTGGCCCTGGCAGCATACCAAATACACTTATATCCCTACGATGTCCAGAACAACTAATAAAGCAGCAAAAGACAATTTATCCTAAAGAAAAAGGAGTGATTTATTTATGGTCAAGACAAATTACCCTTTGAATTGTCTTTTATTGATTGAATAGCCCTTTAGAAAAAGCTAAGCACATGGAAACAACCCAACATTTACAATAGCATATATATAACATGATTGTAAGGGATTTTAAAAGATGAAATAGTGAAATATCCTGAAATGATAGTAAATAAGAGATTCTGGAATCAGAAAACCAACTTTTGCATTTCTGATCCTACCACATATTAACTGTTTGAATGTGGAGAGCTTTTAAACTATTTACCAGGTTAATATCCTCACCTGAGTAAGTGGGGATAGTGGTATCCATCCTCCTAAAGTGGTGGACAGGTTTATTCAGTATACTTGCAAAGGAAAACATATAGTTCCTTTCTGTTAGTTCAAAGCGTAACATTAGTTCTTACCTATCCCTGGTGATGAGATAAGGGTGATTTTTTCTTCTATCTCCCTAGTGCCTTCATTTATTTACCATCTGTCTGTCCTTTCTTCACAGCCTGGTTTCAATTCCATGTTGTGTCTCTCATCTACCTCAGCTGGTACCCCTCTAGCTAATATTCATATCAACTCAGACAGATATTTCTGTGTTCCAAGGGTGATCAACTTCCCTGATTTAAACTGCCCCATTGAAAGTCTCCCTAGTAGAGAATGAAGCCCAAATTCTGTACCTTCCAACATCAGGCTAGACATTAGGGAAACTTCTGCCAGCTTCATCCTCACGCTGTCCTGCGTCTGCACTCACTGATCTCCCAAACGCTGAACTTGACTTTCTTTCACCTGATGCTGCAGCCTCAGTGCTGTCTCTGTACGCCTGCTTCCCTCTGCCTGGAGCCTTGCCCACAGGTCTCGTTGGATGTTTTCACACCATCCCCATCTTTAAATCTCCATCTCCTTTGTCAGAATGCCTGGATCCTTTCTCCCCTTTACATTCCCACAGGAAAAAGACACTTCCTTATGTAATGAATTTAGATGTAGTAGCTATCATTCTGTGGGGTTTTTTAATTCCAATTTTTTTCCTCCTAAACTGTGATTGAATTGAGGCATGTATCAATGTTATATATTCTTAGCAGAGTTCATTAGGAAGAGTAGCTGATTCAGTATATACTGCATGAAGGAATGAGAGAACATTTTCTTATAGAAAATGCCAATGATGAAAGTAAAGACACTAGAAATACAAACATGGGTATGGAGTACATGCAAGGGGAATGTTTTCCATAATCTGAGATTGGTACCCATTGGAGTGTCAGACTATGGGTTGTAAAAATTAAGTAGACTAGAATAAATAAGCCACAAAATAAAATACCAGGGTGCATCATACATCATAAGGATACCTACCAAGTCATTTAATAATTTTCTGTCTTCATTTGCACACTTTTGTGTGTGCATGCATATATTTGTATTTCTTGGTTTCTGTGAGTGCAAGCATAATCTGTTAAATGTGAAAGGTCTGCTTTACTCTGAGAAATAGTAAAAATATCTGGAATCTACTGTAGTAAATGTAAGATAACAAAGATTAACTCTTGCCTATTGAGGGAAAAGCACTATGAATGAAAAGCCCAATCACAGCCAGGCTCAGAGAGAGCAGGCAGCCAGCGTGGGTTCTGCTGTGACCCCCGACTCCAGGGGCCACAGGCTCACTGCTCCACTGGCCCCGTTATGATGGTCAGGTCAGCCCCTGGTCTAATTGTGATTCCTGTTTATTGACCACACTTTTTTTTATGTGGCCCAGTAGCAGATTTTTTGGCGCTTCTCTCTTTTCTTTGAGGCATTGTTTCCTCTGTTGTTTTGGGTTTGGGAATTTTATGTCATTTATAACATCCAATAAGTACACTCTAGCCATGGTTCTGTTCTCCTCTAAAATGCAAAGGCCTCCCCAGATATTACAGAAAATCCTGAAGCTTCCTTGACAATTTATAATCTTTCTTCATATGATTTATCCCTGAGGAAATCATATCAGTTATTTCACTGGACTCGGACTTCTCCATTATCATATAACATCCAAAAGAGCAGGACCTCACGTTTTTAGGTCCTTGTTTATGGATTCATGATTGTGAATATTTTTATAGGGAAAAAGTAAGGAAATGAGAATTCAAAAAGAAAAAGCATGGCAGTTAATATAAACAAGGTTAAGAACAATGAACTCCGATAACTATATTCAATGAAATAGAATAAAAATATTAGACTAACTTCTGAAGAAAAAGATATAAAATCACAATAATTTAATCACATCAACGTGGGACTCTAGTTAAAGGTTACATTGACCAAGACCTGGAAATGAAAAATATAAAAATACACTTTTTAAAAAGCAGTGGAGGAAGCATCTAAGCTTCCAACTTCTACCTATATAAAAGTAAATGAAATAAAATATGTTTACGTAAAGATAGATATTATTAGTTGAATACAAAGAATGTCTTCCACAAAGGAGTCATGATTGTTCTAAAAAATATTTCTTACCACAAAATGCAAAAGGTAAAAATAAGGAAAACAGATGTACAATAACACATTATATATAAAAGGTGATTTTTAAAAATATGCAGAAGAAATTTGTGTTAAAACACAATTGTAGAGTGGACTCAGTATGACTCACTTATTGAATTATCACACAAAATTTTCATGCATCATCCCCAATACATCTATGTAAGTAAAATAATTAAATGCTAAACAACATTCATGAAAAAACCTCCAATCTTTCACTGAGATCATTTTATGCTTCCTACTCATTCTACACTGTCGTACAACTGGAATTCTCTCCACTTCACTTAATTCTCAACAATGACCCTTGTATTGCTGAGCACAATGGATGCCTCTCTGTTTAACGTATTATATAAATTCATTATAAATTAGCCAGTTAACCAAGCAAAACAGAAAACCATGGCCATCTTTTGTCCCTGGCTAGGCTGGTTAAGGTCTCTGGTGAACTCAGACAATCCTTCTCAACTACTACAGACACACCTGGATGGGATCTATGAGAGGAAGGTCTTTGTGTGAAAGTCAAAACCCCTCCTTGGATGACTGACGGTGGAGACTGAAGCTCTGTCCTCAGACAAGACTGCAGGAAGGTGTCAAACATTGGTTTCTGAGCCAGACTTGGGCCTCTAACAGAAACTACCATGCCCTGTGCAGCCCAGAGTTGCATAAACAGAGTGACTGCAGCAAAGGAGATATTTAGTGCTCCTTATATCTGCACATTAGGTATCGTTTCCACGGTTACTCCAACCTCTGAGAACCTAATTTCCCTGTGGGTTTCTGGTCAGAACAGAATGGAAAATTTTCCTGCTAATTCTGTGTTCACAGGAGACCATGAAAGAAGTCAAATGAATCTTTTTTTGTCACTCTCCATGAATTCTCCTTCATTTCAGAGGTCTAATCACTCAGCACCTGAGCACATCCCTTAGCTAAAGTCTCTCAAAGGTCTGAGATGGAGAATTCTGTCTTGATTAGGACATTAAATTCTCAAAGTATTGACTTGCGCTGGGAACACAACCCCTGATATCCAGAAAAGTGATTCTCACTTCTTCTACAAAGAGGAGAGAAGTCTTTTACAATGAAATAAAACCTTGGACACTACATTCTTTGGCTTATTGATATTTTGTCAAACTAATGAGGGATCATATTTATATCAGAAGTTAGGAATGGTCACACAGTTAGTCCCACATTATGGAGACTTTGTTAATTATGAGATGTATTTATGTAATTTTATGGCTTATAATTTGAGTTTATCATTTTATAGGATTTAATTTTTATGAGCCCATTCTGTGTGGGAGTGGTATTATGTACTCCATCCCCAATTGCAGAGATGGGCATTGAAGATTCGTGATCTGCTTGAAGTTATCATCAGAGAAAGTAATTGGCATTGACTGGATTCTGTCAGGATGCCTCCAGTTTTCAAACTATGTCAGTAGTTTCAAACCGGAGAAGAATTTTTTTTTCCTGGGCATATTTTTCAATGTCTTAAGGATGCTGCTAAATACCTATAATGAGTAGGTAAGCTCTCAATACAAATAAATATCCTGTCTTAAATCTCAAATTTAAGATGTAAGGAAATCTATTCTAGACCAGGGTTTCTCCAATTTCACTGTGCAAATGAATCACCAAGAATTCTAGTACATATACAGGTTCTTACTTGGCAGGTGCTAGTGGGCCCAGGGGTTCAACATTTCCAACACATTCCAGGAGATTTTGATGCTGCAGGCACCAGTCTACAGCTCATTCTTTGAGTAGCAAGGCTGTGGTGCTGTGAGACAGTGAGGGGCAGGTAGTTGTAGGTCTTCACAAAAAAATTGTTTGCATAAAATTTTGAACAAATGTGTATCCCCTCATTTCAGAGTCTCTAACAAATTGTTTCTTTTATTTAAGGGCTATTGATTAACACCAAATAAAATGCTTTTGTAAGACTTTATCATACATAGAATTAGAGTCTCTTAGAGATGTCCACATTATAATCCCTAGAAACTTTGCATATGTAATTTTTTAAATAAAGGGGGGCCAGTGTAATCTCCATAGTCTTCTGAATGTGGAAGAGGAAGGAAGAACCAGATAGAGATAAGAAGTTGAGCAGTTGGAATCATTGATATATGAAGATTCAACATCTGTCTTTGAAGATGCAGAAAAGATGAACCAAAGAATGCTTGTGGCTACTAGAATCTGGAATTATAGGAAAGGACATGAATTCATTCCTGGAGCCTCCAGGAGGAACTGGGCCCTGAAGACATCTGGATCTTAGCTCACTGAGGCTTATTTCAAGTTCTCACACTTCAAAGAAAAATAATATAAATTTATTCTTTTTAAACCTTGAATATGGTAATTTTTACAGCAGTAGTAGAAATGTGACACAGATATCCTATATTTTTGAGAGGAAACACAAAAGTCATGACACTGATGATCATTTATAAGAATATGTTCAAGGAAAAATCTTGACTTTCAAAGCTGAGCAAAGATCATTTATGGAGTGTTCTAAGATGAAATACATATGATTAAAATAAATCAAAACAATACTGTCATAAAGAACACACCTAAAGAAAGCTAATTTCCAGAAATGGGCAAGTATTTAAAGACCCATTTCCACTTAGAATATTTTGGTGTGATAATAATTGGACAATATTGGAAAATGTGAAGAGAGTCTATATTTGGATTCTATATTTAGAAATTACAATTTTATTGAATTTACATAAGATAAAATGGAAAGATAAAATACAGGGTAAGTAATAGACTTACTTTATTTTTGTGATTACTAATATTTTTAGGAGAAGGAGCAGCAAATTTCTAGAGAGATTACATGTACAAATGACACAAAGACACAATGAAAAAGAAGTTTTCTTACGATTTTTACATTTCTGGTTCAAAGCCCAGGGAACTGGACAGATCTTGTCCAAACTTTGTTTTAAGTGTATATTAGGTTAAATACACTTAAATATAGAGGGAACCTTCTATGCTCTCTACAGGCCACATATGAGGGAAGGAACTTGAAATTGTTTAGAAGATTCACTGGGATGCATAATTACCCTCAAGGGGCATGGCTGTTTTCTTTTAGTCTTTACCTTCTAAAAAGAGACAATCCTCAGATAATAGGATAATAATATATCAATTTATTTAATGAGGCACAGTGAGAATTCAGTCCTGGAAGCCTCAGCTATTCTAAGGGCCTTCTTTTATTGTACATCTATGGCAACATGGTTCTACGAATAGCAGAGGAACAAAACTGCATTTTCCAGAGATCTCATGAGGGATTCTTTCTCCATTCCATTCCTGGGGACAGAACTCCCGGTTCCAACAATTGTTCACAAGGGAAACAGAACCAGCCAGCAAATGTCGTCTCTTTAATGATGTCTTGGAAAACCAGAGCATCCTTGCAAGTGGAGGAACTATAAGAAATAGCGGAGTGTCCCCTTTTTTTAGAGGGAAAAAGTCAACATTACCGTGTCACTCCAACATTAAGACCCTGGACTTGTGAAATGTAGCAACGACTGTAGCTTATTGTTTCTTGATATGTTGTATCCTCTTTGGTTTTCAGTTCAACAATAATGACCGCCCCCATTTTCCCCCATTGTCCTCCCGAGTATCTTCCACAGCCATTTTAGGCTTTCCTTTAGTTGTGCTCTTTCTCCTTTCCTCCCCCAGTGTTTCCAGAAGGGGAACCATATGAGTGTTTGCATTGTAGAGAGATCTCCCTGTGGCCAGTGATGACTGTGCTGGAGGCATGCCAGGCTCCACCTGCACAGAGAAATTATGAGAAACCATGGAGATAAGACATACACAGTGGGAAATAATGTAAGTGGGAGATTTAATGCACAAAAAAAATCCAGCATTTACCGTGAATATCTTGTCACATTAGGGAAACCAGAATCAAAACCAGAGATGTCAGCATGGTTCCTATGATACACATTCAGTGGTCAATGATGGACATGGATGAACATTGGCTAAGTAACTAAAGGTGTGTGTGTGTGTGTGTGTGTGTGTGTGTGTGTGTGTGTGTGTGTGTGTGTGTGTGCCCCAGCTTAAGGTCCACAAGTGTGGATCTTTACTCTTCTCATTTACAAAGTCAGTATGCATAGAGCATATTTAGACACAGCATCTCTCCACCAAATCATGGATATTTTCCTAAAGGTTTTCTCTTCAATCCCCCAGGAATAGGCCTCCCTTATAAAGGAGTGCAGCCAGGGCATTTCAGAGTTTGGTTCAGCTTTCTGTTCAATGGTTTTGTGTATGAGGACAGATTTTATGATGCATGTTATGGGACCCTAACATATCACCTCTTATCTCTGGAACTGTGTTTATTATTCAAAATCACCAAATTGATCTAAATCACACTTTCTCACAATTGTGTTGTTAGAATGTCTGCTATCCAAAAGATAAGAATCAAAAAATGCTGGTGAGGATGTGGAGAAAGGGGAACTCTCCTACACTGTTTGTGGGAATGTAAATTGGTGCAACCATTGTGGAAAGCAATATGGAGGTTCCTCCATATTAACATGAAATAAAGTAATTTATAAAAATAGACACAAAAGATTTAAAGTTCAATTGGTGACCTTAATTTTGATAATGAATTACAATCAAGGCCCATCACATACTCGGATATGAACTTTGGGAAGACCACTAAACCCCTCTGACACCTATTTCTGCAAGGGAGAACAGAGTTCATAAATATACTTCCTCATGCTAAGATGTTTATTAATTTAAATGAAACAATCCCTATAGGATGCTAAACTCAGGTATAGCACATAAAATATTTAAATATATCTCTTATAATTAACAAACATTTTCCAATGAGGGACTTTGTAATAGTCTAAACTTGTGATATAAATATGAAATGCATGTTATGACACAAGCATCATAAAGCCTAAGTGTGTAGTGCTAAATGTTTAATATCGTAAGAAACCCATTCTCTCCTTTGTTGAAAAACAGAACAGGAATTTTCTGGAATTGTCAGGGGTTGTGTGTGCACCACAGGTCAATGCTTTGAGGATACAAGAAACCTAATACCCACATGTTCCTTAGTCTTAGACTCAGAGAAAAATCTTACCAGACTCTGCCTAAGGTGCTAGGAGATTTAGAGATTTGGAAGTGTAGTAAATCCTTGGAGGATGAGTAAAAAAAAACCTGGGTTCACTTTCTTCTAACCTGATCAATTGGGAAGAGAAAATCATTTGGAGAAATTTCCTGGGTCAGCAGAACACTTTTCCCCAGGGGAATTATGTGTTTAGAAGTTAGAGAAACAAGAGGGAAATTCTCTAATGAGCACCTATTTGAAGCTATAAATATTTCCTCATCTCCAGCCTCTTACCTTGTTCATCCTAGGATGGAAAGGGGCATGGGGTGGTTCGGTTTTCTTTCTTTTGTTTCTTGAGAGTCCTAATTCTGGCTGGGGAACCAGTGCTTCACGCCTTCCTGCTGCCATTGGAGCACAGAGCTTTCGTCTCCATCATCTACCATCCAGGGAGAGACTTCCACAAGGAGCCCTTCCTCTCAAAGACCCCATCCAGGTGAGTCCGACACCCAGTCCACCCCCTGTGGGAGAGTCAGGGAGATTGGAAGCCAAGAACATGTATCTGTATCTGCACAGCCCCAAGGCAAGAGATGTCTGTGATTGTTTACTTGATTAATTAATTCAGTTATTTCAGTGGATACATAATAGTTCACCGTGTCTGTGCTACCCCCAGTTTTGATCTTTCATGTTCTTTATCATTGTTACAATTATTTCAACGCTAGAAAAATAAGTCAGAGATTAACTTAAAACTGTGGCTGTCATTGAATGTGATTTTGTCCCCTGGAGGCATTGAACAATATCTGGGGACTGTGTTGGCTGTCACCCTTGGGAAGGGTGGGTGGAGGCTGGGTGCTCTGAACATCCTACAATGCACAGGACAGACCCCACCACAGACAAGCGTCAGCTCAGAATAGCAGTAGTGTCAAGCCAGAAAAATCCTGCATAAAGGAAATAATTTGGGATATAGCTGTCTAAAGGGTGTTTTCCAATCTTAAAACAGTTTCCTTCTCTGACAAAAAAACAGAGAGTCCGCATTTTACTATCATTTTAAAAGTTCCAACTCCAATCAGTGTGACAGCTCTTTAAGATTTTTTCCAAGCTGACAGTTTTTAAAAACATTTCTTCTTGTTTTCTTAAACTGTTACTCTGATTCAGCAAAATTAATGTATTTTAAAACCGTTTCTATTTACCTATTATTATTATACGCTCATATTATTTGGGCATCTTTTTATAGTTGTCAGCATTTCACATGATTTCTGCAGGCTTTCTCAGTTGAACTGTGGAGCAAAAGTTTGATCATAAATTTTTAAAAATATTAAAAGTATCTATTTTTATTTCTGAATCTATTGCCTTTTTAAAGATGCTTTTGCCCCCCTGTATATTTTTTATGTAGTGTTCTTCCTGTTCATCTAAAATGTCCTGGCAACACTTACTCGGAAGTTGTAATCACTCTGATTTTTTGTAAGATGTCCTAAGATGTCGTGTTCTTCCAAATAGCCTTTTGTGCTATTATTTAGCGATTCTACCTTTTACAAATACAATGAAATACAACCTTGTCATATGATAAATGCCCATATATATTGAGGCGTAATCCCTGATTGATTCAACAAATAATAAATGAGGATCTGCTACAGGCCAGATCATTCTAGGAACATTATGTTTTACATTCTTTTATGTCCAGGTCTTTGACAATTTAATTATTGATTCTTGTTGATATCATTAACTTACTGCTATGTTTTTTTATTAAGGTATCATTGATATACAATCTTTTGAAGGTTTCACATGAAAAGTATTGTTTACAGCATTCACCTATGTTATCAAGTCCACTCACACACCCCTTTGCAGTCACTGTCCATCAGAGTACTAAGATGCTATAGAGTCACTACTTGTCTTCTCCATGCTGCACTGCCTTCCCCATGACCCACCTACATTATGTGTGCTAATCAGAATGCCCCTAAGTCCCCTTCTCCCCCCTCCTGATGCACCCTCCCCAACCCCTTCACTTTGATAACTGCTATACCCTTCTTGGAGTCTGTGAGTCTGCTGCTGTTTTTTTCCTTCAGTTTTTCTTTGTTGTTATACTCCACAAATGAGGGAAATCATTTGGTACTTGTTTTTCTCCACCTGGCTTATTTCACTGAGCATAATGCCCTCTAGCTCCGTCCATATTGTTGCAAATGGTGGGATTTTTGTTCTGCTTATGACTGAGTAATATTCCATTGTGTATATGTACCACATCTTCTTTATACATTCATTTACTGATGGACACTTAGGTTGCTTACATATCTTGGCTATTGTAAATAATGCAGTGATAAACATGTCTTTTTGAATCAAGGATCTTGTTTTCTTCAGGTAAATTCCTAAGAGTTTAATTAATGGGTCAAATGTTATTTCTATTTTTAACTTTTTGAGGAACCTCCATATTGCTTTCCACAATGGTTGAACTAACATACATTCTCACCAACACTGTGGGGGTTTCCATTGCTCCACATTCTTACCAGCATTTGATGTTTCTTGTCTTTTGGATGTTGGCCATCCTAACTGGTGTGAGGTGATAGCTCATTGTGATTTTAATTTGCATTTGCCTGATCATTAGTGACGTCGAGCATATTTTCATGTGCCTGTTTGCCATCTAAATTTCTTCTTTGGAAAAGTGTCTTTTTGGATAATCTGCCAATTTTTAATTGGGTTGTGTGTTCTTTGTGTGTTGAGGCATGTGACCTCTTTATATATTTTTTATGTTAACCCCTTATTGGATAGATAATTTACAAATATATTCTCCAATACTGTAGGATGCCATTTTGTTCAGTTGATGGTGTCCTTTGCTGTACAGAAGTGCTTTAGCTTGACGTAGCCCCACTTGTTTATCATTGCTTTTGTTTCCATTGCTCAGGCGAGATGTGTTCAGGAAAAAGTTGCTCATGTTTATATTCAGGAGATTTTTGTCTATATTTTCTTCTTAGAGTTTTATGGTTTCATGACTTACATTCAGGTCTTTGATCTATTTCAAGTATACTTTTGTGTATGGGGTTAGACAGTGATCCAGTTTCATTCTCTGACATGTAGCTGTCCAGTATTGCCAACATCAATTGCTGAAGAGGCTGCCATTTCTCCGTTGTATATCCATGGCTCCTTTATTTTGAACATATATGTGTGGGTTTATTCTGGGCTCTTTGTTCTGTTACATTGATCTATGGTTATGTTCTTGTTTCAGTACCAAATTGTTTTGATTACTGTGGCTTTGTAGTAGAGATTGAAGTCAGGAGCATAATCTCAATAGCTTTGTTATTCCTTCTCAGGATTGCTTTGGCTCTTTGGGGTCTTCTGTGGTTCCATATGAATTCAACTATTTGTTTCAGTTCATTGAAGACTGCTGTAGGTATTTTGATAAGGACTGCACTGAATCTGTAGATTTCCTTAGGAAGGATGTCACTATTGACAACATGAATTCTTTCTGTCCATAAGCACACGATGTATTTCCACTTATTGGTGTCTTCTTTAATTTCTCTCATGAGTGTTTTATAGTTTTCTGGGTATAGTTCTTTCACCTTCTTTTATAGGTTTATTCCTAGGCATTTTATTATTTTTGATGCAATTGTAAATGGAGTTGTTTTTCTGATTTCTCTTTCTGCTAGTTCATCATTAGTATATAGAAATACAACATATTTCTGTGTATTAATTTTGTATCCTGTAACCTTAGTGAATTCAGTGTTTAGTTCCAGCAGTGTAAGGGGGATATTTTAGGGTTGTTTATGTACAACTGTGTCATTTTAACTTCACCTTACCAAATCGTGTCATTTTAGCTTCACCTTACCAAACTGTGTCATTTGAACTGCACCTTACCAATCTGGATGCCTTTTATTTCTTTGTGTTCTATGATTGCTGTGGCTAGGACCTCCTGGATTATACTGAATAAAAATGGGGAGAGTGGGCATCCTTATCCTGTTCTGATCTTAAAGGAAAAGCTTGGAGCTTATCACTGCTAAGTATGATGCTGACTGTGGGTTTGTCATATATGGCCTTTATTATGTTGAGGCACTTGCTCTCTATGCCCATTTTGTTGAGAATTTTTATCATGAATGGATGTTGAATTTTGTCAAATGCTTTTTCAGCATCTATGGAGATGATCATGTGGTTTATGTCCTCCTTTTTGTTGATGAGATGGATGATGTTGATGGATTTTTGAATGTTGTACCAACCTTGCAAACCTGGAATAAGTCCTACTTGATCACGATGGATGATCTTTTTGACGTATTTTTTTTAATTTTGGTATCATTAATCTACAATTACATGAAGAACATTATGCTTACTAGGCTCCCCCCTTCACCAAGTCCTCCTCATAAACCCCATTAGTCACTGTCCATCAGCATAGTAAGATGCTGCAGAATCCCTACTTGTCTTCTCTCTGTTGCACAGCCCTCCCCATGCCCCCCACTACACATGCTAATTGTAATGCCTCCTCTCTTTTTCCCCCTTGTCCCTCCCTTCCCACCCATCCTCCTCAGTCCCTTTCCCTTTGGTAACTGTTAGTCCATTCTTGGGTTCAGTGCTTCTGCTGCTGTTTTGTTCCTTCAGTTTTTCTTTGTTCTTATACTCCACATATGGGTGAAATCATTTGGTACTTGTCTCTCTCCGACTGGCTTATTTCACTGAGCATAATACCCTCCAGCTCCATCCATGTTGTTGCAAATGGTAGGATTTGTCTTCTTCTTATGGCTGAATAATATTGCATTGTGTATATGTACCACATCTTCTTTATCCATTCATCTACTGATTGACCCTTAGGTTGCTTCCATTTCTTGGCTATTATAAATAGTGCTATGATAAACATAGGGGGGCATATGTCTTTTTCAAACTGGGCTGCTGCATTCTTAGGGTAAATTCCTAGAAGTGGAATTCCTGCATCAAACTGTATTTCTATTCTGAGCATTCTGAGGAACCTCCATAATGCTTTCCACAGTGGTTGAACTAATTTACATTCCCACCAGCAGTGTAGGAGGGTTCCCCTTTCTCCACAGCCTTGCCAACATTTGTTGTTGTTTGTCTTTTGGATGGTGGTGATTCTTACTGGGGTGAGGTGATATCTCATTGTGGTTTAATTTGCATTTCTCTGATGACAAGCGATGTGGAGCATCTTTTCATGTGTCTGTTGGCCATCTGAATTTCTTCTTTCGAGAACTGTCTATTCAGCTCCTCTGCCCATTTTTTAATTGGATTATTTGCTTTTTGTTTGTTGAGGTGCGTGAGCTCTTTGTATATTTTGGATGTCAACCCTTTATCAGATCTGTCATTTATGAATATATTCCCCCATACTGTAGGATACCTTCTTGTTCTATTGATGGTGTCCTTTGCTGTACAGAAGCTTTTCAGCTTGATATAGTCCCGCTTGTTCATTTTAGCTTTTGTGTCCCTTGCCCAGGGAGATATGTTCATGAAGAAGTTGCTCATGTTTATGTCTAAGAGATTTTTGCCTATGTTTTTTTCTAAGAGTTTTATGGTTTCATGACTTACATTCAGGTCTTTGATCCATTTCGAATGTACTTTTGTGTATGCGGTTAGACATTGATCCAGTTTCATTCTCTTACATGTAGCTATCCAGTTTTGCCAGCACCATTTGTTGAAGAGACTGTCACTTCCCCATTTTTGATGTATTTTTGAATTCAGTTTGCTGATATTTTGTTGAGTATTTGTGCATCTAGGTAAATCAGAGATACTGGTCTGTAATTTTCTTTTGTTGTAGTGTCTTTGTCTGGATTTGGTATTAGACTGATCCTGGTCTCATAGATTGAGTTTGGAAGTATTCCCTCCTCTTCTACTTTTTGGAAAACTTTAAGGAGAATGGGTATTAGGTCTTCACTAAATGTTTGATAAAATTCAGCAGTGAAGCTGTCTGGTCCATGGGTTTTGTTCTTGGGTAGGTTTATGATTACCAGTTCAATTTCATTGCTGTTAATTGGTCTGTTAAGATTTTCTGTTCCTTCTGGGTTAGCCTTAGAAGGTTGTATTTTTCTAGGAAGTTGTCTATTTCTTCTAGGTTATCCAGCTTGTTGGCATATAATTTTTCATAGTATTCTCTAATAATTCTTTGTATTTTGTGGTGTTTGTAGTGATTTTTCTTTCTCATCTCTGGTTCTGTTTACATGTTTAGACTCTCTTTTTTTCTTGGTAAGTCAGGCTTTGGGTTTATCTATTCTGTTTATTTTCTCAAAGAACCAGCTCCTGATTTCATTGATTCATTCTATTGTTTTATTCTTCTCGATTTTATATATTTATGCTCTGATTTTTATTATGTTCCTCCTTCTACTGACTTTGCGCCTTATTTGTTCCTCTTTTTCTAGTTTTACTAATTTTGAGTTTAGACTGTTCATATTGGATTGTTCTGATTTCTGGAGGAAATCCTGTATTGCAGTATACATCCCTCTTTGCACGGCCTTCACTACGTCCCACAGATTCTGCAGCATTGAGTTATTGCTGTCATATGTCTCCATATATTGCTTTATCGGTTTTTATTCAATCATTGATCCATTGATTATTTAGGAGCATGTTTTTAAGCCTCCATGTGTTTGTGGGCTTTTTTGTTTTATTGCATAATTTATTTCTAGTTTCATACCTTTGTGGTCTGAGAAGCTGGTTCATACAATTTCAATCTTTTTGAATTTACTGAGGCTCTATTTGTGTTCGGGAATATGATCTCATCTTGAAAATGTTCCATGTGTATCCTACTGCTTTTGGGTGGAGTGTTCTATAGACGTCTGGTAGGTCCATCTGTTCTAATGTATTGTTCAGTGTCTCTGTCTCCTTATTTTCTGTCTGGTTGACCTGTCCTGTGGAGTGAATGCTGTGTTGAAGTCTCCTAAAATGAATGCACTGCATTCTATTTCTACCTTTAATTCTGTTAGTATTTGTTTCACATATGTGGATGTTCCTATGTTGGGTGCACAGATATTTATAATGATTATATTCTCTTGTTCGACTGACCCCCTTTAGTCATTATATAATATCCTTCTTTGTCTTTTGTTACTTTCTTTGTTTTGAAGTCAATTTTATCTGATACATGTATTGCAACTCCTGCTTTTTTCTCCCTATTAGTTGCATGAAATATCCTTTTCCATCCCTTCACTTTTAGTCTGTGTATATCTTTTGGGTTTGAAGTGAGTCTCTTGTAGGCAGCATATTGATTAGTCTTGCTTTTTTGTCCATTCTCTAACTCTATGTCTTTTGATTGTTGCATTCAGTCCATTTACATTTAGGGTGATTATCGGTAGATATGTACTTATTGACATTGTAGGTTTTGGCTTTGTAGTTATGAATGGTTCAAATGCAGCTTCTTTTCTATCTAACAGTCTCACTTAACTTGCTTATTATGCTATTATAAACACAATCTTAAGATTATTTTTTTCTCTTCCTTCTTTTTCTTTTTCCTCCACTCTTTATATGTTAGGTGTCATCTTCTGTACTCTGTATCCCTTGACTGACTTTGTGGGTAACTGATTTAATTTTGCATTTGGTTAGTAATTAATTGGTCTACATCCTTTACTGTGGCTTTATTTTTTCTTGTGACAGCTATTTAGTCTTAGGAGCACTTCTGTCTGTAGCAGTCACTTTAAAATACACTGCCAGTGCCTACCAGAAGGAAATAATTCTTACTTACTTCCTGGCTGCATCACTGCCTCCAGTGCCAAGGCCAGTGGGCCAAGCAAACAGGGAGGAGCCTCTGCCTTATGCCCATATAGCTGCATAGTTGGGGCTGCCCTTTGGCTGGCTTGTTGTGATGGCAGGGGCAGCAGATGTGTGGATTGGTTCCTGCCAGGAGGAAGGAATGGCAGTCTGAATATAGGTGTTGAGGCTCTCAACACTGTGTTGCCAGCCAGCGTAATGAAGCATCTGAAGATGCTGGAAGTTTACAGCCTGCTGGGCTTAGTGTGACAGGATGATTTTGTCCACCTGCCTTTTCTCCTGAGAAACAAACTTTGCATAATACTTGCCCCTTTATCACCCTTCTGACTGTTGGGAAGCCTTTCAAAGTGTTTCCTTTTATTTTATCCCTGAATGGCCAGATGTGTATTCCTGTTCTCCACAAGCAGCTGGAATCACAATCTCCAAGTATTGTGCCTGTCTTTGCTTTCTAACTCCTCTAATCTCCAGAGAACCACGTACTGTGGATTTGTGCTCCTGGAAAAGATCCCCAGGGTATGGGTGTTTAGCAGTCCTGGGCTTCTTTGCCCTCTGTGCTGTTTCTCTTCCTTTGGCCTGTGAGTTGGCATGGGGGTAGGGCTTGTGTTCTGCTGGATCGTGGCTTTGCTACTTTACCTTTTTCCTCAGATATAGGCAGTCTGTTGTGGTCTTTGTGTCATTCTTTCAGGATTAGTTGTATTTGCTATATTTTCATTTGTATGTGGTTTTGGGAGGAGGTTTCTGCCTCATTTCTCCCAGTGCCATCTTTTTGCCCCCATTTACTGCTTTTTTATATCTTGTTTCAGTAACTAATTCATCATTCAATTTGCTTATGACAGTTGTTTGAAACTACTCATTTAGACCTGCTTTTTATCCCTTCATTCTTCCCATTTTTAACTTATCAGATTCTTGGATTTGTTTCTATGTAAGTACACATGTATCACATACCTTTATACCAAGTACAGAGATGAACAAAGCAGGTGAAGTCTGCTGTTTTGGATCATGCATTAGAACAGCAAGGACAGACTACAATGTCATAGATGTCTCTATAACATAATGCCTTCTGGCATAATCACATGAAGAAGTTTTTTGGTATAAAAAAGAATTTCCATGGTGTGGAAAAGATATAGAAGGTCTGTGGAGGCCTTTGCCCATTGCAAAGTCCAGAAACAGGACTAGACTGTGCCCAGTGGATTTGTCAAAAATGAGTTCAACCCAATATGAAAGAGAAAGAAAAGATGCCACTTAAGAAAATGGAGAAGGGTGCTGACTTCATCCCTGATGAGACCCTATAAAAATGAAGTTTCAAATAACTCTGGGCTTGGCATAGGACAAACAAGTATTCTAGCACTTGATATTAAGTGTCTGTATTTGCTTATAGTGTGAATTTTCCTTTGTGAAGAGTTGATTTATCCCTTTGCTCATTTACTCTTGTATATAAATGAGGTAGGCTGTTTGACTCCAAAAGGCATTATTAGTATTGTCTTTTGGAAAAGTTTATTTTTGTTCTCAGTGTATTTTCTGGGCATCGAGGGAACATAATCAGTGTTCAGTGGCTGCCAGAACTAATTAAGATTATTCTCACTCACAGTCTCTTAGGAACCACCTGAGCTTCTAAGATCAGTGTTCTTCCTCATCCATTTCAGGCTTCTGACTCTCTGTGTCTCTGTCTTTCTCCATTTTTTAGCACAATTTTTATGTTTCATTAAATACATGACAGGAAATGACATTCCAAATATGGAGACCAAGTGTATTTGCCCATGGGAGGCCTTAGAATTGGAAATCCTGGGCACCGTTTCTGTATCCCAGAGGACAGAGATCATTGATCTGGGCCACTTGGTTTCTGTCCATTCCTGGACTAGTCAGTAACGCTAGAGCTTAGAAACACATGGAGATAACACACTAAGGACATCATGGTGTGCCAGATGCCTGTGTGTGTGAGTGTGTGTGTGTGTGTGTGTGTGTGTGTGTGTGTGTGTGTGTGTGAGAACATCCTCAGGAAAGGGGTCCTTAGGGTCATACATTCCAAGGTGAGTCTTACAATATGGGGGTCGGTTCTCAATCAAGAGAAGGTACTGCACAGAGAATTTGTTTTAATTCATGAATGCATTTGCAGCAGGACTGTAAGAGGTATTGTGGATGAGGAAGTCCATGTGCCTTGAGGTTTCAGGACCACTCATCTCCTGACCATGTCTGACACCACCACTCTTCAAACTCCCTCATGCCCATCATGTTGCAATTCTGACTTCACCTTTTCTGAGTTGAACATTTGAAACAAGCACCTTCCTCAAGGCCTTTGCATTGGCAATTTCCTCTGTCAAGCACACACTTCCCCATCTAATTTTTCATCTGTGTTCTTCTTTTACTTGAGGTTTCTGTTCAATTGTCCCCTTATTTGCAGACCTTGCCTAAACAGCAATGGAAAATAGAACATCCTATCACTCATTATTTATACCTGTTTTTCTTTTCTTCACACCGACTGTTACCACCTGCAGCATTATGCTATTTTATTATTTGCTAATTTACTCTTTCTCATTCATTTAATTGTAGAGACTTTTTCTTCTAGGGCCTATGTTCATTGCGTACACAGTGCCTAAAACAGAGTCAGCACTCATTTGTATTCATGGGATACTGAAGGATTTTCCATTAAAACTGTAGAATGCATGGCCCCTCAAGGGAAAAATATGATTGGGCCAAAATTCCATATAAAAAGTGGCCCAAGGACACTTTAAATAGGACCATGTGAAAAATACTAAAATTAATTTATTCACTGAAATACCAATTGTAGCATTTTAACTATGTGAACAATGCAATTTTGAGTACAAATTACTCATTTTTTTTTATCTTTCATGGAAGTCATCTCTACCATATGGACCTTGGAAATGATACCCAAATTTCTGGATTTCTTCTTCTTGGATTTTCAGAGGAACCAGCCCTGCAGCTCCTCCTATTTGGACTTTTCCTCTCCATGTACCTGATCACAGTGTTTGGGAACCTACTCATCATCTTGGCCATCGGTAAAGACTCCCACCTGCACACACCCATGTACTTCTTCCTCTCCAACCTGTCCTTTGTAGACATATGTTTCACCACCACCACCATCCCCAAGATGCTATGGAACATCCAGACAGAGAGCAAAGCTATAAGCTATGAAGGCTGCATCACCCAGATTTATTTTCTTATACTCTTTGCAGTGTTGGATGTCTTTCTTCTCACTGTGATGGCCTATGACCGTTATGTGGCCATCTGTCACCCCCTGCATTACACAGTCATCATGAACCCCCAGCTCTGTGGACAGCTGGTTCTAGTGTCCTGGATCATTAGTGCCCTGAATTCCTTGTTACAAAGCTTAATGATGTTATGTCTTTCCTTTTGTACAAACTTGGAAATCCCACACTTCTTTTGTGAGCTCAATGAGATGATCCAACTTGCCTGCTCAGACACCTTTCTTAATAACCTGGTGATGTACTTTGCGGCTGTCCTGCTGGGTGGTGGTCCCTTTTCAGGGATCCTTTATTCTTACTCTAAGATAGTTTCCTCCATATGTAGAATATCATCATCTGAGGGCAAGTATAAAGCATTTTCCACATGCGCATCTCATCTCTCTGTTGTCTCCCTATTTTATTGTACAATGCTTGGGGTGTACCTTAGCTCTGCTGCTACCCAGAGCACACACTCAAGTGCAATAGCTTCAGTGATGTACACTGTGGTCACACCCATGCTGAACCCCTTCATCTACAGCCTCAGGAATAAAGATATAAAAATGGCTCTGAGAAGATTGATTGGTATGCTTGTTATATAAGACCAGTTGTCCTGGAAATGAAGAATTTCTCATGACTTCATGGGTCAAAGCCTCAGAAACAGAAAGTACTACTCTTTGATCACATTGCAGAAATAAAGCTTGCTCTATTTCCTTATTTATTTTTGAATTATATCAAATCTTTACATATCAACACATATATAGGTAATTTATTTTTTAAGTGTGGAATATTCCATACAAAAGATGTAACATAATTTATGGAAGCATTTCCCTATTGAGGGATGTTTAGATGGTCTCATTTCCTAATACTGCAAATAATACTTTAGATTGTGGCTCAAGATGGCCAAGTGAGTACACGAGTTCCTTTCTTTTTCCACCCAAGATTATATCAAGATGATAGTAAGGGGATAAGAGAGGATATAACCCACAAACTCCAAGAAAACAGGAGTTGGTGGACTTCAGTTAAATGATTTTTAAAAATTTCTGAAAGCAGATGCAAGAATGTTCACTAATAGAGCAGAGGAAATCACAGCCTGGGTAAGAGAGGGAACTGTGATGAGGAGAGGCCAGCCTGCTTGTCAACTGGCAAGGTTTACTCAAAAGGGCCATCTCTGAAATGGATATCTCAGATATCAAAACTCACTGTCATCACTTAAAATGCAATAAAGACCTTAAAATCAGGCACTTACTCTACAAAGATGCTACGGTGCTATATAAATGCTTCTTCATTTTATTCAGCTTGTCCTGATTGCCCACCATATCCTCAGGCAAATTTGGTTACCAAATGGTATCCCCAGTGAAGTCTACATAGAAAGACAAATGCGAATAAATGAATTGACCTAACATGGTATTAGTGTTAGAGATGAACATAAGTATGAGAAAGCAAAATTTCAAATGACCCATTATGTTTGTGTGCAAAATGTCTCTTTCATGCTGTACTGATATATATTGAATCATCGAAAATTGGTGTCCATGAGGGAGGTTATTCATTGAAATGAAGGATTGGTCAATTTATTTTATATTGTTGCTTTTTTTAAATTACTGAATTACCTTCGTGTTTCTTCTGAAAATATTCTACCTTGACTCTTTATATTGTTCTATGAAATAAATTGCCTCTCTAATATCTACCATAAATGCTAAAGAAATGGTGAATGAATAATGTTAATATCACCTATTTCAAATTTCCTTCATTCTCAGGAATGTCTTCCAAGTTTATGATCAGAGCAAAGTTCACAAGGGAGCTTGAGATCTGCCCAGTCCTGTGATTCAGAGTAACCAATTTTTCTGCACAAATATGTATGCCATTTCAAGGCCACCTATTTACCTAGAAGGGAAATTCAATATAGTCACTTGTTAATAAATTTACTTGAAATTTTATTATTAGCATGATTATGATTGGTTTTCTTAAATAGAAGATAATACACCAAAAATAAAAACAGCAGGTTATTATAATTGCCCCTTAGTTCTGTTTAATTTGACATTTAGCAGTTATCTATTGTTGCATTAAAACCTATCCTATGTAAAATGAGGTATAATAATACCTTTCATCTCCTTCTGTCTCTTGAGGTTTCTGTTCTTTGTGACCTTGTTTTAGATCCTACCTAAATATCAACTAAAAATAGAATAACCTACTCACCCCTTCATCCCTGCATTTCTCTCCTTCATAATGTTTCTGGCAGCTGCATCTGGGAGACCGCTCCCTGCACACCGGATGAAATCTTAACCCAGTTTGGGGAGGCACCTTGACTCTGATTGGGAGAGAATTCTTGATTGACCAGGTCTGACAAGTGTGAGAAGGAAAGGCATTCATTGAAACAAATGCCAGCATCCATGCAGGCAGTAGAGAGCGTGGACGATCAGCAGTAGAAAGGGAAGTTAATTGAACTTATGCTTCACATGGGGAAAATCCCTCTCCAACTCCTAAAGCCAGTGTCACCTGGCATCCAGTGCCTGCTTGATCTGTAGGGTCTGCGAACTATATTCCTACCACCCCAGAATTTGGGGGGAGCCTCAAAGCACTGGATAGAGTGCGATTATGTTCTGAGAACTAACACTTCCCTACTGGTCTGAAATAAAACAGGGAGAGAAGGAAGCATTTTGTTAAGACTAGAAAGCTGGATGAATAGCAAAGCGAGAAACACATTTACGACTAGAAGGAGAGGTTGGTGAGTTTCTCTTTGCCATGGAAAAGATTTCAGAGACCAAGTGCAATAAGCTTATGCAGCAAGAAAGTTGATTTGAAAAGACAGTACACACTCAGATAGGAGTGCCAGTAACCAAAGGGAGGCACACTAAGGGTTAAGGGTTTGGAGTCTTACAGGGCCTTTTGGGTAGGGGTTGGCATAAGGCCTGATGTATACAGATGATTCATAATTCTTCTGTAGTGTTGTCTTAGAATGGGGTTACTTAGGTGACTGTGTTGATCCAGATCTCACCATTATTTATCCACAGAGGTTCATTTACACTTTAAAGGTCTGTCTCTCATCCTAGTTACAAAGTTACTTAGCTGGTTAAGGGGCTGGAAGTGAAAGAACAGCCAATAGATTAAGTTGAAGAATAGGGCCGTTTTTACAGTCTTAGTTGATTTTAAAATGACATGACCCTTGTCCCATTTCCCTGCTCCTTCTCAGTAACAACTGTAACCTTCTGAAGTGTTATATGATTTTATTATTTGCTTAACTATTCCCTTATTATCATTGGATTATGGGGACTTTTCTTCTTAATGCTCTGTGCTTAGTGCTTAACATAACAGCAATCAATTTATATTCCTTAAATAATGAAGAATTTCTCATAAAAACTGGAGTATACATGACCCCTTAGGAAAAAGCTGAATGAAAAAATTTCATTATCAGTAGTGGCAGGTTTGGGAATCCCATAGAGGGGATCAGGTGTATACACAAAATATTTTTATATTTCCTGACTAGAAAACAGATTTGTAGCATTTCAAATAAGTGAGTGATTCAAATCTGTGTGAAATTAGTCCTGCTATTTTCCTCTTGTGTGGCAGTCATCTCCACCACATAGACCCAGGTAATCATACACGTATTTCAGAGTTTCTTCTTCTGGGACTTTCAGAGGAACCGGAACTGCAGCCACTCCTATTCGTGCTTTTCCTCTCCATGTCCATGATCACCGTATTTGGAAGCCTGTGCTATTATCCTATCAGCTCAGATCAGTTAACTCTATTTCTATATGGATTTTTATCTTGCTTTTTACAGAAAACAGGAGTATTACAGCTCTGGGGAATGCTGTTCCTGGCCCAGGGTGAGTCCCCCTGTGAAACAAGTGAAACAAAGGGCAGGTCAAGAGAAAGGCTTTTATTCCTAAGAGTCACTACCCATGTCTGGCTCCATCCAACTCCTCTGGCCACAGCTCACACTCTGCCTTCCCCAACCACCCTTTCTGATGGGAAATCCGTGGCTGGGTCCTTGGTGTCTGGCAAATGCCAGATCAATTCCATACTGGGAATGGAGAGGAGGAGAGAATGGACACTTTCTCTCCACGCCTTTCCCCAGATCAATGGGAGGCTCTGCAGTGATCAGCGCACATCGGTTGATATGTAAATGGGCTAAGGCCAGGCAGGAGATTCTGGAAATTCTGCCATTTACTCCACAAGTATCAACTGTGAATTGCTTCAATTTACCTCTTGGTTACTACATCCATATATGATACTCTATTTTCTTCCCAGTTAGACTACATTTCTCCCACGCTGCTCAGTGTGAATCAGCTTCCTGTGCTCTACATCTTACCCTGGTCAATGCATCATAAATTATTTTCCTTCCAACTAATGTACTGTACACTACAGTATAATTACATACTATAAAACTGCATTTATTTAACCCATACAATTTGGGCAATAAAAGCAACACAAAATTACAAAACATGCTGCGTGTTTCCACTTCTGTATCATTCAAGAAAATGCACAAGAAACTTTAATTGCCTTTTTTGTTAATTGTTAAAACTTTAATCAACTTCTGTTTTTCTGAAGGTAAATGGAGACATTAAACATAACCTCTGACAAATGTAATAAATAAGTGAAAGGTGTGGACAGATTTTGTTGTCTGAGAAAACATTCCCAGGTAAAGCTGCTGGTATATACATGGGTGTTTATTTGTAAAGTTTTATTTCAAATAAACTTATATGCACACGGGTGCACAAATATGACTCATTTACAATTTCATATTTTATGTTGAAAGAAACTGGAAAGTTGAAAAGGATAGATATGCAAAGAATAAATGAATTAATGTGAAATTAAAAGAATACAGAAATATAGGGACAAAGATTTGCTTTAAACAGTAGACATAAAATGAAAAGTTGAAATTATTTTCCCATCTTAATTCATCAGAGGCATCATAATCTAAAGTCACTTACATTTGTGCAATGTGAAATTCTCTACCAGCCAAAGACGCTGAATATCTCCAAGATGATTTCATAGTCCTTCTTCTTCTTAAGGTGTGACTACAATGCAAAATGCCTTCACCCAGGGTATACTAAATGAATATCATAATTGAGAAGCATGATCTCAGCTTCCTGGACAAAATTTTAATGGATAAATGTGTGTATTCAATTCCTGTGCTAATGTAAAATCACCACACTAGTACTTTAAATAAACACACATGCTCTTAAAGTTCTGAAGGCTGGAAGCCTGTAATGGGTCGCCTTGGGTAAAAATCAAGATGTTTGAAGGCTGGGGTTCCTTCTGCAGACTACAGGGAAGAACCTATTTTATTTCCTATTTCAAGCATAGATTGTAGGGCAAAACAATCTAAATGTACTCCTTATGGCTAATAGTTCATAATGAGGGACTAAATGACAGTTCATAGCTTCTGACATATATATAAAATCCATCATTTTTGGCAATTGTGTTATGAAGCCAAATTTTAAACCAAAGAAACACAGTTCATCCCCCTTGTTGAAATGGAAAAAGAGCACTTTTGTGTAGGTATTAGGGACTGTGTCTCTACCACAAGTAAATATTTTGAAGATTAAAGTTATCAAATCCAGGCAGGTTGCTCAGTCTCAAAGTTTGGAAAAAAAAATGAGTAGTTTATGTTGCCTGCAACTTAGAACTCTTGAATCCAACAGAGTATATGAGGAAACACTAATAAAAACAAGATTCTCTCAATTCTCACCTGGTCTGTTGGGAAACAAGAATCTCCAGGAAAACTTTGCTTTCCGTCCCATAGGGGAATCATGCATTTAATAAGCTGGAATTACAAGAGGGAAATGTGCCTAATGAGCAGACAGGGACCTATAAATATCTTCTATGCTGCAGCCCCTCATCATGTGCCACATAGGGCTGGACATAATCTATTGCTTTAGAATTGTAAATTTTGTGTTGGGACTGATTTTTCATGCCCTCTCACTGTCTTGTTGAGAAAGAGCTTCAGTCTCCATCATTAGCCATCCATGAGGGATTCGGATTCCAACCCAGGGACCTTTCTCTGAGGATTCCCAACCAGGTGAGTCCAAGAGCCCAGTAGGTGATTCAAGAAAGGGTCAGAGGGAATCAAAACCAAGCATGTATTCCTGAGGACAATGAGAGCCACCAGCCTAGGCCAAACCGAGAGATTGTTACGGTTGTTTGTGTGCTTGGTTAACTGAACAAATTATTTACAATGCTAAAAAGAAAAGTGAATATTGAACTCAACTCATGAATAATTGTTGACTATTATGTGATAGAATCCCAGTTAGAGGAAGAAAATGCTCTCAGTTAAAGTAGAATAAATCCAAGGAGTTTTTCAGATAAAAAGAGTAGGAAAATAAAGGATTCGGTATGGAGGGATGTCCAGTGATGTGAGGGCACTTCCTTTTTATTTTTGAGGTGGGGCATATTTAAAGATGTCCCTATATTGATGTTAGATCCAGACCAGTGTAATGCTTGCAAATATCACCTTGCAACATCAGTTCATGAGACATTCATTTGCCATCATTTTCTTTCACTCTGGGTGTTCACTGAACAAAGTTTTATTTCATCTGTGTAAAAATGTTATATGTTAAAACTAAAAGAACAAAATGGCACAGACTCACAGACTCCAAAAAGGGACTAGTGGTTACCAAGCGGAAGGGGTTGGGGAGGGCTGGTGGGAGGGAAGGAGAAGGGGATTCAGGGGCATTGTAATTAGCACTCATAATACAGGTAGGTCGTGGGGAAGGCAGTACAGAATGGAGAAGGCAAGTTGACTGTAGCATCTTAGTACTCTGATAGACAGTGACTACAGTGGTATATGTGGGTGGAACTTGATAATACGGGTGAATGTTGAAATCACAATGTTGCTCATTTGGAACCTTCATAAGATGGTATATCAATTATACCTTAATTTTAAAAATATATGTTAAATAGATTTACTTTGCAAATATATTGTGAGCTGTGAAGAAGAATATATTTGTGGGCATGTTCATTTGTTTCTTATCATAAATTGGACAAGGTCTTTGCCCATGTATAGAGCCCTCGGAGTGCTTTTATTCCTGTCTTGAATGCATTCTTTGAAACAAGTGGAATTTTGTCATCAACTTTGAATTGACCACTGACTTCTATTAGGTATCAGCAGTTGCATATTTGGGGGAATTGTGAGTGTGTTTTAGTTGTGTGGTGTCACATCTATCACTCAGTCATATGGGTTCTCTCCATTGCTTATTTTTCTTACTGAAACGTTCAGTTACCATTTAAATATTTTTCACTCATAAACCCTTCCCATAAATGAAAGGGAAAACCAATATTGTTTGGTGCTCTTAGTACTAATAAATCACCCTTTGAACATGTTTCTAACTTATTTTCACATCTTTGGTGTTCCTGATTGTGACTTTTGGAATATTATGATTAGATCTATTTCTAAAATTGCATCATTTTCACCCATATTCTAAAATGCATTTTTATTTACATTTGAAGGAAAGTCACCTTTCCCATCTATGAACGTATTTGAATCCATGTATCTCTGTATAAGGTGAAATCAAAATGTAGATACTGCTTCCATTGAATTTTAAAGATCCTTCTGTCATGTTCCTTTATTTCCAAGCCTTGGGAAACTTAACCTGGAATTATTGATCCATGTTGATTATTATCAAATTAGTATTATTTTAATTTATTAATTTTTGTTTAATACAGTCATGTGAAATTGCTCTATTTATCTGGTTTCTTATCTCTACCATTCTTTGATGTAATAACTATACATTTTCTTAAATTCGTTTCCTTTTAAGTGCACTTATATTCATATGCCATTTTGAAAAAGAGCCATGAACATTGCCCATGAAAGCCTCACTCCTTTGGTGTTGCATCATAATGTAGAAGCCACGGCTCAGTGACATAAATGTGTGTATGATGCAATATCCTCAGGCATAAATCTTAAGAAACTTTTTCTGGGTTAGCAGATGGGATGTCCTGGTGTGCGCAATATTTTATAGAGTATGTCACTGAGAGGATTTTGCATGTTGTACAAAAACCAGAACTGTGACTTAGAGTGTTCTTTTTGCATGTGTTCAAAAAGAGATCAAAACACAACGTCCAGGAAAAACTGAGAAAAGATACCTTGTAAGAAAAGTGAGAAAGGAGCTTCCTTACCCCCTATAAGATCATGTAAAACCAATATAGTATTGCATATCAACTATACTTCAATAAAAAATAAAATCCAGTTGGTCAAATAAACATGGAATAGGCACAGATGACATGCCTTCCACGGCTTCATAAATAATGTGTCCAACTTTTGTTGAACTGCATATGTTTCCTATGGTGAAGTGTTGGTTTATTCTCTCAGCATTTTTTTCTTTTGGCAAGTTCATTCTGTGGGTGATTGACACCCTAAATGTAGCAATACTTTGTCTTCTATCTAAATTTATTTTTTTTCCAGTATTATTTTGCTGAACAGTTAGGAGATAAAATAAGAGTTGAATATTGCCAGAACCAAGGATGCTTTTTATTCCTTGCAGTCTTTCTGGGACCCCTGAACTATCAGACTTTTTTTCCCAACTCAGTCCATTTCATGTTTCTCTGTTTCTATCTCCCTCCTTCATTTCCTCTCTCTCTTTTTCCTTATGTTTGTTGAAGAGTTCTGTTATATTTCTTCAAATCCAGAGCACAAAATAAGCATACCAATCTGGTTCCTTTTACTAGTCCTTGGGAAACCTACTAATTGAAATTTCAGGTTCCATTTCTACATCCTTTATGGGAATGATTACTGATCTACAGAGCTTGAGTTATAGCCAATCTTAGCTTAATCACTGGGGCTGGAGGTGAGAAAGGCATGGTAAGAGCACAGCCCAGGTTGCCACCATGGAGTGTGTGTGTGTGTGTGTGTGTGTGCACATGTGTGCACCTTGTGGAGTGAAAGCAGTCCTCAGAGCAGGGTATGGGCTCATATATTACAAGGTGACCTTTAAAATACAGAGGCCTGAAGAAAAACAATAGACGGTGTTGATGGGATCTATTTCAATGTATAGGAATCTATTGCAATCAGATTTATAAAGTACAAAAGGTATATAGTTTGGGAGTGACTCCCTTTGTCTCCAAGTTTAACCAAGAACAGACCACCTCTTCCTTTGATTGTCTGACGCCATCTCTAATCACCATCTCTCTAATTACTCACTCATACACTGGCTTCCTTTTTTAGGCTTGAACAGCTGAAAGTAGCACAGTCCTCAAAGCCTCTGCAGTGGCCATTCCCTCCACCAGGCACCTGCCTCCATATGTACACATGCTCCTGGACCCTCGAACTGAAGTCTCTGTTCCAAACAATTACAAAATAACACTTCTTTCCACTCTCTCCTCTATACCTATTTTTGTTTTCTTCATAGCACTTGTCCCATATTAAATATTACATACAATTTCATTTGCTTATGTTTTTCACCATGATTTGTTTTATAGAGGCTTTTGTTTTTCAGCACCCTGTACTCAAGGCTTAGAAGGTGACTGGAACATGTGTGACACTCAATACATCCTCAAATGCATGAAAGATATTCTCAATCAATCCATAGAAACCATGACATACAGGGGAAAATGCCGAGAATGGGATAAAATTGCCTAATCAGAGATGAAATAGGGGATCTCTGAAAGGGCACAGATCCATATACAAAATACTGAAATTAATTTATAGGCTACAGAATGTAAATTGTAGCAGTCCAACAGTGTGAGTAATACCATTTGTGTGAAAATAAATGATGTCTTTCTTTTCCTCTTTTATGGTAGTCCATCCGTATAGTCAATCCAACTATACGGAACCAGGAAATGATACATGGATTTCAGGATTTCTTCTTCTGGGATTGTCAGAGAAACCAGAACAGCAGCCCGTCCTTCATGGGCTATTCCTCTCCATGCACCAGATCACTGTGTTTGGAAACCTGCTCATCATCCTGTCCTTAAGCTCAGACTCCCACTTGCACACACCCATGTACCTCCTCCTCTCCAAACTGTCCTTTGTGGACATCTACTTCACCTCCACCACCATCCCAAAGATGCTGTGGAATATCCAGACTCAGAGCAGCATCATAACCTATGCAAGTTGCATCACCCAGATGTGCTTTTTCATTATCTTTTCAGGGTTGGACATCCATCTCCTCGCTCTGACGCCTTATGACTGGTAAGTGGCCATTTGCCATCCTTTGAACTATATGCTCACCATGAACTCACAGCTCTGTGGACTCTTGCTTCTGATGTCCTGGATCACAAGTGTCCTTCTTTCTGTGTTAGAAACCTCAGTGGTGTTGCAGCTTTCCATCTCTACAGATATAGAAACCCCCCACTTTTTCTGTCAACTCAATCAGGTGGTCCAACTTGCCTGTTCTGACACTTTCTTTAATAATCTGGTGATGTGTTTTGTGGCTATGTTGCTGGCTGGTGGTCCCCTGTCAGGTATTCTTTACTCCTCGTCTAATACAGTGTCATCTGTATGGGGAATCTCATCAACTCTGGGAAAATACAAAGTATTATCCACCTGTGCATCTCACCTCTCTGTTGTCTCCTTATATTTTTTGTACAAGCCTAGGTGTATATCTTAGCTCTACTGATACTCAGAGCTCACACTCAAGTGCAACAGCCTCAGAGAGGTACACCGTGATCACACCCATGCTGAACCCTATCATCTACAGTCTGAGGAACAAAGACACAAGGGGGCTCTTAAAGGATTTGTTAGGATGGCAGGAATGAAAGGGACAACTGTGCTGGGCTGCGGCCATAACCATGATTGCCGGGGTCCCAGCCTCCCAGACTGAAATTAGAATGTTTGAATCAGATTGCAAAAGTAGAATACCAAAACCAATCAAAGACCCCACCTAAAAGGAAAGTTACAGACCAATATCCCTGATGAATGTAGATGCAGAAATGCTCAATAAAATATTAGCAAACCGAATTCAAAAATATATCAAGATGATCATACACCATGACCAAGTGGAATTCATCCCAGGGATGCAAGGATGGTACAACATTCGAAAATCCATCAACATCATCCACCACATCAACAAAAAGAAAGACAAAAACCACTTGATCATCTCCATATATGCTAAAAAAGCACTTGACAAAATTCAACATCCATTCATGATAAAGACTCTCAGCAAAATGGGTATAGAGGGCAAGTACCTCAACATAATACAGGCCATATATGATAAACCCACAGCCAACATCATACTGAACAGCGAGAAGATGAAAGCTTTTCCTCTGAGATCGGGAACAAGACAGGGATGCCCACTCTCCCCACTGTTATTCAACATAGTACTGGAGGTACTAGCCATGGCAATTAGACAAAACAAAGAAATACAAGGAATCCAGATTGGTAAAGAAGAAGTCAAACTGTCACTATTTGCAGATGACATGATATTGTACATAAAAAACCCTAAAGACTCCACTCCAAAACTACTAGAACTGATATTGGAATACAGCAAAGTTGCAGGATACAAAATTAACACACAGAAATCTGTGGCTTTCCTATACACTAACAATGAACCAATAGAAATAGAAATCAGGAAAACAATTCCATTCACCATTGCATCAAAAAGAATAAAATACCTAGGAATGAACCTAACCAAAGAAGTGAAAGACCTATACCCTGAAAACTACAAGTCACTCTTAAGAGAAATTAAAGGGGACACTAACAAATGGAAACTCATCCCATGCTCATGGCTAGGAAGAATTAATATCGACAAAATGGCCATCCTGCCCGAAGCAATATACAGATTTGATGCAATCCCTATCAAATTACCAGCAACATTTTTCAATAAACTGGAACAAATAATTCAAAAATTCATATGGAAACACCAAAGACCCCGAATAGCCAAAGCAATCCTGAAAAAGAAGAATAAAGTAGGGGGGATTTCACTCCCCAACTTCAAGCTCTACTACAAAGCCATAGTAATCAAGACAATTTGGTACTGGCACAAGAACAGAGCCACAGATGAGTGGAACAGATTAGAGACTCCAGAAATTAACCCAAACATATATGGTCAATTAATATTTGATACAGGAGCCATGGACATACAATGGCAAAATGACAGTCTCTTCAACAGATGGTGCTGGCAAAACTGGACAGCTACATGTAGGAGAATGAAACTGGACCATTGTCTAACCGCATATACAAAGGTAAACTCAAAATGGATCAAAGACCTGAATGTAAATCATGAAACCATTAAACTCTTGGAAAAAAACATAGGCAAAAACCTCTTAGACATAAACATGAGTGACCTCTTCTTGAACATATCTCCCCGGGCAAGGAAAACAACAGCAAAAATGAGGAAGTGGGACTACATTAAGCTGAAAAGCTTCTGTACAGCAAAAGACACCATCAATAGAACAAAAAGGTACCTTACAGTATGGGAGAATATATTTGTAAATGGCAGATCCGATAAAGGCTTGATATCCAAAATATATAAAGAGCTCACTCACCTCAACAAACAAAAAGCAAATAATCCAATTAAAAAATGGGCAGAGGAGCTGAACAGACAGTTCTCCGAAGAAGAAATTCAGATGGCCAACAGACACATGAAAAGATGCTCCACATTGCTAGTCATCAGAGAAATTCAAATTAAAACCACAATGAGATATCACCTCACACCAGTAAGGATTGCTGCCATTCAAAAGACAAACAACAACAAATGTTGGCGAGGTTGTGGAGAAAGGGGAACCCTCCTACACTGCTGGTGGGAATGTAAATTAGTTCAACCATTGTGGAAAGCAGTATGGAGGTTCCTCAAAATGCTCAAAATAGACTTACCATTTGACCCAGGAATTCCACTTCTAGGAATTTACCCTAAGGATGCAGCACTCCAGTTTGAAAAAGACAGATGCACCCCTATGTTTATTGCAGCAATATTTACAATAGCCAAGAAATGGAAGCAACCTAAGTGTCCATCAGTAGATGAATGGATAAAGAAGATGTGGTACATATACACAATGGAATATTATTCAGCCATAAGAAGAAAACAAATCCTACCATTTGCAACAACATGGACGGAGCTAGAGGGTATTGTGCTCAGTGAAATAAGCCAAGTGGAGAAAGACAAATACCAAATGATTTCACTCATCTGTGGAGAAAAACTGAAGGAACAAAACAGCAGCAGAAGCACAGAACCCAAGAATGGACTAACAGTTACCAAAGGGAAAGAGTCTGGGGAGAATGGGAGGGTAGGGAGGGATAAGGGTGGGGAAGAAGAAAGGGGGTATTATGATTAGCATGTATAATGTGGGGGGTGGGGTAAAGGGGAGTGTTTTGCAACACAGAGAAGACAAGTAGTGATTCTACATCTTACTATGCTGATGGACAGGGACTGTAATGAGGTTTGTTGGGGGGACTTGGGGTAGGGGAGAGCCTAGTAAGCATAATGTTCTTCATGTAATTGTAGATTAATGATAAAAAAATTTTTTAAAATAATAATGAATTACAATCATAACAGATTAAAGGATATGGTTTTTGGCTTTCTGTGTGATTTTTAATGTATTTTTTATGGAAGTATAGTAGATCTACAATATCGTATTGGTTTCATGTAAACAACACAGTGATTTGACAGTTATCTGCATTATTACATGCTCACCCCAACCAGTGTAGTCACTGTCAACACAGAAAGATGTTACAGGACTATTGACTAAATTCTCTATGCTGCACTTCATATCTGTGACTAATTTATATGATGATTGCGATATTGTGCCTCTTAAAGGACACGTTAATATAAAGATTTTGTAATCGATATTATCTGAATATTTTGCTTGAATAAGCATTTGAATATTTTATGGACTAGAAATTTCTATAAGCAAATTCCTTTGTAAGTATATTATATAGCTAACTATGTCCTCTAAGACCCCAAAACCCTATCAGCTTCAATAAGCTGGCTGGGAATATCAGTCAGGGATTCACTTTCCCCTAATGGAAAAACAATTAAAGAGACTTCAAAAGCAAGCGTTAATGGTTCTCACATATCACAGAGTCTGAATCTGGGTAGTCTGGGGTTGGAGCAGCTGCTCAACAGCACTGTCTCTGACTGAGAACCACTCTGTCTTCTTTCCCCCATCCCCAGCATGCTGGCTTTCATCCTTAAGCTTGTGGCCTCTTAGCACAAAATGGCTGCTGCACCTCCAGACCTCACACCCATGTTTTTGGCAGAAATACAAAAGAAGAAGGAAAAAGAAAGGGGACACATCTAGGCTGGGAAAGCAAATCTTTTCAGAAAACCTTAAAAAAAAAAAGGACTTTTTCTTTTTTAACAAAACAAAACATTTGTATTTGGTCCATCAGAGCTTGAGTCTGGAACCTATCCATGGAGAATCAATCTACAGGGATGGGACTGATCATTGTTAAAAGGGTCTTTGTGTCAGAAGAGCTGGCCATATTTACAAGGTTTAATGTAGTCAGCACTCAGAGTAAAAGGAAGAAATAAAAAGGAGGGCCAAAGGAAAGTGTGTAGCATTCCTGGTGTTTCTCTAAGGTAAAAATCCCTGCACACCCCACTGGGAGTGGGGGGCCATGGACAGAACTGCACTGCATGGCTGTTCCTAACCGCAGAGAATTCTGAGACAGCAAGCATCGTTAGCTGGGGATATTGCTGCCATGAACATAACTAGGGTTTGGTAGTTTTAAACAAAGGACTGGGTGGGCTAAGCAGAGGAATGGGACTGAATGCTGGGCAGGCGACTGACATTTCTGCCAGGCTGGGGCTCAGGATGAGATACTGAATCTTTCAGGGCCTTAGTTTCTGCAGTGATAAAATGAGCATTATATTAGATATACAAGTCCCCAAATTTTCCACCTGAGATGCCCTAACAGTAGATGGTAGCCAGCTCCATACCCCACTCCCATTTCAGAGATAAAGCCCACAGAGAGAGGCCCCCAGAATTTTCCTATATTTAATCTTGACATACATGAATTTTTCATTCTAGGCCATAATATACTGGGTTTCATAAAAACTAATTGTTTTGAAGTCTACAAGTAAAATTGTTAGGTGTTTGTCCTGTGGCTTTGCACACACCCCCACCTTGGGGCATGTGCACCCCAACTTGAGAAACTCTTGAATCCAGTGCTAAGGCACAACAGGATTTTCTGGCCCCCACCATGGAAGGGTTTGCCATGAGGCAGGCTTCGGGGAGATCAGAGCGAGGCAGGGGAGCGTGGCTGGCTGCTCCTGCCGAGATCTGAACTCGGGCTTCTGGTGAGAAGGGCGAGCGGTCTGTGCGGGCCCGTGTGCCGACGCCCTGCAGCTGTCCTCTGCGTCCTAGGACTCGGATCACTTTGGCCGATGCTCTCGTGGTTGCAGACTTCTTGGTGCAACACTGCAAATACTGATGGCCCTGTTCCCCAGTGATGTGGGAGAAGCGAGGGGCTCATGGCGCCTGCTGCTGCCCTGCACGCTCCACTGCAGGACCCGAGAAGCAGACTGCTAAGGGGTCCTCAGGCCCAGTGCCGGGCAAGCAAACTGGAAGCAGCAGCTTCTGCTTGCTCGGCCGATTCTCAATCGCTCCTTCCCTTTTATCCACACATCCAGGATGAAGAGCACAGAGCCATCTGAGGGCAGGCAGAGAATGGGCCCCTCCTCACCTGCACCCCTCCTTACCCGGGGGACTCAAGTGGCACTCATCCAAACCTCTCATCTTTCCCCAGGGTTAAGAGTTTTTGTAGTACATGTGCAAAGTGAACAATTTTTGCATGTGTGCACTAGTGGTGAGAAACCATTGATTTCAAGAAGACACGAATCAAATAGGTAGATAATGTTCCTCTAAACAGTGTTACACAGAATGTTCTGGAGCTGCTAAGCAGACAGTGGAGTAGGTGGGAGGTAGCCAAAGACAGACGCAGCATTCTGTAGAACAGAATACCACGGGGCAGAAGACACGGAAGTCCTTGCAAAGGAGACCTCTTTAGCTCACTAAGTCCAGGATTTCCTGAGCACGTGAATGCAAAACTCCTTTTCATGGCCCGCCTGTTAACCACGGAAGGCACGCGTTTCCATGGAACCCGGCTCTGGCTAGACGTCGGTGGCCATCAATCCATAGCTGGCAGCGTAGCGCACGTCCCGGCAAAGCCTGTGCTGTCTGGACGGAAAAGAGAGGCCCGGGGTGCCTGTTCTATTCTCAGCCGATGCTCTGCTCCATGTGGCCTTGGATAAACTCGCTCTCATTTTTCCCCATCTGCAAAGCGAGGATGGCAATACTCACCTTAAAAGGACATTTTGGAAGTCAATTGTAAGTTAAGAAGGACACACGCTGATCATTACTCAGAAGGACACGTGGCATTTTGGTAAGGAAACATCTCATTTCCCTTAACCATGTGTTCTGGCTTGTATATGGACCAAAACGAAGGATGTCAAAATGTATACACATTTTATTTCAAATTATATAAATTATGTGACTGAAAATTGAATGTATGATCAGAAGAGGAAAAGGGAAAGTGAAGAAAAGGGAATGTGAAAGGAATAAAATGAAAAATGCTGCTGTGGTGCGGAGGCTGCAGGGTGAGCCAGGCAGCGCTTCCCAGGGGCTGAGGCTCAGGGCCCCCCAGCATGTTAGGAACATGCCCCCTGCATGGCCAGCTCCCCCTTCCTCACCACACTGGACTAAATCTGGGTGGGTTTTAGTGCCTCTTTTTTAACTGAAGTATAGTTGATACACGATATTATATTGGTTTCAAGTACGGAACACCGTGACTCAACAGCTATCTACATTATTAAATGTGGTTATTGTCTGTCAATAGAGAAAGATGTTACAGGACCATTGAACTATATTCTCTATGCTGTACTTTCATCCCCATGACTAATTTATATTAGGGTTAAGATTTTTGTTCCTCTTTACCCCTTTCTCCTATTTCACCCACTCACCCGAGTCCTCCTTCCCCATGGTAACCACCAGCCACTTCTCAGTGTTAGGAGTCTACTGCTGTTTGGTATGTTTTGTTTTGTTTTAAGATTCCACATATAAGTGAAATCATATGGCTTTTATCTTTCTCTGTCTTATTTCACTTAGCATAATCCCCCCTAGGTCCATTCATGTTGTCACAAATGGCAAGATTACTTTCTTTTTATGGCTGAATAGTATTCCGTTGTGTATATGTACCACTTCTTCTTTATTCATTCGTCTACTGATGGACACTTAGGTTGTTTCTGTCTTGACTATTGTAATTAATGCAGGAATAAACATAGGGGTGCCTATATCTTCTCGAATCAGAGATTTTGTTTTCTTTGAGTAAATTCCTGGAAGTGGAGTCACTGGGTCATATGGTATTACTTTTTTTCATTTTTTGAGAAATTCCATACTACTTTCCACAGTGGCTGCACCAGTTTATATCCCCACCAACAGTACATGAGGGTTCCCATTTCTCCACATCCTCACCAACACTTGTTATTTCTCATCTTTTGGATACTGGTCATTCTGACAGATGTGAGGTGATATCTCACTGTGGTTTTGATTTAGTTGGTGATGTGTTAGCCACTTTTCATGTGCCTGTTGGTCATCTGTGTGTCTACTTGGAAAAATGGGTATCCAGGTACTCTGCCCATTTTTTAATTGGGGTATTTGTTTTTATGGTATGAGTCATAAGAGTTTTTATATATTTTGGATGTTAGTGCCTTATCACATATATCATTTCTGAGTATATTCTCCCATATCGTAGGTTGCCTTTTTGTTTTGTTAATGGTGTCCTATGCTGTACAGAAGCTTTTCATTTGACGTAGACCCACTGGTTTATTTCTGCTTTGGTTTCCCTTAGCTAGGGAGACGTATACAGAAAACAATTTCTCATGCTTATGTTCATGAGATTTTTGCCTGTGTTTTCCTCTATGAGGTTTATGGTTTCATGTCTTTACGTTTAGGTCTTCAATTCATTTTGAGTTTACCTTTGTGAATGGTGTTAGACAGTAATCCAGTTTCTCTTGAATATAGCTGTCTAATTTTCCCAACACCACTTATTGAAGAGATTCTTTTCCCCATTGTATATTCTTATCTCCTTCATCATATATTAATTGACCATATATATAGGTTCATATCTGGGCTCTCTATTCTGGTCCACTGGTCTATGTGTCTGTTTTTGTGCCAGTTCACACTGTTTTAATCACTGTAGCTCTTAATGCCTTTATTCAGAAAAAAAAGGAGCTGAAGATAATATCAATACTGCTCTTATTATCTCAATCAAGATTTTCCCCATATAATCTGATCTAATCTGACTGGATGAAGGACATTGTCAAAGCTCCAGCACAGTGCCTGGCAGGAAGGTGCTAAAAAATGCATCATTGTAAATCCACCTAATTCTGGGTGGGGAAAACAGGAAGTCCCTAAAGGTAAAGGAAAGCAAATGCAGAACACACAGACAGCAGGGAGGTGATGCTGACGAGGGGCTGCTGCCGGGAACCCCTTTTCCTTTTACTTGATGGGGGAGGTAGGAGGAAAATAAGAAGCTGTATTTCATTAAATTGGAGATAACCACATTTGCCTCTGGGCCATTTCAAATCCTTCTAAAAGGGATGATAAGAAACAAAGTAATAATAATAACTAATAAACAAAATGAACAAAGGAGACAGATGGAAGGGCATGGGATTCCAGATCAGAAATCTGGGTTCCAACTCGGATGCTGGCAGCTAAACCTTCACGTGCCTTGGACTCCTGAGCTTCTCGGAGCCTCCATTTCCTCACCCATAAATGGAGAGCGATGGCACACTTCTCACGGGGCTGTACAAGCAGTCGTGACCCTGCGTGCGCACACTTCCTGGCCCCCTGCGGGCTGTGAGCAGGACTGAAGAACTCCAGGCGTTTTATCACCTGTTGCACGTCCCCGGATTGAGCTTTGAAACCCAGTGGCCCCCCAGCAGGAGCTCATCGCTGCAAACCTCACTCGGCGACTCCATCCTGCTGCTAAGGACTGTAACCATCTCCATGCTTCTCTGCTTTCGAACATAAATATTGTAGAATGAGGAACCTCACAAGCAGCCAATTCTTTAAAACCTCCCACATGAGGAACACAGATACAGTAAAAGAGGTTCTTTTTTTTCTTTTACTCTTTTTGCACAAACTTGTGTTAAAACACTGAAATGCAATGAAGGCACCAACAGCCTCCTAACTTTTCACACCACATGAGCTCCTGATTTTAATACTTCCCACAGGTCTGGTGAAAGACAGGCTCATTTAAAAAAAAAAAGAACACTACACATTTTCAAAAACAGTTCAAGTTAGTATTTTGGTGTGTTTACTCAAAACACATCAAAATACCTTTGGTATTTTTTTTTCTTTAATCAAAAACCAAAGGAGAGGTCCCCGTGGAACCAGGCGCCCTGCCTTCTCCGGTCCCAGCGGCAGCCCTGCCCTTGTGAGATCAGGAAGTCCACACTGCACGGGCCTGTGACCGTCGGTCCCTGCAGAGAACTGCCCCGTGAGCTCCGGCCTCAGCCCTACCGCCCCCTTCTGACGACCACCTCCTTCCTGCCCACCCTCCTGTTTCCCTTCCGAGCCTGTCGTCTTGCTCCACGTGACCCGCTCCAGGAGAGACTCCCCCGCCTTCCACCCACCTCCTGCCGTCCACACCAGCCGCCAGGCTGTCCACCGAGACACCTGCCTGGCCGGCTCAGCCTGGACTGGCCCTTCTAGGCACCTGCTGCCCCCAGCCCCGGCCAAGCCGTCCCAGACACCCAGACACCTGCGGGCTGACCAGGGCTCTCTCCCGGGGGTCTCAGGAAGCAACACTAAGGATGGGGAACCGTTATCTGTGCACACCCAGCTGCCACCTGACACCAGTCTCAAAATGACCCGTCCAAAGTGACCCCAAACTCGATCCCGTTCTGGGTGTCCATCCTCAATGAGAGGGTGCCAGGGCTGCTGGGCCTCTTCCTTCCCGCCGGAAGCATGTTCAACCTGCAACCAAGCCCTGGTGAGCGGGCTGCCTCAATAGCACTTGAAGTAGTCCACCTTTCACCACATCTACACTCCACCCTTGTCCGAGTGGTGACCGTGTCTCGCTGGACTGTTACACAGCCGCCTCTGAACCTGTCTGCCCTAGAGCGGGGCTTCGCTCCATTCCACGGCGGATAATGTGAACAGTTACCGTTCACAACATAAATCTATTCATGTTGTATACGCATGTGCTCTCTTGGCCTGATTTTCGTTATTAAGTTATAATTGACATAGTACATTGTATTAGTTTCAGATGCACAACATAATGAGTCGGTATTTGTACACGCCGTGAAATCATCGCCGCAGTAAGTCTAGTTACCATCTGTCTCCTTACATAGTCACACGGTTTTTTTTGCTTGTGATAAGAAATTTTAAATTCTACTCTCTCAGCAACTTTCAAATGTGCGATAGCTTATTATTAGCTACAGTCGCTGTGCCATATCTCTGTTTCTACGAATTTCCTGGGGTTTTTTTTGATGCCACATATAAGTGAGCTTGTACAGTATTTGTCCTCATCTTTCTGACTCATTCACCTCAGGTAACGCCCTCTGGGTCCATGCACGTGGTTGCAAACGGGAAGATGTTTCCAGAGCCTTCTTTATTCTAGCAATAATAGCATTCTCTTGTTCACAAGATAAAGACCAAAGTCCCTAAAATGGCCTGGGGCGACCATGCCTGTGGGGCCACACCGCTTCTGCCTGGTCTCATCTCACACTGCGTCCCTTACTTTCTGCTCTCAGACATGCTCTCTTCCTTCAGCCCCTCTAACTAGCAGGTCACTTCCCACCTCAGGGGTTCAGCACTTGCTGCTTCCCTTGCCTGGGACAGGGCTTCCCCACCTCCGCCCTTGGATGGCTCACCCTTACCTCCCGTCTCAGCTCCACCCGCCTCCTCAGGGAAGCCCTCCCGGTATTACATTCCCCAAGAGCCCAGACTGGCTGTGCTCAGCAATGAGTCGTAGTTCTACATTTACTTGAGTGTTTTTAACTGCTGTCTATCACCTCACTAGACTGTGAAACCCTGAGGACAGACACTGCGTCCTCTTTTTCTGCCCTGCATTGTATTTCTAGTCCCCTGCACAAATTGCCACAGGGCAATATTAGTGGTAGATGTGTTTCCAAAGATTGCATGCCCTTGGGAAGATGCCTGTAGCTGTCATAGCCTGGGACTCGGTTTTTCCTTCTATAAAATGGACATGGTATCAGTGCTTCCCAGGGGACAGTAATTATAAGAGATATAATGGACTCTTGTTATTCATTTACACAGAAGGAACCTGGAACCATCTTAATGCATTCTTGATTTCTGCATTATATGTTTTAACTATTTCTTTTTTGCCTTACCAATATTTCTAAGTACTAGTAGTGCACCCAGAATTGTTCAGTGTTAATAATGACAGTGATCTGTGTTCAGGGAACTTACAATTCTATAGAACTGATATTACCCTGATGGAATCAAATAACAATATTTAGGTCTTCTGAAGTGCACACACTCGCTTATTACCTCTCATTTTAATGTCCCGACCTGAATAAGCATCTCTATTATCTCCACTTCACAGACAGAGAACTGAAAGCGAAAAGATTTGACATAACCTGCCCGGTGTCAGAGTCAGAGGAGAGCAGGGAATGATAAGCATAGTAAATTGCATCTATGAAGTGCTTTTCGTACTAAAAACTGCAAAGCTCCTAGCAATGCACAATTTAATTCATCATTATAACAATGCTGTGAAGTTCCTCAAGAAGTATTGATATCCATATGAGGGAAAACTTTTAAAATACAGTTGTGTAGCTAACTTCATAACCATCCAGGCTGATAGGATGAAAGTCATATTTCACATCACACCCAAACATGTACTACTGGGAACTTCATTGGAATTCCAGTGAAGAATGAATTCCTGAGGTCAGGATTCTCCCAGCCATCTTGTTTCCTGCACGCAGAGTTTAAACCAAAGCAAAAGACACAGGGTAGGCATTTGAGGGAGTGAGTGTGAATTTTGAGTTAGTCAAACACGACACTTTTCTATACTTAGCACTGTGACCTTAGGCAAGAAACTTAACCATGAATAAACCTATCCTGTTGTGGGTAAAACTGTAATATTTCCAGAATATCTCACCTGGCTTTAGTACATTAGCATATCAATAGGCCTTCAGAGGTGGAAAGAAGTATGGCTTTAGTTCATTTACATCATTCCTCAGGGGTGGAGAGAAGTTCATCTCCATATCAGTGGGTAATTACCTGGGCAACCGAGGGCATGTCTGAACCTGAGAGGTTAAGGGGAGGGGCCGGCTTGCTGGCTGGCTTCTTCCCGGAAAGAGGAGAGAGATGGCCCTGGACTGCAGTTTGTAAGCAACAAACAGGTTTTAAACTTTATTTCTCCCTTCGACTGATTTCGGTGTTTAGAGGTATTTTTGCCCCGGGATTTCCTCTCCCCGGACTTATATCTGTCATTAGCAGAACTGGGAAAATAGCTCAACTACACATACAAATACTAAAAGGAAATCGTGGTCCAGCAAATAGCTGTTTAATAGTGGTTGACATTAATATTTATATCTATTAGAAATAATAAGTATTTAGTTCAGCTTTTTAAAGTTGTAAACAAATGGTCAAAGGAATTAGACAAGAAATTGTGAAAAACAAACATGCATGGAGATTTATTCAAAGTCAGGAGGGGGCAGCTGAAACTGCCCAGCAAGGGCCATCCTCCCACTTTTTCATTCAAGGGCCTCCCACTTCCCACATCAGCTCCTATGGGACTCTTGCAGAGCGGATCTCAAGCCAAAGCTGAGGTCGGCTTCCCCAAGCTGGTTCTTGGGGAGAGGGAGACAGTGTGGAGAGAGATGGCGACTGGGAGGATTTCTCAAATCCCGAGAACAATGTAAAGTTCTAAGCCTCAGAGATCGGCAGGAGATGCTCTGGGGGCATATTCTGGGAAGTAGCTGATTGTGGAAGTAAGAAACAGGACAGAAATGTTTTCTCTGAGAATACCAAAGCCACGCCTTCCCTGGAAGATGGCCAGGAACCTTCCACCCTGCCCTAGGTGTAGCACACTATCCGAGACGCCACCTGCTCGGGAAACCATGACTAGGCGAACAGGGTGCCCCCCTTAAAGCACTAATGTCTTTGCTGAAGAGAACTGGGCATGGAACCGTTCACTGCTTCGTGTCATATGGGTCATCACTCTGCTCCTGTCCTGATAGCCAGCTGAGAACGCAAGTTTCAGGAAGTCAAGCCCAGCAGGGAGAGTCGCTTTGGAAATGGTGGCGCAATTTGGCAGAAGCCTACAAAGCCTGGACATCAGGGGCATGAAGGCGGGGGGACAGCAAAAGTTCCGGAGGCCACATGATGGACATGTGGCTTCCTCAGAGGCTGAAAGACTTTCCACATGTGATTTGAGGTAGAAACGGTGAGACGGAGCAGCGAAATGGGACAAGGGCCAGGCCTTTGTAAAATCTGTTCAGCCTGTGAAAAAGGCCCAGTGTATTCTTTAATTTAATCTATATTTAACCTAAAATAAAATTTTAAAAGATCTTGCAGCCCCTTAATCAAGTCAGTAACTCTGTAACCAGGACCTGAGACAGACCTGCAGAGAGTCCATTCACATGCACCTATATGGGTAAACAATGCTGAGATCTGGCTCAGCAGTCACCCAAACAACCCTATTCTTAAGACAAAACTCCAGAGGAATTATGGATCACTTGTATACACCCTGCATTATGTCATCCCCCACCAAGAGGCCTTATAAAACCCCAAACCCTGAACCCTTAAGTGGGCCTCCGCCTCTCTGAGGCTGCCTGCACTCCTGTCTGAGTGTGTACTGTCTTATCAAATAAAATGTCTAGTTTCATAAGCCTATTACACTTGTCCCTCTACTCTTTTTCATGATACAGACAAGAACTTGCCAACCTCTACCTCTAGGGTCTGTCACTTTGCTATTCCATGCAGCTTTCTAGTCTTAACAGGATCCTTTTCTCTCTTCCTACTTTATTCCAGACCAGCAGGGAAGTGGAAGTTCTCAGAACATAATCTCACTCCAACCAGTGCTCTTGAACTTCCCAGAATTCTGGGAAAGTAAAGATATAATTCCTGCACCATGCAGATCAAGTGGACCCTGGATACCAGGTGACCCTGGCTTTAGGAGTCGGCAAGGGATTTGCCCGTGCCGAGCAGAGGTTCTATGAATTTTCCTTTCTTCTTTCTGTTCTTCCTTATTCTCTACTGTCTGCATGGCTGCTGACATTTGCTTCTACTCTTGCTTTAATGAATTCCTTTCTCACTGGCACTTTTTCAAACTGACTAAGAATTCTTTCCCGATCAGAGTCAAGAGCCCTCCCCCTTCCAGTTCAGGTTTCAGGTAGTGAACAGAGAGAGACCTCCCCAGATGCAACTGCCCAGCAACAAGTGTTTTCCTCTAGAGCAATTAGGCAAGGAAACAAATAAAAAGCATCCAGATTAGAAAGGAAGATCTCTGTCTGTAGTTGACATGATTGTATACGTGGAACACCCTAAAAATTATGTACACACACACTTGTTAGAACTAGTAAATGAATTCAGCAAAGTTGTAGGATACAAAATCAGCATGCAGAAATCAGTTACATTCTTATACACTAACAATGAAAAATCAGAAAAGGAAATTCAGAAAATAATTCCATTTCAAATATCCTCAAAAATAATAAAATACTTAGGAATAAATTCAACCAAGTAGACAAAAGACTAATACACTGAAAATTACAAAATGTTACTGAAAGAAATTAAAGACAGTACAAGTAAATGGAAAGATATCCAGTGTTCACGGATTGGAAGACTTAATATTGTTAATATGACAATACTAATTGGAGCAAACTGCAGATACAATGCAATCGCTATTAATATTCCAATAACAGTTTTTGCAGAAATAGATAAACTCAACCTAAAATTCACATGAAATCTCAAGGGTCAAGACAATCTTGGAACAGGGGAACAACACTGAAGGTCTTACAGTTCAAAACTTATTACAAAGCTATGCTAATCAGTGATGTGGCAGTGGCATAAAAACAAACTTAAAGACCAATGGAATGAAATAGAGAGCCCAGAAATAAACCCTCACATGTGTGGCTAAATGATTTTCAACAAAGTACCAAGACCATTCAATTAGGAAAGGACCGTCTTCAACAAATGGTGCTGGGAAAACTGGATATCTACATGCAAACAAATGAACCAAAAAAACACCTTACACCACATACAAAAATTGGCTCAAAATTGATCATAAATGTAAATGTATGAACTCTTAGAAAAAAACATAGTAGGAAAGTTTCATGACATTGGATTTGGCAATGATTTCTTGGGTATGACATAACAAGCATAGGCAACAGAAGAAAAAGTAGATAAATAGGACTGCATCAAGTTTTAAAACTTGTGTGCATCAAGGGACACAACAAAGTGAAAAGGCCTCTGAATGGGAGACAACATTTGCAAACCTGATAAGGGATTAATATCTAGAATATATAAAGAACTCCTAGAACTCAACAAGAAAAAAACAAATAACCTGATTTAAAAGGGGGAAAAGAACTTGAATCAAACAACATTTCTCCAAAGACAAACAAATGGTCAATATGTACATGAAAAGATGCTCAGCATCACTAATCACCAGGGAAATGCGAATCAAAACCACAATGAGACACCACTTCACACATACTAGGAGACCACTATGAAAGGGAAGAAAGAAAATAAGAAGTATTGGTAACGATGAAGAGAGATTGGAACCCTCATGAATTGCTGGTAAGAATGTAAAATGGTGTAGCCACTGTGAAAAACAGTCTGGTAACTTCAAAAAGTTAAACATAGAATTACCATATGATCCAGCAATTTCATTTTTGGCATATAACCAAAAAAAATGAAAGCAAGAACTCAATCAAATATTTCTACATACATACTCATGCCACTATTATTCACAATAGCCAAAATGTGGAAGTAATCCAAGTGTCCATCAACAGACAGATGGATAAACAAACTGTGATGTATCCATGCAATGGAATATTATTCAGTCTTTTAAAAAAGGAAATACTGATACGTCCTACAACATGGATGAGAAATGACATTATGCTGCATAAAATAAGCCAGTAACAAAAGCTCAAATACTATATGATTTCACTTATAGGAGGTTCCTAGAGTAGTCAGATTCACAAGAAATAGAATGGTGGTTGCCAAGTGCTGGAGGAAGGTAGCTTTTGTTTAATGGGTACAGAGTTTCTATTTGGGATGATTACAAAGTTCTCAAAACAGTGATAATAGTTATATAACATTGTAAGGGTACTTAATGCCAATAAATTATGCACCTAAAATGGTAAATTGCCTCATGTATATTGTACCACAATCTAAAGAAAATTTTTTAATGGAACATTTAAGGGTAAATCTAGCAAAACAGGTACAGGACTTCTATGTTGAAAAGTGCACAATGCAGATGAAAGAAATTTTTAAGAGATCTAAATAAATGGAAAGAAGTGTTATGTTCATGGATCAGAAGAATCAACACAGTGAAGATGTCAGTTCTCCCCTAACTGATATTCAAGATTTATCCTAATTCTTATCGAAATTGCAGCAGGATATTTTGTAAGTATAGACAGGGTTGTTCTAAACTTCCTATAGACATGCACACTTGAATAGCTCACACAATTTTGAAAAAGAAGAATAAAGTTGGAAGAATCAGTCTACCCAAATTCAAGACTTAAAATATAGCTACAGTAATCAAGACTGTGCTATTGGTAGAAGGGCAGACTTACAGAGCAATGGAGCAAAACAGAACCCAGACAAATATACCTAATTGATTTTTGACAGAAATGCAAAAGGAATTCAGTGAGGAAGGATGGCCTTTCTAACAGGTGGTACGGGATAGTTTGGACATAGAAGCATGTGGACTACCCACAAAAACATGACCCTTGAGCTAAGTTTCATATCTTTTCCAGGCCCTGATTAATTTATTGGTCATTTTATGAAGCAGGGAGTTAAAAACTCAGAAACATATGACAGGCATCAGGGCCTGGCAAAGAGAAAGGCGTCTTCTCTGATCAGCATTCTCAAAGCCAGTCTGCACCCAAACCCACTGAAGGCCTTCGGTTCTTTCCGCAAAGCAACTACCCTGGCACCACATGCAACCAGATGCTTAGGAAGCACTTTCTGATGAAGCCAATGATCAGAAAAATGTGCAGTGGTACAGTGCTACATTTCCACCTCTCCTTCATTTAGAGATAGCCACGGGTGATGGAATCCCAGCCATGGGAATTTGAGTAGCTTTTAGGACAGGGCAGTGACTTCTCCATTCTTTCTGTCCTCTTCTTCTAGCTGAATATAGACAATGTTGGTGCCCTAGATGATGTGGAACCACAAACAAAAAAGAGCCAGGATCCCTGAATCATTGTGTGGAGCAGAACTCCCTAACACCCAGAAACAACCACAGGGTTTAAATACGTGAGGGAGAAATAAACTGCTAACATGCTCGATCTGTTATGCACATGGAAGTGATCTGCTAAAGGAATCGAGCATGCCCTAACAGAGAGCTCAAGGGAAAAGGTGAAGAGGTCCTGGCTGGGAGCTTCAGTCCTGAGTTCTAATACCAGCAGAGGAACCAGATGGGGAGCACTAATCAGGAAACCTGACCCCAAAATCCTATCATGCAGACAAGACAATGTGCCTGGACTTGGGGGAAATTGCAGTGCAGTGGGCTCTTAAATAACTACTATTCACACCATGTTCACTGAGCAGCAAAATTAATCCAGATTGCACTTGCTGGGGGAGTTGATCTCTCTGACGCTTGGGCTGCTCAGGTGACAGAACCTCGCCCTGAAAACTAAGAGGGTCTTGCTGAGGTAGCAGCTGAGTGTGCTGACCTTATTTGGAGGCTAAGCTGGAATCAACCTGTACCCTCTGGTGGGGCTCAAGATTTCTTGCTACAAATGAGCTGATCATGTGACATCAAACATGGTTAATATGCTGAATTAATATGGAAACCACTGTAACTACAGACTTCAATTTAGACAGTACCTTTTCAATTTAGAAACTGTTATAGCTCCAACTAAAGCATAGCATACTGGTCAAGTCTCCAAACAGCCGCTGCCATTCCAATTCTGGCCCTGCAACCTACCAGCAGCAGCCTGGGCCACATCATTTGACTTCTATGAGCTTCAGTTACCTTACCCATAAAATAGGGGGTTTTATACCACCTTCCTCAGAATGTTGTTGGCTTAAAGGAAATAAAACATATAAAATGCTGGCATAAACCCTGGTATATCGTAAGCATGCAAAAGCTGTTACCTACTAATATTAGAACCATAAGTGTAGGGGTTCAATATATTTTAATCACAGCAAAAAAATGTATTTTAATTACAGCACAAAAATATTAATGCCACTGCCACTTCTGGATGGCTTTCACATTGCTTATATAATGTCATCTGGGACAAAGAGACCTACGAGGAGCATTTTGAAAGCCAACATTTTGCAAGTAGGATAGCATCTGTAGTCATCTAGCACTTATGTACACAGTAGTGTTTCAGATAAATATGCCTGCTGTTATGATTACTAAAATACAGGTTCTTTAAAGAACCTATGTGACCTTACGATGCTGTGGCATTATACTCTCTCCTCAGTTAATATGCATCCCCTTATTTACCAGCTATCTTTGAAGGATCCATCAGGTGCCAGGCACTAGGCTGGGCTCTGGGGACACAGTGGAGAACAGGTGACAAGGTTCTCATGCTCCCAGAACTTGCTTTCTGGTGGAAGCACCGAGAGGGCCACTACCACCATGGGGAGAGGTCGGCGGCGTTCCTGGACAGTGGGTAGCAGTCCTGATGCTCAGCAGGCTCCCCAGGGTCACAGAGACTCCTTTCTCTTCCCCAGGACTCTTATCGTCCCATCAGACGCCAACCAGTAGTGGCCTCTTGTCTCCTAAGGCCATCTGTAGTGTCACTCTCTACTACTTCTACTACTGATTCTAAGTGTAGACGCTTCCAACAAGGTCCTCACATGTCCTAGTGCGAGGAAACTTAGCTGTTAATCTGTGGCTCCTCTTTTCCAATGGATGCGTCCCCAACTGGTTAATACCTCTTCTTCTGAAAAAGGAGATGTTATGATGATTTGGAGACCGGGCTGCCCCCTGATGGGTCTGTAAGCATTTCCTTTTCCACATACTCCTCCATTCAAACAGGCGGACTGCGGAGGGTTCCCGCACCTCTAGGCAGATGCTCTCTGTGAGCCCGTGGCCCAGCCATTGTCCTGAGGGCCACGTGGATCCTGCCGTTCCTGGAACTCCTGGCATTTCTCCTTCCCAGCTCTGGGTCGGTGCTACTGCCTCCCTCCTGTGAGGGGTGGTTGTGTGTGTGTGGGGGGGCAGGTCATGGACAGACTTCCACCTAACCTCTCCACTGACACTGAATCATACAATTCAGAATCTTCAGGTACCTTTTCCTGAGTCCCATGCTGAGCACAGGGCTTGACGTCACACTGCTGCTCAGGGAATACAAGCCTCAGGCTGCCTCGACTGTACCTGTCCAGTCTACTCTTCCTTCTCGCAGGTTGGGGTGGGGGCAGGAGGGCCCTGGCAGCTTGCTGGGCCTGCTCCCCTTCATCAGGAGAGAGTCCGGCTGTCCAGACCGAGGGCTGAGGACCGTCCTCTCCGGCCAGCTGGGGACAGCCACGCCTGCATCAGCAGCAGCCAGGCAGCCGGGGTTCAGCTCCCAGCCCCAAACACCTGCAGTGCCACGAAGCCATCATTTTTTCCCATTCGGGCATCACAGTTGCACCTACATTTAAATTACTATGTTATAACCAACTTGCGTTACCTCGTTATGACCTAAAGCCTACCAAGTTTCAACTACTTAAAAAGACAATCTGGTGAGCTGAGGGAGAAAGTCTTGTCACGTGGTTCTCTGTTGTGTGATGAGCCCAAATTTATGCTCTCTCAGCAATTCCCATGGTCACCCAGGAGTCTGTGCTGCCCCCAAATCCTGAGCAGTACTTGCCAGACATTTAGTTTCCTAACAGGTGGGTACACACGAGGGAAAGGTGAGGAGGCCTCTTAACCAGCAAGCATTTCCTCACCTGCTGTTTCCTCACCCAGCTTAGCGCACACCCAGCACCATGCACAGTGGGGGTCCTGGGATGTGGGTCTGTCTCTCAAAGGGGCTTCCAGACTAGTTCAAGAGACAAAAACAAAACACCCAAGGATGTATGTAAACTGCACAATTGCATGGCAAGGACAATAAATAGAAGTAAAAGCTGAAAACATTAAAAACAATGCTTCATAAAGATGTGAGAGGCAAGTGCCCACATCTCTCCATTCCAACTCATGTCTACTTGGCAAATGGGAAGTAGAAGTTCAAGGTCACATGAAAGGTCACACAGACAGGATTCAGATCCAGATCTTCCAGCTCAAACATCTAGAACCTTCCCAAAATACCATACTTACAGACATATTAGAAATAAAAGAGTCGCTCTTCCTTCTGTGTGGGAGGCGGAGCTAAGGAGGTTCAGCCTTCTCTGACAGGGGGATACTTGGATTTAGGGACTCCACATTTACTGGCCAAAAGTGGGCAAAGCTGGATTTGCCCTTACGTGAGTCCGTATCTTTATCCACTGGGCAAACAGCATGGTCCCCGCGCCTTCATCTCCTTCAACTCACCCTCGGGGACGTCCTAATGAAGCCGCCCGGTGCCACTCCAGCCCTCTGCAATTCCATCTCCTCTGCAATTCCATCTCTCAGAGGAAACATTGTGGGCGTAGAAGCCCAGGCTCCACCCGGCTGACAGCCATAGTTCCGCTTTCTCCCTCCGTCCTCACTGCTGGTCTGCTCCCTGGTCTACCAAGCGATGCTGGGATCACCAGTGGCAAGTGTCATTCACTCCGGAATGGACTGAGAATATGGGGAGCAGCTGGCCAGGATCCGAGAGAAAATGGTGTGGGCGTTTTCAAAACCTACGGCTGAGGGTGCCTGATTTCCCGAGCATTTTTCACCTTGTGACAGCTAAAACCGTTCCTCTATTTCAGGGTTTAAATAGGGACACTAATCAAAACTGTTCTTGCTATGCAGTCAGCCTCTCAGTGCAGTAACTTTTACAAAGCTTATATCCAAGGGGCAATCAGCTCAGTGTCTGAGGCTGTCTGCTTTTCCCTTATGTGCAATACAAACTTTATACTGCCTGTTCAGAAAGGGAAAGGATAAATTACCCATAATAGGAAATTAAGAGGAATTGCCATCATAAATTAGATAGACTGTCAGGAAATATGATAGAATGGACTGCTATGAATAAGCTTATTTCTCTGAGTGCATTTATTTTTCATGAGCTTTTATTATTCAGTAGCTTTAGATTCAATCAATGTGCTTCCATCTGTCATAAATGGCCAGGGTCTTTTCAGGGATGAACTGGGGGAGGCTGCCCCTACACTCTGCCTACAAACATGAAGGGATTTGTAGAGGAATGTTTTAAGAAACCAAGACAGCATTTGCCTCCATGGAGCTGGTGCCAAGGTATTTGGTATTTTAATTAAGTTGCCAACAATCAAACATGAAATTTTGGAACCTGCAGAACTGAGGCAGGAAAGGTGTCAATACAATAACTTGTGCTGGACCTTCTCACCAAAATATCCCAGGCAGTTGGACTTCTAGATTATTCCAGGTCCCTTTTTTCTAGATTATCTTTCTAGATTATTCCAGCTACTTTAGAATTGAAACACCACTGGGGTCTGAAAAAATCCTGCCAAGCCAGATAAATGCTCCTGAGAGAGGCATTCTCTCCTGGCAACTCCAGCCTTCTGCTTCCAAGTCTGGAGAAGGGAGGGGGTGAGGGTCTTCTCTCCTGACCTTGGCTGGGTTCACCTTATGTTTTCCTGTCTCTGGAAATGTCCTGATGCCTGGAAGTCATGCCCTCCACTGCTGTTCCTAGTAGGTGCTGTCTGGCGACAACTGGGTATCTGGTAGGATGGCCGCCTCGCTCTACAACGGCTCCTTCTCTTCTGGGGAAGCTGTCTGAATTCCCAAGCTTGTGGGAAAGGTTGTTCTCTGGGGATCTAACACCCTGACATTCACAGAACTTATTTCTCTTTACACTGCATTGTACTTGGTGTTATTGGGATAAAAATGATGATATCACCACTGCATTTAAAGGCCTCTGTACAGTAGAAAATTTGAGGTGAAATTCCACTTTGGAAAGGTAGGAATAAGCATCCACCCACTCCCCCCATTGCAGGCAAATAAATGTACATGAAAATGCCTTTGGAAAACCTTTTATCAAGAGCTGGTGGCCAGTTGTATTTAGAGTTTAATCGGGAACACGGAGATCTTGTGACACAGTGTGTAACTTTTTATAAATTACCATAGAAAACCCATTTGAGAAAAATCAAACAAAACAGAAATATGTGAAATAAGAACATGAGAAAATAAAAGCAACCTATTTCCCACTCCACCCATTTCCACTCCCTCTAACAGGTTTGTCTGTATTATTTCACATTTTTGGGCATATACATACATATAATATAACATTTTTTTAATCAAATGCAATCATAGCATAGCATTTTACAACTTACTTTATTCATTTCACAATATATCAGGAAAATATTCCTATGTCAGTAAGTACAGATTTACCATATTCTAAAAATATTTGTAGCTTCCAGAGGAGGGGGTTCCCCACCCAGAGCAGGTTCTCTATGAATTTGGTGAGACAGAAGAAGAGTGAAGGCAAAAAGGGGTGAAGGGGGTTACCGCTTACTCTCACGGCGGTCACACGCAGCTCGACCCCGTGTCTGGTTCTGCCGCGCTCCCCAGGCCGGCTACAGGCTCTGCCCCCAGCAGGAGCCCAGTCCTCCAGGCAGCGGGTCCCAGCCTCCCCCCTCTCCCTCTCTAAGCTCCCTGCTCCCACCCTCAGGCAGGAACTCTGTGGGTGGGTCTCTGGTGAAAGGAGGGCGCCCGACCAATTACATACCAGGAACTGATGGGCGGAGAGAGTGGGTGTTTCTCCTCCCCCCTCCCCTTGGATGGTGCTCTGGAGACTGACCAGCAGCTCAGTCACCGGTAAACACCCCATAAATGTGCAATAGGCTCTTATTATTTACACAGTGGGCACTACTAAGGCCAGGCAGGAATCCTGATCAGAAAGTTCCATTTTCCCCAGAATTTTATTGTGAAAAATTTCAAAGATACATAAAAGTAGAGTGAATAGTATAACGAACCAAAATCATGAACTGAAATTCAACACAATCAATCCTGATTCATCTATGTCACCACCCATGCTTGGGTCATCATTTACCTGAAAATCTATCAGTGGGTGTCTCTACTGCAGGAGTGGCTGACAGAGGGCCAGATGAGTTCCCTGTCATGGCTACCTAAATCGGCCTTTGTTGTGTAAAAGGGCCATCGATGTTATGTACACTAACGGGGATGGCTGTGTTCCAAACTTTATTTATACAACAGGCTAATGGCCAAATTTGGCCCCAAGGCCATACTTCACCAACACCTACTCTAAAATCAACAAACCTTTTTCTTTAATATCCAACTTTTATCTTTAATACTAAAAAAAGTAAATAAAGGACTCTACTATCATCAGACTGAGAACTGTTAATAATTCCTTAATACTGTCAAATCTAGTCAGTGTTTGCTTTTGCCTGATTGTGTTACAATCTTGTAATTGAAATCAGAATCAAAATAAGGCCCAAATATTCCAATTGCTTGTTATGTCTTCCAAGTCTGTATAACCTACAATTTATTCCTCAGCTCTTCATTCCTCCTTAAAATATTTGTTGAAGAACCAGGATTCATTTGTCCTGTAAAGTTTTCCTAGTCTGGGTTTTGTTGATTATAACTTTGTAGAATCATTTCGCATGTTCCTCTGTCCCTTGTATTTCTTGTATATCAGTATGAGATCTAGAGATTTCACCAAATTTAGGTTAATTTTTTCTTTTTTGGCAGGACTGCTTTAAGAGGTACATGATGTCTGATGGTACATGATGTGTCTGTGATGTCCTTAGTCACTGATAGTCACTGCCTATTGATATCTTAAGTTTCCTGTTTATTCTTAAATTGCTTTAAAGAAAAAATTTCTATTTGGTTACTCTGAGATACAGATCATATAAGAAAAGCAAAATAGATCTCTGATCCTTTCCTTTATGTTGCTTGTTTTCAAAATAGTGAGATGGTGCCCTGAACTGGCAGATAACCGGAGATATCTATCCAGTGAAGGTTGTCCCTTTTGGTATCAGTATGAATCTATAGATTTAAACATTGCAATTATTATCCCTACTGATGCTGAAATTGCCTCATCTTTGATCAATGAGAACTTGTTCAGGTTAGGACTTCATACCTTTAACATAATTCTTGAGGTATTTAATTGCTTCTTTCTTCTAGTACGATAAAATTTCCAGGTTCATTTGTGTCCCAGACCCGGAAGTGAACACTTCTCTGGAAAGACCTGGTTCCTTTTAGTGACAGGTGATATTTAGAGAACATAATCTAGATTGTGGGGGTGCTTACTGCTCCTGGGGTTGATCATTGTTTCTAGGCATTTTTGGTGGATGGAGCTCAGAAATGTGTTTTGTTTTGTGGAAAAGAAAATACGCCATGTGTTTATATTGATTTTCAATTCAAATTCAGGGCTATAGGGTTTTTACAAAATCTCATCAATTTTACATTGGTATTTCCTTTCAACCATGCCAAATATCTCAATTCTCAACACCACCAGCATAATTTTTTTTCTGTAATAACACAGAAAAGTCTCCAAATAATCATATTAACACTACCATCAATGATACGATTGCTGAAAACAGTTTCATTCTTCGAGGTTTTATTATTTGATTGGGTGGTTTGGTTTGGTTCAATGTGGTTCATATTCTTTGGCTATATCTCCAGAAAGGATACACAGTCAAATTATTATGTTTTAAAGTCAATTGGAATAGTTTCTTTTTTTAAACTATGTCCTCCTTTGGAACAGATTCATTGCTTCATTTTACTTTCAATTTTTAGTGACTGCTTTTTTTCATTTATTTAGCTTTGTTTTAGAATTCTTCATACTATTTACATGATTCCAAAGTTAACTATACAAAATAAGGTACATCCAAAGAAGTCTAATCTCTATCTCTTCCCTTTACCCTATAGTTAAACATTGTTAATGCTTTATCTTTACATATTTTAAAAATATATAAGCCAACATGTATTTTTTTTATTTTCTCTAGGCAATATTTCCCCATAATTTGACTATGAAATTCCCTTCCTATGGAACACCCCAAAGGGTGACTATTGGACAAAAATCATTCGGAAAGTGCTATAATTCATAGAAGAAAAATAGTCTCTGAATGCTCAATGTGTATACATTAGCTGAAAATAATTTTTCTTGTCCACAAAGTGAAGGTGTCTCTTTATTTTTCAATTAATAAAGTCTCCTCCTTAATTCATCAACCCTGTCCAACAATAGGACTTCTGTGGCTCTTTTTCTAGGAACACGAACCATAGAATTTGATCGACAATTTGTAACTGTGATTGCTGCAAAGTCCTGCAACGTTGCAGTCTTGGACTCCACACACAGCCGGTTGGTTCTCCATTGGTATGACATTTTCTTTCTTTTATGCCAGTTTCTCTGAACAGGGTTACTTCCTGGCATCGTGAGCTGTCCTCAATCACCCATCATAAAATAAGCCAGGAAGCCATTTCCTCATTGTTTTGCCTCCATTCTCACCTTCCTTAGTATCACTAGTTAACATGAATGCCCAGGGCTCCCTCCTTGGCCACAGATCCAGGGCACGTCATACTGGAAGGAGGCCATGCAGCTGTCACGCTTGCAAAGGATGTGCTCTTTGTCCCCAAGGACTCCTCCTGGGTGCTTCCTTTATCTGTAGTTGAAAGGCTTCTCTCTTTGCTCCAAGCACTACTGGTGGTTAGTGGGTTTTGGACAGAAGGCAGAAAAAATTGACTTCTGACTGGTGATACATCAAGAGAAAATTAATAAGGGATTCTGAGCAGCACTAGTCGACCTGAATCCTGAATTCTTGCTGAGTGAGGGCTTTTAGGAACCGTGATGAAGAGATCAGATCAGCCCTGCTCCTTGCTTCCACTGGGCTCTTTAAACAGCACTGGGAAGTTTGGCCAATGTAACAACCCAGAAGAATGAGTACAAAGCTTAAATTGTGCCTCTAGAGAGCTTACTGAGATGGAGATGCATGTTTCATAAAAAATACTGCAGGTCTTTTCATTAAAGATCACAGAGGAGAGGCAAAGGTTTCATCCAAATCAGGGTTTGTAGCTTCTAGCATGTCCGCCAGCAAAACAAGGTCTTCGTTCTGCCTTGACTCCAGCTGCGTTCCTTCCGGGCTGCTCTTGCCCCTGCATGTGAACGTCTCTCTTCTGGAGGCCTTCGGCCACCTGGCCCTGAGGTGCGCCTTCTGTATACAGCGTGGGCAGCCTGCAGAGGCAGAGTGGTTCTTGGACCCGATGCCCTGTCACCTCTGCCTGCGCTTGCCTCATCCCTTGATTGTCCCTCTGGTTCTAAAAACCAACTGCTTTCTCTTTGGCCCCTTGCTACTCTTACACATGTGGAGGGCCCTGTTCTTTTGCTTTTCTAGTCTTTTATGCATGTAGAAGGCCCTGCCCATGCGCCTGAGGTGGAATTATATAGGTTCACATCAGAGCACCCCGACTGGGATCCCTAACTGGTGCTTCTCCAAGAATGGTCCACAGACCACCTGCACCAGAATCCCCTCTTCAAAGGATGGCTGTTAAAAAAACAAGTAAGGTCCCACTGCAGAGCTTCTGAATGAAGATCTCTTGTCAGAGGCCCAGAATCTGCCCTTTTAACAAACTCCCAAATGCTTCCTCCTGCATTAGACTGTGAGCCACTGACCCAGCCTCTCCTACTTAGAGTTCTGGCTGCTAAGCCTCACCTCAGTGATTCTCTTTCTCTAGAAGGCTTTTTCTATATTGGCAGAGTTTCCCCACCTGCCTCGCACATACAGGCTCATACTATTAAATACATTGCTGTAATTTTACTTTATCCCACACTCCCAAAGTCCTATGAACTTAACACATCATATCTCTGTAGTCCTTTTTAGTTCTCATCAAGAGAATTCCACTTAGAGGCATGAGAATATGAGTCCAAAGAATATGAGTCCAAAATCACCTTCTACCATTTTAAAGAAATAGAAAACTACACAACTGCTTTCATTTTACTTATTTTTAGTTTTCTTAAAAGATAATTGACTATTTAAAGCCAAATAATAACAATGAATTATGAGAATTCAATGCATGCAAAAGCAAAATCTATTAAAACAATAGCATAAAGGATAGGAAGTGGGAAGTACACATTGTTATTTTCTTATACCATATTTGAAGAAACATATTACTTAAAAGTACATTGTGGTAAGCGAAAAATGCACATTTTAAGACTTAAGCAGCAATTTAAAAGAAAACAGAGGAATAGCTAATATGCCAATAGCGGAGATAAAATAGAATCCTAAAATATAACCAATTACTCTAAAGATATAGCAGAAAAAGAACAATATGGGATAAAAAGAAAACAAATAGCGACACAGTAGACTTAATTCCAACCATATCAAAAATTATATCACAGACTCTAAACACTACCAACAAGCCAATATTGCCACAGTAGATTTAAATATCAAAAGTGAATTATATGTAGTCTACAAGATATTCACATATATACAAAGACATAAGTAGATTAAAAGTTAAAGAATAGGAAAAGATAAGCCATACAAACACTAACTCCCAAAAAATTGAATAGCTATATTAATATCAGAAAAGTAAATCTCAACAAGAAATACTACCAAGAATAAAGAGAAATTTTATATCAATCAAGGGGGTCAATTCATTAGGAAGTCATAACAATTCTTAATACATAAGCACCGAAGCACAAAGCTTCAAAAAACGTATAGCAGAACTGATACAAATGACAGGAGAAATGGACACATCAACTACAGGTGAAGATTCCTTCGCTCTCAGTAATTGATAAAACAGGCAGAGAGAAAACTGGTAGAGGTAAGGCCCACAGTGATGCAGCCACCAGAATGGAGAGTGACCAGACAGTTGTTCAGCGACCTTGATCTCCATCCCTGGGAGCTGGGCAGCATCTTCGAGTTTGATAGAAGCACTTTCTGCCCCTCTGCAAGTTCTGGAGGCAAAACGTTTATGGCAACACCTGAAGGCAGAGGAGAAAGACAGGCCCCTAACAACAATCCAGGGGGTATTCTTAGCCTCCTCTCCCAGCTCCCAAGGCAGCTTCTAGATGAGGCAACATAGCCCCTATGGCTTTGCAGGCAGGGAGCCCCGGGGCAGAGGAGGCAAGCAGGTAGAAGCCAAGATGATGAGGAGCAGCCACCTGCCAAGAAAGGCTGCTCCCAGGTCAGGATCGAGAGGTCCACCCTTCTTCCTCCTCCAGCCCCAACAACTCAGGAACTGCAAGATGTCCGGAGTTGAGAGAGTAATCGCCCCCAAAACAGTCCTCCAAACACACCCTCCTTTAAGTTGCTGTGGTGAGAAGACAGTGGGGAGCGGCCACATCCCCCTCCAGCACAGGGCCTCTGGGCTTTGCCCAGCGGGGAGAGGGACCAGCTCAGACTGAGGTCAGAGCAAAGCTTGCGGCTTGATACCGCAAGCGGCTGGAGACCTGTGGGGTTGGCTCTGAATGCTGCTGACATCGGAGGCAGTGGGGGGCACTCAACAGAGCACAGCGATGGGGCAGACATCAAACTGTTTCACGTTGATGTTCCACTGAGTCTCTAGTGTTTAACAAAATAAGACCGAGTATTACCATGGATAAAAATTTTTCAATTTTAAACATGTCTTTCAATATCAATGGCTTTTCATGATGTTGGTATGTATTGCATTATATGAGTTTTCCTTCCACTGTAGGTGACCACATGCAATTCAGACCGGCTTGTACACAAAAGAGAGCTTATTGGCTCACACAGCTGAGAGGCCGAGGGCACAGCTGGCTGCAGGCTCCTCAGTCCAGTGCCTCAGAGGACGCCTCTCACCACTTTGCTTTGCCTGTCCCCGAGAGTTGATGCCACTCTCCGCATGATGCTCCCCAGGGAACTGTGCTGGCTGCAGCGGCCCTGAGCCCCACACCTTCCCAGAATCAGCTGAAGGAAATGTACCTTCCTCACAAGCCCTGGCAAACTTCTGTATTTGCCTCATTGGCTCCAAGAGAGTTCTGTGCCATCTGTGAACCAATCACCCGGCCAGGGGGTAACATGCAATGATACCCTGAACGGAGGTGTGGCTGGGTAAGTGGCCCATCATATGGTGGAAATGAGGAAGATGTGGTCCCTAAAGAAGATCTGGATTATTGTAACCAGAAAAGGGGAACACGGGGTCCAGGTTGGAAACAAAATATGTCCACTACACCCATACATTTTTCAAGATCTTATTACATGCTGCCACAGCCTTCTCCAGTGGGAAAAAAAAAGGTACCAATGAACAATGGAATCAAAGTAAAAGTCTAGTATAGTGGTAATGTGTCTTAGATACCTATTGCCTCAGAAGATTGCCAAAATGGAGTTTTATCATTTTGATTCATTTCTGGTAATAAAATAGGTACTTAGGAGATTTTTTAAGCTCTCTTATTTTAGATGCGCTCAGGCATTCATTAGCAAAGCTGATCACCTACCCAGTGCTCAAATATTATATATAAACTTGGCCTAGAATTTTTCGAAGACATGCAGTAAGATTTTGTGAATGCTCTTTCCCCAGTTTCATCTTTCAGTACATTTCCACACTGATTAGTCTGTGAGTCCTGTTTTTAATTGTAGTAAAATACACAGAACAGAAAATTTGCCATCTGAACCGGTTTTAAGTGTACAATTCAGTCATGTCACAGACACACACATATCTGTGAAACCAATCTCCAGAGCTCTTCACCTTGCAAAACTGAAATTGTACACCCATGAAACAAGTCTTTATTCCCCCTCCCGCTAGCATTCAGCAGCCACCATTCTACTTTCTGTCTCTATGAATTTGTACGTTCTGGGCGCCTCCTACCGGTGGTATCACGCAGCACATGTCCTTTCGTGGCTGGATTACCTCACTTAGCACAACGTCTACAAGGGTCACCTGTGTTGTGACACGGTCGGCAGCTCCCTGTTTTTTGGGGCTGGATAACATTCCATTGTGTATGTATGCCGCATTTTGCTTATTCCTTCCTTTATCGATGGATATCTGATGTTGTTTCAACACCTTTCAACTACTGCGAATATGTTTCTGTGAACATGTGTATATACAAATCTCTCTCCATGCCTGTTTTCTTCACATTCCCACCAACAGTGCATAAGAGTTCCAGTTTCTCTGCACATCCTTGCCAACATTTGTTGTTTTCTATGTGTTCTTTTTTATAGTAGCCATCCCAGTAGGTGTGATCTGAGCGTTTGCTGTCCCAGAAAGAAGATGGAGAGTGTGAGTAGTGGCGTGTTGAAGGTGTGAAGAGGGAATTTCTGCCAAGAAAAGCAGACAGTGACAATCTCCCATGGGTGGCTGGTTTGGTCCTGTGCCACATCTACACGTACACTTTGAAAAAAGAAACACTCCAGTTCTTGTTCTCAAGAATCAGAACATTGTGGAGAAGTATGAGTTGTTTCCATTCGGAATTATATTCTTGGTGTTATTACCAAAAAACCAGACATTTCCTGGATATTAAAAGGAATGGCACGTCTTCACTTAAATGAGAGGAGCAAAGAGAGAATAAACAAGAAGGTAAATGGTAGGAAGTATACATACAGTGTGTAAGAGAAAGAAAGGGTAAAAAAACCAAGCTTCCTGTGAACAGGTGCAAACGCTTTACAGGCCACCAGCAATAAGGACAGCAGAAATGGCAGCAGAAACATCTGAAGAGAAGTGAACGGAGGATAATGGCCTTACTCATTGATTTATTGAGCTTGAACTGCATGTCATGTGCTGTTCAAGACACTCGCGACTACACCGTTAAATAAGACAAACAGATGGGGCCTTCAAGGAGCTTTAATTACAATGGCAGGAGACTGGTAACTAAACAAATACACACAGCACTGCAGACGGTGAGCTCGGTGGAGAATCGTACAGGGCAAGGTAGAAGGGGGCCTGTGGGTGGAGGTGGCATGTGTTCCTAGCTTACACAGAAAGGTGAGGAAAGATCCTCTATCACAGAGACTTTTGAACAGAGACCAGAAGGAAGAGAGGGATTGAAAGAAAGAAGGAAAATTATCTCTGTTCACAGATGACGTGATTTCACATGTAAAGGACCCCAAAGATTACACATAGACATACACACATAAACTATTAGAGCTAATAAATGAATCCATCAACATTTCAAAATACAGAATCAACACTCAAAAATTAGTTATTAGCAGTGGACAACTCAAAAATGAAACTAAGAAACAATCCCATCCATAATATCACCAAAAAAAAAAAAATTAGGAATGAATTTAACCAAGAAGGCAAAAGATTTGTACATTGAAAACTATAAAACATCACCAAAAGACATTTTAAAAATGTAAATAAGTGGAAAGACATCCTGTGGTCATAGATCGGAAGACTCAGTACTGCTAACATGACAAACGACCTGAAGTGTCCTGCAGAGTCAGTGTGATCCCTGTCAGATGTCCAGTGGTGTTTGCAGAAACAGAAAACCCATCCCAAAGTTTATGTGGAATCTCAAAAAACACCGACTCGCCAACTCAATCTTAAAAAGGAAAACCAAACTGGAGGACTCACATTTCTTGATTTCAAAACTTAGCACAAATCCATAGTAATCAAAACAGAACGGCATTGGTGTAAGGACAGATGCAGGGACCCATGGACTAGAACAGAGAGCCCAAAAATAAACTCTCACATACATAGTTAATCGATCACGTCATCAATTATTTGCCATGATTATTCAATGGAGAAAGTACAGTTTTTAAAAAAATCATGCTGGGATAATTGGATACCACATGCCAAAGGATGAAGTTCAACCCATATCTTATACTATATAGAAAAACTAACTGAAATGGATAAATGGATCAAACACCTAAATGTAAGAGCTAAAATTTTAAAACTCTTATAAGAAAACATAGAGGGAAAGCCTCAGGACATTGGATTTGGCAATGATTTCTTGAATATGACACCAAAAGCATAAGCAACAAAGGAAAATATTGATAAAAATCAGACTTCATCAAAATTTAAACATTTTTTGTATCAAAAGATGCTATCAACAGTGATAGAACAATGCACCGACTGGGAGAAAATATTTGTAAATTATGTATCTGATAAGTCAATGGCAAACAGAGTATATGAGGAACTTCTAAAATGCGACAGAAACAGAAACAAAAAATAATCCCATTCAAACATGGGCAAAGAATATGGATAGACATTTCTCTGAAACAGATATACAAATGGCAATAAACATATAAAAAGATGTCAACATCCTTAGTCATTAGAGAAATGCAAATCAAAACCACAAAGAGATATCACTTCACACCTATTAGAGCAGCTATTATGAAAAATTGGAAAATAACAAGTGTTGGGGAGGATGTGAAGAAATTGGGACCCCTGTGCACTGCTGGTGGCAACATAACATGGTACAGCCACTGCGGAGGGCAATTTGGTGGTATCTCGAAAAGTTTAACATACACTTACCGTATTATCCAGCATTCAATTCCTATATGTCCGAAAGAATCGAAAGCAGATACTCAAACAGATACTTTACACAAATTTTCATAGCAGCACTATTCACAATACCCAGAAGGTAGAAACAATGTAAATGTCCATCACAACAGACGTATGGATTAAAAAAATGTGGCATAACCACACAGTGAATATCGTCTAGGCATACAAAGAAATAAAACAGCACATGCTATAGCACGGATGGAACTTGAAGACATTATGCTGGTGAAATTAGCCAGACACAAAAGAATAAATCTACATGAGGGAGAATTATTCCACTTACATGAGATACATAGAAGCAGTAGATTCATAGACATGGAAAGCAGAGTAGAAGTTCGCTGGGGTGGAGGCAGTGGAGATGGACAGATACTGTCTGATGGATGCAGATTTTCTATTTGAGATGATAAACACTTTCTGGAGATAAATAGCGGTGGTGTTACAAAAACATGGTGAATGTACTTAATGCCATTTAATTTTCCACTTACCAATGGTGAGGATGGTAAATGCCGTGTTTTTATTTTACTACAATATATAAATAATTAAAATAAAATAAAGGGATCAGTCCAGGCAGAAGGGTGCGGGTTGGTGCCTCTTGCTGATACTGTAAAGGGCGTAAGTTTGGCTGTTCCCTGAGCGCCAGAGCAGTGCCTTGCTTGGAAGAGGGGAAACTGCTGGAGGGGCCGGTCGAGGTCGGCCTGCTCGCTGGGCCTGCAGACAGGGGGGGGGCATCTGAGCCTTCCTAGAGCAACAGGACCTGGGCAACAGCGGAGAACCAGCCACATCACCAAAATGCAGGGTCCAGGCAGCAGGTGCCCTCGCTGCATTCGTCATCTCATTACCAGCCCCTGACACAGAGCAGACACGCAAAAGTACTTGTTGAATGAGCGAATCAGTCGATCATATAGAGGAAGTGGTCTCAAATGGTATCATGACATATGATATAAGAACACATCTGTATGTATCAGAATCCCTGAAGGGTTTGTCAAACACAGATTGCCAGACCCAGAGCTCTTGATGCAATACACTGGGAAGACGGAGCCTGAGAATTGGCATTTCTCATGAATTCCCAGTGACGTCCATGCTGCTGGTCTGGGCCAGACACTGAGAGCCACCAATTTAGAAAGAATAATCACCACAGCTGAAGGAAGAGGCCGCTGCTCAGCTTTCTATGCAAATGTGTAAACCCCTAGATGCTTTTAAAAACCCAAGGCTGAGGAGTCCAAATATGATTGAGATTAGAATTCCTGCCACCCTGAGTGGGAGATGATGAAAGCCAAATTTAATCAGGTTTAAGAAAAAAAGGAAGGCAATATGGCTTTTATTGTATGTGACTGTTAACATGTTACTCAGTAAAACAGGTGGAAAGCCAGTTCCTGAGGAAAGTTAATCCTCAGTGAGACCCACATAGACAAAACAGGAATGGACTGAAATGCTGGGTCTGCTGCTCACTAGCTGTGTGACTTTGGTAAAATACCCACCCTTTCTGGATTTCAAATAGTGCACCTAGACAATAGCGGTGATAGTAGCAAACTCATGGGGTTAGCATAAGGATTAGATGAGTGGAGTAAGTAAAACTTAAATAAATTACCGGTATAACCATCTCTCTCTCTCCTGGACCAAACCCTCTGGCCAAGGCTGGAGGCAGGCCCACAGCCCACATTCCCATCCCTGCATTTGCCTGTACTTCTACCCTCACCAACAAAGACCGAGACGGCTCAAAATCAAGTGTGCCTATCGTCAGACCTGGTTGCTAATTGTACTCCATATTGCCATTATGGAATTTGACTATGTATTACTTAAATCCACGAAATATGAGTGCAAAAAAGAAAGAACATTATTGTTTCTATGAAAAATAACTTGAATGTTTCGGAAAGTCTCCATAAAAGCAAGTTGTTAAAATAAATTACTATCAGATTACATGCACGGGAGGCATCTCTAAATGGGTCGGGGGAAATAGCAAAAATCTAAAGCAACTCTGGACTGAGCTGCTCCCACATGCCTTTAAGTCTTTACTCCACTTTACAGGATTCTAAACTGGAACTCTTAGACGTTGGATCACAGACGTGGTTTATGCAAGAATAGTGATTTGGAACATGGGTCAGGCACCATCCTCGAAGAAGCGGCCTCAGCCTTAAATCGATAGATGAGCAAAGAAATGCAAAGATTCGTGTTTTAAACTAAAGCAAAAATGTTTCTCTGAGTATATGGCTTTGTGTGATTCCCCACTTCAGCTGACTTTTCAACAGACCAAATACCAGTCCGCGTGATGCTGGGTAAGAAGTGTGGCACTCTGTAAATGTCAGTTCCTTCTCCCAACACCCCCACCACCTCAAAAGTTCGATTTGCCATCACACCCAAATGCTATCCCTGCTAACTTTTCTACAGTAAATATGCACTACTGAGGTGTCCTGACGTTGCACCAAACCATGCCATTTGCAAAGAATTGTTGAGGCCCGGGACGTTTCCATTTTGCACATTCAAGAAGCCACCCCTCAACAACTGAGCAGAGTCCAGGGAGGCCTGGGAGGGTGGCAGAGCAGGCAGCACCCATGAATAGTCATCCAGCCTTTAATAAAGATGAGAACACCTAGCCTCTGCAGGGCGCTCTAATGATGTCAAGCCCTTCGAAGATGTAGGTTAATCGGCTGGCACCCCTCTGAGCGGGGTCAGTGTTGTTCTTTCCAACCTAGAAGGTTGGGGAGTGGAGCACAGGAAGGTGAATTGACTTGCTGAAGTCAGCCCTGCGAGTTCATGAAAGAGATGGAGGGAGACGGTGCGTTGCCGAGGTTGCCGGCTCTCTGTCCTGGTTCCTGGTTTTTCGGTTCAGTTCCTTTCCCGAGAGCTTATGTGCATTTTCTGAGCACAATAACACTTTGCTATAAAATGCATGTGTGTGTGTGTGTGTGTGTGTGCGCACACACATGTGCATATGCATACGTATCTGCCCCCTCAGTGAGAAAGCCTGGGAAAGGAGTTGTGTGGGCCACGTTTCATCACAAGCCATTTTATTTTTTTTATTTTTTATTTTTTATTAAGGGGTGATTGATACACTCTTATGAACGATTCACATGGAAAAACAATGTGGTTATTACATTTACCCATATTAACAAGTCCCCACCTATACCCCAATGCAGTCACTGTCCATCAGTGCAGCAAGTTGCCAGAGATCCACTATGTCCCTTCTCTGTGATACACTGTTCTCCCCGTGATCCCCCACACCATGTGTACTAAACATAATATCCCTCAATCCCCTTCTCCCTCCTTCCCCACCCACCCTACCACACCCCTCCCCTTTGATAACCACTAGTTCATTCTTGGAGTCTCTGAGTCTGCTGCTATTTTGTTCCTTGAGTTTTGCTTCATCGTTATACTCCACAAATGAGGGAAGCCTCATTTTTGTCTTTCTCTGCCTGGCTTATTTCACTGAGCATAATGTCCTTCAGCTCCATCCATGTTGCTACAAATGGTAGGATTTGTTTCTTTCTTGTGACTGAATAATATTCCATTGTGTGTATGTACCACCTCTTCTTTATCCATTCATCTACTGATGGACACTTAGGTTGTTGTTTCCATATCTTGGCTACTCTAAAAAGTGCTGTGATAAGCATAGGGGTACATATGTCTTTTTGAATCTGAGAAGTTGTATTCTTTGGGTAAATTCCAAGGAGTGGGATTCTAGGGTCAAATGGTATTTCTATTTTTAGTTTTTTGAGGAACCTCCATACTGCTTTCCACCATGGGTGAACTAGTTTACATTCCCCACCCACAGTGTACGAGGGTTCCCCTTTCTCCGCACCCTCCCCGGCATTTGTTGTTCTTAGTCTTTTCTACGCTGGCCATCCTTACCACCACAAGCCATTTTCTCTGGTACCTCAATTAGCTGGAAGAAGCTGAGCCCTCACCCAGCCTTCTGGACTCACGGATACCTTGCTTCCCAGAGAAATAACCAGATGCCAGGGCCACTGAAACATGCCAGCCACTCTTTCCCCTGCCACAGTTGGGACACTAAGTTATTTGCACAGTGTGAGGCTTTTTCTTTTTTGAGGAAATGCTATACAAACAGCTCAGTTTGAAGAGTGAGGACAGGTTGGCCCCAGGCAGCAGATGAAGAGGGAAGACCGAGGAGAGCTGTCGCCTCCTCCATAGCCCATTCTAAGAGCCGGTGAGCCCGGCGTTCACTCACCCATGAGTGGCTATCAGGTGGCTGCCATGCCCTGAGCACCGGTGCAGGCTCTGGACGCCAGTGCTCAGGAAGGAGCGCCCTGGAGCCAGAGGCAGCAGAAGGAAGGGAGAAGGATCAGCCTGGAGAACAAACGAGGGGATTGAAGGTGACACCCGCCCTGGCGCGGCTGCGAGGCAAGTGGCTGTGTGTGTCCCCGGGGGTCAGGGCCGCTTCCTGCTTCCCTTCCCAAACTGCCGGGTCCACCGAGGGTGACTGCCTTGCCCCATGAGGATGGCAGGGGTCAGTGTCACACACAACCAGCAGGAACATAAAACTCCCTCATTCTGGTCTTGGTAGACCAGGAGATTGGCAATGAACTTCAACTATTTTGTTTCTCAATTAACTCTGATTTTCTAGGCCACACGTGGGCGTAGAAACCCATCACCGGGTCCCTATGCACTTGTAACTTGAGATGGATTTGAAAAGCCATATAGCTATCATCAGAAAAGACGAGAAATAACAAATGCTGGTGTAGATATGGAGAAAGGGAACCCTTGTGCACTGTTGGTGGGAATGTAAATTGGTGCAGCCACTATGGAAAACAGTATAGAGGGTCCTCAAAAAATTAAAAATAGAACTCCCATATGATCCAGCAATTCTACTTCTGGGAATATATCCAAAGGAAATAAAAACACTAACTCAAAAAAACACCTGTACCCCAAGTTCATAGCAGCATTATCAGCAACAGCCAATACATGGAAACAACCTAAGGGGATAAAGAAAATATATATGGAATGGAATACTATTTAGCTGGGCAAAAAGAAGGCAATCCTGCCATTTGCAACAACACAGATGGGCCTTAAAAGCACTATACTAGAGAACTTTGGCAAGATGGCGGTGTGAGTAGAGCAGTGGAAATCTCCTCCCAAAAACACATAGAGCTATGAAAATATAACAAAGAAAAATCTTCCTAAAATAGAGACCACAGGACACAGGACAACATCCAGACCACATCCACACCTGCAAGAACCCAGCGCCTTGCGAAGGGGGTAAGATACAAGCCCCGGCCCGGCGGGACCCGAGCGCCCCTCCCCCCGGCTCCTGGCGGGTGGAGAGAAACCGGAGCGGTTTTTTTTTTTTTTGGCGAGCGCTTTTTGGAAGCCTTAGAGGGACGGGCCCCCGTTGCTGGGGAGGCAGGGTGGCGGGACCGGTGAGCAGGTGCCTGGGAACGGCGCCGGAGGACAAAGAATATCCCGCGTTTCTCCCTGCGGGACCGGCGGGCGGGTGCCTGAGACCGGTGCCTGAGGACGGAGGAGGTCGCGCGTTTTTCCCCTTTTTTTTTTTTTTTCTCTCTTTTTGGCGAGCGCTTTTTGGAAGCCTTGAAGGGACGGGGACCCCAGTGCTAGGGAGGCAGGGTGGCGGGACTGGTGAGCGGGTGCCTGGGACCGGCACCTGAGGACAAAGAATATCCCACGTTTTTCCCTGCGGGACCGGTGGGCGGGTGCCTGAGACCGGCACTTGAGGACAGAGGAAATTGCGCGTTTTTCCCCTTTTTTTTTCTCTTTTCTGCGAGTGCTTTTTAGAAGCCTAAAAGGGACAGGGACCCCGGTGCTAGGGAGGCAGGGCGGCGGGACTGGTGAGCGGGTGCCTGGGACCGGCACCTGAGGACAAAGAATATCCCGTGTTTTTCCCTGTGGGACCGGTGGGTGGGTGCCTGAGACCGGCACCTGAGGACGGAAGAAATTGCGCGTTTTTCCCCTTTTTTTCTCTCTTTTTGGCGAGTGCTTTTTGGAAGCCTTGAAGGGACAGGGACCCCGGTGCTAGGGAGGCAGGGCAGCGGGACTGGTGAGCGGGTGCCTGGGACCAGTGCCTGAGGACAAAGAATATCGAGCGTTCCTTCCCTGCGGGACCGGTGGGTGGGTGCTTTTTGGAAGCCTTGAAAGGACAGGGACCCTGGTGCTAGGGAGACAGGGCAGCAGGACCAGTGAGCGGGTGCCTGGGACCGGCACCTGAGGACAAAAAAAAAAAAAAATCGCTTGTTTTTTCCTTTTTTTTTTTTTTTTCTTTCTTTCTGTTCCCTCTCTCATTGTTGCTGTTGTTGTTTTGGTTTGGACAGTGCTTTTTGGAAGTCTTAAAGGGGCAGGACAGGTCACTTAGACCAGAGGCAGGGAATCTGGGGATCTCTGGGCACTCTAACCCCCTGGGCAGCAGGGAGCACAGAGGCCCCTTATGGAGATAAATAGCCTCCTGGCCGCTCCCCCTCCAACGGGGCTCTACCATTTTGGAGGAACAGCCCCAGCCAGGCCAAGCCCACAGCAACAGCGGAGATAAACCCCAAAGCAACTGGGCAGGAAGCAGAAGCCCTGTCTGCACACAGCTGCCCAGCACAAGCAACTAGAGGTCGCTATTCTCCCAGGAAAAGGCTACAAACCAACAAGAAGGGAAGCTCTTCCAGCGGTCACTTGTACCAGCTCTGCAAACTATCTCTATCACCATGAAAAGGCAAAACTACAGGCAGACAAAGATCACAGAGACAACACCTGAGAAGGAGACAGACCTAACTAGTCCTCCTGAAAAAGAATTCAAAATAAAAATCATGAACATGCTGACAGAGATGCAGAAAAAAATGCAAGAGCAATGGGATGAGATGCAGAGAAAAATGCAAGAGCAGTGGGATGAGATGCAGAGAAAAATGCAAGAGCAGTGGGATGAAGTCCGGAAGGAGATCACAGATGTCAGGAAAGAGATCACAGAAGTGAAACAATCCCTGGAAGGATTTATAAGCATAGTGGATAAGATGCAAGAGGCCATTGAAGGAATAGAAGCCAGAGAACAGGAACGTATAGAAGCTGACATAGAGAGAGATAAAAGGATCTCCAGGAATGAAACAACACTAAGAGAAATATGTGACCAATACAAAAGGAAAAACATTCGTATTATAGGGATACCAGAAGAGGAAGAAAGAGGAAAAGGGATAGAAAGTGTCTTTGAAGAAATAATTGCTGAAAACTTCCCCAAACTGGGGGAGGAAATAATTGAACAGACCATGGAATTACACAGAACCCCCAACAGAAAGGATCCAAGGAGGACAACACCAAGACACATAATAATTAAAATGGCAAGGATCAAGGACAAGGAAAGAGTTTTAAAGGCAGCTAGAGAGAAAAAGGTCACCTATAAAGGAAAACCAATCAGGCTAACATCAGACTTCTCAACAGAAACCCTACAGGCCAGAAGAGAATGGCATGATATACTTAATGCAATGAAACAGAAGGGCCTTGAACCAAGGATACTGTATCCAGCACGACTATCATTTAAATATGATGGTGGGATCAAACAATTCCCAGACAAGCAAAAGCTGAGGGAATTTGCTTCCCACAAACCATCTCTACAGGGCATCCTACAGGGACTGCTCTAGATGGGAGCATCCCTAAAAAGAGCACAGAACAAAACACACAACATATGAAGAATGGAGGAGGAGGAATAAGAAGGGAGAGAAGAAAAGAATCTCCAGACAGTGTATATAACAGCTCAATAAGCGAGCTAAGTTAGGCAGTAAGATACTAAAGAAGCTAACCTTGAACCTTTGGTAACCACGAATCTAAAGCCTGCAATGGCAATAAGTACATATCTTTCAATAGTCACCCTAAATGTAAATGGACTTAATGCACCAATCAAAAGACATAGAGTACTAGAATGGATGAAAAAGCAAGACCCATCTATATGCTGCTTACAAGAAACTCACCTTAAACCCAAAAGCACTATACTAGGTGGAACAAATCAAATAAAGACAAATACTGTATGATCTCTGTAGATGTGGAACATATAAAAGTCAAACTTACAGAAACACAGAGTAGGTTGGTGGTTATGAAGGGCTGGGTGCTGGGGGAAATGGGGGTGTCAGTCAGTGGGTACAAACTTCTAGCTATAAGATGAATAAGTTCTGGAGATCTAATGTACTGCACAACCAGCAGGAACATAAAACTCCTAAGAGAGTAGATCTAAATGTTTTCACCACATACACAAAAAAGGTAACTATGTGAGGTGATGCAGGTGTTACCTAACTTTTTGGAAAACATTTCACAATATATTCACTCATCAAATCAGCACATTGTACACCTTGAACTTCCGCAATGCTATTTATCAATTATATCTCAATAAAGCTGGGAGAAAGCAGAGTCAGCCATACGGCAGGGAGGCTGACATTGACAAATGTGTCTTCGCTTACTCTTTGGAAAGTAACATAGTTTGCAGGTGGCATTGTGAAGTTAAAGAAACACTGACTGTTCTTAGGTTCAAGACCAGAAATCCCAGCTGTGGGCCAGTCACTTCAGGACACTCAGTCACCCCAGTTTATTTGTTATCCCCATATACTTAGGGTGTGCATTTCAGAAGGTTTACTGAGCCCTTGGTTTCTGGGTCTCTGCTTCTCAGGAGAACTGACAGTAGTTACTTCTTTTCCAGCCTTTGCCAAAAAAGTGACTGTTAGAACCTCTGCATTTGCTTCATTAAGTTACCAGAACCAATTTCGAAACTCTGCTCTGGACAGAAAGCTAGCAGGGGGTAAGGTGTAAGGCAGTCACCCACATTCACTCCTGTCCCATTCATTTAAGGGGAAGACAGCCCCGGGAGGAAGGCCCCCCCAGAACCCCCTTCAGGGTCGAGGCTTCAGGAGGTTGGCTGCTGAGAGACCCGCCTGATTCCCCACTTTGAGAATGACCCTTTATGGAAGGCCCCTGTCACGCCTCCTCCCTGGGAACCGCCTTGCCCCGTGGAGCCCAAAGCCCAGTCCCCTGGACTCAGGTAAGACAGCTCCGAGGGAGTCCCTGTGAGATGCGCTGAGGTCTTTGTGAGGACCACTCCCCTCCCTCTCAGGAGCACCCTCCCACTGCACCCCCGCCCAGTCTCCCGCAAGGGACTTATGGCAGCCACCCACCCACACCACGTACAGGCCTGTCCTCCACAGGGTCCGGTGCAAATGCTTTAGAATGACAGCAGGAAAACGTCCTCCCACACGTTTCAGTAAAAGGATGGCTGACCACTTTCCACATGAGCTTGGGGTGTGTGTGGGGAGGCTTTAACCCATTCCAGAAGAACTGAGAACAGACCAGCTGATGTCCTACATGGTACTCCGCATGAGATCAGGTGAGGCGGGCTCATGAAGACCTGCTCACGGCTCTCTCCTGAGAGCAAAGCTGCTGTGGGGCCGGCATAGAAAACAACGAATCCTACTTGAGTTCAAACATCTTATGTGAGCTGAACGAGCCATTAATTAATAAGTCTATTTCTTTTCCCCATCCATTATTCCCATAATTTCTTCTACTGGTGGCATCAATTGTTATTCTGTACAATTCCCCAACTGACAGCACAAATGCAAATTTGCAGAGAGCATCACAGAGAGGGGGCACACTGGGTCTGGGGACGTCAACGTCTGTTTCTGTGCAGATGCTTCTTTTGCTCGGAAGCGCATCACAGTTTTGCTCATGCGAGGAGCAGCGGTCTGGAGAGATGCCAGCAAAAAAACCCAAAGGCACTGAAAATCCTCACTGATCTAAATGAGTGTGGTTTACATTTGGCAGCGTTAGGGAAATCGTGTATTTTTAAATGAGATGACCTGAAGCATTGCACATAAAAGGAGAGGACTCTCTTTGCAGATGTGCATGTGTACTGCTGAGGTCCTGGTGATGGATGCTAGATGCTTACAATTACACACATCAATAGCTCTTTTGAATCGACCTGGTTATTTGCAAACGGGGTTACTGACTGTCGCTCTTATTTGCACTATTGCCAAAAGAGATGCACCACTTTCCCATAGTGCATTTCTTATTTATGCCTCTGGTTGCAATCTTGGATTTCTTCCATGCTGTGCTGAACAATGAAGGAGGACGTTGGAAGGCTGCATCAGCTGGAGGGTTCTAAGAATTTTGCAGAGCTCAGGCCAGTCTTCAAGGGGCTATATCAGATCCACCAAAGCCACGGGAGACCGAGTCATGAAGGAGAACGCCACTAATGTACAGCTGAGCGAGACAATGTGTGAGGTGGAGGAAAATAGGCATTTGTACAGACAGACACATGCAGATATGCTATGAAGGACACTTCCTCACTAAAGAGCCGTCTGAAGCAGTAATTGGAAGTTTGAGCAGAGAATCAGAGCCAAGGGAGCTTCAGAGGTTATTCTATCCAGTCTGGGGAAGACTACGGAGAATGGTGTCAGTGCTACCCTAGAGTTTCCTGTCCAAGTACTAAGACTTTCATCCCTTCTGAGTTCAGTCTCTTTGTCTCCCCATTAGACAGTGCTAGATAAACACAAACTCTTCTTTCTCTCTGCTCCACAGGAACTACCACTCTGCAGTTGGCATTTACTATAAAAATGTTGCAGTTACAAGATTACTGTTTATCTTGTAAGAACTTTGAATGGTGACATTTTCTGTCCTTGTCCCCCACTTGCAGGCATTCACCAGTGTGATGGCTCTCCATGCTCTCTGACACCCAGATTATTTTTCTAAACTGTGACCCATATGGTGGTCTTTAGCATTAGAAAGTACTATGAGAACTCATGTGGATGAGACAAGATGTAGAAAGGTCCAGCAGGGTTAAAATGAGAAAGGATGGTGGAGGGAAGCAGAACTGACACATCGGTGGATACGGAAAATGAGTCAGGATTCACACTCACACGTGAGAGGGATTTGGAAGACAGAGTGAAGAATAGAGTGAAGAAATCCTTGGCTTAGGGCAAAGGTAGCCAACCTGCTGGTTGTGATTCCTCTGCCCAGGGCCTCCAACCCCAGAATTCCATCTTCTGTTACAGTAGATTCCCAGGGATTTTTTTTCAGAAGACAGTTCAGACCCATGCACATTTTAGCCCCAAAGAACTGGGCTGTGAAAACTCTTCTAACGCCTCTAGATTAAAGACAAATCGCTGGTCCCTTTAGTCCTTTCCTCAGTAAAGAGTCCTTGTTTCTCCGTGGCTTTCTAAAGATAATGAGAAGAGAGGCAGCACTTCCGGAATGGCACAGCAGTGACCTCCAAGATTCCAAGCAACTAGAACACTGGCAAAAACTTAATCAAGGTCAATGTGTCAGAATTCTAGAAATTAACGGAAGCCTTGGAACAATCTAATGAATATCAGTAAGAACTGAAAATCAGTAAGAACAATGTGCTTCATAAGATTTTTAACTTGTCCTAATTCCCCTCCCATCTTCTCAGCTCCACAATAGCCTTGAAAACCAATAGCCTCATAATTCAGTAGCTGTGAAAAAGAGCAGCAGCCTAACATCCACGGGAGGGGGCAGAATGGTTTTGAAGTTCCCCTAAAGCCCTATCCCCAGAGACTTATCACCATTTAAACAGTCTGACAGCTCACCGAAAAGCTCCATTCTTGGGACTTATCTTTATTTGACTTGACTCCGAGCTTTGTACAGGCAGTCCTATTCGCCGAAACAATCAACATCACTTGTTTAAAATCTCAGCTACCTGAGGCAGCATTACCAGCTGAGGAGAACAACAGTCTGACTAAAAAACTTAGAAGGAAAAACTGGAGAATAAATTATCTATAGGAGGTACTGAAAATTTCCAACATAGTCCTGGGAATCTAGAAGGACACACACATGTACAGGGCTATACCTAAGAAATCTCTAAGAAAGCCCTAATTTCTTCCTTCTGGTCGATCTTCATGCTTTTCACAAGCAAGAAGTAAAGGCTAACAGAGGTTGTAAACTGCCTGCTAGTTGCTTTGATGGCATACCTCAATACACACACAGAGAACACACAAAAACACACACTTGGCAAAGGCTGGGAGTCATATTGCTCCAAAGCATTTAAAGTTATCTCTCTCCAATCATTCTCTGATCATTAAGCTAACCAAGCACAGATTTCAATGGCTACCCACAACAAAAAATACAGGTTTTACAGATTTATTTCAGGTAAATTGCTAAACAAACATCAACAAAAATGAACAGAAATGATAAACCCTGCAAAACAGGGGGCATCTTATACACCACATTAGATTACTTAATGTCCAGTTTCAAAGAAAAAATTGAAAGACATGCACATAAACAAGAAAGTGGGGCCCATGTATAGTTAAAATAAGCAGTCACTATAAAGCATCCTTGAGGAAGCCCAAATATTGGAATTACTAGAAAAAGATCTTAGACAACCTATTATAAAAAAGGTCTTAGATGACCTATTATAAATCAAAGAACTATATGAAACTATGCCTGATAATTAAAGGAAATCATGAGAATGATGTCTCACTGAGTAAAGACTATCTACAAATAGATAAACTGTGTTTTTAAAAAAGGAACTAAAGAGAAGTCCTTGAGTTGAAAAGTACAAAAGTTGACCTGAAAGAAATCACTAGAGGGGCTCAAAGGTAAATTTTAACTGGCAGAAGAAAGAATCCGCAAACTTGAAAGCAGGCCAGTTGATATTATTCAATCTGAGAAAGAAACAGAAAGAAAAATTAATGAAGAAAAGTGAATAGAGTCCGTGAGACATCACCAAGCATACTAACACACATATGAAAGAAGAGAAAGAGAAGAATGAATACTTGAAGAAATAATGTCCACATACTTCTCAAATTTGATGGAAAGAATTGATTAATATTTTAAAGCTCTGTAAACTCCAAGTAGGATCTATCAAAGAGAGTTATACCACAACCACACCACAGTCAAGCAGTCAAAAGACAAGATAGAGAATCTTAAAAGCAGCAAGTGAGAAGCAACTCATTATATACAAAGAACGTCCTATTAGATTAACTGGTGAAATATCAAAAAACATGGAGGCCAGAAGGTACTAGGATGATATATTCAAAATGCTGAAAGAAAAAAACTATCAATTAAAAATGTTATATCAAGCAAAACTATCCTTCAAAAACAAAGGAGAAAGTAAAATGTTTCCAGAAAAACGGTAACTGAATTAATCACTAGTGAGACTGACCTTACAAGAAATACTGATGGGAGTCCTTCAGGCTGAAATGCAAGGATACTAGACAATAACTTGTGTCCACGTGAAGAAATAAAGGACACCAATAATAGTAACTATGTAGGTAAATATGACAATGTGAATGTATTCTGTTTGTAACCATTTTTTCTCCAGATTTAAAAGACAACTACATAAGGCAATAATTATAAAACTGTGTTGATGGGCTTATATATATAATAGCACAAAATAATAAGAGTATAAAATAGTACAATGATAGTACAAAAGGTGGGGAGAACACAAAAGTATACTGAAGGAAAATTTCTGTGGATCATTGAAATTAAGCTAGTTTTAATATGAAATGTATTGTTTAAGATGTTAATTATAATCCCCAGAGAAACCAGTAAGAAAATAACTTAAAAATATAGTAAAAGAAATGACAATGAAATAAGAATTTAAAAATAGAACTACCATACAACCCAGCAATTTCACCTCTGGGTTGTTTGTGCAAAGAAAAGGAAAATACCAATCTGAAGGTATACATGCACCCTGTGTCCATTTTGGGAGTATTTACAATAGCCAAGATATAGAAATAACCTAAGTACCATCAATAGATGATTGGATAAAGAAGATGTAGTATATATAAACAACGGAATATTAGCCGTAAGAAAGAATTCAGTCTTGCCATTTGCAATATGGAGGGATCTCGAGGTTTCATATTATGCTACGGAAATAAGTCAAGACACAATAGATTGAAAATAAAAGGATGAGAAAGAGATAGCATATATATATATATATATATATATGCAGTACCCAAAACCGAGCTGCAGTGGCAATACATACAAAATAGTCTAAGACATAAATTGCTATTAGAAGCTATGAAGTATATTTTATAATAAGAGGTGCAATCTATCAGGAAAGTACATGAAGTACTTCATGTATTTGTGGCTCTTTTTTTAGTGCATGCAGGTTTGTAATTGTTATAGTGACAAAACTGGAAAGAGAAACAGAGAATTCAACAGTGATCATTGGAGAGTTCAATACCCTATGTTCAATAATGGATAGAAAAAGTAGGCAGAATATCATCAAAGAAATAAAGAGGATAAGAAAATATGTTTCTTCCCTGCTGGAGGACATTCTGTGTGCACTTTATCACACACAATGCACGAGATTAAAGAGAAAGAAATGGTCCAGAGCTGACAACAAAAAAAGGGGTTTCCCCCAAAAGAGTGCCTCCCTTGGAAGGAGCAAAAGCTGCTAGTCTCTATTTCTACTGGAGAAGTCTGCCAGTCCCCAGCAACTGGCCCAGTCACTGGTCCTTGGTCTACATCAGCACTTCTCATTAGGAGGAGGAGTTGGGGGGGTGGAGGTGGGGTTCTTGACCTTCCCTTAAAAATCAGAGAATATGTTGTCCTCACCTTCCTAAACAAAGTTAACTACCTGTTATTTAGAGAGGTGGGTACACAAAAAATGGCACCCACCTCTCAGCACTGGAAAATGTCATTACAGAATCACCCATCTGGGGAGCGGGGAATCCTGAAAGTGCTCACCTTTAATTTAGAACCATTGGCATGATATGCATATATATACATAGAAAATAAATGTATGAAGAAGAGAATATAAAAACTTAATCAGATACCAATAGAAGAACATTTAAAGAATTGTAAAGTAATTTAAAGAAAAATACACAGTTTATTAACCATTAAAAATTGAATAATTTTGTCTCATTTGAGGAGATCTATACTTATCCTACCTGCAAATACCTGAAAAATATCTGGTGCTTTTCTTCTCTTGAAGATGAGAAACATTTTGCTGTCACTGGGCAAGCAGTGGTGGACTGATTTAAATTCAGCAATCCACTCGGAAATGCATTGCTATATACATTAAAGCTGAGCTTCTGGTACCTTGTAATTTATTGCTTAATTCCTTCAATCAAGTCCATCTAAGGACCTTATTAGGTTTCTAGAGAAGTTTAGTTACTTTTGCTGGTGGCCTTCTACAATAGTGCTTAGTTAATCTCCACAATACTCAAATGAGATTATATGAGAATTATTCTATTTTTATAGAAGATTTGGTGTCATAATTCTCATACAAGAGTGTATGTCAAATCCCGAATCAAACTTATTGTTAGAAGTAGAGATTCTTGGGCTCTGTTCCCCAGAAAACTTTGATTCAACAGGTCTGACCGAGCCTTAGTACCCTGTGCTTTAAATAAGCAGTCCTGATGAGGATGGTTCAGAATCACATTTTGAAAAACACTGTCTTAATCTACAGAAATCTAGACATAGAAATCTTTCATTTTCAAAAATATTGTAGACTGTCTACCTTGACTTCAACCCTATAAAATTTTTCTTATGTTACATTGTAAAATAGCTTCAGTGCTGGATAATGCATTGGACAACTTTTGAACCCAATAAATGTAGGAGGAAACTAAGGAATACCTAAATGACACCTCAGGAAAGTGAGAACTAAATAGTAGGGGAGGGGTGGGGGCCAGTTTTCACCTTGAAATCATTTACTAGACCCATTAGTCTTTTTATTTTTACACCCTCACAGAAATACAAGATACAGAGACAAAGACAAGAAAACAAACCTTTCCTGAAGAAATCCACCTTCAACAGAAGACTCAAAGAATTTCCACAGATAAGATTGCAATAACTGTGATTTCACAAATAAAAATATCATTTAATTCCAAGGAAATAAGTCTCCATGAGCTAGATCCAGGAGAAGCAGCAAACAGAAGAATCTGATCCACAGGGAAATGCTGAAATTGGAATTATTAGACATATTTAAAGTACACACATAATATGTTTAAAGTATAAAAATTTTATATGACCAAGATTTTAAACATTTTAAAATATAATGATTGAAATGTAAAGGTCTATGTTGGATTTACCAGCAGATGAGATACAGAAGAAGAGAGAATTATAGACTGGAAAATAAATCTGAAGAAATTACGTATAAGGAGGTGTAAAGAACAAGAGAAGGTTTGGAAGACTGAGAGAAAGGAGAAAATAGTAAGATGACCTAACAAAATGTAAATGAGCAAACTGTGTTCTAATAAATCTTTATATACTGAAGCCATTGGTGAGTCGGATTTGGTCTGCACTCTGAGGCTTGTTAACTCCTGACATAGACAAAAAGATCTTAAAGTCAACTAGAGAGGGAGAACAGATTACCTACAAAGAAATGCCAATTCAATTTGTATTTGACCTCTCAATAGCAAAAATAAAGACAATGGAATAATGCCATCAATGTGCTGAAGGAAAAACAACCAACCTAAAATGGTATCAGTCAAAATAACTCTCATGGACAGAGAATGGGAAAAAAAGCAATTTCTTAGAAACATAAATTGAGGTTAGCTACAAACACGCCCTTACTTCAGAAACAAATTCCAAAGGATGTATTTCCAGCACCAGCAAAGTGATCCCAGATGGGACATCTAAAAATAAAGGAAAGGAAGACAAAAATTGTGAGAAGCAAAATGGAAGAAAAATAAATGAGGAATGACACGATGATATCGATGAGATTTGTTTTATGGCCCAGAATATAATTTACCTCAATGAAATCTCCTGGGCAATTGAAAAGAATGCATATACTGCTCTTACTAGATGGTGTTTTCTCTAATGCCAATCAGGTCAAATCTTTGGTTATTGCATTATCTATTGCTATGTGACAAATTACCATTTTTTCATAAAGTTTCTGAGAGTTGGGAATCTGGGTGTGGCTTAGCTGGGTAGCACTGCCTCAGTGTCTGTCCTGGGGTTAGAGTCAAGCTATTGCCCAGAACTACATTTTCTGAAGACTTGACTGGAGCTAAAGGGTCCATTTCTAAGCTCCGTCAAATGGCTGTTGGCAGGAGGCCTCAGTTACTTGCCATGCAGGTGTCTCTGCAGGGCTGTTTACCCAATGGCTCCCACCAGACTGAGAAATCCGAGAGAGGTAACATGAGTGTGCAAGACAGAAGTCACAGTCTTTAATAACCTGATCTTAAAAGTGATACCCCATTACCTCTGCCCTACGATACAGGTCTCAGATCAACGCTGCAACAATGAGGGGCTGCACTTTGAATACCAGAAGGTGGGGACCAGATTCCACAATTGTGTTGTTCAACTTTCTTTATCCTTACTGATTTTGTGTGGTCTACCAGTTCTATCAGTCACTGAGAGAGGGATGCTGGCATAATTGTCAGTATGTCTGCTTCTCCTTTCAGCTCTATCATTTTTTTGCTTTATGTATTTCAGAGCTCTTTTTAGATGCACACACATTTAGGACTGTTACATCTTCTGAAGGTGCTGACCCCTTTATCATTATAAGAAAGCTTTCCTTAAGTCCTGTGAAATTCTTGGCCTGGAAACTGACTTTGTCATGATCTGATAACCACTGTTGCTTTCCTTTGCTTGCTGTTCTCATCCACTTGCATCATACATACATCTTGATATTTAAAATGGGGTTATCCCAACTGACTGGCTTATGATCCCCCGCCCCTATTTTCTTTTTTTGTGCTGCCATTTCTGCAGTTCTCTGGGCCAGAAAATGTTCTCCACCTTTAAGGGATTCTGGGATTACAGTGGGGGCCCACCAGGATGATCCAGACAGATCTCCCATCTCAGTGCCCTTCACTCTGAGCATCTTTGTCTCTGCAAAGGGCTTTTTCCATAACTGATAGTCTCACCTTTTGATCTCTCTGAGGTGTGAAGAAAAGGCGGTGCAGCCACAGCCTCAGTTTACCGGCACTGAGAGTTCACCAACCTCAGCTAGGAAGGTCTTTAGAAAGTTTTAATTTTGCAGAGTATCTGGATTTTTCTCATTGACAGAGGAGCTCTTGCAACGTTCTGCATCCTAAGCAACGGTGGGAACTCTACTTACTATTTCATAAAATCATTCTTTAAAGAAATGGAGGAAAAATGAAGAACTGACATTATTGATTGTTAGGTGAGCCAGGTAAGTGCTAATCACGTAATGGAGAGGCTGGTTACAAGACATCCAAATACACAGGAGAAACATGAGACCGGTGGTAGGTTTTTTTTCAGTTTTAATTAATTTTTAAAAGCTAATATACAAAGAATGATTCCTGCTTAAACCATCACCATGCCCTCACAAAGACTGGCATATTTGATGCCATCTAAAAAGCAAGGTAAAGTTTCTGGAGTACCCTTAGCGCTGCGGACCTTCATGACCAGAGGTTGCACGGTGTGATCGTAGTGTGTTCTCTCCCACCAATGACACCACTCCAGTCCCAAGACCGGGGACAAGGTGACTCCAGCATTTACAATAATGGACAATATGTTTTGGCAACTAGCAAAACCTATCCTAAAATCGGGGGACCAAGGGAGATACCTTCCCTAAAAAGAGGTAAAACGTACCTTTCTAGTCAAGTATTCTACAAGGCAGATATTTGTTCCTCTCAAAGAAATGGACAGGTAGAAGGAAACCCAAATGCAGCTCCTTATCACAAGCCAGGCGGACACAAGGTGGTTTGTGGGGTATCTACCAAGACCAGGAACGGTGTGTTCTATACATACGTTAACAGAAAATGCTTCCCCCCGAACTGCGTCTATGTGCGACAAGAGCTGTTCATTTTTATGGCATCTTTTTCTGTTCATCCTTTGCACATATTTAATGGAAATGACTAAAACTTCTATAAAAGATTGCAGTTATCCCAGGAGCTCAAGTCGCGGCCAATTTGCGTGAGACGTCCCGCTCAGGCCCTCGCCCGACTGACGGCCCTCGAGGCCAATGAGGGAGCGGCTCCGCGGAGCAGGCAGCCATTGGGCGCGCGCGTAGAAAACGTAAATCCGGCGGCTGCGTGGTAGATGCAGGCGCTGCCGCCGCCATATTGAAGACTCAGTAGGTTCGCGAGCGCCGCCAGGAGGAGTAGCTCCTGTAACTCTGTCAGTGCTCCGGTACGCCGCGGAGGGGGTCCCGGCGCCTCCGGCCCGCCGTCCCGTCCGCGCAGCGAGCCCGCCGTAGCCCGGATAGTGGCCCCGCGCTATGCTCGGCTGAGCCTTCCTACCGACGCGCAGGCCCCGGCGGCACGGACCTCGCTGCCCGGCCGCGGATTCCCTCCTCGCGCCGGCTGGGCCCCAGCGCCGCACTCGCCCCTTCGCGGCTCTCTCCGGGCGGGCGGAGGGCTGCGGACGGCCCGGACTTGGAGCCGCCGCCCCGGCCTGACCTGCGCTCGTCTAGCTGTGCCTCCTCCAGCCTGGCGCCATCGGACCTGCGGACGAGCGTCCATAGCGGTCCCGCTTCAGGGGTGAAGGCGACAGCCACGGCTCTGCGGGCCGGAAGGTACATGGCTGCGGGGACCCCTGCCTCCGCCTGCGGGCGCGGCAGACCGGTGAGGGGGCGGCCTTGCGAAGGGCTCGGCGGGCCGCGCGGGGCCCGGCCTGTGGCCGCGCCGCCTACCTGCCACCGCGGGCCGGGCCGGGCCGCACAGACGGGGAGGCCGGCGGGCGTCTTGCCGTGTGCGCAGTTTTCCGGCGGCGGCCTCGCGGGCGAGGGCCGGGCGATCCGAGGGTCGGGTGGGACCCGCGGCGGGGCGGCGGGGCGGCGGGGGAGAGGCCGCCAGAGGCAGCGCCTCCTGCATTAACAGTTTCCTGAGGCCCCTGTCGTCCTTGTCATTTGGGATTACCGGTTCCGTTTCCTTGCTGGTCATTGGTCTGCTCAGATTTTCTGTTTCTTCCTGGGTCACTCTTGGAAGGTTGCATTTTCCTAGAAAGTTGACCATTTCTTCTAGGTTGTCCTGTTTGTTACTCTGTTTGTTACTATATAATTTTTCATAGTATTCTCTAATCTTAGTATTTCAGTGGTGTCAGTAGTGATTTTTCCTTTCTCATTTCTGATTCTGTCTATGTGTGTAGACTCTCTGTTTTTCTTGATAAGTGTGGTTAGGGGTTTATCTATTTTGTTTATTTTCTCGAAGTACCAGCTCCTGCTTTCATTGATTGTTCTTTTATTCTTCTCGATTTTATCCATTTCCGCTCTAACGTTTATTATGTCGCTCCTTCTACTGACTTTGGGCCTCATTTGTTCTTTTTGTAGTTTAGTTAATTGTGAGTTTAGACTGTTCATACGGGATTGTTTCCTGAGGTAGACCTGTGTTGCAATATACTTCCCTCTTACCACCGCCTTCTCTGCGTCGCACAGATTTTGCCTTGTTGAATTATTCTTGTCATTTGTTTCCATATATTGCTTGATCTCTTTTTATTTGATCATTGATCCATTGGTTATTTAGGAACATGTTGTTAAGCCTCCATGTGATTGTAGGCTCTTTCGACATCTTTGTGTAATTTATTTCTAGTTTCGTACCCTTGTTATCTGAGATGTTGGTTGGTATAATTTCAATCTTTTTGAATTTACTGAGGCTCTTTTTGTGGCCTAGTATATGATCTATTTTTGAAAATGTTCCGTGTGCACTTGAGAAGAATGTGTATCCTGCTGCTTTTGAGTGGAGAATTCTGTAGATGTCTGTAAGGTCCATCTGTTCTAATGTGTTGTTCAATGGCTCTGTCTCCTTACTTATTTTCTCTCTGGTTCATCTGTTCTTTGGAGTGAGTGGAGTGTTGAAATCTCCTACACGAATGCATTGCATTCAATTTCCCCTTCTAATTCTGTTACTATTTGTTTCACATATGTAGGTGCACCTGTGTTCTGGGAATAGATATTTATAATGGTTATATCCTGTTGTTGGATTGACCCTTTTATCATTATATCATGTCCTTCTTTGTCTCTTGTGACTTTCTTTGTTTTAAATTCTATTTTGTCCAATACACGTACTGCAACACCTGCTTTTTTCTCCCTCTTAGTTGTGTGCAGTATCTTTTTCCATCCCTTCACTTTTAGTCTGTGTATGTGTTTGGGTTTGAGGTGAGTCTCTTGTAGGCAGCATGTAGATGGGTCTTGTTTTTTTTTCCATTCAGTGAGTCTGTGTCTTTTGATTGGTGCATTCAGACCATTTACATTTAGGGTGATTATCGATAGGTATGTACTTATTGCCACTGCAGGCCTTAGATTCGTGGTTACCAAAGGTTAAAGGGTCCCTTCCTTACTATCTAAGAAGCTAACTTAATCACGTAAGTATGTTATTACAAACACCATCTAAAGGTTGTTTTTTTTCCTCCTCATTATTTATATATTAGGTATCATATTCTGAACTCTTTGTCTATCCATTGTTGTTACCTCTGGTGACAGCTATTTAAATTAACCTCAGGAACACTTCCATCTATAGCAGTCCCTGCAAAATACACTGTAGAGATGGTTGGTGGGAGCTAAATTCTCTCAGCTTTTGCTTATCTGGAAATTGTGTAATCCCTCCTTCAAATTAAAATGAAAATCTTTACTTAAAATTTATTATTATTATTATTATTATCATTTTGTATGATTAATCTACAATTACATGAGCAACATTGTATTTGCTCATGTATAGACTCCCCCCATCGACAAGTTCCCCCCACATACCCACTACAGTCAGTGTCTGACAGCATAGTAAGATGCTATCGAATCACTACTTGTCTTCTCTGTGTTGTGCAGCCCTCCCCATATCCCCCCTACATTATGTCTGCTAATGGTAATGCCCCCTTTTTTCCCCTTATCCCTCCCTTCCCACCCATCTTCCCTAGTCCCTTTCCCTTTGGTAACTGTTAGTCCATTCTTGGATTCTGTGATTGTGCTGCTGTTTTGTTCCTTCAGTTTTTGCTTTGTTCTTAAACTCCACAGATGAGTGAAATCATTTGGTACTTGTCTTTCTCCGCCTGGCTTATTTCACTGAGCATAATACCCTCCAGCTCCATCCATGTTGTTGCAAATGGTAGGATTTGTTTTCCTCTTATGGCTGAATAGTATTCCATTGTGTATATATATCACATCTTCTTTTTCCATTCATCTACTGATGGACACGTAGGTTGCTTCCACTTCTTGGCTATTGTAAATAGTGCTGAGAGAGACATAGGGGTGCATCTGTCTTTTTCAACCTGGCTGTATTTTTAGGGTAAAATCCTAGAAGTGGAATTCCTGGGTCAAATGGTACTTCTATTTTGAGCATTTTGATGAACCTCCAGACTGCTTTCCAAAATGGTTGAACTAATTTACATTCCCACCAGCAGTGTAGGAGGGTTTCCCTTTCTCCACAGCCTCGCCAACATTTGTTTTTGTTTGTCTTTTGGATGGTGGCGATCCTTACTGGTGTGAGGTGATATCTCATTGTGGTTTTAATTTCATTTCTCTGATAACAAGCGATGTGGAGCATCTTTTCATGTGCCTGCTGGCCATCTGAATTTCTTCTTTGGACAAGTGTCTGTTCAGCTCCTCTTCCCATTTTTTAATTGGATTGTTTGCTTTTTGTTTGTTGAGGTGCGTGAGCTCTTTATATATTTTCGATATCAACCCTTTATCGGATTTGTCATTTATGAATATATTCCCCCATACTGTAGGATGCCTTTTTGTCCTATTGGTGGTGTCCTTTGCTGTACAGAAGGTTTTCAGCTTGACATAGTCCCACCTGTTCACTTTAGCTTTTGTGTCCCTTGCCCGGGAAGATAGGTTCATGAAAAAGTCACTCATATTTATGTCCATAGATTTTCACCTATGTCTTTTCCTAAGAGTTTTATGGTTTCATGACTTATATTCAGGTGTTTGATCCATTTCGAATTTACTTGTGTGCATAGGGTTAGACCATCATCCAGTTTCATTCTCTTACATGTAGCCCTTCAGTTTTGCCAACACTAGCTGTTGAAGAGGCTGTCATTTCCCCAGTGTATGTCCATGGCTCCTTTATTGTATATTAATTGACCACGTACATTTTGGTTAATACCTGGTCCTGTTGTGTTCCACTGTTCTGTTGGTCTGTTCTTGTGCCATTACCAAATTGTCTTGATTACTGTGGCTTTATAGTAGAGCTTGAAGTTGGGGAGTGAGATCCCCCCTGCTTTGTTCTTCCTTCTCAGGATTGCTTTGGCTATTCGGGGTCTTTTGTGGTTCCGTATGAATTTTAAAACTATTTGTTCCAGTTTGTTGAAGATTACTGTTGGTATTTTAATAGGGATTGCATTGTATCTGTAGATTGCTTCAGGCAGGATGGCCATTTTGACAATATTAATTCTTCCTAGCCATGAGCATGGGATGAGTTTCCATTTGTTAGTGTCCTCTTTAATTTCTGTTAAGAGTGTCTTGTAGTTTTCAGCGTATGGTAGGTCTTTCGCTTCCTTGCTTAGGTTTATTTCTTGGTATTTTATTCTTGTTGATGCAATTGTGAATGGAATTGTTTTCCTGATTTCTCTTTCTGCTAGTTCATCGGTAGTGTCTGGGAAAGCAACAGATTTCTGTGTATTAATTTTGTATCCTGCAACTTTGCTGAATTCGGATATTAGTTGTAGTAGTTTTAGAGTGGAGCCTTTAGGGTTTTTTATGTATAATATCATGTCATCTGCAGATAGTGACAGTTTGACTTGTTCTTTACCAATCTGGATGCCTTGTATTTCTTTGTTTTGTCTGATTGCCGTGGCAAGGACCTCCAGTACTATGTTGAATAACAGTGGGGAGATTGGGCATCCCTGTCTTGTTCCCAATCTTAGAGGAAAAGCTTTCAGCTTCTTGCTGTTAAGTGTGATGTTGGCTGTGGGCTTGTCATATATGGCCTTTATTATGTTGAGGTACTTGCCCTGTATACCCATTTTGTTGAGAGTTTTTATCATGAATGAATGTTGAATTTTGTTGAATGCTTTTTCAGTGTCTGTGGAGATGATTGTGTGGTTTTTGTCCTCCTTTTTGATCATGTGGTGGATGATGTTGATGGATTTTCGAATGTTGTGCCATCCTTGCATCGCTGAGATGAATCCCACTTGCTCACGGTGTATGATCCTCTTGATGTATTTTTGAATTCGGTTTACTAATATTTTGTTGAGTATTCTGCATCTATATTCATCAGGGATATTGTTCTCTTCTTTTCTTTTTTGTGGGGTCTTTGCCTGGTTTTGGTTTTAGAGAGATGCTGGCTTCATAGAATGAGTTTGGAAATATTCCCTCCTCTTCCATTTTTTGGAAAACTTTAAGGAGAACGGGTATTATGTCTTCTCTGTATGTCTGATAGAATTCAGGGTCAATCCTTCTGGCCCGGGGGTTTTGTTCTTGGGTAGTTTTTTGATTACCGATTCAATTTCATTTGCTGGTAATTGGTCTGTTTCGGTTTTCTGTTTCTTCCTCGGTTAGTCTTGGAAGATTGTATATTTCTAGGAAGTTGTCCACTTCTTCTTGGTTATCCATTTTGTTAGCATATAGATTTTCATAGTATTCTCTAACAATTCTTCGTATTTCTGTAGGGTTGTAGTGATTTTTCTTTTCTCACTTCTGAATCTGTTTATGTGTGTAGATTCTTTTTCTCTTAATAAGTCTGGCTAATGGTTTATCTATTTTGTTTATTTTCTCCAAGAACCAGCTCTTGGTTTCTTTGATTTTTTTCTGTTGTTTTATTCTTCTCAATTTTATTTATTTCTTCTCTGAGCTTTATTATGTCCTTTCTTATGCTGACTTTGGGCCTCATTTCTTCTTCTTTTCCAGTTTCAATAAATGTGACTTTAGACTATTCATTTGGGATTGTTCTTCCCTCTTTAAATAGGCCTGGATTGCTATATACTTTCCTCTTAGAACTGACATCGTTGCGTCCCACAGAAGTTGGGGCTTTGTGCTCTTGTTGTCATTTGTCTCCATATATTGCTTGATCTCTGTTTTAATTTGGTCATAGATCCATTGATTATTTAGGAGTACGTTGTTAAGCCTCCATGTGTTTGTGAGCCTTTTTGTTTCCTTTGTAAAATTTATTTCTCGTTTTATACCTTTGTGATCTGAGAAGTTGGTTGGTAGAATTTCAGCCTTTTTGAATTTACTGAGGCTCTTTTTGTGGCCTAGTAATGTGGTCTATTCTGGAAAATGTTCTGTGTGCACTTGAGAAGAATGTGAGTCCTGCTATTTTTGGGTGTAGAGTTCTGTAGATGTCTGTTAGGTCCATCTGTTCCCAGTGTGTTGTTCAGTGCCTCTGTGTCCTTACTTATTTTCTGTGTGGTTGATCTGTCCTTTGTAGTGAGTGGTGTGTTGAAGTCTCCTAGAATGAATGCATTGCATTCTATTTTCTCCTTTAATTCTGTTAGTGTCTGTTTCACATATGTCGGTTCTCTTGTGTTGCGTGCATATATATTTATAATGGTTATATCCTGTTGTTGGACTGCTGCCTTTATCATTCTGTAATGTCCTTCTTTATTATCTCTTGTTACTTTCTTTGTTTTGAAGTCTATTTTGTCTGATACAAGTACTGCAACACCTGCTTTTTTCTCCCTGTTGTTTGCATGAAATATCTTTTTCCATCCCTTCACTTTTAGTCTGTGTATGTATTGAGTTTGAGGTGAGTCTCTTGTAAGCAGCGTGTAGATGGGTCTTGCTTTTTTATCCGTTCTGTTACTCTGTGTCTTCTGGTTGGTGCATTCAATCCATTTACATTTAGGGTGACTATCAAAAGATACATGCTTATTGCTGTTGCAGGCTTTGGATTCGTGGTTACCAAAGGTTGAAGGGTAGCTTCTTTACTACCTGACTGTCTAACTTAACTCTCATATTAAGCTATTATAAACACAGTCGGATGATGATTTATTTCTCTCCCTTCTTATTCCTCCTCCTCCATTCTTTATATGTTACGTGTTCTCTTCTGTCCTCCTCTGTGTTTCCTTTGACTGCTTTTGTGGATAGTTGATTTTATTTTTTTGCCTTTAGGTAGTATTTGGTTGGTCTGCTTTCTTTGCTGTGATTTTATTTTCTCTGGTGACATCTATTTTCCCTTAGGAGTCCTTCCGTCTAGAGCAGTTCCTTTAAGATATCCTGTAGAGGGTGGTTTGTGGGAGGCAAATTGCCTCAACTTTTGCTTGTCTGGGAATTGTTTAATCCCTCCTTCAAATTAAAATGATAGTTGTGCTGGATACAGTATTTTTGGGTCAAGGCCCTTCTGTTTTTATTGCATTAAATATATCATGCCATTCTCTTCTGGCCTGTAAGGTTTCTGCTGAGAAGAATGATGATAGCCTGATAGGTTTTCCTTTGTACGTGGTCTTATTTCTCTCTCTGGGTGCTTTTAATAGTCTGTCCATATCCTTGATCTTTGCCATTTTAATCATATGTGTACGTGTTGTCCTCCTTGGGTCCCTTGTGTTGGGAGATCTGTGCACCTCTATGGCCTGAGAGACTATCTCCTTCCAAGATTGGGGAAGTGTTCAGCAATGACTTCCTCAAAGACACTTTCTGTCCCTTTCTCTCTATCTCCTTTTTCTTCTGGCACCCCTGTAATATGAATATTGTTCCATTTGAATTGGTCACGCAGTTCTCTCAGTATTCTTTCATTCCTAGAGATCCTTTTTTTCTCTCTGTGCCTCATCTTCTCTGTATTCCTCTTCCCTAGTTTCTATGTTCATGTCCCATGTATCGTCTCGTCCACCAGATCTAATCTGCTTTTAATACCCCCCGTTGTCCTCTTCAACGATTAGATCTCCGTCCAAAATTCTTTCCTGAGTTCTTGAATAGTTTTCTGTAACTCCATGAGCATGTTTATGATTTTTATTTTGAAATCTCTTTCAGGAAGATTTATTAATTCAGTCTCAGTCCTTTCGCTGGTGTTGAGATTTTGCTTTGAACCAGGTTTCTTTGACGTTTCATATTTGTATGTGGCGCCCTCTAGTGCCCAGAAGCTCTCCTCTCTGGAGCTGCTCAGCCCCTGGAGCGATGTCTGGGGTCGCAGGGGCATGGTGCTGGTGCCCTGTTCCATGAAGTCCGCTCTTTTCTCCAGGTGTATGCAGTCTGGTGCAGCCTCTCTCCTGGTGCTCTTTCAGGACTAGTTGTGTTAATTATATTTTCATATTATATGTGGTTTTACGAGGGGTTCTCTGTCTCACCCCTCACGCCACTGTCTTTAATCCAGTCTCAGTTGTTTTGATGCTCTGCCCAGAACTTGGAGTTCTAACCTGTCAAATCTGTATGGCTCTGTTGGTTGCAGTTAATTTACTATCAGGAGAGGAGCTCCTGTGATATCTGGGATTTACCTTTCTGCTTCAGAATGAGGAAGTAATAAGATTCTTAACTTATTCTTTAGCAGACAGACAACACCTCAGCCCATGTTGTGGGCTGGGCAGGAGGCCTTGTCTGATATGCTCCCCAACCAAGACGCCTGTATCCCAGGGAGAAACCAGAGAAGTAAATTTCGTGTGTTAAGTTAATTTTAAATATTCAGGGACCACTTAACAAGTGCACACCGTTAAGCCTTTATCCGGTTCCCAAAATTCTGAACTGCCTATAAAACCCCTACACAATGCATAACTATCGGCTGTCTTGTCCTCTCCTGGAGTGGTGAGCCAGGAGCTCTGGCCTCTTACTGTTATCTCTCACTGAAAGCCACTCGTACCTTGGGTGTTTGCTAAGTTCATTCTTTTACTCTGCAGACTAGAAGAACCCGAGGATCATTTTCTGGGGCTTGTCTAGGATAACTTTGGAGATGAGTTATCACCATCCAAGCCTGCCTTTTCTTTCACTGACCTTATAGGAGGAAGCTGTCTGTGGCACAGAACATCGGGCGCTCGTCAGCCACTTAAATGGGACTAGCCCGGCTGCCGATCTCAAAGTCTCGAGTGACAGGTTCCCCTGCGTCTCCCTCAGTGGATCCCTCATCTCCGTTGGGAGCTGGGAAAGTCACCTGAGTGGAGGCCAGGATTCTTCCCCTTCAGAGCAGCTCCTTGGATGCGAGGGACTGAGGAAGGCCGTGGGCACCTGCGAGAGTCCAGGCTGAGGCTACACTTCAGCGGCTTCTCAAAGGCCCGCGTGTCTGGAATCAGACCCCGACAGCCCGACTGGGTATCCATGAGGAGTGTCTCTCTTTCTGTCTCTCTCTGACTTCCAGCCTGCTTCTTCAGGCCGCCCTGACCTCTGAATGAGGCCGGGGGTGTCCCTAACTCTTCTAACTTCATCAGTGTCACAGAACCGGATGCTCACCACTGCAAGGTAGGAGATGTATGCTTCGCTCTTATTCCTGACGAAATGCTGTACTTTTTATCTCGTAATAATGTGTCTGGTTTGTTGAAGAATGCTGTTGGTATTTTGATGGGGATTGCATTGAATGTGTAGTTTGCTTTAGACAGGATGGCCATTTTGACAATACTAATTCATCTAGCCAAGAGCATGGGATGAGTTTCCATATTTTAGTGTCCTCTTCAGTTTCTGTTAAGAGTGTCTTGTAGTTTTCAGCGTATGGTAGGTCTTTCACTTCCTTGGTCAGGTTTATTCCTAGGTATTTTATTCCTGTTGATGCAGTTGTGAATGGACTTGTTTTTTGATTTCTCTTTCTGCTAGTTCATCGGTAGTGTCTAGTAAAGCAACAGATTTCTGTGTATTAATTTTGTATCCTGTAACTATGCTGAATTCAGATATTAGTTGTAGTAGTTTTGGAGTGGAGTCTTTAGGGTTTTTTATGTACAGTATCATGTCATCTGCAGATAGTGACAGTTTGACTCATTTTTCACCAATCTAGATGCCTTGTATTTGTTTGTTTTGTCTGATTGCCATGGCTAGGAGCTCCACTACTATGTTGAATAACAGTGGGGAGAGTGGGCATCACTGTCTTGTTCCCGATCTTAGAGGAAAAGCTTTCAGTTTCTTGCTGTTCAGTATGTTGTTGGCTGTGGGCTTGTCATATATGGCCTTTAATATGTTGAGGTACTTGCCCTGTATACCCATTTTGTTGAGAGTTTTTATCATGAATGAATGTTGAATTTTGTTGAATGCTTTTTCAGCATCTGTGAGCATGATCATGTGGTTTTTGTCCTCCTTTTTGTTGATGTGGCGGATGATGATGATGGATTTTCTAATACTGTACCATCCTTGCTTCCCTGGAATAAGTCCTTCTTGTTCATGATGGATGACTTTTTGATGTATTTTTGAATTCAGTGTGCTAGTATTTTGTTGAGTATTTTTTTTTGCTCAGAACCACTTTTATTTTTTGTCTTTTCAATATACAAAGTGTTTTTCCCACTATACCTGCAGCACACACACATATATATGCATAAAGATAGAGTTTTCCTTTAGAGAACACATACAATACAAAAAAATGCCATTGCAAATCTGAACTGTTAGCATCAGGAGCATATAAAATGTGTGTTCCCCTGCTTTTTTTTTCACAAGGCTCACCTGAATGAAGTGGCCAATTGGAGTTTGTCTCCTCTTCTCTCTGGTCCATTGATTTCAGCCTGAACATACTGATTCTAGACTTTCTAGGTGGTTCACCATCAGCTCAGGTTAAATTAACTTGAGGACAGTGTTTCAAAATGCAGAATTACTCACACTTTTTCATGCCTGTTATTAAGCATTGTTTCCAGAAGATCAACCTTTTAATGACAGTGAGCTTCCCTACTGGTGGCTCTCAGTAACAAGAAGTGTATTGTGTGAGCTAACTGGAAACATAAAGAGAAGGAAAAAAATTCTTTATAGCACATTGCCTTTGCAAAAGTAACATCTCCAGGGTATTGAATAGAGTCTGGTCCTTACCAGCCTATCTAAGGTTGGTCCTATAGTCTCCATCAAAAACTTACCTTCATGAGTTCATGTTTGATAGGAAGAACTTATAATAGATACATGCTAATACTTACTGTGTATTTGCTGTGCAATGGGAATTGTGCTAATTATGTTAAATTATATACTGTGAGGTTGGCTCTGTTATCCTTCCCTCTTTTAGAAGTGAAGAAACTAAGGCTATTCACCAGTTAATGTGTGGCCTTTTAACAATAAGTGGAGCACTATGTTAAATTTAGCTCTATCTTACCACAAAGGTAATGGTATTAACTCTGATGGTCTTATTGTATTTATTTATTTATTTCTAATTTTTAAAAAATTTTGTTATCATTAATCTACAATGACATGAAGAACATTATGTTTACTAGACTCTCCCCTTCACCAAGTCCCCCCCGACAAACCCCTTTACAGTCACTGTCCATCAGCGTAGTATGATGTTGTAGAATCACTACTTGTCTTCTCTGTGTTGCACAGCCCTTCCTATGCCCCCCCTTATTATACATGCTAATCGTAATGCTCCCTTTCTTTTTCCCCCTTATCCCTCCCTTCCCGCCCATCCTCCCCACTCCATTTTCCTTTGGTAACTGTCAGTCCCTTCTTGGGTTCTATGATTCTGCTGCTGTTTTGTTCCTTCAGTTGTTCATTGTTCTTATACTCCACATATGAGTAAAATCATTCGGTACTTGTCTTTCTCCGCCTGGCTTATTTCACTGAGCATAATACCCTCTAGCTCCATCCCTGTTGTTGCAAATGGTAGGATTTGTTTTCTTCTCATGCCTGAATAATATTCCATTGTGTATATGTACCACATCTTCTTTATCCATTCATCTACTGATGGACACTTAGGTTGCTTCCATTTCTTGGCTATTGTAAATAGTGCTGAGATAAACAAAGGGGGGCATCTGTCTTTCTCAAACTGGGCTGCAGTATTCTTAGAGTAAATTCCGGAAGTGGATTGTTGAGTATTTTTGCATGTATGTTTGTCAGTGATTTTGGTCTGTAATTTTCTTTTTTTGTGGTGTCTTTGCCTGGTTTTGGTATTAAGGTGATGCTGGCCTCGTAGAATGAGTTTGGAAGTATTCCTTCCTCTTCTACTTTTGGAAAAGTTTGAGGAGGATAGTTATTAGGTCTTCACTAAATGTTTGATTAAAGTCAGCATGAAGCCATCTAGTCCAGCTGTTTTATTCTTAGGTAGTTTTTTTATTACCACTTCAATTTTGTTGCTAGTAATTGGTCTGTTCAGATTTTCTGTACTTTCTGGGTTAGCCTTGGAGGCTTGCATTTTTCTAGAAAGTTGTCCGTTTCTTGTAGCTTATCCAGTTTGTTAGCTTATAATTTTTCATTGTGTTCTCTAATATTTCTATGTATTTCTGTGGTTTCTGTAGTGATTTTTCCTTTCTAAATTCTGATTCTCTTTATGTGTGCAGGCTCTCTTTTTTTCTTGATTAGTCTGACTAGGGGTTTATCTATTTTGTTTATTTTCTCAAGAATTAGCTCCTGCTTTCATTGATTCTTTGTATGGCTTTTTCTTCTCGATTTTCTTTATTATTGCTCTAATATTTGTTATGTTCCTCCTGCTGACTTTGGGCCTCATTTGTTCTTTTTCTAATAGTGATAAGTGTGAGTTTAGACTGTTCATATGGGATTGTTCTTCTTCCCTGAGGTAGGCCTGTATTGCAATGTACTTCCTCTTAGCACCGCCTTCTCTGTGTCCCACAGATTTTTGGTTGTTGAATTATTGTTTTCATTTTTCTTCATATATTGCTTGATTTCTTGTTTTATTTGGTCACTGATGCATTGGTTATTTGGGAGCATGTTGTTAAGCCTCCACATGATGGTAGTCTTTTTCATTTTATTTGCATAATTTATTTCTAGTTTCATACCCTTGTGGTGTGAGAAGCTGCATCATTTTTGAATGCTCATACGGGATAACTTCGGAAGAGCGTTATCAGCATCCAAGTCTGACTTTTCTTTCACTGTCCTTATAGAAGGAAGCCATCTATGGCACACAACATCGGGCGCTCGTCAGCCACTTAAATGGGACTAGCCCGGCTGCCGACCTCAAAGTCTCGAGCGACAGGTTCCCCTGCGTCTCCCTCAGTAGATTCCCCCGTCTCCCTTAGGAGCCGGGAAAGTCACCTGAGTGGAGGCCAGGATTCCCCTTCAGAGGCATCTCCCTGGATGCAAAGGACTGAGGAAGGCCGTGGGCAACCGCGAGAGTCTAGGCTGAGGCTACACTTCAGTGGCTCCTCAAAGGCCCGCGTCTCTGGAGGCAGACGCCAACAGCCCGACTGGGTATCCATGAGGAGTGTCTCTCTTTCTGTCTCTCTCTGACTTCCACTCTGCTTCTTCAGGGTGCCCTGGCCTCTCAGTGAGGCAGAGGGCGTCCCTAACTCTTCTTACTTCATCAGTGTCGCGGAACCTGATGTGTACCACCGCAAGGTAGGAGATGTATGCTTCGCTCTTATTCCTGACGAAATGCTGTTGTGTTTATGTTATAAAAATGTGTGTGGGCAGCGATTAGCCACTTAAAGACAATAATCATCATCTACCAGTCTTAAGTCTTGTGTGAGAGGTTTCCCAGTGTCTGTCACTCCTTGATCCCCCACCTCTGGATGGATGGGAATGTCGGGGAGTGGCTGAGCGGATCTCCTACTTTCCTCTCCTGATCTGTGGACTGCGCGGACATATCGGACTAGTAGACAGTGGTCCTTGGATCTCGGCTCCAGCTCATCCATCCAATGGTGCTGAGTGAACTTCAGCCAGGTTGCTGACTATGTGAGAGTTGCAGATGACCCCTGACCTCTTGTCTACCAGGCAGTGGCAGAAACTGGTGTTTTATGAGTATAGACCCCCTCCCCACCCATAAATGTCTGTGGCAGATTCTGAATTTTATCTCTGGCTTTGGAAATAGTTCCCCTGCTCCTCATTCAAAGCAGTCCTCTTCGGCCTGCGCCACTTTCTCCTGTATAATGTAAATGAAATCTGTGAAGTAGTCAAGCTGGAACCTGAGTCCAACATGTAAATGGCTTTATTCTATTAACCTCCCTTCCTTAGAGGCAGCCACCCTGGGGCTGTGGCATTTCCTTACCTGCAGCCCCAGGTAAGTGAAACAGGCTTGTGACTCTGACCAAGGCTCTGGCAGCGAGAGGTCACACAGTCCCTGCACTTATCGGACAGACGGGGCTCTCAAGGAATGATCCCGAGTGTACTATGCTAAAGCTGTGCAGAGAAAACTAGGATCTAGATTACAACTCCCAAAAGGCGTAAAGTAGGAGCACACTGGTAAGGTCGCACTAAATCCAGAGCTCTGAGGTGACTCTTGCTTAGTGGGAAGGCAAGAGGGACATCAAGGCAAGGTGCAGGCCACGGTGGTAAGGAGTGGTGAAACCCAGTAGGCCTGGTAGAGGAGGTGATTGACCACTGTCACCCAGGCTCCAAGGCAAGGGGACGCCCTCACGGAGAGAGAAGCTGACCAGGTGCTGGATGTGAAGCCCCACACAGGGAGAATCCTGGCTGGCCTGTGGGGGCCGAGGTAGGTGCAGGCCCAGTAGGTCTTTGTGCCTGTGTGCTGATGTCGTCCCTGTGGCCCTGCCTGATGGCCCATCTCCAGGGAGCATGGGTAGTCACAGGTAAGGGAGCCAACTTTTGGGGACACCCAGGCCTGGTGTGGATTAGTGGCCCTTGGGCTTGCTGAGGTGGCAGGCCAGCTAGCTTGCTGGGAAACTGCTCCCCTCTCTGCTGTCAAGGTGGAGGTGGCGTTTCACTGCATTTAGACACTTAGATGTAAGTGAGTTCTTTTTGAAATGGAATGGTAGCTTTTAGAGCTATGTTTCTTCCTGTTCGTATGAGAAAGGTGCTAAGCCTAAAGAGTTGGGTGAAGGTGGCAGGAATTCTAAGAATATTTATGTCCTTGCATTTCTGTTTAGGGAAATGATTGTGAAGTAATTTTTTACACATGTATGAAGGTGATGAGTAAAGTCACATCAGTCATGTCGACATGAAGTGATGTAGTAGAAATAAAGCCCCTACACCTTGGCCTTATACACAGGAGACACACCATTGGTCCTTTTTGCTCTCCTGTCCTGGTTTATTACATTAACTAACTTCATGGTTCAGAGTGGTTCCCACCACATTTCAAGCCAAATCTTTCTAAAACTGCATAGAAACACTTGGCAGGATATCCCCAGAGGCTAGTGTAAAAATTACTCTTTCTAATCACTGTTTGTTTGCCAGTTCTCTCTGTCCCGCGTTCCTTTCCTATTTTTGCATTTCCTGTGATTGTAGACCGAGAGGGGCAGTGGTGTGAGTCTCTCCTAGATGAGCCTTTGGGGCTGTTGAGGGGCCGTGCTTCTGTGATGATGGCAGTTCCCTTACCTTAAACATAGCTTGTCCTCTGACGCATTCATACGGGGTTACTTCTCTTATGCAATCAAAAGTGTAGGAAAACCATTAGCTTTTTATGTTCTCAGTTGTATTTCAGATCTAACCTGGTTTCTTAGGCATGTTATATGTTCCTTTTGAATTGTAAGCACAAAGCAACAGATCACTTTTTATGTTCACATATATCATTAACTATAAAGAATTACATCAACATGTAAGTTTTATCAAATTGTGGAGCATTCCAGTGTTCTAGCTTTGAATAATTCTGTGTGATCGCCTAAGAATCACTTACGTCTGGCACACAGTGTATCAACACCTACCATCATTTGACGGAATGTCTGCCAGTACTAATTCTTTGATTTTTTTCACTGTTTGCTCACTTTCTCCTAGGAAATGATGTTTGAATATATTTTAGACATTTTCTGATTAGAAAATATCGAGATGAAACATTGAATCTCTTCATGGTCACACGTCTGTTCTTGTTATTGTAGTCTGAGTATTTGAGTTACAGACAGTTGATTTTGTTTCATTACTACAGAAATATAGAGATATTCTTGGAGTTTGTGAGCCAGTCACACTGGACCACTTCGTTTTATGTTCTTTTAAGCAGTCTTTTGAATATGTTCAGCCATGAAGTGAAATACACACCCATAGTATCTGAATCTCTACATAGATTTATGATGACGTTATTTCAGCGGGACCCCAGGACACAGCCATACCAGTGAAACAATGACTTTAAAAAGACCCTGCCAAATAAAATCATGTATAATACGTAAATATGCACACGCATTCTCCATTAAATGTGAAAACCGTACCATACTTTGGAAATTATCTTCCTGGGTTAATTATTTCTCTGTGACATAAATAGTATCTTTCAAAAACAAAACAGAACTAGTTGACAATTAAAAATAATAGTAATTTCTAACAGATAGTTTAAAGGTAATAAGTGTTGAACTATGAAAAGTGTTTTAGTGCATTTGTATTTTAAGATAGTTTCAGATTTACAGGAAATTTGCAAAGAAAGGGCCGGGTTTTGCAGTTTGCTCAGATCACCTCGCCTCTTCCTACTATCATTACAGTTTGTTGTTACAATTACAAACAGTGATGCTGCACTGTCACCATCTGCCATCCATTCTTTCCCTCAGATTTCCGTAGTTGGACCCTTTCTCGAAGATCCAGTTCAGGACACCTCAGTACATCCAGTGACCTCGTCTCCTTAGGACACTCTTTGTTGTTGGCATTTCTGAGACATTCTTTGTTTTGGATGATCTTTTCCATTTCAAGATTCTTCGCCATTAATATTGTAGAATCTTTCCCCAATCGCATTTAACATGACGTTTTTCTTGTAATTACTTGGAGTTGTGTTTTATGGGGAAGAAGGTCACAGAGGGCAAGTACAGTTCACAGCACCTCATGTCAAGGGCAGGTGCTCTGAAGGAGACTGATATTGTTACTGTTGTCCCAAATGGCAGGGTTTTTTTTTCTTTCTTAAAGCTGAGTAATATGCCACTGTGTGTGTGTGTGTGTGTGTGTGTGTGTGTGTGTGTGCGCGCGCGTGCATGTGTCTCACATGTTTACCCATTCGTGTATCTACAGACATTTAGGCTGCTTCCTTATCTTGTCTATTGTAAATAATGCTGCAGTGAACATAGAGATGCATATGTCTTTTCAAATTAGTATTTTCACTTTCTTGGGGTAAATACTAAAGCAGAATTGCTGGGATATATGGGAGTTTTATTTTTGAATTGTTTGAGGAGGCTTCATACTGTTCTTTGCATTGGATACAGCAGTTCCCATTCCGAACAATCAAGGGTTGCTTTTTCTCCACATCCTTGTCTACTTACTTTTTGTCTTCAATTCTAACTTTCGTTCTAACAGATTTGAATTGAGATCTCATTGTGGTTGATTTGCATTTCCCTGACGATTAATGATACTGAGCCTCTTTCCACGTGTCAGTTGGCCATCTACATGACTTCCTTGGAAAAATGCCTGTCTAGGTCCTCTGCCCATTTTTTCAAATTGGATTGTCTTTTCAATAGTAGTTGTAGGAGTACTTTGTATGTTTTGTATGTTAACCCCAAATTGAATATGTCATGTGCGAACATCTTCTACCATTCAGTACATTGTTCTTCTGTATGGTTGGTGGTGTCCTTCGCAGTACAGAGCGTTTTAGTTGGATGTGTGAGAAAAATGGCCAGGGAAGGGGGAAAATGGCCCTGGGACTCCTTGGTACAGGAGCCCAATGCTCTGTGATTTCCAAACCTGTTGGTGAAGTCTTAGCAGGGGCTAACGTTAGATTGGGAAGATATGGAGATGCAGTGGCTGATGGTATTGAGGTAGAAGTTTGGATGAAAATTGGGTGTTTGAGCAGGTTTTGCTTGAGGTGGTTGCATCCCCTTTACCTGAAAGTATTATTGGGATGGATACTGTGTTTGACTGGGGTTGGCTTCCCCTGCCTAATACAGTAACACAGAAGGCATGTAAGCCCACCCTCAGGCCTTTTTAGTCGGACATGCTAAATTGGGAATGGCTGGAACTTGACAAACATATCACCATTCTTAGGAGTGACATGCTGGAAACTGGAGCACTGGTGTCCCCAGATTTGCTGTGCAGTAGTCCTGTGTGGCCTGTGCAGAGGTGGATGGCACATAGAGACTATTCAAGCTTAGATGAAGTGGGTACCGCCCATAGTCCCAGCAGTCCCAGGCATGGTCTCAGCCATACAGAAAGTACAGCAGGTTGGAGGAGGCTGGTACCCCTGGATGGACCTTGCAAATGCTTTCTTCTCCATCTCAATTCCTGAAAAGAGCCAAGCCCAGTTTGCCTTCAGATGGGGAAAGGATCCCAGGTTGCCTCTGCTGTGCTAGGCAGGGATCTGAGCTCCCCGGCTGATTGTCACCACGTGGTCAGGAGGGATTTGGACTTGGTACAAGGTTCAAGTGTAATAATACACGATATTTGTGACATTATGGTAATACCAGAAACAGAAGAGCTGGCCAGGACTGATTTCAGGGCAACAAGGACATACGTGATCAACCAGGGCTGGTTAATAAATCCAGTGAAGGTCCAAGGTCCTGCTCAGTGAAATTCATAGGAACAACGCACGCAGGAGCCACACGGGATATTCCACAAGTGTGACTATCAATTAACTGCTGTCACTCCCCCACCAGGTCCAAACAAGAAGCCCAGCACTTGTTTGGATTATTTGGATTTTGGAGGACTCGTATTCCACACCGGGGACTGTTTCTAGCTCCTGTGTGTAAGACTCCACGAAAGAAAGCTGCATCTGAGTGGGGTCCTGGACAGAAGCGGGCCACGTCAGAACTATACATGGAAGCTGTGTTCTTGACACCATCGGGCCCTTGTGACCCCCTCTCAGACCTGATTTTGGAAGTGTCTGCCCCCCACACCCATGCAAACTGCAGCTTGTGGCAAAAAAAGAAAATGAGCACCTCCCAGCTGTGACCCTTGGGATTTTGGACCAGAAAATTATTCCCACATGCTGCTGCCTTGTACACACCACTTGAGAGATAATTATTGACATGCTATTGGGAATTAATCAAGACTGCTTAAGTGACCGAAGTACATAAAACAATTTTGAAACCTGAGATACCCGTACATGTTGGGTGATGTCAGAGAAACACCCTAATGGGGAAGGCAGAGCCCAGAAGAGTCCCATAATCAAGCGGATATGGTTCCTGCAGGGGCAGGCTGCCAGGGGACTGTAAGAAGGCCCCCACAGATCCATGGGCAGGCAGCCTCATCTCCTCTGGGACCGACGCTGGAGCCCCCGGGGAGCTGCATGGACAGTGCCCTAGGAACAGCTCTCAGCTGAACGACAGAGCTGCTTGGTTACAGATGGCAGTTCCAGGAGGCATGGACAGTATCCTTGTTGGAGAGCTGCTGCAGTAAGACCCGAGGATGGCAAGACTGGCTGGGAGGAAGGAGAACAAAATGATCTCAGTGGGCTGAATTCCGTGCCCTTTTCTGGGCAGTGATGGGAGAATGGAGCAGTGAGGAAAGCCCCTCGTGCTGGGGTTCCTATGACCCGAGGCTGTGACCACTGGCCTGGCTATGTGGCCAGGGAGACAGGAAATGGGAAACTGGACTATGAAAGATATGCCCGTGTGGGCGACGGCCATATGGATATTGCCTGGGAATTTGAGGGGCACGTTAAAGCAGGCCGTATTGGTTTGCATCAGAAGAAGCCTTTCTAGGAGTGGGAGGTGATTGGAGCCACCAGGTGAGCCTGCTGGTGCTGCCCTTGGAGGCGGCCACCGGGGTCCATACAAAGAGTGGCCGTGGGGAGCTGCAGCAGCGCATGCACAGGCTGAGTCTACACGTATTCCTCTTGCACCCTGTGAGGCACAGAATGCCAGCAAGACCTGTTCAACTGTCAGCTAAAGAGACAGAGACTGCATTTGGCTATGGGGAAAGTTCCCCTGTGGGCACGCCCTGCACATAGCTGGCCAGTGGGTTACAATGGACAATGCTAGTACCTCTTGGAGGCTGTAAGCAGGTTGTTAGCAGAGTAGACACTTCTTCTGGACTACGCTTTGCATACCCAGTGGTACATGCAAATGCTGAAGATACCATTTAAGGTTTGGAACTGAAGATTCTGTACCAGTTTGGACAGTCAAGTTACATCTGTGACCAGGGGACACGCTTTACTGACCATGGTGTTCCACGGAGGGCCAAGAAACATCCCATCAGACGGATGCACAGTGTTGCATGTCACTCTCGGAGCAATGGTTTAATAGAAAATTGGAGCGGGCCGTTGGAACATTGGCTGTCTAAAATGGGAGATAAAGGCACAAGGGGCTGGCTTACATGCCTTCAAGAGTGCGTGCTCACAGTCAACAGGAGGTGGGTAAGGGAGGGTAGATTCCTCTGCTTCTCCAGGGGATCTGGGGAAGGGGGTCTTGGGAGAGGTTGCTAGTGCACTTTTCTGTGCTTCCTCCCATCACCACAACTTTGTTTTTTCCTAACCGATTCAATGGTTCCAGGAACAGAGCTGCTTCTAAGGGTGCCAGAAGCAGTGAACTTTACTAAGCAAGAAAATGCAACCACACCCTAAATCTTGATGCCGTAATTCCTAAGCGCCTGCTGAGGTGAATGGTGCCTTGACCCCAGGTAGCCAGGTCAGAGCTGATAGCACAGCGATCGCTTTGCTGTGAGGAATCCATGTTTGAGACCAAGGAGCGCGCTGCACGAAGATGCCCTACTGTTACTCTGCTCTCTTCCTCACGTGCTGCCGTCTGCCCTGAATTCTTGCTCCCCTGGGATCATCCTCACTACTGCAACCACAGTGCAGATGGTGTTTAGCTCCGTCCTGCACCTGAGCTGAGAGGCAGGCGAGGAGGCAGAGGAGCTGGCACTGCTGTGGGGCTGGGTAGCTGAGGACTGGGCGTGGGAGGGGCTGGCTGGTCCTCTGGGGCCTGAAGGTGGGTCGGATTGAAAAGGAACGGCAGGGGCAGGGCCAGAGCCTGGAGGAGTCCCGTGTGACTGCTGCGGAGGGGGCTCGGGCAGTGACCAGCTTCACCTGCACCTGCGGCTGCAAGCACACCTCCAGGCCCCGTCATGTGGCCTCTCTGACAAGATGTTTTCAGAGGCTTTAAAAGAAAGAAAGAAAATGCTATTGTAATTCTCTTCCCGGTTTACTAAATAACCTGCATGTAACCCATAGAGTGTAACAAAGCAAACCCACTTCTCCCTCTCCCTGAATTGGGTGGGGACTTGGCCCACTCCCACTGCTGTGTAGTCACTGCTTGCCTTATGGCTCCCTCCATGCTCGGCGGGAGAGCTGGACTTCAGTCTAGGCTGTTCCCTCTCTCCTGCCTGGCTTCTGGGAGGGCCTGTGTGGCTGCCCTCCTGATGACAGCTGGGTTAGGCTGGGGCTCCTGTGTACAGGGACAGGGATGTCTGTCCCCAGCCCTGGCCAGGACCCAGGCACAGCTCTCTTAACCTCACCTGCCAGGACTGCACAGCCCTGAGGTGACCCAGCTTTCTGTTCCACTGACCAGCTTGAGGTTTCCATATCCCATCTTCTTTGGCCCTCTGCTTGCCTGCTGGAAACACTCCATTTAAAACTTCAGGGTATCTGAAAATGCAGGGTTTAATACATCCATGTTATGGCTAAGGACCACTGGTATTTAATGACTGTGTGTGTGTGTGTGTGTGTGTGTGTGTGTGTGTGTGTGTGTGTGTGTGTGTGTGTGTGTGTGTTTGTTTGTGTGTGTGTGTGAGAGAGAGAGAGAGAGAGACAGAGAGACAGAGACAGAGAGAGTGAGAGAGAAGGGGGAGGAGAGGGCGAGGAGAGAGCATAAGCTAGCAGGAGAGCCCTTTAACGGGTTTATCCAGTTTTCCCAGCTGTCAAAGATTCTATCCTTTCCCCATTCCTATTCACATTTGGTTCCTTAGTCGTTGGTTGTCTGTTTATTTCTGGGCTCTCTCTCTTCTATTCTGTTGAGTTACACGTGCATCATTATGCCAGGACCACACTGATTTAATTACTGTAACTCGTACTATAGTTTGCAGTCAGGAAGTGTGATTCCCCCCATTTTGTTCTCTCTCAAGATTGATTAGCGAGCGCTTCTGGGTCTTTTGTGGTTCCATCTGAATGTCAGGGGTTTTTAAAAATATTTTTGTCAAATAATCATTGTGGTATTTATGGGGACAACATTGAATCTGCTGATCACTTTAGGTCAGATGCCCCAAAGCGCAAATAACAAACAAAAACAAACAAGAGGGGCTGCATAAAACTAAAAAGCTCTGTACCGCAAAAGAAATAATCAAATGGAGAGGCAACCTACAGATTGGGGAAAATACTTGAAAATCGTCTAACAGATAAGGGATTAATATCCAAAATCTGTAAGTTGTTTCTACAACTCAGAAGGGAAAATAATTGGAAAGTGAGCCAAGAACTTGAATAGATACTTCTTTATAGACAGAGAAATGGGGAAGATTCACATGTGGAGATGTTCAACATTACTAATAATCAGAGAAATGTAAATCAAAACCAAAATATAATCACTCCTCATGTAGAATGGCTATTATAAAAAGAAGTGTTGGCAGGGATGTAGAAAAATCGGAATCCTTGTACATCCTTGGGCTGTGTCTGCATCTGTCTGTGTCTCAACAATTGATGTGGGAGATTCTTCCTCTGTCAGTAATTATTTGTAAATTCTGGTTGCTGTGTGGGGTTCTCTGGGGTGCAGAGAGCGCTGTGTATATCCATTCCCTGTTCATGAGCATTTGGTCAGTTTCTAGAACAGTGATTTTGACTCTGGTTGTTGGGACCAAACAGGTGCACAATATTGGGGATGTTTGTGTGCAGGGACCACTGTAGGCGTGTACACAGCCTTAGTAGATGCCGGCTGTTTTCCAAAGAGGTTCTACCAATTTAAATTCTCACTAGCCCTACATGAATGATCTGATTGTTCCAGAACCTGGGGAGCATGTGGTATTCCTGGTATTTTTTCATTCATCTAACCTGATTTCTGTCTTATAACAGCTCATTGCAACTTTTATTAGCATTTCCCTGAAATTAAACATGGTAAAGCTTTTTAAAAACACTTCAGTTATTTGCTTATCCTCTTCTATCTAATAATGTCTGTTCTAGCTTTGGCCATGTTTTTCTAGTGGGCTTTCAGTACTTTGTTTTATTGGATGAAATTATTTACCTAATTTGGCTTGATCCCCTTTACCAGATGCAGGTAATTTGAATCTCTCCCACCCAGGCTTTCCACTGCTCTCTCTTACTGGTGAATTTTGATAAAAACCAGCTCATAATATATTTTAGTGTGATCCAGATTGTCATTTTCTCCTCTCTATGTTTCTCTGCATGAGAATGCAGAACCTGCATTTCTCCTCATTGTGAAATGAAAGAGCTCTGCTGTGTTCCAAATTAAGGCTATGTTTTGTGTTTATGTTAGAACTTAAATTAATAAGTTAAATTAAGAAGTGATTGATTCCAGCAAAGGCTGGATTCCTGAATGGCACGACAGTTGAAGAACAAATATCTTAACAAAAGTGCAGTGTGAACAAAATTGGAGATGTCAGGACAGAGTGGAAGGAGAAGTGGGATGTGATTGAAAGAGGAGCGGAGGGAATGCGGGGTAAGGAATTGATACCACAGGTGGAAAAACCCAGCGTGCTCCCCGCTGATGAAGGACAGCAGTCCACACATGCAGTTAACATGCCCTAAGCACAATATTTACACTGTATAAGCCATAAGGGGTTACAGTATGATAGAAAAATCAGAATTAACGTAACAGACTTCAGGGAAATCAGAGGCCAAATACGCAAGAAGAAGGCTGATAGGTGATGTCTAAACATATCCACATAAGGTAGATATCAACAGAGCACCATTTTTAAAATGCTAAGAGAAATTTTCATGTCAAACCAGAATTCTACACTCAGCAGCAGCATTAACCACAAAGATGTTTTAAGGAAAAGGTAAAGTAAGACACTTCATAGTTGGCAGCCTTGAATTAGAAGAACTACTGGAGTGAGTTCTTAAGTCCAAAGGAAAGTAACCCCAAGTTGAAAACCGGCAATGCAGGGAGAAACGAAGAGGAAAGGACAAGGCAATTTAAGAAGAGGGATGAATGTTTGTGAGTTCTAGAGTGAGCTCTCCTGGAGATTAGACTATGTAGAATGAAAGTGCATGATAACAGTAATAAAAGTCATAAAGGGTAGGAGAATTGAAAGTGTTCTAAGGTATTAATTAGCATTTGGGAAAGTGGTGAAAGTAATTATTTTATTAGACTATGTATTTTTTTATTTTGGTATCATTAATGTACAATTACTTGAAAAACATTATGGTTACTAGACTCCCCCTATTATCAAGTCCCCACCACACACCCCATTACAGTGACTGTCTATCAGTGTACTAAGATGCCATAGAATCATTGCCTGTCTTCTCTGTGTTGTACTGCCTTTCCCATGTCCCTCCCCCTGCTACATTATGTGTGCTAATCGTAATGCCCCTTTTCCCCCTTCTCCCTCCCTCCCCACCAGTCCTCCTCCCCAGTCCCTTTCCCTTTGGTAACTGTTAGTCCATTCTTGGGCTCTGTGAGTCTGCTGCTGTTTTGTTCCTTCAGTTTTTCTTTGTTCTTATGCTCCACATATGAGTGAAATCATTTGGTACTTGTCTCTCTCCGACTGGCTTATTTCACTGAGCATAATACCCTCTAGCCCCATCCATGTTGTTGCAAATGGTAAGATTTGTTTTCTTCTTATGGCTGAATAATATTCCATTGTGTATATGTACCACATCTTCTTTATCCATTCATCTACTGATGGACACTTAGGTTGCTTTCATTTCTTGGCTTCTGTAAATAGTGCTGCGATAAACATAGGGGTGCATCTGTCTTTTTCAAACTGTGCTGCTGCATTCTTAGGGTAAATTCCTAGAAGTGGAATTCCTGAGTCAAATGGTATTTCTATTTTCAGTTTTTTGAGGAACCTCCATAGTGCTTTCCACAATGGTTGAACTAATTTACATTTCCACCAGCAGTGTAGCAGGGTTCCCCTTTCTCCACAGCCTCGCCAACATTTGTTGTTTATCTTTTGGGTGTTGGCCATCCTAACTGGTGTGAAGTGATATCTCATTGTGCTTTTAACTGACAAAATTGCACTTCAAATTTCTTAGGAAACAGAGACCTGCGTGCATCTTAATAAACCTCGCAGGGTTTCCTTACGTAACCGCGGTAGAGCACTGTTCCCTCAGTTACGTACCTGAGGAAGCAGCTGGTTTGCTCATCTTTAAACACCAAAATCACCCTCAGCTGGAGCCGCACAATACATGGAGAAACGAGACTAATGACATAACTGCAGAATCACATTTCCCATCTCATGGATGCTCACTGCCGACATACTTGTCAGGAAACAATGCTTCATGAATATTTTCACTTTTGTGTATGGTCAGGACTTTCTGAGCAAAGAGCTTTGGTATCTGGGTTAAATATGACTGCATAAGGATCCAAAAGACAGAGCCCACCAGACAGATAGAACGTTTCCTCTCTCCCCAGAGCCTTATGTTTACACTCCAGGCTATTTAAGCAATAGAGGAGACCTTTCCTTCTCTTCCAGAGAGAGGATCTGTTTACATGCCAGAGCAAACATCTCTATTTCCATCTCCAGAAAGGCAAATGGACCAAAGTGCCAGCTATCAGTGTAAGCTCCAAGTTTCATGATTTCAGAATTCCTTCCTTGTGGTGCAAACCCCAGTGTGCACATAGGGTATTTTTGCCTCTCACGGCATTACCCTGTGGAGAACTGAGGCATAGGGAACCAACACCACTCACTCTCTGAGTAAATAAAAGGTATGATTTCAGATCCAAAACAAAAAGAAAGAAAGGAAAGCTAGGACAGCCGCTGTGGCCATTCAGGGAGGTCTCCCCCTTACCCCCATATACTTTCTGGGAATGAAATGTGCTTGTCCTAGAGACAGACCACCAGGTGTTCAAATCCAAGCTCCTTCACCAGTTGCTGGAGCCCACACAGGACTCCTGCCAGGCCTCACCTCTCCTCCTCATCCAGGGGCTCCATGGCCTGGAGAAATGACATGAAGTGCTTGTCGGGCTCCAGGTCATACAGTGCGGCCAAGTGCTTTTGCGTCCGGATCTAGTGTAGGATGGAAGCGGCAGTCATGCACTGTCATCTCCAAGATTCATCCATTTTCTGAGTAGGGTGAATGAGTGACTTGAATAAGGGAATGTGGAAATCACCATACCTTTCAAATCCTTGGTGGTGACATCAGTCTGTAGTCTCTCCTGGAATATATACCATAGATGGCGTTCTAGAGGCTTGTACTTGACCTGCCACACAGCATGAATTCCTTCCTTCCCTATTCCTAGTCTGGAGCTCCACCTGCAGCATAAGACCTGGAGACTTGTCTCCAGCCTGGAGCCCCCCAAGGGGGTGTTTGTGCTGATCCTGGAACTCCCCTCCAGGCCAGGCCTCCCCTCCTGGGAGGGTGAACACATCCTGAGAGCCCTGGGAGAGCATTATGGGGAGAATCAGAGCCAAGTGCCTCTGCTCAGCCTCCCCAGCCTTTTGTCACAGATATCAGGCCGCTCAGCCAGGACCCAGGAGCGGGACACCAGGGGCCTCACACCAGCCTAGCCTGGGGATGGATGGCTGAGGGGCACCATGGGGGAGGACTGGGGGACCTGGGAACTTTGGGGGGTGCTCTGAGGTGTGAAGCATGGAGAAATTGGGCTCACAGAAAGCCCCCCAGTGTAAGGAATGCACCTCTTGGAGGTGACCAAGTTCAGCGTTGTTTGAAAAGGACTTTTCTGGAATGTGTGGAGCAGCTGTGTCTCATTAAATGGGACAGTGCTAGACTGGTGCCCTGCAGCCGAGGGATCTACTTGGGTACATCTGCAGTGGTGTTCAAGATGTGAAGAGACACCCTGGGGCTTCTAATCAGCAAGTTTCTGTGTCTGATCATAATCTATAGGTGACAGGAAATAAGGTTCAGTTTGTGTTTGAACAGCCCTCCCCAGTGTTGCCAAGGTGTGCCAGCCTGGGGCTTAGAGCACCCCGCTCTTCCTGAGCACCTTATGGGGGGAGGACAACCTGGAGGAGGTCAGGGCCCCCCTGCATCAGAGAGTTTAAGGGCTGGGGGTGGGGTGGGCTGGGGCACATGATGTCTGCAGGAGGGGCAGAGCTTTGAGAAGAAAGAGCAGTGTGGTGGCAATCCATTCATCATTTATTACATTCTGCACAGGGATGACCCCAACCCCCAGGAACCATTAACCTCAGACACAACAAGCACCCAGCCCACACTGCGCCTGGGGAGGCTATTTCTCAGGGATGAGGGGAGGGAGTTGCACAGGGGGCTCCCCTGGAAGCAAGCTCCGGAACCCTGAGACAGCCGGCCACTCCTGCATCCTCGGATGCCTCCACTGGGAACCAGGGGGCTGTGGTCCCATGCAGCACTGCGCCGTGTCCATGTCCATCCCGGGAAAGGCCCCCATCTCTTCCTGGAACCCTGTGGCTACGACTCAGGGGCTGATGGTGCCCAGGCAGGAGTTGGCGTCACGGCGGGAGGCCACCTGCATGAAGGAGAACATCCTCCATACGGTGGGGCGGCTCGCCTCTGTCCAGTGGGCCATGAGCAGAGGGGACGACACAGCACGAAGGTGGCCAAGTTGGCCACAGCTACGTATGGGTCCTTGAGGATACAGCGGCAGCCTGGGGAGCAGCTCAGGCTCAGGATGAGCAGCGGGAGGAGGAGGAGCAGCAAGCAGACTGGGGTCCTGGGGCTCCAGGTGCCGCCTGCCCGAAGGGGATGAAGCTCTCCTCCTCACGCAGCCAGGACACCAGCAGGGCCGTGGGCCCAATGACAGCAGCTACAGGGCCATGTGGGTGAGCAGAAGAGGCAGGTTATCCCGGGTTCCCCCCATTATCCTGCTTCCACCCCATCCCCACTGCTCTCTGGGTTCCGGGCCCTGTGCTGAGGGTCCTGTCAATCACCAGCACCCCGGGAGTCCCTGTCACGGGAAGGCTCCTGAACATCACCTACTCACAGAGGAGGAGGCTGGGTCCCAGAGGGGGAGGGGAACCACCCTTCAGTCTGACAGGACTGGTCGGCCTTGGAGCTGGGACCCCAGCCCCACCGGTCTTTAGGACGCCCCCACACCCAGCATGGCCCGAAGGTTCCCTGAAGCTGAGGAGCAGCCCACCCCCTGCCGATCGCCCCAGCCCAGAAACTCACCTGGCCCTGGTCAGGAAGTTTAAATCTTGTGGGACCTAAAGAACCGCAACAGTCCCTTTCTGCTGGCCCCCTGGCCTGGGGGCTCCAGCTGGCAGGACAGGCTGTAGCTGCAGGACAGAGGGACACCTGTGAGCCCTTGGAGCCACACATCAGGGAGCCCTTCCCCCAGAGCCTACCAGCAGCTGCAGCCCATGCCTGACCCCGGCCGGCCTCACCTCTCCTCCTCATCCAGGGGTTCCACAGCCTGGAGAAATGACATGACGTGCTCCTTGGGCTCCAGGTCATACAGTCTGGCCATGTGCTGGTATATCGTCATCTCATGTAGGATGACAGTGACCTGGTGCAGAGGAAGGACAGGATGCAGACAAGAGGGGGTGAGGAGTGGGGCACTGGGATGGTCCCAGATCTTTGCTCACACGGGAACCCACCTTCCCTCCAATGCCATCCAGCCCTGCCTGTTCCCACTGTTGGGTCTCCAGCTCCTCCTCCAGGAAGGAGGCCTTGATGCCACCCCCCACCTAACAAAACATTTAGTATCCTCAGCTCTGTGTGTCTTAACTCTCTCCAGACACGTTAGACCCAGGGGATGGGCCAGACAGGGTCCTGCCCAGGGGGTCTTGACTCCATCCCTCACCTTCCGTGACTGGGCACTCAACTGTCTCTGTCTCATCCCGTCACCCTGGAAGGCAGGAAGGCAACCAAAGTGCATCAGAAACAGCCCCCTGAGCCCAGAACGAGGCCGGCACGTCCCTACCCTTTCTCAAGTTGGAGGACCTCCAGGGCCCTCCAAGGGGCAGGCCTGCCCAGAAACGACATCCGGACCTGGCCCGGGATCGGGGCTACCGAGAAGCGGGGACTGCACTGGGGAGCTGAGGCCAAGCTTCCCACGCAACTGTGTGATGGCAGACAGGGAGACTGGGGCCTCAGGCGGGAAGGCACTGCCAGCCCCCTGATGTGCTTCCTGCCCTGAAGGAGCAGCATCCCTCCCCCTGGGCAGGGCCTGAGGGGGAGACCAGTCCTTGCCCAGATGCTGCCCCCTGGAGCCCTCAGCCCCACCTGCCCTGGGTCCAGGACTGGGGCTTAAACCTGTCCTTCTGGCACTCCTCTCCAAGAAGCCCAGCTCCTGGGGTGGAGGGGGGACTCAGGAGGGGTGGAGGCCCGGTGCTGAGAGGTCAGGGCTCACTGGGGGCTCTCTCCTCTCTAAATGTCATCCTACCCCCCGTTCCCTGCTGGGTCACTCACGTCATTATTGTCCGGGAGTTGGTCGACGGGCACGTCATGTAGAAACAATCCAAGGAATGGGACCATGCCCTGTGCCACCGGGGTGGGGAGGTGATGAGTCCCCACCTGCCTCAGGGGCGCCCACAGAGCCTCCCCTGAACCCCACACCCGCAGCCCCCAGCTCCCTGGGACCACCCTATGCTGTCTCCCTCCACTCCCTTCACCCTGAGCTCCACTTTCAGTCCCTCCCAAGGCTGGCTTTTGCCCAATCCCAGGACCTGTGGGCCGTGCACCTGTCCTCCACCTTCCCCCTGTACCCAGCTGCTCTTGCCCTCCTCCTGGTCAGCCCAGTGCCGCCAGCTCAGGGCTGGTGGCACCAGGAGCAGGTATAGGGTCGCCCCCACCGTCCGTGACCCACGCCACGCCACTCTCACCTGCTTCCTCGTATACTGGCATCCCGTGAGGGTGCACAGCTGTTGATTCACGATGGCCCTTGCCTCCTGCAAGGACCAGGACACTCAGGTGATCATGCTCCCCTCCCACGTGCCTCCCACAACCAGACCGTGGTGCATGGATGCCTTGCCCGAGCCCCCTGGCACCCATGCTGTCCCCACCTCCAGCAGGCTCTCAGCCTAGAGCGACCTCAGCTCCAGCACACACTCATACTCATGGGGTCCTTAGGCCTCAGCCACAGCCCTGAGAGTGTCAGGGGAGGTCCCTCTGCCTCCCAGGGTGCCCTGAGGACTCACTGTCACCTGGCTATCAGCACGGCTCCCCTCACATGCCCGTGGGGGGGTGCCCACAAAGCTGAAGCCCATCTTGTGCTCCCTGGACCCTGCTCACCTGGGAGGCCCGCACCCCAGTGTGACGGCAACCGTCCATGTCCACATGAGGAGCCCGAGGCCACAGAGGGGCAGTGACAGGCTCAGGGGACCCAGAGGAGAAGCCGACCTTGCTCAGCCGCAGGCTCCATTCCTGCTGCCAACCCCGCCCCAGCCCCAGCCCCAACTGGAGCTTGTCCTCTGGGTCCTCACTGGATGCCAGGCCCCCAGTCAAGTGGAGCCAGGGAGGGAGACAGACGAGGCCCTCAGGGGCCTGGGGGACCCTACTTTCCCCGTCAGCTTCCCCCTCCCACCCTGCACACCTCGAGTCTGCCCCAAAGCTGTGCCACAGCATGGCAGAGGACTTGCCCCGAGGACCCCCTCTTCCAGACCTCTGGCCTCCATTTACCTTGAGAAGCCACTCTCTGTTAGCGTCCTCATCCCTCTTTTTAAGTTTTTTGTAGGTCCGGGAGCTCTTCCTAAGGGGAGGGGAGAGGAGGAGGGAGAAACATGGCCAGCAGGTAGAGAGTTTGGGGGCAGACCCCTTTTCCTGGGGCACCCAGGAGATCCAGTAGCCTGCATGAGGCTTTCCACCACAGCTCTGGGCCCTGGGGAATCTGTGGCCTGGGGAGGGCGTTGCATGTTTCCACCCAGGGCCTCCATTCCCAGTTCTCCCGTGGGCGAATCTGCTTTGGGCCAGGTTGCTGCAGAACACAAGCTCAAGATCTCCAATGGGCTTCAACCCATACCTGACATAGCAGGAAACTGATTCCTGCAGGGGTACCCCTGGCCTAACCCACAGGGGGCCACAAGAGCCCGCCATCCTGCCCCTAGGCTCTGCCACCTCCCAGGAAGTCCCAGCCCACTGAGGGACACTGCAAGATGTAGGTGTGTCCCTGTCCACTCAGGTGCCCCGGTCCCAGGGACAGGACAACCTACCAGGAAACGTGTCCCCAGGTGCTCTCCAGACGACCTATGGGACGGCTCCGCAGGGCCAAGAGAATGGCACGGAGGGCAGCGAAATTCTTGAGGGCCAGACACTCCTGGGATGGAAGACAGAGCTGAGAGCCTGGCCTGCTTCTCTGCTCTGTCCCCCCGTGAATTCCTGTCCTTAAGGAGACAGACACTCAGGAAGCCCAGCACACCTGGTACCTGCTGAACAGCCCTGCTAGGTGGAGGATTGTAGCTCAACCCAAGGAAGGGGCCAGGCATGGCTGTCCCACCCCTGGGGCCTATGAGTCCATGTCAGGGACCATGCAAGGCAGGCCGCAGACAACCATCCTGAGAGCTGGCAAAGGAGGGACCCTGGGGGCCATCCCATGACACACCTCAGCCACCTGGATCCAGAACTGCACCACTTGGGCCCTGTCCTGGGCCGTCATGGTCACGGTCCCGAGGCAGGCGGAGATGACCAAGCTAACCATGGCATCGAATTGCCTGATGACCATTTGCACGTTGGGAGCCAGGAGCTCAATGCCCTTCATCAGTGGCTGGCTCTCTAAGTAGGCCTTGAGTTCACCGTATTCAATCCTGCTGTACTGCTCCTGGGGATGACAAGGGGTGTCATACAGCTGTGCCCCTGGTGCCTCTGTTCCCAGGCAGGGTCACCAGTCAGAGCTGGGGCACAGGCAGCTGGAGATGTGCTGTGAGCCTTGTGGCGGTCTGGGCTTCAGACCATGTCCACTGAGGCGCCCAGGACCGGATGCACAGGACCCCACAGTGGTGGGGAACGGAGGGGTTTTGCTCACAGGCACCCTCACTCACCTCCTCCCTGCAGCACAAGGCAGCTCACACCTGCCCATCCTGGGGCATCTGCCTCCCATTCTGCCACCCCGTGGGTCCCGCTCCCCACTCAGGTGCAGTTTCCCCAGAAACACCTCCAACCGAGGATTTTGTTGGTGTCTGTGTCTCCCACGCTGTCAGGTCCATGGCAGGGGCCTCTGAAGTGCGGAGGCTGCGGAGGCCTGCCAGGCCAATAGCCCGAGGACCTAAGGCCCTGGCAGCACCTCCCTGAGCACCCCTCCCCTGCCCTGCCCCTCCCAGCCTGGCCAGGCCCTGCCCACCTTCCCTCCACTCCTCCTCATTGGTCTGCAAGGATCCCTCAGTGCCAGCCCTACTGTCCCCCTGTGGTCAGTGAAGGCCTGGGGGTGAGGAGAGTCTCTCAGGGCACATAGTGAGTCCGTGGGGAAGGTAGGACGTGGGCCCAGATCACAGGAGTCCACGCCAGGGGACAGCAGGTCTGGGGCAGCCCGTGACACAGGGCAGGCCCACCCCCAACCCCGAGAGCCCACTCCGCTCACCGCACACAGCAAGGTCAGCTGCTCGGCCACCAGGTCGGCGGGGAACTGCAGGATGGTCCGTTCCTCCGTCCTCGGCACGTCCTGGGTGATCGTGGCACAGGCGCTGATGGGCTCCGGGTCCGCCTCTGGCTCTGCCAGGCCTGGTGTCATTCCTGCAGGTGCCACGGGACCCGGGCTCGAGGGCTCATGGGGCTCCAGCTCGGGGCCTGGCACCGGGGCTGAGACCACTCCTGGGATGTCCCAGGGGTTCATGGGGTCTGGACATGTCTCTGGCTCTGCAAGGCCTGGTACCATTACGGCAGTTGCTCCGTGCCCACTGCCTGAGGGCTCCTGGGGCTCCAGCTCGGGGCCTTGCCTCGGAGCTGAGGCCTCTGCTAGGATGTCCTCCGGCTCTGCAGGGGCTGAAGCAGGTGACACCGGCCGTAGCTCCAGCACCGGGGTCTCAGGGAGTTCCTGGACAGGCTCTACCCACGAAGCCGGCCCTCCCTGTGTCTCTGGGGCCAGCTGCATCTGCCGTGGTTCTGGAGCAGGACACAGAGAAAGGGTCACCGCGGGGCTGATTCCCCGCACCTTACAAGGACAGAAGAGCCCTTACTGCCTTGAAGGGAACCCCAGTCTGGGAAGCCCACCCTAGAAGGTCCCCTGGCTGCAGCCCCTCACCTTCCAGCTCTGCCACTGTGGGCTCCAGGTGCTCCTCCTGGACCAAGTGGTGGAGGACTTGGCCCTCCAGGGTGGAGGAAGGCTGGGTGGCATCGATGATGATGGGCACATGCTCGGGCTCCCAGGCAAGGCGCCTAGCCTGTCCCATCCTGGGGCTGGGGGAAGGCCAGGGGGTGGCAGAGTGAGAAGCCTGGTCTTTCCAGCCACACTGCCCTCCGGGTCCACCCTTGTGTGGGCCTGGCCGCTGTGCACTCCCCTGCCTCTCCAGGCACCTGCCCCTCCCCCTTCCTGACCCTGCGTATCTGTCCTGGGACCCCATCCTCTCCCATCCTCCCGAAGAGGAAGTCCCCAGTCCTCAGCCCGCCCACGGGAATCCGAAGATGAGTGACCTGCTGGGCTCTGCTGGGCTCCCCCTGCCCCAAGCCCCAAACTCCTCCTCCCCCCATTCTGTGAGATGGACAGCGCCCCCTCTGGACCCAGTGAATGCTCACATTTTCAGTTCCTCCTCTGGCCCCTTGTCATGCACCCTGTTACTTGAAGAGGCCATGAGGGCATCACTTGCGACACTCCCTGGCCGTGACCTGCGGATGATGCCTGAAGTGACTGCCCGAGTCCACCCGGGATGGGGTCCCAGTATTGTGTCTGCGTCCTTCACTCAGTTATGCTAAGTGTCCCCAAAGGGTCTGCACAAAGTGGGCACTGCGTACCTATTGGTGCTTAAGGAAGTCGTACCAGAACCTGTCCAGGTACCCCTCTCCTGCCCCCAGAGGTCCCTCATGTGGTCACAGTGAGGACAAGGACCCGGCCCAGCCACAGGGAATCGTGAGCCTCTGTTCCAAAGACTGCTTTCCATGTGCTTTTCCAAATGAGCCAGGCTCCAGGCCACTGATGGGTGAGACCAAAGGCTTTCATCGGGTACAGAGAAGTAAGCCCCGAAGTCGCCCAGCTTGGCCGGCAGTCCTCTCTACAGTGCCGGGCGCCAGGGGAGCCCCTCTAAGGTGCCTCCTGTGTTCCCCATGTGCACCCTAACAGGCTGATAGCCAGCCACCCTGCCTGTCAGAGGAGCATGCTGTGGCTCAGACACATGTGGGGACAAGCAAGACACACCACGGGCTGTGGGCAGAGGCCCAACTGTGCCGAGGAGGGAGGTGGGTGCTCACCGTGGGAGCAGCTGGCCCGTGGCTGGCTGGTCAGCATCACTTGCAGGGAGTAGGGACCAGGAAATGTTCCGGATGACGGTTGTCCCTGAAGACAGCCTTCTTGCCCAGAACTGTCCCTGCTTCTCCTTCACAGCTGCCAGCTGGTCGGCGTCCTCGGGAGGGAGGGTGGCCTCGGAAGTGCTCCGGCTGGTGTTTGGAGCTGGTTCCACTCGTACCGAGGGCTTTCTCCCCTTCCTCTTCACTCTTGTCCAGGGAGCCCTGCATGTGGGGACCTCAGTCCCATGGACAGTTGGCTCAGGTTCACACTGAGAGGGGGAGCAGGGATATAGTCAGTGGGAAACCCAGGACCCACCAGGACAAGAGGTTTGCAGCTCACCCGAGAGCCCCGAGCCCCCTGGGGTGCCAACAAGGAGAGGCACGGGGTGCCCCTGGGAACGAGGTTCCAGGCCCCCTGGAGTGGGACTGTCGGCCACTCTCGTGGAGGGCCCTGGCAGGTTGCCAGGTGTGGAACGGGGTCTTGGGGTATAGACAGCCTGCTCCAGTTGGAGAAAGATGGAGTAGGTGAATCCATCCACCAGCTCCTCCACGCTCCCCAGGGTGGAGCTCTGCAAAGCCAGCACCTGGTAGCTGGGGAGGAGGCACCCACGGTTGCGTGGACCTCCCCGCAGGGGGCAATGTGGGCCCCCAACCCTGGCCCTGAGATCAGGCAAACAGGGTGGCCTTCTGTGTAGACATCCAGTCGCTCAGGGAAGGAAAGGTCACCCCTGGGCTCAGGATTGACATGTGGGTGGAAGTACCTGGTCCCAACACTTACCTCCACATCCTGAATGATGAGACCAGAGCTGTGACACTGACTGCCCCCCTCCTCCCCAGCCTGAAGTGCCACCCATGCCCCACGCCCACCGCACACACAAGGGGCCGGGGGAAAGGTCAGCCCGGGATGGGTCACACTCGTGGCCTGGCCCTGGAGTGGCCCGCTCTGGGCTGCCCTGTCTTACCTTGGGGGTCCTCGGGAGACATGGACAGAGGCGTTGGAGGTGGTCTCTGAGCCAACGCCCACAGGCAGCAAGAGGACACTCTCTCTGGGCTTCCCTGACTCCTACGCCTTCAGAAGGCTTCACACAACAAGACCGCATGTTGCTCTGTTGAGCGCCTCCGGTCAAGTGAGCTGGACTGGAGTCTGCGACCAGGATCTGGGTTCTGTCCAGGTCACAATTCAGGTTCTACTGGGTGTGTCATCAGTGACATCACTTCTTCAAGGGTCCATTTCCTGGGCCCCTCCTTGCATTCAGACACGCCCACATGCCCCTCTGGGCTGCTGACTGCCCACCCTCCTGGCCCTTGCCATGCACAACTACACAGATATGTAGCAGAGCCCTCCCCCCACAATACCTCCCAGGAGCTTCCCAGTGTCCCAACCTGCACAGGCAGGGTCACGCCAGACATTCCTCCCTAGGGACATCCCCAGGGATATATGGATGACACCTCCAACTCCTGGGGGCTCCATGTCACATGTGTCTGATGCACAGCCTCAGAGATGGAAGAAGGCCAACCAGGTTTGGCATGGAGCGTGGAACACGACGCAACGCAGGCCGGGGTCCAGGCCTTGTGATCTTGGGCAAGTCAGTCCACTTCTAGGCTGTTTTCAGGTGTGCACCTGGAAGGGGCGGCAATGAGAGGACATCCAGGTGGTGTCATCTACTGGCATCCACCTTCCAAAAGTCCAGGCTGCTCTCAAACTAGGTGCTTTCCAGACCAATGAGTGAATGGGTCAGAGGAGCACACCAGAAATGAAATCCAAGGTGGTCCACCAGGCCGCTGTGCTCGTGTGTGTGTGTGTGTGTGTTTTGGGGTGGGGGGGTGCAGATACAGCATCTTATTCTTCACCTTAGAAGGGATAGCTTGGCATGCCCACAAGATAGACTTCTAGTAACTTCTCTAAGATGAAAGGTCCCTGAATTTTTGTTGGATTTATTTCCCACCTTCTGACACGTGACTGTGCTATCAATATGCCTGGATGAGCTGTACTTCCTGATCACTGGGTCCAATCAGCCTCGTACCATCAATGGGATGGGCCAGTGTGACGGCTTCTGGAATGAAAAGGAGATGAAGCTTCCTTCTGTCTAAATGACAACCTAAGTCTGGAGGTCTGATAGACCTCTGAGAAAGCTTTCTCCCCTTGCCGGCTGAAAGCTAACTGCCCTGCTGGTCTTTACTCACAGGAAGAGAACAAAGAGCATTTTCCTGATCAATAGTTTCACACTGGGTGCTTGGGGATCAAGTGATGAATCCCCATGTGCAGCAGGAACTGCAGTTTGAGACACTCCGATTACGGTGACCATCATGTTATCTCCAAGATTCAAGCGTTTTCTGAGTAGGCCAAGTGAGTGACTTCAATAAGCGTATGTGGAAATCGCCAGCCTGACATCTTTCAAATCCTTGGTGATGTTGACATCTGTAACCTCTCCTGAAAGGCAGGCAGTACTGCTTTCAATGTATACTTTAGAGGGAGTTCTAGAGGCTTGTACTTGACCTGCCACACAGCGTGAATTCCTTGCCGGCACAGTCCCCTGTGGCTCGCAAGGAGGAAGCCGGGAGCTCTGCGTCCCCGACAGCTCGGCCCTGTGGTGGTTCTGACACTGAAGGAACGGCACTGCGGGCACTTGGTCGGGGTGGGGGGTGCTGCTCCTGATACCAAACCTGGTCATCGTCCCTAAGGTCAAACCACAAAACACAATGACAAGGTTTTGAGGAAAGGAAAGAATCGTTTATTGACTTGCTAGCAAATGAGGGAGTGGCAGGCTCCTACCTTGAAGAACCACCGTCCTCCTGACACATAAGCGGTCAGGGCTTTTCCAGGGGAAATGGTAGGAGAGAGGCTGGGGTGCAGACACATGAAGTTGCAGCTTGCAAGGGTCCAAGCAGACATTCCTGCGCTGACTCACTAGCTTTGTGTTTTTCTTTTCTGCCCCTCCTCAGTCCCCGGGGACTGGATGCTTGAGGTTGAACAAAATCAGCTTTCAGCTTTAACTCTGACCCTCAGATTCAGAAAACCTGGAGAACAATTAGAAATTGCCCCATCCCCCCACCCCCCACCCCTGTTAGTGGCTACAAAGTTTCTGGGGCTGCTTGGGTTCACTTTTCAGTGAATGTTAGTGTTCAGTTTTTAACACAGATTTGATTCCCCTTTTCTCTTATTACAAATTCATTTCTTACTGCATTCCCTCAACAGCAGTCCCAAAACATCATGAAATGCCTTGAGGGAAAGTTTCTGACTTTATTTCCCGAAGATAGCCACAAGTTGAAAAACACAGCCCTAAGCGTTTCTTGGAATATCAGTGCTGGCTGACAGGAACTGCCATCTGCGGTGCAGATTTCCAGTGGACTGTCTTACTTGTTCAAATTCTGCAAATGTTGCTGTTAGAATCAGCAAGGGACTGTATCCTTGCAACTGCCTGGAGCTGACAGCCTTGCATTAAATAATCGCACGCACAATTTTCTCAAGAGCACCTCCCCCACTTCTACCATATGAACTAATTGGGGAAATGACAAGAGGGGACCTACAGAGGCCTTCATGTCCAGACCTACTCCCCCACTCCTTCCACAGAGGCCTCAGGAGCCGAGGGGGCAGTGCCTGCAAGCCCAGGGCCTCCACTCTGCATTCCAGGCTGCTCCCCCTGCTGCTGCTTACACTTCTTACCACTTTCAGAAACTTAGGAAAAAAACACAGGCACAAGTTGCGCCTTACTGAGGTTTCGGTTCAGTGAACAGGTGAGCCTACAGCTCCCAGGAGTCAGCCTGTCCTGGTCCTGCCCCTGCCAGTCCTCCAGTTCATTCTGTGCTGTGAATACCAGAGCTGGCCCTTCCTGCTGGGAACCTGTAGCTGATGCTGTTGCCAAGTGCCTACTGCCTTGTGCAGCCAGCCATGTACACAGCTGGCTGTGTATGGATCCCACCATGCTGCTCCCTCTCCACACAATACCCAGGGACTCTGGCACCACCTTCACGTCTTTGCTCCCTGTCCCACATGCCCTCTAGCTTAATTGAGGTTCACCTGACATAAAAACAGTGGCACACACTCCAAGGGAAGGATTGATGGCGTGATTATAACATCCTGGACCATCACCACAGTCAAGGTGAGGAATGCCCATCACCCCAACAGTGTCCTCAGGACCCTTTGAAATTCCTCCTTCCCTGCCATCAGCAATTACATCCCATTCCCAGGCTGTGCCTGGTCTCCTTCAAATGCAAAGATCCCTGTAAATGACCTTGCATTTTCTAGAGTTTTCTATGCACTCATTTTCATCTGGCTCCTTTTACTCAGCATTGTCATTTTGAGATGCATGCCTGCTGTTGCATGGATGAAAAAGTCATACCTTTTCATTGCTGAACAGTGTTGTCCTGGGGTACTAGACCATGGTTGGTTTATCCGTTCCCCTGAGGATGGACTACAAATAAAGCTCTTATGCATTTGTGTGTCTTTTTGCATAAACATGTTTTTATTCCTCTTGGATCTCGTCAGAGGGAAATCACTGTGTACGTGTACGGTTTTAAACATGTAGCCAAGCTATTTTTTACCAGCCCTATAAGAATACTGCAGTTGCTCCGCATCTTTGTCAACACATTTACATTCAGGTCTTTAATTTTAGCCATTCTCATGTGCTGTATCTCACTATGCTTGCCACCTACATTTGTCTTTCACTTCCATTTCCCACATGACTCATGTTCAGGAAAAGAAAAGTGAAGCCACATATGGACTGGGGGCAAATAATTGCAAATCATACCCTCAGCAGAGGACATGTATTTACCATATATAAAGACTCACTACAGCCCAGTGGCAAGAAGACAAGTAACCATTCCTTGCTCCCCACAAAACAGCAGAAAAGGCAAATGATGTGTCCCAGGTGTTACACCAAGCAAGTGAGGGTGATGGCCCCCATCACCTGCCATTGCCAGTCTGACCCCCATTGCTGCCTGTCCCTGGCCATCCTTCCCTGGACCCCCAACGTGCCCCCAGCCTGCAGCACAAAGGGGTGGCGTCGTGACTCTGATGTAAACCTTTGTGTGGCCTCGTCACTCTCAGAGTAGGGGTCAAAGCTGCCTCCCCCTGGAAAACTATGTGGTTTAACCCAGCCACTCTCCTCCTGGATCCAACAGAGGAGACTCCAGGAGCTCAGCCCTTTCAGGTTCTGGGTGGGCATTGTTCGGGCCTGGTGCCCAGGACAGTGTCTACAGTGTGGTGGGTTTTGATCAGTTGGGTAAGTCAAACCATTAGCTGTCCTGCCTAAAACAGGATGGAGGACTGGGGGCAGTTCAAGAAACTCTGGCAAGTTCCACATAATGGACTGCTACCCCTCAGTGTGGCAGCCTGCTGTACCCCTATACCACCCCCAAGCTGGATAGGCCTGGGTCTCTGACACCGAGTTCCCAAAGGGATAACTCCAGGGGGCTGTTTCCTGGGGAAGGTGTCCAAGGTGGCACTGTGATGGGGTGAGGACCCGGGCTGGTGAGCCCACTGCCTCCACATGTTGACTGACAGCCTGAGCCCAAAGGCCCCATCCTTCCTGGGCCTCCATATGGGAAGATCCCTGGGGAACAGCCACACACAATTTCCCAGAGCTGAATCTGGGCCAGCTGAGCATAGAGGGCGGTCACTTTTCACCAGTGCTGAGCACACCGGACAGGTGAAGGCGGAGCGTCTGGCCATCCACGTCCCTGTACACTCTGGATTCTCTTCCCAGGCTCAGCATCCTCCTGGCGACCCAGGTGTGCCTGCTTCCGGGGGCCCCTTCCTTATGCACTGGAGGGGGGGACCAGGCCAGGTGGAGTGAGGCTCCACGCCCCACAGTTTCTGTTTTGGGAAGGGGACATAGGCTGGGCCAGGGCCTCCCCTCCTCCTGTGGCCAGCTGCCCCTCTACCCCTGAAGGGAGGGGCCGGGGCTGTGTCCACACACTTGGCACCCAGAGGATCTCTGCACTGCAGCAGAGGATGGGACAGGCTCCTGACATCCTTGCCCCTGGAGCAGCAGCTGGGGGCATCGATACTGCTGGCAGCCTCAGCCACATGGCTTCTCTGTGGAGTCTGATGACGGGCAGTCCCAGAGCCACATGCCTGGGCCCAGAGCAGTGCACCGGGTGCCAGAGGGCCCTGCCACCTCCCCAGCACACGTCGGGTGTGGCAGGTGCGCTGCAGACCACAGTCAAGGTGGCCAGGCAGCCATGTGAGCCTGGTTTCCCAACAGCATAAGTCCAGAGTCTGGCATGTTTGGGGTACCTGCACACACCCGGGATAGGATGGACTGCTAGGCCCCAGTGACCACCCCGCAGGCCCAGGGCTCCTGCTTTGTTTCTGGACCCAGAAGCTCTTCTGTGTCAGGTTGAGGCTGGTGGGCCTTCCAGGATGACAGGTCTGACCTGCGCCACAGCCCTGCCAGAGGTCCGTCTGCCCTCCTGCCCAAACCTACGTCCCTATGTGGCCAGGGAGCCTGAGGTTATCCCTGTACCACTGTACAGGCAGATGGCTCTTAGGGTGCTGTGGGCACGGCGAGGGGAAGGAGGGTGGCCTGGGTGTTCCGATTTTACCTCCTGTCACCCGGTCACCTGAGGCTGTCAGGACAGCCCACGTCCGCTTTCTCAGTCCCAGTCTGGGGCTCCACCTGCAGCATAAGGCCTGGAGACTGTCTCCACCCTGGAGCCCCCGAAGGGGGTGTTTGTCCTGACCCTGCAGCTCCCCTCCAGGTCAGGCCTCCCTCCCTGGAAGGGTGAACACATCCTGAGAGCCCTGGGGGAGCATTATGGGGAGACCAGAGCCAAGTGCCTCTGCTCAGCCTCCCCAGCCTTTTGTCACAATTGTCAGGCCACTCAGCCAGGAGCCAGGAGTGGAACACCAGGGGCCTCACACCAGCCTGGCCTGGGGCTGGACAGCAGAGGGGCACCATGAGGGAGAACTGGGGACCTGGGAGCTTTGGCAGGGTGCTGTGAGGTGTGAAGCATGGAGAAATTGGGCTCAGAGAAAGCCCCCAATGGGAGGCATGCACCTCTTGGAGGTGCTTTGAGAGACCAAGTTCAGCATTTTATGAAAAGGAATTTTCTGGAATGTGTGGGGCAGCTGTGTCTCATCAAATGGGACAGTGCTAGGCTGGCGCCCTGCAGCCCTGGGATCTACTTGGGTTACATGTGCAGTGGTTTCCCAGATATGAAGAGACACCCTGGGGCTTCTAATCAATAGATTTTCATGTCTGATCATAATCTATCGGTGACAGGCAGAAAGGCCTGGTTTCTGTTTGAGCAGCCCTCCCCAGTGCTTCCAAGGTGTGCCATCCTGGGGCTTAGAGCACCCCACTCTTCCTGAGCACCTTAAGGGGGAGGACAGAGGATGGAGGACTGGGGGTGGGTTGGGGGGGGCACACGATGTCTGCATGTGGGGCAGAGCTTTGAGAAGAAAGAGAAGTGTGGGGGCAGTCCCTTCACTGACTGCATCCCACCAGCACAGGGATGAAACCAACCCCAGGAGCCACAAACCTCAGGGACAACATCCAGATAGCACTGCCCTCAGGGAGGCTTTTTTTAATTAAGGTATTATTGATATACACTCTTATGAATCTTTTCCATGAAAAAACAATGTGGTTACTACATTCACCCCTCTTGCTTTGCAACCCCCCTCCCATACTCCACTGCAGTCATCAGTGGGTGCATCAGTGTAGTAAGATGCCACAGAGTCACTATTTGCCTTCTCTGTGCTACAGTCTTCCACATGGTCCCCCCCACACCATGTGTGCTAATCATGATACCCACAATCCCCTTCTCCCTCCCTCCCCACCTGCTAGTCCCTTCTTAGAGTCTGTGAGTCTGCTGCTGTTTTGGTCCTTCAGTTTTGCTTTGTTGTTATACTCCACAAATGAGGGAAATCATTTGGTACTTGTCTTTCTCCTCCTGGCTTATTTCACTGAGCATAATATCCTCCAGCTCCATCCATGTAGTTGCAAATTGTAGAATTTGTTTCTTATGGCTGAATAGTACTCCATTATGTATATGTACCACCTCTTCTTTATCCACTCATCTACTGATGGACACTTAGCTAGTGACCTCACACCATTATAAATAGAACATGATCTTCATTTCAGAGACTGTTACTCCCAAGTAAGTCACTAGTTTTCTTCTGAGAGTCCCTATCCCAATGCCCAAATGTACCAACCTAGTGATGCACATGTGCTTTCCAAGGCCCACGTGCTGGACTCGTAAGAGGTATCAGACTCTGTCCCAGTTAGAGACTGAACAGATGCTGGGTATCCATATGGCTGGGCCATTATAGTATCAGTTTGATCCTGGGAATTTCCAAAAGAGAAGGAGAAGATGACACATCAATTTAGAGACAAAGAGATATATAAACAACAGGAAATACAAGCAGAACACAAACTTTTAGAGATTTTACATCACAATTTCTAACATTGCTTCAAATCATGTTTAACACAAAGCCATCGTGAAACATGTCCTTGAAAAATATTGCTGGAAGACAATAACAAGCACCCATTATGGGTATCACATACATCAAACCAGGAAGAGAGACACAGTGTAGATGTGCTAAAAGCACAAGCAGGAGAAAAATGTGTGCCCATCAAAGGCCATGGCAAAAGGAAGTGTGCTTTCAGAGGTGTTGGCACGATGCCAACCTGCTGGTCAGCGAGATGGGAAGGCTGTGGGAGACAGGCATCCTGGCACCCTCAGTGGCTGGGCCATTTGTCCAGAGGTCCAGCACCTGCAGCTGAGGCTTAGGGCAAGGAAGGGCCAGCTGGGCCTGCTTGACAACCACTCCAGGTTTCGAATGCAGATGAAAATTCAAAGTATTTTTAGCGAAAGCACCATAGTAGCAGAGAGCTGGGAATGGCCCTGGAGAGCTTCTAGGGCACCCTCCCTGTTTGATAGCATCATAGAGCAAGTTAGGAGCAGAGTGAGAGAGAAATCCAGTGGCTTCAAACCCAGCGCCCTTTTCCCCAGCAAAGTCAAGCCATTTGCTGCTTCAAACCATTTGTATGACATTCCTCTTCAGTGACCCACCTCCGTTGCATCTTTCAATATAGGGTCGTCTAGAGTAACAACTGACAACTCCAAACAGGCCAGTGTGGGCTTTGTGTGGCTTTCTTCATGTTTCCCTTGCTTACTGTTGCCTGAGATCCTTGGGTCTTGGGGTTTATAGCAAATGTGGAAAATTTCTGGCCATTATTACTTCAAATTTGTTTTCTGTACATCCCTGTATCCTTTAGAAACTCCATTTCCATGTATTTTTGGCCGCTTGGGGTTTCTAACAGCGAAGTGATGCTCTCTTCTGTTCTCCTGTTCTTCTTAAGGTTTTTTCTCCTTGTGTTTAATTTTGCTTTGTCTTTAAATTCACTAGTTTAAATCTGCAATGTTTAATCACCAATCCCACCAAGAGTTGTTTTCATCACTCAGATCTCAATTTGAGATTTTCCCCCATCTTCTGTATCTCCTCTTACAATGTGGAACATATTTAATGCAGTTATAATTGTTTTAATAGCTTTGCTCACTAGTTTGAAAGTATGTTTGTTATGGATGGGTTTCTACTGATTGATTTTTCTCTTCAATACGGGTCATATGTTACTGCTTCTTTCAATGCCTGGTAATATTTCACTGAATGCCAAATATTGTCAGTTTCACCTTGTAGGGTATAGCCATCTTTGCATTCCTTTTAAGCATTCTTCATCTTTGTTCTGGAGTGTAGTTAAATTACCTGGAAACAGTTTGATACTTTTTCATCTTGCCTTAATGATTTGATAGAGCCAGAGTAGGAGGTAGCCTGGGACTGATTATGCCTCACAACTAAGGTAAGACCTTTCTCTGTAATCTTAGCGCATTTCCTGTGCATTATGGGGATTTCCAGTGTGGCTGGTGCAAAAAGGAACTACCAGCAGCTCTGTATGAATGCTGGCGCTGTTCCCTCTAATCTCCTAGGATGGCTCTTTCCCCTCCAAAAGCTCTGGCACTCTCTCACCGTGAAGCCCTTCCTCTCTGGTCCTATGATAGCGACCCTCAGCCTGACTCTCATCTCAATCTCTTCCACTCCAGCAGTCCCTGGGGTCCCTGTGTGCTCTCCCTCTAGGCCACATGGCTTAGACACTCTCTAGGTGGTAAACTGTGGCAACTGTAGGGCTCATTTCTTTCATTTCTCATCTCTTAAGGGTCCTTGACTTTTGACACCCAGTGTCCCTCATGACCTTGAAAACCGTTATTTCATATAGTTTGTCAGTTTTATTTTTGGCTGTCTTGGGCAGAAAAGTTCATCTGGTCCCTGTCATTCCATCTTGATTGACAGCAGAAGTTCCCCAATTCTGTAGATTATACAGTCAATGAAATGATTAAAATTAAGATTGTAGAAAGATGGAACTCAGTGATAAGTGAAAGCTGAGGTTATGCAGTACCATGTAAGCTATCATTATAACTAAGTGAAAAAAATACAAGATGGTAGACTAAGACAGAACGAGAATAAGCAAAACTAAGTAGCAATTGTGCCAGGGTGGTGAGATTATGCGTTTCTTTAAAAAAATACCTTTAAATGCTGTAATTCCATGGGGTTTATCAGTTTTATAAAGTAAGAATTGTTTAATCCAGCCTTTCTCAGAACACACGAGGTTGAAGCTCTGGACTCTTCACACACAGCACACTACCGATCCTGGAGAAATGTTTGTTGACTGACTGAGGAAGTAACCCTGTCAGTTGTGCCAGTGTTGGACTGATGGCCAGAGCTATAGGGACATCTTAGCCTCTTTGCTTACAATAACTGCAGTTAGATTGTGCATAAGCAGACTAGTGCTGTTTAAATTAGTCTTCTTCTATATTTAGTGAAGACATAATACCCATCCTCCTTAAAGTTTTCCAAAGAGTACAAGAAGAGGGAATACTTCCAAACTCATTCTATGAGGCTACCACCAATCTAATACCAAAACCAGGCAAAGACACCACAGAAAAAGAAAATTACAGACCAGTACCCCTGATGAACATAGATGCAAAGATACTCAACAAAATATGAGCAAATTGAATTAAAAAATGCATGAAGATCATCCATCATGATCAAGTAGGATTTATTCCAGGGATGCACGGATGATACAACATTCAAAAATCCATCAACATCATCCACCATATTAACAAAAAGAAGGACAAAAAGCATATGATCATCTCCATAGATGCTGAAAAAGCATTTGACAAAATCCAACATCCATTCATGATAAAAACTCTCAAAAAATGGGTATAGAGGGTAAGTACCTCAACATAATAAAGGCCCACAGCCAACATTATACTTAACAGTTAGAAGCTGAAAGCTTTTCCTTTAAGATCGGGAACAAGACAAGGATGCCCACTCTCCCCACTTCTATTCAACATAGTACTGGAGGTCCTAGCCACAGCAATCAGACAACACAAAGAAATAAAAGCATCCAGATTGGGAAGGAAGAAGTTAAACTGTCACTGTTTGCAGATGACATGATACTGTACATAAAAACCCCTAAAGAATCCACTCCAAAACTACTAGATCTAATATCTGAATTCAGCAAAGTTGCAGGATACAAAACTAATACGCAGAAATCTGTGGCATTCCTATGCACTAACAATGAACAAGCAGAGAGAGAAATCAGGAAAACAATTCCATTCACAGTTGCATCAAAAAGAATAAAATACCTAGGAATAAATCTAACCAAGGAAGGGAAAGACCTATACTCTGAAAACTACAAGACACTCATGAGAGAAATTAAAGAAGATACCAATAAATGGAAACACATCCCGTGCTCATCGATAGGAAGAATTAATATTGTCAAAATGGCCATCCTGCCTAAAGCTATCTACAGATTCAATGCAATTCCTATCAAAATACCAACAGCATTCCTCAACAAACTAGAGAAAATTGTTCTAAAATTCATATGGAACCACAAAAGACCCCAAGTAGCCAAAGAAATCATGAGAAGGAAGAATAAAGCAGAGGGTGGGGATTATGGTCCCCAACTTTAAGCTCTACTACAGAGCCACAGTAATCAAGACAATTTGGTACTGGCACAGTAACAGACACATAGACCAATGGAAAAGACTAGAGAGCCCTGATAAAACCCAACCATATCTGCTCAATTAATATATGATAAAGGAGTCATGTACATACAAGGAGAAATGACAGCCTCTTCAACGACTCATCTTGACAAAACTGGACAGCTACATGCAGGAGAATGAAACTAGACTATTGTTTAACCCCATACAGAAAAGTAAACTAGAAATGGATCAAAGATCTGAATGTAAGTCATGAAACCATAAAACTATTAGAAGAAAACATAGACAAAAATCTCCTGAATATAAGCATGAGCAACTTCTTCCTGAATGCATCTCCTCGAGCACAGGAAAGAAAAGCAAAAATGAACTCATGGTTGTAAATTAATGATACAAAAAAAAATAAACTCATGGGACTACATCTTACATCAAACTAAAATGTTTCTGTATGGCAAAGGACACCATCAACAGAACAAAAAGGCATCCTACAGTCTGGGAGAATATATTTGTAAATGATATATCCAACAAGGGGTTATCATCATAAAGAACTTACATGCCTCAACACCCAAAAGGAAAAAAGTCCAATTGACAAATGGGAAGAGGATATAAAGAGACAGTTCTCCAGAGAAGAAATTCAGATGGCCAACAGACACATGAAAAGATGCTCCACATCACTAATCATCAGAGAAATGCAAATTAAAACCACAAGGAGATATCACTCACACCAGTAAGGATGGCCAGCATCGAAAAGACTAAGAGCAGCAAATGTTGGCAGGGGTATGGAGAAAGGGGAACTCTCATTCCTACACTGCTGGTGGGAATGTAAGCTAGTTCAACCATTGTGGAAAGCAATATGGAGGTTCCTCAAAACACTAAAAATAGAAATACCATTTGACATGGGAATCCACTCCTTGGAATTTATCCAAAGAATACAACTTATCATATTCAAAGAGACATATGCACCCGTATGTTTATTGCAGCACTTTTTACAATAGCCAAGAAATGGAAGCAACCTAAGTGTCCATCAGTAGATGAATGGATAAAGAAGATGTGGTACATATACACAATGGAATATTATTCAGCCATAAGAAGAAAACAAATCCTACCATTTGCCACAGCATGGATGGAGCTAGATGGGATTATGCTCAGTGAAGTAAGCCAGATGGAGAAAGACAAGTATCAAATAATTTTACTCAGTTATGGAACACAAACCCAAAGGAAAAACTGAAGGAACAAAATAGCAGCAGACTTGCAAAACCCAAAAATGGTCTAACAGTTACCAAACGGATGGGACAGGGCAGGATGGGTGGGAAGGGAGGGAGAAAGGGAACAAGGGGCATTATGATTAGCACATATAACATGGCTGGGGGGCACGGGAAGGCAGTACAGCACAAAGATAAGTAGTGACTCTGTAGCATCTTACTATGCTGATGGACAGTGACTGTAATGGGGTATGTGGTGGGGACTTGATAATGGGGGGAACCTAGTAACCACAATGTTGCCCATGTCATTTTATATTAATGATACCAAAATAAAAAATTAATTAATTAAAAAAATAAAATAAAAGACATGGAACAACAAATGCTGGCAAGGATGCGGACAAAGGTGTACCCTCCTACAGTGTTGGTGGAAATGTAAATAAGTTCAACATTGTGGAAAGCAATATGGAGGTTCCTCTAAAAAATAAAAATAGAAATACCATTTGACCCAGGAATTCCACTCCTAGGAATTTTCCCAGAGAAAACAAGATCCCATATTCAGAAAGTTTATCGCAGCACTATTTACAATAGCTATTTACACAAGATATGGAAGCAACCTAAGTGCCCATTAGCAGATGAATGGATAAAGAAGTGGTACATACACAGAATGCAATACTATTCTGCCATAAGAAGAAAACAAATCCTACCATTTGCAGCAACATGGATGGAGCTAGAGGGTATTATGCTCAGTGAAATAAGCCGGGCAGAGAAAGACAAGTACCAAAGGATTTCACTCATTTGTGGAGTATAACAACAAAAGCAAAACTGAAGGAACAAAGCAGCAGACTCACAGACTCCAAGAAGGGACTAGTGGCTTACTAAAGTGAAGGGGGTGGCCATGGATGAATGGGGAGGGAGGAAGAAGGGAATGAAGGGCATTATCATTAGCACATATAATGTAGGGGTTTACAGGGAAGGTAGCACAGCAGAGAAGACAAGGGGTGACTCTGTAGCATCTTACTGTGCTGATGTACAGTAACTGCAATGGGGTGTGTGGAGGGGACTTGATAATATTGGTGGATGTAATAACTGCAATGTTGCTCATGTGAAACCTTCATAATGTATATCAATACATTAATAAAAAAACAAGTATGTGCAAACTCTGAGTACAAACAATATTTGGGTCATGATGAATATCTTCAAACATTATTTAAATTTCAAGGAATTCATGCCAGTATAAATCACTTGATGCTTTGTAAGAACTGAACCATATGTTCTCACATTCTCTTCATTCAAACTGTTTCTCAGTGGTGTATAATTGCATGGCCTACTATACATATAGTCCTTAAATCTATCTCCAGTATGAATTCTATGATGTACTTGAAGCTTTGAACTGAGCCTAAAGGACTTCCTGCGTTTCTCACATTCCAGTGGTTTCTTATCACTGTGAGGACTCTGATGTCGAGTAAAGCCTCCATACACACTGAAAGCCTCCCCACATTCCTCACATTCATAGGGTTTCTCACCAGTATGAAATCTATAAAGTATAGTAAGTTGGTGGCTTCTCCAAAAGGCCTTCCCACACTCTTTACATTCATAGGGTTTCTCACCAGTGTGAATTCTCTCATGTCTAACAAGATGGGAGGCATGAGTAAATCCCTTCCCACATCTTTATATGTATAGGGTTTTTCACCAGTATAAATTCTGTCATGTTGTGTAAGGCTTGAGGCTTGCCTAAAGGCCTTCCCACAGTCCTTACATTCATGGGGATTCTCACCAGTGCGAATCCTTTTATGTACTCTAAGGGCTGTAAGACAACTAAATGCCTTTCCACATTCCTTACATTCATAGGGCTTCCCTCCATTCTCAATTCGTTGACACAGAGTAAGAGATGAACGTTTTGTATAAATGTTCATTTTTCCATAGCTGATTATTTTATATGTTGCCTCCAAATCTAAAATAAGAAAAAAAGTTTTCTTGACCAGAAGATGTTGTTTATTAGAATTAGAGAAAAACAGAAAATGTCACCCTTTGCAGATAAAGACTCTAAAATACAATTATAAAACTTGAAAAAATATAAGGAGAGCTTAGAAAATAATATTTATGCAGGAGTGCTGACCAGCTCCACACACACAAACACAACACATCCAATCTTGAGGCGTTTGCCAATGTCAGTCATGTAAATACTCCCACCATGGGTAATTTGGGTCCCGCCAATATTATGGCCCATCCTTTGCCCCAGTAGCTTATCTTTCCAAGCAATTAGACCCCACAGTTCGGGGATGGGCCCCCTGCCTGCGGGCATTAGCCTCTGGACAGCTATTGCAGAAGGAAGCTCATAAACTGACATTCGGGGTGCCCCTTACCATTCTGTCCCCACATCACCTAAAAGACCTCTTAACCTACAAAAGTTTACAGCCTCTCCCTCCCTCCAGACTCCTGACCTTACTGTCCGCTTTCCTCCAAAATCCAGACATTTCTTTCCTCCCCTGCCCGCCCCTAAATCCGGCCACTCTTCTTCCTCTGCCCGACTCTCCTCATACTCCCTCGCATGATTGCCTGGAAGCCCTTCACAACTTCCTTCCATGCCACTCCACGATCTCCGAAGGAGCCCTCTCACACTCCGACCTCATCTGGTTTACTGATGGGTCCTCCTTTAAACATGAGGGCACCCACTACGCAGGATACGCAGTAGTCTCCCTCAAAGACGTCATCGAGGCACAAGCCCTACCCCCCGGTACAACCAATCAACAGGCCGAACTCATTGCGGCCACCAGAGCTTGCACTCTAGCCCAGGACACATCTCTCACACTGTACACTGATTCCAAATACGTATTCCACATTCTCTTGTCCCATGCGGCAGTATGGAAAGAACGAGGCCTCCTCACCACAAAGGAAATTCCATCACTAATTCAGCCTTAATTACCAAACTTATAGAGGCTTCACAACTCCCACACCGACTGGGCATACATAGTCCACTGCAAATCACATCAAAATGATGACTCCCCCATTACAAGGGGTAACAGCAAAGCTGACAGAGTAGCCCGGTCGGTTGCCCTATCAGAAGACGCACCAGACAACGATCCATCTGCCCTTGTGGTTTTAGCCTTATCACAAGACACCCTCTGTTCCCAGGACAAAGAGTCCCTCTTCCGCTTCTTACACGATCTGTTCCATCCTAGCCCCCAATCCTTGATCCATTTTTTACAATCCTTTTTTTCTCTCTCCTTAAGACAAAACCCTACTTAACCAAATCACCCACAGGTGCACCATCTGCCAACGCACTAACCCTAATAACCCCCTCAAGGCCCAACCCTTCCCGGCTCATCAAGCAAGGGGTAATGTCCCTGCCACAGATTGGCAAATAGACTTCACTAACATGCCCCCCATATGACGTACCAGATACCTACTCGTGTTAGTAGATACATTTTCAGGATGGGTCGAAGCTTTCCCCACCACTAACAAATGAGCATCCGCGGTTACCTCTATCCTCCTCACCCAGATCTTTCCTAGGTTTGGGATGCCCACTTCCCTCCAATCAGATAACGGCCCTGAGTTCACTGCCCAAATCATTCAGAACCTCTCCAAGTCACTCTCACTCCCCTGGCATCTACACTGTCCTTATCGACCACAGGCTTCGGGAAAAGTAGAAAGAGCCAATAGGACTCTAAAAGACATCCTGACCAAACTATCTCTGGAATTACACCTTGACTGGATTCGCTTACTTCCCTTAGCTCTACTCTGCATTCGGGCCCTCCCAAAGAAACCTTCCTTCTTGTCGCCCTTTGAGATCATGTACAGCTGCCCAATTTTACCCCCGGGGCTCCCTCCCCACAAAGGACCAATTCCTCCCAACATGGCCCTTCCGCTACTCTTTCTCCTCTGCACCGAATTATGGAAATATCAGGATTGGCTCCTCCCAGATCCATCCGCTTCCCAAAACCCTCCTGTCTTACAACCTGGTCAACTAGTGTTTTATAAGTCTCCATAAAATAAGCCCCCTCTCACCCCAAAATGGGAAGGTCCACACCCAGTCATTCTCTGCACCCCCTCGGCTGCTAAGCTCTCACTGCCTGATAACTCTGTCACCCCTTGGATTCATATCTCCAGGTTGAAACCAAACACCCAGGACCCACCTCCTCTGGACACCCAAGATCCAACCCAGAGTCCTTCGGATACAGCCCAAGACTCTGTCTACTCTTCCACGCTCCATCCCTCTGATCCTTTGAAACTCAGCATCTCCCGTTCACCCCTTTGCCATCCATACCCAAATCATGACCTTTTCTTCCTTTACTGCTCTCTCGCTATCGTTCCTCATTTCTGTCATCTTCCCCGTCACCTCAGCCTTTGTATGGCGATTCAAGGTCAGACAGACACACACAGCATCGAACAAAAACCACTGCCCTCATTACCGCATCAGACTGCCCTCTAAAAGGCTGCTCTGAGCCTTTGTACCTTCACTTTCCTCCCTCCACTGAAGTGTTCACTAGCAGCCCCCTTTTCACTCCCTACCTCTGCTTCCTCTACGACCAAAAACAAGCCTCATGCAGGCAGTGGCCAGACACCTAAGGGGGAAGTCCCTACTGGTCTTGCGCCATTCACTACATGGGTGACTCTCGGTACCCACAGTATTACTCCTCCAACCGTTTCATGAAATATCCCAACAGCTCATTCTCCTTATCAATCCCTCATCCCTGGGACCCTCGATGAGCCGCGGGAGTCACAGCTTCAGTTTACTACAGGGGGTCCTCTACCCCCCACAGTACCCTACATATCTCTCGAGAGTATGTTCCTTCTCATTCCTAGATCTCTCAAGTTGCATCAGATATCGGACATTCCAAAAAAGTCATTATTCAAACATTTGATGGCACCTCTTCATCTTCCTATCCCCACCCCTCTTCTAATTTCTCCTACTCTTGGTTACAGCTCATTCAAGACACCATCATCTTTCTCAACCACACCCTCAACATCGCCAGTTGTTTCTTGTGCGCATCACTACAGCGCCCACTGCTGGCCGCCGTGACCCTTAATATTTCCAACTACTCCTTCCATGCAGAAGGACAACCCCTCCGCCCCCTGGCAGACATACCCCTATGGGAACCGGAATACGCAGATAATCTCACCATCCACCACTGTGTAGGCCCAACTCCACCCCCCTCCAGCGCACTTCACTGCCTCTCTACCTACACCCCCACCTCCGGCTCTAAAACTTTTATACAGCCAGGACACTTCTTTTGGTGTAATGGCAGTCTTTTCAACTCACTGCCTCCCAACTCCAATATACCCTGCATTCCTGTCGCCCTAATCCCACAGCTTACACTTTACAGCATAGCAGAATTCTTTGAGCTCCAACCTCCCTTGCCCTCATGCACAAAAAGGGCTGCTTTCCTTCCCATCATGGTCAGTATCTCTTTGACCACCTCAGTCATTGGGGCAGGGTTTTCAGGAGGGGCCTTGGGTCACTCTCTGTGGGCAATTAAAGATCTCAACGCCAAACCTGAGGGAGCCCTGACATCCACTGCCGATTCCCTAGCCTCTCTCCAAGGACAGGTCACTTCACTAGCTAAAGTCACCCTTCAAAACCGGTGGGCCTTAGATCTGCTTACAGCCGAGAAGGGTGGCACCTGCTTCTTCCTTCGGGAAGAGTGCTGCTATTACATCAACGAATCCGGCATTGTAGAAACTGACATTACCAAACTCACCGACCCTGCCTCCAGCCTCCACTCTGCTTCCAATTCCAACCCATTCTCTTCAATACTAACAAACCCCCTCCTCACCTGGCTCTGGCCCATTGCAGGCCCCATAATAATCATTCCTCTCTCCTGTCTCTTCTTACCCTGTATAATAAAGTTCATCAAATCCCAAGTCGGAAAAATCTCTAATCAAACTTTCAACCAGCTTTTACTCAGGAACTATCAGCTTCTGGTCACAGAAGATCCCTCACCCTCACGTGACCTCCTCACCACACGCTGAGATGGACCCCTCTCTCCGCTGAAAATTGTTCCTGGAAACAATGGCCGCAGACGCCTGGCTTCTGGCACCCGTATCCTCTTGGCACCATTGGAATCAACAAGTCCTCGACCTATGGTTACAGGGAACCTTCATTGATTTCCAACCTGAAGAAGTCCACATCTACCCGTCCTTACTGTGGGGAGTCCTATCAACCCTTTCCTCCCGGTCCTCAAGCCCTCACTCCCTTCTCCGCCCCTGTTCAGCAGGAAGCAGTCAGAGAGAAAGCAATGTCCACAACCCCATAGAGGAGAAAGGGGGGAATGAAGGGCCCCCACCCATAAGATGGCGAACCTCCTGCTTCTCTTCCGGGTGTTTGGTTCCTGCCGGTGCCACCCGAGACCCAATCACCTCTCGCCCCCTCCCCCAATCCCAGCACCTAGCCAATAGCCACCATCCCCGTAGAAGTGACACCTCAATCAGTTTATGTCCCTCCCTATATAACCTAGTACTTTTCCCCAATAAAGTGGAACTCTCCGGTGAATTGCTGCTGTGTGTCGCTACTTCCTTTCAAAAGGCAACAGAATACACATTCTTCTCAAGTGCACATGGAACATTTTCCAGAAAAGATTATATGCTAGGCCACAAAATAGATCTTAATAAATTAAAGAAGACTGAAATTTTATCAAGCACGTTTTCTGGTCATAATGGTACGGAATTAGAAATGAAGAACTATGGAAAATACAAATATGTGGGTTGAGCAATATGCTCCTGAACAACCAATGGTCAAAGGAGAAATCAGGAAAGAAATAAAAAACTATCTTGAGACAAAAATGAAAATATAACACCAAATTTATGGGATGCAGCAAAGCAGTTCCAAGAAGGTAGTTGTTGATACATCAAGAAACAAGAAAAGACTCAAATGAACAACTTAACTTTAAACCTCATGTAACTAGGAAAAGAACAAACAGCCCAAAGTCAGAAGTAAGGAAATAAAGATTAGAGCAGAAATAAATGAAATACACTAAAAAGTCAATAGAGAAGATCAATGAAAGCAAGGGCTGATTCTGTGAAAAGATAAAATTGACAAGCCTTTAGCTAGACTCACCAAAAACAGAGAGAAGGGAAATAAAATCTGAAATAAAGAGATGTTACAACTGATACCACTGAAATACAAAGGATTATAAGAGACTATTTGAACAATAATACGTTGGCAACCAAAAAGATATGGATACATACCTAGAAACATACACTCTGGTAAAACTAGGAGAGGCGAGCTGCAGCCGCCTGAGTTCCCGGCGGGCGTCCCGCTGGTCCCTGCGCAGCTGCCGCGCTCTCGCCGTCTATCCGCCGGCTTCCCTGGCCTCTGCCCTCAGGCAGCGCGCCGCGGTGACCCCGGGGTTATTCTCCCGCGGCGGCCGGGCCGCCCCCTCTGCCCACGCCCGTGCGCACACTGCGCACACACCCTCCCGCCCTCGGTATCCCGAGGCCGCGTTGGCCGCCGAGCCGCCGCCGAGGTTCTCTGAAGTGCTGCGCCCGGCGGCGGGAGTGCACCCAGCGGGGCGACCCTGCGGCGAGCGGCCGCCGATGGCTCCCCGCGCCCGGCGAGCCCGCGCCTCGCCCCGTCCTGTCTCCGCTCCGGAGCGCCCTCGGCCCTGCCCGCGCCCACCGCCCGATGGCGCGCCTGTTACTGTAAGTTTTTAAGTTCTGCTAGATTATTCTAAAATTATAGTTTTATAAAAATATTCACATCTCGCATTGTGATGGTTTTAGGTGTACAACATAATGATTTGATATATGTATTATACATTGTGAAATGATTACAGCGGTAAGTTAACATCCATCACTATATACAGTTAGGAGTTTTTTTCTTGGGAGAACTTTGCATATTTACCCTCTCAGCATGTAAATATACAAATACAACATTGTTAAGTATATTCACCATGCTATATTAATATATAGTATTAATAATAGTATATTAATAATAGTACTATTAATAATAGTATATTAATATACCAGGACTAGCGTCTGGTAACTGCAAGTTTATAACTTTTGACCTTCACTCTTTGCGCCTACCCCCTACCCTTCACCCCCACCTTGTCTGCTATTCACCAATCCGTTCTGTATCTGTATGAATTCTCTCTGTTTTGTTTTGTTTTGTTTTAGATTCCAAATGTAAGTGATGTCATACAGTATTTGACGTATCCCTTAGGATACATCCATGTTGTTACAAATGGCAGAATTTCCATGTTTTGTAACTGAATAATATCCCATTGTGTATATATATATATATACACACATTTTCTTATCCATTCATCCATCACTGGACACTTAAGATTGTTTTTATGTCTCGGCTTTTGTAAACAATGCTTCAGTGAACAGAGCAGATGTTGTAGGATTGTGATTTCACCTCCTTAGGATAAATACTCAGAAGCGGAATTGCTGGATCATGTGGTAGTTCCATTTTTTATTTTTTACTGAAGCTCCAGACTGTTTTAGGTAGTAGCAGAACCAATTTACATTCGAGCAGTGCACTGAAAGGGAACCCTTTTCTCCACGTCCTGGCCGACACTTGGTATTAGTTGCCTTTCTGATAATAGACATTCTAACAGGTATGAGGTGCTATCTCATTGTGGTTTTGATTTGTATTTCCTTGATGATTAGTGATGTTGAGCACCTTTTCATGTACCCGATGGCTATTTGTATGTGTTCTTTGGAAGAATGTCTGTTTACATCCCTGCGCATTTTGTAATTGGGTTGTTTGGTGCGTTTTTTCCCCTACTGAATTGTATTCTTCCTATATTTTAGATATTAATCCCTTATGAGATATGTGATTTGAAAATATTTTCTCTCAGTCTATAGATTGTCTTTTTATTTTGTTGATTGCCTCCTTTGTTGTATGAAGCCTTTAAGTTCGATATAATCCTACTTTTTCTTTTTACTTTTGTTGCCTTCTTTCACTCTTGGTGTCAAATTCAAAAAACCGTCAACAAGACCAGTGTCAGTGAGCTTACCCTGTATGTTTTCCTCTAGGAAGTTCATGATTTCAGGTCTTAATGTTTCAGTCTTTGATCCATTTTGAGTTGATTTTTGTGTATGGTATAAGATAATCATCCAGTTTTGTTATTTTTCTGTGCAGTTTTCCCAACCATTTGTTGAAAAGACAGTCCTTTGCCACTGTATATTCCTGGCTCCTTTGTTGTAAGTTAATCAACCCTCTATGACTGGGTTTTTGTCTGAGCTCTCTACACTGTTCCATGAATCTCGGTGTGGGTAGTGTACTGTTTTGATTATTATAGCTTTATTAATATAGTTTGAAATGAGGGAGCTTGATGCCTCCAGCTTTGTTGTTCTTTCTCAAGGTTGCTTTGGCTATTCAGTCTTTTGTGGTTCCATACACATTTTAGGTTTGTTCTACTTCCATGAAAAATGCCATGGGGGTTTTGATAAGGGGTTACATTGAATCTGTGGATTGCTTTGAGTGGTATGTGATGATAATTGTTTCAGTGTATGAGCACAGACTCTTTCCATTTCTTTACATATTCTTCAGCTTCTTTCATCAGTGTCTTATAGTTCTCAGCATACAGATTTTTCACCTCATTGGTTAGATTTATTCATGGGTATTTTATTATTTTCATTGCAATTATAGTGGGAGTATTTTCTTAATATCTCTTTCTGATAGTTCACTATTAGTGTGTAGAAACACAGCTGAGTTTTGTATATTGATTTTACATTCTCAATATTATTGTCTCCATTCAGTTATTTGTAGCAGCTTTTTGAGTCTTCAAGATTTTATATATATGTCATATACAGATAATGATGGTTTTGCTGTTTTTGTTCTGATTTGGTTGCCTTTTGTTTCTTTTTCTTGCCTAATTGCTCTGGCTAGGACTTCTAGTACTTTGTTGAATAAAAATGTAGGAGTGGCACCCTTGTCTTGTTCATGATCTTAGTGGAAAGGTTTTCAGTTTTTCACATTGTTGATGGTGTTAGCTGTTGCCTTACCACATTTGACTTTTATTATGTTGAGGTACATTCCCTCTATTTGTACTTTGTTGAGAGCTTTTGTCATGAATAGATGTTGAAGCATTTCTCAAATGCTTTTTCTGTATCTGTTGAGATGATCATGTGAGTTTTATCATTCACTTTCTTTACATGGTGTGTAACATTGACTGATTTGTGGATGTGGAACCAACCATCTTTGCATAGCTGGAATAAATGCCACTTGATTATGATGTGTGATCATTTTAATATATAGTTGAAGTCATTTTGCTAGCAATTTGGAGGGTTTGTTTCTATGTTCATTAGGCATATTGGCTTGCCATTTTGTGGGTATGAGGCCTCTTAAAATGAGTTGAGGCTCTTAAAATCAGTGAGACTGTCTGGGCATGACATTTTGTTTGTCAGGAGGTTTGAGAGTCTTTTGATACTTAAGATATTAAAAGAAGATCTCATGTATCCCAGTGTATTCTGGGGAAAGTGCCTTAGGGATTCCCAGAGTATTTAGGGAAAATTCTGACAATACTCTGGAGTGTGGGTAAAAAGGATCCTAGTTACAAGTGTTTCCTTATTGAATCTATATGTCATTGTTTGTGCCTATGATTGGAACTCCAGAAATATGTATTGATACCATATTAGTGTTTACAACTAGGGTTTATGATTGCAATATGTTATTACATCTAAAAATTCCTGTTTGCTATAGAAGAAAAACTGAAAAAATGAGGATGGACTTAGACAGTAATCCAGTTTCATTCTCTTGCACATAACTGTCCAGTTTTGCCACCACCACTTGTTGAAGAGGCTGTCATTTCCCCATTGTATGTCCATGGCTCATTTATTGTATATTAATTGAGCTTTTTATGTGTGGGTTTATATCTGGGCTCTCTAGTCTGTTCCACTGGTCTATGGGTCTGTTCCGGTGCCAGTACCAAATTGTCTTCATTACTGTGGCTGTCCAGTAGAGCTTGAAGTTGGAGAGCATAATCACCTGAGCTTTATTCTTCCTTCTCAGGATTGCTTTGGATATTCAGGGTCTTTTGTGGCTCCATATGAGTTATATAACTATTTTCTGGTTATGTCTTTACAAGATATGTATGGATTTGATTTGCTGTATCACAATTTTGTTTAAATCAATGCTATACACATGATTGGGACCTTTTAAATACTCTGTTGCAATTATTATTCACTACCACCCCTCCTTAAAAAGCTTTGTCATAATAAATTTCAGATACAGGAGAGTAGGGAAGTATTAAGAACTACCATATACTTACCATTTAGCTTCAATAATTATCAGCTCAGTCTTGTTTTACTTACTAATCCCTGTTTCTTCCGTGCATCCTCCCCTCTCCTCACTCCCCAAAACAGCATTATTTTGAAGCAAATGCAAATTGGTATGTATCTCTAAAAGAAAGATAAGGATTTTTTTAATTGGCTATTTGTATATTTTATTTTGTCATGTGTCTGTTGAAGTCTTTTCCCATTTTGTAATTGGAATGTTGATAAAAGTGTATTGTTGATTTTTGAGAGCTGCTTACATGTCTTAGATATAAATCCCTTCTCAGAGAGATGGCTGCAAAATTCTTTTTTTCTAGGTCTGCAGCTTGTTGGTTTAGTTTCTTTCTTTTTTTATTAAAGTATCATTGATATGCACTCTTATGAAGGTATTAGAAGAAAAAAATTGTGGTCCCTACATTCACCCTTATTGTGGAGTTTCCCCCCCATACTCCATTGCAGTCAGTGTCCATCACTGTAGTAAGATGCCTCAGAGTCCCTACTTGATTTCCCTATGCTGCACTGCCTTTCCGGTCACCCCACACACACACCATGTGCACTGATCATGATACCCACAATCCCCTTCTCCCTCCCTCCCCACCCACCCTACTCCACCCCTCCCCTTTGGTAACTACTAGTCCATTCTTGGAGGTTGTGCATCTGCTGCTGTTTTGTTTCTTTAGTTAGGCATAGTTGTTATACTCCACAAATGAGGGAAATCATTTGGTGGTCGTCATTCTCTGCCTAACTTATTTCACTAAGCACAATACCCTCCAGTTCCATCCATGTTGTTGCAAATAGTAGGATTTGTTTCTGTCTTATGGCTGAATAGTATTCCATTGTGTATATGTACCACATCTTCTTTATCCATTCATCCACTGCTAGACACTTAGGTTGCTGCCATATCTTGGCTATTGTAAATAGTGCTGCAGTAAACATAAGGGTGCATTTGCATTTTTGAATCTCAGGAGTTGTTTATTTCAGTAAATTCCTAGGAGTGGAATTCCTTGGTCAAATGGTATTTCTACTTTTAGTTTTTTGAGGAACCTCCGTATTGTTTCCCCAGCAGTTGAATTAGTTTACATTCCCACCAGCAGTGTAGGAGGGTTCACTTTCTCCAAATCCTCGCCAGCATTTATTGTTCCTTGTCTTTTCAGTGTTGGCCATCCTAACTGCTGTGAGATGGTACCTCATTGTGGTTTTGATTTGCATTTCCCTGAAAAGTAGTGATGTGGAGCATCTTTTCCTGTGCCTGTTGGCCATCTGAATTTCTTCTTTGGAGAAGTGTGTTTATGTCCTCTGCCCATTTTTTAATTGGATTATTTGTCTTTTGGTTGTTGAGGTGTGTGAATTCTTTATATATTATGGATGTTAACCCCTTGTCAGATATGTCACTTACACATATATTTTCCCATACTGTAGGATGCCTTTTTGTTCCGCTGATGGTGTCCTTTGCTATACAGAAGCCTTTAACTTGATGTAGTCCCATGTGTTCATTCTTGCTTTTGTTTCCCTTTCCTGAGGATGTGCATTCCCAAGGAATATAAACTCATGTTTATATTCAAATATTTTTGCCTATGTTTTTTTCTAAGAATTGTATGGTTTCATGACATACATTCAGGTCTTTGAGCCATTTGGAGTTTACTTTTGTGTACGGGGTTCGACAACAATCCAGGTTCATTGTCTTGCATGTAGCTGTCCATTTTTGCCAACAACAGTTGTTGAAGAGGCTGTCATTTCCCCATTGTATGTCCATGGCTCCTTCATTGTGTAATAATTGACCATATATGCTTGAGTTTATATCTTGGCTCTCTAGTCTGTTCCTTTGGTCTATGTGTCTCTTCTTGTGCCAGTACCAAATTGTCTTGATTACTGTGGCTTCATAGTAGACCTTCAAGTGGGGAGCATAATCACCCCAGCTTTATTCTTCCTTCTCAGGATTGCTTTGGCTCTTTGGGGTCTTTTGTGATTCTATATGAATTTTAGAACTATTGGCTCTAGTTCGTTGAAGAATGCTGTTGGTATTTTGATAGGGATTGCATTGAATCTGTAGATTGATTTAGGCAGGATGGCCTCTCTGTCTTTTCTTTTACCTTTTTCTTATTGAGGTAGTGTCTTTAAAGACCTCACACTAGTGACTATGGATGACAGTTTATTAGTTTCCTATTCTTTATTGTATCCTCATCATACACATTTATTTTTAATCAGAGAACTGACAATTCCTGTAATTTAGGTACACTAAAGACTCAGGTAAGAAGTATGACATGAGGATTTTATTTGTTTTTATGTTTCTGTTATCTGCACATCAGAAAGTTATTTCATTTGTATCAGTTTACTATACATATATATTGTTTCCTAAAAAACGTGAAATTATTTGAGAACTAATGGGAAAACTCTGCTGAGATGCTTCAGAGGTTGTTGTAGAATAAAATGGTCCAGAACACATGAGATGACTTGAGCTTGATTTCTTTGTCAGTTGCAAAAATAGTATTTGGAGGACATAGTATATAAAAAGACACAGAGATGCTGTTATTTCCTTTGTTTAACCATTTTGTTGGGAGATGATTCACATACCATACAATTCAACCACTGAAAGTGTAAAGTTAAATGGTTCTTAGTGTATTCACAGAGTTGTGCAGATACCACAACTATTGTAGAACATGTCCGCTGCTCGTGGTGGACACCCTGTGGCCTTTAGAACTATTCTGTGTCCTCCCGGTACCCCTACTCCTTGGCAGCCGTTAATCTACTTTCTGTCTCTATGCATTGGTCTATTCTGGACATGTTCATATAAATGGAATTGCATAATATGTGTTCTTTTGTGACTGGCTTCTTTCACTTAGCATTATGCTTTCAAGGTACATCCATGTCGTCTCAGGTATCAGTATTTCCTTCCTGTTTAGTGGTGAGCAATATGCAACTGTGTGTGTGGATATACCACATTTCATTCGTCTGTTCATCAGTTAATGGATAGTGGGTTGTTTCCACTTAGGGGCTCTTATGAAAGCTAAGAACAATCCATATACAAGTTTCACATGGACGTATGTTTGCCTTTTCTTTGAGTATGAACCTAAAAGTGGACTTTACATTCCCAGGGCAGATGTGCTAGTGCAGATCTTTTTCTTTACTCATGTGAATGTTCACAGTAGTATCCGGATTTGTTTCCATATGTTGCTGTGTTCCTTCGCTACCCCTGCATGTTTCTGTAATCCTCATTTTCCTAAAACATTGCAGTAACACCACCTTGCTGTTGAGAAGCGTTCCTTCAGTGGCTCTAGACAGTGCTTTAGATGTTCAGGACAGTCCTAATTTCAAAGGTGTTGTCCTGTTTCTGACATGATGTTCTGCTTCTTCATTCTCAAAGTGTGTTTATTGCCTGCACAGTGGAGCCATCTCCCATACAGCTGTAACTTAGATAAATTAACTTTTTAGGCACTCAGCTGGAAAAAGGGAGAAAGATAACTTTGCAAGTCATTCAGCTGAATTTGTCTTTGCCATCTGTTGACTTCATTCCTGGGCATGAGTGTAAAATGAGAAGACTACAACTGTTGCTCTCTAAATCTACCTTAGGAGCTTCTGACAGTATGAGCATCTCAGCACATCAAGGGTGATATTAGTTGCAAAGAATTTTTCATATAGCATGACTCATTTATCAGTGGATCAGTCAGCCTTTGCTGCATAACAAAAAACCTCAAAACTTACTGATTAAAACAAAATCATTGTCAGCACAGAACTTGATAGGTCAGTATTTTGAGTGGGCACCAGTGAGTATTTTGCAGGTATCACCTGGGCTTGCCATGTTGGTGTGGTCAGCTGGCAGTTTGGGGCTGGATGACAATCTGAGCATGACACTTTGCAAGCTGGTTGACTGGGGTGCTTTGGTTTTTCTTGGTTCCTTTTAATGTGAGCTTGGGCTGATTCCAGAGACTCTGCTTGAGCTTGATGAAATGATGGCCTTGAGTTTCTCTACCCATCAAGAGGAAGGACACCCCCAGTGAACAAGCACCTTTTAAGCTTTGGCTAATATCATGTTTGCTAATGTCCCTTTGGCCAAAGCAATCCACGTGGCCAAGTCCAGAGTTGTAGAAGGGGTAACAAAAGGGTGTAGGCACAGCGAGACATGATTCACTGGGGTTCATTGCTATAGCTACCCTGTACCCCAATGATTCCCATCCTTCCCGTTAGCAAGATAAATTCACTCTGCCCCCAAGATGCATTAAAGTTTCATCTTCAGGCTCAAAGTCCAGTGTTTTGTATATACTAGCTTGGGTGTGGTTAAGGCTTCTTCAGTGAGACTCCTTTTGAGTCAGGAAACTGTATATTAAAAAGACGAGTTATTTGTCCCTGTGCCAACCACCACCCAGTGGCACAGCAGGGACAGGAACGCTGCCGTAGACACTCCCAGTTCAAAAAGGGAAGAAATTAGAAACACACAGGAGGCCTCATTTTGAACTGTCTCTAGCATTTTTAGTCAAGCTCATGCAGCCTTACTCTTTGAGTTTCCCATGTGTCAGATTATTAGACCCCTTTATTAAACAAAAGCTACAGTCACAATTCTCTTCCAGAGAGGCCTCTCGTCTTCGGGCAGGCTGTCAGGGCTGTGGGACGATGCCTGGAGGAATCTCAGAAGCCCTTTAGTTTATAGTCTGCTAGCATCACCTTAACATTTTCAGAGGTTATTTAGCCAAACTCTTGATCTTTACCCGGAGGCCATCTCTTATTTTGAGACTCTTGTGCTCCCTGGAGAGACCAGATATGTGGAACGTTTTTATTTTTCAACCCAGCAAGTTTTGACTTGTCCATATTTCCTCCACATGATGCTTGCAAACCATTTAGTTGCTTTTTTAGTCTTCTTTTTCTGTATGTTATGTAGCTGAAATCATGCAGCTGAAGTATTTAAATAGGCTTTCTGAAGTTCTCTTTAGTCAGATCTGAAAATTCATTGGGTATTTTTTTCTATTTTCTTAATTAGTGCAGGTGGTACTTTTGCCAGTACGTAAAATGTGTTGCCTTTTTCAAGCTGCCATAGCGGTGTCCTCACCACTCTTCTAGCCTCCACTAAGAGTTTGTGCACTGCTTTCCTCACCTTTGCTAACAGCTTCCTGGGTGCTTTTCCAGCCTCCACCCATGTCCTGCTCCCAAAGCCAATGCTATATGTTTTAAGTATTTGTTATGACAGCACTTGATTTCTTTACAGCAGTTTAATGGTTTGAAAATCATTTATTCTCAATCCTGTGGTTCAGCAACTGGGTCAGCATTGGGCTTGTAACAGCTGGGGGTTCTTGTGTTGATTTACCCGGGCTTATCGTGGCTCTGCAGTCAGCTGGCCGCTCAGCTGCAGCTGGATGATCTCATATGTCTGGTGGCTGACAGGCTAGTTGGTTGAGGTACCTCAGTTTTTGGTTCTCCGTGTGGTTGGACCTCTTCAGCGGGCCAGCTCAGTTTATTTACATGGTGGAGTCAGGGTTCCCTGCACAGAAAGAAAGAAGGCTGACCCCAAACCCAGCTGCCTTTCAAACCTTTGCTGGTATCTTGTTGGGTAATTTCCCATTGGATAAAACATGTCGCATGGCCAAGCCAGAGTTAGTTTCGGAGGGGAATGCACATAGGATAGAAACAGGGAAGTGTGATTAACCGTGGGCCATCAGTATAAAAGTTTAGCAGTCAGGTGGGACGCTTCTGGCTGCAGCTACAGGAATCCTCACTCGGGCCATTCTAAACAATAAGTAACTGAGCACATGGAAGGAAATCCAGAGCCAGGACGCACTGCAGGGTCAGGTCCTCTACCTTCCTAAGCTTATGAAGGCCTGGGGTTCTCTCATCCCTCTAGTCTACCCTGCTCACAGTGTCAGCCTCGTGCAGGCTGGTGCCCCTCGGAGACATAGGAGTTTACCAATTTAATGGTTTTAAAATTATTTACCCATAACAATTTTGTTTGCAACAACCCTAAAAAGTACATACTATTATAATATCCATTTTTCTCTTCATTTATTTATTTGTACAGTGTTATTGATATGCACTCTTATCAAGGTTTCATAAGAAAAATGTGGTTGCTACTTTCACCCATATTATTGAGCTCCCCCCGTGCCCCATTGAAGTCACTGTTCAGTGTAGTAAAATGCCATAGTCACTGCTTTTCTTCTCTGTGCTACACTGTCTTCCCCAAAATCCCCCATACACCATGTGTACTGATCATAATACCCCCCAATCCTCTTCTCCCTCCCTCCCCACCCATCCTCCCCAGTCCCTTTCCCTTTGTTAACTGTTAGTCCATTCTTGGGCTCTGTGAGTCTGCTGCTGTTTTGTTCCTTCAGTTTATTTGTTCTTATGCTCCACACATGAGTGAAATCATCTGGTACTTGTCTTTCTCCTGGCTTATTTCACTGAGCATAATACCCTCTAGCTCCATCCATATTGTTGCAAATGGGAGGATTTGTTTTCTTGTTATGGCTGAATAATATTCCATTGTTTATATGTACCACATATTCCTTATCCATTCATCTATTGATGGACACTTATGTTGCTTCCATTTCTTGGCTATTGTAAATAGTGCTGCGATAAACATAGGGGTGCACCTGTCTTTTTCAAACTAGGCTGCTGCATTCTTAGGGTAAATTCCTAAGAGTGGAATTCCTGGGTCAAATGGTATTTCTATTTTGAGCTTTTTGAGGAAGCTCCATACTGCTTTCCACAATGGTTGAACTAATTGACATTCCAACCAACAGTGTAGGTGGGTTCCCCATTCTCTACATCATTGCAAACATTTGTTGTTCTTTGTCTTTTGGATCATGGCCATTCTTACTGGTGTGAGGTGATATCTCGTTGTGATTTTAATTTGCATTTCTCTGATGATTAGCAATGTGGAGCATCTTTTCATGTGCCTGTTGGCCACTTGAATTTCTTCTTTGGAGAAGTGTCTGTTCAGCTCCTGTGGCATTTTTTAATTGGTTTATTTGCTTTTTGTTTGTTGAGGTGCATGAGCTCTTTATATATTTTGGATGTCAGCCTTTTATCAGTTTTACTATTTATGAACATATTCTCCCATACTGTTGGATGCCTTTTTGTTCTCCTGATGGTGTCCTTTGCTATACAGAATTTTTTCAGCTTGATATAGTCCCACTGGTTCATTTTTGCTTTTGTATCCCTTGCCCAGGGAGATATGTTTATGAAGAAGTTGCTCATGTTTACGTCCAAGAGATTTTTGCTAATGTTTTTTTCTTAGAGTTTTATGGTTTCATGACTTCCATTCAGGTCCTTGGTCCATTTTGAGTTTAGTTTTGTGTATGTGGTTAAACAGTAATACAGTTTCATTCTCTTACATGTAACTGTCCAGTTTTGCCAACATCAGTTGTTGAAGAGGCTGTCATTTTCCCCCATTGTATATCCATGGCTCCTTTATCATATATTAATTGACCATATATGTTTGGGTTAATATCTGTACTCTCTATTCTGTTCCACTGGTCTGTGGATCTGTTCTTGTGCCAGTAAAAAATTGTCTTGATAACTGTGGCTTTGTAGTAGAGCTTGAAGTTGGGAAGCAACATCCCCCCTGCTTTATTCTTCCTTCTCAAGATTGCTTTGGCTCTTCGGGGTCTTTTGTGGTTCCATATGAATTGTAGAACTATTTGTTCCAGTTCGTAGAAGAATGCTGTATGTATTTTGAAGGGATTGCATTGAATCTGTAGATTGCTGTAGGCAGGATGGCCATTTTGACAATATTAATTCTTCCTAGCCAAGAGCATGGGATGAGTTTCCATTTGTTAGTGTCCTCTTTAATTTCTCTAGAGTGTCTTGTAGTTTTCAGGGTATAGTAGGTCTTTCACTCCCTTGGTTAGGTGTATTCCTAGGTATTTTATTCTTGTTGATGCAGTTGTGAATAGAACTGTTTTCCTGATTTCTCTTTCTGCTAGCTCATCGTTAGTGTATAGGAAAGCAACAGATTTCTGTGTATTAATTTTGTCTCCTGCAACTTTGATGAATTCAGATATTAGTTCTAGTGGTTATGGAGTGGAGTTCTTAGGGTGTTTTATGTGCATTGTCATGTCATCTGCAAATAGTGACAGTTTGACTTGTTCTTTACCGATCTGGATGCCTTGTATTTCTTTGTTTTGTCTGATTGCTGTGGCTAGGACCTCCAGTATACTATGTTCAATAACAGTGGGGAGAGTGGACATCCCTGTCTTGTTCCTGATCTTAGAGGAAAAGCTTTCAGCTTCTCACTGTTAAGTATGATGTTGGCTGTGGGCTTGTCATATATGGCCTTTATTATGTTGATGTACTTGCCCTCTATACCCATTTTGTTGCGAGTTTTATCATGAATGGTTGTTGAATTTTGTTGAATGCTTTTTCAGTGTCTATGGAGATGATCGTGTGGTTTTTGTCCCTCTTTTTGTGGATGTGGTGGATGATGTTGATGGATTTCCAAATGTTGTACCATCCTTGCATGCCTGGGATGAATCCCACTTGGTCATGGTGTATGATCCTCTTGATGTATTTTTGAATTTGGTGTGCTAATATTTTGTTGAGTATTTTTGCATCTATGTTTGTCAGTGATATTGGTCTGTAATTTTCTTTTTCATGTGGTATCTTTGCCTGGTTTTGGTATTACAGTGATGCTGGCCTCATAGAGTGAGTTTGGAAGTGTTCCTTCCTCTTCTAGTTTTTTGGAGACCTTAAGTAGGATGGTAGTAGATCTTCACTAAATGTTTGATTAAAGTCAGCAGTGGAGCCATGTGGTTCAGGTGTTTTGCTCTCAGGTAGATTTTAGATTACCCTTCAGTTTAGTTGCTGGTAATTGGTCTGTTCAGATTTTCTGTTCTTTCTGGGTTAGCCTTGGAAGGTTGCATTTTTCTAGCAAGTTGTCCATTTCTTCTAGGTTATCCAGTTTGTTGGCATATAATTTTCCATAGTATTATCTAATAATTCTTCGCATTTCTGTGGTTTCTGTAGTGATTTTTTCCATTCTCATTTCTGATTCTGTTTGTGTGTGCGGGCTCTCTTTTTTTCTTGATTGGTCTGGCTAGGGGTTTATCTGTTTTGCTTATATTCTTGAAGAATCAGCTCCTGCTTTCATTGTTTCATTCTTCTCGATTTTATTTATTTCTGCTCTAATCTTTATTATGTTCCTCTTTCTGCTGACTTTGGGCCTCATTTGTTCTTCTTTTTCTAGTAGTGATTAGGTGTGAGTTTAGACTGTTCATATGGGATTGTTGTTCTTCCCTGAGGTAGGCCTGTATTGCAATATACTTCCCTCTTAGCACCGCCTTGTCTGTTTCAGCTTTGTCATTCAGGAGAGGGAAGCGGAACTGGTTTTGTTTCCCTTTTGGGAAATTTGTTTGAGGATATTCCTGCCCTGTGTATAAAGTGGATACAGAGTTTTCTTCTGCTTGCATAACAGGCCAGCATTGTGTCTCTGGAAATGTGCCTTTGCTGTCTGTTAGGCTATTTCTTCTTTTTTTTAACTGAAGTGGGCATACAATATTTTATCAGTTTCTGGTGTACAACATAGTGATTCCATACTTATATATGATACGAAGTGATCTGCATGATAAATCTAATTACCATCTGTCGCCTATTTCTTATGTCTTCTCTGAGTCATCACAGAGCATCATAGTGATAAAAAATACTTTTTGTAGCAGTGTCACACGCTGCTGGGCTCTCAAGGATCTTGTGCTTTTACAAAATGGCTGCACTGCATGCAGGAAAACAACAGCGGAATATTCTCAGAGTGGAGTATGACTTAGATATCTCATTTGGCATTAGCCACTGAGCTCACAAGTGGAAATTACTGAATTGGACCTGTGAGAACTGCCAGGACCTCTTACTGAGGCAGTTTTCTAACCTTTATTGCTAAGGATGCAAACTGAATCAGAGGAAGGAAAGAGAAAGAAAATCCGGTTGTAAGATTCAAAAGAATTTTACCAAACCATATAGTTTACCTCCTGTGGGGAGGGAAAATTACATGGAATTTTTTTTTTACTATTGGGGGAATGAAGAGGATAGAAGAGAACAATGTAGAGATGCTCTCTTGACTATGTCTTTAAGTCCTAAGAGGGTTGAGGGAGTGGCTTGCAAAAATAGAAGAAAGATCTTTACCTCTATAGCAGCCTTTCCTGTGTAGCTGGCACCAGTATCTCTGGAGAGGGGTGAGGCCTGGAGAGGTTGACTCTTCATTTCCAAAGTGAGTGATAGTATGTGTTGGTAGTAGGCTTTAATAGGTAGAGGTGGGGAGAGCTCTTGCTTATGAATATCTAGCACCATTTAATATCTAATGTGTTAATACCTAGACCACTCTTCCATTCTTATTCTTTCCTTTGCTAGTCCCCTAACCCCAAAAGGACAAAAAAACTTACCAATGCTTAAAAGAGGAAGCTTTGCCTGTTGAAATTTGGGGAAGTGAAAAAAAAGAAGAATCAAAATATGCTAACATATCTTCTCTTTGATGAGCTACTAAAGTGATAAAATGTATACAGCAGTCATTGCCGCCCACCAGTCACTATTGCCTTTATACATCCGCTTTACTCCTTCCCATAACCAGATTGGCTCCTATAGCTGTAGACATTAATATATTTGGAAATTCAGATTGAAAGAGCTTCTTGTGGGTGAATATGGGCCATTGCCAATCTCGAAGAAGTTTCCAGGGACATGCTGTGGAGCTCTCCTCTGTAGAAGACTATTTATCAAATAAGTGTGATAGGAAGCTTGGTGAGCCAGTTGATATGTGAAATACAGATTTAGGATTAGAGCAGAGATAAAAAGAAAATAGAAAAATAGAAACAAATAAGGAAATCAAAAGTTCTTCATAAAGGTCAACAAAATTGACAAACTTTTAGCTAGATGACTGAAAAAAAGAGAATCAAATAATTAAAATATGAAAGTAGGGGCATTACTACCAATGTTACATATATAACAAGTATTATGAAAAAAATACTGCAGACAATTGTATGCCAACAAATTGGGTAACCCAAATGAAATGAACAAACCCTAGAAACACAAAACCTGCCAAGACTGGATCATGAAGAAATAGAAAAACTTCTACAGAATAGATCTGTAACAGGAGACTGAATCAGTAATAAAAAGGTCCCCACAAAGAAAAGCATGAAACCTGATGGCTTCACTGGTGAATTTTAACAAACATTGAAAGAACTAACACTAATCCTTTTTAAACTTTTCCAAAAATTGAAGAGAAGGAAACACTCCTAACTCCTTCTTTGAGGCTACCATTTACCTGATATCAAAACCAAAGACACTCTAAGGAAACTATAGCCCAATCTCCCTTATGAAAAGTGACGCAAAAATTCTCCACAACATGCTGTCAAATTAAATCCAGCAGCATATTAAAATAATTATATATCATGACCAAGTGGGATTTATTCCTGGAATACAAACATGACTCAACATATGAAAACTAATCAGTGTAATATACTACATTAACAGGATGGGGGAAGAAAACATGGTCATCTCACTTGACACAGAAAAAGCTTTTGACAAAATTCAATATCCTTTCATGATAGACACACTCAACAAACTAGGAATAAAAACTATCTCAACAGAATTAAAAGCAATATATGAAAAACCTACAGAGAACATCATTCTCAGTGGTGAAAGACAGAAAGCTTTTCCTCTAAAATCAGAAACGAGGCAAGGATGTGGCTTTCACCACTTCTATTCAATATAGTAATGGAAATTTTAGCCAGATAAATAGGCAAGAAGAGATAAAAATCATCCAAATGGGAAAGGAAGGAATAAGATTATCTATATTCACAAATTATATGATGTTATAGATTATAAACTCTTAAAGGTTACACACATAGACACACATACACGCATACAAGACATGCTAGAACTAATAAATTCAGCAAAGTAGCAGAATATCAAATCAACACACAAAAATCAGTTGCATTTCTAAACACTAACAATAAAGCAATCTGAAAAGGAAATGAGGAAAGCCCATTTACACTAGCTTCAAAAAGAACGACATACTTAGGAATTAATGGAGGAGGTGAATAACTTATACAATGAAAACTATGAAACATTGCTGAAAGAAATTAAAGAAGGCATAAATAAATGGGAAGACATATCATGTTCATAAATTCTGTTAAGATGTAAATATTGCCCAAAGATATATACCTTCAATGCAGTCTCTGCCAAAATCCCAATGATTTGTTTTTGAGAAATACAAAAATCCATCCTAAAATTTATAAAGAATCTCAAGGGACAGTGGATAGCGAAAATAATCTTGAGAAATCTTCAACACAGTTGAAGGACTTACACTTCCTGATGTCAAGACTTAACTACAAAGCTATGGCAATGAAAACAGTGTGGTACTGGCATAAAGACATGCATATAAACCAATGGATCAGAAGAGAGCCCAGAAATCTGTGAATATATACACAAATAATTTTCATCAGAATGTCAAGATCATTCAATGGGGAATGTCCAGTCTTTTCAACAAATGATGCCTGAAAACCAATCACACACATGCAAAAGAATGAAGTTGTACCATTATCTAACGTCATATACAAAAATTAACTCAAAGTGTATCAGAGACCTGAACATGAAAGTTAAAACTGTAAAACTCTTAGAATAAAATGCACTAGAAAAGCTTCAATGCATTGGATTTGGCAATGATTCCTTGGATATTATACCAAAGGCACAGGTAGCAAAAGAAAAAAAAGAGAAATTGGACCTCAGGAAATTTTAAAATTTTATCATCAAAGACACTGTTAATAGAATAAAAGGCAACCCACAGAATGAAAAACAATTGTAAATCATATGTTTGAAAAAGGATTAATACCTAGACTATATGGAGAATCCTAAAACTCAACAACAGAAAAGCAAATAACCTAATTCAAAAATGGATGAAAGACTTGAAAAGACACTTTTAAAAGAAGATATACAAATGACCAATAAGCACATGAAAAGATGGTCAACATCACTTACTTTTAGGGAAATGCCAATCAAAACCACAAAAAGATGCCACCTCACATCCATTAAGATGGCTACTATATAAAAAACACCTAACGGAAGATCCAAGTGCTGACAAGGATGTGGAGAAATTAGAAACCTTATGCACTCTTGGTGGGAATGCAAAATGTTGTAACTGCTGTGGAAAACAATATGAAAGGTCCTTAAAATTACAAATAGAATTACCATATAATCTAGCAATTCCACTTTTGGGCATATATCCAAAATAATTGAAAGCAGGGTCTTGAAGAGGTGTTTGTCCACCCATGTTCACAGTAGCATTGTTTACAATAGCTAAAATGTGGAAACAACTCAAATATCTATTGCTGGATGAGTAGATAAGCAAATGTGGTATATCCATAAGAAGGCATATTATTTAGCCTTAAGAAGGAAGGATGTTTTGACAAATGCTACAACATGGATGAACTTTGAGAGCATTAAGCTAAGTGAAATAGACCAGTCACAGAATGATAAAAGTGGTATGATTCCAGTTATATAAGGCACCTAGAATTGCCAGGGGCTAGAGAGGAGGGAGAATAGAGAATTGTTGTTTATTGGGCATAGTGTTTCAGTTTTTCAAGATCAAAAGAATTCTGAAAATCTTGGTGGAGAAAGAAAATGTTCTGATGGTGTAGGTGGCTACACAAGAATGTACTTAATACCACTGAATTGTACGTTTAAAAATGGCTGATAGTAAATTTTATGTTATGTGTATTTTACTATAAAAAAAATGTTTTCCTTTTTATAGCTGAATTTCTATGATACTGTGAGTTCTGCCTTCCAGTACTAGTTATATATGTAAACTAAAGTAAATCACAAAGCTTCTCTGGGATTCAACTGTCCTGAATTTTTTTCTAGTTCCAAAATCCTACATATCTTGGAAGCTGAAGGATGATAAAGGTGTATTGCTTTCTTCCTGAATAATTAGTGTCTTGAGTAGAAGAGGCTCCAGACAATACATATTCTTTCTACAGAGAATGTAGTAAAATTTGGATTAACATTGAAGCCTAATATAAATTCATGAGAAATTGATTTTTCAGGATATATTTTAGATAAATGCAATTTCAAAAACTTAGATTTTAGAGAGGATAACAGGGTAGCTGAGTTGAAGCCATGTTTCAATAAATAGATGGGAATGAGCAAGGCAGTACTTTAGTGTGCATACATCTGAATGAACACAGGTTCTGAATTTAAAGGGACCCAAGGTAATATGTATCGCTATTCTGCCTTGAAATTGTGGGGTTCTCTGTGATGTCTCTAGAGGTGAAAAAGTCAACCTACTTTATTTTTTCTTAAAAAATAGAATGAAGGAAATTTTCAAGTTTCTAAAAAAGTATTTCTGTCATGGTAGAGCACAACATTTCTTATAGTTATCCACAGAACTTTAAAAAATTATGATGTATTGCTAGAACTTCAGTAGATATTTATGAATATTATGGGCTTTGGATGAAAGAAAATATTTGCATTAAAATATTTTTACAGGAGCATGGAACCCAATAATAAAAACCAGGGAAAATCATTCTAATTTTAGAAGAAAAATGAACACTACTGTCCCCTACAACCTCACAGTTAATGTCTGGTGGAATTCTATAACCATCCATACGATTCACTTGCTGTGTATGTGGGGGATGTGTGAGAGGACATTTTCTGAATTTAAAAAAATCTGTCTTCTTTCCCTCTACCCCAGCTCCTGGAGCCACTGTCCTATTCTGTTACTGAGTTCAACTTTCTTCTTTTTCTTCTTTTAGAGTACGTGTGCACATGAGATTATGCAGTATTTGCCTGTGTTTGGCTTATTTCACTCATCACAGTGCCCTCCAGGTTCATCCATGTTGTCTCATATGGCAGGATTTTCTTTCTTTAGAAAGGCTGAATATTCTATGTATATACCACGTTTTCTTCATCCATTCAGCTGTTGGCAGACATTTGGGTTTTGTTTCCATATCTTAGCTATTGTGAATACCATGCAAAGAACATGGAAGTTCAGATAATCTATTTCAAATAATGATTTTATTTCCTTTGGATATGTAACCAGAAGTCAGTTTGCTGGATCATATGGTAGTTCTAGTTTTTTTTGAAGACTCTCCATACTGTTTTCCATAATGGCTGTGCCAAATTATATTCCCATCAACAGTGCACAAGTGTTCTATTTCCTCCATATCCTCACCAGTACTTTTGATTTTTTGCTAATAGCCATCCTAACAGGTATGAAGTTTTTGATTTGCAGTTCCCTGATAATTTGTGTTGTTGAACATCTTTTCATGTATCTGTTGGCCATTTATGTCTTTTTTGAAGAAATGTCTACTCAGGTCCTTTGCCCATTTTTAAATTTAGAAAAATTTCTGGATATTAACTCTTTATCATATATATGTTTTGCAAAAGTAATTCCATTCTGTAGGTTACCATTTCATTTGGTTGATTGTTTCCCTTTCTATGCACATTCTTGAGTTTGGTGTAGTCCCAATTGTTTATTTTTGCTTTTGCTGTCTGTGCTTTTAGTGTCTCAAGGAACTATGAAAAGAATAAACAAAACCCACAGTTTGTAGAATGAAGGAAGTAAATAACAAATAGCAGAAATAAATGAAACAAGAGATTAGAAAGACAATAGAAAAGACCAACAAAACTAAGAGTTGGTTTTTGAAAAGATAAGCAAAACTAACAGACCTTCAGCTAGACTAAGAAGAGAGAAGACTAGTATAAAATCAGAAATGAAAGACAGGACATTAAAATGATGTGATACCATAGAAACATAAAGGATCAAAGGGAGGGACTACTATGAATAATTATATACCAACAAATTGGATAACTTAGAAGAAATGGATAAATTCCTAAAAACATACAATCTACCAAGACCAAATCATGAAGAAATGGAAAATCTGAGTAGATCAATAAAAAGTAAGGAGATTATATCAGTAATTAGAACTTTCACAATGAAGAAAAGCCTAGGATCTGATGGCTTCACTGGCAAATGCTACCAACCATTTAAATTGAAAGAAGAATTAATATCAACTTAAACTCTTATAAAATTGAAGAGGAGAGGACACTTCTCACTTTACAAGGTCAACATTACCTTGATATCAAAGTCAGAAAAGGACTACAAGAAAAGAAAATTATAGGCCAATATCCCTGCTGAACATAGAAGCAAAAATCCTTGACAAAATACTAGCAAACCAAATTCAACAGCACATTAAAGGGATCATACACCATGATCAAGTGGAATTTATTCCAGGGATAGAAGGATGGGTCAACAACATATGCCAATCAATAAATATGATATACCACATTAACAAAATAAAGGATAAATCATATGATCAACTCAATTGATGCAGAAAAAGCATTTAATGGAATTCAACATCCTTTCATGACAATTTTCAACAAATTAGGTATGAAAGAAATGTACCTCAGCATAACAAAGGCCAATATGACAGGCCCACGGCTAGCTAACATTATATTCAAGGGTGACTTGCTGAGAGATTATCTTTAAAGATCGGTAACAAGACAAATGTGCCCACTCTCACCATGTTTATTCAACATAGTACTGGAAGTTCTAGCCAGAGTAGTCAGGCAAGAAAAAGAAATAAAGGAATCTAAATCAGAATGGTAGAAGTAATATTGTCTTTATTTGTAGGTGACAAGATCTTATATATACAAAACCCTAAAAATGTCACCAAAAAACTGTTAAACTAAATTCAGTAAAGTTGCATTATACAAAATCAATTGCATTTTTATGCACTAACAATGAACTATCTGAAAAAGAAATTTTAAAAACAGTCCCATTTATAATAGCATCAAAAAGAATAAACTATTTAGGAATGAATTTAACCAAGGAGGAGAGAGACCTATACACTGAAGACTAAAACACCGATGAAAGAACTTGAAGAAGACACATTTAAATGGGAGTAAACTCATGTTTATGGGTTAGAGATTTAATACTCAAAACAATCTAGAGATTCAGTGCAATCTCTATTCAAAATTCCAATGACATTTTTTACAGAAAAAGAAACAAACAATCCTGAAATTCATGTGGAGCCACATAAGACACCAGATACCTCAAGCAATCTTGAGCAAGAAGAACAAAGCTGGAGGCATCACACATCCTGATTTCAAGCAGTGTTATAAAGCTGTAATAATCAAAACCATAAGTTATTGGCTTAAAAACACACACAAATCAATGGAACAGAATAGAGGATTCAGAATTAAGCCCATACATATATGGTGAACTAATTTTTGACAAAGGCCCTAAGAATGCTCAATACGAATAAAATTGTATCGCCAATAACTATGTTGGGAAAACTGGGATCCACATGCCAGAGAATGAAACTGGACCCTTCTCTTACACCATACACAAAAATAATCTCAAAATGGATCAACTCAAAAGACTTAGATGTAAGACCTGAAATCATAAAGCTTTTAGAAGAAAACTTAGGGGAAAGCTCCTTGCCATTGGTCTCTTTAGAGAGAATTAAGAGGGAAGAAGAAATGGAGAAGATTCTTCTATAATCTAGGTGTCACCAGGAGCCTCCACATTCTTGAATTCTAGCCAAGATTGCCTTTTGTTCTTTTCCTATTTCTGCAAATCTTTTCTCCTAATTACCTCTCTATTGAATAATTTAGGGTTGTTTATTTCTAATCCAACATTCATTCAAACTTGAGGCATGACTGCTGCTTTTCTCCCAAAATTCAATTTAAGAGTCAACAAAAGGCAACTTGTAGGGTCAAATATCTACAACTGTGTGTGGTAGATCTTACTATTGACTGAAGTAAGTGCGTGGGAGCACACACTGCAGTGCTACTTAGAAAATAATCTAAAATTGAATATTGGCTTCCTGGTGTCCAGAAATTCTCTTGTCTATGTCTACCAACTTGGATCTCAGTGTTTCATCTGGTTATTCAGCTTTCTCTCCTGCTTTTCCTCTTCCCAGATGTGACAAAAATTCCTTGTATTTTATTATTACAAAGAGCATTTGCGCTCTAGCACTCATCCTCCCCCGCAGTTCACACTTTGCATAACTCAAGATTGATTAATGTGCTTTGCTAAAAAAAGGTTCATGTATTCCAAGTGTCACCTTTTCTTTTTTCCCCGTCCCCAGTTAGTTTCTATAGGAGCAGGGAGAGAAATGGTAGTTTATTTCCCCAGAGGTAAGAATTATGCCTTTACCTTAGTAGACAGGAGGGTACAGTTGGTTTGGGCTTAATTAACAATTGCAACAAAACCTCCATTATGTTAGTGCCCCAGCATAAAGAGTTGGGTAATGCTTGTTTACTAGAAGGGCTACTGAAAAAAGACTCAAGAGACCAGGTTCTTATCCTGATTCTGTCACTAGCAAGTTATATGACTTGGGGGGTAAATAAGTATCTTACTGGGCCTGAATGAACGAACAGTCTCTAAATTCCCTGTCAGTCCTACAACTCAATGATTTGTCTGAGAGTTTCTCTGGTGTGTAATTCTATAAATGCAGCTATGGCTGGGATTCCCCCCTTCACAGGTGGGTGAACATCCCACCACTCCGGACTGTATACCAACCTCTCCCTGGCCAGCTATCTGGTCGACGTCTGCTGTCAAAAAGCAATAGAGGTTTTTTACAGGTGAAGCTTTGGAGTCAGACTCAGGCACCGATCCTGGTTCTTTCAACTCATGACTTCTGTTTATTTGCTTTCTGAATTGGCTTCCTTGTTTGTAACAAACTAACATAATAGTATCTACCTAGGAAGACTCTGAGCATTTAATATAATAATGCAAGTGAAACACACTTAGTGATGTGTCTGGCACATAATAAGTGCTCAATAAATGGAATTGATGGTCATTAACACCATGTTTGTTATAAAGGGGCTGGGTAAGTGTCATGGCAAACTATTTCTGGGTCTGCTGAGACATCTTAGTGTGTGCGGTCAGAGGAACTCAGCTTACTTTATGGGTCAACTCCTGAGCTTTGGTTTTGTTGAGTGGAAAATACAGTCAGAGGGAGACGTGACTGGCTTTAGCAGCAATTTTTTTTAAAGCTGTGTGCGGGAGAGGAAGGCAGATGGATTCCAGAGTCAGGAGGAAAGGGGATTTTGAAACAATAAACATGACCAAGGGTGTGATTCTGTTTCTGTACAGCAAATAGCAACATACATCCTTTTTCTGTCTCCATGAATCTTAAATTTATGTTCTTAATATAAATAGCACTGTGGAGCAATATCTCTTTTTGGAATTTATCAAACTGTGGAATTCTGCTCCATGGTGGGCATACATGTAAGGGCAGAGACCGTGTGAGGAAATTCTTCCACTTAGAACACATATTCTGAAGATATTAGGCAGATGATCGTTGTAGGTAGTGACTCAGCCCCTGCCTGGCGTAGGAGACTATACATCATCTGTGCTCTTGATGTTCAAACCCAGGTCTGGCCCATGACCCTGTGAAAAATGGGACAGTTTTGCTGTTATCACAGACCTGCCCCCATCTGGTCGGCAGTTTGCAGGGATACAATATATACCTGTGGTAAAGAAACAGCTTCTGAGGAGAGCCTGCGTTTACCATGGAACAGTGCCCTCTGCTGTTTCTGAAGGAGCCATTCGGCCATAGTCAGATCAGGAGGGAAGGGTGCACTGCTGCAGAGACAAAGCAAGCTGCTCCTTGTTTGCAATGGTCGAGATACTGGGAGGCCAACTCCTGGCACCTGCAGCCAGTGTCAGCCGTAAATATTCAGCAGGAGCATCAAGACAGCCCAGCCACAGCAGCTGACCTCCCCTACATCTGATCCTAGGCTCTAATCCCACACTGCATGTGAATGCTCCTTCCCTATTTTCGCTGCAAACACAGAAGAGCTTCCATTAGTTTTGCTCCTTAGCAGAAGGAATTTTTACAACAGTGATTTTTAACTGCTGAAGCTTGCCTTTAGAAAACTTCTCCTTCTCAGTCTTATAAAATTAAAGGAAGCACAGTCAATGGCTGCAGTGAGGTAGTCATCGTAGAACAGAACAGCAGTTCACTGTTGGAAGTTTACACTGCTAAGGGATCAGCCTCGTTTCCTTTCTTTCTTTTTTTCCTTTCTTCCTCCCTTCCCTGCTCCCCCCTCCATCATCATCATCTTTTTAATAAAACCATCTAAAGTTGCCAGAATCTCCGTCTACAGGAATGATGTCACATAGTGGAAACTTTTTTTTTTTTTTTTTTTGCTGACTCACTTTATATTCTGGGAACAACTGTTTTTGCTGGTTCTCTCCACTCTCTGAATTCTCATTCTCAATTTTGTATTCTGGGTGTGATATAGTCAACATTTACCTCTACTTTAACCAACAACAACGGCAATTATGGACGTCAGGATGTTATTAGGGATTTGTGTCCTTCCTAACAACTTTTGAACTGTTTTCTCAGCATTATTTCACTTAGCTACAGCAGAGAAAACATAGTGATGAATAATGAAATATGCATGAAAGGAAAAATTTTTTTTAAGTTTTCTTAAATGACTCTGAAATCACAATGTGTGAAAATACTTTTTGTTTCATGATTCTAAGTCTCAAATTCATGAGTGCAGAGGAGTGGATTTCTTGCTCTGTCATGTGACAGGACAATGGTAAATGGGAGCTGGCCATACCTTATCCTCCCCTTGTGCCAAGAACGAAGTCTGGTTTAATGAAACACCTATTAAGGCCACACCTACTGGGAAGAAACTGCCAGATTCTACAGGACCCTACAATGCCACTGCCACTCAGTGTGGGAATAAGCCACGCATGCAGCGCTGCTCTTTTGAGATGGTGGAGGGTGTTTCCATTTAGGGTGCCAGGTAAAAACTCAGTGACTTGTATTGTCAGACAATGCATATTTGCATAGTACTCTACTAATTGCCAGGAGAAAAGAATTTTGTTTTCTCTGAGGCCTGGGGTTAAGAAAGAATTTACTCATTCTAGGCAATTTACCATTAAGAAAGTTGCTCAGTATTTTTTTTCCATTTGGTTACTTGTGTTTGAAATATTTATCTGTGGTACAAGATGCCTTTAAGCCTTTCATTAAAGGATGACTTTGCTGACACATGATCAGCTGCTTACGGGACAGGGATAGGCAATTGACCTCAGCCAATACAGATTCTTTGGTCTTTCCTGCTGTAGCTATTGGGAAAGACTGATTGTCCTGAAGTTGCTAATCTGGTAGCATAAGATTTAGGTTATTGGCAGAATACTGCCACTTAAAGGAGCAATGCCCATTCAGAGAAAGGAGGGAGAGAGATGAAACCCTGAGGACACTGGTGAAACTTCTGCATTCAGCCATGCCTGAAACCTCAGATTTTTAGTTCCATAAGGCAATATCTTTTTTTAAATCTTGCTGTAATTTGTAAGTTAGCTTAAGTTAAGGTCACTTGCTGCTATAGAGTTCTAATTATCAGTAGTGCGCCATCTGCAGTGCAGAGATCCAGTCTCTTACATTTTTAAGATTAACTAGAAGTATTGATAGACTAACTTTGCTTAACACCTATGACATTATTCCAAAAATGGTCTACTTTGTTTACTATTTCATACTATTTAGCTTATCCTATAGCCACTGAAATCTAGTGACAGAGCTGTTTACTGGGCAAGGTCAATCTTGGAAAGACAACGTGGGAGGAACGGTAATCAGTAGGCAAACCTCAAGGGAAAAACTGAAGAAAACAGCTTCCCTCTACAAGTTCCACCATCTCCTAGTGTACACAGTCAGGGACCACTTGCCTTCCTTTTCCAAAGATGTCTTTTGGGGATTAGTGGGGCAACAAGTCCTCAGTCCGAAGTGTGAGAGACGCAGAGAGGAAGCTCCTTAGCCTCCACAAGGTGCTCCTGCTTAGTATCTTGGGTAGTATGTCGATGAGGAGATCTGGATTTATGAAGCTTATGTGGAAAAACAAGTAGCCCAACAGTGTGATGAAAAATAGGGTGATGAAAAAGAGAAATAGAAAAATCCTGAAAAGAGAAAGCCAAGAAACTGTTAGCCAGATGTTAGAAAACCAGGAACAGAACAGTAAGTCACACCTAAATGCACACCTGGTTCCTTCTTGATATTCAGATGTCTCCCACTAAATCTTGTCTCCGATCCCAGCAACCCCTTGTAAATGTGGTCCTTCCCTTGTGCTGGCTTGCTAGTTACTGTCTTTCATCACTGTGTTTTATTTTCTTTTAGTATTTATCGTTACCTGAAATTATCTTGTGAAGTATTCACACCAATTTATACCCCACTAGCAGAGTATACATTTCTATGGATCTACACCCTCTCCAACACTTACCATCAGATTTTTAAAGTTTCACAAATCAAATGGGTGTAAAGTAATTTCTCATTACCGTCTTGATTTGTATTTCCCTGACGAACAGTGATGCTGAATATCTGTGCATAGTTTATTGGTCTTATGTGTTCCTTTTGCCCATTTATCTACTAGGTTGTTTGAGCTTTTCTCACTAACTGGTAAAAGTTCGTTATATGTTCTTGATATGAATCCTTTCCCGTGTGTACTTTGAATAATTTCCCTCTACTTTCTGACTTCCACTTGCTCTAAGTGTTGAAGAGCATAAGTTAATAATTTTTAATAAAGTCTAGTTTATCAACCTTTCCTTTAATTAGAATCAATCCTTTTTATGTCGTGTTAAAAATCCATGCCCTCTACCAAGGCCTGAAAGATACTTCTATCTTCACTGAGAGTTTGTAGCATTTTAAAAATATGTTCACAAATTCTTTGATACTCCTCTCATTATGAGATTTCCCTTCATTGGGATGTGGACTGGACTTAATGGCTCATTTCTAAAGAATACAATATTGTGGAAGTGACGTGACCGTGTATGACTCCCTAGACTAGGTACTAAAGACACTGCAGCTTCTTCCTTACTCTCAGGAGAAAACCAGCTGTCATATTGGGAGGATACACAACCAGCCCTGTGGAGATGTGCATGTGATGAGGAACTGAGGCCTGTTGCCAAAATCCAGCAAAAAAGCCAGTGTGAAAATAGATCCTCTAGCCCCAGCCAAGCCTTCTGATTACTGTAACTTTGGCCAAGATCTTATCTGTAGCCTCACAACAGACCTTGAGCTAGAAGTACCCAGCTAAATGACTCAAAGATTCCTGACTCACAGAAACTATGGGATGATAAATGTTTATTATTTGAAACTAATAAGTTTTGGAATAATTTGTTAAGTGGGAATAGATAACTCATGCTGAATTTTAAAGATTCCTTTCTTTTTGTGGACATTTAAGTCTTTAACACATTGGGCTTGCTTTTTATATATGCTGGATGTTAGTGATCTGATATCATTTTTTGTCTTATTTGGGTAATGTTTTCCCCTACCATATTTTTGAACAATTCTTCCTTTCCCCTATGACATATAATTATTGTTACATATCAAAGGTCTAAATGTGCACTGTTTCTAAGCTCTCTTTTTGTTCTGTTTCATTGTTCAGTTTTCCTAGTCTGGTCCCAATAGCACACTATCATAATTATTGTAGCTTCATAGTAAGTTCTGATATCTGAAATGGCATATTCCCTGCCTCTTGCTTTTCTTTAAATTTTCAGGTTATCTCTGACCCTTTACTCCTCCAAATATAGTATATTTTAGAATCATTTCATTGAATTCCATGAAAAATATTTTGGGGAGTTTGATTGGAATTGAATTGACTATTTATCAACTGGAGACAACTGATATATTTCTGATATTAAGGCTTCCTATCCCATGATCATGGTATTTCTCTTCTTTCATTCATGATACTTTTAATATTTCTGAATACATTTCTCTAAATTTCCCTATAGTGGTCTTGATTTCTTCTTTAAATGATGAATTTTTTTTGCCCTTCTTGTGTTACTATGATTTGCATGAGCAAACCGCCACTGTTTCCTTCCTACATTAACATTATCCAGCTGTTCTGGTTTACCTCCAGTGCCAGGACAAATTCATTACCACCTGCACTAACTAGTCGAGGAGAACCCCTTCCCCATCAGTTCTCTGCAGTCTTTCTCTAGAGTTGATCTTAGAGCCCAGATCCAGGATTCATTCTAGTGAAGTATCTTAGATTAGAATCAGAAGCCCTTTACAGACCTCCTTCCTCCTTCCTACAAATCTTCTTGAAACTGGAGACAATATTCATAAGGAGGTTCTGGATGACATTCCCAGGGAAAATCGTAGGAATAACCAACTTCTTAATCTCTGGAGTTAACGACCAGCATACCAGTGCCCCACAGAATGGTCGAGTAAAACAAGAGGGAAGGTATTTGTACTTTGCTCAACTAAACTTGTACATTCTCCTCCAGATTACCAACTCTCATTAAGGCAGACAGTCCTTGGGAGTCCATGTGGGCGATTCCATGCTGGGCACTGGTGTTAAAAGTACAGGTGAAGGCAGTTCTAGTTCTAGGAAAAATTCTGCTAGTTGTTCCAGGAACACTATATTTAGGGATATCAAAATAAGTAGTACTTCATTTACCTGATATGAAGGGATATCCCCCTTAAGCCAATATTCTAGACAATTGGAAATTACCTTTAAACGCCAATAATTTTATGTTAATCATTTTGATGGAACTCTTTCTAAGTCATATTTTATACCACTTTGAATCTATGTTTCTGTATGCCTTCTTAAACAGATTATATTGAACATAATTTGACCTTTTCTTGAAAATGCAAAGGCTACATGAATACAAATTTTTGCTGTCATGGTGATTCCTTCAGAACTAATATGCACTCAGTTGTTTGAATCTTGAGTTCTTACTCAGGTTAACAAATATTTTTGAGCAGTTATGATGTGCTGGATACTGTTAGGTGCTTTATCTCTTTTTCACAATCATTTCCTCTTTTATCTGTTATTAGGCAGCAGTATACTTGCATTTAGAAGTTCTCTCCCTATGTATGTATATATTTTTCATGTCGGGGGTAAAGAGCTGACATTGTAACAAGGTTTGAGGGAGGCATGTCTCATACAATAGGGTGAAAACCCAATCACTATGCTTATGAACCCCATTTCTAATCTACTGATTCTACTAGGGATCCAGATACATCAAATGAATTCAGATTGTTAAGGGAAGAGGGAGTAAGTATGAGATTTGCCACATCTCTTTTACGTGATAAGATTCCCGTTTCTGATTACTATTCAGCTGTTGGCTGCAAATACTGAAAAATGAGATTAGTAATTGCCTTTCAGAAAGAAGTCATAGCATTAGAACTGAGAAATGTGCTCACTGATGACACTAGTTTGTTGACTCTGTGTGTGTGTGTGTGTGTGTGAGAGAGAGAGAGAGAGAGAGAGAGAGAGTAAGGTTCTCCTTGTCGTCTGCAGGATGGCTAGTAGATCTCCCAGTTTTCAGAAAGTCTGCTCAAAGATATTTACTTGCCTTTTACAGAGCCATATTCCCTTCTTTTGGAGAGAATTGTCCTGGGAGAAGAAGAAAGGACATTGATAAATAAGCAATTTCTGGAGCTGTCATCACTGTCAGGTAATATTCAGTGAGCCATTAGTTATATGTTACGTTTAGATACCATACAAATTTTTTTCATAAGCATAAACAGATGAAATTTTCAAAGACAATGTATATACATATATATGCATATATGTGTGTGTGCATTATTTATATATACATATGTATATATATGTGTGTGTGTATATATATATATGTATACACACTTACATATTTATATGTAATTTTGTATCACCTTCTTATATACTGATAGGAGTAAAGGAAGGCATAGAAACGTAAAGTCTGTTGCCCAAGGTTATATAGCTAGTAAGTGGTAGGGCCAGGGCTGAAGCCTGGGACCTCTGGGAATCCACATTCTGGGCTCTCATAACTGTTTGCTTACCTTCTGCTCAGCCAGCAACCCTTAGAGGAATGAACAAGCTATGGAAACCACACAAATATATTCTGAGATAAGTTTTAAAAGGTATAGAAATATAAAGATGAAGATATATCCTGAATTTCTGTGGCATTTCTTTTACAAAATATTTTCTTAGTTATTTCATTTTCCTTTTAACTTCCTTTGGAGATTAAAAGACAGAGGAACTAAGATCACATTTTAAAATTGTCTAAATAAGGCTCATAGAATTGAAATCATGAGAAACTTTACGTTTTACAAATTTGGTTCTATAGCTTGAGTCAGATGAGGTGAAGTGCCCTCTAATCAGTGCTCAGGTGGTGTCTCTGTAAAGAGGGCTCAAACTCAGGGCACGGGACCATCATGGGACTCTGATAATCTTGATGAAGACACTCTGTTTTTCCTCTGATGGGTAGTCAGATGACTACTTTGATGAACCATTGGGGATAGATGATGGGATATATCAGAAAGTATGCTAAGCCTCGTTCTAGAGAGGGGGAGTCCAGTTAATTTCAGGGTCCAGTTAATTTTTTTGCTGAGTGGAATATGCAAGAGAGGGGCCAGAATAACTTGCTCAGGACAATCGGAGTCATGGTCACTGTGGGCATGTCTGACATATACCCAAACATCTGGATGACCCCAGGGACAATGGTGGATTATTGATGTTTGCTTTTTAGGAAAAGAAGACTTCTTTTTTTCTGAAATTATCAAGACCATATATTTCATGCCAAAAAATTTCTGGTGAATGTCAACCTTGCCTCTAAAACCAATATACATTACAAAAATAAAGTTAAATAAAAGTTTATCTTTTAGCCCTTTGAACTTGCTGCCACAAAATGCCAAACAGGCAAAGAGCCGTGATGCTCTGCATCCAATTCTATGTCCTTCTGACCTTTGCATATGTGCTGGTGACATTACGATGTTAAACATGAACAGACTTGGAGCTGTGTCATAAAGAAGTGATGACTTCTTATGTTAACTCATGGGGCAACTCTGATCAGATAGTGACAGATAACCCTGGTGCTGTGTGTTTTGAAAGATTCGGGACCATGTTGGGATCATCTGGAAAGAGTTCTGTGATTGCAGGAGGTGGGCGGTGTGGTGTATGTGTCATATATTAGCCTCTTCTCTGCAGAGCATACCCTCAGTTAATATTCCTTCTTGCTTACATTCTGAACCTTCTTAGGTCTTAGACTAGTTCCTACAAGGACATGTCATTTACATGGCTGTAAGAGAGGTAGGACAGTTGTCTTCTTTGTTTGTTTCAGGTTGGAATGCTTTGAAATTATATCTAGTACTGTTCTTGGAAAATGCACATGGGAAGATTTGTGTATGTTTCGTGGCTTATAATGTTTTGGAAACTCTGACAGGCAGTGGCACTGAGAGGACACAGGCTGGAATGCTCACCTTATTATTTTGGCTGTTATATTCTTTTCTTGCTGAGTTCATGCTCAAGACTTTTGATCTAGGGGGAAATGAACCAAGATAGGTATTGAATAAAGTACACTCAAATATTCATACTACATAATGATTATTTTAAGAGTTTCATATTCTAAAGCTGTGCTGTCCACTATGGAAGCCAGTGGCTGCATGTAGCTATGAACATTAAAATTAATTAAAATTTTTAAAAAATCAGTTCCTCAGTCACACTAACCATGTTTCAGGTACTCAGTAGGTGGCCAGTGGCTACTTATTGGATGGCACAAAGTTTTACTGGGCAGCTCTGTTCTAGAAAGTTAGCTTAGCAGTGAAGCCATAGTTAGTGTTCAAGAAGGCTCTCAGGAAACTTGAAGGTATCCTTCAGAATTCCAAGAGCAGGTACCCTGTGGCCCTCCCAGGCCACAACGCATACCAGGGCTATTTAGAGGCAGTATGAAGTTTGGATCTCTTTACCTTGATCCCAAGATTCTAAAATATTTAATAAATGTAAGTACTTCTCGACTAAGTTAAGATTTAACTTCTAAAAAGGGGCCAAGAAATGGGAGTGAGATTTTTGACTTTGTTTTCTCACCATTTCAATTCTAGACAAACTCAGAAAGGACGGGCTTTTGTCTTACCATTTCTAACCGTTAATGGTCACAGTTTAGTAGTTAATATAGCGTACAGTTTGAGCTTTGTAATATGATAGCCTTCGTGTGTCTAGAGGTAAGTTTCATGCCTATCTTATATGGCTGAGTCTCTATGTTTTGGGGGAAATGAGGTTGGTATTAGTTTAAAGGGCTTTTCTGTGAAAGTAGGAATGTCCTACTCGTCAGAGTGCCTGACCACCAGCCCTTTTAAAATCAGAGGTTCCTGCCCTTAATATAAACCTGAATAATTGAAAATGTGATAAAAGCATGAAGGGAGATGTGTTTCTGTGGTGTTTTAAGAAGGATGGAAGAAGGACCTGCGTTTTAAAGTTGGTGTGGTTTCGTGGGAGTCAAACAATCGCTAACAGAAGGGAGAGAGATGTGGTGTTGGGGCTCACTCAGTCCCAAGTAGGAATTGGTCAGAGGAATGTTTGCTCTGACCCAGGCTGAGCTGGAGTTACCACTAAAACCAAGAAGTTCCTTTTATTGCCAAAACTCACACTTCTCTCTCAAGGAGCCGCGTCTCTACCTCTTCTTCAATTCTCTTCGAAGTTTCCTGGTACTTCTTCCAAGAGAAATAAAAGAAACCACAGTTACTGATTAGAAGCCTTACGCTTTTTCTAATCATAAGAAGCATGTATTATTACGTGGTAACATGAATGTTTGGTCTCCTTTTCCAGCCCCCACACCCACCACCACTCCTGGTCACTCGATGCACTTCCTACCTTCCCAGGCGGACCCTGGGTAATTGGCATCTTGAAAGGAAAAGTGCTCGTTATGAATTTAAGAGCACAGAGGTCAGGAGACTAGGGCTGTAACAGAATGATATTGGTGGTGGGTTGTCAGGGACCCAAAGTCCCTTTGTAATGCCACTTTGAAGAGTTAATACTGTTCTAGGAAGTGTTCCTTGAAAAGCCTGGTTTCATATTATCCTGTACCTTACAAACCCTTTTCTGTCTCGTTACCGAGAAACTGTACCTTAATGCAGAAGACCTGATCTTTGCAGAGCTGGGCCACATGTGCATAGTCTTCCATTACCTGGGAAACCAAAATTCAGTCTTAAATTTCTTTCAGGAAATTTCTCTAAGAACCAGAGTATACTTGTTTCCTCCTAAATCCCAGACCCTAAATGTAGTTTTCTAATTTTTCTAAATATGTTTTTGCTGTATATATGAACTCATTTCTTTTCTGAGGCTAGATAAGCTTTATTTTGGGGGGAATTTTATTTTGGGACAGTTGGGAGAAGAATAGATACTAATTTGTTGAAGATACAGATATGGAACATATCCTGTAAAAATTACTTGAAGAGAAGGAAACCTAGGAGACTGCATTTATCTTCCTTTCCTTCATCCCCTCCTCAGCCCCATAATGGTTCTGGATCTGGAGCCTTATTATGTATAACTCAATCATTTGCAGAATGTATTGCATCGTCTAACTGAACATCAACTTTTCCTGCCTCCAGGAGAAGTAATACTGAAATTACTACCATCACCTTGGCCAGTTCCTTCTCTTGGTCGGCACAGGAAGCTTCCAGCTGTTGTAACTTGACCTACAGAAAGGGAAGGAGATGGGTAACTCAAGGTGCAAGCAGGATTCCATTCTGAAATGCTGTCTCAAAGGTTATCTTACAGGTGGTGGATGTGCATCAGGTGTGATATCAGATGTCTTTTTAATGGAGGAGAGTCAAACCTTGCAGCGTCCTTCTGGTGAACCTGCCCTTCTACACTCCCAAGCCCTTAGCGTTCATCAGGGCTCCACTCACGCTTAAACTACAATTCTCAGCTTCCTTCCTTCTTAGCTATTTCTCTTAGGGAAAACACCAATCTTGAAAAACTTCACTCTTCCTTTTCCTTTTACATACTTCCTGCTCACTCCTTTTTTGCTCCCCGTATTCCTTCTTCCTTCTGTTCCTTCCTTGTTTGATGAAAGCCTATTCTATATTGGTCACTATGTTGGAGTGATGGGCAGAGGGCCATGAGAGTAGAAAGGGTACAGTGGTGAACAGGATTGACAGGCAGAGTCTCTGCCTCACAGAGCTGACATTCTAGTTGGGGACATTAACAGATAAGTCAACATGATAATGATAAATGCTATGAAAGAAATACAAACAGAGAAATGTAGTGCTAGCGATGGCATGAGAGCTATCATAGGTGAAGTCCTGTCTGATGAGATGATCCTGGGTTGAAGTCTAAATGGTAAATATTAGCCAAATGGAGATCTGGAAGAAATACGTCCCATGCAGGGTTGCAGCAAGAGCCAAGACTGTGAAAGAACACATATGTAGTGTGTATGTGGAAGTTACATGGCTGGAGCACGGGGAAACACCTGGTAAGGAGGAGATGAGGTGGGGAAAGGTTGACATGGATGAGATTATGTAAGGCCTTGTGGCTTCTAGAGTTGGCTTCTTTATTTTAATTGCAGTGAGGAACCAGGTGTGAACTGGAACTAGTAAGGACATAATCTGATTTGTGTTTTTAAAGAATAAGTCTTTTCTATGTGTGAAAAGTAGATTAAGGGTAAAAGCCGAAGCAGGAAGACTAGTAGGCTAATTTGGCATCCAGGCAAGGGCTTCTGGTGGCTTGCAGAAGGGTAATGTGACAGAGGAATAGATGTGCTCGGGCTCTATTTCCTAGTTAGAGGAGACAAGCCTGCGTTTTTCCTTCCTTCCACTTTTAGCTCTACTGTTCACACTTTGATCTAGGTACCATTGTTTGATATCTGAAGACTTCTAACAGTTCCTTTCGTCTTCAGTCAATTATACCCAGGGCCAGAGAGCCAAATGTGCTAAGGGCTGTATTTTCAGGATGGTGGTCTGAGACACAAAGAGGCGCAGCAGGCCTACCATTAAACTGATGAGCTGATTGCCAGGATGTAAGAACAGAAGCAAGAGATGCTATGTATTTCATAGAATTAGAGAAATCACTTGAGAGTTCTACAACACATGTAGGCAATTGGGAGTAATTTAAAGGGTCAGTAATGCTTTAGAGTTATTTGAAGGTGGGCTAATAGCTTCTGGGAAAATAATGGCCACTGTTCTGACAATACCTGGAACTATGTATAGTCTTTGGCTCAGCTGAGGTGACACAGCATCACCAGACTTAAAGCCTCGCCATGGGCTCTGGTGGGCTACTGTCAAGAAAACTTGTTTTGAGCAGAAGGAAGCAAATGCAGTTACATGGCAAGGCTAGTCAAGGGGCTTCATAAGCCTTTCTAACCTGAGCCCCAAGTTTATCCTGAAGCACGTGCAGGTTCCGCATTTCTTCCTTTCCGGATACATTTCCCGGACAGGCATGGCCAAGCAAGCTGTTCTGGTGGCTTTGGACTTCCTGTTTTGTTTTGAGTTTGTGGCCATCAGTACTAATTTGGCTGACAGGAAATAGGGAAGTAATTCTCTATTTTTCACTTTCTATTGCTATTTTCAGTGTGTCCATCTCTGCAGGGGCTCCACAGACGTAGTATGGGCTGAAGTGTGAGCTTAAGAATCTAAAGAGAAATAAGGCAAGGGCAAGATGGAATTCTACAGGAAGTATCAAGTCAGAATTGTACCTGCTTTCTGAATAAAAATGTAAGTCCACTTTTTTGCATCTTTGATCAGATGCATTGTGGTTGTGCCCAGGTTTTTATCTTTGGAACACAATTAGAGAAATGCTAAGCAATGTGTGATGCACTCAGCAGGTAGAGGTCACTAAATATTTGAGTGATAAACTGAATGAATCCTTTTCTGGATGGGAGTCAGTGATAGAGTGTGTAAATTACCTAGCACACAGTAGATCGACAAATCCTAGCTCTGCTCTATGAATCCATACATTTGCCTCAGCTAGACTTTTAAATAATCACGTTAAATGTGTGACGTTTCAAGGTTTTACTCTTCAATAAAGTAAAGAGTATTTTAAAAATATACAATTTCATTCAGTGTGTAAACTGAGGCTGGAAGGGGCTGATTAAATTGCCCAACTTCATATACCTCCCTAAGTGCTGGGACCAGGATATAAACCAGGGACTTCAGTGTTATATATGCATTGTGCAGTTGTGTTCTGCTCTTCCTGAAGGAAGAGAAACAAAATGTGTGGCTTCAGAGTGAAATTCCTTACCAAGGGCAGAAGAGAATTCAGTACTCAGTAGCCTAGGCTTAAGTCTGACATGGGCTAAAACTACAAAGAATTTATGCCAGTTTTGATAGTTGTTTCCACTTAAAAGCTTGCTTCCTGGTCACGTAACCCAAACCCACTCAAGATTGCTTTTTCATTTACCTTTGACCCTTCTGGTGCTCCCTTTAGGTGGCCTTGTTCACACTTGGTTGCCTTTTGCGATTTCCTTGTAAGCTATGATTTTAAATAAATACATATTTCAAATAAAAATACATCAAATAAAAAATTGTAGAAGACAAACACACTGTTTGGTGTGTAGAGCCAATAACATGGCCTTGATAGAGCTCCCAGGAAATGGTCCCTTAATGGATACTTGGTGCCCTTGGAAACATCTTTATTATACCTCCGTCGTCTTCTCACTAGTCTTGGCCACCAGAGCTAGAGTCTGCACAAGCAGGAGTACTTCCCTGAACCCTGTGCCATTCCAGGCTACAGAGGGCTGCAGGCATGGGTCAGAAAGTAGGGCAATCATAGGAAACCCGCTGTATTTTGAGCAGGAGTTGAGGTGGAGTGAATGCCTGGATAAGGGAAGGGGAAGCCCTTGGGATTTAAGTATTTTTAAAAGTCTCTGTTGAAAATAAAATTAACCTTTCACCTTCCGACGAAGTGTCAGTGGATTCCATTTTCTTGTGATAGAATGAAAAAACCCACGGGATCACCAAATAGCCCAAATGTTGCACCAACTCCCTTCACCTCATGCTTGGCATTCAGGTACGAGGCTCAGCCTCAGGAGAGTGGGGCAGGGGTAGAACCCACCCCCAGCACAAACTTTTCTGACATGTGGGATCCTCTATGATCATTTTCCCTCCCTTGTCCCTTTGACAACTGGAGCCACTGCAGGAAACCTGGGGAAAACTAGAGCCCCATCCCACCTTTTTTTGAAGTTCTCTTATACCGTGCACCAGGGTCTCATTTTTCCTTTCCTGTTGAGAGAAAGAAGCAGAGCATAGGTGTGGAGCTCCCTGCTGCCACCCATCTTTATTCAGCTGATTGTTCTCCCCTTCACCTGGGGCTGTTTCCCTGCAGTAACTCTACCTCACTGCGTACTGTCAGGTAAAGGACCTGTGGTTTGATTTCCACATACAAATCTACACCAACTCACCAGGATAGACATGCCCACATGCAGAGCTTCCCAATATGAAATATTACCAAAGAAACTGTGCCCTCAACACATATTTTACCATGTCTTTTGACTATTCTTTGCATGTAAAAAAGAGGAGACTAGCTTATCTGATGACTGATGAGAGACAAGCTGAGGAATAACACCTATCAGATGGCTCTTCCCAGCTTTTTGCTTACAAGTCTGGCTATTTCTTCTTCCAGGTCATGCAGCGTTCTTTCCCTTTCCATGGTGGTGCTATTCTGCTGCTCCCACTCCTCATCTTCGGTCAGGTCTTGGGGCTGAGTGATCTCACTTTCCAGCCTGAATGACACAAGCACATAGTGTGAGGAACAGACAGCTTCAGAACTGAAAAAAACACATCTGTCAGTTTTAAGGGTACTTCAAGGTCAGTAAATTTGGCCCTCAAGTTGGAACCCATCTTTCCTGGGTCCTTACCATCATAATCACTTGAAAGGCAGGAAAAAAATCACTTCAAAGTTTGACCTGATTCACAACTCAAAAACCCTAGTGTTCTTTCAGCTCAGGTGAATACCATCCAATCTTTTAAGAATCTCTTTGAAACTTGCTGTAATTTAGGGTTTGAGCCACAGAAAATGCCAAAGAATGAAGAAGAAACTGCTACATAAGATATAGGTCTCTAGAGCAGTAGGAAAATTCGGGTTTGTCTCTTCTCCTCTACCCATCGCTTGGATTGGGAACTTCCCTCAAGGAACCCCAGCACTCACCTCTGTATTTCCTCTTCTTTCTCATGGATTTTGAGAAGTAGTTCCTGATTTGCTTCATCTATTCTTTGCAAGTCTCTTTCAAGGTCTGTGTTCAAACTGTCAATGTTCCTCTTTGACTGGGTCAGTCTTAAGATCTCCACCTCCTCTGACCTATAGATTCAGCCCACGAAAGGAACAAGGGCCAGTTATCTCAGGGTCAGTGACCTTTGGGCCAGGAGGGATATCTAGGAGACATGTAATTCAACAACCTGGCTGTTTCTGGGAGAACACCTTTCCTTTTTCATAGGAAATTGTATTTCTTAATCATGCCCTACAGTTTGTTTCAGTAATTCTCAACTCGGTGAGCAAGAGAGGATTTTCCCAGGCTTTCTTGATCAAAGTGCACAATATCATAGTGCACCTCCTCCCTGGTTCCAGGAGGAGTTTGCTTCCTTAATAGCCTCTTGTATTGGAGAGAATGGCTTCTCAGGCAAATGGTGCACAAAATCTGCTCATGAAATACACTTCCATTGAGTATTTTCATCCAGGCACCTGGCACATCACTTAGATTTGGTTCCTGCCTTATGCCGCAAGAGCTCTCCACCAGCAGACGGGGCTTCTGTTTCTCCCTCCCTCCTCCCATCTCAGAACTTCTCCATTGCCTGCTACAAAGCTTGAGAATCTACCCTGGGAGATACTCCACCGAGTACACACACATACGATCCAGGCATTCACTTTCAAGAATACAAACATCTTTTTTGAAGTAATTTGAATGTAATAATGGTAACACGTCAGTGGTTTAGAAAGGGTACCTGGCAAACGGGAAGCTCTCAATAACTTTTTCTTTTTGTTGTGTGTCAGTTAATTGATTTCTCTTTGAAACGATTAACTGGGAATAAAGTGTGAGGGAGAGGTCTTTTGTTTTGAATAGGAATGAGGGATGATTTTGGCAAAGTAAGTCCTTCCTTGGAAGGGCTGATTAGATTCAGGACTTACAATAGTTGTCACTTCAGGAGGACATGGAGTGCTTGGGGTGGTGTCAGCAGGGGGCTGGATAGACAGGAGTGTAGGAGGGAGTGGGGGGGAAATGAGAGAAGTCATGCAGAGCAGACCTGCTTCACACCTTGGTCCTTGGATGTGGCTTTGCATAATCATGATACTTACTCGTGATCTAGCTGATGCTTCTCAGGTTCTTCCATTGTAGATTCCCTAAAATACCAGCAGAGATGCATTGGATAAATTGGGGAAATGGGTCCATTTATGAAACACAGAGTAACTAGCCAAGAGTCCCAAAGGATAGGGACAAAATCAAGTCAACCGATTTCCTCCCTCCAACCCCCCAGGTTTTGGCCATGACAAAACATCCTTTGATTCTTCTGTCCCTGATCTAACTGTACCTCAGGTAAGGATACAGTGAGGATACAGGGATAATGCTGGGAAATTCAGTGTATGTCCTTCTAGTGGGTATATGTGGAGATGGTTCTCTAGAACAAGAACCCTTTCAAACTTTGCTCCAGGTAATTAGAATCAATAAAGGTTATCCATTCCTCTTAAGTCCCTCTTTGCTCCGTGCCCAGCTGCTTTCCTTAAGGCTCCATGCGCATGAATGTAGGTGCATAACCAACCTCAAAAGTAATCTTTCTGACCTCTAGCTGGGACTCTGTAAGGATCTTGAGATATTAAGATCTTTAGTATTAAATAGGGCTCAGTAAAACCAAGCAGAAGTAGATAATTTGGTTCATTCTGTACCTTAGTGTCCTCTTTTTCTCCACTTCTTCAATAAACTCTGTCCCCCTTCTGATATAAATGACTTCCTAATTGTACCTTAGTCGCTCAGCCTCTGAAGTCTAATCTTTCCCCACTGGAACCAACCAGTAGAGTGTCAGAACCTTCCAAAGGGTCAGGACTCTGCTATTGACAGGATGGGTGGGGCAACATGTCACAGTGGGGTGGGTGACAATGGTCATTCATGCAGAGTTCCAAGGCTAGATGGGTGTGTGTGTTTTATGGCCAAGTCTTCTGTTTGGTGGTAGTCAGTTCAATGATTGTGATTCCTGGGTAGTATGAAGGGGTAGTCCCTGTGTTTTATTTTTCTCACAGATTGAGCTTCCTCTCTGCCCGAGTGTGGCTATGGGAACCTGGGTCCTAAGGCAGCAGTCTGATCCCATAACCGCTCATTCATCTGACACACGCTGAAACATCAGAAGAGTACTTATGGATGCCAGGCACTGTTCTAAGCATGAGGGAGACAGAGTGCACAGAACAGCCCAAAGACCTGCCATCATGGAGTTTACATTATAGGGTGTGTGTATGTGAGGGCGGGAGGGGTAACACAATGCAATAAATGAGTACATTTATTTTATTTGGTATGATAAAAAAGGGGGATGCTGTGAAAAAACATAGGTGAAGAGGGTGAGAGGAAATTCAGTGACTACTGTTTACAATAGAGGGAATTGAAGTTTTAAATCGGGTGGTGCAGAGAACACACTGAACATTGCCAGACCCAGAAGTGTGATGTGGATGTGTTAGGAGGCCTAATCAATGGGAAGGAAACCTTAGGTTGTGCTGAGGTGAACATAGAATCCTCAGGCCTCACGACCAAGGGCAATAGCAAACAAGGCCCGTGGCCAGCAGAAGCATGGACCAGCACGCAGCCGAAGGGCCAGCAGGCCCAGGGCACCAGCAGGAGGCGTGAGGACGCAAAGCTCCTCCTTTGATGCTTAGAGGATACGTAGCTTTTCCTGCAGCTGCCACTATTCTGGGGAAAAAGAGAACTCAGGAGAGGGAGAATCTGTCCAAAATACTGAGAAATTGCCCATAGAGATTTTTAACTGGGTAAAGTCCATGATATCTCGAGTTGGCCCCGTTGTATTTTCTGCCAACTTCAGTCAGAGCAGGAAGAGGGGAAGATAAAATCAATTGCACTATGTAAAGAATATGTTCCTGCACACATGAGTCTGTACACTTTGGCCACATTCTGTACAATTTGTAGCTTTTCGCATAAGTCAAGGAAACCTGGGAAGTTTTGGATCTCTGCTTCAGGACTGTATTGAGTTGATGTGTGGACCAGAGTGACTTCTTAACATACTGTAGTTTCTAACAAACTGTTTGTAAAATTAACGACCTCTGATGACCCCCCCATTACCGTCTCCCTTCTTCCTGAAAGAAGGCATTTCATTCCTTTATGAAGCTGTACACAGAAGAGTAATTAAGTAACAATTAAGGCCAATGGCCTCTCCCAGGAAATAATGGTAGGGAGAGTTCATTAATCCCAGCTGGTTATATAGCTCTTCCAGGAAATGCCCCGGACCAAGGTTATTGTAGCAACTTATGGATTGGATCGGGACTTTAACTGGGATAAAAATAAAGCTCTGTCTCCTTCCTGGGGAGCTTTTCTCCTGGAGGGGCTACCAAAGGCAAACCTGTAGGGGCAGCAGAACCCCAAAGCTTGGGGACCTTGTGTGGGACGAGGACAACAGACTGCTATTAGTGAGAATTGCTAAATCAAGGTAGAAACAGGGCCTTGGGGGCAAATGAAGGTCCTTGATGTAAGCATTGCTGCTATTCGAGAGGTGGTTTGATTAACACCCAGTGCAGCATTAGAGCAGCTGTTTTCACCTTGTAACTTTTTTCAAGCCGTGCTGGGCCCTGTGCAGAAGAGTCACTGAGACGCATCGGACTGTGCTGCATTGTGGCCGTGAACTCTGGCCTTTGTGTGGCAGTCTGTTGTGAAAACTTCCTCTCCTCTTCCAGGCTGGGCACTCAGGATCTGTTTGCCTGGCCCTCTCCCTTCTGCTGTGATGGACACTTAGCTTGGCTATTGTGAATAGTGCTGTGATAAACATAGGGGTGCACATGTCTTTTTTAAACTGGGCTTCTGTATTCTATTATTTATTTCTGTATGTATGTATGTCAGTATGTATGTATCTATGTATTTAGTTAGTTGCTTACTTATTTATTTGTTATTTATTTATTTATCATTAGTCTACAATTACATGGGTAACATTATGTTTAGTAGACTCCCCCCATCACCAATTTACCAAAGGGTAAGGGACTAGGAAGTCTGGTTGGGAAGGGAGGGAGAAAGGTGGAAAGGGGCATTACGATTAGCTCACATAATGTGGGGGAGGGGTCCCATGGGGAAGTCAGTATAGTACAGAGAATTCAAGTAGTGATTCTATAGCATCTTTCTATGCTGATGGACAGTGACTGTAATGGAGTATGTGGGGGGGACTTGATGATCTGGGCACTCTAGTAACCATAATGTTGCTCATATAATTGTAGATTGGTTATTGTGAATAGTGCTGTGATAAACATAGGGGTGCACGTGTCTTTTTTAAACTGGGCTACTGTGTTCTTTATTTGTGTGTGTATGTATGTATGTATTCATTCATTTATTATGTGTCTATCTATCTATCTATCTACCTTTCTGTCATTAATATACAATTAGATGAGTAACATTATGTTTACTAGACTCGCCCCATCACAAAGATGCCCCCAGATACCCCATTGCAGTCAATGTCCATGAGCATAGGAAGATACTGTAGAATCCCTACTTGTCTTCTCTATGTTGTACAGCCCTCCCTGTGACCCCTCTCCCACATTATACGTGCTAATCGTAATGCGCACTTTCTTTCCCTCTCCTCTTATGCCTCCATTCCCAACTGTCCACCCCAGTCCCTTTCCGTTTGGTAACTGTTAGTCCATTCTTGGGTCCTGTGAATCTGGTGCTGTTTTTCTCATTCAGTTTCTTTTGGTTCTCCTTATCCAGAGGTTAGTGAAATCATTTGGTACTTGTCTTTCTCTGCCTGGCTTATTTCACTGAGCATAATACCTTCTAGCTCCATCCATGTTATTGTAAATGGTAGGATTTGTTTTCTTCATATGGCAGAATAATTTTCCACTGCTCATCTTCTGATGGACACTTAGCTTGGCTATTGTGAATAGTGCTGTGATAAACATAGGGGCGCACGTGTCTTTTTTAAACTGCGTTGCTGCATTCTTTATGTATTTATTTATGTATGTATGTATGTATTCATTCATTCATTATCTGTCTAAATGTCTTTCTTTCTGTCATTAATATACAGTTACATGAGTAACATATTTACTAGACTCCCCCATCACGAAGATGCCCCCAGATACCCCATTACAGTCTCTATCCATGAGCATAGTAAGATACCGTAGAATCCCTACTTGTCTTCTCTGTGTTGTACAGCCCTCCTTGTGACCCCCCTCCCACATTATACGTGCTTATCATAATGCACGCTTTCTCTCCCTCTCCCCTTATCCCTCCATTTCCAACTATCCACCCCAGTCCCTTTCCCTTCGGTAACTGTTAGTCCATTCTTGGGTTCTGTGAATCTATCTGGTACTGTTTTGATCATTCAGTTTCTCTTGGTTCTCCTTCTCCACAGGTTAGTGAAATCATTTGATATTTGTCTTTCTCTGCCTGGCTTATTTCTCTGAGCATAATACCCTCTATCTCCATCCATGTTCTTGTAAATGGTGGGATTTGTTTTCTTCATATGGTTGAATAGTATTCCACTGTTCATCTACTGATGGACACTTAGCTTGGCTATTGTGAATAGTGCTGTGATAAATATAGGGGTGCACATGTCATTTTAAACTGGTATGCTGCATTCTACTATTTATTTATTTATCTACTTATTTGTTTGTTTGTCACTGATCTGCAATTACATGGGTAATGTTATGTTTAGTAGACTCCCCCCATCACCAATTTACCAAAGGGTAAGGGACTAGGAAGTCTGGTTGGGAAGAGAGGGAGAAGGGTGGAAAGGGGCATTACGATTAGCTAGCATAATGTGGGAGTGGTCCCACGGTGTAGTCTGTATAGTACAGAGAATGTGGCTGTGTGATGGGTGGAGCAGATGCGGAGGAGGCCATTCCAGATGTGCAGACTGGTGGTAGGGTATCTGTGGGCTGAATCTCCTTTAGCACCATCACCATTCCTGGTTGAGGGGCAGAGGCCCTTCTTCCTGTATATGACACAGAGCGATTAGATTGCAGGCAGGGGCCCACTTCTCCAGATAGCGGAGACCCCAGTGTGCCTTGATGATAAGAATACACCTGGCTCCCTTGCTGGTAAAGAAGTGACAGGCTGTATCCCTGATTTGGAATGTGAGGTGGTGCTCCCTGAACAAGGCTGGCAGAAAGTGAACGATGCAGAGGTACCATGTTACTGGCATCTGAAGTCTTACCATATTGGGCTGCCATAGACATGGCTGTGTTCTGGTCAGTCATAGTCGCAGTGAAGTCTCCAAGGGAAGAGGACTTCTTTTCAGTGCTTCCTGTCATGTCCCCCTCAAAACCACATGGGTAGGAAGCAGCTGAAGTGGAGATGTGGCTGTGGCCTATAACTCCAGACAATACAGCTGTGCTATAATGTTGGTAAATGTAGGCACTACCCTTGAGTGGGTGGAAAGAGGTGCCAGAGGCTGATGGCAGCAGCCATGTGAAACTGGAAGTGGGAGCAGAGACTCTGGACAAATTGTAGACACTTCTTGTTAAGGAAGAAACCACATGGCTCACCCCAGGAAGAGAGAGCTGCAGAGAATTTGCAGTTCCCAGTAAAAATGGATTTTGGAAATTTTATGTAGGGAAAAAAACCCGTGAGTCTGAAAATTCCGTCGGAGGAGTCACATGACCTTAAGGCTGCTGCTATCAGGAAGACTCTAAGGCCAACTCAAGGGTGATAGCAACAACCAGTCCATTTCTGACAGCTCTCAGTGCCGGAACAGTCTGGTATCCTTCAGTGCTCACGGCCTGTGCCCCCAGCTCGGACAGGTGTGCAGAAGGCCCGGGATAGGGGTTCCTAATGGTTCTCTAGGCTAGAAGCAAGCTTCTCCCTGCCCTTCTCCCCTGGGAGCCTGCATTAGTGTCTTGCCCTGTGCTGTTTCCTGACATTGAAGCAGCTTAGAGCTGGAGGTTCCTCAAGAGCTTGTGACACTCTTGTTTTACAAGTGAGAAACTGAGGCTTAGAGAGGTCAGATGGGCTTGTTCAGGTTCTCCCCTTCTGGTAGTGGCATTACCAGGTGACAGGAATCTAAATATCCTGACTTCCTTGCCAGGACGCTCTCTGAGCTTTACACTGCGAGACACCAGAAGAAATGGAACTTTTCATGTGGGGTTTTTTTTCCTCCTTTGGATAATAGCACAGCTGCTCCCTTTGTAATCCTCAGTGTCTCCCTTAGCTTGTGCAGTTCAAATGCTCTTACCCAGAGTTCACGTATGGCTTAGTCTACTTGGTAAATTAAAGAGTCCACTCTTACCGTCCTCAAGCCAGGTTTCTAATCCTCCCTCAAAATGACTACCTGAGAGTGAGTTTCTCAAAAAGTTCTTTTTGAGAGAAAAAAGTTATTTGTTCTCTCTCTGAGCTTCAGGTTATTCATCTATAAAGTGGTTATAATAGTAACAATGATGACAGTAATAATTCATACATGCGTAAAAGTGATATGTTACATATATGTGATTTATATAGAGGAAAATATAAGTTCTGGAAAGATAATGAGAAAAATCATGATAAACATGTATCACAAAATTAAAAAGAAATATAGAGATACTAATGAAATCTGGAGTATCTATTATGGATCAAGCATGAAAGCATAAGTTTACTAACAAATGAAGTTCTGTATCATATGTGCAATACTATGAAAGTGAATATTGCCTCGTGTATGTTAGTGAGCACTAGTAACCAAAAAACAGCCCACAGTAGAAGGTGATTTTGAATGAATTCTTAGACAGTATGTACATTCAGACAGAGAGGATAATAACAGTAAAACGTTGCATAAACAGCAAAATGCAATAAGTGTGCAAGTAGAGGTAGGTACAATTTTTATAGACAAATATTTCAGTAAAACCTGGTCTAAAGCAGAGAGCAAGATACTAAGTATAAAGGAATTCCATTATTGCGCCTTTTAGTAGCTGTCTGAATAATATTTGCCAGCAAGTAACAGATATCAAGCCTGGTTGGAATATATATATTTCACTTAATAGAATCAGATAAGAGAAAAGAACACTTAACAAGTATCATGAAGGTTTTAATATTTATCTTAAAACCTAGATTGCAGTCATCTTGAACACCTAGGTAAGTGTCATCCTGAAAGCCAAGAAAAACCAACAGGCCAGAATTAAATTAAATTTTTTTTAATGTTGGTAAACCCAAAGGAGTTCACAAAATTTTATTAGATAAATGTGGAATTAATGATGTGGGGCTTGATTTTTCCTTCTTAGACTAGCTAATATCCAAAAGGAAATAATGGCTGTTTATTAGTGTGCCCTCTGTATTAGGGAGAGAACGACTAACAATGAAAAACAGTCTTGACTTGGAACTCACTTATCAGAAAAGCAGTTAGTCCTGATTCAAGTTAGGAGATAACATTTTTTAAGAGACTTAATTTTACGTATAATAGGCAAAACATCTACTTAGTTTAAAAATCAGAATGACATAAAATAGTGAAAATTCTGTGTCCTTCCCTCTCCTGGATAACCACTTTGGTTAGTTTCTTGTTCATAGGAAGCATGATTTCTAAAACATACTTGTAAAATGTTTATATTCAAAACTGTAAGGTGCCCTCTGTGGTTCAGAAAGGCAATGGGAAGAAACAAACAGTTCTGTGTGATGTCTGACAAGCTCCTTTTTTCTGAGATGTGATACCCTATCTGGCCTTGCTCTCCTTCTGAGTCTACTCAGGGAAGCATTTGCTTAAATCAGCTGTGTTCTGCCCTGCTCTGAGCAGATTTCACTCTCTGTTTCTGCTTTAATTTAAAATCTCTGAATGCTTCAGTATTCGACTCAAACTACTCCATGCTTGCCTTCATTCCTGTATCTTCTCCACCCTCTCGGTTCCTGTCATCCTGTGCTGATGAAAACAATCTTCCACTTCCTTCCTTTTGAGTAGCCCAGTTCTCTGTATCCTCTCTCCCTACTTTCTCTTTTCACTTGGTTTAGATAGAACACTTGAAACTGTGTGGATATTACTGTTTGAACGTCATTAAACTAAAACATAGTAAATTTGAAACATTATTGGAGGGAGGCCACTACAGATGATATATCTCAGTATATCCTGCCAGTTTCCTACACTACCTTGTTTTCTCTGTTTCTGTAGAAACCCTTTCAACATGCCTCTGATTTCATTTTCTACGTGGGTGCCCTTTAAGACGCAATATTGGAAAAGAAAGAGACCAGAGAGAACTAATCTGCCCTCCTCATGGAACAGATGAGCAAAAACCAGATTTTTTGGAGAGTCGGTGACTTGTCCAAAGTCACACAGCCAGTAAATGTCAAAGTCAAAACTGAAATTAGGTCTCCAGATTTCTAGTTCAACACTTTCTCCCATTACTTCATGCTATTTTAAACCTGCTGCTCAATTTAGGGGCAAAAAAATCTAATGAAAATCTTTTAAAACTTTCTTTCCTCACCTGACATGATCAGAGAAGAAGAGGAAACATCAGCTGTCGATACAAGAGATGAGGAGAAGAAGCTAGAAGATGTCTGAGTGGCTGAAGCTGAAGAGCATGTGTGTCCAGGATGAAGATCACTGGTCACTGGCCACTTGCTATGGTCCAAGCCTATTTACAAACAACTCCGTGGAAACCCCAAGATTCTATAGGTGGTGATAGGTTGTTGGGAGAATGATGTCACAAGCTGACAGTTTAAAGGTACGAGGTTTCCAATAGGGAGGTCAGACTCCCAACGAGAAGACAGGATTGGATGGAGGGAGTAGTAGGTGAGCTAAAACACCACCTAAATGTCTGAGCTCTATGAAGGTGGAATCCTACAGGACAGGTGTGATTGCCTCACTCCCCCCAGGATCTTGTGTTAGGGAAATCATCTCAACATTTCTTAAAGATGTTCGTTAATATAAAAAACTAGTACTCATTTATAATATATTTTATAACATATCCTAACCATTATAAATTATATGTACTGTTAATTAATGTCCTTTGGAAGGAGCAACCTTTAGGTTGAACAGTTTCAGTTGTTCTGAAGTTATTCTGAAATTATATCAGTTGATCTGTTTAATGAACTTGCCCCTTTCTGGGAGCACAGGAAGGGATTAAGGAGCTCTTTTTGTAACTTGGTTCCAGAATTGGATGAACTTGTTGAGTGCACCTTGTGAGGAAAGATGTGGTCCAAGGATCTTTCCATTTGGTTTCCTCTCCTTGACTCCTGTCTTCCTTGGGCTGGGCTGTCGAAGCCAGGTTGCACTTGCATCTCTCTTCCTTGCTTTCCTTACTTTCTTCATTGTAGGCATTGTTTGTGGGACAAGCCTTGATCTGGTGTCCCTCGTACCCCATTGCAGTCACTGTCCATCAGTGTAGTATGATTCCAGAGAGTCACTATCTGTCTCATCTGTGCTACACTTTGGTCCACATGATCACCCCCACACCATGAGTACTAATCATAATACACCCCAATCCCCTTCTCCCTCCCTCCCCACCAGCCCTCCTACACCCCTCCCCTTTGGTACAAGCTAGTCCCTTCTTGGGGCCTGTGAATCTAATGCTCTTTTATTCCTTCAGATTTGCTTTGTTGTTATACTCCATAAATGAGGGAAATCATTTGGTATTTGTCTTTCTCTGCCTGACTTATTTCACTGAGAATAATACCCTCTAGCTCCATCCATATTGTTGCAAATGGTAGGATTTCTTTCGTTCTTATGTCTCAGTAGTATTCCATTGTGTATATGTATATCTTCTTTATCCATTTCATCTACTGATGGACGCTTAGGTTGCTTCCATTTCTTAGCTATTGAAAATAGTGCTACAGTAAACATAGGGATACATATGCCTTTTTGAATCTGGAAATTGTTTTCCTTGAGTATAAATTCCTAGGAGTGGGATTCTCCTGTCAAATGGTATTTCTATTTTTAATTTTTTGAAGAACCTCCATACTGCTTTCCACAATGGTTGAACTAGTTTACATTCCCACCAGGAGTGTAGGAGGATTCTCCATTCTCCACATCCTCGCCGGCATTTCTTGTTCCTAGTCTTTTCGATGTTAGCCGTCCTGACTGGTGTGAGGTGATATCTCATTGTGGTTTTAATTTGCATTTCCCTGATAATTACCGATGTGGAGCATCTTTTCATGTGCCTATTGGCCATCTGAATTTCTTCTTCAGAGAATTGTCTGTTCCTATCCTCCGCCCATTTTTTAATAGGGTTGTTTACTTTTTGGGTGCTGGGGTGTATGAGTTCTTTATATATTTTTCATGTTAACCCCTTGTCAGATATGTCATTTACAAATATATTCTCCCACACTGTAGGATGCCTTTTTGTTCTGCTGATAGTGTTCTTTGCTGTACAGAAGCATTTTAGCATGATTTAGTCCATTTGTTCATTTTTTATTTTGTTTCCCTTGCCCAAGGAGAGGCGTTCAGGAAAAAGTTGCTCATGTTTATATTCAAGAGATTTTGCCTATGTTGTCTTCAAGAATTTGTCATTTTATGACTGACATTCAGGTCTTTGATCCATTTTGAGTTTACTTTTGTGTACTCATTGTTGGGGTTCAACAATGAGCCAGTTTCATTCTCTTGCATGTAGCTGTCTAGTTTCGCCAACACCAGCTGTTGAACAGGCTGTCATTCCCCCACTGTATGTCCATGGCTCCTTTATCATATATTAATTAACCATATATGCTTGGGTCTCTAGTTTTTTCCATTGTTCTATGGGTCTGTTCTTGTGCCAGTACCAAATTGTCTTGATTACTGTGGCTTTGTTGTAGAGCTTGAAGTCAGGGAGCATAATCCCCCCCCACCCCTGCTTTATTCTTCTTTCTCAGAATTGCTATGGATATTCGGTCAATTATGTTTTTTAAAAAAGTTTTCTCGAAAACCCATCAACATCATCCACAACATCAAGGACAACACAACAACAAAAAGAAGGACAAAAACCACATGATCATCTCCATAGATGCTGAAAAAGATTTTGGCAAAATTCAACATCCATTCATCATAAAAACTCTTAACAGAATGGGTAGAGAGGGCAAGTACATCAACATAATAAAGTGCATATATGACAAACCCACAGCCGACATCATGGTTAACAGTGAGAAACTGAAAGCTTTTTGCCAAGACAGGGATGCCCACTCTGCCCTCTGTTATTCAACATAGTACTGGAGGTCCCAGCCACGGCAATCAGACAACACAAAGAAATAAAAGGCATCCAGATTGGTAAGGAAGAAGTCAAACTGTCACTATTTGCAGATGACATGATATTGTACATAAAAACCCTAAAAACTCCACTCTAAAACTACTAGAACTGATATCTGAATTCAGCAAAGTTGCAGGACACAAAATTAATACACAGAAATCTGTTGCTTTTCTATACAGTAACGATGAGCTAGCAGAAAGAGAAATCAGGAAAACAATTCCATTCACAATTGCATCAAAAAGAATAAAAGACCTAGGAATAAACCTAACCAAGGAAGTGAAAGACCTACACCCTGAAAACTACATGACACTCCTAAGAGAAGTTCAAAAGGACACTAACAAATGGAAACATCCCATGCTCTTGGCTAGAAAGAATTAATATTGTCAAAATGGCCATCCTGCCTAAAGCAATCTACAGATTCAAAGCATTCCCTATCAAAATACCAAAAGCATTCTTCAACGAACTGGAACAAATAGTTCTAAAATTAATATCTAACGACAAAAGACCTCGAATAGCCAAAGCAATCCTGAGCTTTGGCTATTCTCTGTCCCCACCCCATCCCGCAGTAAAGGTAAATAATTTTATTTCTGATGTATCCTTCCAGAATTTCTTTATGCATATATAAGCACATGTAAATATGTATTCTTATTTAGTCCTTCCCTCCGTTTCTTTTTAATTTTGCACAAAAGTGAGCATAACATACGCTGTTCAATATTTGCTTTCTTCAAATATATTTTGGAGATCACTTCAGATTGGTACATACAAAGCATCTTCACTCATCTTTCCCTTTCTTTTTAAACACCTGTGTAATGCTTTGTTGTGGAGGGCTCACTGCAATTCATTAAACCAGTCCCTTGTTGATGGGCATTAGGCTGGTCCTAGTCTTCTGTTATTACACCTTGACAGTGAATAATCTTGTGTGCCTGCCATTTCCTGTATCTGTTAGATTAACAGAAGTGGAATTCCTGGGTCACAGGCCATATGAATGTGTCACTTGGTTAGTCACAAGTTTCCTACTAGAGTGGTTGAAAATTATCCAAAATTTGTACCAGTATTTTCTAATCTTGGTGCTTCTGGCACACCTGGTCCCAAATGTTTCAGTATCATGACATGCTTAAAAATTATGGAGGTCCCCCAAGAGCTTTTGTTCCTGTGGGTTGTAGCTGTCAAGTTGCTCTGCGCTAGCATTTAGGCCTGGCAGAAGGTAAAAATATGTATTTGTTCAGCTATTTAAAAATATCAATAACACATTTGTTATTGTGTTAACGTAAGTAAGACATTTTTATTAAAAATGACCTAGGTTTTCCCAAACCAAAAGTTTAGTGAGAAGAGTGGCACATTTTACATTTTTGCACATCTCTTTAATGTCTGTCTCAATAGAAGACATCTGGCTCCTCACATCTGCTTCTGCATTCAGTCCACTGTGATTGCACACATGGCAGGGCGTCGGGAAACTTCTCTGGACTGGTGAAAGGAGGATGAGTGTGAAAAAGCCACAGAGTGTCTTGGTATGGTTGTTGTCAGCATCCTGCTGTTCTGTAACAAAATACCACAAGCTTTGTGGCTTAAAGCAATGCAAATGTATTAACTTAGAGTTTCAGAGGTCAGAGCCTCTCCAAAGGGATCTTACAGGGCTAAAATCATAGTGTTAGCAGGGGTGCACCTTATTTAGGAGAATCTGTTTCCCTGTCTTTTCAGCTCTGAGTGGCTGGCTCGTGGTCCCTTCATCCATCCTCAGAGCATAGTATTCCAGTCTGCCTGTCATCACACCGCCTTCTCCTCTGCTATAGCAATGGCTCCCTCTGTCTCCCTATCATAGGAACCCTTGGGATTGTATAATCTCTTCTCAAGATCTGTAAATTAATCACACCTGCAAAGCCCCTTTTACCATACGAGTAACATTATTTGGGGGCCATTATTCAGTTTGCTACAACTGTAGAAACATTTTGACCTTGTGCAGCACTTGGAGGTTCCCAGATCATACATACAGAACAGCTGTAGTAGAGGAAGCAGAGAGTGGCATGTGTGCGGTGCATGCAGCCTAAACTTGTAGTGTAAAGTGGCACTGAATCACATTACTGAAACATGGCTCTCACCTCCTATCTCCTGTCACCTTGGTGTCTGTGTTTCAGCTGGACTTGAGTGTATCTGGTTTGAGCCTGTAATTTTCCCTCCTCGTTCAGACCAGAGCTGTGTCAGAGTGGTGCCTAGAGCTCCTCATTCAGGACAAAATACTTGGCTTTCTTAAAGAGGTGGTGTGTAAGTGGTTACGACTCTTGCTCGGCCACACACTGAGTGCTCAGATCTCAGCTCCCACACTTATTATCCATGTGACTCCTAAGGGGCCTTCTGCCTGGACCCTCACCTAGTGCCTTTCAGGGACCTTCCTACCACCATTCCTCTTGCACATCATATGCTGCCTGCCTTCTGCCTCTGCCAGCTGACATAGAGATTTAGGTGATTGTGGTTTACTGAGCAGGGGCTGAGGGCAGCAGGAGTGGGCAGGAAAGGTCTCCAAGCAAGGGTGGTATCCAGCCAGAGTCAGCTTCTACCTGACCCCCTGGGAAGCTTTGGAGCAGGGATTGTGCTACTGCAGAGCTGGTCCCACGTTGGGGCAAGGGGCTGGCCTTTTGATTGCCATGTCTGCCAACCATTGGTGGAAGGTTGTCAGCCCCTGAGAGTTGTCCTAGGGAGTGGGGCTGTGTTAGTTAGCTCAGTATGCCTTAACAAAACAGCATAACCTGTTGAATACAAGGAGGATTTACTGATCACAGTTCTGGAGGCTGGTAAGTGCCAGGTCAAGGTGCTAGCCAGTTCAGTTCTTTCTGGTGATGCCCACTTCCTGGTTTGCAGACAGATGCCTTCTTACTGCATCCTCACCTGGTGGAAAGAGAGAGAGGAAGCCCTTTGGTATCTCTTTGTTTAAGGACAGATATCCCATTTTGAGGGCCCTGCCCTTGTGACTTTAACTAGACCTAGTCATCTGTCCAAACACCCCATCTGCAAAATACCATCACATGGGGCCAAGGGCGTCACATATGAATGGCAGAGGGGGAAGTGTGGGGGTACAGTTCAGCCCACAGCAGGGGCACAATTTCTGGGGAGAAGGCAGCTCCCATTCTGCTGAGGAGGAACCTCTGGGGAGCAGGGCCCCAGAATCCCCGGCTGCAGCCAACACTCACTGCAGCCGGAATGCTGCACACCAGGGTACTGGAGGTGACACTCGCAGTCACAGCTCCCTTGCCAATCGTCTGACTGCCCCACCACCTCTTCTGTGCTCCTGGGGCCTCATGCCCTCACCTAGAAGGAGTGCCAGGCGGTGAGAGAAGCTGCACACAGAAGCCACTGGTGGAGGGGGTCACGGAGGAGCTGGCTCAGCTCTGCTTTGTGTCTCTGCTTATCTGCATCCTGTAGCCATCCTATGGGGATCTGCATTGTTTTCACAATTCCAGTGATCAGTCTGGGAGGAGTGTGAGCCTTGCTCCTTCCTGTCTCGTGTCTTGAAGTCAGTGGCACCTGGGCTTCAGTTGACGTGTGGTGGTGTGTTTTGCCCTTTCCAGCCTCTTCTGACCTGGTGTTAGCACTGACCTTGCAGTTGTATTTACTCCTCGACCCAGGCGTTCCAAGGGCCCCAGTGGGGCCCTTCCACAGGCAGGAGTCAGGAAGGCCCGAGGCTTTACCCTCGCCAAGCCCTTGCTTCCCCTTTGGTTCCCACCGTGGGTACCGGGGCCTGGAATTCCTGCCTGGGGACCCTGCTCCCACAGCCAGCACAGAAGCTGGTTTCCTGAGGGCTGGCCAAGGTCGGGGAGGGCAGAGCTTGGAATTGTATCTCTGCAGTGCAGCCTGAAGGCCAAGGGGGGAAGCAGAGGCACCGGGCAGGCCGCAGTCCTGGCTTACGTGCTCTGACCCTCTCTACGCTCTGGTTCTAAGTTTGATGCTTGCCTTCCCATTTATTATAAAGCCATAGGTTAGAATATATTTTACTGAACACTCTGTAAGCTTCAAATACTTAGACTAGTACTGCCCAATGGGACTTTGTGTGATGATGATGATGATGTTCTATAATATGGAATGTGGCTATTGAGTACTTGAAATGTGGCTAATACAATGAAGGGGCTGGATTTTAAATTTATTTAATTGAAGAGTTACATGCGGCCAGTGGCTGCTGTACTGGACAGTGCAGATAATCCACATTGTGTGCGGGCCTCCACTTGTACTCTGGTCCTGGGCCCTGCATGTGTTAGGGTGGCCCTGAGTATATCCGAGAAGAGTGCTCATCCTGCACCCCTAATAGAAGGTCCTTGGGGGTAGTGTGATCACATGTCCTGTGATGAGCTCTGAACCGTCCACCATGAGCATGTGTGTGGAGTGGCTCACACCATGTCTGAACTCTGCCAAGTCTCATTTGGTGGGAAGTCCCATCCTCTCTGTTCATAGGCCCAGCTGCCATTTTCACAGAAGACCACCAGTGGTCTCAGAAAATAAACAGATCTCTGGAGACCAGTAGGAGTTGGAACCAGGGTGCAGAACATTTGCCATTAAGATGTGAGAGCAGAGGATTGGGGAGTAAGGAAGGACAGGTTTGCACTTTGCCAATGCCCCTGGCTTTCTAGGGAGCTGGACGTCAGATGTGATAGGCACAGTTGGGACATTTCCTGCTGAAATCACCTTCATGATGGCAGCAGCCAGCAGCAGATCAGTGGCCTTCAAGGGTGGTTTCTGTCCTTCCCGAGGTGGCTTTACCGACCCAGTTTGCTCTCTCTTACAGCGCCCCCCACCGAGAGTTGGCTGTGCTGCGGTGCCACAAATCAGATGCATTTTGCAGCCTCAGGAAATGGGACGAGGCCTTTGTGGCTGCCAAGGAATGTCTCCGGTGGGACCCAACCTGTGGGAAGGTATGGTGACAGCTGGGGGCTGCTGCCTCCTTCCCACCCTTACTTTTAAAATGGAGATGCCAGGGGGTGCCTCTCATTCAGCCCTCAGTGATTCAGGCCGATGCCCAGAGGGCACCAGAGTGGGAGAAGAGTGACAGCAGTGGTGGCCACTGGTTGTCCCTGTGAAGTGCCCGTGTAGGGGAGAGCAGAGCTGGGCCTCCTGGTTGGTGGAGTGCTGGGGGGCGGTCACATCAAGTCAAACCCCCATAGGGATTGCCGTGGAGCTCATGTTCTTCTGATGTAGTTACACCAAAACGCATAGTCTGTTTATGTTCCTTGCTGCTTGCAAGTTTCATTCTAGCAAAGCCTTATTTCAAATGCAAGTTGTCTGGACAGCATGACACTGACTCTTGGAGAGCATTTCTAAGTGTAGAAAGCAGTCAGGGAAGTGTGAGAGACCTAACAGACCCTTTAAGGTCCTCCCAAAGGTCAGTAAATGATGGTTTGATTGTTTCTCAGCAAAGATGCCCAGAGCGCTCCCTCTGCCCACACCCTGGAGGGTTCCCCACTGTCCGGCTGGAATGGGGTGGGATGGGCATCACCCTCGGGCTGTGCCCGCAGCCCCAGGGGGGCGGCTCTGGCTGTAGTCAGAGGATTCGAGGGGGTCTTGGACAGTGCTTTGGGCTCTCTTCTGCGTGTCCCCACCTGTAGCTGCCCTGGATGCCCAGCACCCTGGGCCGTGCCCCCATCCCTACCCGGGCACCTGCAGGTCTCCTGCATTCCTCCCTCTTCCCATCCCTCCCCAAAATGTCCTCTGTAGGAGAGGAAGAAAACCTTTTCTGTCTACCTTCTTTAGATTCAGTGGCTGGTGCCCTGCAAGTTAGACGGGCCGGAGAAAGATGAACAAGAGGAGAGCATACAAATGTTACTTGATAGTAACTTTTTTGTGACACAGGGGCCTTCCTAAAAATAAACGAAGACCCCAAAGAGGTAGGCAGGCCTGAGAGTGTGTATTGCATTTTTACCAAAGAGTGATACATTGCAGAGACATGACAAGACAAAGGAAAGGGGCCCTGAACTTCCAGGGGCTGCAAGCTGTGGGCAGGGAAAGTATGGAAACTGAAGGACGACAGGGACCATCCAAGGAAGAGCTGTTTGCGCAGGTCCCTCCCAGACCGCCAGTCTGCCCGCTGCACAGCCAGGAACATCCCCAGGAGTGGGGCGGGGGGGCGGTGGAGGCAGTCCTCAGGAGTTTGTGTTTTCGGTCAGAGAGGGGGAGGTCCTTCTTTTGAATCTCAGTTGCCTTCAGCTCAAAATAATCCTTATACCAGAGCTTGAATTTTAAACTTTCAGAGACTTTTGAGTACTACTCAATGGACAAGGGAAAATATTTCAGCAAGGTGAAGTTGACGTGTGTGTGTATTGTCCTCAGAAAAACATGGATTTTCTATTTTAACTTAACTATAAAATGCTGAACTAATTAATGTAGGTCAAATCTGTTGAATACAGGTTCAATTTATGCCTCCAGTGCCTATCAAAAAAGCAAAGTTAATGGGAAAACCACTCAACTCACCAGAGTTCTATCTTTGATCAAAATCTAAGTTTTTGACCAATGTTGCTCTTTAAAAACCAGCTCTGGTGAACGCCGCACTCGGAGTGTCCGACGGCCGCTCTCTAGGATGCGTCCTGAGGGAACAGTGTGATTGGTACGCAGAGAGCGATGTCAGAGAGGAACATGTCCTTCTGTGCCACGTCTAAGAGGAATTCCTCACGCAGACAGGGAGATACTAGAGTGATGAGGCTGGTCCATCTGTCAGACCTGCATGGCCAAGGTTAATCCTAATTAAAGGACTGGCTGCCAAATGTGTCCCTTCCTCTCTCACTCAGGCATACGCAGACAAAAGGGAGCCCGCGGCAGCCTAACAGCTCACTGTTACATTTTCTGTGACAACCTCACAAATGTTAAAGGAGCTATCGATGAAATTGTGTGTGTTGATTAAGAATGGGCCATATGAAATCATTTCCTCCCATCTGTTCAGCCAGAACTTGAAAATATTCATTCATCAGGAGTATTGTACCTGGAGTATCTGAATAAATGGATGGAGTTGACAGAGTTGACTTAATTAGGACTGTCTCAGCTTCCTAGGATAACCCAGTTTCTTTTGAAGTCCACGTGTACAATAAAGCAAGCTTGCTGTGACCCGGACTGTGGTTGAGACAGCACACAGGAAGGGTCAGACCACCACTTTGGGACTGGCCAGAATTTGGATCCTGTTTTCTCGTGCTGGGCGCTGAGTGGCTTTGCTTAAATTACTTTATCACCCTGTGCTTTATGTTTTCCATCTAGGAAATGGGAATAATAAAAGTGTACTTCGTAGTGGTGTTGTGAGAATCAGATGAGTTAATTTATGCTCAGTGTTTAGAAGAGTAACTGGCAAGCTGTAAGTGTTCAATAAGCATGGCTATCATTTATGCTATTGTCCATTTCTGATATTCTTCCCAACTCTACCATCACAACAGATAAAGTGGGTTAAGTCCTAACTTCAAAATAATCATCTGGTGGCCTTGGAGAAGTCATTTATTATCAGTGAAAACTTGTGGAGCTGTAAGGCTATTCTTGCATGGTGGCATCTGTTCTTTTTCCCCCTGTTTTGTTGAAATATAGTCCATATACAACATTACAGTGGTATGGTGGCATCTGCTTTTAAACCAAGCTAGCTAAAACATGTGAAACAGCACCTGGAAGATAAATAGTTGATATGCATAGTCCAGGCTAAAATGGTGGCAGGGGGAAACATAAAATACTTTTTTTCTTTAAAGGAAAGAATAAGAAAAAAAAAGAGGAAAAGAAAGAAATACAGCTAGGGATCTAATAAAGGAAGTGGTACACTATTCAAATTGACGCCTTTGAAATGTGACAGAGTCAGAAAGAAATGAGAGACTGTGGTGTCCCCCACCTCCCAAATGCACCCCTAACTTCTACTCTACCTCCAACAGATGGAAGACAGATTGGGAGCGGTCATCTTTCTCCAATTTGGAGAAATGTGCATTCAGAGGATATGAAAAGAACCCAGGGAAAATGTGAAGAAAATGTCATAAAGAACGCAACAGGTAGTCCTAACAAATGAAAGAAAGAAGGGAACTAAAATATATAATACAGAAAAAGTTACCCAAATGAAAATGATGTAACAAATTGATTAAATGTGTTATACAGTGTGTCCTAGGGTAAACTAATAATAATGGCAAACACAGATACATCTTACTAAAATTTCAATTTCAAGGATCGAGATTATTTTCTTCAGGAATACAGGCAGAAAAATCAAGTTGAGCATAAAGGTAAAAATCAGGCTGGCCTCAGACTTCTCTACAGAAATATTTATTGTCAGAAGCAGTGGTGTAGTGTATTTAAGTTATTTGGGATGGAGATAGGATAAAAGAGGGTTGGCATAAAAATCCTAAGTGAAACCAAGAGGGCAAACAGATTTAATGGCAACTGGATTATATGGAAAAAATCAAGAACTGTAATTTATGGTTAAATTACTTAATATTTATAAAGCACTTGGTGCCTGGCATATAGAAAGCACTATGTAAATGTTAATTGATTCATGAAATAAGAATAAAATGCATCATATGAAACCCATCAGCTCTTCTTTTCTTTCCCTCCATGCTTTTTTTTTTCATTAAGGTATCATTGAAATACTACAACACTGTGGTTCAGCAGTTACCCATACTTTTAAATCCTGACCCCCTCTAGTGTGGTTACCATCTATAAACATAGAAAGATGTTACCAAATCATTGACTGTATTCTCCACACTGTACTACTGTCCCCGTGACCAACATACTGTGACTGAGAATTATTGTGCCCCTTTATCCCCTCCCCCTCCCACCAGCCTGCCCCAACCCCTCCCACTTGGTAACCACTAGTCACTTCTCAGTGTCTCTGAGTCTGCTTCTGTTTTGCTTTATTTTTATATTCCACAAAAAAATGAAATCATAACCTATGAGCTCTTTGTAGTAAAACCTACCTTAGGAGAAGCCTGGATAAGAGTATAGGTGGATGCACTGAACCCATTTACACACAGAACTAAAATTAAATCAGTGTGGGAAATGTGATTCCAGAAAGTCCATATTCTAATTATTGAAAATTTAAAAGTAATAGTAAAGCATGACCTCTTCTTGAACATATCTCCGTGGGCAAGGGAAACAAATGCAAAAATGAACAAATGGGACTATATCAAGCTGAAAAGCTTCTGTACAGCAAAGGACACCATCAATAGAACAAAAAGGTATCCTACAGTATGGGAGAATATATTCGTAAATGACAGATCCGATAAAGGGTTGACATCCAAAATATATAAAGAGCTCACACACCTCAACAAACAAAAAGCAAATAACCCAATTAAAAAATGGGCAGAGGAGCTGAATAGACAGTTCTCTAAAGAAGAAATTCAGATGGCCAACAGACACATGAAAAGATGCTCCACATCACTTGTCATCAGAGAAATGCAATTTAAAACCACAATGAGATATCATCTCACACCAGTAAGGATGGCTACCATCCAAAAGACAAACAACAACAAATGTTGGCGAGGTTGTGGAGAAAGGGGAAACTTCCTACACTGCTGATGGGAATGTAAATTAGTTCAACCATTATGGAAAGCAGTATGGAGGTTCTTCAAAATGCTCAAAATAGAAATACCATTTGACCCAGGAATTCCACTTCTAGGAATTTACCCCAAGATGCAGCACTCCAGTTTGAAAAAGACAGATGCACCCCTATGCTTATCGCTGCACTATTTACAATAGCGAAGAAATGGAAGCAACCTAAATGTCCATCAGTAGATGAATGGATAAAGAAGATGTACGTATACACAATGGAATATTACTCAGCCATAAGAAAGAAACAAATCCTACCATTCGCAACAACATGGATGGAGCTAGAGGGTATTATGCTCAGTGAAATAAGCCAGGCAGAGAAAGACAAGTACCAAATGATTTCACTCATATGTGGAGTATAAGAACAAAAGAAAACTGAAGGAACAAAACAGCAGCAGAAACACAAAACCCAAGAATGGACTAATAGTTACCAAAAAGAAAGGAACTGGGGAGGACGATAAGGGCGGGAAGGGAGGGGATATGGGTGGGAAAAAAAGAAAGGGGGCATTACAATTAGCATGTATAGTGGGGGGGGCACAGAGAGGACTGTGCAACAGAGAGAAGACAAGTAGTGATTTTACAGCATCTTACTATGTTGATGGACAGTGACTGTGAACGGGGATGTGGGGGGAACTTGGTGAAGGGGGGAGCCTAGTAAACATAATGTCCTTCATGTAATTGTAGATTAATGATACCAAAATAAAATTTTAAAAATATTTTAAAAAAAATTTTTTAAGAAAAGTAATAGTAAAGCAATAGGAGATATACTGCAGAACTGAGAAGATGTGTCAGTGCACTAATTTCCTTGCTTTTATATAGATAGTCAATAGATTATACCTAAAGTTAATGAATCAAGAAATAGAGCTTTCCTATTATTCATGTGTTTAGATAGTAATATGGGGACCTATATGTGTCAGGCATTATTCTAAGGAGTGTGGATTTAACTACATACAAAGGCATATAAGAGCAGTGCGCCTTTACTTTATATTCAATTAGGAGCCCATGCAGTTAGATAAGATTAAAAGAAACAGATGGACCTTTCAGTGAAAGAGTCCCAAATATATATGGGACATGATAAAGATGTCATTTCAAACCGATTATAGTAGATGATAATTCAGTAAATGTGATGGGAAATTAGCAGGCCAAAATAAATTCCAAATGAGGCAAAAATTAAAAGACAATTAATCCATTCAAGTATTAGAATAAAGCTTTGTTGAATTTATTACCTTGGAATTTGAAAAGTCCTTTTGAAATAAGACATACAACAGAGAATTCACAAAATTAAAGATTAATATATTTAATTATAAAAATATTAAGCATTTCTATACAGAAAAATGCATCATAAACTAATAAGCCATCAACAAATGAAGAAATTTTGTTTGACAAAGGACTAATTTCTTTAATATGTAAAGAACCTATAAAAATTAATAAGATAATTTAGGTGTGATAATACTCATAATGCTTTTTGTTTTCCTGTTTTTTAAGTCAGTAAGAAAAAGGCAAGCAATTTAGAAAAATGAGTAAGGGATCTGATCAAAAACTGCATCATAATGGCTAGTAAGTATTAGATAAGATCTTTCAACCTCATTCATAATAAAAAGAAGTGCAAATTAAAATGAGTTTCAGGTGACTCTGCCCAGCTTACTGAGCTTAGTGTGGTCCCACAGATTTTGGGAGTGGGGGAAGGTGCAGAAACATGCAAATAAAGTTTTAAGTTCGTGAAGAATCTGTGGATATTGATTAGAAAATACAAGTTTACTATTGTCAAGCCCTGGGAGGGCTGCATGGCAGGGGGGTCCCGACCAGGCCGGCCCAGAATGAGGAGACGTGGGATGTGGGTTTGGGACATGAATTCACTTGAAAAACCATTGTGGGATTATGAATGTGATTTCTGATGAAACTGGATTGGAGTAATTTTCATGATCTTTGATATTTGTGTATAGTTTTTTAGATTTTGCATTTGACTTAAAGTGCCATGAGAAAATTTGTGTATTGCAAAGTGGTCCCAGCCACCTCCCTGATTGGGTACCCGTGCATATGCTCCTGCTGCTTTCCTTCAGTGAATGCAACAAATGTGATGAGAAAAAGGAGAGAGGCCTTCTTCTTGCGGGGTATGTTCCAGAATAATCAGGTCCAAACCCCACTTCCGTTGCTTCCTAACAAAAATTTCACTGAGTTCACTTTCAATTTACATAAAAGACTGTTCTAGAGCCAGTACAAAAGCCTCATGAAGGTCCTGGACAAATGGGGAGACCAGTCGTCATTCCTACAGAAGATCAGGATAAGATGAAATAGATGTTTAAAATCAGTCACTGCAATTTAATGGCAAGTGAGATGGTTGCACTCAGCAGATCTTTACCAGATGTCAGGTTAGAGGGGTGAAAAGCAAAGGTATACCCAGGTAATCTGCTTACAAGTGTGGTGATTGTTTTCCACAGTAAGGCTTGGAGCACACTTCTGCAAACTGTGCATAGTGTCATTACTTGCTCACCAAAATACATGGTAGAAGAAATTGTTCTGGTAGATGATGCCAGTGAAAGAGACTCTTTGAAAAGACCTCTAGAGAGTTATGTGAAAAAATTAAAAGTACCAGTTCATGTAATTTGAATGGAACAACATTCTGGATCGATCAGAGCTGGATTAAAAGGAGCTGCTGTGTCTAAAGGACAAGTGATCACTTTCTTAGAGGCTCACTGTGAGTGTACAGTGGGATGGCTGGAATCTCTCAGCCAGGATCAGACATGACAGGAAAACAGTGGGTGTCCTATTATTGATGTGATCAGTGATGATACTTTTGAGTACATGGCAGGCTCTGCTATGACCTATGGTGGCTTCAACTGGAAGCTCAATTTTTGCTGGTTACCCTGTTCCCCAAAGAGAAATGGACAGGAGGAAAGGTGATCAGGCTCTTCCTGTCAGAACACCTAACAATGGCAGGACGCCTTTTTTCAATAGACAGATTACTTTTAGGAAATTGGAATGTGTGATGCTGGAATGGATATTTGGAGAGGAGGAAACCTAGAAATTTCCTTTAGAGTTTGGCAATGTAGGGCAACTTTGGAGATTGTTACCTGCTCACATGTTGGACGTGTGTTTCAGAAAGCCACACCTTATACATTTCCTGGAGGCACAAGGCAGATAGATTATCAGTAGAAATAACAGGCAACTTAAAGAAGTGTGGATGGATGAATTCAAGAGTTTATTCTATATGATTTCTCCAGGTGTTACAAAGGTAGATTATAGAGACATATCCTCAAGACTTGATCTAAGACACAAGCCTCGATGCAGACCTTTCTGTTGGTACCGAGAGCATATTTATCCTGATTCCCAGATTCCACATCACTATTTCTCTTTGGAAGAGATAAGAAATGTGGAAACAAATAACACTCTAGACAACATGACTAGAAAATAGAATGAAAAAGTTGGAATTTTTAACTGTCATGGTATGGGATGTAATCAGGTTTTCTCTTCCACTGCTAAGAAAGAAATTAGAACAGATGACCTTTGCTTGGATGTCTCCAAACTTAATGACCCGGTCACAATGCTCAAATACCACCACCTAAAAGGCAACCGACTTTGGGAGTATAACCCAGTGAAATTAACCCTGCAGCCTGTGAACAGTAATCAGTGCCTGGATAAAGCCACAGAAGGGGACCGTCAGGTGCCCAGCATTAGAGACTGCAATGGAAGCCCATCCCAGCAGTGGCTTCTTTGAAAAATATTCTGAGACCAAATTTACAAAAAAAAGAAGAAGAAAGATTGACTGGGCTACCTCAGCATACATTTCTGCCACATTCTTAAGTAGCAAAAAAGGAAAAGCCCCTTCCTCCTGCAGGATATAAGGTTTATCAACCATTAAAACTTAGTTTAGACTCCTCTTGCTTTTCACTAGCTATGAACCAGCCTTCCTGCCCAAGGACATGAAAATACATAGGAGCAAGACTGTGCACACTGATGTTTACAAGATTGAAAGAATCTTCCATCAAGAATCAGTGTAAAGAAAACAGCAGCAGAATCACAGAACCCAAGAATGGACTAACAGGTACCAAAGGGAAAGGGACTGGGGAGGATGGGTGGGTAGGGAGGGATAAGGGGGGGAAGAAGAAAGGGGGTATTATGATTAGCAAGCATAATGGGCGGGGGGAAAGGGGAGGGCTGTACAACACAGAGAAGACAAGTAGTGATTCTACAACATTTTGCTATGCTGATGGACAGTGACTATAAGGGGGCTTGTGGGGGGGACCTGGTATAGGGGAGAGCCTAGTAAACATAATGTTCTTCATGTAATTGTAGATTAAAGATAACAAAAAAAAAGGAAAGAAAAAGGGGATTACTCCCTGATAGTATAAAACTAACTGAAAATCACCAATTAATGCATGCTTTAAATATCCTTAATTTTGATCATTTAAAGGGTGTCAGATGATCAGCTATGGAAGTACATTTTTCTGATAATATTCCTTTCTCTTAAAAAAAAAAGCAGTTCCTGTGTGGTGATCTCCAATAAGTTGTTCACAATGGTATAAAGGGCATATCAAAGTGTGGGCAAAGGGTTTGTTTGTGTTTATACAGAGGATCAAAGCCTAATTTGGCTGCCCAGAAAATGAACAAAGATACGATATGAAGAAGAACTTCCAACATCAACATTCTCTGGAAGAGTCATTCCAGAAGATGATCATCAAAAAACTTCAACAAAGATCCTGGTGCTGTTGCAGTTGTAGCTGCATTCATCCCACCAGTTCCTGGACTTGCCATTGGACTGAAGAACTAGATATCTAAGCTGGCCTGTGAATACAATAAAACAACAAATTTGACTGGATCTATATTGTCAGAACTCAACCAATAATTAGGAGAAGTGCAAGTTGCAGCACTTCAAAATCTTGCAACTTTAGACTACTGTTAAAAGAACATATGGGATGTGAACAGTTCCCAGGAATGTGTTGTTTTAATTTGTCTGATTTTCCTCAAAATATTCAAATTCAGTTAGACAATATCCATCATATCATTGAGAAGTTTTCACAAATGCCTAGGGTGCCTAACTGGTTTTCTTGGTTTCACTGGATATGGCTGGTAATTGTAGGTCTGCTTTGGTTATGTAGCTGTATTCCTATTATGTTAATGTGTGCACGCAATTTAATTAGTAATTTAAAGGCTATACACACTTATGTTACACTACAAGAAGATAAGTCAAAGAAATAATCAAACTTCCCGTTTTCTTCCATCTGCTACTTCTATAGCTTCTCTTCTTCCTTCATAATTACAACCCCTAAGTAAAATTCATGCCTCATATCAAAATTACTGAGTATCATAATTCTCACAAGTGGTAAAGATACCTCAAGACAAATGCTGGGCATAGAAGCCACAGGGCATAAATCTGCAAAGAAGGAAAAAGCTAACCTTTCCAAACAATATGGCTTCTCTCTCACTTACCAACTTTACATTTCCCTGTATGGCCCCGGAAGATGACTGGTTAGCCAGAGACGGGTAAGATTCCTCAAGGGAGGAACAACCTAACACAGGCACAGTCGCAGGGGGGCCATCAGGTGAGAAATTGGGGATCAAAGGAGGTGAGGCTTAGAACCTCACCCCCCCTGTTTTGAGAGAAATCTTCTGCATCCATGGATGCTTTGTTGCCCTTGTCTAGCTTGGATTAACACATAGTCTACAGGCACAGACCTGATCATCTACATTTGCTCTCTTACAGCACTAAACTATGTTTTCTACCTTTATCTTGCATCTACCTACCACTTCAGCATTTTATTAAAAATAATAACAATAATAATAATAAAGTGAGAAATGTAGGATTCACATATAAATCAAGTGTAAAAATCAAATGAATATTCATATTTGACCTGATTGTTTATAGTTCATAATGCATGATGAAAACCAAAAGTTTTTGTGATGACTGCCCTTGCACTGTTCACCATGTAAGAACTTGTTCACCATGTAAGAACTTGTTTGTTATGCTTCAGAAGATTGGAGACTGTTGAGAATTAGGCTTGGGGTTGATTAATGATTGTGCATTGAGTCCCCTATACAGAATTTTATTGTTGTTAATGACCATATGATCAATAAATATGAGAGATGCCCTCTCAAAAAAAAAAAGAATCATTGTAAAGAATATTTAGACAATGAGATAACAGAATCCGCTTTCCAGAGAGCTACACCTTTTATGGTTTGCTTGCACACCAGTCATTTCTACTGAATGTGCTGTCATAATGAAGAGATTTCCAAGATTTTTTTTATTAGAACTGGTAGTATATTAAATATTGATATAAAAGTAAATGGAGCTGTCACCAGAGGTAATAAAACCACAGTAAAGAAAGTAGAACAGCTAATTACGAAGCAAGTGCAAAATTAAATTAACTATCCTCAAAGTCAATCAAGGGACAGACAAAAAGTACATAATTTCATACCTAATATATAAAGAATGAAGGAGGAAGAAAAAGGAGGAGAAATAGAAAAGAACCTTTAGATTGTGTTTGTAACAGCATACTAAGTGAGTTAAGTTAGACTCTTAGATAGTAAGGAAAGTAACCTGGAACCTTTGGTAACCACGAATCTAAAGCCTGCAATGGCAATAAGTACATACCTATCAATAATCACCCTAAATGTAAATGGACTGAATGCACCAATCAAAAGACATAGAGTCACTGAATGGATAAAAAAACAAGACCCATCTATATGCTGCTTACAAGAGATTCACCTTAAACCCAAAGACATGCACAGCCTAAAAGTCAAGGGATGGAAAAAGATATTTCATGCAAACAATAGGGAGAAAAAAGCAGGTGTTGCAGTACTAGTATCAGACAATATAGACTTCAAAACAAAGAAAGTAACAAGAGATAAAGAAGGACATTACATAATGATAAAGGGCTCAGTCCAACAAGAGGATATAACCATTATAAATATATATGCACCCAACACAGGAGCACCAGCATATGTGAAACAAATACTAACAGAACTAAAGGAGGAAACAGAATGCAATGCATTCATTTTAGGAGACTTCAACACACCATTTACTCCAATGGACAGATCCACCAGACAGAAAATAAGGACACAGAGGCACTGAACAACACAGTGGAACAGATGGACCTAATAGACATCTATAAAACTCTACACCTAAAAGCAGCAGGATACACGTTCTTCTCAAGTGCACATGGAACGTTCTCCAGAATAGACCACATACTAGGCCACAAAAAAGAGCCTCAGTAAATTAAAAAACATTGAAATTCTACCAACCAACTTTTCAGACCACAAAGGTATGAAACTAGAAATAAATTGTACAAAGAAAGCAAAAAGGCTCACAAACACATGGAGGCTTAACAACATGCGCCTAAATAGTCAGTGGATCAACGACCAAATTAAAATGGGAGTTCCAGCAATATATGGAAATGAATGACAGCAACAACACAAAGCCCCAGCTTCTGTGGGACGCAGCGAAAGCAGTCTTAAAAGGAAAGTATATAGCAATCCAGGCATATTTAAAGAAGGAAGAACAAACCCAAATGAATAGTTTAACTTCACAATTATCAAAATTGGAAAAAGAACAAATGAGGCCTAAAGTCAGCAGAAGGAGGAACATGACAAAGATCAGAGAAGAAATAAATAAAATGGAGAAGAATAAAACAATAGAAAAAAATCAATGAAAGCAAGAGCTGGTTCTTTGAGAAAATAAACAAAATATATAAGCCTCTAGCCAGACTTATTAAGAGAAAAAGAGAATCAACACACATCAACAGAATCAGAAATGAGAAAGGAAAAATCACAATGGACCAAACAGAAATACAAAGAATTAGTAGAGACTACTATGAAAACCTATATGCTAAGAAGCTGGAAAACCTAGAAGAAACAGACAACTTCCTAGAAAAATACAACCTTCCAAGACTGACCCAGGAAGAAACACAAAATCTAAACAAACCAATTACCAGCAAAGAAATTGAAGTGGTAATCAAAAAACTACCCAAGAACAAAATCCCTGGGCCAGATGGATTTACCTCAGAATTTTATCAGACATACAGAGAAGATATAATTCCCATTCTCCTTAAAGTTTTCCAAAAAACAGAAGAGGAGGGAATACTCCCAAACTCATTCTATGAAGCCAACATCACCCTAATACCAAAACCAGGCAAAGACCCCACCAGAAAAGAAAATTACAGACCAATATCCCTGATGAATGTAGATGCAAAAATACTCAACAAAATATTAGCAAACCGAATTCAAAAATACATCAAAAGGATCATGCACCATGACCAAGTGGGATTCATCACAGGGATGCAAGGATGGTACAACATTCGAAAATCCATCAACATCATCCACCACATCAACAAAAAGGACAAAAACCACATGATCACCTCCATAGATGCTGAAAAAGCATTCGACACAATTCAACATCCATTCTTGATAAAAGCTCTCAGCAAAATGTGTATAGAGAGCAAGTACCTCAACATAATAAAGGCCATATATGATAAACCCACAGCCAACATGATACTGAACAGTGAGAAGCTGAAAGCTTTTCCTCTGAGATCGGGAACAAGACAGGGATGCCCACTCTCCCCACTGTTATTCAACATAGTACTGGAGGTCCTAGCCACGGCAATTAGACAAAACAAAGAAATACTAGGAATCCAGATTGGTAAAGAAGAAGTTAAACTGTCACTATTTGCAGATGACATGATATTGTACATAAAAAACCCTAAAGACTCCACCCCAAAGCTACTAGAACTGATATTGGAATACAGCAAAGTTGCAGGATACAAAATTAACACACAGAAATCTGTGACTTTCCTATACACTAACAATGAACCAATAGAAAGAGAAATCAGGAAAACAACTCCATTCACAATTGCATCAAAAAGAATAAAATACCTAGGAATAAACCTAACCAAAGAAGTGAAAGACCTATACCCTGAAAACTACAAGACAGTCTTAACAGAAATTAAAACGGACACTAACAACTGGAAACTCATCCCATGCTCTTGGCTAGGAAGAATTAATATCGTCAAAATGGCCATCCTGCCCAAAGCAATATACAGATTTGATGCAATCCCTATCAAATTACCAACAGCATTCTTCAACGAACTGAAATAGTTCAAAAATTCATATGGAAACACCAAAGACCCCGAATAGCCAAAGCAATCCTGAGAAGGAAGAATAAAGTAGAGGGGATCTCGCTCCCAAAGTTCAAGCTCTACTACAAAGCCACAGTAATCAAGACAGTTTGGTACTGGCACAAGAACAGAGCCACAGACCAGTGAAACAGAATAGAGGCCCCAGATATTAACCCAAACATTTATGGTCAATTAATATATGATAAAGGAGCCATGGATATACAATGGGGAAATGACAGTCTCTTCAACAGATGGTGCTGGCAAAACTGGACAGCTACATGTAGGAGAATGAAACTGGATCACTGTCTAACCCCATACACAAAAGTAAATTCAAAATGGATCAAAGACCTGAAAGACCTGAATGTAAGTCATGAAACCATTAAACTCTTAGAAAAAAACATAGGCAAAAATATCTTGGACATAAACATGAGCAACTTCTTCATGAACATATCTCCCTGGGCAAGGGAAACAAAAGCAAAAATGAACAAGTGGGACTATGTCAAGCTGAAAAGCTTCTGTACAGCAAAGGATGCCATCAATAGAACAAAAAGGTACCCTACGGTATGGGAGAATATATTTGTAAATGACAGATCCAATAAAGGCTTGACATCCAAAATATATAAAGAGCTCACATGCCTCAACAAACAAAATTCAAATAATCCAATTAAAAAATGGGCAGAGGAACTGAACAGACAGTTCTCCAAAAAAGAAATACAGATGGCCAACAGACACATGAAAAGATGCTCCACATCACTAATTATCAGAGAAATGCAAATTAAAACTACAATGATGTATCACCTCACACCAGTAAGGATGGCTGCCATCCAAAAGACAAACAACAACAAATGTTAGTGAGGCTGTGGAGAAAGGGGAACCCTCCTATACTGCTGGTGGGAACGTAAATTAGTTCAACCATTGTGGAAAGCAGTATAGAGGTTCATCAAAATGCTCAAAACAGACTTACCATTTGACCCAGGAATTCCACTCCTAGGAATTTACCCTAAGAATGCAGCAATCAAGTTTAAGAAAGACAGATGCACCCCTATGTTTATCACAGCACTATTTACAATAGCCAAGAATTGGAAGCAACCGAAATGTCCATCAGTAGATGAATGGATAAAGAAGATGTGGTACATATACACAATGGAATACTACTCAGCCATAAGAAGAGGGCAAATCCTACCATTTGCAGCAACATGGATGGAGCTGGAGAGTATTATGCTCAGTGAAATAAGCCAAGTGGAGAAAGAGAAATACCAAATGATTTCACTCATCTGTGGAGTATAAGAACAAAGGAAAAACTGAAGGAACAAAACAGCAGCTGAATCACAGAACCCAAGAATGGACTAACAGGTACCAAAGGGAAAGGGACTGGGGAGGATGGGTGGGTAGGGAGGATTAAGGGGGGGAAGAAGAAAGGGGGTATTATGATTAGCAAGCATAATGTGGGGGGAGAAAGGGGAGGGCTGTACAACACAGAGAAGACAAGTAGTGATTCTACAACATTTTGCTATGCTGATGGACAGTGACTGTAAAGGGGTTTATAGGGGGGACCTGGTATAGGGGAGAGCCTAGTAAACATAATGTTCTTCATGTAATTGTAGATTAAAGATAACAAAAAAAAAGAAGGAAAGAAAAGGGGGATTACTCCCTGATAGGATAAAACTAACTGTAAATCAACGATTAATGCATGCTTTAAATATCCTTAATTTTGATCACTTAAAGGGTGTCAGATGATTGGCTATGGAGGTACACTTTTCTGATAATATTCCTTTCTCTTAAAAAAAAGAAGCAGTTCCTGTGTGGTGACCTCCAATGAGTTCTACACAATAGTATAAAGGGCATATCAAAGTGTGGGCAAACGGTCTGTTTGTGTTTATACAGAGGATCAAAGCCTAATTTGGCTACCCAGAAAATGAATTAAGATACGATATGAAGAAGAACTTCCAACATCAGCACTCTCTGGAAGAGTCATACCAGAAGATGATCATCAATAAAAACCTCAACAAAGATCCAGGCGATGCTGCAGTTGTAGCTGCATTCATCCCACCGGTTCCTGGACTTGCCATTGGACTGAAGAACTAGATATCTAAGCTGGCCTGTGCATACAATAAAACAACAAATTTGACTGGATCTATATTGTCAGAACTCAACCAATAATTAGGAGAAGTGCAAGTTGTAGCACTCCAAAATCTTACAACTACAGACTATCTACTGTTAAAAGAACATATGGGATGTAAACAGTTCCCAGGAATGGATTGTTTCAATTTGATTTCTCTCAGACTGTTCAAGTACAGTTGGACAATATCCATTATATCATAGACAAATTTTCACAAATGCCTAGGGTGCCTAACTGGTTTTCTTGGCTTCACTGGCAATGGCTGGTAATTATACATCTGCTTTGGTTATGTAACTGTATTCCTATTATGTTAATGTGTGCACGCAATTTAATTAGTAGTTTAAAACCTGTACATGCTTAAGTTACTCTACAAGAAGATATGTCAAAGAAATAATCAATCTTCCCATGTTTTCTCCCATCTGCTACCTCTATAGCTTTTCTTCTTCCTTCCTAATTACAACCCTTAAATAGAATTCGTGCCTCATATCGAACTCACTGAGTATCATAATTCCTCCAAGTGGTAAAGATACCTCAAGACAAATACTGGGCATAGAAGCCACAGGGCATAAATCTGCAAAGAAGGAAAAAGCTAACCTTTCCAAACAATATGGCTTCTCTCTCACTTACCAACTTTACATTTCCCTGTATGGCCCCGGAAGATGACTGGTTAACCAGAGACGGGTAAGATTCCTCAAGGGAGGAACAACCTAAGACAGGCACAGTCGCAGGGGGGCCATCAGGTGAGAAATTGGGGATCAACAGAGGTGAGGCTTAGAACCTCACCCCCCCTGTTTTGAAAGAAATCTTCTGCATCTGTGGATGTTTTGTTGCCCTTGTCTAGCTTGGATTAACACATAGTCTACAGGTACACACCTGATTATCTACATTTGCTCTCTTACAGCACTAAACTGTATTTTCTACCTTTATCTTGCATCTACCTACCACTTCAGCATTTTATTAAAAATAATAATAATAATAATAATAAGGGAGAAATGTGGGATTCACATATAAATCAAGTATAAAAATCAAATGAATATTCATATTTGACCTGATTGTTTATAGTTCATAATGCGTGATCAAAACCGAAAGTTTTTGTGATGACTGCCCTTGTACTGTTCACCATGTAAGAACTTATTCACTATGTAAGAATTTGTTCACCATGTAAGAACTTGTTCATTATGCTTCAGAAGATTGGAGACTGATGAGAATTAGGCTTGGGGTGGATTAATGATTGTGCATTGAGCATTGACTCCCTTATACAGAATTTTATTGTTGTTAACAACCATTTGATCATTAAAAAGGAGAGATGCCCTCTCAGAAAAAAAATGGGCAGAGAAGTTGAACAGACAGTTCTCCAAAGAAGAAATTCAGATGGCCAACAGACTCATGAAAAGATGCTCCACATTGCTTGTCATCAGAGAAATGCAAATTAAAACCACAATGAGATATCACCTCTCACCAGTAAGGATCGCCACCATCCAAAAGACAAACAACAACAAATGTTGGCGAGGTTGCAGAGAAAGGGGAACCCTCCTACACTGCTGGTGGGAATGCAAATTAGTTCAACCATTGTGGAAAGCAATATGGAATTTCCTCAAAAAGCTCAAAATAGAAATACCATTTGACCCAGGAATTCCACTTCTAGGAATTTACCCTAAGAATGCAGCACTCCAGTTTGAAAAAGACAGATGCACCGCTGTGTTTATCGCTGCACTATTTACAATAGCCAAGAAATGGAAGCAACCTAAATGTCCATCAGTAGATGAATGGATAAAGAAGATGTGTTACATATACACAATGGAATACTACTCAGCCATAAGAAAAAAAAGATCCTACTATTTGCAACAACATGGATGGACCTAGAGGGTATTATGCTCATTGAAATAAGCCAGGCAGAGAAAGACAAGTACCAAATGATTTCACTCATCTGTGGAGTATAAGAACAAAGGAAAAACTGAAGGAACAAAACAGCAGTGGAATGACAGAACCCAAGAATGGACTAACAGGTACCAAAGGGAAAGGAACTGGGGAGGATGGGTGGGTAGGGAGGGATAAGGGGGGGGAGAAGAAGCGGGGTATTAAGATTAGCATGCATGGGGGGGGTGGGAGAAAAGGGAGGGCTGTACAACACAGAGAAGACAAGTAGTGATTCTACAACATTTTGCTATGCTGATGGACAGTGACTGTAAGGGGCTTTGTGGGGGCGACCTGGTATAGGGGAGAGCCTAGTAAACATAATGTTCTTCATGTAATTGTAGATTAAAGATAACAAAAAAAAAGAAGGAAAGAAAAGGGGGATTACTCCCTGATAGAATAAAACTAACTGTAAATCAACGATTAATGCATGCTTTAAATATCCTTAATTTTGATCACTTAAAGGGTGTCAGATGATCGGCTATGGAGGTGCACTTTTCTGATAATATTCCTTTCTCTTAAAAAAAAAAAAGCAGCTCCTGTGTGGTGACCTCCAATGAGTTCTACACAATAGTATAAAGGGCATATCAAAGTGTGGGCAAACGGTCTGTTTGTGTTTATACAGAGGATCAAAGCCTAATTTGGCTACCCAGAAAATGAATTAAGATACAATATGAAGAAGAACTTCCAACATCAGCACTCTCTGGAAGAGTCATACCAGAAGATGATCATCAAAAAACCCTCAACAAAGATCCAGGTGATGCTGCAGTTGTAGCTGCATTCATCCCACCGGTTCCTGGACTTGCCATTGGAATGAAGAAGGAGATATCTAAGCTGGCCTCTGCATACAGTAAAACAACAAATTTGACTGGATCTATACAAGTACAGTTGGACAATATCCATTATATCATAGACAAATTTTCACATATGCCTGTGGTGCCTAACTGGTTTTCTTGGCTTCACTGGAGATGGCTGGTAATTGTAGATCTGCTTTGGTTATGTAACTGTATTCCTATTATGTTAATGTGTGTGTGCAATTTAATTAGTAGTTCAAAACCTATACATGCTTAAGTTACTCTATAAGAAGATATGTCAAAGAAATAATCAATCTCCCCATGTTTTCTCCCATCTGCTACCTCTATAGCTTTTCTTCTTCCTTCCTAATTACAACCCTTAAATAGAATTCATGCCTCATATTGAACTCACCAAGTATCATAATTCTTCCAAGTGGTAAAGATACCTCAAGACAAATACTGGGCATAGAAGCCACAGGGCATAAATCTGCAAAGAAGTAAAAAGCTAATCTTTTCAAACAATATGGCTTCTCTCTCACTTACCAACTTTACATTTCCCTGTATGGCCCCGGAAGATGACTGGTTAGCCAGAGACGGGTAAGATTCCTCAAGGGAGGAACAACCTAATACAGGCACAGTTGCAGGGGGGCCATCAGGTGAGAAATTGGGGATCAACAGAGGTGAGGCTTAGAACCTCACCCCCCCTGTTTTGAAAGAAATCTTCTGCATCCGTGGATGTTTTGTTGCCCTTGTCTAGCTTGGATTAATACTTAGTCCATAGGCACACACCTGATCATCTGCATTTGCCCTCTTACAGCACTAAACTATGTTTTCTACCTTTATCTTGCATCTACCTACCACTTCAGCATTTTATTAAAAATAATAATAATAATAATAATAAGGGAGAAATGTGGGATTCACATATAAATCAAGTATAAAAATCAAATGAATATTCATATTTGACCTGATTGTTTATAGTTCATAATGCGTGATCAAAACCGAAAGTTTTTGTGATGACTGCCCTTGTACTGTTCACCATGTAAGAACTTATTCATTATGTAAGAATTTGTTCACCATGTAAGAACTTGTTCGTTATGCTTCAGAAGATTGGAGACTGACGAGAATTAGGCTTGGGGTGGATTAATGATTGTGCATTGAGCATTGACTCGCTTATACAGAATTTTATTGTTGTTAACAACCATTTGATCAATAAATATGAGAGATGCCCTCACAAAAAAAAAAAATGGGCAGAGAAGTTGAACAGACAGTTGTCCAAAGAAGAAATTCAGATGGCCAACAGACACATGAAAAGATGCTCCACATTGCTTGTCATCAGAGGAATGCAAATTAAAACCACAATGAGATATCACCTCACACCAGTAAGGATCGCCACCATCCAAAAGACAAACAACAACAAATGTTGGCGAGGTTGCAGAGGTTCCTCCTACACTGCTGGTGGAATGCAAATCAGTTCAACCATTGTGGAGAGCAGTATGGAAGTTCCTCAAAAAGCTCAAAATAGAAATGCCATTTGACCCAGGAATTCCACTTCTAGGAATTTACTCTAAGAATGCAGCAGCCCAGTTTGAAAAAGCCAGATGCACCCCTGTGTTTAATAGTCAAGAAATGGAAGCAACCTGAATGTCCATCAGTAGATGAATGGATAAAGAAGATGTGTTACATATACACAATGGAATATTACTCAGCCATAAGAAAAAAACAGATCCTACCATTTGCAACAACATGGATGGAGCTAGAGGGTATTATGCTCATTGAAATAAGCCAGGCGGAGAAAGACAAGTACCAAATGATTTCACTCATATGTGGAGTATAAGAACAAAGAAAAACTGAAGGAACAAAACAGCAGCAGAATCACAGAACCCAAGAATGGACTAACGGTTACCAAAGGGAAAGGGACTGGGCAGGAGGGGTGGGAAGGGAGGGATAAGGGCAGGGAAAAAGTAAGGGGGCCTTAAGATTAGCAGGTATAATGTGGGGGCGGGGCACGGGGAGGTCTGTGCAACACAGAGAAGACAAGTAGTGAGTCTACAGCATCTTACTGTGCTGACAGACAGTGACTGTAATGGGGTTTGTGGTGGGGGGAACTTGGTGAACGGGGGAGTTTAGTAACCATAATGTTCTTCATGTAATTGTAGATTAATGATGATAAAATGAATTTAAAAAAATAAATGGAAAGGGAACTGAAAGAAAAAAAGAACAAAAGTATACTATTCTCCTGGAGACTCCTTCTTGTAAAAAGTAAATGACCACACAGAAATTCTCTGACAAAACCAATGTGCAAACCCTTTGTTGATTTCGTTAAAGATCTCCAGATAAACTTCAGCTATTTCATGAACTGTGGAGATACTTTTCCAATACTGATAATTCCTTCTCTTTACATTCTTTCCCTCATTTACTCAACGCCTGCACCTCACTCACACTTCCATTCCATGTGGGCTCCTTGCCGCTTCATTCTTCTCTGCCTGTGATGGAGAAGCACCTCCAAGGAGCTCTTGCTACCTCTTAGGGTCTGTCCATTGTCCTCCAGTCCTCACCAGCTCTGATGACTGTGGACCTGTCTTCTGAAATCTCCCATCTTACAAATCCTAAGACAAATCACCAGTGTCTGTTTATCGCTTCTCTAGAACATTTTCCACAGCAACTTCTATGCCTTCCTTGGTGATCTTTTCTTCCTCAAATGGCTAAGCCTTAGCTCAGAAATCTATACCCCATACCCCTAATCCTTTCCCTGAACTCCAGGCCCAAATCTAATTCCCTGCTCTACACTTAGAGGAGAACGTTTAATCAGGGCCTCACAGGTATTTCCAAAGAAAGAACCACCCAGGCATCTCCCATCTGGCCGCCGTTCACACTCATCACTGTTAACAGCACCACTAGTTTATTGTCAACCAAGCTGTAAAACCTATACATAGTGTTGATCTTTCCCCTCCCCATAGCTCTGTTACCCACCTGCATGCTATACCTGCAAATCTGATCTCCTTTATAACTTTGACATTGGCTGCTTCTTCATGTGGACTTTAAAAAACCCCTGTTACCACTCGCGTTTATAATTACAAAAGCTTCTGCCTGTTCCCCTTGCCTCAAGTCTCTCTCAACTCCCTCTTCCCCACCACCACTCTCTACCATGCATCTCCAACATCTCCTAACTTGTATATCCAACCCGATCATTCATCTGGTAAAAATATTTCTGTTTATATAAGATAGAGTCCAAATACCTTAGACCAGCAGTCAAGAGTCTTCAGGTCCTGGAGTCTGCTTACCCTTCAAGATTTGCGATGGTGGGCATTCTTCTCTCTGTGCACCCTAGATCTGCTCTTGTTTTTTTTTATTAAGGTATGATTGATATACACTCTTATGAAGGTTTCACATGAAAAAACAATGTGGTTACTACATGTACCCATATTATCAAGTCCCCACCCATACCTCAATGCAGTCACTGTCCATCAGTGCAGCAAGATGCCACAGATTCACTATGTGCCTTCTCTGTGCTACACTGTTCTCCCCGTGACCCCCCACACCATGTGGACTAAACATAATACCCCTCCATCCCGTTCTCCCTCCCTCCCCCCCTGCCCTCCCACACCCCTCCCCTTTGGTAACCACTAGTTCATTCTTGGAGTCTCTGAGTCTGCTGCTATTTTGTTCCTTCAGTTTTGCTTCATTGTTATACTCCACAAATGAGGGAAATCATTTGGCACTTGTCTTTCTCCGTCTGGCTTATTTCACTGAGCATAATGTCCTCCAGCTCCATCCATGTTGTTGCAGGTGGTAGGATTTGTTTTCTTCTTATGGCTCAATAGTATTCCACTGTACATAATGTACCACATCTTCTTTATCCATTCATCTACTAATGGACACTTAGGTTGCCTCCATATTTTGGCTATTGTAAAAAGTGCTGCAATAAACAAAGGGGTGCATATGTCTTTTTGAATCTGAGAAGTTGTATTCTTTGGGTAAATTCCAAGGAGTGGGATTCCCAAGTCAAATGGTATTTCTATTTTTTGTTTTTTGAGGAACCTCCATGTTGCTTTCCACAATGGTTGAACTAGCTTACATTCCCACCAGCAGTGTAGGAGGGTTCCCCTTTCTCTGCATCCTTGCCAGCATTTGTTCTTCGTCTTTTCGATGCTGGCCATCCTTACTGGTGTGAGGTGATATCTCATTGTGGTTTTAATTTGCATTTCCCTGATGATTAGTGATGTGGAGCACCTAGATCTACTCTTTAAGTTGCTCTGTGCCTGGGAGGTTGATCTCAATGGATTGCTTAGACTAAGATTCCCAGTCTCTGCATAATCTGCTCCCTTTGAGTATGATCTGTATCTATATTACAGATATTACTTTCCTTATTAGGTTTGTATTTTATGGCAACAGGGATGAGATTTTGCAGATGTAATTCAAGTCCCTAATCAGTTGGATTTGAGTTCATCAAAAGGGAGATTATCCTTGGTGGGCCTAATATAACCAGGCAAGTCTTTTAGAAGAGGGTCTACTAATCAGAAAGATGCTCTGTTAGAGTTTCTAAAAGAAAGGATCATGAGTGAGTTCTACAGCTGTAAGGAAATTAATTCTATCCACAACCCATAAGCAGAAGAGTACCCTAAGCCTTAAATGAGGCTGCTGCCCTGGCCAGCACCATAACTGCAGCCTTGAGAGATCCTGAGCAGGGAAGCATAGCTAAGCTATTCCAGAACTCCTGACCCACAGAAACTGTGAGATAAGAAAGGGGCATCAGGCCACTAAGTTTGTAGTAATTTGTTACACAGCAACAGATAACTAATACACTTGTCCTTCTGGTCAAATTAAGCCAACAGGAGATACCAACAGATGTTCAGAGAGTAGGAGAAAAGATACGTTGAGATATTTACACACCCAGCCAGTACCTTCCCAGCTAACCCTGTGTCAGAAGCCCCCCTACTTGTGCCACTGGATCCCCCGTGCGGCTGCAGCTTCCTCGTCCTCAGTGTGACTGTTCTTCCGGTGCCCATAAGGGTTGCAAAGCCTCCTGATTTGGCTTCCTAATGTGGAGTTGAAGTACTTCACTGTCCTTTATCATTTTCCCTCAAGTCTGCCCACACTATGTACAACATGCTTTTGTTAAACTTTGTTAAGTTCTTTGTTAAGGGTTGTGCCATCGCTTTCCTGCTGGAACCCTGCCTGAAGAATACCCTTACCTCTAGTGCTGTCTTCTCCCTATCCAGACCTCCCAATCAGAACTGCCCCCCATGCACCACCCTACGGTTCCCCATCCGATGCCTTGACTTTGAGTTGCTCCTGCTGTCTGGGATCAAGAGACCATTAACATGGTAGGCGGAGAGAACACCCCAAAGAAACAAAGACATGACTTCTAGGATAGACTACTGACTACTAGTTACTACTGTGTGACCTTAGGAAACGCTTACGCTCTGTAAACACGGTCTCTTCATCTATAAAATGGGGGTAATAACAACACCCATTGAGCAAGGCTCTTGTGAGGATTAAGTGAAGTAACAAGCAGAAAGCAGCTGATATGAGAAACTCGGTAATTAATACTGTTGGTGGAAATGTACTTCTTCTGATGCTGATGTTCAAAAGGAAACCAGCTGATCCAGCAGCAATTCTCTTCACTCTGAACATTGCCCTCAGATGCTATCCCTTCTGTGAATTTAGTGCTTCCACATTTCAGTAAAGATTTTTTTTCTCCATTAAACCTGCAGCACTTGTTTTTCACTTCTTTTACTTGTTTTTCACTTATTTATAAATATGTTATGTTTATCTACCTGCAAACATATCACATGTCTTCACTGAAATCTAAATGCACTACAAGCAGAGATTATATATCTTTGTATTTCCTGGGACCTAAATGAATAATGCCATGGGTCTAAAAGCTGCTCAATAAATACTTGGAGACTGGATATGTAAAGAGAAATACTATCATTGACTCTTCACAATCCAGTTAATACAAAGTCAAAATATTTTAACATCACGGACAAATATATTGATATATGGTAATGAAATAATATTTAGTGGATATCTAAAACAACCTATCAGAAGACCATAATTATTTTTCAAATGCATGTGTTCATTTAATCATTTTTTGTTTCTGCCACGTGCAAAAGAATGTAACAAAACAAAACTGATCTTAAGAATGAGTGACCTTAATTTGCCTGTGTACAGTAATTCAAATTTTGCAAGTTTTTCTTGTCTTGACACATGTCTTTTCATTTGTTTTTCACAGTAGCTCTTGTGAGAAAATCAGTTACTAATCTTTGCATATTATTCATGAGGGAGCTGAGACTGAGAATTTGTAATTGTCTTAGATCAACTCAAGTGGTTATGAGACAGGACCGTAGGTGTAGTCAGAGTAGGGTGAGGGCCTCTGGAAAAATCAAGGCAGGATATTTATAGTCAGAGCAATGTAATAATGTACAAAGAAGTCCCTATGGAAACTCTGTGTTAAGCATTATGCAAAGTCAAAGTCACCCTAAAATAACAGGGTAAAAATAACAGACTAGGAATATAGACATCTTCAGTAAGATCAGTTAAAGCTTGAAAGGCCAGGAGCAACTTGGCCTGGAGTGTTTGAGTGTTCTGCAAATAAGGAAGGGTATCTCAGCATAACCTGTGACTTCATTGTAAACAGTCCCAGCAAACAGACAACAACCCAGCCCACCTTGGGAGCAGGGCAGGTGGTACATTCCTGAAACTCTCACATTCCTGAAAATCCTCAACCTACTATAAACCCTCTAGACAACATAGCATTACGGGCTCTCTTGTCCCCTCTTGGCGTAAGCCAGGAGCTCTGTCCTCTCACTGTATCTCTAAATAAAAGCCTCTCACTTGCTCTCCTACTTTGAGTGTTTGTGAAGTTCATTCTTCAAGTCTGTGAACAAGAACCCCAGCATCGGTTACCTTCTGACTAAGTACCTATTTGTTGGCAATATGATAAAGACTGTTAGAATAAAAAAGGAAAGAAATCCAAAGTGCTGTCTCTCAAAATCAGGCCATAATGTTTCAGGCAGAAAGTTAAATAAAGATACATACAGTAAGAAGCAGTCAGGATGTTTGCATAGCATTTTTAAATTCTCGGTACCCATGCATGTTATGCATTTGACTTTCATCATCTGGGGGCAGGCAGAACATTATTTGTTTACCCCAATCAACAGATGAGGCCAAGAGATAGCCATTTTAGATTCAGCCATCCATAGCCAAACCAGAATTCTAATCTAAGTCACCAACTATGGGCTGGGATCAACACGTTTATAGATTGCCTACTGTGTGAATCCTAAAATACAATCTAGTCAGTTCACAAAATTCTTTCTCTCTTAATTTTTAAGATGTAAGTCAATATTTACTGAAAGCAATAACCCTGAGTTGACCTACAAGGCCTAGTTTTGCAAGTAAACATTCCACCCCACCCATCCTTTCTACCATATCTAATCAGACATCAAACAGGTAAAAGTTTGATTGACTGGATGCTGCTGCTTTGATGTGTCGCCTAGTTCCTTTCAAAGAACCTCATCTAGTTGAAGTAGATGGAATTGGTGTTGGGTGTCACACTTGTAACAAAGTGATCTTTATGCTAAAAAAGCCAAGAGGTTTCTCAGGGGAATTGACACAGGTTTCAGTGGAATGAGAATTACAAGGTAGATGGGTCATTTAATGCCTGCTCTGAACTTCACAATAGTGAGGATCATTATTTTAATGTTAATTTGCATAATGATTGGCCTAGCGAACAATGGTGAAGGCTGATAGCTGCAGTGTGCAATAAAATTAAACATTCTCTGGGCTGAACCACTAAAGGAAAAGTTGCCAAAGTATGACTCTTTATGCACTTAAATTCATTCCAGGTCGTGTCCACACATAATCAGATGCGGATTTCTGGTATCTCTTGAAAAACACTGGCAAGAAATGACAGGAAGGGAAGAGCAGCAGCCTTCTTTACATAGAAGCCTTACCTGGTAGGCTTTGCTTTTTTACATAAATTGCCCATCTCTTCTGAGGTAGTTGAATTTGGAACTGCCATAACCCCTTCCCAAACAGCTCCCCACCACCACTCTGGCCACGCCTCTCATATGGCAGATACCCCACATCAGATTTCACAGAAAGAATGAATCTCATGTTATGAGCTGAAAACTTTTAATGAACCTTTGAAAAAGGTGGAGTTGTCATGGCTAGCAGTGAGGCAAAGAGACATTGTCACCTCTAAGTAATAACCTTGCATTTTGAGTTGCAGGTGGAAGGTAGCAAAGAGAACAAAAAGAGGTCATCTCCACTTAGACTTACTGTTTTTAACCATCTCTATTGCTTGGAAAATTGGTTGGTATGGTGTAAATCCAGGGATAGGAAATCCCGGGGCAAAATACCTCTAAAAACTGAAATCAGTCAAAGGGAGAAATAAAGTTTAAAATACATAGATTGCTTACAAACTTCAGTCCAGGGCCTTCTCTCTTTCCTGCTCCAGCAGAAGCAAAACCGGCCCTCACCTCCCCTCCCCTCTCAGGTACAGAAAAGCCCTCCTTGCCCAGATAGTTACCCATTGACAGGGGATTAACTTCTCTACCCCTGAGGAATGATGCAAATGCACTAAAGCCATACTTCTCTCCACCCTTGAGCACCTGTTGATATGCAGATGTAGTAAAGCCAGGCGAGATATTTTGGAAATATTACAATTTTACCCACATATGGTCATCCTTTACTTTGTACCCCAAATCAGTCTTGGGAGATTATTTACTTACTCCTTATTTACTTCCTGACTTCTACCAAGCGTTTGAACTCATTTCCACCACAAGAGGGCAGCCGTCTCTAAAAAACAACCAGAGCTCCTGGATCTTAAGAAATAGGAACATGTAAGAAGTTGTGCTGGGGAAAGGCATTCAGCAGCTCCTCAGAAATCACATATCACACAAAAAAAGATCCTTTGAAGGGCAACACTGAAATGGAATAACGTATCCAGAAGGGCCAGTTTTCCCCTCGATTCTTGACTAAGGAAGATTATTTCATCAACTGACAAGGTTCCCATTTCACAAGTTAGGAAGGCCTAAAGCTGCAAGACATCCTTGATATCATCACCAGAAATTTGTTTTTGAGGGGCATCTAACGACTATCAACTTTCTCCTCCTCTTTAAAAGCTGCATACTGGTTTTGTATTCATAGAAGTTTTGTTTTTTGTAAGTCTTGCTGATGACAGAAACATTTGTTAACTTGACAGGGAAGGAAATTGTTTCGGAAGCACAATAAACACTCGACTTCACTGTCTTATGAGTAGAGTGTATTCTATTGCCAACTTGTTTTGTGTCCAATGATTCAGAGTGACAGTCAACTAACATAGTCTTTTATTTTCAGGGAGAAAAAAAAAGCATGTTCCTGAATATTCCCTGTTCCCCCATTTTTTTTCCTAGTAGGTGGGCTTCCTCTGAAAATCCTTATTTGACCTTGTGCTTTCAGAAACAGCAAGTGCCTAATTCCCCTCTGTGGGTTGCTGATCCAATTTATGTGAGCAGAACCTAGAAATTTTTTTGCTCCCAACTGAAAAAATAATACACCTGCATAATAGATTGGTAGGGCTTCCACTTAACGACTTTTCTCCTTTCGCTTCGCAGGCTGAAGGTTCTGTGCAGGTGAACCTGACCTTGCCAACCATCATTTCCAGAAACTTTCTGCCCTTATCTTCTGGGATCATTTGGGCAACCCCTCAGGCTATGCAGAGAGGATCCCGGAATCCTGGGAGGTTGGCCTAAGCCTCAACACACTGTAGTGCAACAGATCTGGGGAGTATTTCATCTGAGGAAGACAGGTGACTGGACCATATGTCATCAACCTGCTGCTGAGGCCTGGTGGAAGGGAATGAGGCAGAAGGTTCTGAGGGCTCAAACCAGAATTGTCTTCTGTGGTTGGCTCACACCATGCATTATTTCACCTTCCTCTGAGCTGCTAATCACCTGCCTGCCTGCGAGCTAGGCAAGTTAAATATCAAAAGGCACGAAGTGATTGCTACCATAAAAATAAATCAGATCCCTCTCATTTTCTCTTCACGCCTGCACACACACACACAGACAGTCCACATTGCGCATTGCGCATGTCTTGTATAATAGGATGACATCCATTTCACATACATATTTACAGGAGTGTGTGCTTTTGTTAGCATATATTTACATATATGGATCTTTATAAAGACATACATGCATATATTTGTGTTACATATATATCTGAATAAAGCACGTGCATGCTTATATAGATGTAAGTACGTACATATGCATTCACAAGTGTAAATAATAACTTTCTGTTAATTCTCCCATCCCGGGAAACACAGTTGTGCCTACTCCAAGTCAATGCCAAGATGCCTTGTAATTTGATTGAGGTTTATTGGGTTTTTTCCTCTCTTTTTAATCGTCTATTGCCGAAAAACTTCTAACTGAAAGTTGAATAATGGGTCGGGTGGGGAAGTAAAGGCTGGCCCCGTATTTGTGCCGTATTCCGCCCAGGGAGTCCCAGCGAGGGGCCGGCGCTCCAGCTGATCTCGTTCTGAGTCTGGGGGTGGAGGCGCGAGCACCCCGCGCGGCGGCCACGCGTCCCCGCCCTCGGCACCACCCTGCCGCGACTCTCCCTGCGCGCCGTTCGCACCCCCGCGCTCCTCTCCCGCACGATCGGGGCTCCCCGGCAACCCGCGCAACTGAGAGAGAGGTGTTCGGCCTGGGCGGCGAGGAAGACGGCAGGCAGCGTCCCCTTTAAGAGCCGCGAGCGCCGCTGCCGCCGCCGCCGCCACTTCTTATGGCTTTCACTTCTTATGGCTGAATATTATTCCATTCTGTATATGTACCACATCTTCTTTACCCATTCATCTACTGATGGACACTTAAGTTGCTTCCATTTCTTGGCTATTGTGAATATTGCTGCAATAAACATAGGGGTGCATCTGTCTTTTTCAAACTGGGCTACTGCGTTCTTAGGGTAAATTCCTAGGAGTGGAATTCCTGGGTCAAATGGTATTTCTATTTTGAGTTTTTTGAGAAACCTCCATACTGCTTTCCACAATGGTTGAACTAGTTTATATTCCCACCAGCAGTGTAGGAGGGTTTCTCCACATCCTTGCCAACATTTGTTGTTGCATGTCTTTTGGATGGTGGCTATCCTTACTGGTGTGAGGTGATATCTCATTGTGGTTTTATTTTGCATTTCTCTGATGACTAGTGATGTGGAGCATCTTTTCATGTGTCTTTTGCCCATGAATTTCTTCTTTGGAGAACTGTCTGTTCAGCTCCTGTGCCCATTTTTTAATTGGATTATTTGCTTTTTGTTTGTGCACAGCAGTCTCCTGATACTCCGAGGGCTTTTCTCCAAGTTTCTTTTTCTGAGAGGTTGTAACTTAGTCTGAAAGTCACCATAAATCACCATGGGGCTGTGGGCTGGGGAAGGCCCCAGGGAGGACGGGAGAACATTCCCCCAAGGGGACCACAGCCACAAGAGGCCGAGCCTACAAATCAACCTGAACCAGGTGGTGCCCAGCACCACCCTGGACACGGTGGGCATTGAGTCATGCTCTCCAAGCCGTTCAGCTCCACCTTATGGGACCTGTCACATGTCCCTAGAGAACTGGGCTGGGGATAAGGACGCATCAGAGGCAAAACCCATCCTCCTTATCTCAGTTTTGTTTTATGAGTTTCATTAGAAAAATTACAGGGGGGGAAAAAACACACAAAGTTAAAACCAACAATAATCCCACATGGATTTTAAAATGGTGTAAAATTAGAGTGAAGCCTATCTTCCCCCCTCCCAGTCCCCAATGCCTGCGCTTCCAGTTGCAGCCCCAGGGATAAAAGTTTGCATTGTTCTTCCAGATTTTCCTTATATTTCTACACATAACATTCATTTTATAAGAGTGTCAGCATGCTAAGTGTAGCAAGTAACAAAACGTGTCCTCTTTTTGGTCATCACTGCCCACCAGCCCAGATGCAGTGATGGCTGCATGGAACTCAGCCGCATGGACCGCTCTGAGTTAGCTCAACTTTCCCCCTCTGTCCACATGTACATTTCTTTCCAATATTTAGAGCTCTTGCCAGTGGCCTTGCAGGGATGTATTTGTGTTGGCAAGATACCAGCCATGAGCTGGGAGGGGACAGGAAGCCGCCCATGGCTCAGCCGGATCATCACACTGGGTGTCTGACTGGGAAGTGTGTGGGGGCAACTCCCTCAGGGAAGAATCCCAAGGTCAGGCCTAGGGTCCTGGGAATGGACGGGGGTGTCCACTCACCAAATAGCACAATCAGGAAGGAGCTAGCCCCTTTTCGAACCTATCAGAGAGACAGAATCACAGCTGGAAAAGAATGGGATGTGATGGAAAGTGAGAATATTTTCAGAGCAGAACGTGTAGCTCTGATGTAGCCAAACCTTCGAGCATTTTTAAAAAAGTCCTGCGGAAAGACTTGGAGGCCATTTGGCTGGGTAACGGTTCTCACCACCAGCCTTGAGCAACTGATGCATGGCTAACACTCAATATTGTCTTTTAACAAGACTTGGGGTAGGCAAAGAGCTCTCAAACCAAATATAAAAAGCACTTGCCATACGGGAACAATGATATATTTGATTCATCAAGAGCTTCCCTTCATCAAAAACCTGTATTAAAGAGGGAAAAAGCAAGCCACCCATAAATCCAAGGGTTCTGCAAACTCCCAGCCCTACATTCATTGCTCGGGACAGGCACAACAACGACACCAAAAAAAAATAACACTTTTTTATTGTGGTAAAATCTAAGTTTAGTTTACTATTTGAACCTTTTTAAGTATACAGTTCAGTGGCATTAAGTACATTCCCGCCTGCCGGGGGAACCACCCAGTCCCCGGAAGCCCCGTCCTTGGCGGCGCCGCTCCCGCGGTCAGGCTCCCAGCGGCGCTCTCCCGCCCTCTGCCCCGCCCCCTAGCCTGTGTCCCCTCCCCACCATTCGGTTCTGCCCCGGATGGCCGTGCAGCCTCTCCCTACCCCGCTGCGAAGCCCGGTCCGTTGGCTACGTGGCCACGCCCCGGGCAGCGCACTCCCGCCCGCTCCCCGCTCCCGGTTTGCGCAGCCCCGCCTCCTCTGCGTGCCTTGGAGACGCTCGTGGCGTGCGCTGCGGCGGCGCGCAGAGGGGTTCCGGCAGCCGTTATCGCTTTGCTCCTGCGCTGGCGCGGTCCTGGCGGCGAGCCCTTGCCGAATGAAGCGCCCCGCAGCGTGACCGCAGGGGCCCAGCGGAGGGCGCAGGCGAGGCCCAGACACGGACCCCAGCTGCGCACAGCCGCCCGGCCCGGAGCCAGACGGGCCCCCTTACCCCCGTTGCTAGGCAGCCGCGTCGGGCGTGGGAGGGGAGGGGTCTCCGGCGGTGCCACGCCATGGACCAGTACTGCATCCTGGGCCGCATCGGAGAGGGTGCGCACGGCATCGTCTTCAAGGCCAAGCATGTGGAGGTGAGCGGGCCGCGGGTCCATTTCCCCCAGTCTGGGGCCCACCGTTTGGGGAACCCACCTTGGCCCCCTGACGTCTGCCTCCCCGCAGCCCGCCACCTTTGACCCCTTCAGTGGCGGATGGTTCAGGCTGCAGCCAGCCGCCCCCCCCTCAGCGACGCTACGGTGGTTATCCTGCGAGGGTCCCCTAGCAGCTTGGCGTGAGAGTGTGTGAGCTGTTTGCCAAGTGCTGCGACAGCTGGGTCCCAGGCTGGACCTTCTTTCCCTCCAGAACGGGGTGGGGGATGCTTCCCACCCCCTCGAGGGCCTCAGACCGCTGCGTCCCATCCAGATGGGGCCTTTCTCGTCTTAGCGTATTTGCCGGCCGGGATGGGTGGCAGTGTCTGTGTTCTTCCCACGCAGACTGGGGAGATCGTTGCTCTCAAGAAGGTGGCTCTGCGGCGGCTGGGGGATGGCATCTCCAGTCAGGCCCTGCGGGAGATCAAGGCCCTGCAGGAGATGGAGGACAGTCCGTATGTGAGTGAGGCTGGGCTCTGGAGGCCCGTCCTCCCTCCTGCACGCCCTCCAGTTTATCCGGTCACTTAGTGCCCTTCCTCGTCCGCCTGGCCCCCCTCATTCACCAGTTATTGCGTTCCTCACTTCTTCCCTCTCGCATTCACAAACTCATTTTTTCATTAACTCACCCATTCACTTAGTCACTAACTTACTCTTTTTCTTCTGTAACATTCAGTGATTTCTAACAGTAGTGGCAACCGCCTCCTGTGGCCCTCCTGTCAGGTTCCGCAGGCTGAGTTACCTGTTACCCTGCACTGCCATTCTGAGTTCACCGCCTCACGGGGCAGGTTTCAGGGTCTCCCTCCTGGGGCCCAGCGGAGGGAGACTCAGCCGCGACCTCACTGGCACTGGGTCGCGGACGCTTTGGCCCAGGTCTGATTGAGGAGTCCAGAAACCGACCTCGGGGCTTCCCGTAGACCCTACCCTGTGGCAGGCACTGGCCTCAGCCTGGTTCTTGAGAATATCAGTGTGCCAGGGAAGGTGAACAGGCCACAGGGCACACCTGGCGTGGCTCGTGCTGAGGGGGGACTGGAAGTGGCTCTGGGCGCAGGAGGAGGGAGACCTGCCTCCAGCCTCCTTGCTCCCCGTGGTATTCTCAGCCCTGGGGAGTCACAAGGATGGGTCATGTCCTGCCCTGGTGAGTTTGTCATTCTCTGGAGACGTCCATGATGTATCGGGTGACAAAAGCCCGTGTCCCCCTGGTTTTGTGTGTGTCTTTGTATGCCATGTCTGTTGTGAAGTCTGGGAGAATATACTGTAAGATCTATTGTAGGTAATAGGACTTTTCTTCTTTTCTTTTCTTTTTTTACGATTGTGTGCATTTTCTGAATGTAGGTGTATGTTGTGATCTGAAAAATGACCATAAGCCTATCGTCAGAAAACCAGTAATAGTAGCATTCCTGCTATTCAAGGAGAGTCAGAGGGCTGCAGACAGCCGTCATGTGGAAGAGGTGGAGGGCCTGGGAGGGGGCTGGGGTCGTGGGCCCAAGTCCTGCGGATAAGCAGTTTCTATCTCAGGAACACTCCAGAGTTGACCCTGCACAGGCCACCACCACCTCTCAGCAGAAGAGCTGCAGCCACCTCCCCAGGGCTTTGCCCTCGCTACTGCCAGAAGTGCTGTGTGGATGAGGTCGTCTGCGCCCCTTCCTGAAATGCCCCAGTGGCTTCTCTTCACACTGAGGGTCCGCTTCTGCATGCCTCCAGCCTCTCTCCATTCACCCGGTGCGCTTCTTAAGCGTCTCTCTCTGCCGAGCACCGTCTAGGCTCTGGAGTGCAGAAGAGCAGGCATCCTTCCCCTGGGAGCCCACAGGCTTCCGTCCCTCCAGCCCCCTCCCTGCGCCCTCATCGTGCTTGCTGCCCCTCTGCCTGGAGCTCCTCCTAGAACCAGCCCCGCCCCACCTGTTCTCCTGTCCTCCTCAGAACCTGGACCTGTGCGCTGACTTGTTCCTCATCTATCAGGCATGTCTCCCCTGTGCACTGAGCTCCCTGAGGCCCCTCGGGACCTGCGGGCCTTGCTCCTGCTCACTACGCTGAGGGTGGCCTGGCCCCTCTTGCCCGTGGGCCCTCCTGTGCTGTGTCAGCTGGCCCCATGCCCTCTCGGTGCTGGGACTTAATGGGCCCTAGAGGAAATGGGGGAGGCCTGGACATGCATGTGGGGGACTGTCCAGGTGATTTGCCAGTTCGTCGGCTGAGTGGGGAACCAGGCGCTGCCCTAAGTGGCGTGCCCTAGGTCTCCTTTCCCCTGAACATAAGTTGGGTGTTAGGGAGGTGACCCCCCTTTTCTCATGAGAGCAGAGCAGCAAGAGCACTCTGAGCTCCCTGGGACTGAGCTCACATCTCGTGTCACCCCCTCTGCCTGCCTGGTCCTGTTAGCGTGAGGCCTGGGGGTCGCAGGGGGAGTCTTAGTCGTGTGAGCGCAGAGGCTGACAGGGAGCCTACCTGCAGGTGGTGCAGCTAAAGGCTGTGTTCCCGCATGGCGCGTGCCTTGTGCTGGCCTTCGAGTTCATGCTGTCAGATCTGGCCGAGGTGCTGCGCCACGCCCAGAGGCCGCTGGTCCAGGCCCAGGTCAAGAGCTACCTGCAAATGCTGCTCAGGGGCGTTGCCTTCTGCCACGCCCACAATATCGTGCATCGGGTCAGTCCTAGCATGGGCTGGAGTAAGTATGGTCAGAGGGGTCGAGGCCTGTGGCTGGGTCCTGGAGAGGGTGGGGCCTGGGCTGAGCTGGGTGCTCAGCTTGACATACTTTTCGAGCCGAGGCCCTCTGGGGCCTCTAGGGGTACTGATGCCTCCTTTGGTGCCCACAGGACTTGAAACCAGCCAACCTGCTCATCAGTGCCTCAGGCCAACTCAAGATAGCAGACTTTGGCCTGGCCCGGGTCCTCTCCCCAGATGGCAGCTGCCTCTACACACACCAGGTGGCCACCAGGTAGGGAGGGCCAGTCCCCAGACAGGGCCTGGCAAGTGACAGGCCCTGACCCTCTCACTGTGGAGGAGATGCTTCTGGACCCCGTGGGGCTGGTGTGGGGCCTGGGTGACTTCCAGGGCAGCCTTCTGTCAGGCTGGTGACCTGGCTATGAGCATGCCCCGTGTTCCTCACAGGTGGTACCGAGCCCCCGAGCTCCTGTACGGGGCCTGCCAGTATGACCAGGGAGTCGACCTGTGGTGAGATTCCTGAGGGTGGGCCAAGGGGAGTGTGGGTTATGGGGTCACAGTTGTCTCCTGGGCTTTGAGGCCGCTCGGCTGTGTGGAGGTGTTTTCCTGCTGTGAGCTCTAAATTGCTCCGGGTGTTTTCCTCAGTTTGGGTGTCTCTGGGGAGTTCAGGGCCAGTGTTCCTGCCTGTGACAGTCTTGAGCTAGATGGAGATCAGGTGAGACTGGAGTGGAAGCTTCTGGGCTGGGGTGGGGGAGGTGGTCTGAGGCTCAAGGCATGGAGCACGAAGCTAGTGCGCACAGGAAGACGTCCCAGATGGAACGCCCCTGAGGTGTCCAGGGCCTGGGTGTCTGCGCCTGTCCTTGGGATAGGATGGCTGGATATGCCTAAGAGTGTGAGATTCGGGAGCTGTTTCGGGGGCTGCATCCTGATGTGAGGAACGTGAGGAGGTGGCTGTGTGTCCCAGAGGCCGTGCTCCCAGGAGTCTCCAAGCTGCTTTGGGGCTGCTGTGTGTTTTGGAGGCGAGGCCTGCATGCTGCTTGGAGGAGGATATGCTCTGGGTTCTAGGCAGGAGGTCTTTTGACTGTTTATGATTCCCTGATTATGGGTGTCTGCTGCACTGTGGGTGCCTTGGCCTTGTGGGGACCTTTGTAGGGGCTGTGTGAGAAGATATGTGTCCCATAATGTAGGTGATGGAGCTGGTGTGGGGAGCTCTGTGTCCGTGGTGGAGGGGATGATGGTCTGGGAGCCCCGTGTCCATGGTGGAGGGGATGAATGTATGGGGAGACCTGTGTCCATTGTGGAGGGGATGAATGTATGGGGAGCCCCGTGTCCGTGGTGGAGGGGATGAATGTATGGGGAGCCCCGTGTCCGTGGGGGAGGGGATGAATGTATGGGGAGCCCTGTGTCCATGGTGGAGGGGATGAATGTATGGGGAGCCCTGTGTCCGTGGTGGAGGGGATGAATGTATGGGAGCCCCGTGTCCGTGGGGGAGGGGATGACTGTATGGGGAGACCTGTGTCTGTGGTGGAGGGGATGAATGTATGGGGAGCCCTGTGTCCATGGTGGAGGGGATGAATGTATGGGAGCCCCGTGTCCGTGGGGGAGGGGATGAATGTATGGGGAGACCTGTGTCTGTGGTGGAGGGGATGAATGTATGGGGAGCCCTGTGTCCATGGTGGAGGGGATGAATGTATGGGGAGCCCTGTGTCCATGGTGGAGGGGATGATGGTATGGGAGCCCCGTGTCCGTGGTGAAGGAGATGATGGTATGGGAGCCCCGTGTCCATGGTGGAGGGGATGATGGTGTGGGAGCCCCATGTCCGTGGTGGAGGGGATGAATGTATGGGGAGCCCCGTGTCCATGGTGGAGGGGATAATGGTAGGAAAGCCCCATGTCCGTGGGGGAGGAGATGATGGTGGGGAAGCCCCGTGTCCGTGGAGGAGTCTCTGAACTGTGTGGGCTGTGTCTCTGCAGGGCCGTGGGCTGCATCCTGGGGGAGTTGTTGAACGGGTCCCCCCTTTTCCCAGGGGAGAACGACATCGATCAGCTGTGCTGTGTTATTCGCATCTTGGGCACCCCCAGCCCTCAAGTGTGGCCGGTTTGCAGGGGGTCTGCTGTTGGGAGGGTTGGGGGCAAGTACCCTTTGTCCCCCAACACCTAGTGACACCCCTCCTGCACCTTCTCTTGTGGCCCCATGCCTCCTGGCCCCCACATACCCCTCCTCTGGTTCAGAGGCTCCTCCCTTCCCCCCAGCACACATGCTGTTCTCCCCAGGCTGGGGCTGAAGGACTGAGTGGGTCATGATGACCCAAGGGCTGGGGGGGCACATGATGGGGGGCTGTGAGTGAGCAGTAGCAGGTGGGGGGCTTAAGCTGCTGGGCTGGGGGAGCTGGTGGCCAGGTGCCAGCTCGGTGCGCCTCTGTCCCCAGGAGATTACAGAGCTGCCCGACTACAACAAGATCTCTTTCAAGGATCAGGCACCCATGCCCCTCGGGGAGCTGCTGCCTGATGCCCCCCCTCAGGCCTTGGACCTGCTGGGGCACTTCCTCCGGTACCCTCCACGCCAGCGCATCGCAGCCTCCCAGGTAGGGTACCCCATGGCCTGGCTCTCCCTGCTGGTGGCCCAGTGACCCACAGGTGGGGGTCCCTCATGACCTGGGGTGGGCTGGGCCAGGAGCCTGTGGATGCTGGGGTGCCTTCCATGAGCCCAGGCTGGGGCTGCGGGTGGGCGGGGGTTGCCTAGAAGGCACGACCCCCTCACATCTGGGTTTGGTGACTGGCTCCTTGGTCCCTCCAATGTTTGCTGAGCACCAGGCATGTCAGGTCATCGTCCTTGGCCTGTCCAGTCCCTGTGGGGGCTCGTCCTGTAGGGAGGCCGGGCATCCAGGCTGTGGGCGCTCAGGTGGGGGAGGGATGGGTTGGGCTGGCCTTTGGCGTCATCAGGGGGCCTGGGGAGGTAGGTTCAAGCACATGGAAGCACTGACCGAGGCCTGCAGAGGGGACCTAGCGGGGAGACTGCGGCGGGAGAGGTGGGGGCGCACTGCGGGCTGCAGGCCGATGGTGTCCACGCCTCCGTCAGGCGCCCCTGGCACCTGGCCTTGTGGCTGCCATCCCCCTCTGCCCTCAGCTCAAGTGGCATGGGTTTACGCTCGCCCCTGGGAGTTCCCATGTCAGCAGCGCCCCCACCCCACCGCTGGGGCATCCGACCCCTTCCCGGCCCCCTGCTGCCTGTGCGCTGCTTGAGTCCACTTCTCCTGGCCATTTGGTGCCCCTCCCTGGCAGGCCCGCCATACCTCAGAGGAGAAGCCAGGCCCTGTGGCCTACAGGCGTCACATGCTTGGGGGCGTCATGCGCACGCAGGGTTGTTACCGGGGTCTTGCCACCTCCTGTCCCGCCTTCCTCACTCCGCTTGGCCTCGGCGCCCCTCCACATCCCAGGACCTGTGCCCTTCTGCCCCTGCCCGGCTCCTGCACCACTGCAGCTGGCGTGTACGCTCCCTTCCCCGGGGCTCATTGTCCCACCGCCCTGGGCTCCCTTCAGCGGCTCCTGGCCCCAGCCCACGGGGTGGGAGGATGCCCTGAGGGGGCCTATGCCTGGTCCCTGCTGCCTCCCCTCCTGGGGAGCACTGCCCAGACACTGAGCACCAGATGGGAGTCCAGTGGGCAGCGGGGGTGAGGAGGAGGGCCTCTGTGGGGCAGCCTCTGCGTCCCTCCTTGGGACGGTGAGCGGAGCTGGGACCGGGAGGTCACTTGTCTCCTGCGCTTTGCTTGCCACCCCCAGGCCCTCCTGCACCCATACTTCTTCACAGCGCCCCTGCCTGCTCACCCCTCGGAGCTACTGATTCCTCAGCGCCCCAGGGGTTCTGCCCCCGAGGCACACCTGGGGCCCACCCACAGCCATGACTTCAACGTGGACCGGCCTCTTGAGGAGTCACTGTTGGACCCAGAGCTGATTCGGCCCTTCATCCCCGAGGGCTGAGATGCCAGGCCAGCCCCACTGGCCGCAGCCGCAGGGCCTGGGGCTTTCGTCCCCCCACTGCAGCCCGATGACCTCCCACAGCCTCCCATGGCCACCGTGGGCCCGCACCTGGCCCTGCTCCCAGGCAGGTGACCGAGAGGCCCAGCCCCAGCAGAGGCCTGCAGTCCCTACTCTCGGACTCCTGTTTGCTCCTGACTTACCGTCAGAGAGACAGCGGGCTCTGCCGCATGGTCCGTGGGGCCAGTTCTTCGCGGGCTGCCTTCCTGGTCCTGGACATCCTGAGGAGCATGGGGGGTGAGATGTCCTGGTGTCAGAAATTCACGTGGGAGGGGACGTGTGGTTTGGTTCAGAGACATTAAACTAGCTCATTTTTGAGATTTGTTGTGAGAAAACCCCTGGTGGTTCTGCCTGGTATCTGCTCCTGTCTTATTCCTGTCGCAGGAAGTAGCTGAGGTGACACAGTCTCCAGGCCTGGGTTCTCTGTGGTCACTGGGAGAGTGGCCCTGTTCATAGCTGCTCTGGCCCCGGGGGCTTCCCGGGACTTCACATGACAGTTCCCGTTTGGAGGGGAGGTGGCAGTACTCAGGGTCCCCAGCACGTGGGACAGGCCATCCTGGAGCTCACCTGTTAATCCAGGAAATCTCAGTTCAGTCTCAGCTGGCTCCTGGTTTTCATGGTAACCAGGTCAGCCGATTCTAAAGTGCACGTGGAAGTGACTAAGCTCAGGGGAAGCAGCTGACACAGAAGTGACAGAGAAAACCAGGGACAGGACATTAGGACTGACCTCGGGGCTGCAACAAGCAAGACTGTGGAATTGGTTCAGGGAGACACAAAAAATAGGCCAGAGACTTTTTAGCAATCCTTTTTTCTTCAAATACGCATTTTGTTTTTCATGTGGATAAACTTCTATAAGCACTGTGGACAAAAGTGGCTAACGCTGCCACAGTCACTGCCCTCCAAGCCCCTGGGAATACAAAACAAAATCAAACATCACTTCCAGGGAGAAATCTGACTGACTGGTATGTCTTCAGAGATGTCCTAAGGTATCTGGTCTCTGCCTGTTTCTCCAGCCACATCCTCTGTAGACTGTAAGTCCCAGGCTTGCTCAATTTTGGGTAGCTCTCACCCCCACAGAAATGTGAGCCTGTACTGACATCCTAACCTTCAGCCATCCCCACCCACAAGAGATTTTAAAGGACCCTCATCTTGACCTTGAGCCTTAGACTGAACCTGACACCCAAAGTAAATCTTGCATTTAACCTGACCCTTACTCATCACCTGCCCCAACCTTGGATTTGACCTTGACCATAAGCATTTAACCTGACCCTTACTCATCACCTGCCCCAACCTTGGATTTGACCTTGACCATGATGTATACACTCATTATCACCTAATTCTTTGTCAGACCCTTAACCACCTATACCTGACCTTGATCTTGGCTTTGATCCTGACCCTTACCCTCTGACCCTCACCTCAGCCTTGACACTGACCCATCAATACCAGTCCACATGATGCTCTTCATGACCTTCATTCTGATGCTCACCAGTAACATGACCTTTACACTCACCCTGACATTGACATATCTTTTGACAGTGATTCTTCTCACACTGAGGATGACGCAGAACACTATCAGGAATGAGACACCACCTGCAATCTGATTCTGACCCTCAGCCTCACTCTGCCTCTAGACTGAATTTTCACCTTGATCTTAAACCAGACCTTGAAATACATTGAAGCTGAAATTGAAATGAGTCTACCCCAAACCTGACCCTGAACACAGGCCTGATTTTGACACTGACGTTGATACAGATCTCAATTTTACCATGACCCTGAGCATGACCTGAGACTTGACCCAGACACATCAACTTGACATTGAACCTGACCCTGACCCACTCTCCCTGTTATTCTTGAATAACACTGCATTGGCCACTACCTCTTCCTCACCCTGACACTGACCCACAGGCAGATCCTGCCCCTCACTTGGCTGTCACTGTTTGTACCACCCATCTCAGCCTTGAAGTTGATCTTGAACCTGACCTGGGCATTGGATTTCACACTGAAATTGGATTTCACACTGACATTGACCTTCGTCATTGTGCTAACCTTCATCCTCAGCCTGATAATTGCCCTAATCTTGACCCATCCTCATACTTAACCTTGAACCTGACCTTGACCTCAAGACCATGTGGGCAGGTAGAATAGTATCCCCCTAAAGATGTCCTTGTCCTAACCTATGAGTGTGTTTCATGTAGCCACAGGGACTTTGTAGATGTGCTTAAGGGGAGTACCGACCTTGCGATGGGAAGAGATCCTGGATTATGCAGGTTGGCCTAATGAGAGAGAGCAGCAGTGGAAACCAGCCTCCACCTTGACTTTGAACTGACCTTGACCACAAACATGCTCACATTGATCCTGACTCTGCATGTGACACTGACCCTATTCCTGAACATCAACCTCATCCTCACCCTGACCCTGAATGCTACCCAGACCTGGACATTCAACATGAATCCAACTCTTAATCTTCCCTCATTGTAGTGATGACCATTATTCTTACTCTGACCTTCGCCTTCTCACTGATCCTCTAATGGATTCTCACCCTGATGCTGGCCCTGATCTTGACCATAAGTCACACTGATCTTGACTGACCTATGGCACTGTGATGCTTAGCCTGACAAGCAATTTTACTTTTATTATGCTAGGGAAGGAGGTGGGGGAGGAGGTGCAGGTTAGGGAGTGGCTGCGGGCTGCAGACCCCCGGGCCACAGGGAGGCTCTGTGGAGGGCTGAGGAACTCTGTGTCCTTGGTTAGCGGACTCTCACCACCTAGGTCTGGTCGCGGAGGTCCTAAAACTCCTTGAGAAGGCAATCCTTACTTCCGCGCATATCTCTGTACCTCCTGGAGAAGGAGAGCTTTAAGTAGGGCACTATTTGCAGAAATCTCAAATTGAAAACACATTTCCTTTTGATGATCAACAAGCCTTTAGGCAAGAATGAAGGGCTGGACAGAAGCCCTTTTTTTCCCCCTTTTTCGGCCAAAATGTTAAAGCAGCAAAGGAGGCAAATACAGTAGGAAGTCAGAGAGGTCAACTTTTCACTGTTACAAAAATAAACATATAAATACGAATGATAAGAGTTTCATTTACACTGGTCTGGCGGAGCCGCAGTGAGAGCCGGGGAGTGGGGGCAGGTGGAGGGGCGGGGCTGGGAGGGACGGCAGCTGAGGTGCCCCTGAGCGTGGAACCAGGGGTGGCACGGCGGCGGTGGCGAACGGCCCCAGACTCCTTTCCAGAACTTGCCCTGGAAAGGAAATCTCCAGTAGAGCTCACTGCAGTTACTCAATTAAAATATTACAATACTTAAGTCTGTAGGTCCCACTGTATACTGGCTCAGCAGTGGGAGACACAACAAAGCATTTTATCTTCTACACGGAAGCTTAAAAGATATTTTTAACCCATGGACAGAGCAACAAGGTTAAGCCCGCGTCGTCTGCCTGGTGTCCCAGGAAACTTGTGCGAGGGATTACACCGAGAAAGTACAGTTTCACCACCAGCAAGGCAGGAGTACCTACAGCCCCTTGTTTTGGAGAAAAGATTAAATGCTTTCCTGCTGGGGCAATGCGTCTAAACCTGATTTGGTAGCAGTGTCGTGTATTTATAAAACAAGTCCTATTTAGGACAACTGAAAAAAAGCTGAAAAAAAGAAAACAAGCAAACTTGAACACTGAAGCAACCTCAAGCATCTCTGTGTTTTGATACATTTTTATAAGGGAAATAAGTATTCAGTTTATCAGGAATGTATATAACTAAAACCAAGAAAAAGAAATAACTATGCATTTAAAAAGACCGAGTTTTGAAATTATGTATCGGTGCTTAGAATGGGGCTAAGGAAGTGCTGAAATGTAGCAAAAGAAAGGACATAATGTAGAACGTCACCCACTGTAAATGTTTGCAAATGGATATTTTTTAATAAACAGCATTATTACAGGTGATCTACAGGAATATAAAAGCCTTTGCAGGCTTTGCATTTGTATATGGGAAGAAGTATGACAATCCTAGACGATAGATCCAAAGCCTCTACATTTGATGTATTTTGTCTTAAAAATAGGCCTAGTTTGAGGGGCGGAGCCAGGATGGCGGCATGAGTAGAGCAGTGGAAATCTCCTCCCAAAAACACATAGATCTATGAAAATATAACAAAGAAAACTCTTCCTAAAATAGAGACCAGAGGACACAGGACAACATCCAGATCACATCCACACCTGCAAGAACCCAACGCCTTGCGAAGGGGGTGAGGAAGGCCACAAACCAAAAAGAAGAGAAGCTCTTCCAGCGGTCACTCGTACCAGCTCTGCAAACTATCTCTATCACCATGAAAAGGCAAAACTACAGGCAGACAAAGATCACAGAGACAACACCTGAGAAGGAGACAGACCTAACCAGTCCTCCTGAAAAAGAATTCAAAATAAAAATCATGAACATGCTGACAGAGATGCAGAGAAAAATGCAAGAGCAATGGGATGAGATGCAGAGAAAAATGCAAGAGCAATGGGATGAAGTCCGGAGGGAGATCACAGATGTCAGGAAGGAGATCACAGAAGTGAAACAATCCCTGGAAGGATTTATAAGCAGAATGGATAAGATGCAAGAGGGATTGAAGGAATAGAAGCCAGAGAGCAGGAACTTATAGAAGCTGACATAGAGAGAGATAAAAGGATCTCCAGGAATGAAACAACACTAAGAGAACTATGTGACCAATCCAAAAGGAATAATATTCGTATTATAGGGGTACCAGAAGAAGAAGAAAGAGGAAAAGGGATAGAGAGTCTCTGAAGAAATAATTGCTGAAAACTTCCCCAACTGGGGGAGGAAATAATCGAACAGACCATGGAATTACACAGAACCCCCAACAGAAAGGATCCAAGGAGAACAACACCAAGACACATAATAATTAAAATGGCAAGGGTCAAGGACAAGGAAAGAGTTTTAAAGGCAGCTAGAGAGAAAAAGGTCGCCTATAAAGGAAAACCCATCAGGCTAACATCAGACTTCTCAACAGAAACCCTACAGGCCAGAAGAGAATGGCATGATATACTTAATGCAGTGAAACAGAAGGGCCTTGAACCAAGGATACTGTATCCAGCACGACTATCATTTAAATATGATGGTGGGATCAAACAATTCCCAGACAAGCAAAAGCTGAGGGAATTTGCTTCCCACAAACCACCTCTACAGGGCATCCTACAGGGACTGCTCTAGATGGGAGCACCCCTAAAAAGAGCACAGAACAAAACACCCAACATATGAAGAAGGGAGGAGGAGGAATAAGAAGGGAGAGAAGAAAAGAATCTCCAGACAGTGTATATAACAGCTCAGTAAGCGAGCTAAGTTAGGCAGTAAGATACTAAAGAAGCTAACCTTGAACCTTTGGTAACCATGAATCTAAAGCCTGCAACAGCAATAAGTACATATCTCTCAATAGTCACCCTAAATGTAAATGGACTTAATGCACCAATCAAAAGACACAGAGTAATAGAATGGATAAAAAAGCAAGACCCATCTATATGCTGCTTACAAGAAACTCACCTTAAACCCAAAGACAAGCACAGACTAAAAGTCAAGGGATGGAAAAACATATTTCAGGCAAACAACAGTGAGAAGAAAGCAGGGGTTGCAGTACTAATATCAGACAAAATAGACTTCAAAACAAAGAAAGTAACAAGAGATAAAGAAGGCGACTACATAATGATAAAGGGCTCAGTCCAACAAGAGGATATAACCATTCTAAATATATATGCACCCAATACAGGAGCACCAGCATATGTGAAGCAAATACTAACAGAACTAAAGAGGGAAATAGACTGCAATGCATTCATTGTAGGAGACTTCAACACACCACTCACCCCAAAGGATAGATCCACCGGGCAGAAAATAAGTAAGGACACACAGACACTGAACAACACACTAGAACAGATGGACCTAATAGACATCTATTGAACTCTACATCCAAAAGCAACAGGATATACATTCTTCTCAAGTGCACATGGAACATTCTCCAGAATAGACCACATACTAGCTCACAAAAAGAGCCTCAGTAAATTCCAAAATATTGAAATTCTACCAACCAAATTTTCAGACCACAAAGGTATAAAAGTAGAAATAAATTCTACAAAGAAAACAAAAAGGCTCACAAACACATGGAGGCTTAACAACATGCTACTAAATAATCAATGGATCAATGAACAAATCAAAATAGAGATCAAGGAATATATAGAAACAAATGACAACAACAACACAAAGCCCCAACTTCTGTGGGACGCAGCCAAAGCAGTCTTAAGAGGAAAGTATATAGTGATCCATGCACACTTGAAGAAGGAAGAACAATCCCAAATGAATAGTCTAACATCACAATTATCGAAACTGGAAAAATAAGAACAAATGAGGCCGAAAGTCAGCAGAAGGAGGGACATAATAAAGATCAGAGAAGAAATAAACAAAATTGAGAAGAATAAAACAATAGCAAAAATCAACGAAACCAAGAGCTGGTTCTTTGAGAAAATAAACAAAATAGATAAGCCTCTAGCCAAACTTATTAAGAGAAAAAGAGAATCAACACAAATCAACATAATTGGGAATGACAATGGAAAAATCACGACAGACTCCACAGAAATACAAAGAATTATTAAAGACTACTATGAAAACCTATATGCCAACAAGCTGGAAAACCTAGAAGAAATGGACAACTTCCTAGAAAAATACGACCTCCCAAGACTGACCAAGGAAGAAACACAAAAGTTAAACAAACCAGTTATGAGCAAAGAAATTGAAACGGTAATCAAAAAACTACCCAAGAACAAAACTCCGGGGCCGGACGGATTTACCTCGGAATTTTATCAGACACACAGAGAAGACATAATACCCATTCTCCTTAAAGTGTTCCAAAAAATAGAAGAAGAGGGAATACTCCCAAACTCATTCTATGAAGCCAACATCACCCTAATACCAAAACCAGGCAAAGACCCCACCAAAAAAGAAAATTACAGACCAATATCCCTGATGAATGTAGATGCAAAAATACTCAATAAAATATTAGCAAACAGAATTCAACAGTATATCAAAAGGATCATACACCATGACCAAGTGGGGTTCATCCCAGGGATGCAAGGATGGTACAACATTCGAAAATCCATCAACATCATCCACCACATCAACAAAAAGAAAGACAAAAACCACATGATCATCTCCATAGATGCTGAAAAAGCATTTGACAAAATTCAACATCCATTCATGATAAAAACTCTCAGCAAAATGGGAATAGAGGGCAAGTACCTCAACATAATAAAGGCCATATATGATAAACCCACAGCCAGCATTATACTGAACAGCGAGAAGCTGAAAGCATTTCCTCTGAGATCGGGAACAAGACAGGGATGCCCACTCTCCCCACTGTTATTCAACATAGTACTGGAGGTCCTAGCCATGGCAATCAGACAAAACAAAGAAATACAAGGAATCCAGATTGGTAAAGAAGAAGTTAAACTGTCACTATTTGCAGATGATATGATATTGTACATAAAAAACTCTAAAGTCTCCACTCCAAAACTCCTAGAACTGATATCGGAATACAGCAAAGTTGCAGGATACAAAATTAACACACAGAAATCTGTAGCTTTCCTATACACTAACAATGAATCAATAGAAAGAGAAATCAGGAAAACAATTCCATTCACCATTGCATCAAAAAGAATAAAATACCTAGGAATAAACCTAACCAAAGAAGTGAAAGACTTATACTCTGAAAACTACAAGTCACTCTTAAGAGAAATTAAAGGGGACACTAATAAATGGAAACTCATCCCATGCTCATGGCTAGGAAGAATTAATATCGTCAAAATGGCCATCCTGCCCAAAGCAATATACAGATTTGATGCAATCCCTATCAAATTACCAGCAACATTCTTCAATGAATTGGAACAAATAATTCAAAAATTCATATGGAAACACCAAAGACCCCGAATAGCCAAAGCAATCCTGAAAAAGAAGAATAAAGTAGGGGGGATCTCACTCCCCAACTTCAAGCTCTACTACAAAGCCATAGTAATCAAGACAATTTGGTACTGGCACAAGAACAGAGCCACAGACCAGTGTAACAGATTAGAGACTCCAGAAATTAACCCAAACAAATATGGTCAATTAATATTTGATAAAGAAGCCATGGACATACAATGGGGAAATGACAGTCTCTTCAACAGACGGTGTTGGCAAAACTAGACAGCTACGTGTAGGAGAATGAAACTGGACCATTGTCTAACCCCATATACAAAGGTAAACTCAAAATGGATCAAAGACCTGAATGTAAGTCATGAAACCATTAAACTCTTGGAAAAAAACATAGGCAAAAACCTCTTAAACATAAACATGAGTGACCTCTTCTTGAACATATCTCCCCGGGTGTTGGGAGCCGGGGCTATGTCCCTTTCCCCAGGTCTGAACGCAGCATGGGAAAGCACAAGCTTGAGAGCAACCGGTGCAGTCCTTGGAAGTTATCTGCTCACAAAAACATATCTTGTCCTTGAAGATGGGCCAAGACTCCTCACTCTGAAAATAGGGAAACCTTGAGGATGTGTGAAAACACCTCCCCGCCAGCGCCACCTAAGGTCCAATTATCTCCTGACCCACCCCTTACTTGCTACTTGTATAAATTGAGCCTGTAAACAATAAACTTCGCCAGCTTGATCAGATATCCTGTCTTGCTGGTCATTCTTTGTGTCCCTTGCTTGTCTCATTTCTGCAGGCGTCTCCGGCACACTCCACGTTCGTCCCGCGGGCCGGGACACCCGGGCAAGGAAAACAACAGCAAAAATGAGCAAGTGGGACTACATTAAGCTGAAAAGCTTCTGTACAGCGAAAGACACCATCAGTAGAACAAAAAGGAACCCTACAGTATGGGAGAATATATTTGAAAATGACAGATCCGATAAAGGCTTGACATCCAGAATATATAAAGAGCTCACACGCCTCAACAAACAAAAAACAAATAACCCAATTAAAGAATGGGCAGAGGAACTGAACAGACAGTTCTCTAAAAAAGAAATACAGATGGCCAACAGACACACGAAAAGATGCTCCACATCGCTAATTATCAGAGAAATGCAAATTAAAACTACAATGAGGTATCACCTCACACCAGTAAGGATGGCTGCCATCCAAAAGACAAACAACAACAAATGTTGGCGAGGCTGTGGAGAAAGGGGAACCCTCCTACACTGCTGGTGGGAATGTAAATTAGTTCAACCATTGTGGAAAGCAGTTTGGAGGTTCATCAAAATGCTCAAAACAGACCTACCATTTGACCCAGGAATTCCACTCCTAGGAATTTACCCTAAGAACGCAGCAATCAAGTTTGAGAAAGACAGATGCACCCCTATGTTTATCGCAGCACTATTTACAATAGCCAAGAATTGGAAGCAACCTAAATGTCCATCGGTAGATGAACGGATAAAGAAGATGTGGTACATATACACAATGGAATACTATTCAGCCGTAAGAAGTGGAAAAATCCAACCATTTGCAGCAACATGGATGGAGCTGGAGAGTATTATGCTCAGTGAAATAAGCCAAGCGGAGAAAGAGAAATACCAAATGATTTCACTTATCTGAGGAGTATAAGAAAGAACAAAGGAAAAACTGAAGGAACAAAACAGCAGCAGAATTACAGAACCCAAAAATGGACTAACAGGTACCAAAGGGAAAGGAACTGGGGAGGATGGGTGGGCAGGGAGGGATAAGGGGGGGGAAGAAGAAGGGGGGTATTAAGATTAGCATGCATGGGGGGTAGGGAGAAAGGGGAGGGTGGGCTGCACAACACAGAGAGGACAAGTAGTGACTCTACAACATTTTGCTAAACTGATGGACAGTAACTGTAATGTGGTTTTTAGGGGGGACCTGATATAGGGGAGAGCATAGTAAACATAGTATTCTTCATGTAAGTGTAGATTAAAGATTAAAAAAAAAAGAAAGAAAGAAAATGGGGATTACTCCTTGATAGGATAAAACTATTGGTAAATCAAAGATCAACGCATGCTTTAAATATCCTTAATGTTGATCACTTAAAGGGTGTCAGATGATCAGCTATGGAGGTACTCTTTTCTGATAATATTCCTTTCTCTTAATCAAAAAAAAAAAAGCTGTCCCTGTGTGCTGACCTCCAATGAGTTCTGCACAGTGGTATAGAGGGTATGTCAAAGTGTGGGCCAAGGGTCTGTTTGTTTCTATGCAGAAGATCAAGGCCTAGCTTGGCTACCCAGAAAATGAACTAAGATACGATATGAGGAGGAGCTTCCGGCATCAGCACTCTCTGGAGGACTCGTGCCGGGGGATGATCATCAAAAAGCCTCCACAGGGATCTGGGTGATGCTGCGGTTGTGGCTGCGTCCACCCCACCGTCTCCTGGACTTGCCATAGGAATGAGGAGGGAGATGTCTAGGCTGGCCTGTGCATACAGTGAGACAACGAATTTGACCGGATCTGTACTGTTGGAACTCAACCAGGAGTTGAGAGGGGTGCAAGGTGTAGCACTCCAAAATCTTATGACTATAGACTATCTACGGTTAAAAGAACATATGGGATGTGAACAGATCCCAGAAATGGGCTGCTTTAATTTGTCTGATTTCTCTCAGACTGTTCAAGTACAGTTGGACAATATCCATCATATCATAGACAAATTTTCACAAATGCCTAGGGTGCCTAAATGGTTTTCTTGGCCTCACTGGAGATGGCTGGTAATTATAGATTTGCTTTGTTTATGTCACCGTATTCCTATTATGTTAATATGTGAGCGCAAGTTAGTTGGTAGTTTAAAACCTATACATGCTTAAGGTACTCTACAAGAAGATATGTCAAAGAAATAATCAATCCTCCCATGGTTTCTTCCATGTGCTACATCTATAGCTTTTCTTCTTCCTTCCTAATTACAACCCTTAAATAGAATTCGTGCCTCATATCGAATTTACCGAGCATCATAATTCCTCCCGGTGGTAAAGATACCTCGAGACAAGTGCTGGGCATAGAAGCCACAGGGCATAAATCTGCAAAGAAGTAAAAAGCTAACCTTTTCAAACAATATGGCTTCTCTCTCACTTACCAACTTTACATTTCCCTGTATGGCCCCGGAAGATGACTGGTTAGCCAGAGACGGGTAAGATTCCTCAAGGGAGGTACAACCTAAGACAGGCACAGTCGCAGGGGGGCCATCAGGTGAGAAATTGGGGATCAACAGAGGTGAGGCTCAGAACCTCACCCCCCCTGCTTTGAGAGAAATCTTCTGCATCCGTGCATGTCTTGCTGCCCTTGTCTAGCCTGGATTAATACTTAGTCCATAGGCACACACCTGATCATCTGATCATCTACATTTGCCCTCTTACAGCACTAAACTATGTTTTCTACCTTTATCTTGCATCTACCTACCACTTCAGCATTTTATTAAAAATAAAAATAATAATAATAATAAAGGGAGAAATGTGGGATCCACATATAAATCAAGTATAAAAATCAAACGAATATTCATATTTGACCTGATTGTTTATAGGTCATAATGCGTGATCAAAACCGAAAGTTTCTGTGATGACTGCCCTTGTACTGTTCACCATGTAAGAATTTATTCACTATGTAAGAATTCGTTCACCATGTAAGAACTTGTTCGTTATGCTTCAGAAGATTGGAGACTGACGAGAATTAGACTTCAGATGGATTAATGATTTTGCATTGAGCATTGACCCCCCTATACAGAATTTTATTGTTGTTAACAACAATTTGATCAATAAATATGAGAGATGCCCTCTCAAAAAAAAGAAAAAAATAGGCCTAGATTTTTAGCTTCATCTGCAGTTCTATGTGAAGATTGATAAATCAGTTTTTAGTTGCTTTATAATATACCACTGGTTTCATTGTCAAAATGCATGCTTATTTCTGTGCAATTTTCCCAGCTCTTTCAGCACATATACTGTCCAGGTAGATGGTGAAGGAAGAATTAAAATCTATCCATAAATATTTCCTCTGATTGCTTCATCTGCAGATAATCTGGTCATGGATTAATACTTGTCCATCTTTTTCCACTTTTTGATTGTGCATTTTGGAAGAATTATAATCATTTTATTAACGGTTCTATTTTTGCCTAAAGAAAGCATTGACAGACTTTTTTTCACCATATGTAGTTGACAGCAGGTAGACTTACCTTAATCAGTTGTTTATCAATGGGGTTGAGATAATTTACATACCATAAATTTACCAAAATTACACGTATAATTCAATGGGTTTTAACATATTCATAAAATTGTGCAAGATAAGACTGCATTTTAAAACCCAATTAGTTAAGTGTAAGGTTGAAGGCACTGGGGGGAGGGGGGAGCACCTCAGACAGTGATGACGTGTCAAAGTGCCTGGCTGCTGCCCCCTCCCAACCTGAAAAATGTGCCTTAGGCTAGCCAATCCTCACACAGCTGTAAATCTAAGCTCTGCCTCCCCCTACCTTCTTTAAAAACTCACTGCCTGCCCTGCTGAGTGTGACTTCCCCCGGCCTGTGATAGCCAGACCGCGGAACATCACCCGGGGATTTGCGTTCAAATAAACTACCTAGCCCTTTGCTGCCTCTCTTTGCCTGCTTATTTCAGCTAGAATTTATCTTACATTAAGAAGTATGTTTGTTAACATACTCTTTTAACAAACAGACAAAATAACTCAGCCCACCTTGGGAGTAAAGCAGGCAGTCTTGATTGATATGCTCCCAGACTAGGAAGCTATCCTGGAAGGAAATCAGAGCAGTAAATTTCTTGTAAATAACCCAGAGGACTTATAAGAAACTTAGTGTCTCTTCAAAGATAAACATTTTGGGACCATCTAGCAGGTGTGCATCGCTAGCCCTTTGCCTCTCAACCACCTATAAATCCCCAGACAACATACCACCCTGGACTCTCTCGCCTCCTACTGGCCTGAGCCGGGAACTCTGTCCTCTCACTTTATCTATAAATAAAAGCCTCTGCCTTGCTCTCTCCTACCTTGAGTGTTTGCAAAATTAATTCGTCGACTCTGCAAACAAGAAACCCGGCATCAATCAGGTTTCTTCTTAGAAGAAATCTCAAGTTTTTCTGAGCCCTTTTAGAGATGTTTAATGCATAAACAAGCAAAGACACATAAAATATAATTGTATTTTAACTAAAGCCATTGCATGTCATATTCACTGGTACACATTTTTTCACTTAAAATATTTGAGAGATTCTTTTTTATTGAAATATAGTTAGTATACAATATTATATTGGTTTCAGGTATACAACATGATGATTTGACAATTACACATATCATGAAATGCTCACCATGATAAGTGTATTACCATGTCACCACACAAAGGGTACAATGTTATCGGTTACAGTCCCTGTGCTGTACTTCCATCTCTGTGACTAATTTTATGATTTCACCTATTTCACCCACCCCTCCAGCCCCTTCCCCTATGGCAGCCACCAGTCTATTTTCAATGTTTCTGAGTCTATTCCTGATTTGAGAGATTCTATACCAGCAGGTAAAGACCTTCCTCACTCGTTGTTATGTCTACACAGCTTTCCACTCTACAGATGTTTCACACCTTAACAATGTGTCTCTAACGATAAACATTTTCTTTTCAATCTTTTGTTTCTAAGATGTTGCAATAATATTGCTGGGTCAAATTTGCAGCTGTAATTTTGATAGATATTGCCACATGTCAGCACACTTCTGTAGCTGCCTAATGGATTCCTTGACATTTTAAAGTTTTGGTAAGTATAGAACCATTCTAAGTATAGAACCATTCTTGACAATTCCAGCTGCCCATCTACGCATGCTGTTCCCTTTAAGTGAGCAAATTCAACTTTTATTTTCAAAAATTTTGTCTTGAAATCTATTTCTTTCAGTGCTCGCTCCCTTCTTTAATTTGTTTTTCTTCATTGGAAATGAAGGAAAAGACTCCAGTTTTACATGTTGTGGCTCTTTTGCATAGCTCCTATATTTTTTCTCCTCAGATTCCTTTTAAGCTCTTTCTTTAGGTTAACGTAATTTTGCTCATTTTTTTTTCAGTCCTATTCTCTATGTCCCTTAAGCTGTGTTTCAATCAGGGTCCAATATGACCACCCTAAATTTTGCCTTCATTACTATAGGGTTTTTTTCCTTCCATTTACTTACTGAGTTTTTCTAGTGCACAATTTCACGAGACCTCCCCAAAGGTTTTGCATCTCTGCTCTTATTTCTTGCCTAAAAAGGCAGGTGCTTTCTAACATCACTTGATTCTCCGTCAGTAATGCCATGACTTTCATCTGCTCTGTGCTGATCCTTCGGTGAGTATTCATCACTTAAAATTTTCTTTTTTTCTTACATTAGTTTCATACAGATCTTGTATCCATTCCTTTTGGTTACCAATCATCAAAGCAAATGGTTTCTCCTAGAGTTATTTCCACAATAGTTGTGTTAAAACATGTTCAGAGGTATATTACAGGATGTCAGTTTTTGTGTGAATTTATAACATCCAAACGCAGAATGAATGCCAGTGGGGAGCTCTCATGGCAAAAATCTGTGTTGTTCTCCAGAGCCAGAACCAAAATTGTCTCTGAAAATATGGTTTCTCTGTGTAATTACACACTTAGATTCAACTCTTCTGAGTCTTTACGCCAGTGGAAAACCAATTTAAACCAAACTTTAGAGCAATTGGTGCACCTCCAATAAATCACTGACTGCATCATCTCTTCCAATATTGTTTAGTTTCATAGATATTAGACATGATGTTTGGGTTTGTTGTATTTGTGGCATTTGGATTATTTCCAAGAAGAGACGATCATGTGTGTGCATGTGTGCATGCACAAACTTTGGGCCAACATCTTCAATATCAAAATAGACTTTTTCTTTCAACCAAGGGTTTCTTTTAAAATGTGATAATTACCAGGATTTGGAATGAATCATTAGCAATGGGGAGATATGGAAGGAAGGCAAGCAAGAGAGACAGATATGCATGTACCTTTGTGGTCCATGTTACTTTTCCCAGCCTAGGAACACTATTATTTTTTTAAGTGATTATTTTTTCTAGCTGATCACAAATACTTGGGAAGGAAGCCTCAAATAACTGGGATGGGTAGGAAACGGTGCTTAAAATGGAGTATCACTTCTGGAGAGCAACGTGTAAACCTAATAGGCTTAGTGATGCACAAATCTCAGGATTTTGATACAATCTGTATAGGTTGAAAGGCTTGGTGTTTTGCAGGAGGACTCCCCTATCACGCAGGCACCACTGAGAGAATAGCAGTTTACAGGAACTCTACTTCCCTTCTAGTCCTCAGGCCCTCAAGTAATTCATTTTTTAAATTGACTTTATTGGGGTAAAATATATTTGCAATAAAAATCAGATTATAAGTATATATTTCATGAGTTTTAACAATTATAAACCCCCTGTAACAACTTGGACTGAAATACAGAATCTTGCTATAACCCAAGAAACTCCCTCATTACCACCTCAGACAATGATGCCATTCCCACACTCAGGAAACCACAGATCCGATTTTTCTCACTATGGTTTACTTTAGACTGTTCTAGAATCACTCAGAGTAGAATCATTCTCTTCTATGTCTGTTTTCTTATGCTCAACATAATGTCTATGAGATTCTCACGTTATTGAATGAACTATTCCTTTTTATTGCTATATAGCATACCAATGTATGACTAAACCACAAATTGTTTATCTGTTCAACAGTTAATGGGCATTTGCTTTGTTCCCAGTTTGGGCTATTCTGAAGAAAGAGGTTATGAACATTCTTAAGCATTCTTTTTGTGGGCATTTGTTTTGATTTCTCTTGGATAAATACCCAGAAATGGAATTGCTGGGTCATACAGCAAGTATATGTATAACTTTATTTTAAAAATGGCCAAGCTCTGTTTGTTTCTATGCAGAAGATCAAGGCCTAGCTTGGATACCCAGAAAATGAACTAAGATACGATATGAGGAGGAGCTTCCGGCATCAGCACTCTCTGGAGGACTTGTGCCGGGGGATGATCATCAAAAAGCCTCCACAGGGATCCGGACGATGCTGCAGTTGTGGCTGCATCCAGCCCACCGTCTCCTGGACTTGCCATAGGAATGAGGAGGGAGATGTCTAGGCTGGCATGTGCATACAGTGAGACAACAAATTTGACCGGATCTGTACTGTTGGAACTCAACCAGGAGTTGGGAGGGGTGCAAGTTGTAGCACTCCAAAATCTCATGACTATAGACTACAGTTAAAAGAACATATGGGATGTGAACAGATCCCAGAAATGGGCTGCTTTAATTTGTCTGATTTCTCTCAGACTGTTCAAGTACAGTTGGACAATATCCATCATATCATAGACAAATTTTCACAAATGCCTAGGGTGCCTAAATGGTTTTCTTGGCCTCACTGGAGATGGCTGGTAATTATAGATTTGCTTTGTTTATGTCACCGTATTCCTATTATGTTAATATGTGTGCGCAAGTTAGTTAGTAGTTTAAAACCTATACATACTTAAGGTACTCTACAAGAAGATATGTCAAAGAAATAATCAATCCTCCCATGTTTCCTTCCATATACTACCTCTATAGCTTTTCTTCTTCCTTCCTAATTACAACCCTTAAATAGAATTCGTGCCTCATATCGAATTTACCGAGTATCATAATTCCTCCAGGTGGTAAAGATACCTCGAGACAAGTGCTGGGCATAGAAGCCACAGGGCATAAATCTGCAAAGAAGTAAAAAGCTAACCTTTTCAAACAATATGGCTTCTCTCTCACTTACCAACTTTACATTTCCCTGTATGGCCCCGGAAGATGACTGGTTAGCCAGAGACGGGTAAGATTCCTCAAGGGAGGTACAACCTAAGACAGGCACAGTCGCAGGGGGGCCATCAGGTGAGAATTTGGGGATCAACAGAGGTGAGGCTCAGAACCTCACCCCCCCTGCTTTGAGAGAAATCTTCTGCATCCGTGGATGTTTTGCTGCCCTTGTCTAGCCTGGATTAATACTTAGTCCATAGGCACACACCTGATCATCTGATCATCTACATTTGCCCTCTTACAGCACTAAACCATGTTTTCTACCTTTATCTTGCATCTACCTACCACTTCAGCATTTTATCAAAAATAAAAATAATAATAATAATAAAGGGAGAAATGTGGGATCAACATATAAATGAAGTACAAAAATCAAATGAATATTCATATTTGACCTGATTGTTTATAGGTCATATTGCATGATCAAAACCGAAAGTTTCTGTGATGACTGCCCTTGTACTGTTCACCATGTAAGAATTTATTCACTATGTAAGAATTCGTTCACCATGTAAGAACTTGTTCGTTATGCTTCAGAAGATTGGAGACTGACGAGAATTAGGCTTGAGATGGATTAATGATCGTACATTGAGCATTGACCCCCCTATACAGAATTTTATTGTTGTTAACAACCATTTGATCAATAAATATGAGAGATGCCCTCTCAAAAAAAAAATGGCCAAGCTCTATTCCAAAATAATTGCTGCCTCTTACAGTCTCACACAGCAGTGTATGAGAGTTCTAACTGCTTCATTTTGCCAACAGTGGTGCTTTCAATATTTTTACATTTTGCCATTCTAGTCTGTATAGTTTAAAAAGCGTACAGTGTGACTGTGATGTCCTCTTTGCTGGGTCCCAGGAGGAGGATCCCGTGCTCACTGTGATCACCTATGCGGGGCTGAGCCTGTCTCTGCTGTGCCTCCTCCTGGCGGCCCTCACCTTCCTGCTGTGCAAAGCCATCCAGAGCACCAGCACCTCCCTGCACCTGCATCTCTCCCTCTGCCTCTTCCTGGCCCACCTGCTCTTCCTCACGGCCATTGACCGGACTGAGACCAAGGTACTGACACTGTCTCCATGCTGCACTGGGTGCCTTAATACAGTGGGTCCTGGTGGGGGTCGGTGGAGTGAGGAGCCACTTTCACACTGAGCACACAACCTACAGACCCACCCCCTCTGACAACTCCTTCGTGCGTATCAGAGTTCTCCCGGATGGTAAGGTACAGGAGAAGCCCAGGGCACAGACTCCGCCCTGCCAGTCCCGCCTGGTGAGCCCTTACTCCTCCCCCAGGTGCTGTGCGCCGTCATCGCGGGGGCCTTACACTATCTCTACCTGGCCTCCTTCACCTGGATGCTGCTGGCGGGTCTGCACCTCTTCCTCACGGCACGCAACCTGACCGTGGTCAGCTACTCCAGCGTGAGCAGCTTCATGAAGTGGCTTGTGTTCCCTGTGGGCTACGGGGTCCCGGCTGTGATCGTGGCCATTTCTGCAGCGTCCAGGCCGCACCTTTATGGAACACCCACCCGGTAAATGCAAATCCCAGGAGAACACATTTTCAAAATCAGGTGGCAGCCGGCCTTGGCCCATGGGCTGCGGTCTGCAGATCCTTGTCTTAGTAGCTTTCTCCTTTGATTCTTCCTGGCGGGTGCATCTGACTGTCTCCGCGGTCCTCACAGTTCTCACCTCACTCACAATTCCCCTCCCTGAGGTTCAAATCCAATGCTGCCTTGGGCCTTCAGATCAGGTGACCTTCAGATACTGATTGTTTCCTAAGCCCCAGCTGCCTGGCTTGTGATTAAATTATGTGATGCACATCAGCCCTAAGTACTGTGTCAGACATAATGGTCTGCTTTTTTTTTACTCATCTTCCATGAACCAAAATTTTTCACCTTTTCTACCTGTACTTTACCTTCATAGTTCAGCTGAAACACAATTCACTGCTTTCAGGGAACCCTTCCCAACTGACTGCTTCTTCGACATCCCAGACGGGGTGGGGGTGGTTATGGATCCTGCTGCATGTTCTCAAACCTCCTCATGATTGGTTATAAATCTCATCATCTTGATTGTTTTCTATTGTCTGTTGACCTGTCACTTGGGGGCTGGCCGGGGGTGGGGGAGAATCTGTTCCCAGTCGAGGGCAAATCATCTTTGAAATTGAAATCAAAGGGAGAGAGTAAGTGGGAGAACCCGTGTATCGCCCACAAGCAGCCGTCCACTTCTGCTCTCGCTTGTCTCTGGTGACCCGGTTGCAAAAAGGGGTCCCACCCAACCTCTCCATTCCGGATATGCCCTGCTCCCCCTTGTAATCACTTGCTGACATGGAGATGGCCTACTTCTCTCCATCCCTTGGAGACACCTGTTGATACGGACATGCACTAAGGCCCAGTGAGAGGTTCTGGGAATATTGCAATTTTACCCACACCTTCCCACTTAGCTAGGATCTTGCTGAGGACACAGATGAATATATTTTAATTGCAACTGGGTCTACATAGCCAAGAACAGATCCTGACACAGAGAAGATATTCATTCTTTGTTCAAAAACATAAATTGTCAGGGTTCTTTTTTCTTAAAAAATATATCTGTATGGTGACAGAAGGTAATTACACTTATTGTGGTGACCATTTCTTAATGTATATAATTGTCAAACCACCATGTTGTACACCCGAGACCAATATCATATTGTATATCAACTGTATTTCAATTTAAAATTTTAAATAAATAATAAAGTTAAAAGACCATAACTAAGTTCAGGAGACCTGATGTACAGCATAGTGTCAATAGCTAACAAATATTGTAAATTAAAATGTACTAAGAGGATAGGTCTTAGGTTATGCATCTTACAAAAAAAAGCCATAATAATAATAATAAAGGAGACAGGAGGAAATTTTGGGAGGAGAAGGATATGTTTATTTGTCAATTCTTTACCCACAGAAGCCAATATTCTTGAATCTCTTCCTGTCTCCCTCTCCTACCCAGGATGCTGACACATAAAGCCACAGCTCAGCTCTTCATCTTGGGATGCACGTGGTGTCTGGGCTTCCTGCAGGTGGGGCAGCTGCCCAAATCATGGCCCACCTCTTCACCATCATCAGCAGTGGGCAGGGCGCCTTCGTCTTCCTGGTGTACTGCCTCCTCCGCCAGCAGGTACCACTGTCCGCCTCCCACCCGGGGGTCTTTCATCCTCACCCCTCTCAGTGAGCCGACCCAGGCCATGCTTTGCCTGCAGGCCTGGGCACAATACAGGACATGGTTTCAAGTGGCCAGGGAAAGAGGAGCTGAGTCTGAGAAGTTCACACTTTCCAGCAGGGCCATTTCTGAGGTCTCCAAATAGTGTGGTAAGGCCACACATTGCCCCCAGAGCACTTCACTAACTGCTCCACAAGAAATCTCATGTCTAGCACCCTGGACAAGCTGGGTAGGCAACAGGTGACGCCCTAGACTGGCTCACACTTGGTTCACTCCTGGACTCACCCAAAGGCACTTCCCTGTCATGAAAGAAGGTCTTCCTCTACTTGTGCTCACTGTGTCTCTGTTCACTTTGACCCTTGCACTTGACCATCCACTTACCCCTACACATGTGGAGCACCCACTTTGTGCGACATGGTGCCTGCCCTTTTTTGTGAAACTATCATTGATATACAATCTTATGTTTGTTTCAAACATGCAACACAGTGGTTAGACAGTTACCCATATTATTAAATCCTCACCCCTCTAGTGTAGTCACTGCCCATCAATGTGTAAGAAGGTACAGAATTATTCACTGTATTCCCCATGCTGCCCTACCGTCCCTGACCAACTTTTATCTTGTGATTGGTGCATGCCCTTTTAAATTTTACTTGTTGAGAAGGTAGAAAATGTAAGATAAAAAGCAGTGTCTGATGTGCTCAACCCTCCCCCCAGTGCCTTCAACCTTACAGAAAACACTTTTCATAAGCAGAGAGACCATAGTCCACTAAGGAAGCAGGAATTACTGATCTGCAGCGGTCTGCACTCGCCGCAGAGTCACAGCACCACCCTTTATCCCAAGTCATTCCATGCTACCCCGCTATATAATGAGCAATAAATATATGATATAAACAGTCACAAAAGGAAAGTGGAATCAGCATTCAGTTGGATTTGAGACTTTCCTTCAGTTTGAAATCACTCCTAGCATTTAAATACACAAACACTGCAAGTGAGCTGGAGAATCAAGGGGGCGGGGAGAGATCCTGGCAGCGTGAATCTTACCAAGCATTTGTATGTACTGGTTTACAAAACCCTCTCTTGTTTATTTTTTACTTCTTTGGACAATATTTTTAGTTTTCAGTGTACAAGTCTTACACTTTTTGTGTTTAAAAAAAACACAAGTCTGCAAGTTTACACCTTCCTTCTCAGGTGAATTACAAGGAACAGCTACATCAGGTAAACTTGTCTGCTGGAAAATGAACAAAAAACACTGAACTGTCATCTTTTGGACAAAGAGTATGAACACTTTATTGGAACGCAGTCACACCCATTTGTTGTATCATTTATGGCTGCTTTCATGCTACAGTGTCAGAGCTGATTCACTGTGATGGAGGCTGTTAAGGCCACAAAGCCAAAAATATTTACTACCTGGCCCTTTATAGAAAAAACTTCCTGGTACATGTTCTTTGAGACCTAATTTTCAGTATGCAGGAAATCCAGGGGACAGAAGAACAATTTTAATGACATCATGAGGAAACGGTCAGGCAAATCCTGAACATGGGTATTCAGCAAGCCAATTGACTTAAGACTTTTCTAACATCAATATCATTTTTAAAAGGGAAAAAAGCAACATAACAATCAAACTCAATGTCAATCTTACTGGGACTCTGGTTCAGATATCCAGGAATATGAGACATTTTGGAGGAAGTTGGGGTCATTTGAATATGTGTCAGACAATAAGTTATTATGATATGAGTGCAGTAAGAGTATTGATTATGTACACAATATTCTTTCAATTCTTTAATATTTGTTGATGGAATATTGATGAAGTGTCATGATGTCTTCATGGACTATCAAATGCTTAGCAAGACAATGTATACATGCATGTAAATACACTGAGAAAGATTTTTTAACGTGGCACTGTTAACAATTGCTGACTCCAGATTAAGGGTATATGAGTTTTTGTTTTTGTTTTGTTTTGGGGGGGTACTGGGTATATTGAACATCAATCAAAAAACACATTCAAGATGTCAAGCAAGGTGAAAAATATCAACAGTAAAAAACATTTCAAAGCAACAGAGTAAAAAGTTGGGCTCTCCTCTCAGAAGGGGATCCGAATGGGAGGTAAAAAGGGTGCGATCATTCAGGTCCTGCCGACCCTCTGAACAAGGCCGCTGACAACTGGCTGCTCCACAAGGGGCCCTGTGCCAACTTCCCGCTTAAAAGGCCCAAAGCGCAGTTGTCCTGGCTCAATCAGGTATTTAAAAGAGGTCATCAAACTGTAGTCCTCTTCCAAGTCCAGAACAGTCTCAATGACACCGCCATCATCGAAAGCCGGCCCGAGGCCACCCGGGTCAGCATCTCAGGCCTCCGGCGGGCTCTCGCCCCCCAGCAGAGCCCAGGCCTCCTCCCCGAGGGCGGGTCTCCGCAGCGACCACACACACGGTTCGACTCATTTTCAGATTCTAGTTTCCCCGCCAATTCTTCAGTGTGCGGATGCTTCTACGGTGGAACCTGTCGAGCAGATCCTCCGTGACCTCTTGGCTGGAACTGCTGACACGGATATTTGGGTCAACCCTCGGCTTCCCCTCCGCGCCCCCGCCCTCCGGCCCGCCGCGCGCTCGCTCTCCCCGCCGGCCCCGCCCCCCGGCCGGCTGCGCGCCCTCCGGCCCCGCCCCCCCGCCCGCCGCGCGCTCGCTCTCCCCGCCGGCCCCGCCCCCCGGCCGGCTGCGCGCCCTCCGGCCCCGCCCCCCCGCCGGCCGCGCGCTCGCTCTCCCCGCCGGCCCCGCCCCCTCGGCCCGCCGCGCGCTCGCTTTCCCCGCCGGCCGGGGCTCCCTCGGGGCGCACAGGGCCGCCGGCCAGGCGGACCCGGGGCCGGGCTTCGGGCCGCCCCTGAGGAGCCGGGCCGCCCGCTGGCCCAGGCCCGGTCGCTGGCTGCAGGCAGCTCCTTGGGCCCCCGCGCGGCTGCTCAGAGAGGCCCAGAGCTGGCGGGCCTGCCTGCGCCCACAGCACCGCCGGCCTGGAGAGCGAAGGGGCCCGGGACGCCCCGGCCCTCGCCTGCACCCCCGCCAGCACTGCCCGGCCCCCTCGCGCCGCCCGCGCCCCCGCCCCACAGCCCGTCGCACCCGTTCAGGACCTCCGCCGCCCTCCCCCATCACTCACCGCCCTAGTCCCGGCTCACACCCTCCCCCTCGCACACCCACTGCCCCGCACCCGCACCCGCACCCCCTTCTCTAGGCCCTGCCGGCAACCCTGCCCCCTACCCTGCACCACGCCCTACCCTAGGCCCCCCGCATATGAGTTCTTATTGTATCATTCTTACAAATGCTATGTTTACAAATGGCAAATAAATGGTGTCAGATGAATAAATATATTAACTATTAATTCATTAAAGATAAATGGTCTCATAAATTCCTAGACGTCCAGATAAAATGCCTTTTTCTCTGCACAAAACTAATTTTGGGAATAAATCTTTTCTAAAACTATGAATTTGCATGGCTAGATGATGGATTTAAAATAAAAAAATAAGACAAAATTATTAGAATAATAGAAGATCGAGAGGATCTCTAGTTCCACCTAGGAAATAGAAAATGGAAAAAAAATTGCTCCCAACGTAACAATAAGAAAAACCAGTACAAACAATAAAATCATTTATTTTCTTGAACCCAGGAGAGAGAGGCAGTTCAACAAAGTAGCCTAAAATCTAAGGAAAGAGGCTTGTCCCAGGAGAAAACATCAGGAGCACTAGCCGACCTACGGCAGAGCACAGAAGGTAGTATTCCGGGGCCACAGAAATGCTCGAGAAGATTCTCCTACAGCCCTTAATGAACCGCTAAGGGCCAAGTGCGGCTATCGTGAGAATATAGAACCTCTTAAGGAGCCGTAAGAATGTGGAGAGACCTTCTCTTAAATGCAGCCAGAGAGGGCAGGTCTACTGCTGAAGGTGGAGCAATGAGAAGTACCCTTAGCCAAACAGCCCCAAAATAAGCACTAGGTAACAAAACCAAAGATCAAAGGGCATTCTTAAATGCCGCCAAGGAAGAATGATACATTACGCAGAGGGAAACAATATAAATTTCCTAGCCAAACCCCTGGCCCATTCCCCCATTGCCCCATTGTCTCTCCCATTCCAATCCCCCTAGTCCAGTCATTTCCACCAAGCCCAGAATCCCTCTGCCTCCGTGTGCCAAAGCATTGACAGCACTCTGATTCCCTCCCTGGCCTCACACACAAATCTGTCTGACTCTGCCTGTTTTTTCCCAAGCTCGCCCACCATCATTCCAGCAGCTGTTGTCAGCCCTTCCCTTGCACCTGAGCCCTATCAGGTATTCAGCCCCCTCTAGCCCTCCTCTGTTGCCCCCAAACACTCCACCCCGTATCAAAGTCACTCCAATTCCTCCCCAAATCCTCACCCTTCCCGTTCATCCAGGACCTTCACGCTCCACTGACTTCCTTTACAACCACGCGGGGCAGGTGCTCCTAGTTCTCGCCTTCACCACCCTGTTCATACTCAACGGCTCCAGCCACCTGGCAACCACAGGACTTCTGTCCACCCAGATTGCAGGGTCTGTAATCCCCAGAGTGTCCTGGGTCCTCCTGACCCAGCCAGCTCTCCTCACTTTCCATATGGCCTCCAGACTTCCCGGTATTCCACTCCTGCCTCTCCCACCCCCAACTGCTGCACCGCTTCGGACCTATGCAGCCCACCATCCGGAATGCCCTCAAGCCCTCTGGGCTCCCCTGCCACTCCATGTCTCCCTGTATCTTCTGTCCCTCCTCGTCTCTCCCATTAATCCTCTCCCCACTCTGTGACTGCACTCAACTCCAGTGCGGTCTCTCCCCCTCTACCCGCTGCTCCCACCTCCCCAGCTCCTCCACAGCACCTAGTGCCTCCCCCAGACCTGCAATACAGTCTATTCTCAAGCACAACCCAGTTCCTATCAGGCCCACCACCATGCCCAGTCTCGCCATCTTTGTTCACAAAATTTTCCAGCCAGTTCTCCCCAGGCCCCTGTCCCTGTTGTAAAAATAGAAATAGGTTAGCATAAGCACAGCCATCTTAAAAGCCTAGAAGCCATTTTCTGAGTATGTGACTTAGAAAGAAAAACTGGAACTGGGTAAGGCCTTGAAAAACAAGCTAATCATGAACACCAGATGGTGGGCAGCTGTGGCTTTTAGTCAGCTAACCTTGGTCAGCTAATCCTACATACCAAGCTTATCGTGCAGAACCTCCCTGACAATTGAGGAGTGGTCTTATCTTGCTCCTGCCTAACCCCAGGATGTATGTCTTGCAAGAATAATGTGCAGCTGTGGAAAATTACTATGAGTTAAGTGTTTTGAAAATGCTATATAAACCCTTGGCTTTGAGTGCTCGGAGTCCTTGTTGAGACCGCTCGGGCTGACATTGGACCCCAGCTAGCTGGCTGAATAAAGACTTTGCTTGAATTTACATCTCTATGCCTGTGTAGTTTGTTCTCTGGAGAAGCCTCGGAAGCCCGGACCCTAACACTGTCTCACTATGAGTTTCAAACACCCAGCCCAGAATGCCCCACAGGAAGACTGACTGATCTAACTCAGCCCTGAACAGCCCCCAGTGGTCCCTCCACTCACTCCACTTCTCTCTGCTGATGCTTCTCCTCCCATTTCTTTTAGGCCACTGCTCCAATCCCAAGGAATTTCAACTCTCACTCTTTTTTTAAGTGTATTTTTTATTGAAGCATAGTTGATATGCAATCATATTGGTTTCAACTATACAACGCAGTGATTCAACAGTTACACACGATTAAATCCTTACCCCAACGAGTGCAGTTACCATCTGTCAACATAAAAAGATGTCGCAGAACCTCTGACTATATTCTCCGTGCTGCACTTCCATCCCTATGACCAATTTATATTATGATTGAGATTTTGGGCCTCTTTATTCCCTTCACCTATTTCACCCACCTACCCCAACCCCTCCCCCATGGTAACCATCAGTCACTTCTCAGTGTCTATGAGTCTACTGCTATTTTGTTCGTTTTGTTTTTAGATTCTTCATTTAAGTGAAATCATATGGTATTTGCCTGGCTTCTTTCACTAAGCATAATATCCTCTGGGTCTATCTATGTTGTCACAGATGGCAGGATTTATTTTGTTGGATTCCCCTGAGGAAGGCGCCGCCCCAAATCACTCACCAAAGACGTTTCTTGATGCAACAAGCAAGAGGAATTTATTCAGAAGCCAACCAGTTGGGGTCCAAGTCAGCCCGTCGCAACGGGTCTCAACGAGGACCCTGAGTACTTACAACTAAGTGGTTATATAGGATTTTCTGAGGCATTCAGCCCTAGAGAATTACCATGGTTACAGATTATGTTGTAGTAACAAGATAACAACACTACATAGCAAGATAACAATACTACAAAGGCAGTAATTTTTCAAACCTACGATTTCTGAGTTGGTGCCACGTCCTGGGGGTGTAGCAAGGTAGGGTCAGCTTTTATGTTTAACTAACCGAAAGGTTAGCGCTGCCAGCAGTCATGATTGATTAACTTGTTTTTCCAGAGGAGTTACCTGGTTTCAGTTGTTCCCTCTGAGTCATATATCAGAATGGCTTTTTGGGCTTCAAGATGGCTACTCTTAGGCTAACTTATTTCTCAGGGAGGTTGGGGTCCTACATTCCCCACTTCTTTTTCTGAACATTCTAATCATGGAATGTTGGTGTCTTCTTGATGTGTGAGGGTATGGTACTGTTGTCTCAGCATTAGCACCTGCACAGCACTCACTCTTTCTCTAATAAAGGTTATTACTCGATTTAAAATGCAGGGACCTAAGGTGAGGAGCAATATAAAAATAAGCAGGGGTCCTGTCAAGGTGGATATTAGAGTTGTAAGCCATGGGGATCTAGAGAACCAGGATTCAAACAGGCTCTGGTTAGCTTCTCGTTCTCGCTTTCGCTGATCTAATCTTTCTCTCAGTTTAGACATTGAGTCTCTTACTGCTCCAGTATGGTCTGCATAGAAGCAGCACTCTACCTTTAGAGCTGCACATAATCCACCTTCTTTTAGAAATAGTAAATCTAACCCTCGTCTGTTTTGCAGCACTACTTCAGAGAGAGAGGTTAGGGACTCTTCAAGTTTAGAAATAGACTGTTCTATAGTTCTCAAATCTTCATCGATAGCTATTCTTAGTCCTTCGTAATGTTGGTTCTCTTGTATAATTGCAGCCGCCCCTGTTCCTACTCCGGCTGCGACTCCTACTCCTAGTAATACAGCTAGAGTGAGTGAGACTGGCTCTCTCTTATACCTTAGTCTAGGTTCCAATTCTGCCACGAATGAGAAGTCATCATGATACATTAGTCTGGGTACTAACTGGACCATTATACAGAATTCGTGGGAGAAATTGAAGACAGAGGTGGAAACACATGGAGTTAGTCCAGTATTACAGGCCCACCATCCTTCGGGTGGTGGGACTAAATACCTGTTTTCTCTTGTGGGGATCATGGGGATGGTCTCATTACATAAATTTTTATGCGTGGCGGGAACCGTACCTAGACACTTTCCTATTCCAGACACTTCGGTTAGTGTTAGCTTTTTATGACTGCCCCAACTACAAATTTCGTGGCTGGTTGTATTCTTAAAATCAGCTGACAATCCCAGCCCTTCATAATAAGGTGGTCTAGAAGAAAAACATAACCAACAGGACTCTGTAGTTTTAGGGTCGGTGGCATTTAGGACTCTGAAAGCTCCCTCAACAAGGTTGAGGAGGCGCTGTCCATTGCTAGAAAAGGAGGTCAGTGGGCTAGGAGCAAAGACGGGGACAGCTGAAATAGTTAGGGTCCTTTTCGGGGCTGGGGTTGGGAGGCGAGGCTGATCTGGTAAGACAGCGTTTGGTCCTACTGGAATAGCTGGGAGGGTTTCTACTTTGAGTCTAAGAGTGAATACAACTCCATTATCATATCTTTCCTGATAGAGTCTTAATCCCCACATGAGCCCTCTTTCCCAATTTGCCTCCTTTCCGGTTTCAGTAAAGGAAATATCAATAAGATTACAGGTAGAGCTGGTCATACATTGGGCCTGAGTACTGTTTCTTTTAACTCTTATAAGACTTGGAGGGGAGCTCCCGGCATTTCTGCCTATCCAATGACATGTCCCTGTTTGTTCACAGCCCCAATTTTTGCAGAAAAAGTCTGTCTGCCCACCACACTGTGAGGCCTTAGCACGATCGGTTGAGGGGGCTGGGCACACATAGAAGCAGGTATCTTGGAGTTTTTTCATAGAAGCCCGAGATCCACATCCTGGCCTTCCTATTCTACCTCCGTGCCGAGGGTCTTGTTTGAAGAGAGTACATATGTCTACAGTGAGGGTAGGCCACCAAGTCCCCCTAGGATGCTGTTCTGTTAACTGGACTACTACTTGGTGGGAAGCTGGGGTAATGATTTGCCATGTCAGTAACCTGGGTTCATGGGGGTTAGGGTTCTGGTGGGTTGGAAGTAGCAGGAGCATCAGAATTACTAACAGCATAATTCTTTTTACACAAGCGAAACTTAAGGGGGTTATCAGTCCGAGTTACTCGCCAGTCCGGGTCCGGGGGTGCCTTCTTTAGATGTGAAGCGTGTATCCAGGAAGAGACGCCGTCCACTTTTACAGCTGTGGGAGTAGTCAGGAGGACGATGAAAGGTCCCTTCCACCGTGGCTCGAGGTTTCCTGTCCGGTGCCTTCTCACGTAGACTGGGTCTCCCACCTGGAACTGGTGAGGCACCGAGAGGTCTTCTGGCTGATAGGCTTCCTTGATAGAGGCCCACACCTCTTTCTGCACAGCCTCCAAGGCTCGTAACCTTTCAAGCAAAAACTTATTAGTTGCACACTCAGGGAATGTATGAAGATGTGCTGACTGAAGCGGGGCCGGGGCCCCAAACATTATTTCAAAAGGCGTTAGTCCAAAGCGGCTGGGAGTGTTCCTAACTCTAAACAGGGCAAAGGGAAGGAGGACTAACCAATCACATAAGCCAGTCTCTATGGACAATTTAGTCAAGGTCTCTTTTAGAGTTCTGTTCATCCTTTCTACCTGTCCTGAGCTCTGGGGCCTGTATGCACAATGCAATTTCCAATCCGTCCCCAGGATCTTGGCCAACCCCTGACTTACCTGGGCAACAAAAGCAGGGCCGTTGTCGGAGCCGATTACCTTTGGAATCCCAAACCTGGGAAATATTTCTTCAAGGATTTTTTTAGACACCGTCTGAGCTGTTTCAGTTTTGGTGGGGAACGCCTCTGTCCATCCTGAAAATGTGTCTAGAAAAACTAGAAGGTACTTGTATCTATACTTAGCAGGCTTAATTTCAGTGAAGTCAACTTCCCAATAAGTTCCTGGGCGATCTCCTCGAAGTCTTTTCCCGGATATTGCTTGATTTTTGCTCACGTTTACTAATTGACAGGGAACACAATTTTTTACAATCTCGTCAGCTAATTTTCCTAATCCAATAATATGATAAGGGGAGTCTCGAACTAAAGTCTTTAGGTTTTTTGCTCCCAAATGTGTCAGTTGATGTAATTGCCTTAAGTATTCTTCTGCCTCTTTCCGGGGCAGGACAACTTTCCCTTTTTCAGACTTGTATATCTCTTGGGGTGAGGAATTTTTGAACCCTAATTTGTTTATACAAACGAGATCTTCAGGTGTGTACTGGAAGCTCTCGATGTGAGTGGCTTCCGGACACACTTGAAGGGGCAAAATGTTCATTCCCTGAGCCGCTTGCTTTGCGGCTTGGTCTGCTCTCCGATTTCCTCGAGCTATTGGAGAGTCATCTTTCTGGTGTCCAGGGCAATGCATTATTGCTACTTCTTTAGGCCTATGGATGGCTTCCAGCAAATCTAAAATTTCTTGTTTGTTTTTAACATCTTTCCCGGCAGAAGTTAACAGCCCTCTCTGTCTATAAATAGCCCCGTGTATATGAGCAGTGGCAAAGGCGTATCTGCTGTCAGTGTAGACGTTAAGTCTCTTACCTTCTGCCATCTTTAGGGCCTGAGTCAGGGCGATGAGTTCTGCTCGCTGTGCAGAGGTGCCCGTTGGGAGTCCACTGGCCCATACAACTCGGTCATCATCTACTACTGCAGCTCCGGCCATTCTCTTACCATCCATGATGTAACTGCTCCCGTCTGTATACCAAGTCAGGAGTCTCGTTCCCCCTAAGGGCTGATCTTGCAAGTCCTGGCGGGTTCCTGTCTCTTCAGCCAGGATTTCCTGGCAGGTGTGAAGCACTTCTTTCTCCAAATCGGGGAGCAGAGTGGCCGGGTTTAGGATGGCAGGGGGGGCAAACTCTACTCGATCACGATTCAGGAGTAAGGTTTGGTAGTGAGTCATTCTGGCATTCGACATCCATCTCTCGGGTGGTTGCCGAATTACACTCTCCAACGCATGTGGAGCAACTACAGTAAGTTTCTGTCCCAGTGTCAGTTTGTCAGAATCTTTAACTAGGAGGGCCACAGCCGCTACTACTCTCAAACAGGCAGGCCATCCACTACTTACTGGGTCTAATTTTTTTGACAAATAGGCGACAGGTCTCTTCCAAGGTCCCCATTGCTGGGTCAACACTCCCCGAGCCACTCCACTCCGCTCATCCACAAAAAGGACGAATGGCTTAGTTACGTCTGGCAGGGCCAGAGCGGGTGCCGACAGGAGGGCTTTCTTGATTTCATCAAAGGCCTGTTGCTGTTCAGGTCCCCAAACAAACGGGGCTGCCTCTTTGGTTAGGGGGTACAGGGGGGCGGCTAAGGTGGCATATCCGGGTATCCACAATCTGCAGAACCCTGCTGTTCCCAGAAATTCGCGGACTTGGCGCGGAGTAGTAGGGACCGGGATCTGCGTCACAGTCTGCTTCCGGGCTTCAGTAAGCCACCTCTTCCCTTCTCTCAGGGAATACCCTAAATAAGTCACTTGTGGTTGGCAGATCTGTGCCTTTTTGGCAGATGCTCTATACCCCAGCCTAGTAAGTTCAGTCAAAAGGGTTTCAGTAGCCGCTTGGCAGACTTCCTGTGTAGGAGCGGCTATCAGTAAGTCATCAACATATTGTAACAAGGTTACCTGCGGGTTGGAGGCTCGGTAAAAGGCCAAGTCCTGGTGTAAAGCCTCGTTGAAGAGGATAGGTGAGTTCTTGAATCCTTGTGGCAAGCGAGTCCAGGTCAATTGTCCAGTAGTTCCTGTGGAGGGGTCTTTCCACTCAAAAGCAAACAGCGGTTGGCTACTCTGGTGCAGGCGCAAACAAAAGAAGGCATCTTTTAAATCTAAGACTGTATACCAAGTATTTTCTGGGGCCAGAGAGCTTAGCAGGTTGTAAGGATTCGGCACAGTGGGATGAATGTCCTGTGTTCTCTTATTAACTTCTCTCAAATCTTGCACTGGTCGATAATCTCCTGTTCCCACTTTCTTTACAGGCAGCAAGGGAGTGTTCCATGGGGATTTACATTTTACTAATATCCCCTGTTCTATGAGCCTCTGGATATGGGGCCTAATCCCATCTCTGGCTTCTTTACTCATTGGATATTGTCTCACAGTTACTGGTGAGGCTGAGGCTTTTAATTCTATGACCACCGGGGGTTGGTTTACAGCGAGTCCCATACCTGCCGTCTCTGCCCAGGCCCCTGGAAACTGGTTGAGCTACCTCTGATTAACTCGGGAGGGTTCTGGTTCCTTAAAAAGGCGGTACTCGTCTTCTAACTTTATAGACAGAATGCTTAGGCCCAAGGGTCTCTTTTTTCTATCAGTCACTTGGGTATCTTCAGTCTGAAAGGATATTCGGGCCCCGACTTTGGTCAAGATGTCTCTTCCCAACAAGGGTGTAGGGCATTCCGGTATAACAAGGAATGAGTGGTTTACTTGTCCCACTCCTAAGTCCACTGTTCTTTGGGTAGTCCATGCATATTGTTTCTGACCCGTGGCCCCAAACACCCAAGACTTTTTACTAGAAAGGGGGCCTCTAGCTTGGGTCAGTACTGAATGTTGAGCACCGGTATCTACCAGAAACTCAACGGGTTGCCCCTCCACCTTCAGAGTTACCCTAGGCTCGGGGAGGGGTTCCGAGCCCCGTCTTTCCTAGTCCTCATCTTCTAGCAGGGACAACACTTTCTTCGGAGGTCCCCGTGGTGGCTTCTTAGGGCATTCTTTCACCCAATGCCCCTTTTCCTTGCAGTACGCACACTGATCTTTATCCAAAGGAGGTCGGTTGCCCAGGGACCCTGCCTTCCTAGTTCTACCACTAGAGGGCGGCCGTCCCTTACTTTCTACTACTGCGGCCAAGATTTTTGTTAAATTTCTCTCATGCTTCCTATCTCTCTTTTCTTCTTTACTTTCTCTCTCCTTCTCTTTCCTTAACTCCTTCTCTTCTTCAGTCTCTCTCTTATGATAAACTTTCTCTGCTTCTTTCACTAAATCTCTCAGCGACAAATCCTGTAAGCCCTCCAATCTCTGAAGCTTTTTCTTAATGTCGGGTGCCGATTGCCCGATAAAGGCAAGGGCCACTGAAGCACTATGCCCCTCAGAAGTGGGATCAAAGGGGGTATACCGCCTGAAGGCTTCTATCAGGCGCTCTAAGAATACTGCAGGTGCTTCAGTGGCTCCCTGGCTGACCTCTCTTACCTTGGCCAAATTGGTGGGGCGTCTTGCGGCCCCACGGAGACCTGCCACCAGAGCCTGACGATAGATGGTTAGTCGCTCCCTACCTTCTGGAGAATTAAAGTCCCAGTTGGGTCTAGTCAACGGGAACCCCCTCTCTATGTCATGAGGGAGTTGCGAAGGCCGTCCGTCGGTTCCAGGCACATTCCTCCGTGCCTCCAGGAGAATCCTCTCTCTCTCTTCCGTGGTAAAGAGCACCTGCAAAAGCTGCTGACAGTCATCCCAGGTGGGCTGGTGGGAAAACATCAGAGACTCTACTAAACCAGTTAGTTTCTGTGGCTCCTCTGAAAAGGGCGGGTGGTTAGCTTTCCAATTATACAAATCAGCAGAGGAGAAGGGCCAATATTGCAGGGGTTGGAAAGGTGGTTCCCCTTCTTCTCCAAGGATGGGAACTCCATAAGACCGGAGAGGAAAGATACCCGGTGGGTCCAAGATGACCCCTCGGCGGCGCCGGGTGCCCTGGGCAGGTCCCGGAGCCTGCCCTACTGCCTCAGCATCAGGGACTGAGGGTGCCGGAGCTGGGGGTGCTGAGGGTGCTGAGGGTGCTGGGGGTGGGGGCACCGGGGGTGCCGTAGGGGCAGGAGGGTAAGGAGGGGGAGGGGGATCATCAATTATAAGCGAATCCTGAGTATCAGGGTAAACTTTGGTAGTTTCCTTTTCCTTTTTCTGAGGTTGAGTCTGGGCAGCTAAAACTCGAGGGCCCATTTTCTTTTGCACCCAGGGCTTTACCCAGGGTGGTGGGTTCTCCACCAACTCTTGCCAGACTACAATGTAGGGTTGCTGATCCGGGTGTCCTTGAGACGAATCCTGAAAGACAACAGCTTTTACTGCTAATAAGGTGGGGAGATCAAAAGTCCCCTCCGAGGGCCACCCAACATTGTAGGTGGGCCATTCGGAGGTACAGAAAGTCTGCCATGGTCCCTTTTTCACTTCTACTGACAAGTTATGTGCCCTCGCTCTAACTTCCGTCCAATGATCTAGCGTCAGGCTAAGGGGAGTCGTCACTGTCTGTCCCATTGTCAGTATAACAATAATTATACACGTAAAGGACACAAAAAACAAAGACACACACAGATTAGACACACAGCGGCCGCTTTTGGTTCTTTTCAGAGCCTCGAACAGAAACCGAAAGGAATAAGAGGGTTGATATTCTCGGCGCCCAAAAATCAACCCTATCTCATCAGGTTCAGTTTGCCGGAAAAACAGACGGGAGGCTACCAGGCGTCCCTGGCCTCCCAACCTCCCTGGGGCGTCCCCCAGGGTTGCAGCCTGCGGTGCTCTAGTACGTCTACCGACCGCAGTCACAGCCCCTTTACGGGATTGAGACGGCTGCCAGACAGCGGGTACCCTTCAGAACTCCGACCGGTCTCACTGAAACAGAAAACAGAACACATACAACTCAAGGCGCCACTAATCTTACCTCTTCCTCCAAGAGCGACTTCGGGAGTGAAGCGGGGTGGACGCCCGATCCCGGACGAGCCCCCAAATGTTGGATTCCCCTGAGGAAGGCGCCGCCCCAAATCACTCACCAAAGACGTTTCTTGATGCAACAAGCAAGAGGAATTTATTCAGAAGCCAACCAGTTGGGGTCCAAGTCAGCCCGTCGCAACGGGTCTCAACGAGGACCCTGAGTACTTACAACTAAGTGGTTATATAGGATTTTCTGAGGCATTCAGCCCTAGAGAATTACCATGGTTACAGATTATGTTGTAGTAACAAGATAACAATACTACATAGCAAGATAACAATACTACAAAGGCAGTAATTTTTCAAACCTACGATTTCTGAGTTGGTGCCACGTCCTGGGGGTGTAGCAAGGTAGGGTCAGCTTTTATGTTTAACTAACCGAAAGGTTAGCGCTGCCAGCAGTCATGATTGATTAACTTGTTTTTCCAGAGGAGTTACCTGGTTTCAGTTGTTCCCTCTGAGTCATATGTCAGAATGGCTTTTTGGGCTTCAAGATGGCTACTCTTAGGCTAACTTATTTCTCAGGGAGGTTGGGGTCCTACAATTTCTTTTTTATGGCTGAATAATATTCTACTGTGTATATGTACATACCTATCCATTCTTCTATTGATGGTCAACTCTCACTTTTCTTATTAAGGTATCATTGATATACAGTCTTATGAAGGTTTCACAAGAAAACAATGTGGTTACTACATTCACCCACATTATGGAGTACCCCCCATATCCCACTGCAGTCACTGTCCATTTGTGCAGCAAGATGCCACAGGGTCAGTACTTGTCTTCTCTGTGCTACACTGTCTTCCCCATCTCACTCTTGAATACGCATATTGCTAAGACCCAAAGTGCCCAACTTCTGGATATCAAAATCATCCCTAGGATCTGAAGGCTCCAAGCATGCAGCTTCAGCTGCTTGTAGTTCTCTGGTTCCTGCCTTTTAGATTAACAATTCTGCAACACATGAGCTCAGTAACTTCTGGTTCCATGACACTTGGGATCCTCAACTTCCAGCTTCAAAGTGCTTCTCATTACATACTTCCCAGGTCCAGATTCTATGTCTCCACCAGGGGATTAAATCCTGAATGAGCCCGTTTCCTCAACCATATAATGACCATCAGATCCAGGAAAGGGGGTAACAAATGCAGGGAGCTGCTTGCAACTGAGCCCCAAAGAGCACAGCTGCAAGGAGAGACCTCTTCCACCTTGTACCTCATCCCCAGCCCCCACCCGCTCTCTGATGGGCCTGGTCTTGTACCAGATCTCTAGCATGAGAAGTGGAACCTCACTTCAAAAACTTGTCTCATGCCAGTTTCTATCTCAAAGACACAATTCTGGGAGGGAGGAAAGAGCTGGGAAACCCCCAGGCCCTGATCAGCCTGGTCTGGTTAACTCATTTGTCATTGGGTTTCATACTAGAGCTTAATCTTTATTTTCTCCTTTACCATTTGTCAGTAAAATTACAATTATTTCTAGAATCTCTTGCCTGGTTTTACTGCATCTGCATATCAATAGATGTCTCCAAGGGGTGGAGACTATTAGTCATCTGCATATCAACAGGGAATTACAAGGGCCTGCTAGCGTTTATCTCAACCGGAGCGGCTGGGTGGAGCTCTCTTCTCTCTTCTGCTGCAGCTGCGTCTGAGGAGAGATGGGACAATGGCTTTTAAGAAATAAACGGTTTCTTAAACTTCATTTCTCCCTTTGACTGATTGCAGTTTCAAAGATATTTTGCCCTGGGATTTCCCCCCCAGAGTTACCCATTCAAAAATCACCCATGGAGAAATTAATAATGTTATTCCCATTATAAACAAGGACAGAAGATTTGATGGATTTTAAAAGTGAAGATATGGGGCAAATGCTGGGATCTCCCAAACTAAAACCGTCTAGGGGTGCTGCCGTTAGCTGACCCTAGAGTCCTCTGGCACCCGCCCCCCACAGCCAGGCCTGTATTCCACCTCCTCCGTGTCTGCACGGGAGTTGTGTGTCCCCAGGCCACAGTATCTCCTACATTTCCTCTCCTAGTTTTCCACCTTGCAGATTATTGTGGACTGATTGTTTTTGCCCCCCACCAGTTCATACACTGAAGCCCTAAATGTGATGACCACCCCCGTGAGATGGTATTTGGTGAGGACACCTTCGGAAGATAATTAGATAAGGGTGGGGCCCTTGAGATGAGATTAATGTCTTAAGAGGAGACACAGGAGAGTTTGCTTTTTCTCTCTCGACACTCCAAAGGAGAGAAAAGGCCATGTGGGCGCAGAGTGAAATGACGGCCATCCACAAGACAGGAAGACAGCTCTCACCAGAAACCAAACCCTGTCACACCTTGACCTTGGACTCCCCAGCCTCTAGAACTGTGAGAAAATCAATTTCTCTTCTTTAAGCCACCCAAACTATGGTATTTTATTATAGCAGCCTGAGCTAATACACCAATCCTCAAGATTCCTGGACATGTGGATCATGTCTACCTGGTTCATTTAGTTTCTTTCAGTTTAGCACCATGCCTTTCAAAAGAGTAAGCACCCATTAAATACTTGAGTGAATGAATAAATTGGGGTAGGATGAAGAAGTCCCCTGAACGTCCTAGGACAGAGATCAGCAGACTACAGCCCATGTGCTGGGGTGATGAGTCTGTTCCCCTCGGTTCCTGTCCCCACCGCAACAATGAACTGAAGGGCAGAGACACAGTTGTGAAACAGAATGAATGAAAGCTTCATTTGAATATACTCGAAGGGAAGAAAGGGCTAGAGTCAAGGCAGATAAGGGCAGGTTTACTTGCGTATCTGCAGTAGGAAAGAGAGTGAAGACTTATGCTTACAGCCTGGAAAACAGGATAGAACAGCACAGTAACAAAGACCCACGGGGAGAGACAGAGACAAAGTATGATAAGTTGAGCAGTAAAGAGTCTCTTGAAAATACACAGGCCAAGAGAAGGGCATGCAGGCAACCCCAGGGAGGAGGAGGGACACCCAACGGCTGGGCTTCTGTGTTTATGGCTTTCAGGAGTGGGTGACGGATCGGGGGTAGGCCTGCCAGGAAGTCTCATCTCGGGATTCCCTCTGATGAGAGACAGTAGGTCACAGTCTGCAGCCAGTCCTCTAGGTGACTCTGTCGGACAAGCCTTCTGTTCCTCTCCGAGACAGTGGCTCCTCCCAAGGACTGGGAACACGTCACAAGGACTGGGAACACATCACAAGGACTGGGAACACGTCACAAGGACTGGGAACACTTGCCGTGCCTTTAGATAAGCCATTGGCTGAATCTAACTTCCCAATTCTCTTTCAAAAGTGGAACCTTAGCCTTAAGACAAGTCTCTCCTTTTCTTATTATGCTAATCTCAGCATTTTTTAGGAAAATTCATCATATGCTTGTCCCTTGTCTCTGCACTATCTCACCTGCATTAGGTCTTCAGGTCGGCCCAGATGCAGAGCCTGTGGACTGAACTCACATGGCAAAGGGCATGAGTCTGTCTACCCTCTGGCTTAATCTGATTAATCCCTACGATCTCTTTTCATCCGCTCATGCTCATGTCTATCTGCTTGCCTAATACATGGGCCACACCTGGCTTACCACCCTTTTTTGTACAGCCCAAAACCTAAAAATAGTTTTCATTTTTAAATGGGTGAGACAAAAAAAAAGTATAATATTTTGTGCCATGTGACCATTACATGAAATTCAAATTCAATGTCTATAAATAAAGTTTCATTAAAACATAGCCATGATCATTCATTTATGTGTATCCATAGAGTTTTCATGCTACAGTGGCAGAATTGAGTTGTTGTTACAGATATCTGGCTGTGATGGTTAATTTTACATAAACTCGACTGGGTCACAGGATGTCCAGATAGCTGATTAAACCTGATTTCTGGGTGTATCTGTGAGGGTGTTTCCAGAAGATGTTACCACTTGAATTGGTGGACTTATTAAAGCCGAGGACCTTCCCCAGTGTGGCTGGGCACAATCCAATCCACTGAGGGCCTGAATAGAATTCAAAAGTGGATGAAGGTTGAATTCACAACCTCACTGAGCTGGGACTTCGATCTCCCGCCCTTGGTGCTCCTGGTTCTCAGGTCTTCAGACCCAGACTGGAATCTACACCATTAGTTCTCTGGCTCTCAGGCCTTCAAATTACAGCCCTGGTTTTCTTTAGTTTCAAGCTTAGAAATGGTAAGCCGTGGGACTTCTCAGCCTCCATTATCAGGTGGGTCAAAACCTCATGATAAATCTTTTCGTGTGTGTGTGTGTGTGTGTGTGTGTGTGTGTGTGTGTGTGTGTGTATGCATGTGTTTATCTTTGGGTAAAATTGCAGTATTTACAGAATCTCTCACCCAGCCATAGTACATCTCCATATCAATAGGTGTTTCCAAGGGGTGGAGAGAAGCAGTCCATCTCTATATCAATAGGTGATTACCAGCGTAGGGGGAGCAAGGGCATAACTGGGCCAGAGAAGTTTGCTGGGGTCCCCTTTTTTGCAGGCAGGTAGTGAGAGACATAGGCAAGCAGAAGTGGGCGACTGCTTGTAAGCTTTGAACGGGTTTCTCCCACTTTATTTCTCCCTCTGACTGATTTCGGTTTCAAAGGTAATTTGCCCCTGGCTGTGAGAAATATGCCCCCTGGCTCCCAGAGTTACAGTGTCTTATTCATTCTATTTCCACTGGCACAAGAACAGACTCATAGATCAATGGAACAGAATAGAGAGCCCAGGGATAAACTCACACACCTATGGTCAATTCATATATGATAAAGGAGCCATGACTATACAATGGGTAAGACAGTCTCTTCAATAACTGGTGCTGGGAAAAGTGGCGAGCTACATGCAAGAGAATGTATTACTGTCTAACTTCATACACAAAAGTAAACTCAAAATGGATTAAAGATCTTAACATAAGACGGAATCATGTGAAACCATGTATGAAGATGTCATGAAACCATAAAACTCTTAGAAGAAAACACAGGCAAAAATCTCTTGAATATACACAAAAGCAATTTTTTTCTGGACACATCTCCTCTGGCAAGGGAAACAAAGTAAAAAATGAGCAAGTGGCACTATATGAAACTGAAAATCTCTGTACAGCAGGACAACATCCACAGAACAAAAGGCAACCCAGAGTATGGAAGAATATATTTATAAATGATTTATCTGATAAGGGGTTAATATAAAACATATATAAGGAACTCACATGACTCAACACCCAAAAAGAAAATAACCCAATTAAAAAATGGGTGGAGGACCTGAATGGACATTTCTTTAAAGAAGAAATACAGATGGCCAAAAGGCACAAGAAAAGGTGCTCCACACTGCTAATCATCAAGGAAATGCAAATCAAAACCACAACAAGATATCACTTCACACCAGTTAGAATGGCCACTATCCAAAAGACAGAAATAACAAGTTATTTGAGGATGTAGAGAGAAAAGGGAACCCTCCGACTCTGTTGGGGAATATAAGTTGGGGCAGACACTTTGGGAAGCAGTATGGAGGTTCCTCAAAAAACTAAGAATAGAAATACCATATGTCTATGACCCAGAGATTTCATTTCTAGGAATTTACCCAAAGAAAACAAAATCCCTGATTTGAAAAGATATATATATGCACCCAAAGATGTACTGCACCCAAAGCATTGAATGCCTTACTCTTTATAATAGGAACAAGATATGGAAGCAATCAAAGTGTCCATCAATAGATGAGTGGATACAGATGTGGTACATATAACACAGTGGAATCTCATTCAGCCACAAAAAAGAAATCCTGCCATTTACAACAACATGGATGGACCCGGACAGTATTATGCTCAGTGAAACAAGGCAGGCAAAGGAAAAGAAAAATGATATGATTTCACTTATTTGTAGAATCTAAAAACAAACCCAAACAGAATGAACAAAACAGCAGTAGACTCACAGACACGGAGAAGCGGCAGGTGGTTATCATGGGGGAGGGGCTGGAGTGAGCGTGACTGTGGGAAATGTGAGAGTGATAAAAAGGCATGAAGATGCTCCGCCACAATATGAGTCGGGCACAGGGTGGTGGCACACAGGGAGAACACAGCCCAGGATTCTGTGACATCTTCCTGTGCTGCCAGACAGTAACTGCAGTAGTTGTGGTGAGGATTTAATCGTGTGCGTGACTGTTGAACCACTGTGTTGTATACTTGGAGCCAATATGATCGTATACCAACTATACTTCAATAAAAAATAAAAATAAAAAAGTGAAAGGAGTGGGGATATAGAGCCATATTAACATGCAAATGAAAAATAGAAACAAATCTCATTTTCCTACATTTTCTACTCCCTAAATTACAGAAAATGAGAGCAATTAAATGTACAAAAAAAATGATCTGTTTCAAAATTGTATCCTGATGCCTCTGCTTCAGTGTTTGTGGAATGTTGCTTTAGGCATGGAGCCATAAAAGAGGGCAGGTGGGAAATTAAGGAAAGGTCAGCAATGTGATCTATTGTTAATCGCCTAGGATGGAAAGGAAGGAGTATTGAATTCTTTTTTCCCCTATCCTTTCCATCCCCAATATGTTATTTATTCCAAGGTCTATAAGAAGCTCAGTGTAATTTCTGGTGTTTGAGACAGGTAATGTCACATGCTTATCTTCATTCAAGAAGCTTATAAATATTGCGCTTCTGGAAATTATTCAGAACTGAACAGAAGAGAAAGTTTTGTTTTTCTTGGACAAGAGTGAAAAAGCCATGGAACACATGCCAGAAAGAGAGACACTGCTGCATCTTTAAACACCCGAGACATCAAATATTTTGGAGACAGTAAAAGGTAAACTGACATAAAGTGATGGATTTGCCTGATCCTTTGCCCGTAGTTAGTAGAAATAGTTGATCGTGCTACTTGAATTAATGAATTTTAGAAGACTGCATTGGCTTTCTGATGCCATTATTCTATTTCTCTCACAGAAAGTACATGTTTCTCTTCCTCACTGTGTGTGTAATATCGGCAGGGGAAAGAGATGGTGAATATGTGTGATGCAAATATGTTTAATATGAGGCAGATTTTCATGGCTGTACAATAGGTGTGGTAGACAGAATAATGACCCCCCAACAATGTCCACATCCTAATCTCTGGAAACTGAATATATTACTTACATGAAAAACATGGATTTTGCAAATATAATTAAGTGAAGGATCTTGAGATGGGACAATTACCCTACATTACCTAAGTGAGCCAATGAATTAACTAGCGTCTCTGTAAGGGAAAGAAGAAGGCAGGAGAATCAAGGATGGGGAAGGAGACATAATAACAGAAGCTGAGAAGGAAGTGAAGGAGGGAGGAAAGGGAGGGAAGGAGGAAGACGTACGCAGGGCTCTTGGATCGTAAGGAAATACCTGGGTGTTAATATGTAGATAGGATGCTTAATAATAAACCAATAACTGGAGCAGAGAGTTATCTTGAAATTCCCAAGAGAAAGAGGCATCATAAATGAATCATAGCATATTCTAATACTTTACCCCCATCATACTCAGGCAGTTCATTCATTCCTCCAATCATTTGTTCAGTACGTGGTCACTGAGCTCTTAGTGAGTGTTAGACACTGGAGACAGACTGGTGAGCATGACAGTTCCTGCCCTTTCTGCAGCTAAAGTTTGTTCCTTCATTAATTTAATCAACGAAGCAGTATTTATGTATTGAGCATTTCCATGTGCCTGGCACTGTGTGATGTGTTGGGGATACAATAGGGGAGAAAAGCAGTGTGCTGCCTGGTGGAGCTGTGATCTAGAGAAAAGACAGACATTAATCAAAAGGGTCAATTTCCTCCGCCAAGTGCTCTGCGGGAAAGATACGGGAGCTCTGGAGTGAAGAACCAGAGCGTCTGACCCAATACGAGAAGGCTTCCTGGAGGAGCTGACGTATGAGCTGACATCTGAAGGACTGTATAGTTCTGGGTCAGGACAAAAGTGTGCTTCAAGGAAAGGGAATATATGCAAAGTTTTTGTCCCAAAGAGGCACAGTGAAATTTAAAATTGAAAGAAATCTGATGTGGCTGGAATAACAGTGAGTATATGGTAGGTAAAGCTGGAGGTAAGCAGGAGAAAACCGAAGCAAATTCTTACTGATTTATGGATTTTGATTTGACCCAACATCGTAATGGGCTTAACAAAAGAATGCCATGATTTTAAATGTGCCTTGAAAACACCCCTCTGGCTTCCGTGTGAAGGGTGCAGTGGGAGGTGACAAGAGTAGAAAGGGGCAATCTTTGTACTTAAAGTCTTCACATATCGCAGTTGTCCAGGCAAGTGAGGATGGTGTCTTGGCTAAAGAAGAGGGGATGGAGATGGAGCTAGCTCTGCCTACTGCTCTTAACAACGGGATTGTATAGTGGATAGGGTGGGGTGGGAAATAAGCTAATGGCTGAGAGTCTTTCAGGTTCCAAAAGTATGCCACAGGACAGACACAGAGCCATTCAGACAGAGGAAGATATCATTAGAAAGAATTGGATTAGGGTAAAGATTTTACACGTCTTACACTGCAGGACTGAGTTGAAGGTGTCTTTGACATACCAAAGATAACAGATAAGTACCTGAAGAGACTCCCCCAGCTCTTGGAGGAGAGGACGGAGCTAGAGGAACTTACGTGGTCATCATGTGCATTTAGACGGTGACTGAATCTAAGGAATGGATGCTACTATCTGGGAGAAGAGAACTTAATGAGAATTGAAGTGGTTCTAGAACTGATCCATTGGTTAGAGCTATAAAGAAGACAAAGGGAAAAGCTAGAGAGAATGCAGGAAACCTGTGGCGGAGGATCTAAGTCAACTCTGGAAGGGATAAGGATTGTGCTTCCTGAGAAGCGAGTGATGAGGCTTCTGGGGGGACTCCTAGGGACACACAGATCTGTCGGTCAGAGAGATATGTTCTGGGTGGAATGATCACAGAGAGAAGCCATGTGTGCCTGGGCTGATGGGGTGAGTTTAAGGCAAGGAAATGGAGACAGAAAGAAAAGTCGGCTCTTGCTGGTCGCTAGAAGGGGGTCAATAGTACATGTTTTTAAGGTAGAAGAGAACCAAAGATATTTCCATGATTAAGGGGAAAAATACTGTTGAGACGGTGAGGATGGAAGGAATGAGGGAGAGAAAGAAACAAAGAGTGTGTGAACAATAACTTAAGGATAATTAATTTGGCATGAATTATGGGACCCAAAGTGCAGGCGGAAGCCCTGCCCTCAGAGAGGACAGGAATGTGTGTCAGTGGTGCAGGCGTGCAGCAAGGACGCACGCTGACGTTTGGTCAGAACGTGGATGGCTGGGAGTTCACAAAGTATCACCATGCTGGCTTTGGTTTTCTCTGTGAAATAGGTGGTGAGAACCCCTGCTGAGAACGGGGAAGGAGACAGAAGCTTCGGTGGGTGGCGCAACTAGTGCTCACAGAGGTCGGGTGAACGAGGTAATGAGGTAAATGCAGGACTTCCTGGCAGCTAAGAGGCCCCTTTAAATGGGAAGGAAAACTCCAGTGACGTAATGGGAGAGGTGAGAAAACGCAGATAAAGAACTTTGTTAAGTCTAAACCAGTGTAGATTCTTGGCAGTCGTGGCCGTGAGTTCTCCGGTGCCATTACTGCCTCCTTCCTGGGTTTGCGGTGGGTAGAGGGTGCTGAAAACAGCAGGTACTCTTGTTAAGGTCTAAAATGCCACCTAACCCTTATTTCTGCTTCATTCATAAGTATGTACATCATTTCCCTCCATGTCTGCCTTTCTGAGGGGTGCTCAGTGACTTTGGGACAGAGGTGGGTGTGGAGAGAAGGGACGGACAGTGTGGCTCCAAGCAGGCTGTGCGTCACTGCCTCAGATCACTGAGTCTTGCTTAGTTGGCCATGCCTGGCACATAACAGGTCCAATGAGAATGTTGATATGTGAGAGTCAGGATGAACACCGTTGGCTAAAGAGGAGCAAGGTATATTTTTCAAACAAATTTGAAACTGAGACCACGGCTAACTGTTAATGAGTCAAGGTGTGAACCAAGTGAGAGCCAGCCTAGGGCACCATCTGCTGCGTACCCAGGCTGCCCAGTGTGAGGGCATGAGCTGCTTAGGCAGATCCATTACTGAAGTGCTCTGGGAGTCATGCATGATCTTACTGTGCTGGGTTTGGAGGCATCAGATACGGCCCTGCTGGAGAGTATGTACATCTCAGACTCAGCTTTGGTTTTCCTGAAGCTTTTGAACCATTTTCTGTATTGATCCCAGACCTGCAGAGGCATAATATGTTCCGGATCAGCTCACTGAGAGGGGTGAGGATGGGAAGAGCCTTGAGTGGGAGTTGAACAGTGGTACCTGCTGGCGGAGGAGGCAGTACACCAGGAAGATGAAGGCGCCCTGCAGGCTGTTTATGATGGTGAAGAGGTAGGCCATGACGTGCGCAGCTGCCCCCACCTGCAGGAGGCCCAGGCACCACGTGCATCCCAGGATGAAGAGCTGAGCCGTGGCTTTAAATGTCAGCATCCTGGGTAGGAGGAGAAACAAGGTTCGTGATGCCCCCAGAGCAACACAGTCAAGGCCATTCTCATCTCCACTCCAAGGATGATCCTGCCTCTCCTGGTGGTGATGAGTTCTGGGACTGAATTGTGATCAGCTTTAATCTTTACTGACGCTAGAATATTGCTCGCAATAGAAATGTGACTCAGGTCCAGGACAGCACTTCCATTTAGAATGAGGGGGAGAGTGACACTTCATAAGGTTAAGTTTCAAAATTTTAATGATGTTCTGCAGAGATGCCTAATTTCATTCAATCAGTGTTATGAGGAGGTAGTGTACACCAGGCTCTGTGCCAGGTCCTGGACACTAAAAATAACAAACGCAAGATTTTTATTCTAATTTGGAAAGGATAATGACAGGAACACAAAAGAGCATTGAATCTGCACAGGGACCACTCAGGCCTTCTAGTCGTACAGCGTGGAGAATATCGTCAGTGATCCCGTGACACCTTCCCATGCTGACAGACAGTGACTGCACTAGAGGAGGTGAGCACTTAATAAATACTATGGGTAACTGCTGAACATGGTGTCGTACAGTAGAAACCAATATAAGATTGTGTATCAGTGATACTTCAATTTAAGAAATAAAATAAAAGATTTGATGTTGACTAGGATTTTTTTCTACAGAGAAGAAATGGAAGAGGAGTGAGAAGGTGAAGTCAGGGTGCGCTAGAAAGTGCGGGCTGGGCTCCAGGGGCTGGGCCAGATTCCTCTGAGCGCTTCGTGGGAACGTGACATGCTCTTTGCAGTTTTGTTATAGCACCACTGAGAAAAGTCCACAGAATGTTTATTGACCAATGACAACTCTTCCTCTCACCACAGGAGTGAGAAGGCGGGAGTAGAGACGCACAGGCGTTTTGGCCGGGGTGTCAGCAGCACACCACTGAACCGCAGCTGGCTGCCAGGGAAGGGGAGTTGCGCCTGTGCACTCTGGGTTCTGTCAGGTGACCCGAGGGGACATTGCGGGCCGCTGCAGCACCTGGCTTTGTTCTGGGGACACCCGTCATCACCCTCTTCCCCATTTTACCTCATGTTCTGGATGGTGGACACGTCACTGGTGAGGGTAGAGAGTTTTCTTTTCAAAATCCAGAGGGTCATCAGAAAGAAAGCTAAATTGACCTTCAGGAAACCACAGAAAGTTTACTGATTAAAATTTCAGTCTGGTTTCTGTATCCTAGTCTGTCCAACATCAGTTCCACACTTAAGTGCTTTTCATATTTCATAACAGTGTTAAGAGTTTTTAGTTTTAGGAACAGTCTTAGAAAACCAAACAAAACCTATGACAACCCAAGGATATTGCTGCTTCTGTCATTTGCTCTTCTAACGACCCTCAGCGAAGCATTCAGGATGCCCTGATGTCATCACTCACAGAGAAGATGGCACAGGCTGGTCCAAGGAAGCTCCATATAAATCTCTTGTCTGAGCAGAGCCAGCAGCTGAGTATAAGTGAGGGGAAAGAAAGCACTGGTCCTTAGGAATATGGAACAATTACATAAATTCATTCATCCACTCATTCATCAACAAATATTGAGTGTCTATTCTGTGACAGGCTCTGAGGTTGGCTCTGAAGATACAATTATAAAGGAAGTAAACATGGTCTTAAACAATAAATACCAGCAAAAACAATAAAATATGAAAGAATAAGTTTAACAAAAGGAGTGCAAGAACTTGTACACTGAAAATTATGAAACACTGTTGAAAAAAATCAAAGATCTAAATAAATAGAAAGACAAACCATTAATGGATCATTGTTAAGTTGGCAGTACCCCTCAGATCCACAGAGTCAATGTAATTCCTATCAAAATTCTACTTCAAGTTTTTGTTTTATTTTGCCTTCTTTTGTTTGTTTGTTTTTTGGTGCAGAAATCAACAAGCTGATCTTAAAATCATCAAAACAATCTTGAAGATTAAGAACCAAATTGGAGGGTTCATACTTCACTATTTCCAAACTGTCTACAAGTACAGTAATCAAAATAATGTGTTACTGGCATAAGGACAGATATATTAATGGAATAGAACTGAGAGTCCAGAAATAAACTCATACATCTATGGTCAACTGATTTTCAACAAGAATGCTAAGACAATTCAATGGGAGAGAAAATTGTTTTCAACAAATCATGCTGGGAAAACTGGGTATCCAAATACAAAAGAATGAAGTTAAACTCCTTACCTCACAGCATACACAAAAATGAGCTCCACAGCTATCATAGACATAATTTTAATAACTAGACCTATAAAACTTACAGAAGAAAAAAAGTAGAATAAGACTTTGTATCCTTGGGCTAGGCAGTGGTTTCTCTTTTTTTTCTTTTTTTTTCTTTTGGTATCATTAATTTACAATTACAGAAAGAACATTATGTTTACTAGGTTCCCCCCTTCACCAAGTCCCCCCCACATACCCCTTTCACAGTCACTGTCCCTCTGCGTAGTAAGATGCTGTAAAATCACTACTTGTCTTCTCTGTGTTGCACAGCCCTCCACGTGCCCCCCACGCACTATACATGCTAATCGTAATTAGGCAGTGGTTTCTTAAATATGATATCCTAAGCACTACTAACAAAAGAAAAAATAGATAAAGTGGACTTCATCACAATTAAAAACTTGTCTGCTTTAAGGATATTAACCAAGAAAATCGAAAGCCACAGATTGGTAGAAATATTTGCAAATCATATACTGATAAAACACTAGTACCTAGAATATATTAAGAACACCTACAATTCAACAATAAAAAGACAAATAACCCAATTTTTAAATGGACAAAAGATCTGAATAGGCATTTCTCCAAAAAATAAATAAATAAAAAGATTTGAATGGGCATTTCTCTGAAGAAGATATGCAAATAGTCAATAAGCACATGAAAAGATGTTCAACATTACTAGTCATTATGGAAATGCAAATCTAAATTACAATGAAATATCACTTCACACTCATTAGGATGGCTGTAACAAAAAAGACATTGACAAGTGTTAGATGTAGAGAAATTGGAACCCTCATACTTTGCTGGTTGAAATATAAAATGGTACAGACACTTTGGAAAACAGGTGGCAGTTTGTCAAAATGCTAAACAGAGATTTGCCATATGCCTCAGCAATTCTCCTTGTAGATATATACCCAAAACAAATGAAAACATGTCCATGCAAAAACTTCTACATATGTATTTATAGCAGGATCATCCATAATAGCAAAAAGAATTGGAAACAATCGAATTGTCTATCAAATGATAGATAAACAAAATATGGTATATCCATATAATGGAATGTTATTTACAAAACAACACCACCACTAGTAACAATAACACCAACAAAAAGTGAAGTCATGACACCTGCTACACCACGAAGGAACCTTGAAAACATCATGCTAAGTGAAATAATCCAATCACAGAAGGCCACATATAAAATTTCATTTATGTCAAATATCCAGAACAGACGGATAATTAGAGACAGGAAGTAGCTGAGTGGACATCGGGAGTTGGGATGGAGGCATATGTAGCAAGAATGGGGAGTGAATGTTACTGTGTACAAGGTTTCTTTTTGGAAGTTGAAAACCTTCTAAAATCAGATTGTGCTGATGGCTACGTAACTCCGGTTATTCTAAAAAATGCTGATCTGTCTACTTTCAAAGGGTGAATTTTATGGTATGTGAAATATATTTCAATAAAATGTAAATACAATTCAACCTAATATTAAAAGGTGCAAATAGAAGAGAGCAAGCTATGGAACATGTCTCCCTGGGTTTGAGTCCCAGCTCAGGCACTTATTAGCTGTGCACCTTTGGGCATTTACTTAAACTCTTTGTGCCTCAGTTAACTCATCTGTAAGATGGAACAAAGGATGGTATCTGCATCATAGTATCGGTGTAAGGATGCATTGTATTAACACATATAAAAGTGTTTAGAAAAGTGCACAGCACGTTGGGGTGGATTAATGATTGTGCATTGAGCATTGACCCCCCTATACAGAATTTTATTGTTGTTAACAACCATTTGATCAATAAATATGAGAGATGCCCTCACAAAAAAAAAAAATACATACTTTCAATTGTAAAATAAATAAGTAACCGGGATGTAATGTATAGCATGAGGAATATAGTCAAAATATTGTAACAACTTGGTATGGTGATAGCTGGTACCTAGAATTACCATGTATATAAATGTTGAATCACTGTGTTGTACACCTGAAACTAATGTAATACTGTGTGTCAACTACCCTTCAATAAAAAATAATTATCTAAAAAAAAAAAAGTGCACAGCACGAAGTAAGCACCTTCGTAAATCTTAACTATGGTACAATATATTATTTTGATTATTTAAATCAGCTCCATTTTTCCAAATGAAAAACTAAAACATCCTACAGGATTTAGGGAAAGAGGTAGGTTAGATTCCAAAAATTACAGTCCTAAGCACTTCGTTTGATTTCATCTCTGCTATTTCAAGGACAGAGCTTTAAAGACATTCTGCGTAAATACTACTATAATTTCCCAACAGAAATATGTCCTAGTGGGTACTACTTACTGTCTCTCTCCATATTATGCTATAGCATAATTTAAAAAATACTTTGGTTCAAGTGGTGTCATGATCAAGCTGGAGAAGATAAAGACAGTGGGGATTTGCATTTACCGGGTGGGTGTTCCATAAAGGTGCGGCCTGGACGCTGCAGAAATGGCCACGATCACAGCCGGGACCCCGTAGCCCACAGGGAACACAAGCCACTTCATGAAGCTGCTCACGCTGGAGTAGCTGACCACGGTCAGGTTGCGTGCCGTGAGGAAGAGGTGCAGACCCGCCAGCAGCATCCAGGTGAAGGAGGCCAGGTAGAGATAGTGTAAGGCCCCCGCGATGACGGCGCACAGCACCTGGGGGAGGAGTAAGGGCTCACCAGGCGGGACTGGCAGGGCGGAGTCTGTGCCCTGGGCTTCTCCTGTACCTTAGCATCCGGGAGAACTCTGATACGCACGAAGGAGTTGTCAGAGGGGGTGGGTCTGTAGGTTGTGTGCTCAGTGTGAAAGTGGCTCCTCACTCCACCGACCTCCACCAGGACCCACTGTATTAAGGCACCCAGTGCAGCATGGAGACAGTGTCAGTACCTTGGTCTCAGTCCGGTCAATGGCCGTGAGGAAGAGCAGGTGGGCCAGGAAGAGGCAGAGGGAGAGATGCAGGTGCAGGGAGGTGCTGGTGCTCTGGATGGCTTTGCACAGCAGGAAGGTGAGGGCCGCCAGGAGGAGGCACAGCAGAGACAGGCTCAGCCCGGCATAGGTGATCACAGTGAGCACGGGATCCTCCTCCTGCGACCCAGCGAAGAGCTCATGGTCACACTGTCCTGCTCTGGGGTAAACCTTCCACCATTTTATCTGTACTTTTAGGTACAGGGAAACCAGGACTGGAGGAGCCAGGAAAATGTGACGCAGGCTTCTCCAGATGGAGAATATCAGCATTTTACAGGATTCTGAGTCGATCAGTTCAGATCCTGCAAGAATTGAGGAGTAGCAGAGTCCTTGCTCCAGACCAAGCCCTGAAATGCACAAGGGCTAGTTGTCCTGTAGAGGTCACCAAAGTGGGCCTTTGGTGTGCATCATCCACAGGAAGCAACCAGTTCACCTGGACAGGGGAGGAGGCAAACATGGCTCCTGACCCACCTGTACTCAGGGGGTCACTGGCCCCCTGTGACCTCTGCCATCACCGCATCTTCCCATCTACAGCCCCTGAGCACCCCTGCCCTGCAGAGCACTGTGGTGAGCAGAACTGTAACGTGGCCACGATCCAAGGTGTACACACACCATCTCCCAGGTTTGGATGCTGCTGTAAAGGGATTTTGCAGATGAAATGAGGCCCTACCTCAACTGACTTTAAGAGCACAAGTTTACCCTGGGTGGGTCTGACCTAATCAGGCAAGCCCTTAAAAGATCTGGGTTCTTCTGGAGAAAAAGTTTCAAAGCTTGAGAAAGTTTTGATGTGATGGAGTTTCTGCTGCTGGCCTCCAGAAAGGAACACTGACACCTTGTGAGTTGGCCTGTGAGGGTGCCATGTGACGAGGAATACAGGTACCCCCTAGGAGCTGAGCATGGTCCCCTGCTGACAGGCAGCAGAGAGTGGGATGTAGTCCTACAACTGCAAGGAACTGAATTCTGCCAACAGCCAGGGAGCTTAGAGGACCCCAAGCCTCAGGCAAGATGGTCACCCTGTCTGACACAGTGATTTCAGCCTCGTAAGACCCTGAGCAGACATCCAGCTATGCCATGCCAGACTGCTGACCTGCAGAAAATGGGAGATAATGAGTTGTGCTTTTTAAAAGCTGCTGCATGTGCGGGAACTTGTTACAGAGAAGTAGACACTGAATGCAGCCCCTCAGGGCTCTCACCTGCATATCGTAGTGGGCCATGAGGACGGCAAAGCTGCTGAGGTGGGTGCACTGGCAGGTGGTGCTGGTGTCGCTGGTGTCCACTCTCCTGCAGCCTGTCGTGGCCCACTGACCACATCCATCCTCACCATGCTCCCAGAACACACAGAACACCTTCTGCCTTGGCCCAGGGGTCAGTGCCTGTAGGAGCAGGTGCAGGTGGGAGCTGGTGGTTATGGTGTTCAGAAATGCTGACCCAGAGCTGGCATGGGAAAGGTTGTCCTGGGGAGATGATGCATTCTGGGGGAGCCCCCCTGAACCCCAAGGCAGAGTAAGTCAGGAAGGCTGTGCCCAGGGCTCAGGATCCTTCCACACTCACGGCTCCATCCCACCAAGACTCACATGCTTGAAGATGAAGGTGACTGGCGAGCTGAGGTTCTGGGTGTCAGTTTTGCTCATAAAAGCAGAGGTGACATCCGTGAGCAGGATGGGGGGGGGCCCCAGCTGCAAACCCTTGTGTGTCTCATTCAGAACTGCCTGTTTCTCTGGTTCTGGGGCCAGCGGGGCGCCAGCCACCAACTTGCCCATTCCTGGAATGGAGGCCAGGCCCACCACGGAAGGATCTGCTGGACAAGGCCAATATTATTATCTTGGGGTCCCAATAGGGGCCCTCACTATACTCCACACTGTCTTTCAAGCTCTCATTCTCTGTTTGTCACATCCTTGGGCATCTTGTCCCAGCATAAAGCCTCAGTGACCTTCTCCCCGTCTCCACCATTACCTGAGTCACCAGATTCATGTACCAGATCCCAGTTTAGCTGCATCTCTGCCCGATTCTGACGCAAGGCAGTATTCCTGTATCCTTGCTCCTGCACCTCCAGGGCCAATTCTATGGGGTTGTAGTAGTTACACAGGGGAGGGAGGTTAGTGGTTGCCGGGGCTGGAGGAGGGGGAAGGGGACTGACCGCTCAGTGGATGCAGTGTTTACTTTTGAGGTAATGAAAACAAATGAAGAGCAACATACATAAGAGAAGGTCACATATTGATCAGTTGATGAAAACAGCCAGAGGCTCTCTGGAACCTAACTCTGTATCTCCCCCAGGGGAAGTGGCTCAGTATTCACCGATTCACTGTTCACGGGGCCTTTACAGCAAATAATGAGAATCAACTATCTGTTCTTATAAAGGAACAAAAGTTTAATGAAACAGAATAAGGAATGTGGTAATAGATCCTATATGTATGTATATGTATATATGTGTGTGTATATATGTATAGATATATATGTGTGTATTTAATTTGTGATAAAGGCCAATCTTAATGGGTGTAGAAAGGGTTCAGTAAATGATATTGGGGCAAGTGGCTGTCTATTTGGAAGAAATAAAGTTTGATCCCTACCTTTCAGTACACATTGAAATAAATTCTCGATGAATTAAAGATACAAATGGGTAAGACAATATTTTAAAAATAATTATCAGAAAATATGTGATGATTTTTACAATTTTGGAAGCAAGAAAGGCTCCCTAAGCAAAACACAAATCAAGATGCCATAAAGAAAAAATGGACAGATCCAACTAATAATTGCATATAAAAGCACAGAATTAATATCTCTATTGTACTACTATTTGAGCAAAAGTTTTAAATGGGCAAAGAATACGAACACATACTTCACAGAAAAGTAAATCTACATGGCCTTAAAACATATCAAAAGATCAAAAGACATCCAACTCCACTAATAACCAAAGAAATGCAGCTTACAGTGAGATACCATTCTTCAGTTTTCTACCTGGCAAAACAATGATAATATCCCGTGTTGGTCAACATATGCTGTTGATGAAGGTATACATTGGTACGTTTATGAAGACAATTTGGTAGTACTCACTAAAATTTTAAATGTGCATACCCTTCGACATATATGTATATACACACATACACACAAAGACACATGTACAGGAAGGTCTCAGGTGCATTTTTTATAATAGCAGAAAAAAATCCCAGAAACCTAGAAACTGTTAAGTTATGGAATATTCATAGAAAGCAGTAATTTCAAATCTGAAAAATGTGTATACTGGGTTGAATAGTGTACCCCCCATATTCAAGTCCTCCTGGAACCTCAGAATGTGACCGTATTTGGGAACAGGGTTTTGGAGGATGTAATTAAGACAAGGACATACTGAAGTAGAGGAGGCTCTAAATCCAATTAAACGGTCTTGTAAGAAGAGGAGAGAACACACAGAGACCACATGGAGCCGCGCCCCCACAGCTGGGGAATGCCGAGGGCCACCGGCAACAGCCCGAAGCTGGAAGAGGCCCAGAAGGATTCTTCCCTAGAGCCTCCAAGAAGGAATTCAGCCATACTAGCACCTCGATTTTGGACTTCTGGCCTCTAGAACTGTGAGAGAATGAATTTGTTGTTTTAAGCCATCCAACTTAGGTGCTTTGTTACAACAGCCTTAGAAAATAATACGATATGTCTAGCCAAAAATATGTACACACGCCCTTGTGTGTGTGTGCGAACCAAAAGAGAATTTTATATTTGTATATTAATTATATCTATCTGTATAGCTATGGAAAATTTCAGGATACATGTCAAATTATTATCAGTGGTTGCTTGAGTGGAGAAGCCAGGAGAGAGGTGAGCAATTTTACTTTTTTAAAAATGTATTTAAAAAAAAAGGAAAACAAATGAAGGTAATGATTACACTGTGAGTGTACTAAATACTACTGACTTGGACACTTTGGTTAGAATGGTGAATGTCATGTTACATGAATTTTATTTCAATAAAGCAAATCATACTTAAATATCAAATATTAAATTTACATTCTCCCAAATTTAATAAATTGTTTTCTTTTAATGCTCTTCTATTTTATCTTATGTTCTTTATTATAATTATTTCATATGCTGAGAATTCATATTAAAATGAAAATACATGTGATTTACCATTTTGTTCATTTCTTTTTAACCTTTTGTTTACAAGAATAACCCCAAGAAACAAGGGTAGTCACTGGGCTCCAGTGAGGCTGGGGAGGAATGAGGAGGGAACAGCCAGAGCAGGGCCCGGGGACAGACCTGGGCACTTACCTGTGCCTGCAGACGCATTGATGGTCAAATTGAACCCACTGGGCAGGGCCTCACTCAGCCCTCTCAGGACGTTCTCCAGGCCAAGAAGCAGGTTAGTGGCCACACAGCGCTTCTCTGAGTGGGGCAGGGCCTCCAAGTCCCCTGGGGTCGCCAACAGTTCATCCACCCCTTGTATGAGGCCCTGGGGGCATAGGGACACAGAGCCATGGGCCACGGGCCAGAGGGGCTGTATGGAGACGCTGCCCACGCAGCCCCAGAGAGCAGACCCTAGAGACGCTGTGGGGGAGAAAGGTGGCACTGGCTGGGGTTCCTGGGTCTCTGCCCCTGGAATCCAGCACACAGGGTCAACACTGTTCATCAGTGCCAAGGATGACACAAATCCAGTGTCCAGGAACAGCAAGACGAAGGATCATTCGTAGGTGTTGGTGGGTGTTAGCAATGAGGAAAAACACATGTATGTCCAGTCTTCCCACATGCCCTGGGAGAGGCGGGCCTCAGAGAGGGTGCCATTGTGCTGGGGCCTGTCTCCTCCTAGACCAAAGCTTTCCCAGGCCTCAGTGGGGTGCTTCCTTCTCGCCTCCCCCAGTTCCTCCCTTACCTGGATGGTGTCCTTGGCTGAGACGACCATGAAATTTCTGCTGAGATCCTGGATCCTTTCAAAGAAGTGTAAGAGACTCTGTGAAGAGCAGAGAGGAGGGGGTCAGAGTGCCATGAAGGTGAGTGGGGGACTTGGGGGAAACAGGGGTACAGAGAAGGATGCATGGAGGGGTTTCCTGACTCCTCGTCCCTGCTGGGGCCACTCACCTTGCTCTTGATACCAGAGGGCATGGTCCAGGCGGGGAAGGACATCTCTGCAGAGACAGAGTGGAGCTTCGTTAGGTGGGAGGGTGTCTGCATGTGTGTTGGGGGTGAGGCCTGGGGCCAGGCCAGGTACCTTCACAGGTGGTGTTCGTTTGCTTGTTTTGGAATCCAGATTTGGGCTGCCAGCCGCGGCGGCAGTGGCACGCGTATGAGCCCACAGTGTTGGCACAGATGGTGGAGTTGTGGCACTTATGCTGCCCGGCGATGCACTCGTCCACATCTGGGGACACAAGGAAGGGGGTCAGGTCTCTTTGCTCCACGGGCCCACCTCCGTTTCCCGTATCAGTGCCCCCCCTAACAGGAGGTGATGCCACCTGGTGGCCCCACCTCCCTGAGTGATGGACACCAAAGTTGTGGAAGTGTGCAGAGCCTACCACGCAGCACATGAGCCCTGTGCACACATACAGGTTGTGAAATACTGAAATACCTTTGCTCCAATTAGTAACAGCTGCTGCCTGGGGTCCCCAAGGAGCCTCCCCCTTGGTACCCCAGGTCCTTCTCCAGAACCCCCTAGATCTTCTCCCACTAGCCTCAGCCTGGCATGGCAGGGCACCCCAGCATTCATCCTGCTTGGTTTGTGTGGGTGCCGTTGAGTATGTGGTCGGATGTTTTGAGTGTGGGTCTCTGGGGGTGCAGAATCTGAGCTCTGGACCTTCGCAGATGGTGGTGTTTGGGCCATGGGGGGACCCAGGAACTGGCTTCCAGCCAGGGCGGCAGCGGCACTCATAGCTCCCAACGATGTTGAAACAATGGGTGGAGTCATGGCATAGGTTTTGCTCTGAGGTACATTCATTCACATCTGAGGACAAAGCCAGAGGGTCAGCCTCCCCTCCACTCACTGCACCCACTCCTTGGTGCCCGGCACCAAGGACCCCATGTTATTGCACAGGCCACCATCTGGTGACCTTCAGCTTCAACCTCAAAGCACCTTAGGGTGGCCTCCCTGCAAGATGGGCATGGCAGGGACTGGGGTCCCCGGTTTACAGGTGGGGAAAACATGGGGGAAACTGAGTCATGGGGGTTGTATTATTTCCTTTCCAGGGATTCTTGCCTGCTCTCTTTCAAGCTATGGTGCACGTTCCTTTCTGGGAACTGTAAGTGACTCGTCTCTCAGCTTCCACGTGACAGATGAGCAAGGGGCGAGGTCTAGGGATGCTCAACAGGAAGGGCCCTGCCACCTCCTGCTCTGTGGAGGGACCGTCCAGGACCACGAATCCCGGGGCAGGGCCTGGCAGGCCCTTGGTGCTGCGGGGCCCTGAGGATCTTCTCCCTCCTCCTGTGGAGGGCGCATCTGCCTCGGCCCCTTCCCCAGCTCCAGAGCAGCCTCACAGCGTCGTCTGTGGCCTGTACCTGTGCACAGCCTCGGGTCCTCCGGACTGAGCTCCAAGCCAGGCGGGCATTGGCAGGAGTAGCTGCCCTGGCTGTTGATGCAGATTCCGCGGCTTCTGCAGACCCTGGGTTTCAGCTGACATTCGTCCACGTCTGCAAGGGGAAGGAGAGGGTGATGGATGCGTGCAGCCGCGGGCAGCCTTCTGGGCTGCGGGTCAGCATGTCTCCTGGCACAGAGGCGTCTAGAAGACCCCTCTGTCTCCTTCCCAGTGAGTGGGTGCCCTTCTTTTCTAATTCACACGGAGGCATCCCGTGGGCGAGCGGGATGGTCCTGACATGCTGTTGTCTGGATGTGGCCACGAGAGGCCCAAGTCCTCCCCATCTGCCAGCTCTGACTTCCCGGGCAGCTCCCGGCTGGGGCAGGGACATCACGGCCACCCGGGTCCCAGCCTGCGCATTTGGACAAAAGGGCCTTCCTGGGAACCGAGTGCACGGAAATGTCTTCCCGAGCAGGACCGTCCTGGCTCGCGGTGACGGCCTTTGTCCTGCCTTCCCAGGGGCTCGCCTGGGTTCTTGGAATCCAGTGACCCTGGCGGGACGGCGCTCACCCATCTGCCCCGACTCTGAGACTCCAGCTCCATGGAGGTGGACCAAGACCCACCCCTGAGCCAGGCCCTTCCAGGCTGAGGCTTTCAGCAGCAGAAGGGAGAATGAAGACCATGCCAGACAGTCCAGGACAGCCACAAATGTGGATGCCAGTCCAGGATAGATGGTGGGGGATGATGTCCAGCCAGGCAGCCTTTGGGGTGGTGACGGTGCCTTCTCTGACCCCTATGAAGGCTTCCCCTGGGCTGGCAGAAAACGGTGAGAATCCACAGCTGAGCAAGGCCAGCAATGGGTCTCGGCAGGTGCTGATGGACAAGGGGTGGAATACATCTGTGTTCCTGGCCCTTGGCTTCCCACCAGGGGTGCAGGCCTGTGGGCCCCCCGAATGGGACTCAGCCTCTATATTCCATCCCTGAGTGGTCTGGGCCAACATGGGGCAACCTTCTTGGGAGAAGGCCAAGCCTGGGAGAGCAGTTCCCAGTGATGCCCTCTGTTGCTAGTTGTTCCAGATGGAGCCTCTTCCGTTTGCCCCAATCTCCAAGTGTGTATGTGGTGGTCCGTGTCACCCTGTCCCTCCCACACTACATCCTCCTGGGTCCCGGTCAGCTGAGTCCCCACAGTCCAGTGAACTGAAATCACTGGGGAGGGTCAGGGTGGAGTCTTCCATGGGGAAGTGGGCCGAGGCTGGGCACAGGGAAAGCACAGTCAGGGTGCCAGGTGGTGTCCACCCCGTGAGGTTGCTGACCAGGGACAGGATGGCCAGGGAAGGTGGGTCCACATGTGGATTTTCCCCTCCCAGACTTCTGGACAGGGTCCCTGGGTCCATTACGTCCCCAGAGGTCTGCTGGTGTTCCTGGCATGGCCAAGCCCATGTGGACTCTGGGGGCAGATTCACCCAGGCAATCACCAATCACGGAGAGAGGATGGAGAGCAAGTTGGAATGCAGCTCCCCGTGCGCCCGTGGAGTCTCGATGCTGTCCCTTTTATTTGTTTGATGAAAATAAGATGATGGTTGGGCAGAGTGGAAATTCCAGTATTGCACAAGTGACCCTCTAGGATTCTGAGCCCTGGGGTAACCAGGTAGGTGCCCAGGAGGTCCTCTGATGCCTGGAGAAAGTGGGGTGAGGAGCCAAACCGCATGGACAAGGAGCTGGAAGGTGTGGGGTGCTCGTTACCTTGACATGTGTTCTCACTCGCGTTCCTGAACGCGGCTGCCCCAGAAGCCAGCGCATATCCTGGGCTGCACGTGCAGAAGTGGCTCCCCTCTGTGTTCTGGCAGTCTGCGTATTTTCCACAGGACACGGGCGAGGGTGGTCCACACTCGTTGATGTCTGGAATACAACAGGGCAAAGGGTCACCTCCCCAAAGCCTCCAGCCTGACCCCACTAGGAGGACTGGACAGCACTCAGCTCCTGGGGGACACTCTTGGGGCTGGAAGGGCCGGCTACTCCGAGCCTACTGACTGCTCTGTGCATCTCTGCTCCCTGGATGGGCCTGTGGGCACCTACATTCAAGCACATGGCTGGGCCAGGATGGGGGCTGTCAAGGCAAGGGGGTGGAGACAGAGCACCGACAGGCTCTGGGCCCCGCCCTGTGGAGCTGTGGGCACCATCGGGGACCTGGGGGCGGGCTCCCATCCGGGTGGCGGTGGCCCTGAAGGTTGCCTTCATGCTGAGGCAGTGGAGGGAGTCAGGGCCAGGGGCCCTCCAGCAGGACACGCATCACTCCTACCTGGAAATGGGACCAGGTGGTCAGGCCCCTGACCACTGATGGCTTCTAACTCCCTTCACTCACAGGGGTCCAAGGACACCCCACACTACTCACCAGGCACCCCTCCAACCCCAGGCCCCAGTATCAGGTCTCTCAAGATGCCCCAGGATGCTGCCGTGGGAGTGTTGCTATCTCAGCCCCTGGAGGAAGTTCCCCCTTATCAGAAGCAGCTGAGGACATGAAACAAGGAAGCTGCGTGCAGGATCTCACAGCTGAGTCACTGAGGGTTTTCTGGCATCTTATCTTTGTATTTTCTAAACATGAGAGGAAAGATGCCTTGAGTGGGGTCCTGTCTGAGCAGCTCAGGGACCCACAGATCAGGGGCTGGACATGACTGGCTAAAAATAACTTAAGAACCAGGAACATAAGATGAATCAAAAAACAGAATGCCTCTTGTACAATCCAATCTGGGGACCAAAAATTTTAGAGCCTTAAGCGACTCATGGCATCGTGATGAGTCTGGACAGGCAGCTGGTCTCCCCCAGGTCAGAGTTTTCTGTCTCTGAATACACGCATTTCCCTTGCAAGGCTGTAGGCCCAGCCTGTGGGCATCAGCACCAGGATACGAGATGATGCGGGAGGCACACACACCTGAGGGATTCATGCTCAGCCTCAACCCAGCCAATGGGATTTCCCTCCACCCTTCTCACATGGTGGCAATGGAATGCGGTGGAGCTGAGACAGTTGGGAGTGCAGTGTGCAGGATTGGAGGACATGGCAGTGGGAAATTCCTCACCCGGACAAGTGCCCTTCCAGAAAGAAGCCCAGACAAGTTACATTAGCAGCAGGTTGTCCTCTCCAGGTTCACCCACGTGCAAATCTCCTAAACACACGTGCAAATGCACAAAGAAACCTTTAGGACAACCTCTAGGGTCAGGGATGAGATGGGCAGTAGTTACTTTTCCCTGATAAAATCTGCCTTTATCCCAAACATTAAATAATACATGGATACTTTGAAAAAAAAAAAGAAAGAAAGAAAATGTAAAAGAAAATCACCCATAAGACTACTATACAGATTGCTGGAAAATTTTAGAGGTATTTTTCTTATCTTTTCAGACATATTAGGAATATTTTATGCAGCTAAGACTATTCTGAGTAGATGAAGAATATTTCTCTTTTTTTCTAAAGGTGATTATCTTTATTTTATTTTTGGTATATACTTTAGGTCTCTTCTGCCAACATATTTCTCTTGAAAGATTCTGCACACATCTGCACATTTGAGAGATGCTGCTTCTGGGGAGGACCCCGTTAGTAGAGATTGTTCTGTTGACCACTTTCAGGAGGTCTTGACTGCTTTTTATTTCACTGAAGTACCATTGATATACAATCTTATATTGCTTTCAAGTACACAACACAGTGGTTCAACAGTTACCTGTGTAATTAAATCCTCACCCCCATGAGTACAGTTCCATCTGTCAACATAGGAAGATGTTACAGAATCATTGGCTATATTCTCCATGCTGCATTACCACCCCTGTGACCAACTTATGATTGAGAATTTTTGTCCTCCTTTATCTCCATCACCCTCCCCCCTACCCACCCCAACCCCTTCCCCATGGTTACTACCAGTCACTTCTCAGTGTCTGTTGAGTCTACTGCTGTTTTGTTCATTTTGGTTTGTTTTGTTTTTAGATTCCACAAATAAGTGAAATCATGGTATTTCTCTTTCTCTGCCTGGCTTATTTCACTCAGCATAATACCCTCTAGGTCCATCCATGCTGTTGCAAGTAGCAGTATTTCTTTTTTATGGCTGAATAATATTCCACTGTGTATATGTACCACAACTTCTGTACCCATTCATCTACTGATGGACACTTAGGTTGCTTCCATCTATTAGCTATTGGAAATAGTGCTGCGATAAACTTAGGGGGGCATATGTCTTTTTGAATCAGGGATCTTGTTTTCTCTGGGTAAATTCCTAAGAGTGGAATTCCTGGGTCAAATGGTATTTCTATTTTCAGTTTTTTGAGGAACTTCCATATTGCTTTCCACAATGGCTGAACTAATTTACATTCCCACCAGCAGTGTGGGAGGGTTCCCCTTTCCCCGCATCCTCGCCAGCATTTGTTGTTCCTTGTCTCTTGGATGTTGGCCATCCTAACTGGTATGAGGTGATACCTCATTGTGGTTTTAATTTGCATTTCCCTGTTGATTAGCAATATGGAGCATCTTTTCATGTGCCTGTTGGCCATCTGAATTTCTTCTTTAGATAAGTGTCTATTCAGATCCACCACCCATTTTTTAATCAGGTTATTTGCTTTTTGGGTGTTGAGGCGTGTGAGTTCTTTGGATGAGTTAATATTTTGGATGTTAACCCTTTGTCAATATGTCATTGATGAATACATCTCTCATACGGCCTTTTCTTCACCAGGTGTAGGTGGTCTGTTCTGTAGTCTTCAGGTTGTTTCCAGGGTGAGCTGTGTTTGCTGTATTTGCTTCCTCAGTTTGTATGTGGGAGGAGGTTTCCACCTTGCCTTCCTGCTCTGCCATCCTTTTCCTCCTCCTTGACGAGTATTTCTTGATGTAAAAACAGTGTAATTTCTTTTTCCCATCATTTTTCTAGAAAAATGCACATAGCACAGAAACTGCCATCTTAACCATTTTAAATAGTATGATTTCCTTTTGTGATTCTGTGTTCTTGAAGATTAAAACTCCTTAGTTTTACATCTGGACCTAGGTCCTACCACCTTTCTAGCTGTTGGCTTTGAACAAGTATGTCTGTTTGTGCTACTGATAGTGTCCTTTGCTGTACAGAAGGTTTTTAGTTTGAAGTAGTCCCATTTGTTCATTTTTTCTTTTGTTTCCCTTGCCTAAGAACATGTGTTCAGAAAAAAGTTGCTCATGTTCATATTCAAGACATTTTTGCCTATGTTTTCTTCTAAGAGTTTTATGTCTTACATTCAGGTCTTTGATCCACTCCAAGTTTACTTTTGTGTATGGAGTTAGACAATGATACAGTTTCATTCTCTTACATGTAGCTCTCCAGTTTTGCCAACACCAGTTGTTGAAGAGGCTGTCATTTCCCCATTGTATGTCCATGGCTCCTTTATCATATATTAATTGACCATATATGCTTGGGTTTATATCTGGGCTCTCTAGTCTGTTCCACTGGCCTATGGGTCTGTTCTTGTGCCAGTACCACATTGCCTTGATTACTGTGGCTTTGTAGTAGAGCTTGAAGTTGGGGAGCATAATCCCCCCAGCTTTGTTCTTCCTTCTCAGCATTGCTTTGGCAATTTGGGGCCTTTCATGGTTCCATATGAATTTTAGAACTATTTGCTGTAGTTTGTTGAAGAATGCTGTAGGCATTTTGATGGGGATTGCATTCAATCTGTAGATTGCTTTAGGCAGGTTGGCCATTTTGACAATATTAATTCTTCCTATCCATGAGCATGGGATATTTTTCCATTTGTTAGTGTCCTCTTTAATTTCTCTCATGAGCGTCTTGTAGTTTTCAGGGTACAGGTCTTTCACCTCCTTGGTTAGATTTATTCCTAGGTATTTTATTCTTTTGATGCAATTGTAAATGGAATTGTTTTCCTGATTTCTCTTTCTGCTAATTCATCATTAGTATATAGGAATGCAACAAATTTCTGTGTGTTATGTTCTTGTTTTTTGAGGTAAACCTGTATTGGTATGTACTTTTCTATTGGAACTACCTTTGCTGCATGCCACAGGTTCCAAGCTGCTGAGTTTTCACTTTCATTTGTCTCCATGCATTCCCTGATTTGTTTTAATTTGGTGATTGATGCACCGGTTATTTAGAAGCATGTTATTTATCCTCCATGTTTTTGTAGGCTTTTTTGTTTTCTTTGTGTGATATATTTCTAGTTTCATACCATTGTGGTCTGAGACAGTGCTTGATACAGTTTCAATCTTTTTTAATTTATTGAGGCTCTTTTTGTGGTCTAGTATGTGATCTATTCTGGAAAACATTGCATGTACACTTGAGAAGAATGTGTTTCCTGTTGCTTTTGGGTGGAATGTTCTGTAGGTATCTGTTAAGTCCATCTGATCTAATGTGTTGTTCAGGGCCTGTTTCCTTGCTTATTTTCTGTCTGGTTGATTTGTCTGTTGATGTGAGTTGTGTGTTAAAGTCTCCTAAAATGAATGTGTTGCAGTCTATTTCCCCCTTTAATTTTAGTATTTGTTTTACATATGTAGGTGCTCCTGTGTTGGGTGTATAGATATTTATTTATAATGGTTATATGCTCTTGTTGAACTGACCCCTTTATCATTATGTACTGTGTTTCTTCCTTTGTATTAGATGGATCTGCTATGCTTCCTGATGTAGAGAGTAATGGCTTTATGAAGGAGGCTTCCTCTGGTGCCCAGAAGCTCAGCACTCTATCCTCTCCGGGGCCTGGTTCTCCTTTGCAGTGGAGCCCCAGCTGCTGTTGGGCTATGGGTGGGGCCGACTTTCTGTCTGTCTGCCAGAACTGGTCTATCTCTGTCCACCAGGGATGGAAGTTTGCCTCAGCTGGCCCTTTGGGAGCATAGTAGCAGCACTTCTGCTGGGATGAGTGTGGGCAGAGCTATCCTCTGCCTGCTCTGAAGTGATGGCTGTGCTGCGGGGCTAACGGGGTGGGCGGGGCAGTCACTCAGCATCAGGGTTACCTGGTTGTGTGGTGGCAGGGAACGTGGCAGCAGGGCATGCAGAGGTGAGGCTTCCTCCTCTGGGCCACCCGTGAGGAGGAAGGAGCACCCAGAGCTGGCCCCAGCGCATGCCTCCCAGCCGGCCTGAGACAGGGCCAAGGAAGCTGGGAGAGTCTCCCTCTGCCTGCCAGGCAGCAAAATCAGATGCTGCTGGGCCACTGGCTGGGCAGACAGGTGCGCAGAGAAGCACCTTGGGGCTGAGCTACCAGTGATGGGGATGGAGCATGTGGGCGCTCCCAGCAGCGCCAGACCTGCTGGGCTGAGGGAGGGCTAGGGAACTGTCACCTACCTGCCCTTTGCCCTACAGAAAAAGCTCCATCAAACCCTCATCCCTCTGTCACCTCTCCTGCTGCTGGTTAATCTTTCAAACTGCCACCTCTGTTTTGGGTCTCAGAGGAACCACCTCTAGACAGTGCTTGTCCTCCACAAGCAGCAGCAGTCTCAGCCTTCAGGAGTGCTCCAGCTCTCTGGTGTCCATCCCGTTAGTCACCGAAACCTAGTGCAATGTGGAGTCATGTTCCCAGAGCAGATTCTGGGGCCAAGTACACTTACCCCCTCCAGGCTCCACTCCTCTCCCTCCCATTTGTGGGCTGGGGATAGGCTGGGGGCTGGACTGATTGTGACCCTGCCACTTTACCCTTCTCTGTGCGGCCTTTTCTTCACCAGGTGTAGGTGGTCTGTTCTGTAGTCTTCAGGTCGTTTCAGGGTGAGCTGTGTTTGCTGTATTTGCTTCCTCGGTTTGTATGTGGGAGGAGGTTTCCACCTTGCCTTCCTGCTCTGCCATCCTTTTCCCCCTCCTTGATGAGTATTTCTTGATGTAAAAACAGTGTAATTTCGTTTTCCCATTATTTTTTTAGAAAAATGCACATAGCACAGAAACTGCCATCTTAACCATTTTAAATAGTATGATTTCCTTTTGTGATCCTGTGTTCTTGAAGATTAAAACTCCTCAGTTTTACATCTGGACCTAGGTCCTACCACCTTTCTAGCTGTTGGCTTTGAACAAGTCCCTCAGTCTCTTCGAACCCAAATTTAACCATTTAAAAAACAGTCCCAGTTCTGCTTGCTTCGTGGGTCTGCTGTGAGGGGTGTGGTGGGACACGATGGTCATGAGCTGGGCGGGGGCCCCACGGAGCTGGATCTACTAGGGGAAATTGAGCCTCCAAGCCCTGGGTGTCTCTTTCTTCCTGTTGTTTCCATGTCTTTGTGCCATGAAAATAAGAAAATAGTCACAGCAGTAATGATGATGATAGATCACATTTGTTGACAATGTATTAGTCATTGTCTGTACTAGTCTTTACCTGTTCATGATAGTGGTAAATATTAAATATCAGTCCACCCATGTCGGGTAGGTACAGTGATTATCCCCAATTTTCAGAAAAGCAAACTGAGGTACAGAGAAAGAAATAATTTCCTAAATGTCTGATGTATCAGTGGTAGAGTTTTGAGTCCACACAGCCCAGCTCAGGTGTAAGCTCTCAACACTCCACCTACTGATCACGAAAACCTGATCACTTATGTTGTTCAAACTTCTCCTGCCTGTCACCTCTCTTCTCCTTGACAAGGTGATTGATTCTGTGATGCTCTCTGAGCTGAGAGCTCTGGATGCCCCCCATCTCCCACCACCATCTCTGCGTGCGTCCCCACCCCTGCAAGCCTCTGTACCATCACAGCTCTCCAAGAGGCTGGTGAAGATCTCCCCAGACGAGGAACTGAATCCCGGATTGCAGCGACAGGCGGTGGCATTGACACATACGGAGTTCAGAGGGCACCAGCGAGCACAGGCGGTGGGGGCAGAGGCTGCGGGGATGGAGACCATGGTCAGAAGGCTCAAGGAATGAACGTAGCCGGCTGCCAGCTGGGGGCCCATGAGCAGAGGTGAAGAGGGTAGTAAAGGGGTTCCTGCCACTGGAATCAGAAAACTGGAAATTCTCGGATTTAGGGAGGAAGAAGGAGATTCTCTTACTCCCAGACCATCTCTGAGCCTCGCTTTCAAAATAAGCGTCCTTTGCCTCCTTGCTGGTGTGGAGCCCCAGACCCCAGGCACATCCCCAGCTTACGTCACTGAGTGGGCTGCCTGGGCAGACTCACCTCTAGGGTTCTTAACTGCAGATTTCAATGTCAACAGCAGCACCAAGATTCCTGTGGCAGAAAAAAAAGATTGGTAACAAAAAGAGGAGAGTTACTTCAACCCCTGACTTCACGGCCATCGCCTCCCGGGAGGTGGCTCTGATCCTGGAGGCCCCAGCTTTCTAGAAGCATACCCAAGGCTCCTGTACTTCACAGGGAATCAAGGACTCGGCTTTCTCCTCTTTCTCCCAGGAATCCCTGAGGAGTCAGGCACCAACAGACAGCCTCGTGTGTACACGACAGCTGCTGACAGGGGCAGATCTTACACACTCCAGCCTCTCCCAGTGGATGGGGTAAATCTAAAGGAGAAAGTCCTCAAACTGGTGTGTCTTTGTCCAGACCTGGAATCTTTGTTCTCTAGCAATGGCAGAATTTTGCTTTGAGGTTCTCTCTTCCAGGAGCCCTGCTCCTGTCTCATGGACAGTTTCAGGGCATATGGGAAGAGGATGGGTTTTGGAGTCAGACAGCCCAAACATGAGCCCTAGCTCACAATGGTGTCAGTGGGCCAGAGAGCCCTGGAATCGAGAGAGGGGGTATTAAGGCAGAACTCAGGCACCTGCAGGTAGATTAAGTGGTTAAGAGGACTTTCCTGGGTAAGTGATCTCTCAGGCACAGCATACATGGCTTCTATGGTTCCTTCTAAAGAGCTCCTGGTCCTCCAATAGCAGCTGAATACACAGCCTTTGCGTTTATCTCCTAATCCTGAGAAATGAGTCATTGAACAGGTTTTGTGGTATGAAAACCATGATGGGTGCCAAGGAATAAAGTCCATCCCAAAGGCAATAGCCAGGCTGCCTTTTGGGGTCTGTCATCTCTTCCATGTGAGCCATGACCCTATGAAAATCTTTTCGGATCTGTGTGCCTTTTCAGGATCTTCTTCTCAGGCAAAGGTGAATTCCTCTTCCAGGCTATACTGCCAGGTCACCACTGTGCAAGGAAACTACAGGCGGAGAATGGAGCCACACCTGCCCAGGTCTGCATCTCAAACTCCTACCTGTTGGCAGGGTGCCTTTGGGAACACTACCCATTCTTTGTATTTTTTTCATAGTTGTTAAGTGTTGGTTTATTTTCAGTATAAAACAGTCAATTCAGTTTCCCTTCATTGACATTTTCAAATAATATAATCACACTTGATTTGAATTTGCTCCTTATATGAATGCAGTCTTGACTTAAAAGTGTCTAGGAGCAAATCCAAGTCCTACTCACCATACAGTGGTGCAGTTCCCCCACGAATTCAGAAATGTTAAGGAAAAAGACCAAGAGAACTTTGAGTCACTTAAATCCACATGGTTACAAACAACAAATGCTGGTGAGGATGTGGAGAAAGGGAACCCTCCTACACTGCTGGTGGGAATGTAAATTAGTTCAACCATTGTGGAAAGCAGTATGGAGGTTCCTCAAAAAACTCAAAATAGACTTACCATTTGACCCAGGAATTCCACTCCTAGGAATTTACCCTAAGAATGCAGCAGCCCAGTTTGAAAAAGACAGATGCACCACTATGTTTATCGCAGCACTATTTATAATAGCCAAGAAATGGAAGCAACATAAGTGTCCATCAATAGGTGAATGGATAAAGAATAGGTGGTACATATACACAATGGAATATTATTCAGCCATAAGAAGAAAACAAATCCTACCATTTGCCACAACATGGATGGAGCTAGAGGGTTTTATGCTCAGTGAAATAAGCCAGGCTGAGAAAGACAAGTACCAAATGATTCCACTCATCTGTGGAGTATAAGAACAAAGAAAAACTGAAGGAACAAACAGCAACAGAATCACAGAACCCAAGAATGGACTAACAGTTACCAAAGGGAAAGGGACTGGGGAGGAGGGTGGGTGGGAAGGGAGGGATAAGGGGGAAAATGGGGCATTGTGATTAGCATACATAATGTACGGGGGGCATGGGGAAGGCAGTATAGCACAGAGAAGACAAGCAGTGACTCTATAGCATCTTACTATGCTGATGGACAGTGACTGTAATGGGGTATGTGGTGGGGACTTGATAATGGGGGGAATCTAGTAAATTCATGATACCAAAATTTTTTTTAAAGTGAAAAAAAAAGTCCACATGGTCACCTTTCTCCTCACTCATTCTTTGAACCACAATTGCTCCAATGCAAAATGGGTACAGTGGTTTGTCATAATAGGATGCACTTTGTTGACTGTATATTAGCGAAGACTAATAAAGGGTAAGCATGGTGCCTGGCGCAGAATAAACAGAGAATATATGTCAGCTAAAAGGAAAGAAAAAGTAAAAGAAAATCTTCCCTGTTCTTCTATTAACTTCCTGTTACCTAAGATATACCTGTGTCTGGGTCAGACTCTAGCATCAGGCAGAATTATGTGCTCAAGGTGCTTCACGGTCAGAGTCTTAGACTTCTATTCGTCCTTCCTTACCCCAAAATGCTCCTTTTCTTTTACTGCTCTGTCCATGACAAAGAGACCCAGGCTTCAAATTGAGCCTATCAATTTGGCTAGACTGAGTCCAAAACCCAGTGTGGAGTGACCCCTTAGGAAAGTTATTTATTCCATGCCTAAGATGCCCCTTCAACTATGCGTATTCTATTTTCTACCATGTGGCACCCAAAAATAAAATGAATCCTAATGTCCCACATGTATGCATAAAGTCATTTAGTCTTCTGAGTATATTATCCATGCACACCTAAAAATGTGAATATCTTGAAGAAACTAACTTTGCTCTCTATTTCCTTTAAATAGGTGAAGGAATAAAGAGGCATAAAATCTCAATCATGATATAAATTAGTCATGGAGTGAAAGTACAGCATAGAGAATATAGTCAATAATACTATAATATCTTTCTATGTTGACAGATAGTAACTATACTAGTCAGGGTGAGCATTTAATAATGTGGAAAACTGTTGAATCACTATGTTGATAGTTGAAACTATGATAATATTGCATATCAACTATACTTCAACAAAAAGTAAATAAACAAAAATAAATGCCCATAGTATTTTGTACATTTGAGACAGGGACCTTGGGTTTAGACAGAGGAGGGTGAGGGCCTTCCGAAAAAGCGTAACAAGGTAATCACAGTGGGAACAATGTAACAATCTGCACAGAAACCCCTACCAAAACTCTGTTAAACATCAAGCAAAGTCAGAGTCACATGATTTCTCTAGGGTAAAAATATCAAACTAGGAAAATAGGCATTCTTCAGTAAAATTAGTCAAAACTCAAAAGCTAGGAGTAACTTGGCCTGGAATGTTTGAATATCCACCAGGTAAGAAATGACCTCAGCATGGCCCATGTGTTCATTGTATCAACTGAATCATACCACTGTGGGATTAGCTTTGATCTGCTGGGGAGCCCAGCTTGTTTTTTTGACTTTACCCAGGTACTGTTTTTCCTCCTCAAGCCGTAATCAAGTGATTTGCACCCTGAGCAATTGATTTAGCAAGCCCAGTCATAAACAGGAAGGATTCCATTTTAAAGATAAGATTGCATTTTTAAAACCCAATTAGTTAAAAAGTAACTTTCTTAACACAGTCTTTAATAAACAGACAATAACCCAGCCCACCTTGGGAGCTAAGCAGGCAGTCTTGAGTGATATGCTCCCAGACCAGGAAGCTGCTATCCTGGGAGGGAATCAGAGCAGTAAATTTCTTGTGTTAAGATAACTTTGTAAATAACCTAGAGGACTGATAAGAAACTTAATGTCTCTTCAAAAGTAAATATTTTGGGACCACTTAGCAGGTGTGCAATCCCTAGCTCTTTGTCTTTGAACTGCCTATAAATCCCCAGGCAATGCACCACCTGGGCTCTCTTGTCCCCTCCTGGCCTGAGCCAGGAGCTCTGTCCTCTCGCTTTACCCCTAAATAAAAGCCTCTGCCTCGCTCTCCTACCTTGAGTGTTTAAGTTCATTCTTCCACTCCCTGAACTAGAACTCAGGCATCACATTGAAGCCTCCAAAATGTGCCATGTTTTTCTTTAAAAATCGTGTTCCAGAAATAAATGTTGCTGTTTTCATAGCAACCAGGAAATAGATTACAACCAATCAAGACAACATATAAGATATACCTAACCTACTAGGTAACAGGTTTTATTCTAAGCACTGAAGAAGGAAAAAAAAACACTAATTAAAATTAAGATGAAAAAAAAATTAAGATGATCTCACTTATACCAGTTTTCACTAATTCATTATCATCCTTCAAATCATTCCATGACCCACACAAAGCCCACAGACTAAAGGCTGATGTGCTTCTTAACGCATTCGAGTTTTCAGAGTTTGGCTATGTAGTCTTCTCAAAAAAATAGCTTCCATGGTACGATGGTTAATTTTATGTATTGATTTGGCTAGGCTACAGTACCCACAGATACTTGGTCAAACACTTATTTAGATGTTGCGGTGAAGGTTTTTTTCAGATGATACTAACATTTAAGTCAGTAGACTTTGAGTAAAACAGATTACCCCCCATAACCTGGGTGAGCCTCTTCCAATCAGCTGAAACCTTAAGAGAAAAAAGACTGACCCCCTTTGCAGGAAGAGGCGATTGTGATTTCAGAGTGCCTTTGGACTTGAGATGCAACATCGAGTCTTCCCTGGGTTTCCAGACTGCCAGCCTGCCTTACAGATTTTGGACTTTGCAACTACTGTATCTCACGAACCAGTTCTTTAAAATAAATCTTTCTCTCTCTTTTGATAGATGATAGATTCGATAGATGATAGGTAGGTATAGATAGATGATAGATGATAGATTGATAGACATATAGACTGATAGATATAAATGACATAGATAGATATAAGTGGGTAGTAGGTAGGTAGATAGATATAGATGATAGATCATAGTAAATAGATAGATGACAGGTAGATCAGTCTATGTAATCTATATATACACAACCTATTATTTCTGTTTCTCTAGAGAACCTGGACTAATATAGGTGGTAAAATGAGAAATTTCTGTTAAGTCCCCAAGTTTACCCCAGGAATAAGTTTCACCAGCTTCCTCCTTTGAGAACTTAATGTAGTTTAGTTACATATAACTCCAGATGCCCCACCTTCTTAAAATTTCTTCCTTCTGCTGCCTTACAGAGAGAATGGGAAAACCAGAAATAAAGCAAAGAACAGAGAAAATTCTCAAACAGAATAACGAGTTCCCAGATGTTTTAGTCATCGATACAATTCTACATACCCGGCTGCAAACTTAGGTATCTGTTTCCCATGGTGGAGACACCAGCAAGCCCGGCCACAGGGGACATCTGCTCTTGGTCTGTGTGTGTTAAAATGACTTCCTTTTTCAAGGATGACCTGTGCCTTAGATGAACTGACGTAGAAAACCACTGGTCTAGATGTTTTCCTTCCCGTCCTGCAACACAATTAATTTCTCTGAAACTCACAGTTTTGTTGTTAGTTTGCATAGCATTATTGGTATTTGTACTGAAGCTTCCTTGCTTTTCAGCATAGTTTTTCTATCTTTTTGATGTAGGATGACCTCCCAAACATGAGGAATCATAGGCCTTTTTGCCCCTATGAGGACCTTAATTCAGAGTGAACAGACATCTGTTATCTATTCACAGACTTCTTTATTTTTTAATTTTTATTTTGATATAAACACAGATTCACAGGAAGTTGCAAAAACAATACCAAAAGGCCCTGTGTACCCTTCACCCATTTTCCTGCATTGGTTACATGTTATGTAATGACAGTCAAATAGCTAAACCAAGAAATGACATTGGTACAATGGTGTGTGTAATTCTGCATCATTTTATCGCCTGTGTGGTTTCCTGTACCTGTCACTGCAATGAAGATACACAAATGGTCCATCGCCACAAAGATTCCTTCATGCTATTCCAACACCCCTAAACCCTGGCGGGTCTAAAACTCTGTTGTTTTTATTGCTCAACAATACTCCAAATAGTCTTTGTTTCATATTTATGAAGAAAGGAAAATATTCCTGATAGGTTTTTAAAGAGAAAATTCCCCCCATTCCCCCCAAATTTTCCAGTAGTCTCTGTGATTTTCTTTCTTTGCACCGTTCACATTGTTTTCTACAAGGCCATGTGTATCAGTCTGCTAGGACTCCCATAACAAAATAGTATGGACTGAATCACTGAAACTACTGAAATGTATTTTCTCACAGTTCTAGAGGTTGGATGTCCAAGATCAAGATGCCGGTAGGGTCGGTTTCTGGTGAAAGCCCTCTCTTGGCTTGTAGATGGCCACCTTCTTGTGGTGTCCTTACATAATCTTTCTTCTGTGTGGAGAGAGCTCACTGGTGTCTTCCAGTTCTATAGCCTGAGCTCTCCACACTACATCTCTTGGCCATGATACCACCCTGCTCTGTCCCTTCCCTCTTCCTTTGGCCTGTGTCCTTGACAAAGTGTTCCTGTGCTGCCCCCAGGGCTGAAGACTCCAGATGCCCCGCAATCTCAGATACATCCCTCCACTCCCACCTCAACCCTCTGTACCTTTACAACCCATCATAGTATTTCTGAAGGTTTCCCCAGATTGCAAATATGAATCTGAGTTAACAGGAACAATCAGAGGCATACAAATATGTGGAATAAGAAAGGTACCTCCAACTGCAAGTCACTATGGGGATGGAGACCACGGTCAGAAACCCCAAGGAGGAGAGGATGTCAGCTGCCAACTGGGGACCAGAGAATGCACAAGGGTAGGAATGACTATTGATGGAAGAGGAAATGCTGGGGATGGGTGGGGAGGGAGGGAGAAGGGGGAAAAGGGGGCATTACGCTTAGCACACATAATGGGGGGGGGCACAGGGAAGGTAGTACAACACAGAGAAGACAAGTAGTGACTCTATAGCATCTTACTACACTGATGGACAGTGACTGCAATGGGGTATGTGGTGGGAACTTGATAATGGGGGGAGTCTAGTAACCATACTGTTGCTCATGTAACTGTACATTAATGATACCAAAATAAAAAATAAAAAAAGGGGAAATGCTTGGGAAACCCATGAATTTTGGGAACAAGAAAACAAATCCTGTTATCCCCAGAGGAAGACACTTTCTAAAACTTAAATGCAAAATAAGCCTTGTCCAACTTCCCCTTGTGGTGTGGGAACCTGGACCCTGGCAGGCACTCCCCACCCTCTATCACTGAGGGGCCTGGCTGGACAGATGCACCTCGGGTGTCAGGCTGCAGCTCCAGTGTCACCAGTGGCCGCACAGAGTGCCCTCTCCTCACCACACTATACTCCACTAGCACGCCTGAGGGTTTATCTGTGGATAAAATGAAGGTTCCTGTGACCAGGATTCTCGCCTGGCCCTGGTTGGCTAGCTCAGTACACACATGTGGGCAATGCATGGTATTGACTTTATATAAAGAGCCCTGCCCAGTGCTCTGGGCAACACAGTGGCACAGCTGCAAGGCTGCAAAGAGCAGAGCAGAGGTGGAGTGGTGGCAGCGCCAAGGATAGAGCCAGAGAACAGCTGTGTGGGCCGACTAGGCAGAGAGGCCCAGAAGCAGAGACCAGTTTGCTGCATGCAGACTTGCTCTGAGTGGATGGGATTCTAGTGATTAACCTGCCACCATGGAAATAAAGTTGGGCATAACCCTTTTACCCCAAAAACGTTTTACTGTCATTTCTTTGGTCCCATTGAATCTATAGTGAACTTGCCCAGGGCTGAGACCCATTGGCAAGACATTATCTCACACTGTTTCTGCCTCTTGGGGGCCCCAACCCCAGCTAAGAAACCATCCTTTCTAAGCCAAGCCTAAATGTCAGCTCTTTGATTAACAGAAAAAGCTTTGGCAAATCTGAAAGCCCACTTGAGTCAGCCCTCCTGAGATTCAGCTGCCTGTGCAAGGGCCTTGTGGTTATCCGCTTGGGGTGAGTTTCCAGCAGGATACCGTGATGAGAAAGGAGCGAAGAGTGACAGTGCAGCTAACTCAGCCTGCAGTCACTCCTGAATTTAGGTCACTTGTGCCATGGGTTGAACAGCGTTAGTCTGCTACAGCTTCCATAACAAAGTACCACAGGCCGAGTAGCTTAAACAATGGAAATCTGTTTTCTCACCATTCTGGAGGCTGTGAGGGCAAGGTCAGGGTGACAGTGAGATTGGCGTCTAAGGAGACTTCTCTTCTTGGCTTGCAAATGGACTTTCTTGCCAGGTCCTTCTACAGACTTTCCTCCAGCACGCATACCCTCCTGTTGTCTCCTCCTCTCCGTATATGAACACCAGTCCTACTGGATTAGGACCCCACCTTGTGACTTCATTTAACCTTAATTACCTCCTTAATGGCTCTATCGCCAAATATGGTTGTATTGGGGGCTGGGGGCTCCACATATGAATTTTAGGGGGACACAAATCAGTCCATAACACAGTTATCCTCAGACACTTCATGTCTACCGAGAACCTCAGAATGTGACCTTATTTGAAAATAGTGTCCATTTCTTTTGTTTTTATAGATTCCACATACAAGTGAAATCATAAGGTATCTCTTTTTCTACCTGGCTTGTTTCACCTAACATATTACGCTCTAGGTCCTCACCTGTTATTGCAAATGGCAGGATTTCTTTTTTATGTTTTAATGGCTGAATAATGTAGATCACTGTCAAATTGCTGTGCTATATACTTGAAACCAATATGATATTTCATATCAACTACATTTCAATTTTTAAAAGTTTTAAGAAAGCAGTGTCTTTGCATGTGTCATTATTTAGGGATCTCAAGATGAGATCACCCTAGATGAACTGGGTAGGCCCTAAATCCAATGACTGGCATCCTTATAAGAAGAGGCGAGGGCCCAGAGAGCCCCATAGAGGGGAAGAAGTTCATGTGAAAACAGAGGCAGAGACCGGAGTGGCAGACACAGCCAAGGGCATCTGGGGCCTCCAGAAGCTAGAACGGGCAGGGAAGGATTCTCCTCTAGAGGTTTCAAGGGAAGTCAGTCTACCACCTCCTTGATTTCAGACTTCTGGTCCCCAAATTGTGAGAGAATACATGTCCGTTGTTTTAAGCCACCAGGTTTGTGATCATTTCTTGCATCAGCCACAGAAAACTAATACAATCTATGATTTGGATCTCAATCTAGGAACCAGCTTGCTTGAATTTGAATTATTTCCCCACATTTACTATCTGTGTGTCTTTAGGCAAGTTACTGAGCTTTTCTGTGCCACAATTTCCTCATCTGTAAAACTGGGATAATAACAGCACTTCCCAATAGGGCTGTTGTGTGGATTAAATGAACACTACTCATAAACTACTCAAGTATTATGGTTTGAAATCAGCTTCTTTCCAACTACAAATGAAATCAGTTATAACTAAATTCATAGCCAAAAATTCGTTGCAAATTTTTCGAGATTGAAAGTCTATGTTCCTTAAGCAATTTCTTTTCTGTTTCCTCATGATGTCTTTCCTAAAATGTGACATCCAGAGTAGGAAATAAATGATTTCTGGCATCACACATAATATGTGATTTTACACATTGGTTTACATCTTGTAGGTATTATATGTAAACACCTAACCTTTTAAACTCTGTAAAGGCCCTAGCTTTGCTTTCTACTTCTTTTACAATCTCCGTAACATTTACACCAATGTTTTATATGCAGACATTGTCCAGTAAACATGGCCCTAGTGAGATATTGCATTTTCCCATAACAGACTAATAAGACCTGAAGCTACATAAGTAGTCAATGTTTCCTCAAAATCAGAAAATAAATTAGAAAACACACACACATTGAGCACGTACTGTGTGTCAACTACTCTACCAGGCACCAGAGAAAAAAAGAAACTAAAGTTGACATCTCAAGGAAATCCTCCTCAATTTCACACTATTGTCCTTCAAATCATCCAATGGACCACAAAGAGCCAACAGATTAACTATATCAGATTTTTTGTCAAGTCAACAGATTAACCATATCAGATTTTTTGTAAAGTATTTGTAGAAGGAGAAGTCATAGATTAATGGAATTTTACACTACAGGAATAATCACATGGGTATAAAAATGAAAAGCCCCTGTCTAAGCTCCCAGTCTTTCCCTTGACTAGAGTGTCAGCCTCTTCTCTCTGAGAAGCTAAAAAAATAAAAGTTCTATTTTTACTTTCCCCTTTATTCTTTCATTTCTCAGGAGAGTGCAAAAGGGAGTCAGGGAAAAAGCAAAAATAATAGAAAAGATAGTTCCCACATTACAAGGGTGAGGAGGTGGTAGTAATAAAATACATTCAATGAAATGTGTGAACCGATCATAAATTCCCAGCTGAATGAATTTTTATATGTGTGCGTAAGTACACATAACCAAGAAATACAGATAGAACATTTCTAGTCTTCCAGAAAGTCCCCTCTACATCTTCCCAGTTGAAACTCCCCCAAAATAGCCACTATTCTGACTTCTCTCACCATTGATTAGCTTTTCCTGCTCTTAAATATACCCCAAATAGTTTGAAATGGGCCATACATGTGGTTATAATTTTACCTACCTGGGAGAAATGGTAAATAGCTGCTTCTCATTGCTGTAGAGGCAATCAAGCTCAGCTGTGGAGAACTTTCTTTGAGTAAAAAATATGTCCTATTCAAATAAACCACATGAGAATTCATACGTGTAGAAAAGTGAAAGGGTTTTCTAGATAAACAGACATGGGAAACATCTAAAGTGTTTTATTATGAGATCCACATTTCTGTTTTTTGATCTTGGCATTACCAGTGACTGTACAGCCAGCCTACTTGATGGTGGTTTAGGTTTCCTATTGATAAGGAAACCTAAGCAAAGGATGTGGTTGTGCCCCCAAAAGGAAGTTTCTGACAGCTCACTAACAGATTCTTACAACTCTGTAAAATGAGCATCAATCTACTGACCACTCAATGAGGAAACTTGTCTGAGATCACAAAACTAGTAATTGGCAGGGCCAAAAATCAGGTTCTGGGCTCCTTACTGGAAAAGCCAGTGCTCTTTCTACTCAATTGTTCTTGTTTAATTAGTATAACCAGAGTGGATGCCAAGAAAAAAAATTCGGAAAGAGAGCCTAGCTCAGTGCCCGGCAACACACAGAAGATGGTCATAAAATGTGAGCTTATGGCAGTATTTAAAAGATGAAATCTGAGGGATGGGATAGGCAACAGCCACTGTGCACTGAGGAATGAGAGGAGGGGGCATCTCAGAGATGGATGTTCTTCCAAATAAGTAATTGAAATCACATGACTACAATTCTTCTCAGCAGGGCTAGGGAATTTGAACTTTATCCTGAGAGCAATAAGGATCCACCAAAGACTCTTCATCAGGGGACGGATGTTTGGCAGTTCTGGATCTGTGGGAAGTGTGTGTCTGGGAGGAGGTTAAGTTGGAGGTCGGCACAACCCAGAATCCTCCATGAATTCTGGGAACAAGACTCTAGGGACAAGGCACCCGCCTCAATTCGGAAACTCCCCAAACAAGGCCATTCCTCCACAGAAATCAAACATTCAGATGCCAAAGAAAGAAGGGCTTCTCTCTCTGCCTAGCTGCCCAAACTGGGTCACTCATGAGAGCATCACCCACAGCCCACATTCACTGATAGGGCTGTCATGGGACCGTGTAGAAGCACAGCCTCCATTTGCCAACTTCTGAGGAGTGATGAAATTGCTGGATTCCTGTCTTGCCAGTGGGGTTTCAGCACCAGACAAGTTCTAGATGGATCCGACGAGACCGAAAAATGACCATGGAACCCAATGGGGTGAAAGGGTTTATAGCCAACTTTATTCCCACGGTGGCAGGTCAATCAGTAGAATCCCATCCACTCCGAGCGAGTCTGCATGCAGCAAGCCGGTCTCCGCCTCTGGGCCTCTCTGCGCTGCAGCCGTCTCGGTCTCTGTGCTTGGCCTAGTCTCTGCTCTCCTGCAGCCCTGCAGCCATACAGCCCAGAGCACTGGGCGGAGCTCTTTATATAGAGTCAATAACAATGTATTGCCCACACGTGGATAGTGAGCAAGCCGACCAGGACCAAGCGAGAATCCTGGCCACAGGAACCTTCACTTTCTCCACAACTCCCCAAACCAGAAGCCAGCTATCTCTGGAGCCCCAAGGCCAGACATCCTGGAATCTGGACCCAGAACCGGAAGTCCACAGGTCCAGGTTCCTAACACCTGGAGACAGCTGGAATATTGCCAGGGACTGGGATTCTCCTACACTGGAATCTTTCAACCCCAGGGATTCAGGGGTCCAGAGAGCAGAGCTTCAGTAGCCATGGATTGGGATTCCTAGAGTCTGGACATCCCTGATGGCCAGCCTGTAGGCCCAGCATCTGGTGTTTTGGAAAGTCAGGGCAATAGGAGGCAGGAGGGACCGAAAAATGTAAATTAAAAGTGGTCAGGTGCCCAGAGGACTGCAAGAGACCAGGAGGCAAAGCTTGGGACACACTGGTCCAGCTACCCACCATTTTTCCAGCGAAGGACACCTTCTGGTGATACCCCATTGTGGGAAGTGCAGGACTTGAGATACAGGGCTGTTGTCTTTTCCTGGCACCAGAGACCTAGTATAAAAACCCCTGTGATGCACACGTTTGCTGCCTGAGGCCCTCTTGCCCCACTCCTCTATGCCATCCACTTCAGGGCACTGGCATCAAGATCTCTGGCTTCAGCTAATGAAGAAGGTATTTAGGTGGCTTCATCAAACCTAGTAACAGATCAACCAATGGCTTTTTCTGATCAGCAGTTTTGTGTTTTCATTACAAAAAATAAATGGAATAAATATAATAGCAAAAAGGGGACCTCAAACATTACCTAAAATTCTAACATTGGTGACCATCTGGTGCCTGTCTGTGGATAAAGTGAAGGTTCCTATGGCCAGAATTCTCACCTGGCCATGGTCAGCTAGCTCACTACACACGTGTGGGGAATATGTTATTGTTGCCTCTATAAAAAGAGCTCCGCCCAGTGCTCTGGGCATTACGGTGGCACGGCTGCTGCATGGCTGCAGGGTTGCAAGGCTGCAGGAGAGCAGAGACTGGAGTGGTGGCACTGCCAAAGACAGAGACTGAGATGGCTTGCAGGGGGTAGAGGGCCCCAGAAGCAGAGATTGGCTTGCTGCATGCAGACTTGCTCTGATTGGATGGGAGTCTAGTGATTGACCTGCCACTGTGGGAATAAAGTTGGATATAAATGCTTTCACCCCACAAATGTTTTGTTGTCATTTTTCAGTCTCCCTGAATCCACAGTGAAATTGTTCGGTGCTGAAACCCACTGGGAAGACAACTGGTGTAGTCAGCAGGATTCATTGTTGACAGAGGAACAAAACAGGCTGCCCTCCTGGGAGGAGTGTTTCCGCGGGCTGCACCTATGACAGGGAGACCCTCGAGTGTCCCCCAGTGGACATGTGGTCTGATGTGGCTGGCCTCCTAGAGCACCAGGCCCCACCCCAAGACTGGGAAGGGCTGGAGGCAACATCCGAGGCAGTCAAGTTGGCCCTCAGCAAAATAGGGAGTTCCTTAGAGAAACAGGGCCTGTGAGGTGGCGGGAATGGTGGGGAGTTTTGTTCTCACAGCACCGAGAAAGGCCATCAGGGAGGAAGATGTCCTCCTGCAGGAAGCACGAGAAGAGGCAGCATGAGAACACGGGTTGTGAGGTGCCACTGAGGAGGTAAAAAATGTGTTTGTGATTGAAATGGCGTCACTACACGGTGCTGTGGAAATGGTAAAGGATGTTGTGGGCCATGGGGAAGCAGCCCGAGAGTGCAGGCTGCCAGGTGCCGTGGGCTGCCAGGTGCCGTGGGGCAGGTGAAGGATGTAGGGGAGCCATCAGCCCCAGAAATGAAGGAGAGGAGGTTTGATGAACAGGCGGGGGTGGAGGCCCTGCCAGTGCTGGAGGCATCAGCCTCTCCTCAGTTGAAACCCCACCCGGTTGAAAATTGGTGGAAAGCCCAAAAGAAAATGAAGACTCGGCAATGGCAGGTTCCTCCAGGAGGGGTGCAGCCCCTCCCCAGGCAGTGGAGCGCTCTGTGCTCTGCTCCTATCCTCAGGCTCAAGCAATGAAAGCACAGAAGGAAATACGGTCTGCTCCTCGAAGGGCCCCGCGAAGGTCACGAGGACCCAGATGTGGGTTGATTTGAGAAAGGCAGGAGCAGACAGAGACTGGATGGAAAGTCAGAGTCTTACTGAAGCCATGGCAACATCTGAGACTGAAGCAGCAGTTCCAGCCACTGAGGACGAGGAAGCAGAGACAAAAGACAAAGCAACAAGATCGGCCTGTGTGTCTGCAAGACTTTCTGCTGGAGAGGCTGGAGAAGGTGGGTATTGTAAGGCCCACCCATGGTCCTTGTGGTTGACTCATCTGAGTAGGACCGGTTTGAATACAGCCAGGATGACCACTTGGTGGCAATGGGTCTCCTTAGGCTTGAGGGTTATTATAATTTGTTATTTTTGTTATTTGTACACTGTCATAGCCTCTGTTGTTATTATGGAATTTGGTTACAATGTTCCAGCTTCCTCACACAGGAAACACTGCAGAAGATTGAGGGCACCTAAACTGAGAGACGAGAATCCTGAAGGGGTGGAATGTGGATAAAGTGAAGGTTCTTATGGCAGGATTCTCACCTGGCCCTGGCTGGCTAGCACACTACACACGTGGGCAATACATTGCTATTGACTCTATAGAAAGAGCTCCACCCAGTGCTCCGGGCAACACGGTAGCACGGCTGCTGGAGAGCAGAGCAGAGGCTAGAGTGGTGGCAGCACGAAGGATAGAGACTGAGGCGGCTGCAGGGGTAGAGGGGCCCAGATACAGAGACCGGCCTGCTGCGTGCTGACTCGCTCTGAGTGGATAGAATTCTAGTGACTGACCTGCCGCCATGGAAATAAAGTTGGGTATAAATCCTTTCACCCCAAGAACATTCCATTGTCATGTTTTTGTCTCATTGAATCCATAGTGAACTTGTCAGGCGCTGAAACCCATTGCTGGCCTTCCAGTATGCTCACCTAAGGTGTCCCTAGAAGTTTTGACTGGTGGACTGGTCTTCTAAGATAACCTTTGATCCTCACATTCACTCCTTTTTATCCTGCTGCAGAGTGTAAGAGTACAGCCTCAGGCTGACGCAGGGGCCTAGGAACTATTATTAAAGTCCCCACGAATGCCAGGCATTGTACTCTCTTCACTCTGAGACTGCTGGGTGGTGGTGATTTTTGGACTTAGTGGTTTTCACTCTATGTGGATGAGAAGAGGCAGCCCGCAGGAACCTGCAGCCTCATGTTTGTCCTGACGTGAACGTGTACAGACTTAACAAACATTGAATGCCTATTATGCACAGGACAGTGCTGAGCCTAACAGAAGTCACTCTGAACAAGCTCCGTGTGGTCTCTGATCTCAGAGAACTTACAGGAAAGAGGAAGAGAACACCCTAGTAAACAATTCTCAAAAGCCCTGTAATGTAGGAAGTAAAAATTTCTGACTTCCACTTGGATGTAGAAAACTGGTAGGCATTGCTGCCAACCTTAGCAAGAAGAAAAGGCTGCATAATTGACAAAAACGTAACTTTCTCGAATCCCTCAGAGAGCTGATGCCACGGGCAACTAACAAGACAGAAAGCTAGGGAAAAAAAGATGGACAGGAGCACTTGCTCGCCTGTAACTTTGGAGGAAGACAGTGCCGTCAGACACACCGGGGGCTGGTAGAGGATAGAGAGAGAGGTGAGGGTAGAGAATCTGGAAGGCTCAGACACAAGGGGCATCCTCATGCACCTGTGGGCTCTTCTCAGACCCCCACCAGCCACTCATGAGGAAGACTGGGGACAGAACCAGAGAAGGAAGCAAGCCTCCCTCCTCTGCCAAATCTGCAAGTGCACCAAATACACATTCTATCTTCCAAGTTACAACAAAGGACATTTTTGCCAATGGTTCCCCTAGGACACAATCATATAGCCTATTTCTGATCTCTAGTAACAATTTCCTCACCATGTGTACAGCCACTTTCTCCACCCCCTTTCAGATGCTTTATTACTGCCAAGTTCCAAAGTCAATGACACATCTTAAGTTTTTGTTACGGCAGCACCCCATCTCTTATGTGCTCACAATTCTATGAGCCAGCAATTTCAGCTGAACTCAGCTGGGAAGTTCTTCTGATTCAGTCACTCATGCAGCTTCAGTCACTTAGTGGCTTGCTTGGGATGAGATGATCTAAGATGGACTCACCCACATGCCCAGCACTTGGTCCTGACGATCCCTCTGTTCATGAGCTCTCTCATTTTAGGCTGGTCCAGGCTTCTTCGCACTTGGCTCTCGAGAATCTAACCACAGCTACAGGAGGGCCTGTAGTTTTTCAATCCTCTGCTACTGTCATGTTTGACAATGATCCACTTGGCAACAAAAGTCATGTGATCATGCTTATCTTCAAGGGGAAGAGAAATTAACTCACCTCTTGATAGGAATAGCAAAGTCACATTGAAAAGAGCTACACATAGAAAAATGAGAGAAATTATTGTGGCAACAACCTACCACATTATTCACCAAAAAAAGCAAATTAAGACACGAGAAACCTCTTACCAACTAATTTAGCAAATGTTAAATAGACTGACAAAAGAGCTACACATAGAAAAATGAGAGAAATTATTGTGGCAACAACCTACCACATTATTCACCAAAAAAGGCAAATTAAGACACGAGAAACCTCTTACCAACTAATTTAGCAAATGTTAAATAGACTGACATTGGCATGTATTGTCAGGATGTGAAGTAAATGAAACTTACACTCATTGATGATGGAAATATAAACTGTCTCAACCATTGTAGAAAACTGGCAATATCTGTGAAAGCTAAAAATATGCCTACCCAGTGACCCAGCAATTCGAAGGAGGATTTGAGGTTTATACAAAAGAAATTCACAGTAACTTGCTCAAAAACATTCACCATGGCTTTATTTATAATAGCAAAACCTGGGAAGCACCCAAATTTCCCTGATCAGAATGGAATTTTTAAATTGTGGTGTATCCAAAAAATGGACTATTACACAGCAATTTTTTGAAAGAAGATACTGCGACAAAGATAAATCTCATGATACCTTACCGAGAAAAACAGATACAAGAGAACATACTGTGTGGTTCCATTTCTGTGATGAAGACAAATAAATTTATGGTGATAGAAGTCAGAATACTGGTTACCTCTGGGGGTGGGACTTCCTGACTGAGGTAGGGCCCAAGGAAACCTTCTGGGGAGATAAAATATTTTATACCTTGACATGGGTGGTATAGACATACCTAAAATTCACCAAGGTGTGCACTAAGACTGACAAACTTTCACGTAAGTTATACTTCCCATAAAAGAATTGAAAACACAAAAACAGGATCCTGTGGCAACAAATAAAATGGGGAACAGACAGAACAAGTGAACAAAAACAGAAACAGACTCAAACCCAGAGCGGACTGGCAGTTGCCATAGGGCAAGGGGGGGGGCATGGGTGAAATAGGTGAAGAGGATAAAGAGGAGCGAACTTCCAAATACAAAATAAGCAAGTCATGGGGATGAAAAGTACAGCATAGGGTATGAAGGCAGTAATATCGTAATATCTTTGTATGGTGACAGATGGTAACTACACTTATGGTGAGCATTTACCAATGTATATGATCGTCAAATCACTAGACTGTACATCTAAAACCAATATAAGGTTGTATATCAACTATATTTCTTTTTTTTTTTTAATTTTTAATGGAGAATAGGTCCTGGGTTGAAACACAGTGGAGGGAGCATGTATCTTAGAACCAGATTCTGTCACTTACCATCTGCATGAACTTGGTTAAGTCACCTCAACAGTCTCCTTATCTGTTAATTGGGAATAATAATAGCATCTACCTCAAAGGGTCACAGTGGGAACTAAATAACTTAAAAGATGCAACCTTTACAGTAGTAGCTACTATCTAATAGAGAAGGCTTTAAATAATTATTTGCTGTTATGATGATGAATGGCTGAATAGTCATCACTAGGAAAAAAGATGGCCAAAGAATAAAAAGAACAATTTTCTAGAAACATTTAAAATGTCAAATCTTTTCACTTAATTCCATTGTTTCAAAATATAAAAATTAAAAAATTGTTACAAGATTTATTCAGCAATCCACAATCATGTGGGAGAGTTTAATGTAGCTAGCTCCCTCAGTATGTCGCAGATCAAAGCATGCTGTGGGCTGAATATGTGTCCCCCGGAATTCACATGCTGAAGCCTTACCCCCAAAGTGATGGTATCAGGAAGTGGGGCCTTTGGGAAGTGATGAGGTCGTGGGAGTGGGGCCCTGATGAAAGGGATTGGTGCCCTCATAAAAGAAACCCCGAGAGCTCTCCTGCTCCCTTTCTGACACGTGAGGACACAGTAAGAGAGGCATCTATGAACCATGAAGGGGTCTCACCTGACATCAAATCTGCCAGCACCTAGATCTGGACTTCCAGCCTCCAGAACTGTGAGAACTAAATTTCTGTGGTTTATAAGCCACCCAGTCTTTGGTATTTCTGTTATAGCAGCCTGAACTAAGACAGAGATCAATACTTACAGATGTGTATAAGATTTTCAAACATAAATACAACTTGATCTAGTGGACATACATAAAATACAATGCATTGATTTCAACCACCCATGAAGCACTTATAAAAACTGACCATATATTAAGTAGATCATCCCTGCCTTCTCCTTCTCCCAACAAAAAAGGCCATGTGCTAGGAAGAAGTACATCTTTTTTATGTAACAGGATGTGCAGAAATACACTCCAGGGCTGGTACAACGACACAAAGATACCAACTGGGGAAGCAGGATGGTTGTAATTTCTGGCCACACTCTCTTTAGCCTATAGTTTTTACCCTCTTGGTCACAGGATGGCTGCTCAACCACCGACATCTTTGACAAAAGGCAATCTGAATGCAGGGAGCTGGATGAATGTTCTTTTGTATCATCTTTTTCAGGATTCACACCACCCAATGAATTCTACTTATAATGACCAGGATTGGGGAACATGGCCTCCCTGGCTGCAAGGACTGGGAGATGGAGGTTTTTAATAGTACACATTACCAATCTGAACAGAAAACCTAGGCTCTTTTGTAAGGAAGAAAGGGTATTTTGATAGTCAACTAGCAGGATATGACATACTGGACCTAAAAACAAATCTCAACAAATACCTAAGATTTATTAACATAAAGACCACAAACTCTGCTCACAAGGTAATTAAATTAGAAACCAACAACAGGCAATGGGAAAAAAAAACTTAGACTTGCAGGAACCTTCCAGAATGATAGAAATGAGGTTTTGCTTACATAGGCATAAGTACATATCAGTCAAACTCACCCAACTGTACACCTAAGATTTATGCATTTCACTATAAGTAATTATACCTCCATAAAAATATATCCACATAGTTTTTTTTAAAAATCTAGTTACAAATAACCCATGGGTCAAAGAATAAGTATAATGAAAACTCATACAACCAAAATGAAACATTATACATTAAAACATGATGTAGCTAAAGGAGTACTACAAGAGATGATTATAGGCCCGCATGTTTTATTTTTACAACTTGGAAGTTAATCAGCAAGGGGCCCACTGTATTGATGAGATAATGATAAAGGAAGGGCACCATTCCTAACATTTTCTCTCCTGGCATGAATCCTTTTATGCACAGTAAGTGAATAACTGTGCCTGAAGGCTTTCTCACACTCATTACATTCATAGGGCTTCCCCGCAGTGTGGGTTCGCATATGTACGGTGAGGTGTGAAGACTGACCAAAGGCTCGCCCACATTCCTGACACACGTAGGGCTTCTTGCCGGTATGAATCCTCGAGTGTTTTCTGAGGGAGGAAGGCTCACTAAAGGCCCGCCCACATTCCTGGCACGCATAGGGCTTCTCTCCAGTGTGAGTTCGCATGTGACTCTTGAGGGTTGAGAGACGGCTTAGGACCTGCCCACAGGTAGCGCATTCATAAAGCTTCTCCCCTGTGTGTATCCTCTTGTGTACCTTCAGGTGGGTGCTCGTCCGGAAGGGCTTCCCACACTGGTTACACTCGTAGGGTTTCTCTCTGGTGTGAGTCCTCAGGTGTGTCTTCAGCGACGAGTGTTCCCTGAAGGCTTTCCCACACTGACTGCAGTCAAAGGGCTTCTCTCCTGTGTGAGTCCTCACATGACTCCTCAGAGAGGACGACTGATTAAAAGCTTTCCCACAATCCTCACACTGGTAGGGCTTCTCACCCGTGTGGTTCCTCTGGTGCAAAATCAGGTTAAAGTTCCTCGTGAAGGTTTTCCCACACTGAGTACATTCAAAAGGTTTCTCTCCAGTGTGAGTTCGCATGTGCCGCCGCAGATTTGAGGAATACTTGAAGGCTTGCTGGCATTCTTGACATTCAAAGCATTTCTCTGCAGTGTGAGTCTTCTCATGCCTGATGAGGTTTGAGCTGTACTGGAAGGACTTTTCACATTTGTTACACATGTAGGTTTTATCACTGCTATGGATTTTCTTGGGCATGATTAGGTGAGAGGTCTGGAAGAAGAGTTTTCTATTCTCTTCGTATCCATAGGGGTCTTCACCAGCATGAATTCTCTGATAGTGAAAAAGTGGCTTGGTGTTGTCAAAGGGTTTCCTGAGTTCACTATATTTGTAGAGTTTTTCCCCAGTCTGAGGTTTCTCCTGTTAAGTGAGGAAAATTTGAAGACCAAAGGCTTTATTATATTCATAGTCTCCCCAAGTGAGCTGTGTGTAGGAAAAAGGCATTTTTACAGCCGAAGCTTTAGTGGGTCTATACCATTTCCACCCAGAGTTTTGTCAAGTAGACACCCTGCCACAAAGAGCTCTTTCTTATTACTTTCACAGGGCTTCTTATATTCAGGCATTTTCTGAAGTTTTTAAGGCTAAATTAAGTTTCAAACACTTGGTATCTGCTTACATTTATGAAAATGGTTGCTTGTGGGGACTCAAAAGACATATGTCTTGAGTTTCTTGAGTTTCTCCCAATTCATGACATTCACAGTCTCTCTCCCAAGAAACTGCTTTTTCCTGAGTGAGCACCACTTACTTTGAATCTCACTCTAGGCTTTATGCTGTCTTTCTAAACTATACCAACCCAAGACTTTTCATACACAGGATCAAGAATAATCCTGGTGTTACCTTACCCTTTTCATGCCAATGGATGGACTCTCCACAAAAATACCCTGGTTAGGAACTGGCTCCTGGGGTTGAAGTTGAGGTTCTGAAATGAATTAGGAGGGAATAATTTCAGATCATAGAGAAGGAAACTGGGGTCAAATTGACCAAAATCATAAGCAAGGCACATGTGGATTTCTTCTTTAAAAACTGGGCCTAAATATGAGAAGAAATTGTGAACAGGAGGAGTGTGCCAAAGAGTAAAGGAAAATTTTAAAGCATTCAGCTGTGTGAGGAACTTCATAATCACAGGATCAAGGGATGGAAATAGCAGATCATTTACTGGGAAAGGATTCTATGCAGGTTGGGACTGAGGTTGAGAGACCATTATTAGCAAGAATGTACAGTGGGGAGGAACTGGATAAAACATATACATAGAAAAGCTAAATGTGAAGAGAACAGATCGCGCTACGAAACCAAAGTAGTAGAGATAAAAAGGGAGGGAAAAAGGAAAGAAGGTGGAATTCACTAAAGCTCAAGCTTCTCCATCAGCGGCATTGAACATGTCTCCCTTACCATCAATTTCCAGATATAATACTCCTCTTACCGATCAGAGCTAGTGTTCCCCCCATCTGCCTGGTGCTCACCTGGATGGGCTCCTGGAAAGGTTCCTCCCGCGGCAGTCCACAGCTCTTTCCTTTGCTCCAAATGGAAAAACACACTGGGTTTGCCTAGTTGATCGCCTGTTTGTGGGAACAGATGCAGGGTGTGAGCACTATGCTTGCCATGAAGCCGGAGGCCATCTTCAGGGGTGCTGGGGACGGGAGCAACAGACTCAGAGGGCCTGAGTTCTGCTGGACGTGGTACTCTTTCTCTCAGGAACCAGAGTGCCGGCTTCCTCCCTGGGCCTCAAGAGACACTGGGAATCTCTGGCCCCCAAAACCCAAGACCTGACTCAGGGACGCACTTGGGAAGCCCAGAAGCAGCCGAGATCATTTCCATGGGGAAGCCACTAGACTATAAATGGGGTGAGAGCAGGATTTGTCTGTCTTTTCACCTTTTAGTTTCCCAAACCAGCACAGTTCTAGGAGCCCACAGTTGTCAAGAGAGTAGGTGGATGAAGTGACAAGGCCGGCCTTACCCACAGAGACCAGGTTCCTGTAGTTGTCTAGCATCACATCTTGATACAGTCTCCTCTGGGCAGAGTCTAGAAACATCCATTCTTCTTGGGTAAACAACACAACCACATCTGCAAAGGTGACTGGCTCCTAAAACAAACGCCCATCCCAGCTCAGCCAGGGGCTGCCCCTGCCAATACTCAAGAGGATGGTGGGGGGCTGGCAGACCTGGGGATGGGAGACCCCTTGCAGAGGATTTTTAGATGGGGTTCTGAGGCCTCCCAGAATCTGCCCTTCAGCTCAAGCCTCAGAACTATAACTCTTCCCTATCTACCTTCCCCTCTAAGTGACAGCATCCTGAGGTATGGCATCAAAGGACATGGCTTGGTGACAGGGCTTAGCTACTGACAGCTAGTCAGCAGACCCCAGCAGCTTTACTCCCCTCCAGCCCCTCCAGCTCAGGGTCTGGCAGACCTGAGCATGGTGCAGCAAGACAGAAATGTTCGGCAATGATAACTGTTTGCTCTGGGAGACAGTGAAGACAATGAGACAAGGACAGCCCATATCTCACTGTCTTCCCTTCTGACACACAACAGAACAAGACACTCAACAGCCTGAGGAAGGGCTGAATGAGGGGGTGCCACTGTTGCGGGGCTGTTCCCCAGCACTACAAGAAGCCCCATGCCTGGAGACCAGCCCTGTGGGGTCAAGAAGCTCCAAGCCAGGGGAAGAGGACAAGGGGACTAAGCAAGAACCAAAAGCAATAGGGACTTCTTACTTACCTGCAGGCAGGTGGGCAGCACCCCAGGAACCATGGCTACTGCCTCTGTGCTCTCCTCCTGGAGCCAGGTGGAGTTCCAAGCAGGCAGAGCTGCAGAAGAGGGGTGCCATGAGGCCTAGGACCCAGGGCTGCCCACTCTGATTGTGGGTGACCACATGTGCACATACTCAGGGGGACACAGGCATTGACACAGAGACATGCACACACTTGCATGCACACACTCCTGCTTAGGCAAACACAAGTACACATGCGTGCATAGACTCACACACACACACAAACACAAAAAACATGCACATGCACACACAGACAAGCACACATGCACACACAGACAAGGACACAAACAAAAATACACAGACACAGGGACAAAAGTACAGCACAGAGAATGTAGAGAATATAGTCAATTCTGTAACATCTTTCTATGTTGAGAGTAACTACAGTAGGGATGAGGATTTAATAATGTATATAACTGTCAATCACTAGGTTGTATACTTGAAACCAATATTGTGTATCAACTATACTTCAGTAAAAGGATGTCAAAAAAAGAGAAATACAGAGACAAACATACACACACATTTTCTCCATTCCGAATCTGTGGAGCCACCATCTCAATTCACCAACAGACTCTGAAATTTCCATGTGCCCCCCACCACCCACTACTACCCCTTGACTCAGCTCGTCAGCTTTTCCTCCCAGGCTGCTCAGCCCCTTCCTCAGCAGGGCCAGTAGCACCCCAGGACTTACCACAAGTTGGGCACAGAGAAAACTGCCCCCAACCCATGAGGCTGCCTGCAAGAAGGAAACATCCTTTGCTGCCTTGCCTTCAAACCCACAGCACCCCTTCATCCATTCCAGGTGAGCAAGTGACTGCGGACAATCCCTTGTCTCCCTGAACCCTCACCTCCCTTGACAGGACCTTTTCCCTCAGTCATTAAACCTGAACCCAAAAAGAAATACACATAATAAAAATAAAAATAAAATAAAATGCATGATTAAAAAAAAAACTGAACCACATCCAATCCCAGGCCCTCTGTATTCATCTGGGCCTGCTGTAACAAAGTACCACAAACTGAGGGTCTGAATAGATAATGGATTCTCTCTCAGTTCTGGAGGCCTGAAGTCCAAGGTCAAGGTGTCAGCAAGGCTATGCTCCCTCTGAGACTCTGGGTGGAATCCCTCCTGCCCCTTCCTGGTGGTGACTGTCCGGAATCCTGGAGTTCTTCTGCTTGCAGCAGTGTCCTGCCAACTTTGCCTCCGTCATCACATGGCTGTCTGCTTCCATGTGTCCCAGCCTTCACATGTCACCAGTCCTACCGGAGGAGGGCCTACCCCTTGTGACCTCATCGTGATGGCAGCTGCAAAGGCTCTCTTTCAAAGTAAGGTCACATTCACAGGTACCGGCATTAGGAATTCAACATTAACTTTTTTGGGTGCCACAATTCAAACCATAATCCTCTGCTTTGCTACTCAATTTGTTCCCCACCACAGGCAATCAATCCTCCTAGCCTCCCACCCACTTCCTATCACCATCACTCCAAGGGCAGGCACCTCGCTAGCCTCACAGTGACCTCCATCCACGGTGGGAATCCAGTTGAGGTGTTTGGTCATCCAGGCCCTCCACGGTGAAGCCTAGGCTTCAGTGAGCATGCCCCTACCCCCTCGGCCTCCTGTACAAGGCCCTTGTCCATCACACGCTAGCTCTGGGCATCAATTTCCAGCTGTACCTGACAGGACCCAAACCCCCTGGCTGACTCAGCAGAACTCCAGACCCATATACCCAAACCCTCAGCCCCAGTGTCCCCACCCGTCTGCTTGGGGGCCATGAAGAAAGTATCCAAAAGGAGCTTGAAGCAGAGCTGCTCTCCCAGCAGGCAAAGAATGGAGCTTCCAGCCACAGAGGATCCTTCTCAGGCCTTGAACTTGCCTGGGACCCATGACCCCTCTATTTTCTGTCTCTTTGGCAGAGGGAATGTCTGTCCTGTACCTGGCCCGCCATTGTATTAGGGAAGCAGAGAACTTGTTTTCTGGTTTCACAGGTTCACACACGGGGAGGAATTTTGTTCCTGGGATGGACCACACACACCCCATGTCTCACCCACACCTAATTTAGACAATTTATGAGTTTAAGGACTTTTTGAGTTGATAAGACTTAGATGATTTGGGGACTTTGAGCTGATACTGGAAAGGTTAAACTTTGGGGGTGTCAGTATTATGGGAAGGACAAGAATGGCAGGGGGCAGAGGGTAGACTTTTATAGGTTAAATGGTGTCCCCCAAAATCACGAAGTCTAGCCCTGGTACCTCAGAATGTGACCTTCCTCAGAAATAAGAGTTTTTGCAGCTATAACTAAAAGAAGTTACAGTGGAGTAGCCCAGTATGACTGGTGTCCTAGGAAGAGGAGGGACTCAGAAACAGGGACAATGCAGCCAGAGACTGGAATGACGCGGCACAAGCCAAGGACCACCAAGGACTGCCAGCAGCTGCCACCGGAACCCAGGAGGGGAGCCAGTGAGGATCCTCCCCTACCCATGTCACAGGAGGCGTGGCCCTGCCAACCCCTGCAGAAGGTCAGACTTGTGGCCTCAGAACTGAACACATTTCGATAGTTGCATGCCCCCAACCTCCCTCCGCCAAAAAAAATCTATGCTCATGGCCTTCTCAAAGCCTATCGTTACAGTGTCTCTATCTCGGAAGTGAGATCCCTGCCTCGGATGAGAAATCCCACCCCTCCCGACACTCTGAAGACCCCCAATAATTAGTTTTTTTAAATCAGTACTGACGCCTCTACATGGACACCCCCCTGCCACCAGCCCCGCCCACCACCCCTTTCTCCTGCGCTGTCCCTGCTGTGGCTTATGCCACATGGCCCCTCCCTTTTGGACACTTAAATGTTGCTCACCTGGAAGGTCTCTCCTCCCTAAAGACTTCTTTTCTCTAAAAGGGTGCTCAGTCTTTCGTCACGGCCCTACCTATTTGGAACCAGATAGTTACTTGCCCCATGAGGTGACTGTTTTCTGTCACCCTCACTGGGTGGGAAGCTTCAGACCAGCCCTGGACCCTTTTTGTTTTCACTACACCACTCCCCACACTGTGCCTGGCACACGAATGCTCCAGGGGCTCTGGCAAGGGAACGCTTGCACGGCCTACCCGTTAGCTCAGCCAGCCTCCTGCACGTGTCTTAGATCAGTTCACACCTTCCAACCGTGTAGAAGAGAGTCAACACAGCAGGCCTGATTGCTCTCAGCAAGGCCTGGGGGCAAGGCTGGCTCCTGGCTGGGGGCTGGCATTTCAGGAGGGTTCCTACCACCCTAACCAGTAAGAGGAGCTCGCTCTGTTTAAAACATTCATGTGAATGATGTGTTCATGCTGAATGTCTATTATCCATCTGGGAGTCTGGAATTTAAGTACATGCTGGGCAAACAGTGGCCAGGTGATCAGCCCTGAGTGAAAACCCTGGCTGCTGAGTCTCATGAGCCTCCACGGGGGACCACATTCCACATGTGCTGTCACCATTTAATGGTGGGGTAATTAAGCGTGTCCCATGTGACTCCCCAGGAGGAGGCCTCTGGAAGTGCATGCCTGGATTCCTCCAGCCGTCCCCTGTCCCCTTGTGAGCCAGTGGCTTTGCTGGGCAGGCCCTGCCTGTAATACTTCATGGCCATGAGTACGCTGTGCTGAGTTCTGAGCCCTCCTGGCGAATCACCAAACCTGGGAGTGGTCTTGGGACACCTGCCACGCCTACTCCACACTCACCGCCAGGGACGGACCACCCCCGGTCTATGCCCCGCTGCCTCCCTCCACCACAAGACGGCAGACTGGAGCGCTCAGGACTGAGGTCCAGAGTATTCCATCAGCGCCTTACCCAGAAGGCTTACCAAAAACAGACAGAAGAGCACCTCACGGCATAACCTAAGAAGTGGTTCCCGTCGATGATACAACACAGATTCCAAATGCAAGACTGGATGATGTTGTTAAGAAACAAAGTTTATTGTTCTTACTGGGAGGCCAAGATGGAAGGAAAACAGATGCCTTGTAATGAAAACTAAGATGTTATTTGTCCTCCAGAATTAACTTTTCCCCCAGCTTCTCAGGAGATAAGACTTGTTTTAACTGAGATTTCTTTAAATGGTTAAGTGACATAAGGAATGTTTAAAATGAAAAATTATTTTAATCACTTTTTAAAATCTCAATTAAAATATACACTATTTATAGTCAATGCAATTGCAATCTTCAGCATCAACATTCCTGTGAAGAATTTAACCTTGCCCAGGATGAGAGCTGTTCTTTCTGATATCTGAGTGGGGCTGTTCTTTTTTTTTACAGAAAGATCAGAGATGAAAAAAAAAAAAAAAAAATGGAGTCCCAGCCCATGATCCTCAGAAAGGACCTTTCCCCTGGAATACATAGGCAGTAGGAGATGGCTGTATGCGCTCTCTCCATATGACGCGGGGCAACGCCTGCAGTCAGAGGAAAGGAAAACGGGACCCAAGATTCAACACAGGAAAGAGAGGCCCTCGGGGGCGGTACCATCCAGCACTCACTCACCAGACTGCCCAACTGTCCACGGGTCGGGGAGGCCCCGCACAGGTACGGGCCTCCGAATCTGCACAGCTGCCTTCAGCCCCTGCACAGAGTGACAGGAACAAATTAGAGCCACACAGCCAACGGGATCCACACACAGCTGTTTACCCTGGCTGCACTTGTGTGACTGGCCATGCTACGGGGATAATCTGAGGAAAGGGGCGTGCCATTTGCCTTGTCCAGATTAGCCCAGTTCTTAAATTGAGAGCTAGTCACCATAGAGAATTTCAACTCCAACACAGGATGGAGGGAAGAGGCCTGGGTGGTAGAGGCACCCTCTGAACAGCCTCCAGCAGCCAGAGCAGAGGCAACGGCTGGCCAGCAGGCTGAGGCCTGGAGAGATGGGGTAGAGGTGGACAGTGTGAATGGGGGTGGTTAGGAAATTAACTCCCCAGTGGAAGCCCTGTTGTAGGAAAAAGGATTTCAACTCTCCTCTGCTGGTAGCTGCTAACTTGCATTTCTGACCTTGTGTCCAGGGTGGGGTCCAGTGGAAACAGGAGCCTGTCAGGAGCAATTCCTGGGGGCCCAGGACCTAATGGTGGCTCTAAGCACTGTGGGGACAACAGGGAGAGGAGGAGTGGTCAGAGGTAGGTCATATATTGAGGACGAACTCATAGGACTTGATGGGAGATGGGAAGTAAGCGTGGCAGGTGACAGGCAGGGGCAGCTGATGGGCAGGGGCAGGTGGGAGGAGGCCCCCTGCCCTCAGAGCACGGCTCAAAGTCCACCTTAAAGTGGCCTTCTCTGATACTCTCTCCATCACAACAGGGAAGCACATGGCCCTTAAGCAAGAGCTCAGTCCCAGCCTGGACACTCTACAGAAAGCCCTTGGGCCCTAGGACCTGCTCATTCCTATAGGCTTTCTGATGCCCTGGAGGAAGAAAGGCAGGCCCCAGCCTGAGTGCTAGCCCCTCCCCCAGGACGGCTCTGGGCCTGCCACCACCTGGGCACAGTCACCTTCAACTCAGAGATGCTTGGGCCTGTTGGCAGTTTCTACCAGGAGCTAAGCCTAGGCCTCCTGCAGGTTCCCAGTTCCTAACAGCTGGCCCTAGATTCTCCCTCCCCTCTTGCCTCCCTGTTCACAGAACTCCCAAACCCCATGCCTTCCTGGCTGGGGCTGCAGCCCTCATAGCGAACCACCTCCCAGGCTTACTGTGCATCCAGAAGACCAAGGCGACTCCTGGAGAGCTGGCTGGGCCTCAGGAAATAAAGGTGTACCCCTCTCTCCCATCTTGGGCCTGCTCTGCATCTTCAGGTCCAGCCCCAGCCCCTAGGGAAAGGCATAGAGGGTGCTGAGCAGGGTAGAGGCAGCACTTAAGACTGTTTCCGCCCTGCAAAACCGTTGGTTTTGAGGGCATGCCATCAAAAGGTGGGGTACACAGGTCTGGCTGTTTCAGACCTAGCAACTCCCCCTACTCCACTGTGGGTGCCAGCCACCAATGAAGGTATCCCAGGACTGATACCTTCAAAGATGAACCTGACCCGTTTCTGGCTGCAGGGGACCCTGGCTGGAAATTAGGCCACCAGCCCTCAGAGGCATGGTGAGATGTTTAGTTACATCTACTGGGCTAGCATCTGATGCTCTGAGGCCAACACTATCTAGGACACAGGTGCTGGGGTGCAGAATGAGGAAGCCCAGAGACCTCATTGGCTCTGGGACCAACAGGCCTAGCCTGGGGCAAAGCTGGGCTCTATCTGTCCCTCCATCCAAACCCTAACCTTCGAAATCTGCAAGAACAGGAACCCACACCTTGGAAGCTCCCATGCTTTGCGGAGGCAAGAACTCAGGACCAAAGTGGGGACAGCGGGGCTCCATGTGTATTATATACTGTAATGTTCCTACTGGTTCTGAAGTCGTTTCCACGTTTTGAAAAGGGATTCTTCCTAGTGGGGAGTCTCAATTTGTCTCCTAAGAGGTGAGGGACCCCCAACAACTTTCCCACATTCTTGGCAATCAGGATGGCCCCTGCCGTCTTGCAGGTTCTCTTGTTCAGGTCCAGGTTATAGTTCCCCCAGAAGCCATTCCCACCACAGCTAAATTGTGGGAGCCTTCTCCCCAGGTGGAGTTTGCTCCTGGACGGGGACGGGTGATGACGGAAAGCTCGCCCACATCCGTGCCACAGCTAAGGAGGCACGCTGCCAGCATTTTCAGAGATGCACCTTGTTTAGACAGATCGAGTCCTTCCAGGACATTGCAGGCTTCACCATGAGGCTTTCTCAATTCGCAACTTCCATGGGACTTCTCGAAATAGGTAACATTCCTGAAGACTGTCGAGGAGTAAATCATACTGTACACATTGACGTCTGAGTCACACTGATGGAAATGTTAACTTGGGCAAAGCTTCTAGGAAGAAAGAGTCTTGGGCAACAGGAGGAGCCTGCCCAAATTTATGAGTCATAGACACTCCCTTCAGACACTGTGGCAATGTCCTAAGGAAATGCCCCAAATGGATCCCTGGCTCTGGTGAGCATCTCCAACTCAGGAATTCCTTACTGCTTCTATGAGAGGGAACAAGGGACGATCCCCAACAAATCTTACCACATGCGTATTATAGGATGAATTTTCCTCCAAAATATCCTGCGCAGGGGTAGATGCTTTGAGTTTAAGTTGAGATTCCCAGTCTAAAATGAAATGAAGAAAAAAATTAACATCTTTCAGAAACAGAAGTATGATATTGACCATATAGGTGACCCTTGAACTTCAATGGAGGAGCTAGGGGCACTGACACCCCGCCACCCCATGCTGTGGGAAATCCACGTGTAACTCCTGACTCCCTAAAAACTTAACCAGAATAGCCTACCATTGACCAGAAGCCTTACTGATAACATAAAGTTGATTAACACATATTTTGCATTTTGTGTATTATATACCATAATCTCACAATAAAGTCAGAGAAAAGAAAATGTTTTTTCAAATTGTTGCATATCTCCAATTTTCCAACATAATTTGTTGAAAAGCATCTGTGTTCAGATCCATGTTGTTCAAGGGTCAACTGTATACATCCACATAAACATACATACTAGACATATGTATATATATGCACATATATATGTGCATAAACATATACCATGCTTTTTTTTAAAGTATCAACCCTAAACTTGGGGTGATACTGAAAGTCAAGAGGCATTAGTGAGCAAAGGAAGACTCTCCAGCGGGCTGTGTGTGGGATTCGGCAATGATAGGACCAGGGGAACACAAGAGGCCATCTCTTGGCCAAAGAGGCTCCAGGGATTGAAGACTGATGTTGCCAGAGAGTGAGTGTTATCAGAGAAACATGTAAGAAGCAAGTAGACAAGAAATAGACAGACAAATGTTCAATTTAAACAGCAATTGGACAGTAACTGTGGGTAAAAGGTGGCAACATCAGAACCCTCATCCACTGCTGGTGGGAATGTAAAATGGTGCGCCTGTTCGAGAAAGCACTTTGGCAGTTCCTCAAAAAGCTACATAAATGACCCAGCAACTCCACTCCTAAATATAAACCCAGGAGAACTGAAAACATGTCCACATAAAAATCTTGTGAATGTTCATAGCAGCATTATTCACAATAGCCAAAAGTGGAAGCAACCCAAATGTCCATCAACAGGTGAACTGTTAAGCAAAATGTGGCCCATCCAGACTCAGTGCAGTATTACCCAGCTATAAAAAGGAACGAAGCCCTGGCATGGCACGTGGATGAACCCTGACATTATGCTAAGTGAAAGCCAGACACAAAGGCCACATGTTGTATGATTTCATTTCTACGAAGTGTCCAGAACAGGCAAATCCAGAGACAGAAAGCAGGTTCCTAGTTGCCAGGGGCTGGGAGAGGGAGATGGGGAGTGTCAGCTAATGGGGACAGGTTTCCTCTGGGGTGAGGAAATGTTCTGGAACTAGATGGAGGTGGTGAGTGAATAGACTAAAAACCACTGAATTGTGTTCACCTTTAAAAGGGTGAGTTTTACGGTATATAAATATCTGGATTTTTAAAAAAGAGAGATTGGAACAGATCTTTTCCTGAGCCCAAAGATATAAAGTATGAGTGGAGAGCTAGAGAGTGAAAACAGAAGGCAGGCTGAAGGAATTCACTTGAGAAAGCTCACCCCAAACAGCCTTGTTTCCCCTCCAAACACAGGGCCTTTCGTAGGCTCCAGGCCTGTGCAACCCAGCGCACTGCCCTGCACTCACCCACACACGGGGCACAGGGTACCCCTCCTTCTGTCACCCTCAGCTCTTCTCTTGACCCCGCCTGGGAGGCCAGACTGGGTATGCATGGGGACGTCCCTGTACCTGGGCACAGACACATATGCCCAGGGAGGAGGACCTGCAGAAGAAAACAAACTTGGCTCTGGCCCACCCAGCTGCCACTAGCAGGCTTCAGCCCCATGCTGGTCATGCACCACGGGAAGCAATTTCTAATGAACGCATGAAGCTCTCTCAAGCACCCTCCTATCTGCCCACAGGGCTAACGTGCTCTCAGCCCCTGAAGCCTGGGCCAAGCTCCACCAAACTCATGCAGATCCTACGGACAGAATAAAGTCAGCACAACTTTACAGATGAAGCTGGCACCCTGCAGAAGCCAGTAACTGGGAAACCCCACGAAGGCCACCCTGAATCTTTCAAAGGCCCACGAGCGGGCACTTAGGAAGCATCTGGCACCCGTGTCCAGGGAGGGTGGGCCTGGTGCCAGCCTTCCCCCTGGGGGCCAGGGTCTTGCAGTTGTCCAAGATCATGTATCTGCACGGGCTCCTCCACGTGCCGTGCAGCAATGCTCACTCCTGGATGAGCCCCACTGCCACATCCTCCAGAGTGACTGATTCCTACAACAGCATGCAGGTTCTTACTAAATGAGCCCTGATATGCAGTCAGACTCCAGAATTAGGTTCCAGGGGTCTCCGTGGGGACCCTCCTCCCAAACCAGTTCCCTCTGGAGGTCATGAACTGAAAGAGGTCATGGGTCCCCTGGGGGAGGATAGAAAATATTCTACATTTCCCCCCCTCCTTCTCTTCCTCTGTTGGGGTGGCCAGGAGAGAAGGGACAGGGCCCAGAGTACATAATTACCCCCCACAACCATCCCGACTCCTCCAATCCCTTCACCATGACACCAGCACCAGGGTTCACAGTCTCAGAAGGTGTCCTCCCTGCAATGAAAGAGCGAGGCAGGAAGCAGAGGACCAAGCAGGGCTCTGGTCCAGGTAATTCCACTGTCGTGGGCCTCCAGCAGGGCAGCCAATCAAAACACCTTCTACTTTTCTTCCATCACCCTTAACGAGTTGTGATTTTTATATTTATTTGTTTAGACAATCTTGCCTCTCCAGCTACAACGTAAACTCTCCAAGTACAGCTCTGTGTCCACTCTTTTCAGGACTGCAAATTCTGCCACTGGCACAGCACTGACGCATACTAAGTAGTTTATACACTAGCGTTTGCGAAACTTTTTCTGTAAAAGGCCAGATAGTGAATATCTTAGGATTTGTAAGCAATACGGCCTCTGCAGCAACTCTTTATTGTTACAGCACAAAAACAGCAACAGACAACACGTAAACAAGTGTGTTCCGATAAAACATTACTTATGGAAACCAGAATTGGGTCTGATTTGGCCCACGAGGCACACTTTGCCAACCACACTTTGCCAACCCCTGCTCTATGCCATGCAGGAGAATACATAAATCACCAAACTCCTTCCATTCTACCTCCTATACGCCTTCCAACATTCCTTTTCCAATTGCACAGTCATCAAGCCCCAGCTGCCATCATCTACATCCTGAACTTATTCAAGCTCCTCTGCATTCATTCTTGTCCATCCTAAACTCTATGCTCAATCCAGAAACTGGTGCTCTAGCTAAACCACAATCAAAATCATGCCACTCCCCTACTGAAAACTGTGATTCAGCAGCTTCCCAGTGGCCTTAAAATAAGGCCCAAAGTTTACCATGACCTTCAGGGTCCTGCCTTCTCCAAACTGGCTAATCCATTCTGAACTCTTTGAGCTTTCCAACTTTTTCAGCTCCTGGAACACACCACACTTAGCCTGTCTGAGGCATTGTGCATGTAACTTGAGGGGTGGGGGTAGCGGCAGCCTAGGACAAATAACCTTTGAAGCCAAAATCAGTCAAAGGGAGAAATAATGTGGGAGAAACCCATTCTTGCTTATAAGTTCTGCTTGCCCATGTCTCTCATGACCTGGCTGCAAGAAGGGACCCAACCCAACCTCTCCAGCCCAGATATGCCTTCAACTCCCCTGACTCTTGTAATAACCTATCAATATGGAGATGCACTAAGGCCAGGCAAGAAATTCCGGAAATATTGCGATTTTACCCACAGTATATCAGAATATTCTCTCTCCTCCGCACTCCTACTCCACAGCCGACCCCTTGTAAAGCTACATACAACTGATCTTTTGTGTTGACACATTTGTCCCTTTTAAGATGTTTTTCCTGACATTCTCCCCAAGGTCTCCTGTTCCATGCTTGCATGTCACCCTTGTGATCCACTTAAAAATCCATCCTCCCAGCTAGAGTAAAACCTCAGCAGGGTCAAGTACTATCTGTTTTGCTAGTACTATGTCCCCCTTGTATGGGTCCCATTCCATCAAGGCCACCCCCCAATGAAAATGTGCCAAACAATCAACACTCCCCAAGAGTTCACTACAGCTGGCCTACAAAGGTACCTGCCTGCACACCCAGACACACAAAACAGCATAATACCACAAAAAATCACATATAAAAATGACTTCAAAGGCCTGTTTACGCACTAGATTTCAGATTTCTTAAACAAGCAGCATTCATTCTTTCTAAAAAGACATGGTGGACATATATTCCTTTTGAAGACAAACACAGCTCACTCATAAAATTGAAATCTGATGTGTAATTTTACTCCAGAATTATTTTTTTCCTCATTTCTCAGAAGAAGTGAGCTTTAACCTTTATTTAAAAGAAAAAAAAAGAAATCCTATTTATGGCCACCTCAATTTAAGTTCCCAGTACCAACAAAGCTATGCCATCTTTTTCCTGCACTGCCATATTTTAAGCCTTGTGATTAAGGCTTCAGGTAATGGCTGGAGCCTTCCTGAAAAGAACAGAATAGTCTTACTTTTCCTTGATGGTAAGACATGATGTAATTGAGAAATGGCTTTTCTTCAGACACCCTCCCTGTCCCGGTGAAAATGAAACATACAAAGTAAAAGCCACAAATTAAAAGCTCTTTTCAATGACGGGAAGAAAAGGAAGAGAGAGGAAAAGAAAAGAGAAAGGAAAAAGTAAAGAAAAGTTAACAGGTCCTAAGCTAAGGAACTGCAAATCCTCACCCACCAAAAACAAATCTCGTCATCTAAGTCATCCCTTTATAGAGGGTACATTTCACTCCTTAAATTCACTTGACAAGCCATTCAAATCAACTGGCACATGTAGACTCTGCCCTAACCCTCCAGTTACAGAGCTAGATAATATGAAATGTCCTGTGAAATACAACGTGAGTCACTAACACTTATCTTGCCTACGGGAGATAGCTGGCTAGGGCCCTACAAATCAGGGGAGAACGGGTAGGGGCGAGCTGGTGTCACCACACCCCTGAGCTGCGGGACCCGGCCTGCACTTCCCGATTTCCCTTCCCGTGCTGGGATGACGATCCTGTGTGCACGGCTGGGGCCGGGGTGGGGGGCGTACCTGAGCGCGTGGGGTCGTGGTCGGGGCCGGGGGGTGTCAGTCCCATCCGCCCGGATATGGGTACGGGAGGGCGAAAGACTGGCTGGAGCGGGGAGGTGACAGTACTGCCGGCCCGGACGAGGGTACCGGAGGGCGAGGGACCGGTCGGGGCGGTTGTGGGGCGTCCAGCTGAGAGGCCGAGCTGTGCGGGCTGGGTCCCGGCCCTACGGCCGCTGCGAGAAGGGCGCACCCCGGCGCCGGCGGCTGTCCCGGGCCCTCCGGCTCCTCCCAGCGCCCGCCGAGCCTCCCCGCCCTCCGGAGGGGCCGAGCTGCACCTACAGACCCGCAGCAGACACTCCCACCGCAGCACGCCAGCGCTGATCAGCACAGCCGCCGCCAGCCGCCGCCGCCGCTGCCGCCGGCGCGCGCCTCCACGTCCGGTTTCGGGGCCGCTGGGAGCGGAAGTGGCCGTGGCTCCGGCTCGCGGGAACCGGAGGCGCTTCACGCAGCGGCGGATATTTTAACTCCTTCTTATCCAGTCTCGGAGGAAGAATTCTAGCTTCCCTCCCGTGGGGACAAGGTTAGGCTCCGGGGTCGGGCGCACCGTGCTGACCCGGCGAGAGTGTCGGAGGTGGGGCCTATCCCCGCGGGTTTGGGCTGGGGGCGGGGCTTGCATCCCTGGGGGGTTTGGGGCGGGGCCTCACTGGCACGCCGAGATGCTCAATATTTAATTTCCCTTCACCCTTTATTTCCCCAGCCCCTCCCTTTCTCCTTTGATTTAACCCATTCCCCCACAAAAACATACCCATAGGTAAGATTTATTTTTCAGGCTTTCTAATTTCCCCTAAAAATAGGATTATATATTTTATTTCTTCAACTTGCCTTTCTAAACATCTGTCTGTGTTGACAGTAACTACACTAGTTTGGGTGAGCATTTAATAATGTAGATAACTGTTGAATAACTATGCCGTATAAGTGAAACCAATATAATATTGTATATCAACTGTACTTCAATTGAAAACATCAAAATAAAAGCAAAAGAACTATTGTATCAAGCACATGTGCCTGTTATTTCTTTTAATAAATACCAAGACAGCATCAGTTGATTGCTGCACGCTAAATGTTGGGTTACAAAGCGCCTTCCTGCTAGGGCCTTCCAAGGGGAAGATTGTAGGCAAAATCTGGAGAGATGAGGTTGATCCATTTTATTAATGAAATGAATTCCAACACGTTGTAGTACATGCTACATTAGCAGAATAAAAAAAAACTAATAAGATGTGGAGAACAAATTAAGAAATTTGGCGTGGTTGAAAGTGAGTTCTTGAAGGATGAACATGAAGTCATCGGGAATAGTTAGTAGGAAACCTCCCAAGTAGGCGTGTAATGGGAGCAAAAACACAGGCATGGGGAAATACATGTTCCAGGAACACTACGTAATATGTTATGGCTAGAGATTTACCGTGTGTGTGTGCGTGTTAGTGTCACAAAAATGGAAAAATAGATCAAAAAACATAACAAAACAGAGCTCAGAACCTGACTCGGGCATATATGTGTCCAAGTATTTCAGGTTAATGGGGAAAGGAAACTGGTGGGACAATTGGCTAAAGGAATAAGCTGTTAGAACCCTATTTGACATCATTTACAACCTGACATGAAATCACCAAGCACAGAGCAGGCATATCTTAAAAACATTTGTTGGATGGATGGATGAGTGAATAAATGTGAAGACCATGTTAACTCCCTTTTCCACACACTTATTACTAAATTTAGCTTATTAATGAGTATTTTGGGGCTGAATTTCCAAGTGCAATAAGAAAATAATAATGTATTTTAAAGTGACATGAGAAACAACTGGTTAATATCTGTGTAGTATTTGCCTCAGCTTGTTATACCCTAAAGATTTAGACCTTCATCGGTATCTCAGTCCTGTTTCATAAACTCAGCATTTGGAACCACTTTGAATTTCTTATTCCTTAGTTTTCCCAGAAGGTGGCAGTATGGTGTAAGGACTATATACTCTAGGGCCAAATAGGATTTAACCGTCATCGTCATCATAAATAAAATGTTGTTCATAAGGGATCTTATTTGTGCCTTGCCATAATCCAAGTATAGTATTTCTAAATTTTATCAGAATAAAACCAAAAATAGTTAAAAGCCTTAAATTGTTTAGACAACTAAATAAAAAATGGTTTGTGTTAAGTCAGGCTCCCTTGGTGGGGTTTGGGTGCTTGTGATTTATCAGGGATCACTCTCAGGAGACAGAGTGAGGAAAGCAGGATCAAGCAGAGCTGAATGAAGATGTGGGTTTGGCTGGAGTCAAGCATCACCCTGACCCCACAGGGAGCCCTGGAGCCTAAGGGACACCACAAAGATGCTCCCTCTTGAGACAGGAGGCTGACATTTTATATCCGATCCTGGACTGTCATTGGCTGCAAGATGTTCCCTAAGGAGGAGGGTCACAAGTCCCCAGAGCAGCTCCTGTCCACTTGAAGGCAATTATCTGGAGGGAAGGGCAGATAAGAGAGATCACAGCCAACTCACAACTGGGGGTGGGGTTATAAAGAAAAATCCACTGGTTCTTTAGGGGACAAATGCATTCATGGAATTAATGAAACCTGGTATTTTTCTCCTTTGTTAAAAAAAATACATTTTCATGGAAATACTCCTAGGGATAGGGCAAGAAATGGGATCTGGGTGAGGCACCAATGGCATCCCCTACAGAGATCTCCACCAACACTTCCACGAATTGATCCTGCCTGCAAAACTGGCTGCCATCGTGATCCTTGAAACTGCAAAGAAGGAAGAGTCACATGAAAGCTGCTCACCCCCAGGTTTATCATGATGATGCAACATGGCCTTAGGGGAAATCATCCTTATTTTGAACACTAAAATGAAGGGGAAGTGACGTTCATATTCTGTGTAGCAATATTTGAGGCAATGGGTAAACACAACCCAGAGAAAGATTTGAGCGCTGTAGTGGGTGCTTCTGGTGCTCTACCAAGATCCCATCTTTCACTTTGCTTGTCAGGTTATGTCTGCACCCCACTCCCAGAATGCACACTTGAAGGACTTGGCCAGGAGTAGAACAGTGCTGGAAAGAACACATGGTGTTCAGAGACGCATGAGCAGGGCAGGTGGGCAGCCTGAGAAAGAAGGGTGGGAGATGAGGCTGGAGGGTGGACAGGGCCAGATAGGGTGGGTTTTGTGTGCTTGCTGAGCAGTTTAGCCTGCAAAAGTATCCATGGGGCTGTGAGGTAGACGTGTATGGATTCAGATTCATGCTTCAGAAAGTTCTCCCGACCGCAGGACAGAGAATGGGATGGAAGGACAACCTGTTAGGAGACTATCAAAGTTATCTCAAATCAGAGATGCCTGAGTCACACACCTAATGAAGGGCGGAGCCAAAATTTGACCATAGGTGGCCTGACTCTAGAGCCAACACTCTGGAATAGCACTGGCCTGACCATTAGGAGGCATCACCTGTGTTTCTTGATCAACTCTTGCCTCTATCTGCAGAGGACCACTAAGTAGAAAGAACAGAAAGCCCAGCTGCGTGGCTTCTGAGCCAGTGGGAGGTTGAGAGCCCAACAAACTTACTACACAAGACTCATGGCCTTGACCGCCCGAGAGCCAGCTGATTCCACCATGCTCCAGCCACCCAAGGGAGTCCCACTGTTCCTCTTTCCTTGCTCACACAAGTACCTCCAGCTGTCCCTGGGGTTGACTACACTTGCAGTCTCCACTTGTTCACCTCCCATTCTTTCTTCAGTCCACTCTATTCTGTCTTTCACCACCACCATCAACATCATGACTGCTACCACCATCACCTACCACTTCCACCACCTTCCCCACTATTACCATCACCACCACCATCACCTCCACCACCACCGTCACTACTACCATTTCCACCGTTTTCGCTGCCATCATCACCATTACAGCCGCCTTTAGCACCACCAGCACAATCCCTACTATCATCATCACCTGCACCACAAACTATCTTTACCACTACCATCACCACCACCGCCTCCACCATCACCACCACCATCATCCTCATCTCCACCATCACCATCCTTACCACTGGAACTGCTCTTGCTACAAATGCAACCATCTCCTTGCTGCTCTGTCCTATGAGCATTTTTCAGTCTTCATCCAGTCTTACCCTCCATGACCCCATACTCTGCTCATTTGCCCTCGCCTGTCCAGCCACTGCAGCCCTGTCTCCTCTGTTTGCTGCTCCTCCCCTCTATGATTTTGAAATTATTTACTCAGGCCTCTGTTCTCACTCACAATCTCTCCATAAAGGATTTAATCCATTACCATGACTACAATTACCCTCCATGGGCTAGGGGGGAAAGCCCTCTCTTTTGTGAATCTAGACTTCATAAAAATGTATATTGACATCACAGCACCTCAAAATCAACCTCCCCAAAACTTAACTCTACCTCTCCCCAAAAAACTTGCTGTTCCTCCAATGTTCCCTTTCTCTATAGCTCTGTATGGAAGACATTATGTTAATTTTGTTCACTGCTGAATCCCTAGGAAGTAGCATGGACCCTGTCAATAATATTTGTCCTAGTATTTGTTAGAGGAAAGGACTTAGAAGCCTATTGTCCCAAATCCTTCAATTGGTTTGGATTGTCCCAAATAACCAAATAATGTATCACCCTCTACTGGACTTTGAGACTCCAGGTAGATCTGGTGAGTGCCATCTGCCAAGGAGGAAAAAAGTCCTAAGATTTGTGAAAATGATGCCTCCAATAACTTTAGATGCCAACAGAGATACTCTAAATTCTGGTTTATCTGACTTAGAATCACAGGATTATTTAAGGTTTATTTTGACCTTAAAGTCACTTCCTACTCCTCAGACAATGCTCTGTAATTAAAGCGCATTCCTTCCCTAAGGTCAACTGATTCTGTCATTCCAAAGGCCATCAACAAGAGCTAGAAAAACCTACTACCAAAAAAGCGTATGCAAAAAGTGCAGAAATGGTGTGAAAAATAAAGCGAATAAAAAGCAGAACTATGGGTCTCATGATGAAAGAATGGAGGAAGTTTATTCATCTCATAGCAATATCCTAAGTCAGCTGACCCAGGCTACGTGTGTCAAAATCTCATGAGATTTCCTTGAGAAAGGAAAAGTGGTCATCTGAAAGTGCAGAAGAGAGATTCAAGAGCCGGCTGGCAAGGGCTACCTGAATGCAGGAATGCGAGGGCCACTGCTCCTTCTAGGTATGTTTAACCTTGGCAATGACTGCCCCTTAACCTACCACCTATCAGGAGCTACCGACTCCAACAGTCGGCTCTTTTCCTTCTGGACTGAGCGCTCTCTTCCCCTTGGATCATGGCTTGCTTCGTTACCACCCTAATCAATCTGTGCTGTCAAATAGCCCTAACATTTTCCTGATGGTCCAGTCCAACGAGTTCTTCATCTTCTTCTTTACAGGTTTCGTTTCACACTGGTAGCCTCTCCTCCTTGATAACTTCTGTGAACCGGCACTGCCATGGCTTTTTCTCTGCCTCTCTTGCTCTTCTTCCCTCCCCCTCCTTTTTAACTTTTCCCTAAACCAAGAATATTAAGGACAAACAACATTTTTGAGCACTGACCATGCATCTTCTGTTATTAACCCATTTAATCTTCACAGTAGGCCCACGAGGTGGGTACTAATATTATCCCCATTTTACAGATGAAGAAACTGGGTCACAGAGAGATTATGTTACTTGTCCGAGGTCACACAGCTTGTGAATGGATTCTAACTCAAGCCACCTGGCTCCAGGTCTTGGCTCTAAAGCTTCTCCCAAAGGATTCTTCCTCTCTTTTTTCACTCCCTCTCCCTAGAGGAATCTCATAATCCTCTAGCTTTAACCATTCCTCTACACAGATGGTTCCCCAATGTTCATCTGGCTCCAAATCAAATAATAGAAATAGCCTCACTATCGTCCAAAACATTACATTTATTGAGCACCTACTTTAGCCTGTTATCAGCCTAAAATGTCTTGATTTCATTGTCACTCAGCGTCTCCACATTTACAGATGCAAAATAGCATCACAGGTTCTGTATGACCTTTCAAAGGCCCATAATGATTTACTTGCAGGGGCATGTGGTAGACCATAAAGTCTATCAAAATAATTACTTGAAGGAAAATGCCAAGTCTCCTCACCTTTGCAGCCTCTTCCACACTATATATATAAGAACTGTCCAGCAGAATCAAATTTAAATGAGAGAGTGTGCAATTTTTTTGTATATTTATTATACCTCAATAAACCTTTAAAAAATGTAAAAGCTCAAACAAGATGTTTCCTGCTTTGGAGCAACTGGAGGCCGAGTCCTGGACACTTCTGAGATGGACTATTTGTGAATTCCAATTACCCATGGGAACTCTGCCCCCATCATTGGATGGAGCAAGTGCTGTAATGGGAGGAGCACCAGGTGGAGAATTAGAATAGGATTCCAGGGCAAGTAAAATGGTAATAGAGGCAACTAGCATTTGTGGAGCAATTTCTGCCAGACATTGTGCCTAACACATTCCCTCACTTACGTCATTATCCCAACCACAGGAGATAGGCAGTGCTGTCACCATGTTTCATGTAAGGGGATATAAATTAAGTAACTTACTCAAATGTTCACAACTAGTGTCTGAGACACTTGACCTCTGGGGACTTGCTTCCTCATTGACAAAAAGAGTCAGGGGATGATTTCTAAAGTCTCTTAGGACTTTGGGATACTAGCGCACTCATGACTCTTGGGAAACCCTAATTTAAGGCGCATACACCTGTTACTGACTATAGGTTTGGAAGTAGACCCTGAAGACTCACCTCAAGGAAACAGGATGGTCCAGACTGCCTGAGATGTAGAAATTAGGGAGCACTTTTCAGCCACGTTTTACTTGGTGGATCTGTGAGCTATCGTCCTCATTTGGGCAGGTGTAGTGTAAATGTGGCTTCTGCAAATTAAACATTATACAAAACTCAGGCGAAGGGAAATTTAACTTTATTAGGAAATATGCCAGGACCCTGCCATGAAGCAGTTGACAGCCCAACTGAGTATATAATCATTAGACAAACACAAATATTCATAACACTCCATGAACGAAGTTGCGTGAATAACTAATGACAGGGCACAGACCCAGCACCCTCTCTGGGGGAGAGTGGGAGCATGGGAGGATGGACGACAGCCCCCCAAAGATGACAATGTCCCAGTCCCCTGGACCCTGTGAGTTTGTTACCTTACACGTGTAGGGGAGGAAAAAATTCTCCTGTACTGTCTTGGGGTCTCTAACTGGGAATAAGAATTAAAATGATAGAAGACAGATTAATAGGAGAGAAGCATACACATCTAGTTAAACTCTGAAGCGCAGCCTTCACAAGAGAATGAAGATTCAAGGAAGTGACCAGAGCACAAAACTTTTACACCTTTTGGGCAAAGAAATGATAAATCTGTGAAGAAATTACAAGATGAAGGGGCTTGGGCTATGGCCAATAAATTGACCAGGAGATATATGGGAAGGAAAACCAGGGAAGAGAGTGGGTTATTTTGTATTTGTACAGATCCATTTCCAGCCTCTGGCACTAAGGGTGTTCTCGTCCTGGCACACAGAGGCCCCTTTCTTGGGGGAAACTGTACGGTCTGCTTTTAGATAGGAAAAGGGTAGGTCAGAAAGCCCTGCCTGCATCTGCTGTTTCTCAAATGCCTTCAGCTCAAACTAATCAATGTGTCAAAGTGGCATATTTGGGGGGTGGCATGTCCTGAATTCCCTCTCATGGTCAAAGGGACTTTGCAGATATGTATTAAACCAAGGATCTTGCGATGGGGAGAATATCCTGGATTGTACAAGGGAGCCCTATATAATCACAAGGGTCCTTCTGGAAAGGAGACAGGAGACCAGAAAGGAGAGAGGCTGCCATGTTGCAGGCTTTAAAGATAGAGGAAGGGGCCATGAGTCAAGGAATGTGGGCAGCCTCCAAAAGCTGGAAAAAGCAAGGAAATGCTGGGCTCCCCGAGAGCCTCCCAAAGGAATTTCTGTTGTTTTAAGCCATGAACATACTCACAGTTCTGAAGTGCCATGGAAGCTGCCTGACTGGGAGGAAGCCCAAACTACCCCAGACCCTGAGAGTACACGAAGGGGCAGCAATGCCCAGCCAGTACCCAGCTACTCCAGCCCCAACCACCACTGTGTAAGAAACTCCAAACCAGAAGCACCCACGAGACTTCCCCAGATCCCTGAATCGCTAAAACCGCGCGAGAGAATAAAAGGAACACTGTTTTGAGCGAGAGAATAAAAGGAACACTACATTTTGTGTTGGTTTTTAAACAGTAGTGAGTAACTGATGCGCAGCCTTTGGAGAATTTCTTGGGCTCTTTCCTCAGTAGTTTCTTGTGTCTCCCCTCTGCTTCCCGTTCCAGGGCTCTGCCTTCTGCTGCGTGTCTCAGGAGTTGGGGCTCAGAAGACCAAATGTGAGTGTTCAAAGCCCAGCTTTTCTGTAGCCAGAGACCAGGGAGGGCTTAGACCAAGGGTGTGTCTGGGACCACGCATGCCCTCCCACAGGCTGCAGACAAGGGGCTTGTTCTGGGAACAGAATTTGGGCAGGCTTGCTCCTGTAATTCTTTTTAATGATCATTTCATTGAATTTGGGTATCTTTTCATTTATATTTTGTTTTACCATTGTGTGTCTTTAGTAACCACACTGTGCCCAATGTAGAAATAGAACCGTGAATGAAACACACACAGTCTCGTAAATTGAACATTCTAGTGGGGAGAAGCAAAGAATGATGGTAATCATTCCATTCTGACCATAAGTAAGTTAACAAAAAGTTCCCATTTCCCTCAAACCCTGCACAGTTTCCAGATTTCCCCACTAGACCCAAAGCTGGAGATATTTCCTCAGCCCCATTATTTTCATTAATTCATTCCCCACAGGCCTCAGATTAAGATCTTCAGTGTGTCTCTGTTTAAATGAAGTTATCCAAAGGACTATAGAGCTCTCATGCACCCTTATCAGAATGTACCTCCAGTAACACCCTACACATTCAAATTTTTATAATCATAGCTGACACATTATGTGTCAGGCACACCCAACGCATTTCATATGTACTGATTCACTTACTCCTTGCAATAACCCACTTTACAGACCAGGCAATTGAGACACAGAAAGATGAAGACACTTGTGCAAAGACACACAGCTAGTAAGTGGTGGAGACACACTCAGACTCGGGCTCCAGGGTCTTAACCAACTCATTCCCCATGTATAAATTCTGCAGAGGTGTTGAGAATAGCACAATTACATTGCATTGAGATTTTGTGTTAAAATCAACATCAATCTCAGTCCTTTATCAGGACAGGAGTCACACTTTCTGTAACTTGGATTCGGTATCTAATTTTTTATTGCAATCTCATAAAAGGGAATAAGTGCAGGCTTCCTCCATCTTGAGAGACCTGCTCAGAGGCAACGCCAAATGTTAACAGGACTTTTTGACCCCAGTGATGTCTGACCTGCCTCTCTATTCCCCACAGCTCCCTGTCTCCAGTGCCCCTTAAATGCTTCCTGTGTCAATGGCACTTACTGTACCTGCAATCCTGGATACACTTCTGAATCAGGGCAGAAATTCTTCACATTCCCCTTCGAGATATGTAAAGGTAAAGGGGGCTATTTTCAAATCACTCAGAGTGGGGAGTGGATGAGAGGCGACCTAGGGGCTCTGGGGAGTTGAGTTCCCAATAATCTGCAATGCTGGAAACTACTAACTCAGCCTTCACAAAAATGAAATGCTCTCGTGAAGTCATATAGAGGGCTCTTCCAGAAGCTCGCCAGGTCTCAGCTTTCCCCTCTATAGCACAAGGATGTCGATGCTGGCTCCATGAGAGTGCTAAGGGTATTGAATAAGGTAAGGATTGGCAGTACTTCATGAATTATAAAGCATCATACAGATGTGGGTTTTTTTTTAACTTAAGGGGGAGAATATGCATTGAAGTCATAGCAAGGAGAGACTAAAAGCTAGGGCAGAAACATTTCTAATATAAAGTCTTACGATCATCTAAGATGCAAAATGCAGTCTCAATTCAATAACGAAAATGTCCAATCACATGGAAGAATAAACACTCCAGACTTGAGTTAATATTGGTTCTTCCCGTCCCCTCCATCAAGCTCTCTCCTGGTTGGAAGCCTGTAGTCAAGAGTAGGGGGTATAATTGGTTTCTCACCTCTTTGCCCATGAACATTCTACTTTTCTTCACCCAGTCTTGCTAGGATTAGAACCCAGCAGGGAGAAGGAAAGGGGATCAGGGAAGTATCTACTTACCCGGTGCTACTGTTTCTATTGAGCCTCAGTGTTCCTGAAACAGAGCACTTTCTATCATGACAGCCTTTGTGGATTCTTTGAAGAAAATTCTCCTCCCTGCTAATCACTCCCCTGACATTTCCCTGGTAATAGCAAATTCCTCCCTGTGCCTTCCGCATCCTGGAGGAATCCTGCACCTCCTCCTGCTCCTCCCTGGTGGAGTAGGTCCAGTTGGTTCTCCAAGGGGCCGTTTTGGACAGAAACTAAGCAACCCCCTGCCAGAAGTCTCACGCCACGACCCGTGTCTAGTTCTTGGGAAATAGTAACTCACCCTTTGCTCAAGAGACTTAGGATGTGAAGGTGGAATAGATATCTCTTCTTGGTCCCACTGCAAGCCAGTTAATCACCATTTAGATTTTTCGAGGCAAAGTAGGCACCAGTCAACTGGGTCCCCACAAAATGCAGGGGATGTGTAATTTGCTAAACTCCTTAAAATCTCTCTCTCTTGGATTGAGATGAAGAGGAAAACACCTACATACACTTCTCCTCTTGTATGGGAGTGGATGGGCTCACAGCGTAGCATCATCTCTCCAAATAAACTACTACTCCCCGCCGTGGGTCGTATATGTATATGAGTATCTATCTTTGTCTCTCTGACTCTCTATATATGGTACTTACTGATTGTACTCATTCATCAGTTTCTCCATAGCCTTACTTATTTTTATCCTCTAGATCTTTCCTCTGTGTGTGCTTATTGTTTGTTATATTTAATTCCTCCTCTATTCTTATTTATTTTTTGTCTACTAGTTCTCAGGGAAGTAAATTGAATATACAAATTATATTTTGTTTGTTATTGCTTCTTACACTTCTACTTATTGGTTTTTGTATTTGTCTATATTGTTTGGTGCATGCATATTTATGACTGGGATATAATTTTCTTTACAAAATGTGTTAAGCATCAACACATGGTGTCCCACTTCACCATGTGTAGAACTTTAAACCTTAAATTCCAGAGTCTCATATTTAATATAGCACATTTTTTTTTCTTTTAATTCTCCTAGTATCTTTTTGTGCCTCCCTTTATTTTCCACGTTTATTAGCCTCTTGAAAACAGCTGAGCATCATTTTTTAGCCGAATGTTCCAGTTATTTATTGCTGCATATATAACCCCAAATTTATTGACATAAAACAATTTTATGATGTTCATAGGTTCTTTGAACCAGAAATTCAACAAAGCACAGAAGAGATGGCTCTTCTCTGCCCCCATGATATCTGAGGCCTACGCCAAAAGGCTCAAATGACTTGTGATGACTCAAATGGCTGAAGGTTGAAATTATCTGAAGGCACTCTTATGTCTAGTGCCTGGGCTGAGCTGACTCAAACACAGATATAATCTGAAATTGTCAAATGGAGCTCCTATACCAGATTCCTCCGTGTAGCTCAAGCTTCTCACAGTTGATGGCTGAATTATGAGAGGGTATGTTCTGCACAGAACTTCCAGAGAGTTGCATGTTTTTTATGGCCCTATCTCAAATGCCCATAGGGTCATTTCTGCAGTAGTCTTTTGACTGGAGCAGTCACAAGCCCATTCAGACACAAAGGAATAAAACAGTAAACCTATATATCAATGAAAATCACGTCAAATAATTTGGAGGCCATGTTTTAAAACTGCGACACCCTGTCTACTGGCGTCTATTTTAATAGATTTCCATTCATATTTAGTGTATAGTAGTCCATTTGTATTTAGTGTCATGACTGATGTAGTTACTCCCTCCACCTTACTTTACATTTATTTTTAATTTTATGCTATCTTTATTTCTTCATTTGTCTTTTTTGTATTTGTGTTTGGTTGATCAAGTCACTGTTAACTCCATTTTTTCCTGTATTGGGAAGTTCTACTATACTTTTTTTTAATCTCATTAATGGTTACCATCTCTTAATTTCATAATCAAACACATGTTTCTTTCCTATTATTTTAAAAACTCACCATTTATTTCCCTGACAAGGATGCATTTTTTTTCCATATCAAGAAGCTTCGTTTCACACTTGCTTCGCACCCCCAGTAGAGATGAGATCTTTAAAATACTCTTATCTGAGTCCTTTCCTTTCTTCCTCTGCCCTCCCGCTGCCCCCATGAGTATCAGTTTATCTCAGGGTTCCTTGCTCACCCATGCTCCCTCTTCCCTTTCTTCTTCCCCCAAGCTGAGGTTTCTGTGCTTGCTAATTTCATACTTGTTAGAGCAAAGGAAATGTGAGATTATGCAATAATTGAGAGAGAAATTACTTCTGTACCCAATTTGAAGAACACAGGCAAGAAAGCAACAAATTGACTCTTTAATATCAAGAGTCTGTTTTCCACCAATGGGAGATGCTCTTGCAGGTTCCCGTATTTCCCCATGTCCCACGGTGGAGTCCACACCAGGGTTGTGTAGCTACATGAGCTCCAAATGTGAGACCAGGATCCAGGTGGGAATGGTAAGAGAAAAGACCACTGGAGAGGCAGTGAGAGGAGGGGGTGTTGTGCCAGAAGTCCATTGCTACCTCGATAACAGGTAATCAATAAACAGTTGTTGAGTGAATTAATGCATGAATATAATTGAACCCAAAGTGAGTGAGTCTTTGGCCAGGCAATGGGCACCTCCACTGACAATGTACCAGTAGACCAAGATTCTACCCCAGTTCTGATATTAAGCCATTAAACTCACGTTATTTTACAAGGAGGAGAAATGTTTTTGGTTATTTTCCAGATTTCAAGAGCTCATCGCAGTCCTTTAATATGGATTGAGTCCATTTTGGGTTAGTCCAGGAAAACTCCCACAAAAAAGTATGCAGCTTTCAGCCAAAAGTGCAGTTTTCTACAACAAATGTGGTTTCCAATCACATATTCTTAGATTCAAAGTTGTAAGTCAAAGTTCTTGAACTCTGAAGATAAAGCCTTCAGTATTACAAGAAGCTCTTTGCCATTTTTAGCCAGTAGACAAAGCTGAAAACCGAGGTAAAGAACAGATATAGATTTAACTTCAATCTGATGGTAACAAGTGTGTAAATATTTGCTAGCCTTTCATTGTCTTTCTAAATGGAGATGGCTGTCCTCACAGAGCACAAGAGGCAAGACACAAAATTCTCATTAACAGCTGCGAACCAAAATGGACACTCCCGGGTCAGTTGTAATTCCCAGCCAAGGTGAATTTGAATACCTGAAGAATCTAATTTTCTGCCTCCTCAGCCATTTCAGTTATAACGTCCAGCCAAGAGTGATTTAAGAATTTGGAGCTTACACTTTTCTGCTTCCTCTGTGCCAGGGTATCTCTGCCACAGTGATACTGACATTTTGAGTCTGATGATTCTTTGTGGTTGGGAGCCATCCTGTGCACTGTGGGGAGCTGAGTAGCATCCCAGGCCTCCACCCACTGGACGCCAGTCCATCCCCCACTTCAGGTTGTGACCTCACGTGTCTCCAGCCATTGCCGATGCAAAGCCATCCCCAGAACAACACAGCTCGATACCATGACAAGGCCTTCAGACTCTGATCCCCCAACACAGCAAGCAGTCTTGTCAGTGAACATAGATAGTATGTATTCAGACCTCTAGATGCAGTTACCCACCTCACCTGCCCACTTCCCCACCTTGTCATTCTCAGTCCTAAGGGTGACTCCCCTTTATGTCTTCTGCAGAAATCACTTCCTCAGATACAATTAAAGACAAGAAAGAGGTGAGTAGAAGCTGAGAGTGGAATCTAGCCAGGTAACAAATATTTACAAAGCCCCAAATTAGCAAAGGTGGGTGGATACTATATATTGTATATGTACAATATAGTATCTATCAAATGTTGATACACATATATGTATGATGTGGCATATATGTTATGATATGTAGTATACCTTGATTATAATATATAGTACTTATAATAGTTCAATGTTATTTATCTATTATGTTAAATATATACATATATATCACTGTGTATTTATTATTATATTACTATATATCTGTATTATTTATTACTATACCTACTAGTACATTACTATATGTATGTCACTATGTGTATATCATACTGCTTTTATTACTATATATGAGTAGATATTTATTACTTTGTTTATTACTATATATCACTATATACTTCATTATAGAGATGATAGATGGTTGATTGATTGATTGATTGATTGTGTATGTATGTGTAGGGGGAGGTGTGTGTACATGTACTGCCCCCTAAAGACAGGATCTATCCAAGACCAAGAAAGACAGACTAAACAAGACTGTATTAGGGTGCGCTGAGCTGATGTGACAAAGAGACCCGATGGCTTTAACAAGATGGATCTTTATGCCTTTTTGAGTTAACAGTCCAGAGATGAGCAGTCCAGGCTGGCAAAAGGATCAAGAGTACTCACATTCTTTCCATACCACTGCACCACCCCTAGCGTCATGTCTTCAACTGCATGGTCAAAGTTGGGCTGCTGCCATGTTGCATTCTTACCAGGGGGAGGAAGGCAGAGGGATTCCAGAGCATTCGTCTGGAGTGCAGGGTGAAGAGGGGATAGATCTATTCATTATAGGATATGGTGACATTCCAGCTTGAATCCAGAGGCCTGAGGCCCAGGAAAAATCGATGTTTCAGTTCCAGTCTGAAAAAAACAGCAATGTCCCAGCTCAAGGCAGGCAGGCAGGCAGGAAGGAGGATGTTCTTTCTTACTCCTACTTCCTGTTCTATTCAGGCCCTTAACTGATTAGATGAGGCTCATCCACTTCAGAGAGGGCAATTGATTTCACTCCATCTACCTGTTCAAATGCTAATGTCATCCAGACACACACGCACAGACACACCCAAAATGATGTCTGACCAAATATCTGGGTACTCTGTAGCCCAGTCAAGTTGACATGTAAAATTAGCCATCACACTCTCTAAGACTGATTTGCTCACCTGTAAGATGGAGGTAATAATAGCATGCACCTCCTTGGATGGATGGGCAGTTTAGACGAGATAATATAGGTGGAGTTCCTGATCCGAAGTACATGTTCCATCCACATTATCCATTGTTATCTCCAGCAGACTGATGACGTCTGGGTGATATGTCATCACTCCTTAAACAATAACCCCTTGAGGGCAAGAATCAGACCAAGCCCACATTGGGAGTTCAATTAATGTTCATCAAAGTAATGAACAAGTAATTATGTAATCAACTGAAACATTTCATTATAAAATGTCATGCCCAGATTCCTCAAAAAGTTAAACATAGAATTATGTTTATGACACAGCAACTCCACTCCTAGGAATATACCCAAGAACACTGAAAACAGGGACTCAGGTAGATATTTGCACACCTATATTCTTGGGACACACAATTCACAATAGCCAGAACACAGAAACACTGACAAATGTCCATCAGCAGATGAACAGATGAACATGTGGTGTATCCACGCAGTGGAATATTATTCAACCATAAAAAGGCATAAAGTCCTGATTCATGCTACAACATGGATGAATCCTTGAAAACATGCTTACTGAAAGAAGCCAAACACAAGACATCACATAGTTGTACAATTCCATTTATATGAAATGTCCAAAACAGGCAAATCCATAGAGACAAAAATCAGATCAGTGGTTGCCAGTAGGTAGGGAAGGGGAATGGGGAATGACTTCTCATGGGGGCAGGGTTTTATTTTGGGGTAATGAAATGTTTTGGAACTATATAGAGGTGGTGGTTGCACATTGTGAGTGTACTAAAGTGCCAGTGAATTGACTACTTTAAAAGAGTGAATTTTATGTTGTGTGAATTCCCCCTCAATTAAAATATACATTGCCAGAGAAAGGTGCACGTCATCATGTCTGGTGCGAAGCCACTGGATACCGCAATAGCAATTCCGAAGGTCAAATACTTTGGCATCCATTCTGTACAAATGGATTTAAACAAAGATTTCAACTGTCATTTAGCGAGAGATTTTCTATATCAGGCAGGGAGTTGGAAGGCCGCTCCTAAACTAGCAAGCTCAGCTCAGAATTTCCATGAAGATTCAGACTGAAAGAGCAGAAGACCAAAGAGGTTTAGCCTAACCGCGGCTCTGAACTTTCCTCCAGCCCTTTGTAAATATCACTCTGCTTATAAATCTTTGTCGTGACAGCATTTTCCTCTGAAGAGCATTCATTCGGCCCATGAACACTTACTGAGCACCCACATTTTCCAAGGGCAGTTCTAGGCACTGCAAACAAGACAGTGCCCCTATTTAGTATACCCACGAATCCTCTGGGGAGCTTGTTGAAGTGCAGATTTGGATTCAGTACAAGAGTCCGCATTCCTAACCGGCTCCATGCAGTGCTGATGTTGCTGGTCCAAGGACACTTTGAGTACAAGGATGTGGGATCAGCATAAACACAGTCCTTCAGATCATCTATATGTCAGTTTTTAAAACTCCACCTTGGACCTTCATTCTTCTCCAGCCACTCCAGTCTCTGCTGTCCTTCAAAGATAGATTTCTTGATTTAAGAAGGACAGTTAAAGTGCCTTGGAGATGTACCTCTGCTTCACAGTTTCTGATCTTTGGCCCCATTGTCATTTGAGACAGGGTCATGTTTCGCTGTGGGGACTGTCCCCTGCATTATAGGACATTGAGCGGCACCTCTGGCCTCCACTCACTAGATACCAGCAGCACCCTTTGGTGGTGACAATCCAAGTGTCTCTAGACATTACCAAATGTCCCCTAGAGGGTGAAAACCACTGCCAGTTGAGAACCACTGGTTTATTTCTAGCAACCCTACTATTTTCTTGGTAAAAGAAGTTCCTAATAACTAACCCTTATCTAGTGTTTACCAGGTGCAGACACTGTTCAAAAACATAGCATCTCTCAACTCATTTAGTCTCTCCAAAACTCTGCGGGTCCATTACTGCCCCATTCTCAGTGGGGAAACTGAGGCAGGGGTGACAAAGTGATTTTCCCAAGGTAATGCAGTCGGTGAATGGTGGGGTTGGGATTCAAACCAGGTCCTTTGGCTCCAGGACCTGCTTTTTGTGCAAGTACTTCCCAAGGATCTGGAATCTATCAGACTGGACTCTTTTTAATTCTTTCCATCTTCAAAGCTACAAGGGATTGTTGAGGAATTCGAGTCACTTCTCACCAATAAGACTCTATGGGAAATGAGAGAGAAGAGAGAAATTGCATCCAGAGTGACATCTGTTCTCCAGGAGGTGGAACGGAATGTTCTAAAAACTGCCTTGAACTCCCCAGAGCAAAAAATCCAGAAAGTCCAAAATAGTGCTGTAGGTAAGTAGACAGTTCCGCCTGATACACACCAGGGGGCCAGTTACAAGCTGGGGGATGGATTAAGCAATTACAAAAATAAATAAATACACTGCATCTGTCCATTTATATGAAATCTACTGTAGAAAATCCATTTCTATGAAGTTGACTCTAGAAAATGCAAACTAATCTATAGTGACAGGGAGAGATGAAAAGGGGGCATGAGAAAACTTGGGGGAGCTGTTTCTACATATTTTTAAAATAAAAATACCTTTATTATACTTGTGTCACACCTGATTGTGATATAGCCACTGAGGAGGTAATATGTCAATCATCACAGTAAGTCATATAGCTTGACTATAATGTCACTCCACAGTGTAGATGTGTGTCATGTCATCATACTACACACCTTAAATACATACTCTTTTTATTTTAAAAAGAAAATACATAATATGATACCAAAGCAAAACCAAGTATTAAAATGTTCTAATGAGAAAAAAAAATCACATAAACAAAGCTAAATTCAGACCAGCCACATCTTCCCACAACCCAGCCTTCTAATCCTATGCCATGTTTGATAAAGAGACACACATTTGTTCTGTGTGTTATATTTTACACACAGTTTTCATTCACTAGATCATTAACATCTTTCCATGTAAACTGTGTACATCATAATTATCTATAATTATTGTCATGATTGCTATAATTATTGTCTTCAGTGGATTGTAGAGTTATAGTATATATATATATATATAATGTATTCATACTGTATGTTCATTTATTCTATAATTTATTTATTTCCCTATTCTGGGAAATGTGGGTTGTTACCAAATAATGCTGTGATAAGGACAGTTGACATTTTTTTCTGTGAATACTTGTTTGATATTTTTCTTAGAATAAATTCATAGAAGAGGACTCATTAGGTCAAGGGGGGAAATATTCTATAGACTTTGGATGTTTATCACTGTACTGGCCTCCAGAAATGCTGTTTGCTGTGCTTTTTGTTCAGCTCAGGGAGATCAAAGGATTTGTGTATGCCCAACTAACCATTTTGATTTACCAACCTGCATGATGAAATACTTTATGCGCTCCAAAAATAGTAATTTTCTAAAAATTTGAGGTAAAATAAATCCCAGTGCCTATCCTTCCTGGGAAATGGGAATCTGGATGCTGTCGTTCAAAATTAACCAATTTCCAGTTTTTGGGTAATTCTCATCTCTCCTGATTTGGCCAGGTCCCAGTTATTTGATTGGTGACTGGTGTCCCCACTTCAGGGGGTTCCAGCCTTCTCATCTGTAAATGAGGATAATAATAATGCATATAATGCCTTTAGAACTAGAGCTGGTAATTGCTACGATTATTCTATTTTCCACTCTTTATTGTTATAAAATTTTAAATAGTATCATTCTCTTCATATTCCTATCTACTTGACTTGTAGTAGCATCATTCTTTGTGTTATTTTGTCCCTTGCTTTTTTTAAAACCTTTTTTAGCCCGTACCGAAGGAGACCCAGTAAGAGCCCTTTTGCACCCATCACCCAGCTTCAAAAATTTCTAACTTGTGGCCAGTCTCATGCCATTTGCTTTTTAAGCTAAATATTTTCCTAATTCTTATTTCCCAATCATGATTATTCCCTGACTTCGTTTTATTGGAAGCACGGCTCCCTATTCTAGAAACACGCCATCAATTATTGAATCAATTCCTTCTAGTTGAACATTTAGGTCATTTTGTATTTTTCACCATTATCATCTAAACTGCTATGAACTTTCTTGTAGCTAAATCAGCACTCTTCTCCATGACGGTTTTTTGAGAATAAATTCATAGAAAAGGAATTGTTGCTTCAAAGGTAATACACTTGACGGTGGCAGTTAAGAACTTGGATTTCAGGAGTTCAGAATCTTAACTTCAAAATTTCAGTTTCCTCATCTAGATAATGGCCCCTCATGGGGTTATATAACGACAAATTAGGCTCTTAGCCCAGTGCTTGGCACATCCCAGACATTCTGTAAATGTGACCTATTCGTGTGGCTGTGCACATTTTGAAAGCTTACAGTCATGCTAAGCTTTCCTGTTGCTCTCCTCACCAGCTGTTGAAACTCGAGTTGTTACAGACAATTGCTCTGAGGGAGAAAAGATCTTCAACTTGGGCACCCAGATGAACTCAGTGAACATCCAGTGCAATGACGTCGTCCAGGGAAACATACAAGGTACACGTGGGGGCTGCATTCAGGATCCCCAAGGCACACAGAGCAGTATCACTGTGTGAAACATCCTCGGTATTGGATTTGTTACTCTTAAGACTATGTCATTTGAGCCTTCTCCTTTAAAAAAAAAAAGTCCTCTTTCCAAAGTGGAGACTTTCTTTTCTTCAGCATGAAAGAGACCTCTTTGCAATTTGGGGGGTGTTCTTTTCAGGTTTCAGGTTGGGTTCACCCAGAAGCAATCCCTGGAGTGTAAGGAGTTCATCTGGGAGGTGTCCCAGGAAGCTTCTGTAGGGTAAGCCAGGATTCTTCAGAGAAACAGAACCAGTAGTCTGTTTGTGTTTAGAAAGAGGCAGAGACAAAGATTTTGAAGAATGAGCTCATGAGATTGTAGAGGGTAGCAAGTCTAAATTCTAGCCAGCAGGCTGGAGACCCGGGGAAGAGTTGATGTTCTAAGTCCAGTCCAAAGACAGTAGAGACAGAATTCCCACTTTTGCAGGAGCAAGCAGACTTTTTATTAAGGCATTCAACTGGTTAGATGAAGCCCACGCACATGGTGGAGGGTCATCTGCTTTACTCAGTCTAATGATTCAGTTGCTAATCTCATCTAAAAAATAACTTCACAGCCACATCCAGGAGAGTGTTTGACCCAATATCTCGGTACCATGATCTAGCCACATTGACACATAAAATTCATTATCCCAGTAGGGGAGAGAGGAAATGAGATAGGAAAGAGGGTCCAGCCAATGCAGGCATTGTCTGTGAGCAGGTTCCTGCTGGTGATAACTGCATGCTAAATCCCACCGAGTTATCCCATTCCAGGAGAGGAAGCTGGGCTGTTTCTCCACCTGCTCTAATCCATCCCTAGTTGAGGGCCTTTCAAAGGGGGTTAACTTCCAGCCCCTTCCAGTCTGCTTTGTGTAGAGATCAAATACATTCACTTTGGGGAAAGTCCCCAGAGAATCACAGCTGTTTGCCATAGAAGACACGTAATGACTCTACAGCGTCTTACTAACTACGCTGAGAGTGATTACAGTGTGAGAGGGGGGACTTGATAATATGGGTGAGTGTTGAGACCACCGTGTTGCTCATGTGAAACCTTCATAAGATTATATATCAATGATACCTTAATTTAAACAATTAATTAATTTTTAAAAATGGGTGTCTACAGCATCCGCGACAGATGCTATACATAGGAACAAATTATTACTATTCATTATCCCAGAGTCACCAGACTTTCTGATTTTTTTAAAGCAAAACTTGGGTCATTTGCATGAAAACTCCAATATCCAAATTTGGCAAGAGTACCTTTACTCTAACTGCCACATAGTTGTAACTGCTGTTGCACCATAAATGGGGTCTTAAAATCCTGGCACAAAAACATCAGGTACAGCTGGTCTGTTCTATCACCAGAAGTCCCAAAGTAATGACAATAGAGTGTAGACAACTGACCACATGCTGAATGGAGCATGAATCTCATAAGGCAATTGGTGCCTATCATTTCCTTTTCTCCCCAAGAAGATTAGAACTTAAATCGGCCTCCCTTTGAGAACGGTCTGGGGCAGGATGGGACAAGCCCCAACCACATGGTTCCATGCCCGCACTGTCACCAGGCTCTTCCGTGATCCAAAGAGAGAGGGAGCAAGATGTCATGTGCAGGTCAATCAAAACACATCTGCAGCCCAGTTTGCTCCTCGGTCATGTTCTGGGGGCAGGGCGTTAGGATTTTAATATGAATTTAGAGAGGACACAGCCTGGCCCAGAAGAGCTGTCTATGCAGAATTGTTTAAGTAAGTTACAGACATCACAATATGAGTACATGTGGCTCGAGGAGCGCCTGGCCTGGAAGTGCCCGCCTGGGAGAGGACTACTGACCCTGCCCTAATGGGCCCTGCAGGCTCACCTCCAAGCATTTGCATTGCCTTTTTCTTTTCTTTTTTTTTTTTTAACAAATTGGCACATTTATTTCCCAATTTGTGAAGATGTCCTTAATTTGTTCCTATAGCAGACAAATTTCAACTCTGTTTGTGGTGCAAAAAAAATGCCAGGAATGCCAACCCCACTCCTCTGGGTGAACTTTTACTGTTCTTTCAACACAGCTCACCTTCACCTTCTCCAGGATGTCTCCCAGGATTGCCCACTTCCATGACAGCACCAGTCGGGCCTCCTTCTTCTCTGCTCACCCAGCATCCTGACCCTCCCTTGACCTGACATCCAACGTGTAGTGTTGTATCTATTGATTGACATGTCCCTGACTTACCCACTGTACTGGAATCCCCTTAAGGGCAGAAACCACAAATTCTTTTTCCCTCTAGTCACCATTACGGGCACAGAACCTGGAGAACAGTGGCAAATGCTCATTGAATTAAGTCCACATTTATGTTGAGGCCTCAACATTTCTAATAAGGAATGAACCCATTGGTGGCTTGTGACACCCTCGTAGAAGGACATTTCTCCTTCCTTCGGGTTATTTCTAGGGCCAGATCATTCTTTGTCATGGGGGTCATCCTGTGTCCCATAAGATGTTGAACGGCATCCCTGGCCCTTACCCACTAGATGCCAGTAGCAACTCCCCCCAAGTTGTAACAACCAAAAATGCCTCTCTCTAGTCACTCTTCAGTGTCTAGGAGTCTATTGCTATTTGTTCATTTTGTTTTGTTTTGTTTTTATTTTTATTCTTATTGAAGTATAGTTGAGATACAATATTATATCGGTTTCAGATATACACATAGTGATTCAACAGTTGTCTACATTATTAAATGCAAACCCCAGCTAGTGCAGTTACTATCTGTCAACAAAGAAAGGTGTAACAGAACTATTGACTATATTCTCTGCTATACTTTCATCCCCATGACTAATTTATATTATGATAGAGATTTTGTGCCTTTTTGTCCCCTTTCACTTGTTTCACCTGCCCGCCCCAGCCCCTCCCCCATGGCAACCCCAGTCACTTCTCAGTGTCTGTGAGTCCACTGCTGTTTTTTTCATTTTGTTTGATTTTGTTCCTAGATTCCAAATATAAGTGAAATCAAATGGTATTTGTTTTTCTGCACCTGGCTTATTTCCCTTAATATAATCCCCTCTATGTGCATCCATGTTGTTGCAAATGGCAGAATTGCTTTCTTTTTTATAGCTGAATAATAGTCCATTGTGTATAGGTACCACAACTTTACCACCATGTGTCCTGAACAAGCAAAATCACCCCAGTTGAAAGCCACTGGTCCAGAGCAATCATAATTTATCTCTAAACACTAACAGTTTTAATACTGAATGGGTACATTATTAAATCACACCAGGATACCAGGTGTGAACCTCCACTGTGGTAGGTGACCAGAGATATTTAATCATATGACCCCCGCTTCCTCTAGAACAGCTCAGAACAAACCCAAGCCACAGACACCGACCTTGGAAACCTGGAAAGCCACTCTTCTCATTTCTGCTTGTGATTTTGCTTTTACACCAGAACATTTCAAGCCAAAATTAAATGATTTCTAAGCATAAGAGCAGGTGGATGTATCATCTGCTGAACTTTTCCAACCATCTGCACTGTTTCATTCTGATGCATGGAAACTGCCATGAACTCAGAGAAACAGAAGTAAATTTCCCCTTATCCCTCTGAGCGAGGGCAGAGAGGCCAGATTAGAGAAGCCCGCTGAGTAATTTATTCCAATATAATGAACTGCTCAGCTAGTAAGGGGCAGAGCTGGAAATTGAATCCAGAAACCTAGTTCTGGTCCCTACATATTAACTGCTTGCTTCACATGGCCTTGTTGCCGTGTGGACTTCTCAGTAGCTACAAAGAATAATGAATACTTACTGGCATGGGAATATGCTCGTAACATACTAATATATGTGATAATATGAACATATTCCCATGTCAGTAAGTATTCACATATATGAAAATTTATTAATTTACATGTGTTATTGACATGGGAGTATGCGTGTGCATGCGTGCGTGCGTGCGTGTGTGTGTGTGTGTGTGTGTGTATGCATTAGTTTGCTAGGGTTGCCATACAAAATACCAGACTAGGCGGCGGTTTAAACGAGAGGAATTTGTTTTCTCACAATTCTGGAGGCTGGAATCCTGAGATCAAGATGTTGGCAGGCAGTTTGTTAGGCCTCTGTCCTTGACTTGCAGATGGCCTGCCATCTCCCTGCGTTTTCATATGGTCTTTTCCCTAAGCACACCCATCCCTGGCCTCTCTTTTGGTCCAAATTTCCTCTTATAAAGACACCAGTCAGACTGGATTAAGGCCCACCCTCATGGACTCATCTTAATTTAATCACTTCTTTAAAGGTTCTGTCTTCAAACACTGTCCCATTCTGAAGTCCTGAGGGTGAGGATTTCAACATACGAGTTTTGGGAGGATACAATTCCACACATAATAATGTCCTATTGATACACATCATATAATGTCTTATTGAAAGGTAGTAAGATTACAAATATATGATGTAGCTGTATCATCATACATTTTTTATTTAATCCTCATCATTTTTATGTCATTTATATCATGTCATTATGAAATCATATGTTTTAACCTTAATCCTCATGAAGTATGTTGAATTATGATGTTCACTTGCTTAAAACCTTTCAATGGCTTTCTACGGGCTTAAATAGAAGCGGAAGTCCTACCTGAGGCCCGTGCCCCCGTCTTGCCCCGCCTCCTCTCCTGCCCCTCCCCTCCACTCACTGCGCTTCAGCCACACTGGCCTCCTTGCTGTTCCCTGAACAAGTCGGGCCCAGTGACGCCTGGGACTTCGCACCTGCTGTTACCTCTGCCTCCAGCACTCCTCTCTCAGAAATCCACATGCCCCCTCCTCCCCTCACTGCTCTCTGAACACTGTCTAAAACAGCAACCCCCAGCTCTCTTCATCCTCTTAACCGACTTAATTTTCTCCATAGGACTGATGATTCTCTGATATACACCTTCATTTATCTATTTGTATTTGTTTGTCTGTCTCCTGCACCAGAAAGTAAGATCCACACAAGCGTAAACTTGGTATATTTTGTTCCCACTGGATCTGGAAAAGAGTCTGGAACATAGTCAGCATTCCATTTAAAAAAGGAGGTGGAATGAATGGATGGATAGAGATAGAGAGGTGGCAGATGATTGATAGATGGATAATGATTTCCATGTATGTTATTTATATCTAGATATGGATTGCATATATAATACATAAAGGAAACTATTAGATACAAACATACATGTTGACAGAGACACATGTAGTCCAACTATGAAGGGGTTTCCTTGGGTCTAGTGTCAATATTATGTTTCATCCCGAAGGAATGCAAAACCAGTTCTAAAAGCCTTGAGAAATGTCGTTCTTTACTGAAGTCTGTTCAAAAGGCAGCAGCAGAAGTGGCATTAAATCACACAAAATTTGCCTAATCCCTTTTACTTCCTTTTTCTTCGTTAAGGCTGACCCAACCTGTCCCCTCTCTTCCTCCCTTAAAATTTCACCTGCCGTTTCTTTGCTCCCCCTCCATTGATATTATTTTATCCTAGGGTACAGCCATTTCCTTTCATACATAAATTAGCATGACATTTCTTGTTGTTTCAGCTCTCCTTACCCTGTTCAATATAAAAAGAGTTCAAGGTTTTCAGTCTGCTTCAGAACGTTAGAAAAGGTGAAAATCTCTTATTTAATTCACCCCCTCATTTGTGTGAATATTTGTGCATACATACATGTGTGTACACATATTTGTTTGTATGTGCACGTGTATACATGTGTGTGTTTATCCATACATATATATCATTTCAGAAAGGTAACTAATGACTCTCAGGCAAATATAAATGAATGCATGTCAAAGATCATATTCACCTCATTAAAGAAGGAACGAATAAAACTAGTTAAGACAAACTTAAAGGCAATTTGAAGAACAGATATACACACACATGAACATATTCATATATGGGACAGTCATGAATGCTGAAAACTATATGCTAACAGATGCAAACACTGGTTAATATCCTATAGGGCAACACAACGTAGCATTTAAGGTTATGTTTACTATGCGTCAGAAAGCAACTGCCTATCGCCAAAATGCAATTGTGCCTATGGAAAGAGCCATTTGCACTATTATGGGCATCCATTTATGGGCTACAATGTTGTACATCTGAAACCGAGATAATATTGCATATTGACTATATTTCAATTTTTTTAAGTATTAACTGGAGTGATAAAAGAAAGTTGCAAAAGGATTCTCAAATTGGGATACCATTTACATGAACTTATAGACAGAAAATACTACAATTTTTGAAAACATTCATATATAGTAAAATTACAAAAGTATTCATGCAAAGGCTACAATGTCAAGTCCATTGTTATTTCTCAAGAAGGAAGAAAGAGAATGAATTAGAGGGAGCTTTAGTCATATTGAAAACATTTTATTCTTTAAAAAATAATTCTGGAGCCAATGTGGCAAAATGATAATGTACATTAAATCTGGGAGTAGATGTTCTTTAGGTCTTTTTCTTTACTTTCCTGAGTATTTGAAATATAAGTTTAAGGTTTTGTGTTTTTTTTGAGATGATGTTTTAAAAGAATTCGCTATTGACCGCAGGCTTAGCACTGGGCTGGGAGCCCTGTGGTCCCCAAATTAAATATCCTGTAGAGTCACTCAAGAAGTTTAGTGCCTGCTGGAAAAATAGAATTCAAGCCACAGAAATAATAATTGGCAGACCGTTGGATTCTCATCGACACAACAGGAGCCGCATTTGAAATACAAGTTTGGAAAAAACAGCATCAGAAGCTGCCTGAGTAGCTGGGGGAGATTTCCCAAGTCAGAGGCTGGGATTGTGCTGGGTTTGAGGATGTGCTGGATTTGGGGACGAAGAGCATGAGAGGAAGGGTGGGTTTCTAAAACACACCTGAGCACAGGTGTGGGCAGGAAAGGGGACCAAAAAATGGTGGTACTTCATCTTTCTGTTTCCGCAGGTCCCAGCGCAGTTGCCTTTATTTCATACTCTTCTCTTGGCAACATCATAAATGCAACTTTTTTTGAAGAGATGAATGAGAAAGACAGAGTTTACCTGGTCTCCCAGGTAGTGAGCGCTGCCCTTGGACCCAAAAGGAACACATCTCTATCCAACCCTGTGACTCTGTGTTTTCAGCATGTGAAGGTGGGTCATGGCTGCAATTTGAACTCGCTTTAGTTTCGTGGAGGTAGATTGAACAATCCGCATTCCCTCCCCAACCTCTGGTTCTTGACTGGGGTTTACCCGTACAGTTGGCAGGAGCCACTTGTAGCTATTGGAAATGTGGTGAGTCTGAACTGAAATTTTTGAAGTCAGTATTTTTAGATGTAGATATAGTATTTCCAGACTTCAAAGACTTAGTAAGAAAAAAAGCATGTAAAATATCTCACTAATAATTTTATATTGACTACATATGTTGATTTATGTTGAATATTAAACGGTACATTTTGAATATAGTGGATTAGAGTAAATATGCTATTAAAGGTAATTTGACCTGTTTATGTTTTTTAATGTAGCTAGTAGAAACTTTCAATTCTGTAAGTGGTCCACATGATATTTTTCTTGGGTGACATTATTCTGGTGCATGGGATTATTGTAGCTGCACATATCTCCTACATCTGTGAGACATAATATTCATTCCTGCACAAAAGCCTGGTATTAATTATTTAGACCACAGAACTGTATCAGAAAAAATACTTTTCTTTAATCTATTGCCTTTTCCCATTCTCTGCCCAAACTCTTAAAGGCAAGAGGGTCAGTAGCCATACATAGATGTAATAAAACTCATTTGCTCCCATCCCTTTCAGCTCTGTTAAGAAAATAGGAATTGAATGAAATCATGCCATTAGCCACAACATGGATAGACCTAGAGGGTATTGCACTAAGTGAATGAAGTCAGACAGAGAAAGACAAGTACTGTATGATCTCACTTATATATGAAATCTAAAACCTATACAAAAAAACAAAAAAACAAATTCATACATACAGAGAACAGATTGGTGGCTGCTAGGGACATGAGATAGGGAAATAGGTGAAGGTGGTCAAAGGTCAACAAACTTCGACTTATAAGAAGAGTAGTTCTGGGGATCTAGGGCACAACATAATAATTCTAGTTAGAATTCTGTGTTGCACATTTGAAAGTTGCCAAGAGAGTAGATTTGAAAAGTTTGCACCACAAAATAAAAATCTGGGACCATGCAAGGTAAAGTATGTTAACTAACCTCATTATGGTAACCCCTCTGTAATATGCACACATATAAAACAATTATGTTGTAGCCCTTAAACTTATCCAGTGTTATATGTCAATTATATTACCATCAATATATGTCCATTAATTATGTAGACCACACAACTAATAATATTTATTATTATTTAGACCTCAACAATTATGTAGACCACAATAAAGCTGGAAAAAAGTACTTTTTTTTAATTTTTAAAGAAAAATAGGAGTTAAGGAGGGGAAGGTGGGGAAATGTAGGTTTTCGCTATGTGATGCATAAAACCCAGGTATGGAATTTGGGGTGCATGGCATGGGGCATTGAGAATGAAGCACAGATTCTTGGGGTGGGCCAGTGGATTATGAAAGGAGATACAGCCCCTAACAGGCTCATCTCCTTGGCCCCAGGAAGTGATGCTCTGGAACCCTTGGGACAAAGAGAAGAAGTCAATGGCTAATTTTAGTCTCTTTCTCTCTCCTGGTGGCATTTCTTTCCTACACTACCTCTCCTGTTACTTGAGCAATTATTGCATTTTAAAGGGTTAGGGACAGAACTGGTGGGAAGGGCCCAAGGGAATTCGGCCTAGAGCATATTTGGGAGAACATTTTGTACGAGCCTTAGACTTTTTTTTTGTCTGACTCCCATGGTTGGCGGCAACGCCCTGAAACAAATGGCGTCTTGTTATACTTCTGGCTCCCAGAGAGCCTTGACCTCATTTTACATTATTCAGAATCTCAATAAATTCTGAATATGGGAGCCGGTGTCCCAGCGGCCATCCTTTTCCCTCAAAACAGAAAATCGCCTGAGTCGCTCCCGGCCTCTGCGCCTCCTCATTCGCCACCCTGGCGCAGACCGACACTCTGAGGGTTGTCCCTTCCCAGGAAGAACATGATGAGCCCATTCTACTTCCAGATGAAGCCCGGTAGCCAAAAGCCCTTCTGCGTTTACTGGAAAACCACAGAGGAGGGCGGCCACTGGTCCAGGGATGGCTGTTTCCTGATACGCGCAAACAAAAGTCACACCGTATGCAGCTCCACCCACCTGTCCAGTTTCGCCGTCCTCATGGCCTTAACCCTCCAGGTACGACGTAAACATTTAGTTCCTCCAGCTAATCCTGTTTGAGCCCCTACAAGGTGATGATAAAAAGTGTGAAGAGAAAGAAAGCAGAATGGCTCACCAGAGCAACTGCAGAAGTCATGCTGCTTTAGATAGAAAAGTCACAGGTGGCCCTTATAAGAATTAAACATCTGAGCAGCAATCTGAATAATTAGTCAGTAGCGCTGCAACATGGGTGACCCTTGAAAACACCATGCTGAATGCAAGAAGCCGAACACAGAGGGCCACTGTTGTACGATTCCATTTATAGGAAACGTCCAGAATAGGCAAACCCAAAGAGTCAGAAAGGAGATTGCCGGTTGCCAGGGGCTGGGGGAGGGGGGGAAAGAGAGGGTAAGGGCTTAATGGGTGTGGGGTTTATTTTGGGGTGATGGGAATGTTCTGGAACTAGATAGAGCTGGTGATTAGGCAACACTGTGAATGTGCTAAATGCCAATGGATTGCATACTTTTAAATGGTTAATTTTATATTAGTTTGAGGTTAACCCAATTTTAAAAAGTCAGCAAGAAAAGCATCCCAAGAAGACAGATGTGTATGTGTAAAAACCCTGAAGAGAGAACAAACTTGGTGTTTTCTGGAACCAAGTGTGGCTGGAGCAGAGTGGATGACGGGCAAACAGGAGATGAGGTTGCAGAGATGGCTGCAGGGAAAATGTGTCGGACCTGGAACGCCAGGCTCAGGCCTTTAGATTTCATCTGAATTGCAATAGGAAGATATTTGCATGAGGGATGCTGCATAATTATATCATTTGAAGATCCCTCTGGCTCCTGGGTCAAGAATGGATAGTGACGAAGTAAGAATGGGCTAGATGATGGTAGCTGAGGTGAGGTGGCAGCCATAGAGGTGGGAGAGAACATCAGACTGGACAGATCCTAGAAGTGGGGTCAGAGGACACACTGATGACATAGGCTGGGGACAGCACGCAGGAAGTCCTGCATCCCACCCCTTCTCTCAAGGATGGAGGTGGTGCCCACAGAAAAACGTTTGGTGGAAATCTCTGACCTCTCCAATTACACGGTTTATGAAAATTCATCTATGCATGGGACATAGCTTTAGTTCATTTCTTTTCATTGTCATATAATATTCCCTGGCATGAATGTACTTCAGTTTATCCATTCTGCAGTTAATGGATATCTAGGTTGTTTCCTGATAGCTATTAAAAGCAGTGCTACTTTACTGGGATGAAACTTAGAAGATCCCATGTGGGATCTTCCAGGGCAACATGCTCCAGGTGCTGCAGCCACAAGATGGTGAAGCCTCTGTTGTTATGGGTTTCTGAGTGACACTGTGGAGCAAAGTATTGTCCTGCTATATTAAGTTTAAAAATAGACACAACTAGGCTATATTCTCAGGGGTTGCACACACAGGTGGTCAAACTATAAAGAAAAGCAGGAATGGGGAGGATGGGTGGGAAGGGAGGGATAAGGAGGAAAAAGGGGCATTACGATTAGCACACATAATGTAACCGGGGTAGGGGGGACACAGGAAAGGCAGTATATACAGAGAAGACAAGTAATGATTCTATAGCATCTTACTATGCTGATGGACAGTCACTGTAGTGGGGTATGTGGGGGGGACTTGATAATAGGGGTAGTCTAGTAACTGTAATGTTCAAGTAATTGTACATTATATTGAATGAATGAATGAGTGAATGCATGAGTGAGTGAATGATGAATGAATGAGTGAATGAGTGAATGAATGAGTGAATGAGTGAATGAATGAATGCATGAATGAGTGAATGGATAAATGAATGAGGGAATGAGTGAATGAATGAGTAATGAATGAGGGAATGAATTAAGGAATGAGTGAATGAGGGATGAGTGAATGAATAAATGAATGAATGAGGGAATGAACAAATGAATGAGTAAATGGATGGATGGATGGATGAATGAGGGAATGAGGGAATGAATGAATGAGGGAATGAGTGAATGAATGAATGAATGAATGAATTTAACAAATAAATAGCTAGCAGGAATTGTTTATCATAAAAGAACCATGGTTACCTCTGGGGGAGATCATGGCTTGCAATTGGAAAGAGCTTCTGGGATGAAGTCCATAGATCAGTTCTTGATATTGCTAATCATTTAGTAATTATCAATCAAATAATACATTTATGTGTATGCCCTTTTCTGTATGTGTGTTATATTTCAGTATGTTTTAAGATTAAAAAAGCAAAGGATTGAAAAGTTCTCTAAAGTGACATTGAAATAAGTGAATATCTGTCATTTCCCCTTAGTGAGTCTTTCTAAGTCTGCATGGCTCCCCAGATCAATGGCCCCTATCTTTCATGAGAAGGGTCCCTGAGACGTGAATTAGACAGAGTGTCTTAGTTTGGGGCCCCCTGCAAGCAGATCCTGAGACAAGGATTGAGGGCAGACAGTAGTTCCCCTGGGAGGTGACCCCTCCCAGTAGGGAAGTGAGACAGAGGAGGCAGCCAGGAAAGGATGCATTAAAGAGAAAGTTATCCCTGTGGACAGCTGGGGCTCAATCCCATTGGGTATTTCTGGGAGATATCATAGGATGTACACCTCAGAGCCATCACACACAAGGGTGAGGGAGCTTGGGTATTGATGTACCAATTCCCCAGTGTGCTTATTTGAGGGCAGCTTGCAGGGGCCATAATGTCCTGGCACTTGTGACTGTCTGACATGTGGCAGGAGAAATGCCTCTAGGCAGGATCACTGGAGTTCACAGAAAGCAGCCAAAGGACAGGCATAGGAGAGTGTGAGGAGGTTAACAGCCTCTGCTACACAGGGCTTCCTACATCTTTTAGGGTGTAAGACTTAGCCTGGCATGTCCACTCATTTCAGCTCAAATCTGCTGTACAACAATAAGGTGTTGAGTACTTAAAAACTTAAGAGGGTAGATCTCACATTGTGTTCTCACCACAAAAAGAAAAGGCAAGGGGATCCAAGAAATCTTCAGGAGGTGATGGATATGTTTACTCTCTTGATTGCGGTGATGACATCATGGACATAGGCCTATGTTCAGACTCATGAAAATGTACACATTCAATATATGCAACATTTTGTATATATACCTAATATACAAAATTGTGTATTAGTATTGTGTATTAGTATACATAATAAAGCTGAAAAAAATGCTTAGTTTAACACAGACTTCTCATACTCTATCATCCGGCATCGTGCCTGTGTTTGGGGTACCCCATTCCATGGGGGAAATACACAGTTCCAGAGCGGGAAAGTGTGACTATGATGTCCTCTTCGCTGGGTCGCAGGAGGAGGATCCCGTGCTCACTGTGATCACCTATGCCGGGCTGAGCCTGTCTCTGCTGTGCCTCCTCCTGGCGGCCCTCACCTTCCTGCTGTGCAAAGCCATCCAGAGCACCAGCACCTCCCTGCACCTGCATCTCTCCCTCTGCCTCTTCCTGGCCCACCTGCTCTTCCTCACGGCCATTGACCGAACCAAGCCCAAGGTACCGATGCTTTGCCGAAGGGCCCCTTGCCCTGCCACATGGAGTGCTGAGTAATGGGGCCATGTTGCATTGATGCCTTAATAAAATGTCCTTGGATCCCAGGGGGGTTTGGGGAGAGGTGCCAAGGTGGGTGGTGCTATTGACTATCAACCACTTTTACTTTTGATGACCTTGATCCAGCATCAGGTGCTCTGAATTCAATGCCAATGTAAAGTAGAGGTCCTCAGGCCATGCCCCGCCCTGCCAGTCCCGCCTGGTGAGCCCTTACTCCTCCCCCAGGTGCTGTGCGCCATCATCGCGGGGGCCTTACACTATCTCTACCTGGCCTCCTTCACCTGGATGCTGCTGGAGGGTCTACACCTCTTCCTCACAGCACGCAACCTGACGGTGGTCAACTACTCCAGCATGAGCAGCTTCATGAAGTGGCTTGTGTTCCCTGTGGGCTACGGGCTCCCGGCTGTGATCGTGGCCATTTCTGCAGCGTCCAGGCCGCACCTTTATGGAACACCTGAGCGGTGAGCTTGACTCTCGTGCTGTGCCATGGATGGTTCTGAGGGCAGTGTTAACAGTGATGATTAGGATATTCACCTCAAACGCACTCTACCTTCCTATGAGTGTCACAGCTCTAACTTATTTGCCAGAGAAGCATGGGAAGGTGACAGCAAGAGTGTGGAAGGTTATGGAAGAAGGGCGCTTTGAAATTAGGCCCCAGTTTTATCCATCCCATGATTTTCGACCTCCAGTCCTCAAGGTTCAGTCCCCTTATTAGTGAAATAGGGATAATGATCTTCCCAGGGGCCCCCTTGCAAAGCAGGTGTGAAAATTCAGAAAGACTCTACTTATAAAATGTTTAATGTAGCATTTATACAGGAGGTAATGAGCAAAGCCTTCACTGTCATCCACTGACATTCTCAGGAGACACCAGGAAAGTTCTGTCAGGAAAAGGTGTCATTTCAGGGTTTTTCTTGGGCATTCTCTGATCTTGCGTTGTGTCCCTTTTCCCGTTGTTCCCAGCTGCTGGCTCAACCTGGACCAGGGGTTCATCTGGGGTTTCCTCGGCCCTGTCTGTGCCATTATCTCTGTGAGTATGTGACTCCAAGGTTCCTGGGGGAAGAAGAGGCACCAGATATTCTGGGGGTGAGACTGTGCAGTGGGCATGCATTTTTTTCAGTTGTACAGCTTGATTTTTTCCCCTGATACCAATTCAGTCCCATGTGCAGGAACCAGAAGTTGGGTGCAATTGACAGTGGACATTATTTTAACTTGCATTCTGCATGGTCTGTGTCATTCCTGCAGGTGAATTTAGTATTCTTTCTCTTGGTCCTTTGGATTTTGAAAAAGAAACTTTCCTCCCTCAACACTGAAGTGTCAACCATCCAGAATATAAGGTAAGATGGGGAAAATGGTATTTGCCAACCCCTTTTTGTTCTACTGACCTCCTACTGGTCCCTCCTACACAACCACATACATATGCACCACATAATGAGACCCCAGGGACCATCAAGGCCACTGTCATCTCCCACTGTCCCAATTAATGAGAAACTGTATTAGTTAGAGCAGGCTAAGCTGCTGTGACAAAAATAACACCCCCTCAAAAAACAGTGAAATAGAAGTTTATTTCATCTTCTTGTTATAGTCCAAAGATGAGCAGTCCAGGGCTGGTGGGGAAGTTCTGCTCCACAGAATGATCCAAGAACTCAGATTCTTTCTATTTTGTTGCTCCATCATCCACTAAGATGTTCTTGTCAATATCACATCCATGGGAAGGAGTTGACATAGATATTGCACATTCCACATTTGCTCATATCCCATTGACCAGACCTTGGTCACATGGTAACATCTAGCTGCAAGGGAGGCTGGGAAATATAGTCTCCAACTGGGTAGCCATGTGTCCTTGACAAAACTCAGAAAGGGAAGAGATCTAACACTAAAAGGAAAAAAACGAAAATGGAAAAAAGCCAGCAGTTTCTGCCACATGACACAAGATACAAGATAAATTGGGAAGGATTTAGATTAAAATACATTTTGTGTATTATTATTTCAAAACATTTTGGGCTATGAGTGCTTTTTATTTTGCTGCACGCATTTTAATTTTTTTCATTTTTCATTATAAAAATAACATGTTTGTCAACATTTTTTATAAAGTTTTTGAAATATAAAAAGCAAAAAGTGAAGGTAGCTAACTCCCACCTTTCCCAGTACTTCCACTCCCTGGGAAAGCCAGAGATAACAGACTGTATGATATGTATGATATGGTATGTATGGTATTTTCTCCAGACCTTTTTCTGTACATTTCCTATAGAACAGACAGGCACACACACAAAAACATCACACTACACAAATTGTTTCTATCTTTTCTAATTTATGTAATTTTATATTTTAAAATTAGATACAAAGATTCCACAGCTAAGATGGCCTAACATCTCCATTTGTCTAGGACACTCGCAGTTTATGCTTGTTTACCCATTGTAATTATTAACTGGCACCACTTTTCATCTCAGAAGCCTACCTGTTTGAATAACAAATTATATGATACCCCTTTTTCATAAATTATATAGATAGCTAGATAGTGACAGGTTTTAGAATGCTTTATATACATATGGCACTAATTTTGTCCTATATACTGTTCTAAATATTTTATATATGTTGAAGTCTCAATCTTGGCAGCAACCTTATGAAATGGTGCTGTTATGAAGATGAGCGAACTGAGTTACAGAAAGGGAAAGTAACTACCCCAAGGTCACACATTTAGTTGCTGCTGCCTGGGACTTAAACCTAGGCAGCCTAGCTTCAGAGTCCTCACCATTAACAACCACACTATAGAGGTGTCCATGTCCATTATTAGCTTGTTTACGTCATTGTTTCTTACTCCCATCAGGATGCTGACACTCAAAGCAACGGCTCAGCTCTTCATCCTGGGTTGCACATGGTGTCTGGGCATCCTGCAAGTGGGCTCAGGTGCCCAGGTCATGGCCTACCTCTTCACCATTATCAATAGCTTTCAAGGCTTCTTCATTTTCCTGGTCTACTGTCTCCTCAGCCAGCAGGTAAACACTGATCTCTTTCTTTATTGTTGTAAAGTCAAGAAAAACTTGGAGGTATGTAGTTTAACAAACTTTTAAATCCATACTCTCTAAAGTTTCATCTGAGCTTGTGAGCAGCGTGTAAGTACTACCTGAATTTTCACTAATTGAAGATGCTGTTAATTGTAAGGAACATCGATTTATTAATGGCTTTCTAAAAGTAAATCATTGCTACATCAAGGAAATGTGTTTTTCTTCAGGTTTCTTATTTGTAATAGTCAGCTATTGCTGTGTAACAATCAACCTCAAAAACTCAATAGCTTAAATTATCAGGGAAATACAAATTAAAACCACAATGAGATATCACCTCATACCAGTTAGGATGGCCAACATCCAAAAGACAAGAAACAACAAATGCTGGTAAGGATACAGAGAAAGGGGAACCCTCCTACACTATTGGTGGAAGTATAAATTACTTTAACCATTGTGGAAAACAATATGGAGGTTCCTCAAAAAACTAAAAATAGAAATACCATTTGACCCAGGAATTCCACTCCTAGGAATTTATCCAAAGAAAACATGATCCCAGATTCAAAAGACATATGCACCCATATATCACAGCACTATTTACAATAGCCAAGATATGGAAGCAACCTAAGTGTCCATCAGTAGATGAACAGATAAAGAAGATGTGGTACATATACACAATGGAATAGTATTCAGCTATAAAAAGAAAACAAATCGTACCATTTCCAACAACATAGATGGAGCTAGAAGGTATTATGCTCAGTGAAATAGCCAGGTGGAAAAAGACAAGTAACAAGTGATTTCACTCATTTGTGGTGTATAACAACAAAGCAAAACTGAAGGAAAAAACAGCAGCAGACTCACAGACTCTAAGAAGGGACTAGTGGTTACCAAAGGGAATGAGTTGAGGAAGGTGGGCGGGAAGGGAGGTGAGAAGGGGATTAAGGGGCATTATAATTAGCACTCACAATATAGGTAGGTCACGGGGAAGGCAATACAGCACAGAGAAGACAAGTAATGACTCTATAGCATCTTACTACACTGATAAACAGTGATTGCAATGGGTGGGGGGGAACTTGATAATATAGGTGAATGTTGAAACCATAGTACTGCTAATGTGAAACCTTCATGAGATTGTATATCAGTGATACCTTAATTTTTAAAAAACCCAGTAGCTTAAACACAATTATTTACTTTTCTCATTCTCAAGTCTGCAGGTAGATTGGGGTTTGGCTGATCTTTTTCTGGGCTCAGTTTGGCTTGGCTCCAGAATGTAGATCATGCTCAGGTCTGGTCTTCATGAGTCATCCTGAGGCTTGGCAGAACTGGAGAGTAGCTCTCAGCGTAAGTTCTTATCATGTCAATGGCAAAATCACAAGGAGGCAAGCCCTATGGGACAAAGCCATTTCAGGTCTCACGATTCTGCTTGGTCACCTCCACTAGCATCCCATTGGCCAAAGAAAGACATGTGTCCAGGCCCAAAACCAATGGGAGAGCACTCCACTCACCATGGCTAAGACACACCTATGACAAAGGAATGAATAATTAAGATCAACAATGCAATCTACCACACCACTTAGTCTGAATTTGTAAACACATCCCCAAGTGATGTTCTGTCTTCATACTCATATGTTTTAATAACAAGTTCATTTTTCCAACATTTTATTAGGAACACTTTTCAACTTACAAAAACATTGAAAGAATCATACAGTGAACACACATATACCAATCACCTATATATATATATACACCAATCTATAGTTAACATTGTGCTGTATTCACCTTATTACATATCTATCCATATATATCTTTTTATCCATCCATCCATCCATCCATCCATCTCATTATAAGCAGGTGTAGCTTACATTCATAGCCAACGAAAGCTGAAGGCAACTCTTTTCAGTGAATATACACCCCTGAGTAAGCATAATGCAGCACACGTGTATGTGCTCGCCATGCAGTTCATCTTAGTTCCAGAGGCATCTCACAGTGTGAGCTTCCAGTTTTTCGAAATTTTTGTATTCAATATGGCTACTAAATACAAGCCAATTCATGTGTCTGTAACTGAACAAAGGAAACAGTGGTGTATATCCAGCACTTGGGAAACACTGACTCCTTCAGGATTGTTGAGCTACCTCTAAAATGGTGCTTTACTAAGGGAATGGTGCTCAAAGGAAATCTGGACTGCATGTTGGCTCTAGAATTGAGCCCCTAGGCAGGATACTGTAGACTACCGAATTATGTTGACATACTTCTGCCTAGGTTTAGCTCAATTACATTGCATCTATAGAACAGGAGACTATGCAACCATTACATATAATGTTGTAAAAGACTGAAACCCAAATGAAGCTGGACCCCACATAGCCCAGGATCAAGGGATGCAGAGGCCAAATAAACAGAGTCCAGCAAACAGTAGAAATACAAAATCACTCAAGTTCGTTACTTGTATTTCTCAAATACCATAAAGAGGTCACATAGGCCAGAGATCCCTTTGTTGAGATACACTGCTGAGAGTTTGAGATTGCTGTTACTGCAGCAAAACAAGTCCTGACTGATACACTTTCTTTCCTGGTACTACTCTTTCTCCTCTTCCTCCACCTCCTTCTTCTTCTCTCCTCCTTTCCCTCCCTCTTTTCCTCACTCTATATCCAGGCATCCAAAGAACCAAACTAGGAAAGGAAATACAGCTCCTCAGAAGGCGAGGGAGAGGAAGACCCGACCTGACAGAATAGACGCTTCCTAGAGAGCAAAGGATGAGCAAAGGTTTGAAACATCCAAATGCTCTATTTTGGAGTATGGTGTATATTTTGGATTAAATGTAAATTTTAGATTAAGGCTCAAGAATAGTTTATGACTGGAAGGATATTAAAAAGAGTGAAAAAGCAAGTTTCAAAACATTACTCTAAAAAGGCTCCATTTTGTTGCATAATATATATAAACATGTATGGTTTATGTTATAATGTTGTGTATGTATTGGTGTGCAGGTGTGAGTGCCATGGCAAAGCACGGTGGCTCTCAGGCAATTTCGGCCCCCACCCGAGGGGACAGATTTAGCAAGAGCTGGTGGGGAGAGGCCAGGGGTGCTGCTGAAGATCCTACTGTGGGGCTCTCTTGTCCCCTCCTGGCCTGAGCCAGGAGCTCTGTCCTCTCACTTTCTCTCTAAAGTAAAGCTTCTCCCTGGCTCTCCTACCTTGGGTGTTTGCTAAGTTCTTTCTTCAACTCCTCAACAAGAATGCCAGCATCATTTGTGGGGGCTTGTCCGGGATAACTTCAGAGGACCTCCGAAGGCAAATCCAAGCTGTGTCAGGCCCAGAAGTCCCATGGACTACTACAATATGGAACTGGTCTTCTAAATCCTTTTGAAGTCATGAAACTGAAAATGGTGATGGAAATGGAACCCCTATATTAGTGGCCATCTTCTGAGGCCCTCTCGACTGACCAGTGATGGAGACCTAGCTGCACCCTTTACTGCACTCCTCTCAGCATGAAGCAGCCAGAGTGGTCGTCACCCCCTTTCCCTAGCAGCAGGGAAATGAGACAGGGACCATGGGCTTAGACAGAATAGGGTGAGGGCCTCCGGAAAAAACAAAGCAAGATTATCAATCCATTGTGAGATTTGCTTTGACCTGCTGGGGGACCCAGCTTATTTTTCTGACTTTACCCAGGTGGTGCTTTTCTTCCCCCAGCCCTAAAAAAAATGATTTACAACTTGGGCAATGTAGCAAGAAAGCCCAAAACAACATAATAAAAACAGGAAGGATTCTATCTTGAAAATAAGATTGCATGTTAATAGCCAATTAATTAAAAAGTAAGTTTCTTAACAAACACAGTAACAGCCCACCTTGGGAGCAAAGCAGGCAGTCTTGAGTGATATGTTCCCAGACCAGGAAGCTGCTATCCTGGGAGGGAATCAGAGCAATAAAATTCTTTGTAAATAACCAGGAAGACTAATAAGAAACTTAATGTCTCTTCAAAGATAAACATTTTGGGACCACTTAGCAGGTGTACATCCCTAGCCCTTTGTCTCTCAACTGCCTACAAAACCCCTAGACAATGCACCACCCCAAGGCTCTCTTGTCCCCTCCTGGCCTGAGCCGGGAGCTCTGTCCTCTCGCTTTCTCTCTAAATAAAAGACTCTGTCTTGCTCTCCTAAAAAAAAAAGATCCTACTGTGCACAGGACGATGCACCACAAGGCATGTTCAACCCAAGAGGTCAATACTGCCAAGGCTGGGAAGTCTTGATATAGATGCTATTGAAGGCCTTCTCATATCCCTTTGGCATCATCTCTACATGCCTAGGGTTACTAACTGCAAACACCTGTGACTCTGTGCCTGTGGGCTTCTTACTGCCCACAGGACACGTCTAGCCCATGCATGCGGCAAGCTGGTGGTTCCAGAGAGTAATGGCCTGTGAGAACAGCCATCAACCAATGATTGAATGGGAGCTGGTGGGTAAATGTCCCAGTAATGCCCCTGAGGAGGGATGACTCTGAGGTGTGTCCTATGCTGTATCCCAGAGCTCCCCAATAGGACTGAGCCCACAGTGAAGAGACAGCAGAGAGGATTGTGCACTCTTTACTGGTTTCCTTCCCTGTCTCACTTCCCACTGACCAACCAGTGTTTCCCAGGACCACCTCTCAAATAAACTTCTTACACTTGAACCCTTGTCTCAGCATCTGCTTCTGGGGGAACACCAAACCAAGACACATGGAAAGATACACCAAAACAGCACCAGTGACTTCTCGCTAGATGGAGAACTATGTGTGACTTCTATTTTTGTCCTTTGCAGAGGCTTATTTTGTAAATTTTCTACAACAAAGGTGTATTCTGTAATATGAAAACAATTATTGTGGTAAAATATATATAACATAAAACTTACCATTTTAAAAACTGAAGGAACAAAACAGCAGCAGAATCACAGAACCCAAGAATGGACTAACAGTTACCAAAGGAAAAGGGACTGGGGAGGATGGGTGGGAAGGGAGGAGGAAGGGGAAGGGGAATAAGGGGCATTGTGATTAGCACACATAATGTAGGGGGGGCACGGAGAAGGCAGTATAGCACAGAGAAGACAAGTAGTGACTCTATAGCATCTTACTACGCTGACAGACAGTGACTGTAATGGGGTTTGGGGGGGGACTTGGTGAAGGGGGAAGCCTAGTAAACATAATGTTCCTCATGTAATTCTAGATCAATGATACAAAAAAAAAGTTACCATTTTTAAGTGTACCATTCAGTGACATTAAATACATTCATATTGTTGGGCAGCCACCCCCACCATTCATCTCTAGAATGTTTTCACCTTTCCAAACTGACACTTTGCACCAATTAAATAATAATTCCTATTGTCCCCTTGCCAAGCCCCCGGTAACTTCTCCTCTCCTCTCTGTCTCAGTTGATTTAACTATTACAGGGCTCTCACATACTACAATATCTGTCTTTTTGTGTCTGCTGCATCCACTCAGCATTAAGTCCTCAAGATTCATCCATGTTGTAGCAGATGCCAGAATTTCCTTCCTATTTAAGGCTAAATGATAGTCCATTGCACATATATACCACATGTTGTAGGAGAAGTTTTTTCATAACATCTCTATCTTCTTCGTGACTCACTGGGTTTTCTCACCGGGTTTTCTCTTTGCCAGTGCAAACAAAAACCAGCCTGGTATTTCCTTTGATGTTTCAGGTCCGAAAGTGGTTTGGAGAGATCATGAAATCTAAATCTGAGCCAGAGACTCACACACTTTCCAGCAGGCTTGGCCCTGACTCAAAACCCAGTGAGGTAAGAAGACTTATGACTTATTCTGCTGTTTTACCCCGTGACACCCCTAACTTCCTCTGTTTGTTTTACTCTAAGCCCCTTTTCGTGGAGGGTATAGGGAAGGGTTCTTTTCCTGATGGCCTGGCTTGCATTCTTCATTCTTACTATATTATTTCTCAGTGGTGTTTCCCTGCTCACTAGCAGTGCTTAAGCCAGCTGTACACATTCTTGCCATGCAAAGACGTATGGGTAACACATGCCGCACGTCACACAGCACCACTGCCATTTAAAAGTCTTTTTAATATGGGTGAATGTTGCAACTACAGTGTTGCTCATGTGAAACCTTCGTAAGATTGTGTATCAGTGATACCTTAATTAAAAACATAAAATAAAATAGGATCGTTTTGGAGGAGGCTTATGATCTTAGACACAGCTCCCAATGTCCTACCATCCCATAGAGAGGTGGACACGAGTCCAGCGGAGTTCGAGGACACCACGAAAGGGGCTCCAGGAAAGGGACTCCTTCACTCAGCTGCTCTGCCTAACCGTGAGGGAGGATTTCCCAGGATAATGAGATGTTTGGGGGAAGCAAATGGTCGTTAGAACAAGGACGTCTCTGGAATTGGTTGCTGCTATGCATCCGCCTTCCACTGAGTGAACCCAGACTTGGTGCACCGAGGAATGGGCTTCTAGCCCTACCTGAGACTTGTCTCCGTAGTTGTCCCTTTACTCGCCCTTTGTGGAGAAATGAGAGAACATGCTTCTGAGAAGGTATATGGGCTCCAAGGCTCAGAATCCACAACATCCCTCCTGTCTCATTTGGCCTTATCCTCCCATGTACACACCCACCACATCTGCTGCCAAAGAGCCTTAGAATATATTACTTTTAGACTAAATTGAGAGGTTTCTGATACGCTGTCTTCTCCATTTCTTGAGATAATATGTGATTTTCTTAGCAGTGGAAATACAGGGGTCAGTATAGAAGAAACATCTTTCCCTTATTGGAGTGAGGGAAGGGGAATTCATTGTGAATCTTTCCAAAAGGACCAAGAGGAAAATAGACCCAGGAAAAGAGTTGTAGGGCATGGCAGGTGATATCAGAAAAACAATTATGAATATTAGGCTTTATCATTCCCAATAAGAGTAAAATTGCAACAGATGCTGACTGCTGTTGACCTTTGAAAAGCTTCCCAGATAATCCAAAATAACTCCCAGAACTGCCAGCACTCCAGTAACTGGCTTCGCACGGTGCATAAGGAAACTTTTCTTTATTATTATTACTTAACCTTGTGGAAATCGAATGAGTGTGTCTTTGAAAGGGGAATATATATATCATGAGCTCCCTTTAAGAAATACATTAGCTTTAATTACAGGAATCTCTTAAACTTTAATTTTTCTAGGCACAAGGTATGAGTCAAATGCTAATAAAATCCTTTCTCTTTCTCTAGAGAGAAATTGGATCTTGAGTTAACTCTCTGGCTCTGTCCCCTAGAAATCTGCAAACATTGGAAGGCTGGCTATGTAACCAGGCAATACTGTTTATGGGGAAGGTCGCGCCTGAGCGGAGAGGGAGTTCTGTGAAGGAACCTGAGTACTAGGAGGGAAGACATAGTTTCGGCTTTCTGCATACAGTGCCTCAGAACTAAAGTCAAGAGCCACTATCCTAATGGGCTGCTAAGGAGATACTGGTTCCACTAGGGAACTTGGGGCTTTCAAACCAAACTGTAACATGTAGGCAGCAAAGAGAATAGAATATGTGTTGAGTTCTGCAATGTGTCAGGACACTAGCGTAGGCCAGTGGGCGTCCAAAAGGAACAAGAGCCACACAGTCTCTGCCCTCTTGAATCTTAAAGTCTAGCCTTTCTTCATAGACAAACCAACATCCAGGGGGCTGAAATTTTGGAGCAGGCTACTGTGTCTGAAATTTTTCCAAAAAAATCTTCACCTGGGATGTTTGAGAAATCCTAAGCAGAAGGTGGTCACGCCTGTCCTAGGATTCCAAAACGCTAGGAGATTGTGCCACCCTTTCCTGCTGGAGGGAGCTTTCTGGCTTTAATCCAGTCCTGCTCACTCTCTCTGTTTTATTGTTGTGTTTGGTTGATTTTACCCTTACATCTGCCTTTACTCTAAACCTGTTTTGTGGGGGGACGTTTTTTTCAGGTCAAGTGAGGAGGAAATATGAACCCTTGAATAGTCAGCTCCACGTGGGAAGTCCTACACTTAGCTCTGGTTGCGTCATGAGGAGTGAAGCTGGGGACAAGGGGATCGTTATCCGTGTCACCCCTGGAGAGGAAATGTCTCACCTTTACTCCACGAAGTGTTGGTGCTGCTTCACGGGCTCTCAATAAATGTGTGCTGAATTAGGTTTCTCTCCGCTGTGATGTCCTCAGCCAGTGCTTGACCCCAGATACCTGAATGATGACCATTCCAAATTCTCCCTTGACCTTTTGTAAATGAGAAAGCCTTTCTCCAAGTTCTGACTCTCACTGCTCCTGAACTTGCCCTCATCCAGCCCCCCAAGTCATCAGCTTCTCCCAAAGCACCAGCCTTACCTCCTCTCTTATCCAGGCTAAATCGCAGGACCAACCAAGTCAATCAATTCTTTCCTAGACTTTAGACACCTTTGTTTCCCCATTCAGATTCCAAACCTACTGGAGAAAACCTCAATCCAGGACGGAACCAACGACAGCGGGCTGTGGATTGTCGGCTCAGCTGCTGTCGCCACAAACTCATGTTCCTTAGTAACAGGACCTCGATGGTTTTTTCAGATTTGGGACAGCAGTGTGCCTGGACCTGGGTCGGGGGCGAGTTCTGTTGAGATTGATTTATGCCCAGCGGTTCTCACCTGGAGGTGATTGTTCAACACCACTAGGGACATTTGGCAATGTCTGGAGACATTTCTGTTGTCGTGACTAGGGCAAAGGAAGACGCAGCTAGCATCCACGTGATAGAGGCCATAGATGTTGCCAAACACCCTACAATACATGTGGGGGCACGAGGCAGCCCCCACGGTCCCACAACAAAGAAGTACCCATCCCCACATGTCAATAATACTGAGCTGAGAAACCTTTGTCTCAACTCACCATGGTGATCTTATTCCTATTTGCTGGAGATTGGATGACGGTGGACATGTAAACCAGTTCTAGCCAGTGAGATATGATACATTTATTGGAAAATACTTTTTCTCCTTGACAAAACACAAAGACAAGTCCATGGAGAGCTTGCCATGACTTCATGGCTTGGGGCAGTTATCAAACAATAATGTGATATTTGGAGAGAAGATATCATGGAAATACTAAAGGTGGAAGAGGGGGAAGATAGAGGTAATCTGGGCTTTTGTGACGTTGAGTCGCTGCAACGACCCTTGGGCTTCTTCCTATGTAACACAAATAAGGCCGTGTCGGGAAGGTCGTCTGTTACCTGCAGCCCAAAGCCTCCTTTCTTATGAACCAACCATGTCTCTTCCCCCCTCCATCAAGGCAGTAAGATCCCAGAATCACTTAGCTTGCAACCACTATAGATGTTTGCTTTGTGCCCTAAAAAGGACTCTCCATGCCTCCTGGAACTCATCTACCTACCTCCAGTCAACTTCCCCCCACGGAGAGTTCTGTTTTCTTCACTTCCTTTCTCGATCCTCATCGTGTTTCCATTCACAGAAGGCAGAAGACCTCACCTACTGCTTCACAGAGACAGCAAACACCAGCTGGTGGAAACGGCCCAGCTCTGACACCCCTTACACATACCTCCACATCCATCCGCACTCTTGCTTCCTTCCCTCCCAATGCCCTTTGCCCCCTTCCCCGTCCTTCCACTGCAGCACAGGGGTCCCTCGTCCCGATGAAGGCTCACGCCTCCCTGTGTGTTTGCGCATCCATCCTGCTCCTTGGGGGCTGTTCTCCATTGATTATCTCCTCTCTCTCCTGAGTCTTCCACCTCCCTCCTGTCCTCTCTCCTGGCTGTTCCCCAGTGGCATTTAAACATGTTAAAGAGAGGTCAGCAAACTTTCTTTATTAAGGGTCAAATAATAAATATGTCAGACATTTTAGGCAATGTATAGTTATAGATAGATTATCATATATGTAGATCTGCACATATAATATATGTAATATATGAGTAAAAGGTAAATGTGTATATCCTTTTATAAATATAAAAACACATGCCTAGCTCACTGGCCATAAAAAGCAGGCTGCACACAGGATTCAGCTCATCAAGTTACAATAGGCTGGCCCCTGTGCTAAAGGAAGGGAAGAGACTGGAAAACAGTCACTTGTGCTGTGACTCAATTCCCCCCCACTCCTTACTTACCATAATCTATCTGCCTCTTTGAAGTCTGCTGGGCCTCATGCTGGCTGGGAGCAGTAAGACCGGTATCTCTGGGGAAATCCCCTAAGGGAAATCGGGGGTTGAAATGTCTCCCCCATGCACAGTGGAGAGTCTCAAAATAAGCTGAAGAGGGCTCTGGGTTGAAGACCAGACCAGGTACATGGTAGGAGGAGTCTGGACCCCACAGGTCCGTGGGTCTCCTGGGACAGGTCAGGGTCACCCTTGTATGTGTGTCTGATCCCTCTGGCTGCCAGGAACGCCAAGTGGAGCACTCTTCCTGAGTCCAGGAGGAAGCAAGGAGATTGGGGAGCAAGGAGGTGCCTCTGTATGCCTGCCTGGTGCACACATGGACCCCGCCCCCACCCCGGGTGGAGAATCTGTCTCCTTCCATCACTTAGGAAACTGTCGGTGTTTAGCATTCTCAGCCACCAGATCTGAGCCCCAGAGACAAATGACAACCTATGAGAAGATGATCCAACATGATCCACACCCAGCAAAACAGAGATATTGGAATAGACGGACAGCTTAAAACGAGAATAATAAAAATAAGAAAGTAAAGTGCATTCAGCTCCAGCAGTAAAATACTCTATGGGGCTAAATGAAAAGGAAATAAACAAAAAGAAAATTTTCTGGATGACTTGAAAGAAGAAGGTGATCCCTGTTGAAGAGCGAAATGAGTGACTTGGAAGACCACGTGGAGGGAATATCTCAAAGCACAGAGCGAAATGCCAAAAGATGAAAATAGCAAAGGAAAAACAAAATCAGCGTGGGAGACTCAGGAGATCTAATGCGGGAATCATAGGGGATCGGGTCCGAGCAGGCAGGGAGCACATTCAGGTCTCTTCCACCCAAAAAAATCCTCCCTGCTGAAACAACCACTCTGTTTCTCTCTTTTTTCTTCACAGCCAGATTTCTAGAAAAGCTGTGCCTACTCTGTTGTCCCCACCTCCTCCCACCCCTCTCTGCTCAAACCCTCAAGTCTCCTTCTGTCTCCAGCACCCCCAGCACCAGCTCAAGGCCCCAAACGCTCCCTTGGAGCTATGGCCATTGGACGCTTCTTGATCTTTTCTAACTTGACCTTTGGGTCACATTGGACTCTGCTTGTCCCCCTTTTCTTCTTTTTTTTATAGTCAAGTACTTTTATTTTTACAGCTCTATTGAGGTATGATTGACAGATAAAAATTATATATACTGCATTTAAGGTGTAAAACCTGGTGATTCAATCTCCATGTGCATCATCCCCTTTTCTTCTTGAAGCGTGCTCTTCTCTTTGGCTGCCCTGATACCACACTGTCCTCCGGTACAGTTCGTCAGCTCATCCCTGTTGGCCCAGGGCTTTCCCAGCTTTGGCACTGAAAGGCCCACGTCCCAGGAATCCCTCCACCCCAGGCAAACCAGAGCCGACGTCGCAAGCTCATGTCTCCTGTTCCTGAGTTTAGGTTCCCCCTACAAAGCAAGTTCTGAGACAAGGATTTGAATGGAAGTTGTTTATTTTGGAGGTGATCCCAGGAAACGCCAGCAGGGGTGTAAAGAAGTGAGACAAGGAAGGAAAGACGGCCAGTACCAGATGTGTTCAAAGATGTGTTATCAAGCAGACTCCAGCTGTGTGCCATGGGAGCTTAAGCTCTGTAAGGACTCCCTGGGCATCACCTGGGATCCAAATCTCAGAGTCACCGGGGTGAGGGAGCTGGGTATGTGTACACCCAGGTCCAGGCTTTGCCTAAGGCCTATTCCAGGAAGCCTTTCCCTGGCACTTCTCACCTGTCATGTGTCAGGCCAGGTGGGCGCTGGTGGCAACTACTGGCCATTGGAAGTCACTGAAAATATGAGGATCAAGGATGTAACTGGGGCATGTCCACATCTGCAACACACGACTCCACTCTTGACCCACAGGAAGTTCTAAGAACTTTGGCAAAAGTTCATGAACCACCTGAATTTAAACGGGTTGTGCTCATAAGCATTTTTTTTCTTCCCCATCTCTAAGTAATAACTCCGTCTTTCCTACCGCTTAAGCTGGAAAGCTTAGAGTCATTCTGTACTCTTCCCTTTGTCCCACACTCCACATCCAATCCATCCGCAAATCCTATTAGCCGGATCTTCAAAATAGAACCAGAATTCTTCCTGCCTTCACAGTTAACAACCTGGTCCCCAGTACCTGTCACTTGAGTTATGAGAGTAGCCCCAGGAGAGCCCCACAGATCGCCATCAGCAGGCCCAGAGCCCGACCCCAGGTCTCTCTCAGCCCAGCGCATCTGGTCAGCACACGGCGCTATTCCTTTCCCATAACTGCTAGCCGAGGCAAGAGCTGCAAGCTTGAGGCCTTAGGGATGATTCAAGTTCACAGACAGTCCCTCAGGAAAAAAAAAAAATCAACAATTGGAAGCACAGAATGAGTCCAAATACCAGCCCTGCCGTGTATTCACTAAATGACAATGGACAGGCTATGAGACCCCTCTGGGCCTCAGTTTTCTGAGCTATAAAATGGAGTTGGTAATTATCCCAGCCTCACCGAGTTATCATGAAGACTCAGTGACAGCTACTGCGTCTATCAAGAGCACAATACATGCTTGAGAAACGTTGGCTTTTGTTATTTTTATCCACCAAGAATGCGCTTTGCTTCCCTGGACCCAAAGTGGTAATTAACATGTGTCTTTCTACCTGAAATTAGACAATCATGAGTGATGTGCAGAGGAAGTAGGTTTGGACCCCCAACATGACTCAGAGACATGACCACAGCCCCCTGCTTCCCCGTTTCTCAACACACATATTAGAGGAAACTCTTAAGTTTCCTCTTCTGAGATGGGGGAACTTCCCTTGACCCCAGATAAACAGTTGCGTGGACCAGTGGCCCCCTGGGCAGAGCCGAGAACAGGATGTCTGCCCACTCCGCAGTCTGTGGGTAGTACGGGCATCTAGTTTCAGTACTGCTGAGTTGGGTGCAGGGGTGGGGGTGGGAAGAGACAAGTACAGAGGGCAACAGACAGTGACATGGACACCAGGCACCCCTTACCCCCTGGTTCAGAGCCTCCTCAACATAATCAGCTACTCTCAGTCAAAACAGGAAGGATTCCACTAGACAAGGGCACTTGCAGATCAATGCACTGCTCGATTCGGCGAACGTCTTCTCGCCCCTGGATCCAATTCAGGGATTGTCCGAAGGGATCACTGTGTTGAGTTGTGTTCAGCTGGGGGTAGTACCAGCCCTCTAGGGGGTGCTTTGGTCCTCACCGTGGCTGGGATGGGCACCTCTGGCATTTAGTGAGTGTTACAGGCTGAACTGTGTCCCCGCCTCCACCCCCACCCACTGCCAAAATTCAAACGTTGAAACCCTAACACCCAGAACCTCAGAATGTGACTCTATTTGGAGACAGGGCCTTGAAAGAGGTGATTAAGTTAAAATGAGGTCCTTAGGGTGAGCCCTGATCCAGTATGACCGGTATCCTTAAAAGAAGAGATTAGGACACACACGCAGGGAAGATCACAGGAGGACACCGGAGAGGAGACATGTCTCGCCAGAAACCAGCCACACTGACCCCTTCATCTTGGACTTCAGCCTTCAGAACTGTGAGACAATCCATTTCTCTTGTTTAAGCCAGTCTCTGGCGCTTTATTAGAGCAGTTCCAGAAAACACAGTGGGCAAGAACCACACAGGGAGCTGGCATTTTGAGAAGCTCTTACATTGCAAGAGCTAATACCTCAAAAAGGTCTGTTTGGAAAGAACATGAATCACTTCACCGAAGATCTTCACAGACCACAAATAGCCCAGAGGCACATGCTGATAGATATCTCCATTGTTGTCCTCAGGTTCTGACCAAGTCATGGTCTGGCCTGTGTGGGGAGCCTTGCCTTTCAACTGGTCTCCCCTTCCAGATTTTGCACAGGCCACACATCTTGGCAGGCATCTGATTCCATCCCCTAGCCTGGGCAAATCTCACCAGGGACTTTGAGGAAGTTGCTGAGTTGCACCTCCCTGCTCCCCCTGCTGGTCCACCTCAGGTAGGCAGTAAAGGAGCCCCGTCACAATGCGTCATGATTCAGAGGAGACTGGGGTATTTTCAGCTTCAGCTCAATCAGTGTTAACACGCAGAGCCCCCAGGACCAGCGTTGCTTCCTAAGAGCCGTGATCAGGGACTTGGTGAGTTTCCTCCAGATCCCAGAACTGGACACCTTCCCTAAGACCAGGGGTCCCTCCAGCTCACCATTTGCTCTCGACTGAATGTGTGTCCCTCCAAAATTCAAATGTTAAATCCTAGCCCTCAGTATGACGGTAGTAGAAAGTGAGGACTTTGGGGGGTAATTAGGTCATGAAGGTGAGGCCCTCATAAATGAGATTAGTCCCCGTATAAAAGGGACCCCAGAGAGCTGTCCCCTCTTCCACCCTGTGAGGACTCAGTGAGAATATGGTGTCTATGAACCAGAAAGCAGGCTCTCACCAAACTCAGAATCTCTCTGCACCTTCATCTTGGACTTCCCACCTTCCAGAAATTTGAGAAGTGAAGTTCTGTGGTTCAGAAGCACTCAGTCTGCAGTATACTGTTACAGCGGCGTCCACAGACTGAGATACCATCCAGCTGAACAAGTCCCCACGTCTTCACCCTCGAAAGGGTCTGGCTTACACCCCAGGGAACTTGCTTCATCCAGGCTGCTGGTTTCAGCTTGGGCACATCCATGTCAGTTCATGGAGAGGCAGGGAATTCCATGAAGAACAGGAGGCTCTCATTCCCAAGAACCAAGGGGCACTCGGGTGCAGACCCCATGCCCAGCCTCAGCCCTGGGACTTAGCAGGAACATTTCCGCTCACAGATCCAGTACGTAGTTTTGTCACAGGAGAGGTCATTCCAGGTGCCACCTTTGTCCATGCTGGCACAGTCCTCATCTTGGATGTTATTGGGTTCCTCTGGGCCCCAAAAGCTGGGTGGAGGAAAAAGTGGGTGTGGGGAAGAATGAATTAGATGGAGCACAAGGAATTTTTCAGGGGAGTGGAATGGCTATTCTATATGATACTGCGGTGGTGGACACGTGACATCATGCATTTGTCAAGACCCACAGCACATACAACACAAAGAGTGGACCCCAATGCAAACTGTGGGACCTCAGCTCATAATAATGTATCCATATTGGTTCATCAATTGTAGCAAACGTGCCACACTAATGCAAGACATTAATAATACAGGAAACTGTGTATGGGAGAGAAGAAATATCGGAAATATTTCTCAGTGCCTTCTGCTCAGTTTTTCCATAAACCTAAAACTCATGGTTCAGGGCCCTTCCTTCCATCCAACTATTTTTCCATCCTCTCAGAATTACTGGAACATGATGCATCATCCCTTCCACTCCAGTTTGTCTGTCCTGACTCAGTCCTACCTCTCTGTTCACCGGCTCAGTCTCCCTGATTCTGAATCAGTTTCCTGTATCTGGTGAGTTTCAGTGTCATCTTCCAAAAAACCCTTCCTTCACACCCATCATCCTCCCAAACCTCACTTTCCTTTAAAGCAGAGCCTGATTTGGTGATTCAGGTACATGGGATTTATTAAGAAGAGGAGAAGAAGCAGAAGAATGGGGCACGGGGAGGAGCTGAGCAAGGGTGTGGGCGCAGCCGTATGTGGCCTCGGCCTGACCCCACAGGGAGCTCTGGAGCACGAATAGCACTCCAGAGTTATTCCAACTTGACGCAAGGGGTCCAGGCTTCTCTTAGCCAGTCACTGGGTGTGGACTGACCCCAGTGGAAGTAGGGCAGCCTCCTAGGTGAACAGCTTCCATTCAGCTGAGGACAACTCTCTGGAGAAAATAAAACTGCGACCCATCATTAGCAGCCAAAGCCCCCTTTTGGGGATGGCCGCCCCAGCCCTGTGAAACAATCTGATCTGGGCCTCCTGGTGCCACACCATCCCATGCTTTCTCTACTGACAGAGACATGTGTCCATTCAGTAATCTTTGGTAAAAAAAAAAGATTTTCCCCAACAAAGCAGTAATATCTGTAATATATAAAGAGCTCCTAGATATCAATAAGAAAAAAGACCAAAATCCCAACATTAAAATACCCCAATGATACGAGCAGATAATTCACAGAAATTTTAATGCATATGGCTATTAAGCATATGAGAAGATACCCAACATCAGTCATTATAAGAGAAATGCAAATTAATGTTACATTGGGATTCCATTTTTCACCTATAACTAAACCAACGAAATTCCAAAAGTTTGATGAACATGTGGAAAAAAAAAGTCAAACTGAAGGAATAAATTGGTATAACCAGGGTGGGGACAATTTGTTAATATTTCTTTAAAGTACAAATACATACACTCTTTAAGAAAGTAAAGTATAATGGCCAAGAGTATGGACTTTGAAATTGGTTGGCACTGCTACCTGCTAGCTATCTGACTTGAGGCAGGTGCTTAACCAGTCAGAGCCTCCGTTTCCTCATCTTTAAAATGGAGGTCATAATTTCTTTATAGAATTATTAACAGGATGAAATAAACGGGTTAATATACGCAGAGTGAAAAAGAGAACATGAGATCCTGCTCATCCTTTCGGCAAATCAAAACACTCCTCTTCCTCCCACCCTAAAGCAGTCTCTCCTTTCTTTTTTTTTCCCCCCAACCATTGGTCTGGGCACTTGATATATTTGAGCAGTTGCCCTAAAAGGTGGACATGTTGTGATGGAGGAAAATTTAAGAAGTACAGGGACTGGAAGCCTTAACAGAAAAAAAGCACTTTCATGTCTCCTCTGTCCAGTCCAGCCTGAGATTCTAGGGAACCCTCTGGCTTGGATGGCACAAGGAATGACAGAGGAGCAGAGACCCCCAAAGCCCTGCATACTTGCCTCAAAGTGACAGGCGACCCGTCCAGCCACCTCCAGTCTCCTTCGCGGTTAATGTCACTCAGCCCCAGCCAGTACACCCGCGGAGAGCCGTGAGCTTTGGCCACAAAGTTCTGCAAATACAAACCCCATGCAGCCATCACTCCTTTTACACAATCCTCAGGGTGAAGGTTGCCCTCGGCCTTGTCCCACACACACTTGGAGCTTAGGAATGCCATCCCCAAGGCCCCTCCCAGTTCCCGCGGTGTGCAAAGCAGGAACACACTTCCCTTCCACTTGAGCATGTGCAGTAGAAATAATCAGGTTACTTTCTTGCAGGACCTGTGAGCCACCCTGCGCCTCAGTTTCCTCATCTGTAAAATGGAATGATAATAGTAGCCACCTCCTCATGGGTTTCTTCTGAGGACTGAGTTAATATGTATAAAGCGCTCAGAACAGTGCCTGGCAATAAGTTCCTGCAACATCTTAACATTGAACGTGACAACAATTAAGAAACATTTAACAACAACTGATGCTTTTGTTTCCCTGGTATGTCTGTCCCACCCTGCAGGCCTCCTCTGCATCCAGGCAGAAAAGAAATTCATTGCATCAGAAAAAAATGTATATGCTATGAGGTTTATGGTCAAGAACTGGTAGCTTGACCAGTTTAGCTGGACTTAGAAACCAAGCTACCTGGGCTCAAAGCCCAGCTCTGACACTCGTAAGAGATCACAGGCAAGTTGCTTAAGTGAACTGGGCTTTACTCATCTATGAAGTACTGGTATGTAATGTACTATGTACAAATGGTATTACTACCTAACTAGAGAAGTAGTAAGTCATTAAAGTTGTTTCCTGTAGGGGACGGCCTTTGTCTTCCCCCATGTCTGAACGCAGCATGGGGAAGCACCTGCTGGAGAGCAACTGGTGCCGTCCTTGGAAGTTAACTGCCCACAAAAGCTTATCTTGTCCTCGAAGACGAGCCAAGATGCCTTACTCTGCAAACAGGACGGCCTTGGGGATGCGTGAAAACACCACCCCTGCTTACTGGGCAGATTCTAAGAAAATCAACAGAATATTCTGGCCTGTCCCCCCTGAGTAGGGAAAGATACGGACAGCACTTGGCTGAGGTCCGAGAAAGGCAGTACAAAAATAAAAGTGCTGCACCACATGGGGGCTGCTGCAGCCATTGTCTGTCTGTCTTTGTTGTCTGTGTTTTGTAAATTCCCAGTACACCTCAGTAGGCCTCAACATTTCCACATACTCCACCTCTTCTCTGCACACACAGCTAAACTGTATTTCCCGGCCACTGGGAGGCATCGGCGTGTGCATGTGGCCCACTTTGTGAATGCGCATAAATGGAAGCGGGCCATCAGCATATGGCTTGCTCCACTTTCACCATTGAGCTGTGAGGATTGTTGAGTTACTGCAGCATAGCATAACCTCTCCTGATTTACACACTGATTCATAAGGCTGTTGTGAGGATGATGTTAATCCATGCAAGATGTTTGGAATACAGCCTGGAGAATAAAAAGTGTTACCTAAGAGATAGCCATTACTGTATCTCCACATTAGAAAACTGAGACTTGGAGAGGGCAAGTAAACACAATCAGGATTTGAACTCAAGCAAAGCATAGACTCTTAACCTTGCTGTTAAAAGTTTTAGTGGCTCAAAAGCAATTCCAATTTCTCTCCACCTAGGCCAGGGAAGGCTGTGTGAACCCTGGAAGAGAAGCAGAATGTCCCTGGGTTCTCAAGGGCTTGGAGGGGACATCTCACCTGCTCAGCAAAGCTACTGATGATGACCAAGTGAGAGTAATTCTCCTGGCAGAACATCCGGGCTTCATACCATGACTTCGGGCTTTGGGAGAAGTAGTAACACTTGCCTTCAAAGGAGAGCCAGCCCTCAGGGCAGGTGATCCTGGCACAGTCTGGAGATTGGATAGGATACTGTCAGAGTGACCACAGAGCCAGGGTCATGTACATGGTGTACCACATACAGTTGTGCAAGCTGTGCACTGCTCAACTCCAGGGAGCACCATTTACATAGACTACACAGAATTGCTCCCAGGATTTGTGCAATGTGCCGGCTCTGCTATGCCCCCCATCTTAGGGCAGTTCCCCGAGTCTCACTCACCTAACAAGCCCCGGAGTTCCACCAGGGACTGGTTGGTGTCAGCTCTTACACGGTCAATGTCCTTCTTCAGGCCAGCTAGCCCTGCCATGCCAGTCACTGTCAACAGGAGTGGACTAGAGGGTTAGAGACTCAAATCCCCATCTACCCACCCACTCACCACTGACTGCAGAAACACCAGAGAGAAACAAAGGCTGTTTCCCCACCACACCTATGTTCTGTGCGTGATAGTAGAACTCAAAAATGTCATGCTCAGGGACCAGGGCAAGCCCTAGAGCAAGTGACTCAGAGGAGGGATTAATCCCTGGTGCCTGGGGAAGAGTGGGGATGGTGAGCTTCCTGGAGGAGGTAAGTTCTGATGGAAGATGGTGATTCAGCAACTGTGAGGGGGGTGGGGCGCAGCAGGCAGGGGCCACCTTGGAGGCAGAGGTACAGAGGCAAGTGTATCAGGAAAAGGTGGTGCAATAGAGGTCGAGGGAAACCTGACAAGAGCGTGAGCTCAAAGTAGGATGAGGTCCAATGTCCAGGTTCTTGAATGCCAAGCCAAGGGTTTTTGTACTGGACTTTGGGCAGTGAGAAGCCACTGATGGGTTTTGAGCAGAGAAATGGCTTGATCTGAGGTGTGCAATGCGAGAGTGTGGAATGGAGCGATTTTCAGATTTCAGCAATCATGGTGAAGGCCATTCCAGCCCTGAAGACTCTTCTACAACTAATGTGTACATTCCCACACTCCCACGCAAACTTCCGTCTTCCAACTTGACATCCTTCCCTGTCACTCACCACCATTCCCAATTCATCCCCAAATCTAATCAATCTTCCCTCCTAAACCTTTCTACTCCACCTACTTCTCTCCACCCCCACAGCCACAGCTCTCATCCAAGCCACCATCCTCTCTTACGCCCCCAGCTGTACCATCCTCCTCCCTTGTACTTGTGATGTTACCTCCCACCACAGGGCCTTTGTACATGCCTGAGACCCTTGACAACACCCTCCACCCAAACCTGGTTAATTCCTTCTCTTCCTTACTCAGCTGTAGCACCATTTCCCTAGGGAATCCCATTATCAGTCTCCCAAAGATGAGGTCAAGATCTCTTCTTAGGCTTTCTCATAGAATTGCCCTCCTTTCTTTGGATGATTAATTATTTAGGTGATAATTTGGTAAATGGCTATCTATGCCTGTGCTGTCCAATAGAAACAAAATGTAATCCATATATGTGATTTATACTTTCTACTAGCCACATGTTCTAAAAGTCAAGAGATATAGGTAAAATAATTTGAATGCTATTTTTTACTTATTCCAATATATCCAGAATATCATTTCAATGGGTAATCTATGCTAGAGGTTTATTATTATTACTATTATTATTGTTGAGATATTTTACATTATTTTTTGTAGCAAGTCTTTGAAATTGATGCGTACTTTAGATGTACCACGCATCTCAGTTTGGAATGACCACATTCAAGCACTCAGGAGCCACAGCCGCTCGTGCCCACCGTTTTGGATAGCGGAGGCCTAGACACACACAAACACACACTTCACAAGGACTCAGAGTATGTCTGATGTGTTCAACATCCTACCACTCACCCCCTGCCCAAGTACTTAGCACAGTGCCTGGCAAAGATAGACTTGAAGGTGGTCTTGGTGTCAGGTTTGAGGATCACCCTGGGGCATGCATGGCATGAAGGAATGATTGAAAGCACTCACCATTTTCCCGCCATGCCATCTGCTGAAAGGTCAGCATCCTCAGTTCTTCCACCACCTCCTGGTCTATGAGGAGGAGTGCATCATGAGCCCAGGTCTTCCCATGCCCCAGGTGCAATCTCTCCACAAGCCCCATCCTCCTCCTACTCACACTTAATCAGGCTCACGACCAGACCAGTGCAGCCCAGGAGCAATGACACCACCACCAGCAGACACAGGTACACCATCAGTCTCTCCTCTTGGTAGCACCCCGGACCCTCAGCCTTCTGACTGAGCCAAGGCACTGGAGTTGCTGGGAGGCAGGGATGGGGACAGACAGACCAATACTGGTGCTTCAGAGAGTGAAGACGGGACCCTTGAGCCTTCTCCAAGAGCAAGGGGACAGTGGGCTGTGGTCACGACCATGTCATCAGACGGGGTCAGCGACAGCGTCAGGAAGAGATGACCCAGAAGGAGCCCCAAAGAGCACTTACTGTGCTTCATGGCCACCCTTTGCCCAAACTTAGCCCCCTCCCTGTCTCCAAAGGCATCTTCACCAACATCCCCATCTCCATTTCTAAATCCAGCACCGTCACTATCCCTCAACACAATGACTACCTCACCTAGACCCCCGAAGAGCACTTAACCTGTGTGCCAAGCATCCCACTACATCCCACTACATCACTGGGTCCTCACCCTTATGACAAGGATGTAAATACCATTCCAATTTTTCAAAGAAGTAAACGGCCTGGAAAGTTCACGCATGACATGGACCCAAAGCCACTCCTAACATCTACGATGCATTGTCTCCTGCTCGCCAGCAGCCCCTGGCCAAGCTGCTTCCCACTCAAGGAAGCCTGTGGGCCCTTGCACCAGGGGCAGCAAAAGCTTCCCTGCATCCTATACAAGCAGGAAGGCACTGGGCACACCCCGGGAACCGGGGAATCTCATCTAGACTCAGGGAGGAGGAGCTTCTGAAAGAGGTTTCATGGGCCAGGTCTCACACTGGAGCTACAGGTCCGACTCAGATATATTGTCCATCATGAGAGGGGAGGGAGAGGCACACCTGGAGGACTTACTGGCTGCGGACGGCGGGAATGGGGGATACTCCAAAGCAGCACCTGGGAAACAGAGAAAGAGAGTTTTATTCAGAAGTTGCTAAAAACCTGTTTTCCCTCCCCAGCCCCTCTGATTTTTTCTCTGGACAGAATTGGGGGACTGGACAGGTGTCCTCTCCTCTCATATTTCTTAAAGGGTCTCCCCACTGCTTACCCTGTTGTGGAGATCTGCAGGTGGCAGGGGTGACGTCCAGACCTGGAAAGGGTCAGAAAGACAAGGGTCACACAGAGCAGAGCTTCGTCCAGGTGAACAGAATGGTGCCAGGCCTGGATTCTCACCTGGGATCTTCGGGGTCTTGCAGGGAAGTGGGGGGTTCTCTGTTTTCTTCCCTGAGGAGGGAGGATTGGTTGCTAAGACCCAGAGAAAAACAAAGCCACCACCGGGTCACCTGTGCCCCCAGACCCAGCTCACCTGCCTTAGGAGGCCTGGGTGGAGCCATCCAACCTGGAGGAGAGAAGCTCAAAGTTAGACTTGGTCTGAGGATGGGAATGAGAGTGAAGGCAGGGACAGAAACGGAACTGAGACGGTCGCGGAGCATCAGGAACGGGCCTGGGCGGGAGAGCGGGACCGGGGCGAGGGGCGGCCACAGGGAAAACAGGAACAGTCAAATAGCAATCATGGATTACCCAGGATTTTACCACTTTAAAATTGAAAGTCCCACATCCAAGGAAATCTTCTCATCCCTGGCAAACTGGGGCAGCTGATCACCCCACGTTGAAGACAATGTTGTGTCTGGAGATGGGGATGGACTTGAGGTTTGGATCGGGGACAGCAACGGACATGGGGGTAGGACTGTGCCTCAGGACATGGCTGGCCTGGAGAAAGAGCCATGGCTCCCTTTGGGGATGGTGAAGAAGTTGAGGTAAGGTTGTTGTGTTGGGGGTTGGTGATGGCACTGGATTTGGAAATGGAGGCCCTAAAGATGGGGTGGCTGGGATCAGTCCTAGAGCTCGCTTGGAGGATCGTGTTGAGGCCAAGTTGAGACACACAGACAATAGAGTCCAGTTTACCTCCTACCTCATGCTGAGCCACCCAGTGCCCAGGACCTCCCAGACTGGCCCCAGCCTGGATGCAGGAATGGGGTCTGCACAGCACCTTCCTGCATGGAATGGCCCCTGTCCAAGGGTGCCAGGGGGGCACAGTCAGGGACCCTGGTGGGAGCTGACTCAGGGAAACCTCAAAGCCCCCACTTTTATACCCATTTATCATATTCTTGTTGAGTCCCTGGCCAGGCACGGACCATGCAAGTCTAAAGGCAAATCTGGACCCTGGGAGTGAATGTGGAGCCAGCGGTCTTCTCACAGTTTCTGAAACACAGGCTTTTGTGTCTCAGAGACTTTGCATCTACTGGTTCTCCTCTAGGCTTGGCTTCCTAACAAACTCCTACTCAGCCCTCAAATCCCATTCCAATGATCCCCTCTGCCACCCAATCCCACCATTGCAGGCACAGCCCTCAATTCCCCTTGGGGTTCTCCCATTTTCTTGGCTCCTCCCCTGTCAGACCTGCTCACCTGAGGCTGTGCCCAGAACTGCCTCCCCCATCAGACTGAGCAATCCTCAGGAATAGGGCGGAGGCATGGGCATCGCCACCATCATGGTGCCTGGCATAGCCTGAGTACATATGAGGCCTTCTGGGGACTGTGCTCACATCTCAACACTAGGCCTCTACCAAGTCTTCTTACCTGGCTTGGGAGGAAGGTCCTTGTACGGTGGTGCCGAATTCTCATAATCCTCTTCCTCCTCCTCCTCTCTGGTTCCTTCCAGAGGAAAGGCAAGTCAGAGCCCAGCCTCTTCCCTCCCCTGTCCCTCAGGCCCACGGTGGGGATGCTGTGACCTGGATCCTGACCACCCCGGCCCCCAGCCCCAGCCTGGCCAGGGCCCTACCTGGCAAGTCCCAACGACCAGGATTAGTATACAGCATGTGCATGGCTGGAGCTAGTCCAGGAGCCTGAAAAGGTGCAGCCAGAACTCAATAGATTTTACCCCCCGTCCCTCCTACACAGGTGCCTAAAACTTCTCATAGTTCCCTTTTTCTTTAAAAGTCAAGGGCATGCAAATCTCTCTTGAGGGAAACCCCAAACCACACACATACATGTGCACACACACGGATACCTTGATCGGCCTGGTTGTGGTGAATATATAATTGGTCATGAAGTTGTACACTTTAAACATATACAATTGCTGATGGTCAGTTATACCTCAATAAAGCTGGAAGAGAAAAAAATCAACAGCCTGTCTTTATTTGAGCTTTCAGTAGTTTGTTCCTCATGGATTTATTATTACATTTCTTTTTTATTTTTAAAATACCGGATTACAATATAATTTATCTTGGGCGGGAAAAAGTAGAAGTCTGAGATCAAGGTGTTGGCCAGGCCATGCTTTCTCCAGAAGTTCTGTCACTTCCTGCTGCTGGGGGCCCCGCGAGCTTGTGGCCCCATCGCTCCGATCTCTGCTTCTGTCTTCACACGGCCCTCCCCTCTGTATGTCTCAAATCTTCTTTCCCTTTCTTGAAGCTAGATGCTGTGTTGGTGGCTTTGAAGAGGCAGGAAGAAGCCTGAGCCAAAGAAGGCAGCTCTAGACCCTGGAAAAGGCGAGAATAACCCTCCCACCAGTGCCTCTGCAGAACTCTAGCCCTGCTGACACCGTGGTTTCAGACTCATGGAATAGTTAAAACTTCTGTAAAAGAATCCATTTCTGTTTCTTGAAGCCACTACATTTGTGATAATTCATTACAGTAACTGTAGGAAAGTATTACAGGCCCAAAGGGCAAGACCCCAGTTCTCCTTTTTAAGGGCTTTCCATTAAAAGTAAAAGGAAATGCTATTCAAATGGTCTTAAACAATAAAGAAGGTCCCACCAGAATCATGCACGAGTTAGAATATTGGGTTGAGTTGCTGGGACAGAGATTCAGAACAAGAGTAGTTTAAATAAGAGAATTTCTCATCTCATAGTCTAAATGTAAGCAGTTCACAGTCTCGGCCAGTGGAAAATCTTCTCCAGCACCTGAGAGGGGGGTGGCCCCAGCCCTAGTGGAGGTGGGAGGGAGGCTGCAGAAAAAGCTCCCTTTCCAGAAAAAGCTCACCCCAGGGGCTGGGCCTTCCCCAGTACGCTGCCTGAGGTAATATGCAGACCTTCCCAGCATGCGTGTGAGGATACAGATGGCCGGATGGCCATTCCCTTTCTGTAGATGGGGAAATGGAGATTTGTCTAAAAGGAAGGCTGGGTGGTCTCACGGTGGTGGGGGTGATGGCTGCATGGCCAAGGCCATCCTTTGGACCCCGACACACAGTAGGTGCTCAGGAACTGTTATTGGAATCCAGTGCCATCAACTGGGTATCACATTAGGCCATGGGTCCCAGCTAACCCCAGCTCTGCCCCATTCTTGCTGTGTGACCTCAAGGGAGTAGAGCAATGTCTCTGAGCAATGGTCTCCTGATACATCCAGAGGAGACTGGGAATACAGTAGCTCTTTTATCCATTCAGGAGATATGTACTGATGAACCATGCATGAGGCTCTGTTCTAGGTACTAGTGATCCATTGATGAACCCATCCCCACCAAAAAAAATATCTTGCAATAAAAAGGAGGATCATAGAATGGAAATCATACAAGGCATGTTCTCAGACCAGAACTGAATTCAGCTAGAAATGACAGGATGAGATCAGGAAAATCCACAAATATTTGGAAATTAAATCATACCTGCGGATCAAAGGAAATTAAAAGCTAAAAATAGTTTTACTTGAATGAAAGGGAAAGCACACCCATCAAAACCTGGGGGGCCCAGCAAAAGCAGTACTGAGAGAAATGTAGAGTATTAAATGCTTACATTTAATAAGGTAGCCAGGTATGTTTGAAAGTTGCTAAGAGAGTAATTCTTTAAAAAAATTAATAAATAACGCTTTTAGAAACATCTTTTTTGCATGTGTTTCCAGACACTTCTCTATATGCATGTCAGAACTGTCTACACATCCATTCACTGAAATAACACTGATTGCAACTAGACAAGAAACACTTATAAAAATGTGGTTTTTTTACGTCATTAACCACACCTCTACACACATTGCAAAATGGTTAGCACGTGCATTTGCTGATATTAATTAACTCTTCTAATCTTGCTGAGCAATTAATGCTCTAAGAACCATTTTTTTTTTACACTTCTATAAACACTTCCTATAAACTAGTGGGTGTATATCCAATCCATACCCTACAATAATGTTTCCTGAGAGTAGATCTTAAAAGTTCTCATCACGAGAAAAAAAATTATAGCTATGTGTGGTGATGGATGTTAACTAGACTTATGGTGGCACCGCAATATATACAAATCTCACTACATGCAGAATTATCGAATCATTGTGTTGTACAGCTGTAACTAACATAAGGTTATATGTCAGTCATATCTCAATTAGAAGAAGAAAAAAGTGATCAGGTAAGGCCTGACAGTTGAAATAGAGTGAAGGACGTTGCAGGAAGGCCATGGATGAGTGAATGTGTGGAGGAAGAGCTTTCCAGGTTGTGCAAAGGTCCTGAGGATAGCAAATGCCTGGTGTGTTTGAGAAACAGGAAGTCTTTTATCCTATGTGTCCCCTACTCAGTGAGGCTTCCTAAAACAATTCTTTTTTTTAAGTTCCAAGACAGCCCTTCTTGATACACTATTCATTGTGTTTTTCCTTAACAGTTATCACCATCTGACAATCCATATATCTCACATGTTGATACTGTCTACTGCCTGTCTTCCCCTCCTTAGTGACTCAGCTTCACTGCCTGCCACACAGTAGCTGTCCAATGGATGTTTGTTAAATGAATGAATGATCATTATGCCCACCAAGCCCTGACTAAGGCCACCCATGAAGCCAGGCCCACCCAGGCTCACTAGTCCCCCCAACATCAGCCAGCTGTCTCTGATGCAAGCAGCACCAATCCCAGGGCAGCCCCTGGACTGAATCAGAGGCACTGTCTTGTCTGCCCCGTAGGCAGAAGCAAGGCCTTCCCCCAGAGATTTTCTAGGCATCTCTGACCTTGTTTTTTCCTCCTCGCAGCCCGGAACTGAATTACCCATAACATCTGATCTCCCAACCAGCAGACCGTGGAGAGGTGCAGATGCCACCCAGAATTTTCCTTCTCCACACCCTGCCGCATCTGGGTCCTCTGAGGCTGTTCTGCTCACAAAGTGCTAACTTAGACTCTGCCTGGGGCTGACCAGATGGGCCAGGACAGGGTGGCAGAGGAAAAGGGGGGGTGGGAGTGGGCAGCTGTGGGCAGTGAAACTTGGGCATCTGGGGAGTGTGGGCAGGGAACACAGGAAGGCCTCTCTGTCAGATGGTTGGTAGAGAAAAAACAGGAAGTTTGTAGGACCCAGGTGACCGAGAGCTGGCCTGTGCAAACCCCACACTGCTGCCTACTTCCACCCTCATCCTAATATCATCTTTTCAACATCCCAGCCCTGGGTATGGATGGGCCAGCTTGAAACATGAGTCTGGGGACCTCAGAACACAATGGACCATATCCCCTCCCACCCAGAGTCATCTTCCCTGGCTTGGACCCCTTCCATCGCTAGTGAAGTGACTGGTCCCAGGAGCCCCATCTGGTTGGCCTTCTAGTTAAAGAGTGTGACCCAGACGAGAGTAATAATAACAGCATGTATTAGACACCTACTAGGTAACAGGCAGTGAGTGCTTTCCCTGCCACCATCTGACTCCTCCAAACCTCCCTATTCATTTATTTATTTGTTGATTTGACTAATATTTACTAAGCACTTACTGTGTTGTAGATCCATTCTAGGTGCAGGAATACAGCCATGAACAAGACAGAAAATTCCCTGCTCCACGGGAACATGACATTTGAGAGGAGAGACCAACAGTAAATAAGATAAATAAGTCAAATGCATATCAAATGCACTAGGTATGACCAATCCCATTTTATAGATGGGTAAACAGAGTCTCTGAGAGGGGAAGTCACTCCCCAAGGTCATACAGGGAGAGTGATCTGGGACCATGATTTGCTTCCCTGGGTCTCCTCCCACTTCTGACCACTGGGTTTGCAGGTGCATAGAGAAAGGGACAGGGAAGAGAGACACCCAGGACAAGGCTAGGTTTCCTGGTACAGCTGTGCAGGTTGCACATTGCACAACTCCAGGAGTTCATTCACAAATCCATGCCATGATCTGGGGACAGGTCACAAGTCACCTTGGAAAGGAAGTCTTGATCACCATTAGTCTACTCTCTAAAGCTTGCTTTTTCCACTTGAAAATACATCAGGGCCACTTCTCTGTGTCAGCACATGAAAATCTAGCTGAACAACTCTTCCAAAGGTAGTTCCCAGACCAGCCACATCACTATCACCTGGAAACTGGTTAGAAATGCAGATTCTGGAGCCCCACACCAGACCTTCTGAATCACTTTCAAGCTGGGTCCAGTTTTTACTCCACATAAAATGGGGAGCCACAGGAGGATTTCAATCTAGGAATGAAAGATCTGATTTCCTTTTTGACAAGTGCACCAAACACCACCAAGCACCCATTGGAGGGTTTCTCCCAGAGAGAGTAGCTAATCAGCACAGCATTTGTTACAATTGTGCACTGAGGCCAAGAAGTATTTGGCAGTATTAAACAATGTATCATACTTTTAAATTTGCATATATGTAAGCCTTAATGTAACAGGTTTGATACTTATGTCAATTCTTTGCAGTGGCCATTAGAGGAATACTAAGATTGCACCTTGTTTCATTTTCACAAAAACATGAAATAGGATTTATTTTAAATTTCAACTTTACACTGTTTTATTTATAAATAACTTTACTTGTTTATATAAATTAAATTTCATCAATTAAAATATTTTAAGTAATTGTATTCAAACTTTTTGATATTCACTAATCATACCATCGGTACTGGGAAGGGTTATTTTAAGACAAATTCGAAATCTTTCAGAAGAAAAAGAGTATTATTTTTTTAATATGGTATGAAAAATAATTTTCACTTGTGCTCCAGCTTCGGGAGACCAGGGTCGCCCAGGAAAGGCTGGGGAAGGGCCCCGGCCCGCCTGTTCCCCCTAGATGTTCAGAGGCAGGAAGACCCTGCTTCAGTCTTCCCCAGCGCCTGCGCTGTCTCCGCCCGTCGGCCAGGTGACGCCAGAGAGACCGGAAGTCCCGTGGAGTCGTTCATCTCAATGATCCTCGCTGCGGCCTGCGCGACCCGGAAATCGTGATTGGCGATGGGGGAGTGCTTCCGAGTAGGAACGAGGTGACCCCGGCTGCCGTAGGAACCTGCGGTGACAGCGGCCATGGGGGCGCACCTAGGCCGGCGCTACCTGGGCGATGCGTCGGTGGAGCCCGACCCCCTGCGAATGCCCACCTACCCGCCCGACTTCGGCTTTCCGGAGCGCAAGGAGCGCGGTAAGGCCTAGTGCGCAGGCGCGGCCGGCGGGAGTGGGGCGCGGGTGCTGGAACCCACAAACGCAGGCTCCCCAGGACTGGACTCCAGCCTCCAGCACTGAGCCTGGACTCAGCCCGACCTCGGCCTGGAGGGAACCAGAGGACACGCGTGACACTGCTTGAGTGTGTAGGAGTTTGGCAGTGGGGCCAGAGAGAGTGGTCGTATGGGGTTAATGAGCCGCTGGAAGCTGGACCAAGTCCTAGAGTCAGTGGGGAGCCGTGGGGTGGGGGGTGTTTTCACGGAATGGACGTGTTCATTGTACCTATGTCCAGATGTCACTGCTGCTTTTAGGAATGCACAAGAAAACAAAAGGGGCCCACACCGCACCTACTGTCTTGCTCGTTGGCTTTTTTTATGTAGCAATGTAACAAGTCTATCGAGCGCCAACCTGGGCCAAGTCCCAAGCTGGGCACCGCAGATACAGCAAGCACTGTGGGGGAGACAGCCCAACCAGGTCGATCTTAGGGGCTGCACCTGGGAGCAGCAGGCCAGGCTTCCAGGAGGCGGTGGCTGGAAGAGACCTCGGGGGGATGAGGAGGAGTGATGAAAGGGAGACCAAGGAGAGGGTACAGCCAGTGCTTCTAAGCAGAGGAGGAATGCGATCACAGTTGATTTGTCAAAAGGTGGCGCTGACTGCTGGGTGGGTGAGGACTTGGAGACGAGATCTCTAAGTTGCAGGGGGTTGGTGTGCAGAGGTCTGGACTTGAGAGACCTGGGACAGTGCGGGAGTCTGCCTCCCAAGTCCTTCAGCCGCAGGTGAACCTGCAGCCCATCAGTCCGCCCACCCCCTTATCACGTCAGCTTTACCACTGCTTCTTACACCCTGCTTTGCCCACAATCCTTGCATTTGCAAACACCCCCCCGTCCCCTGCCTCTCTTGCTTGGCTAAACCAAAACCCGTTAAACCCAGCCCTCTTTGGCACCTACCTGCCATGTGCTGCTAGACACCCGTGTGGCACTGCCTTGTGCAGTGAATTCCGTCAACATGCAAATACAGTGGTATTTTTTATTTAAAATCCCCTCTGGCCCCATCTCCCCCTCCAGCTATCTCCCACCACTCCACTGAAAGGGCTTTTGTCAAGCTTCCCTCCCACCCCTTCTGTCAGTAATCGCTGTTGTGAGTTCTCAGTCCTGACTAACCCCACTGCAGCAGTCTCCAGCTCCACTCATTGCTGCGCTTCTTGGACGTACCCTGTCACTGGCTCCCAGGACCCCTCAGGCCTACCACCTCACTGATGCTCCTTCACTGATTCTTCCCTCTCTCTCCATCTTATCACTGCTTGGGCCTCTGCCTCCACTCCCACCACCCCTGCCCTCTGTGTGCCAATGCACCCAAGTCTTTACCTCCAGCTGGGCCTCAACCCTGAACCCCAGACTCATGGACCCCACTGCCTGCTTGGCATCTCCACATGTTAACAGGCGCCTCACACTCAGCAGGTCCAAAACAGAGCTCCTGACCTCCCCACCAGACCACTGCCTCCCTCCAGCTCTGACCACATGCCCAGGACAAAATCCCTGGGGCATCCCAGCTCCTGTTGTCTAACCCCCAGACATTTGCACCTACTGTTCTATGCCAGGACGCTCATCCCACTCCCTCACCTTCAGATGCCCCCTGCTGAGGGACCCCCTCCAGCTCAAGTGTGACCCATCTCCCAACACTGCTTGTCTCTCTCTGCCTTGCTTTATTTTTCTCCCTAATCCTGAGCACTGCTGGACATTCTCTTCATTCTGGTGCTGTTCTGTCTCCCTCCAAAGGACAGGGATCCTTGTCTGGCATGTTCCCTGCTGCATCCCCAACACCTAACATACAGCAGGTGCTGCACAGATCCTGGCTGCTCACTGATTATGCCCGAGCACCAGGTGCCCAGCCCCCACCATGGAAAGCAGTAGGGGCTATTGGTGGATGCACACTGCCTGCGGCTCAGGTGAGGTGAGGGCGGGGGACCAAGGAGTGGCAGGGGAAGCCCCGGGTTAGGGCGCACAGGGTGCTCTTAGCAAGAATCACAGGAAGCCAGCACTTAATATTTGGGAAGTTAGATGAGAGCAGAGATAAAGGGGCAGGAGGTGGGGGCCTGGGCCCAAGAGACAGAGAAATGTGGTTGGGAAGCAGAGGGGAGAAGCCAACCAGGGAAGGATGGAAGGTGAGTCGTGGACACTTTTTGATGCTGATGGGAAAGAGCTGAGACCAAGAAAGACGTCGAGGTAAGGAGAGCGTCCCTGTGGACATGGGAAGTCTGGTTCTGGGCGCTGGTGCCAGGCCGAGTGCTGGCGGACTGCACCAAGGGCAGAGGTGGGGGAAGAGCGCAGGATCTCCGGGCGCGGCCTGGGATGCGTGCCCTTGGTTTCTAATGGCCTCAGATCTGCCTCCCAAAAGTTGGTTTCATCCTAGGACAGGTTTGCTGGGTGGGTGTAGCACCAGGACCAGCGGCATACACCTACGCACTTTACCTGTAGCTTGGAGAGGCCACGCTGCCCGCTGGGGGGTGGGGCAGGGACCCAGGCACACTGAGAGGCCCAGCCCCCATGCTGGGTTGCGCCCCACAGAAGGGAGCACGAGAGAAAGTGGTGTTTGAGCAGGGGCTCTGCACAGTGGGATTGTCTTCCCAAGGGGAGGAGAAGCGGGATCCAGTACAGAGGTGGAGGTGACCAGGGGTGATGGGGAGAGAGGGACTCTGCCCCTGTCCAGGCCTGTGTCCAGGCTTGCCTCTGCGCACGAGAAAAGGGCACTCCCGTCTGTCAGATAATCTGCCCTAATCCAGCTGTCAGGTCATCAGTGGGGGAATCAGGTGTGATGAGGGAACCCTGGCAGGTAGACCCTCCCCAGCCAGGCTTGGCTGAGCCCACCCACTGTCCGCAGAGATGGTGGCCACGCAGCAGCAGATGAATGACGCGCAGCTGGTGCTCCAGCAGCGGGACTACTGCGCCCACTACCTCATCCGGCTGCTCAAGTGCAAGCGCGACAGCTTCCCCAACTTCCTGGCCTGCAAGCATGAGCAGCACGACTGGGACTACTGCGAGCACCTGGAGTGAGCCCCGCCCCGGCCCGCCGGCCCCGCCCCGCCCCGCCCCAACAGGACCTGGCTGCAGGCAAAAGACAGAACGGACACCAGAGGTCCTAGCAGGCCCCAGCTCAGTCAGAAGAGGAATCTCAAGGGGCTGCTGGGTGGGGCAGGTGCCTTTGAGGCCACCTGGAGTAGTGGCCAAGCCAGGTCCAGGCGGGAGGGTGGGCCCCACCATTCTCACTGCTTGGGACAAGCCCAGACTGAAGCCCCCTGAATTCCCCCACCCAGCCCCCGCCCGAGCCTGCCTCCCCAGAAAGCTCCGGGATTCCTGCTAAGCCCTGGTCCTCGGCTTCTCAGGAAGGGCCTGGCCCGGGAGCCTGACGCCCCTCTCATCCTCCACCCACAGCTACGTGAAGCGCATGAAGGAGTTTGAGCGTGAGCGGCGGCTGCTCCAGCGGAAGAAGAGGCGGGAGCAGAAGGAGGCGGACATGGCAAGGGGTCAGGGGCCCGGCGAGGTGGCCCCCGAGGTGGCCCTGTAGTGGGCCTGCCCACCACTCTGTGGACCAGTCGAGAAATAAAAGCCCGCAGGCCTCAGCCTGAGCCAGCCTCTTCTGTGGTGTGCTGCTCCCTAAAACCCCAAAGAACCACACAGCTCGGCTCCGAGTCCGGCGGGGGCAGGCAGGTTTTATTCCAGGCGCTGGAGAAGGTGGCCCCCACTCCCCGAGAATGCCACAGGAGTGGGAGAACAAGTGCCCAGCTTGGCCAAGCCCAGGCCGGGGTGAGCAGCTCAGAGCAGGAAGGGGATGATGGGCATGCGCAGGGGCGGGTAGTCGCGGAACTCCTTCAGGTAGCTGCGGTGCTTGCCTTTGGCCCAGATGGTCATCTGGGTGAAGCCCACCAGGGAGAAGAGGGCCACTGTGGGGCAGAGTAGGGATGTCAGGGAGGGGCTGCATGCCCGGTGGGCTGGGGCCCGCTGAGGGAGGGACAGCAGCTCACCTGGGAGGCACTGTGTCATGATGGCAAAGCCGATCCAGGACCCTACCTGTGGGCAGAGCAGCCAGGGGTGAGGATGGATGGGGCTGGGCAGCGCTAGCTGTCCTACAGAGGCCTTGCCCACCTTCTCTACCCCTAACCCTTCTTCAGAGAGCGGGGATGGGAGCCAAACTCCAATGCTAGAGGGCCTGCATGACCAGGCTACAGGATAAAGCTGCCCCCCACACGCCCAGAACAGTGCAGGCCCAGCCTTACACCCTTCCCAGCCCCCAAAGGCCACAGTTGCTCCGTCCCCAAATGCTCCAAGTTCAAATGCAAAAGCAGCTGCCCATCCACATGGGACCACCAGCCCCAGCAGCAGACCCTCACCTCGTAGGTGTAGTTGGGACAGGACACCAGCAGGAAGAGCCACGTGAATGGGTTCTTCGTAGGGTATGGGATCTTCCTGGTCTTGGAGCCTGGCAGGCAGGGCAGGAGGAACAAGTGAGACCCCCTTGGCCTGTCTGCCCAGCCCCACCGGCCTGCTGCCTGGATGGGCCACTCACCGGCCGGCCGCAGGTCCCGCAGAGCCATGTGGATAGAGAAGTTGCCAAGCTGGCAGATCTATCAGAGAAGCGGGGTCAGCCGGGAGTCCCCTAAATTCCCCCACCTAGCCCCCACCCTAGCCTGCTTACCACAAAGATGGCCAGTGCCAGTTTAACCTGCTGAGCTCCGTAGGCTGAAGAGGAAGTAGAGGGGAGGTGGTGAGGGACAGCCCATAGGCAGGGGGGCTCATGGGGGCAGCAGGGTCCCGGGCCACTTACTGGGGGGCGTGTAGAGAGGGTGGTTGATGTAATACGCCATCCACGCAGCGAAGCCCCAATAGTAGGTGCAGTTCTGCAAGCAAGTGGCTGGGATGGAGCCTGGTGCAGCAGAGACTGGCGCCCAGGCCGGGAAGGGTGGGTGTGGTGGAGGGTGATACCCTGGTGGGCATGGTCCAGAGGGCTGGGCTGGAGGAGGGCCGGGTCCTGGTGGATGCCCCCCCAAGTGCTCACCTTGAAGATGTTGCGCAAGGGCATGGTGCCGTGAGAGAAGCGGTGCACGAAGAGTGTCTCCAGCAAGCGCTTGACGTAGTGGAATGAGTGGCAGATGCAGGCGAGGCTGCGGGGAAGCCGGCTCAGCTGGGGCAGGTCCAGAGGCCTCCCATACCCACCCGCCGTCCCCTCCCTCCTGGCCCCACTCACTGCACCACTGTGTGCCTGCTGGACGTGAAGTCGTACTTGTGGCCATAGATGAAGGGAACCCGGAAGTAGAAGAGTAGGTAGATGAAGAGAGGGCCGGCATATTCTGTCAGGAAGACCTGGGGATGCGTGGGTGGGGGATGGGCAGCGAGTCACCCCAGTGTGGCTGATGGAAGAGGAGGCTGTAGGCAGGGTTGGGACTCACCGTCACCCAGCTGATCTGGGCCCCCAGGTCCCGGAAGTAGAGTGTGGCTGTGGTGCCCACCGGCAGCTTTTGTAAAATATCTTCGTCCTTCAGGGACTTGCCCTCTGAGGAGAGGCAGGCCAGGGCTCAGGGGCTGCCAGGGCCTTCGCCCACTGCCACCCAGGAGCTCAGGGGCAGCCAACCTGCAGCTGTTACTTACTGGGATCCAGGCGGAGGGACTGGCGGGCAGGGTACCACTGTGGATCTGCGAGGAAAGCAGGGCGTCACAGTGCACAGGCTGGCGGAGCCCAGGGACCCCACACCTTCCTCTGCCCCTGGACAAGGCATCTGAGGTCTGTGTGGCTTGAGGACACAACCCAGCAGAGCACCAGCAGAAAGAGGATGTTGTTCTTCCCAAAACCCAGCAAGGGCGTTCCTGCCAATGGCCACACGGGGGCACTCGCCCCGGGCAAGCTGGGAGAAGCCTGGGCCACACCGGGGGCATCTCTGCAGGCCCTGGTGGTAGGGGTGCACAGGGCCCGTCCTACCCAGTAGCCCCTGCTGAGAAGGGTCAAAGGGGGCAGTGGGGCCAGGTTCTGGACTTACGGCTCTTAGTGAAAAGGTTCTTGATCTCGGCAATGGTGGCATGGGGCTCCACCTGTGGGAAGCGCAGGCCACAGAGACGTCAGCAGGGGGAGCCCAGACCCAGGATCCAGGATCCCTCCTGGTGAGGGGGATGGACTGGAGGCCTGGGCAGCTGCTATGGGCCTGGGGCAAGGCTAAGGTCCAGACCCCCACCCACAGCGGCAAGGGCCTTGCCAAATGGTTACAGCCATGGTGACCTGAAGGCCCAGTTTTCCCAGGCGGCCAAGACACCCTCAGTCTGGCTAGGAGACTGTCTGAGCATGGGAAGTTGGGCCTGCTTCCCTGCCTCTCCTCTCCACCCCTATCTGCACCTCCCCCCAGATCTCCCCTAGGACAGAATGAGCCCCTTCCCTTCTTCCTCAGCAGAGGGGAGGTCCCAGAACTCCACCTCCTTCCCAGGCCCCAAAGTCCCGCAGGGTCCACAGAGGCTGCCACACCCAGGAGCAGCCAGGGCTGCCCACTCTACCCAAGCAGGTAGATGCCCCTCGAAAGTCAGGGTGGGGTGTCAGGACACAGGTTGGAGGGGCATAAAGGTTCCAGCTGGACAGCTCCCAGAGCCAGGAGGCCCCAGAAGAAGTGGAGTCCCAGCCCGGTGCCCTTAGCCAGGCGGCACCGCAATCCTACCTTGTCCAGGAAGCACAGCTTCTCCCGAGTCTTTGCGTCCAGAATCTCCACCTCAAAGAAGAGCACAGCCTTTTTAGGTTTCTTGGCCACTTTGGGAGGCAAAGGCCGGGGGAGGCCATTGAGACCCAGGCAGGGGCCAAGGCCCTGGCTGGCATCCCGGGCCACCAGGCTCATGCTCAGATCCATGCCGCCCTGCTCTGCCCGCAGCCAGTGGCCCCGCTGCCGACCGTCAGCCCCCACCACGGACCTCCCCACGCGAAGCAGCTCAGTGTCGGGCCACGCGATCAAATTCTGCCGCGGTGCTGGAAAGGAGCCCGTGCCTGCCTTGGCACAGCCGGCTTTGTGCAGATGTAACCCGAGTGCCCCACAGCCACAGCCCAGCTAAATATAAAACTGCCCCAGACTGAGACCCCCAGGAGCCATGCCACTCCCAAGGGGAGCCTGGAGGCAGCCCCCGGGGACCGGATCCCCCTGAAAGTGAGGTTTCGAGTGGACACAGTCCCCAAAGCACACCATGGGCAAGGAGATCCCCAGAGTGGGGCACGAAGGTACCTTCTGGACCCCTGCCCAGCCCAGGGCGGGGGCCAGTCACCCAGAGGAGGGTGAGGCCAGCGGGCAGCCCAAGCCCCAAGTGCCCAGCTCAGGCTCAAAGTTCACTGGGCTTGGAGAAATCCCAGCTATTTTGAGAATCTGTGAGATAGAGCATCCGTTTCCCCTTCTGAGCTGTAAGAAACACTCTGGATTATTTTCCTTGTGCATTTGTGTTCCCAGGGAGGTGACAGATTCCAGAGTTATTGGTGCAGAAAGCCTCTCTCTAAGTGTGGAAAGGGTCAGGACACCAGACGAGGCCCCAGCCCCAGCCTTCCTGAACCCCCTCAGCTACCACTTCTAACTGGTTTCACCCAGGCCTTGTTGAAGGCCACCCTCTGGGCAGTCTTCCCTCCATGGCAGCCCAACGTTAGCACCCTCGCCCAGACTGAACCCCGCCCTGAGCACACAGCCTGGCCACCCGACCCCACCCTCCCTGAGTCCCCAGTGTCAGCGCAGAGGGGCAGTGCTGCGACGGAGGGCAGGGAGAAGCCCCGGGGCCCTAACCCATCCTGCCCAAACAGCTCAGAAGAGGCACCCAACAGGAGCGGAGGTGAGGCCCAGCGATCCACCTGCCCCTACCCCTACCCCAACCCCACCCCGCAGTGGGGCTTAGCACAGATCTTATTAGACACGGGGTCCTGGCAGGCAGGGCTGGATCGGACCCCAAGTCAGCCACCAGCCGGCAGATGCTGAGAACCCTTCCAACCGGTGGGGGCCCCCAGTCAGAGGCAGCATGGGTTAAAGGGGCAGGTCCCCAGCAGGCCTCTCTGGGGGCACACCCAGCCACCCAGAGCCCAGGTAGAGGGGTCGCCCACAGCCAGTGTCCCTGAAGGAAAGGGCTCCCCTTGCATACCCTGACGGCTGTGGAGGCAAGGGGCCGTGGTGGGCAGCACAGGGGCTGGGTGGCTCCATCCAGTCACTCCTCTGTGCCCCAGCACTGGGGCAGGCAGGAAGGTGTGTGCTTCAAGGGGCTACGAGGGGCCAATGAGGCACTTGAAGTAAACCCAGCATGGTGCCTGACAGACAGGAAGTGCCCCCAAAAACCTCCAGAGGACAGGTGTGAGGGGGCCTGTGGTGCTGGGACAAGCGGAAGGGCCTGGGCCTGGGCGCAGAGTCCAGCTCCCCTGCTGGCCTAAAGGTTGCTACAGCAGGCGGCCTGTGAGCCCATCTCTGCTGTACCCACCCCTCCTCCCCCATGGACAGGAAGGTAAGAGGGGGCCCAGCACCTAGTAAGTCCTGGCCCATGCTGCTCATTACCACACTAGAGAGTGCCCACCGTCAACGGCAGGCTCTGATGGGTCCGGTGGCCTTGGGGGGCAGGCTACTGAACCCCTCTGACCCACAGACCCACAAGGCCAAGCAGAGGGTCCCAAAACAGCAAGCGGATCATACACCCAGAGTGTCTGGCCCGTCAAGGGGGTGCACAGGAGAAGGAATGGGCACACTCATATGTGCCAGAAAGGGCCAGAACAGAAGAGTCCCAGGAAGGCACAGGGCCTGCCCCATGGCTGCAGATATATTAATAGTTCCTGGGTCCCAGGCAGGCAGTGCCCACATGCCTGGGAGCCTGTGTGGCCCCGCAGGAAGGCAGCACCATGCCTAGACTGGGAGAGGAAGCCTCCAAGTTCCTGCTGAACCACTCAACAGCTTAAAATACAATCAGCCCCTCTCCCTGCTGGCCAGCTGCTGGGGGAGGGCTGAAATCCTACCCCTCTCCCCCAAACCCAGGCGCTGGACCAGGGCCCAGAAGGAGAGTTCAGGCCGTCGGGGGCCCCGACTGGCTGCTGGGAGAGGAAGCTGGGGGGCAAGAGGGGGTGGCCAGGAGAGGGGCACACCCTCCAGCAGCCGCCGCCATGCCCAGGCCAGCCGGAGGCCGGAGGAGAGGAGCAGCCAGCGCCCTCAGAGGTAAGCCTAGCCCACCAGGTGGGGGTTACCCCAGCTCAGGACCACCATGGCAGGATCCCTCAATTCCTATTTCCTGCCTCCAATTCCCAGGACCCTGCAGCCATCTTCACCCCAAAAGAGGTCTGAAAGGCCCTGGGATGGGACGAGGGGGGATACGGGGCAACTCTTTGTGCCTCTATAATTATTTCAAAATTCAAGACATGCTAGCTAGGTTAAAAAAGCTGGTCACAAAGGCTCACATACTTATGTGAAATGTCCAGAAGAGATAAAGCCAAGGAGACAGGAAGCAGACTGGTGGCTGCCAGGGAACAGGGTAGGAGCAGGGGTGGTGTCGGCTAATGGGGACCTGGACTCTTTGGGGTGATGGGAATGTTCTGGAACTAGACAGAGGTAGTGGTTGTACAACACTGTGAATGTGCTAAATGCCACTTAATTGTTCACTTGTAAATGGTTAATTTTATGTTATATGAATTCACCTTAATGATTTTTTAAAGAGGGGGCTAACAATCAGGCCCCAATTACCACTAAAAAGGTCCTGGGGCAGGGGCAGCAGAGAATCCGCACTCCCACCCACCCCCTAGATGGACAGCCTCAATGTGGGAGTTCCCCGAGTGTGCTTACCCACTGTGCACCCCTCCTGCGCCACTGCCACCCCCACCCCTGCTCTGTACCTACGCAGGCACACCCCCACACACACATACACTCTCACCTGCCCAGTACTAGCAACCAGCCTGGGGTGGGGGCCCAGGGTAAGCCTAGGACTGGGATCTGAGGGCGCAGCAGCTGCGGAGCAGAGCCCAGGCCCCCATCCCCAGGAAGAAGGCTGCGAGGGGAAGAGGGGGAGCAGTGAGGCCTCATGAGGGGCCAGCAGCTGGGCAGGGTGTGATGTTCGTGGACGGGGGAAGTGAGGCCTGTGAAGGGGTCAGGGGATAAGCCCGCAGCACAATGGACACAGAGGACAAGGACAGGGCAGGCACCCTGGACTGGGATGTGGGAGGGAAGCTCTGCGATGACAGTTCCACTAGCCTGGGAGGAATTCTCATCCAGAGGCCGGAGATTCCAGAGCCCGGCCAACAGCAACTCGTGGCAGCACGGGGTCAGGGCGTGAAGGGGGAACAGGACATAGGGCGGGGCCACAGCCCACCGAGCAGGAGGGGCGCGGCCAGGCTGCAGCCTTCCCCCACCCCTGAGGGGAGCACCAGAGCCACAGCCTTCACTGCCTCCTGGAAATAAAGATGGAGCTGACTGATACAGCCGCAGTAGAAACAGGAGCACCCATTTTCTGAGTGCCTGTTCTGAGCCAGCGCCTGTGTCCAGAGCCTGCAGGGAGGCAAAGCTCCAGGGATGGACCCGTCTGGTGGATGAGGAAAGCAGGGTAGTTATGCACACGCAGGAGGGGCTCAGGGCCTTTCCACATAACTGTTCCCCGGCCTAGAAGGCTCTCCCCAGACACCACAGGGCTGCCCCCTCACCTCCTCAGGACTCCGGCAGGCTTCTCAGAGAGGCCCTTCCTGACCGTCAACTTACAATAGCGGTTACCGTCTGCCTCCACCTGGAGCTCAGCTCCTGAGAGCAGGACGACCCTGTTCTATTACCTCCCAGCAGAGCCTGGCAAGGAGCCGTACCCAGTAAACACCTGCGGAGCTCAGCACCTGGGCTTGCCCAGGTCAGTGCTTGGGCTTGTATAACGTCACTCCAGAGCCCCCACCCTACCACCCCCTAAGCCGGCCCTTTCCCTCCTTCACCGCTCAGGGGGCCCTGCCCACCATGCCAGACCCCAAGGCAGCGGCAGGCGCTTTTCCCATCCCAGCCAGGGGCCTCGCTCCACGGAAGCCTCTGTGAGGCCCACGGGCACGCCCACCCAGCTCCACCAACCCTGTGGGACCCAGGACCTCCCCCCAGGCTCTGGGGTAGGGGCCAGGGACCCTGCCAGCTCCAGCTCCCAGGGAAGCCCTGTCCTTCTCCAGCAATCCCAGCACAGAAGGGGCTCTGTGCAGACAGGCCCAGAGGGGGGACCACAGGCCCAGTGGCCCCCTCACGAAGAGGGTGCAAGGGCCTCCTGAGCTATCTTCACATTCCCCAGGCCTGGGGTCAAAAAGACTCATCTATTTCCGGGCTGTGTGGCCCTAGACAGGCTACCTGACCTCTCTGAGCCCATGATGCCTCCTCTACACAGTAGGCTACCCCCATCTGCCACCTCACAGGATTAGTGCAAGGTTTACAGAGGTGATAACAACCAGAGAAAGTATATGCACAGCCTGGAATAAATCTTACAAAGAATGAAATTATAAGGTCAATACTAGCAAAATAGCTCTAACAGATGGGCAGAGCGCTGGGCCCCTTCGTTCCAAATCCTGACCGTGGCCATGAAGGGGCCCATACGCTGGACACCAAGGTCAGAGAGATGGTGCAACGATGCTCCATCCAGATGGTGACAGTGAGCCCGGAGCCCTAACAATAGCGAGACACGTGCGGGGAGACCGTGCTGGGCTGTCCCCACGACAGTTCACCCCGCTGAGGGTGACGGCCGCAGGGGCTACCCGCTCTCTGCTGCCCCCTTGTGGCCGCGGACGTGCTCCCGCCGGCCGGAAGAGCACAGGCACAGAGAGCGAATGCAGCGGGGGGTGGGGGTGGGGGGGCGTGGGGACCAAGAGACTGAACCCTAACTCAGCCTCAGCCACTCACCAGCCCGGAGGCCTCACACTCCTTCATCCCTTCCCGCCTCCCGTCCTCCCCTGCCTCAGACACTGCAGGGATGAGCCAGGCCCCGCCCCACAGGACTGCGACAGAGGCATGTTTTGTTACCAAGAGTCCTGCAATAGAGACTAGAGGGAGGGTCAGGGATGGGGACGATGGCCATTTTAGACAGCGGTCAGAGAAGGCCTCCCTGAGAACGAAGCATCTGAGCAAAGTGCGAAGGGAGTGGGGTACGGGGAGCCCTCCAGGGGGAGCAGCCTGCACAGACACCCTCAGGCTGGACTGTGCTCGTGAGTCCACGGAGGAAGCCGGACCAGAGTCGGGGAGCACGGGAGAGTGGGTGGCATAAAGGCAGGAAGGGGAGAGTACAGGCCGTGCGGGGCCTCATGAGCCGCGGCGGGGACTCCGGCTTTTCCCCTGCGTGAAGTAGAAGCCACGGAAGGTCCTAGAGCAGAGGAGGAGCAGGACCTGGCTCAGGTGCTCACAGGAGCCCCGGGGATTCCGGAGACCAGGGCAGAGACAGTGATGCGGCTGGAGCGGGGAGGTGGCCATGCAAGGGTGAGAAGTGGCGGAACTGTGGGCCGACTATGAAGGTGGTCTGGATATGGGGGCGAGAGGATGGGGGCATCTGAGGTTTGACCTGGGCCCCAGAAAGGCAGTGCGAGGGGCAAGCGCTGCTCCACCTGCAGGAGCTGCGGGGCAGGCAGGGCCTCCCAAGCCCAGGGCCTGGACCCCTCTCAAGCCTCAGTTTCCCCATCTTAACAAATATTGCTGGCCCAATGCTCCCCAGACTCCTCCTATCCATGAGTGAATAAAACTCAGGGCACACAGGCTGGGCTGCTGCACGGGCTGGGCTGCCACACACAGAGGATGGAGGTGGAACCCTGAGCCACGGCACCTAGCCGGCTTATCCACTTCCCAAATGCAGAGGCTTGAGAGCATTCAGCCAGACTCAGCGGCTCAGCACTTTGGGTTCCCTTTGCCCTCACTTTCCAGAAATGTCAAAGTCACACTACTCATGCCAGAATGGCTGAGAAGACCTTGGGCTCAGCTGCCAAGAAGCCAGCACAGGCCACACCTGCTTAGCCAGAAATACCTCCTTCTCCAGTGGAGTGACCCCATTTCTCGGGGCAGTTCACCAGCCCCCCAGAGGTGCCTTGGTGGGGACAGAACATCACCTGGGCTGGGAAGGGCACAGAGAAGCTGACCACCTACTCACAGACCCTGGGCCAGCCAGGTCCCGCTGGCCAGAAGCCAGCTGCCAGTGTTTGAACACCAATGTTAAGGCTGTGGGATCGGGGGCCAGAAGCCAGCAAAACCCCATGCAACCCAGCAGCACCAAGCCTTGGGGGATGTCCTTTGGGTGCTCAGGAACCTCCAGGTTGGTCACGGTGACTACAGAAGGTCTAAGACAAGCGGATGCTGGGCGAACACAGCAGGGACTCTGGGTCTCAAGCCTTGGTCTTTGATGGGCTGCTGGCACCCATGGCCCGCCCCAGGACCTCCAGGGGGCGCTGTCCCCCCTCCTACAGTGGTGCTCCATGGGCCTGTTCGGTTTGGACGCATCAGAGGCTTACCTGTGCCAAGGACTGCACTAAGTCCTTCACCTGCACAACTCGCCTAGCTCACCTTGGCCTGCGAGCTCAGGACCATGACCCCGTTAGGCAACACAGAAAACTAAGGGCAGAAAGACACACAGCCAGGAAGTGCCAGACCAACATGTTTGGGCCCAAAGCCCCCACTCACCACCGCAATGTAATGCTGCTGACACTCCAAGTCCAGCACACCCAGTCTTGGAAGGCCGGGACTCTGCGGAAGCACCACCTCCACAGGCATGCCCCGTAGGAGAGCCTGCTCCTCCCCCAGCCTCAGCCTCCCTTGCCACGGCAGCCTCACGCCACCAAGAGTGAAGGGTCTATCACCTGACACCACATAGGGGGGCCCAAGCAGCTGTCCCGGTGCTGCCTGCACGTTCTCCGGTTGCAGGCCAAGGCTACCAAGGCCCAGAAAGGCAGTGCGACAAGGTGGGGGGCAGCGGCAGGGTCTCCGACAGTGAGCGAGAGGCAGTGCCACAGAGGCCAGTCAGACCACCCTCCCCTGCCTGGGCCTTGACTTCATCTGCTGACTGGGACTGTCGGTAACAGAGCAAGCAGACGTGACTCTTCTGGGGCACACATGGTGCTGAACCCTGCCTGCTTACAAGACACCCCTGAAGAACCCCAGCTTGGTCACCCTGCACAAGGAAATCGGGACCTCTGACAAAGGGCCAGCACCCAGAGCTTCAGAAGCTCCCGGATGACAGATGGAGACGGCTGTGCTCAACCTGGGCCGTCCTCCTCAAACAGGCTCTGCCCCTTGGATGAGACCCAGAAGAACTCTTACCAACTGAGGTGGTCCCCCAAACCATCCCAGCGGGGCCTCAGCCCGTGGGCACTCCCTCTTCCCCTTCCCTGCCCTCTCCCCATGGGGGGATGGCCCCCAGCCTCCCTCACGCAGACCCTGCAGATCGGTGTTCCTTCCCCCTTTTATAGACAAGGAAGGCAAGACTTGAGGGCACAAGTCACCAGCCCCGGGACACACAGGCTACACTCCAGGTTTTGCTCCCTCGAACTGAACACTTTCCCTCCAGGGCTGTCCCCAGCCCCAGACCCCCAGGAACTGGCCGATTCACACCACTGCACCCCCAACCAGGACGAGGTTGGTAACCTCCTCTGGTCTCTCTACATCTCTCGGCAGAAAGGCACCATCGGGCCAGGAAGCTGGACATTCACTCATTCACTGGATAAATACTGACTGAACACCTTCTGCATGCCAGGCACTGTGAAGGGCTCTAAGGATTCAGCCACACGAGGAGAAACAGAAACGCTTGCCCTCGTAGAACTGACATTTTAGTGGGCAGAGACTTTAGGGGCAGAGACAACACATCAAAGAGTTACATGTGACATTAGAAGATGACATGTGCCATGGGAAAAGCAAAGCAGGAAAAGGAGCAGGGAGTGGCAGGTGAAGTGTGGTGTGATATTTTATATAAAGTGGCCAGGAAAGGCCCCACTGAGGGGACGTTGAGCCAAGCCCTGAAGGCAGTGTAAGAAAGAGCTATTCAGAGAACTGGGGAGAGCATCCAGGCAGAGGAATGGCCTGTGCAAAGGCCCTGAGGTGCATCATGCACGGTGTGCTCAAGCAACAGAGTGGCTGGAGGGGATGAGTGAGAAGGGGGTGGGAGGAGGGGAGGGCAGGGTGGTGACAGGTCACGCAGGGTCTCATGGGCGAAGTCAGACTTTGGCTTTACTATGAATGGGATGAGAGCTGTGGATCCTAAAGTGCCATATGAGGTAGTCAGGCAAGGCCTAAGGAAGTGCAATTTAGGCCACAGCCAGAATAAGCCATGAGACCCCCCTGGGGGACGACGTGCAAAGGCCCTGAGGCAGCACAGAGCTTGGCAGGGCTCCAAGAACACAAGGCACACAATGAAAGGCCAAGCAGAGGACTTGAGGGAGAGCACTGAGGAAGAGGACTTCAGGAAGTCACAGGGGTGCCACAGCCTGGTTTGGTTCTGAGAAGAACCCTCTTGCTGCTGAGGGCAGAGGGACCGCAGGGGAGCAAGCAGGACAGCACAGACCACAGTGAAACTCTGAGAGACAACCCAGGCCAGAGTGTTAGCATGGGCTGGGGCATGGAGGTGGCAAGCTGTGAAAATTCTAGTTCCCATATCCCAGGGCACCACTGACTCAAACAAGCCACCAATTTTGGGTGAAAAACCCACCTATGTAGATATATATATCTTTTGTAAGATGCGTCCTAACAAGGAACGCAAGAACGCCGAAGGAGAAACGTGCATCTTGGGGCAGAGTGAAGTAGTAAGCAAGAGAGGATTCCGGCAGAGGGCAGAGTTTCTGGGATGTTTATGGGCCTAGCCCCGCCCACCAAAGGAAAGGTGAATTAAGAGAAAATACGGGGCTGATCTCAGCTCTCTGGGCTGCGCCTGCAGGAGCCTCCCGGATCCCTGCTGGAGGGTGAGAGAATGAAATGAAGGCGGAGGACATGCCCTTGACATGGACACCCCTGGACAGAGCAGTCCACGGAGTGCCATCCACGGAGGCCCCAGGTGAGCCAGAATACGCAGCTCCGGGCCCACCCCCCACACCGCTTGTGGAGACCTGGCAGGGAGCACCTTGGGGACGGGTGATGGCGTCTCGGCACTTCCTCTGGGATCCTCATCTCATCCTTACATGAAAACCCAAGAGTTCTGGTAACTTCGGGTCAAAAAGGTGGGGAAAAGAGGAGAGACCGGCCAAACCCCAACATACCAAAAGGTGAGCAGCAGCCAGCTTCATGCTGGACGGGCAGGAACCCACGCTGACACAGTGAGACTGCCCACACTCAAGGCAAGGCTGCCAGTCCCACGGAGCAGCCCGGCACCCCACAGGCATGCAAAGGTTCCTCCTTGTCAGGTTGTCTTTCGGGGGCTGCCTTTGGGGAGGGGCATCAATGATGCAGCTAACTGCCTGCGGCTGCCCTGTGACATGCTCTGGGGACAGTGTCTGACAGACATGCACATAATCCCTCATTCCACAATATCAATCACAATACCCAGCTGAAACCTGAACAGCAGGATTCCCACACAGGAGGCAAAGCCACCTCTCCCGAAACCACCCCAGCAACGGGAGGTCCAGGGGTTCCCTGGCCCAACCCCAGCCCAGCCAGGAGATTCTGTTAGGCTTGAGTCTCTGGAGTGAACAGTATTCAACAACAGACTGTTTCAGACTAGTTATTGCCCCAAAAATTCTGATCACCCTCACTCCTCCCACAGAAAAGATGTGCCCCCCCCACCTCCATCTCCTGAGAAGGGCCAACCGGGCAGCTCCCCTGACCCAGCCTTCTCCTTCCAAGGTAGGCCCTTGCGGTGTCCCAGGACCCAGCTTCTCCCCACAAGAAGACCAGAGGCTCCAGCTGTGACCCCCTCAAGCCTCAACCTGCTTCCTGGTGCCGGTGAAGCCCCGGGGCCAGTGCTACACCACCATCCCCGACTGCTCCGACCGCCCCCACCCTGAGGACAGGAGCTGTAGCCACCACAAAACCGGCAAAGCCCCAGCCACTGGGCCCTGGTCCCGTGAAAGGGGAAAAGAAGATTTCAGAAGGACCAGGGAGCAGACAGAATGGCCAGGCGCTCTGCTTGCATGAGAGCCTGGTTCAAGCAAGGACAGGGACAGAGCTGTGCCAGCCTGCCAGTCACCACAAGCCACTAAGAGGCTTTTATCCCTCAGAGGGCTGGGAAAGGCTTGAGGCCCATCTCTGATTAACCACGGGACCCGGGGGTGCGTAAGCCCTCCGCCCACCACCCGCAGCCCCCTGGTCAGCATAAGGAGCCACAGTGCCCTGGCACACTGCCACAACCACACCATAACGCACAGCCCCCAAGGATTTAAAAATGAACCACCCCCAAAAGTTAACACTCACAGGTAAAATCAACAGCAAGGGACTTTCGTTGCTCCCAAGATAAAGATCAGAGGTCTCTGGGTGGCCACAGAGACCTGCCGGTAAGGCCGCATCTCAAAACATGGGGCCCAAGTCTGGCCCCCAGGCCTCTGCACATGCTGCCCCCCACACCTCTTCCCCAAAAACCCTCTCCTGCAGGCCTCCGCTTGGAAGGAGGTGTGATCAGTTCATCCCTGTATTCCTGATGTCCTTCCTTAGCCACCATTTTACTTTCCGCGGTTCCAGTTACCTGCAGTCACTGTGGTCTCGAAGCAAGTGACCCTCTCCCTGACTAATCTGGGAAGGTCAACAGCAGCCTAAGGCTCGTCACAATGCCTGTGTCACCCACCTCACTTCAGCTCATCATGTAGCCATTTTACCACCTCAGTCATCACGTGCAGTACAGGCAGACGTCTTCAGGGACCACAGTCACGTATTGATTACAGTATAGTTACAACTGCTCCATTTTTTTTACCTATCATTGCTCGTCTCTTACTGTACCTAATATATAAATTAGGCTTTATTACAGATATGTACATACAGCTGACCCTTGAACAACTCAAGGATTAGGGCTCTGACCCTCCCACACAATCTAAATCCCCCCTATAACTTCTGACTCCCCAAAACCTTAACTACTAATAGCCTACCATTGACCAGAAGCTTAGCAGTGACATAAATCAGTCGAATACACATTCTGTATGCTATGTGTATTATGTACTATATAGTTTTTTCCTTTAAAACATGCTTCGTTAATCATCTAAAACCCCACAGGCAGCACATGTCAACTACCCAGAGAAGAATGAGCCATGTGAGGGTTCATCCTTAATTATGTACTATATTCTTATAATAAAGTAAGCTAGAGAAAAGAAAGTGTTTTTCAAATTGTCACAAATCTCCAAAAAATTTTCCAATAGATTGCTTGAAAAAAATTCACATGTAAGTGGACACGTGCAGTGCAAACCTGTGCTATTCAAGGGTCAACTGTGTGGGAAAAAAAACAGTATATGGAGGTTCAGTACCATTCTGGGTTTCAGGCTTCCACTGGGGGTCTTAGAACATACCCCCTGGGCGAGTAAGGAGGGACCACAGAGAACAAATTAGGTTGGAACCAATGCCTTAACAAATAAGTGATAGATTGGAAAACAGATAAGTGGACCCCCACGACAAAAGAATGCCCACACCAGCAGAACCTGGCATCCTGTGTGCGCGGGGCGGACCCAGGCAGTCTTGGCGGCTCACATCTCAAAGCAGCCCACCAGTGAGAAACAGGATGATGGGGAACAGGCCACCCGTGGCCAGAGTGGACCTGCGCTCGGGGCCAAGGGTCCATTCAAAGCCGACCTCCCCACCTTAGGACCATCACGGACTGGCCACACATCAGTCCAACGCACGAGACACTGGACTCAAATGGGTCCCTGCAGCAGGCCCACACCCCTGTTCACTTCCCCTGAGCCCAGCACAGGAGAAGGTGCACACGTCCTTCCAATTACACGTTCAACAAGGAGGAGGCGCTAGCCAGATGCCGGGGTGGCGCCAGAACAAGGAGTTCAGTCTGACCAGGGAGGCAGAGTCAAGTACCCACGCGAAAACACAGCGAGAGCCCAGGAGATGAGCAGGGGCTGGGAGATGGCGTGGGGGCCTACTCCAGGCAGGATGCTTGAGGAAGGCCTCTCTGCATGACATTGAAGCTGGGCTCTCAACTACTACGGGACCTAGTCTTGAGGAAAACACAGGGAAGAGCATTTCTGGCTGAGGGAGTGGCACTGCGCAGGGGAGGAGCTGTGGGTGTGGCTGTTTGAGGAGGTGAAAGATGCAGAGTGATCTGTCAGGATCACTAAGCAGGGGACAGAGGATGACGAGAAGCCCGAGGGATGGTTTTGATGCGCAAAGTGCTACGATCCTCCTATTTACTTGGGAGAAGACACTCTGGGTGCTGCTGGGTGGGGAACCAGGCTGGGAGGGGCAAGAACAGAAGCCGAGGAGCTTCTGAGGAGCAGGCTGCGACTGAGACCAGCTGACCAGGCCCACTGGGGGCCCCCGCCTCCCTGAGACGGGTCTTTGTCACAAGTTGAAACCCAGGTTCTGACTGTGCACTGACTTTGCGCAGGGCTCCCCCACAGAGGAGAGACCAGATCAGCCCAAAATTGGAAGTCCAATGTATGTGACATTATATCCAAACGGACCATTGGCATTTGGGCTTCTTCCTCCATCTTCTGGGCATATTACTTAGCACAACTCCATCTCCAGGAGCCTGCTGGGCCTCATTCATTGACAAGTTTTAAGGCCTGTGAGAGAGGCCATGTGCAGAAAGCATATCAGATGGCTTCACGGACCTGCCTACTGCTTTGTGCCTTGACTGCAGGCCAGCAAGCATGCTGGGCACTTCACACTCCCCAGTGGCCCTCCAACACAGGTGTCCTGGTCCTGGCCTCATGGGTGAGAACCTGAAGCTCACGCTGGCTAAGTGACTGTCCCAAGGGCAGACCTCCAAAGGCCACGTCTTTCACAACCACACACCTCATTCATCCCTTGGTGCACAGCCAGCAGGGCCCAGTCACAGCAAAGCCCACAACGAAGTCTAGCAGGATCCAGGCTCTGCCACTCACTGTGTGAACAGGGGTACATCTCTTCACTTTCCTGTGCCCCAGTTTCCCCATCTGTCAAACATGGACAGGAACAGGACCTACTTCATAGGTGTATTAGGAGGGTTAAATGAGTTAATAGCTAAAAAGCCTGAGAGGAAGCACTGTTAGCAGTGGCCAGTCCCAATCGAGATCTCCCCTCCAGAACTGCCCATCCAATTTCAGGGCAAAGGGAGACCATCTGCCTGCCGTCTGCACTGGCCCACGGCACCCCTCCCACTTCCCTCTAGGGACACTCTGTCCTTGGAGCAGCAGAACAGCATGGCCCAGCCACCAGCGGCCTTGGGGCCGCACAACCAGGACTGAAACTGCAAACAGGCAAACCCAAGACAAAGGCCCAGCTCCACTGCTCTGACCTTGAACAACTTAATTTACTTCTCTGAGCCTCAGTTTCCTCATGTGTAAAGTAGAAGTAATGTTCGTCCACATCTGATCAGATGCTCACAGGGCTCAATAACAGCAGGCTTGCGATGTCGCTATACTGTGGTGGCTCAGGCTCTTGTACAGACGAGGGGTCAGACCTGGGTCTGCATTCTGGGAGCTTCAGGTTCTCACCCATGAGGCCAGGATCAGGACACCTGTGTCGGTCCTGTTCGTGTCCATGTTTGACAGATGGGGAAACTGGGGCACAGGAAAGTGAAGAGACGTACCCCTGTTCACACATGGGACCTTGGGGAAGCTCCTTCACCTTTCTGGGCCTCAGGTTCCTTATCCACAAAATGGGGGGATGAAGAATACCCAACTCTGGGTTTGGGGAAGGACACGAGGAATGTGACCTGGCCCTACTTATTATTATCATCCAGCAACAAAAAGACAGCCCACAAAAGAGATCACACCCATAGTCCCATCCTGCCCGCAAACGCACAATCAATCCCAGAAGCACTGTCAGCACGTTCAGTGCAGCATCCGGAAAGCATGAAGAGGTCAAGCAGAGGGATGTTCCCATCACAGAACTCAACACCTCCCTGCAAACAGGCACCAAATGGAACATGCAAGAGATAAAGAGCCCCACATATTACAACAGGGCCTCAATGGCCAGAAAAACTAATTATCCCTCACCTACTCCAGAAGGACACAAGAATTCATAAAAAAGAGGACAGAAAACAGCAGGCCTCTAGGATACTTAACATAACCAGGTTCAACAGATATTTGCTCTGTTTACATCAGATTCCTTTTTTTTAAATAAAACAGACCATCTGAAGCCTTCCCCGCTCCTCTTCTTATTCCACCTTCTCTCCCAAGCACCAGTTCCTCTAGCTACTGTGTAATTCCCATACATTTCTGACCTCTTATTGCAATTTATTCTCTTAGTATGTACACGCCCATAAGCAGTACATGTAAGTCTCCTTTGGAACAGTTTTTAACTGTATAGCATCTTGTGCAGCTTGCTTTTTCCCACTCAACAGGATGTTTGGAGAAGTTATTAAAGGACTGGGCAAATCAAACTAGGGTTTTTTTTTCATATGATGGAACTGCATACAACAGTTAAAATAAACGAACCAGAGCTACATGCAGACTCTCCCCTTTTATGCATACCCCTGGATGATATATTTCCAGGAATTTCATACTGGCCTTTAGTTCTGGCCTTTGCTTTCACAATCAAATGGGTTTTGTCCTACAGACCAGCCACAGAAAAGCTCAGAGAGGTTAAGGAAGCTGCCCTGGGTCAATATTTAGTGAGTGGCAGAGCCAGGATTCAGCCCCAGGCCCATCCAAAGCCCATACACCTATGACATCTTCATGCATGAGTCTACTTGGTCCTTAATTTTCACCTTCCTACCCAGTTTTCTGGCTCTAAACAATGGCCTCTTGACTAGAATTCTACTTCCAGACGTTCACATACTTATTCTAAAACTCACCTGAAGCAAGGTACTCTGTTGGTCCAGGATTATTTGCAAGATGAGCACCACCAGAGCTACGCGCTTTTTTTTTTTTTGAGGCGGAGGCAGGGACATCCTAAATGAGGGCAGTAGGGACCCCAGGAGGACGAGGCTTTCTGATCTCCCTGCTGCAGACAATGGGCAGTGACCAGGACTCACAGGCTGAGAGGGACTGCTCTTCCCAGGAATTAATTAACAGGCTCATTTATTTACAAGATGCAGTAGCTGTTTTCCCGATTGCTCCTGGGATTATTACTGTCACCTCTCACCTGCAACGGCAAAAACAGCAATAAAAAAATTCCTGTAACCTGGGGCGAACAGGCTAAGCAGTTCTCTTAATGACCTTGCTCTGACCCCAATACAATCCCAAGGCCTGCTCTGGCCTTCCAAGGAATGGGCTTCAGCCAAGGCCCAAGGGTGACCTGTTCTATCTGCTTTTCAATTAGGCGACTGAAGGGATACTTCTGCCTTTCAGGTCACAGGCCAGAGACTGGCAGTGACAGCACACTGTTATCAAAACAGCAGCAGATCTCCCCTCCGGCTGGAATCCTAACTGCCATTACATCAGACATCAGCCCTCAACTGGCTGTGTCCCCCACGCCAGTCCTGTACCTTTCTGAGCATCACTTCTAACACTTGTAAACTGTACTTCATAATCTCCCAGGTGTCTCCCAGGGCCACAAAAAATCATCTGAGGGAGGCTAACCTCTCAGTAGACAGGGGTCACTTGGAGGTAGAAGGACAGACTTAGTCCCTAATAAAAATATATTCTTTGACATGGATAATTGAAGCCTTCTCTCAAATTCTGTTAAATGTGAGCAAAAGCACCCTTGGTATTTTTATTGATCTGCAATAAAACCTGCATTGCATGAACTATGTTGGAAGACAACAGCTCCTCCCACACAGAAACCCTGGAGCTATCACCTCAGTGGCTACTTGGCAAATGTTAGCAGAGAATGATAACAGAGAACACAGCAAAATAACAATTTAGTTTTTGTCTCCAAGGTCACTGTGAACAGTAGGTCTGAAGCTCCCCCTTCCTTCTGGGAGGGAAAAGGCTTCAGTAAGATAGAACATGTTCTCCAGGCCAAGCCATGGGCCTCAAGGCTGTACCCACCTTCCTTCCAGAACAAAGGTGCCCACACCACAAGTCCTCAGAGGCCTACTTTATCTGACTGCTAACTAGCAAAACTGAAACTAACTCCACTGTGCAAAATGCCACTTCCATCCTGCATCTTTGAAACAGAACATGGCCTTTTCTCCAGGGTTACATAGAGGGCATGAAGGGAAAAATTATATTAGGAGACCTTTAATCTATAAACTTTGAATCTATAAAGTTGAATGGGGCATGAGAAGGTACTGAATCCTAGCTCCTCATTCTTGGTACCATGTCAAAAATGGTTGAGGACTTCTGGGTTAAAGGTTTCAAAAGATTCTGGCTAAATTACCAAAAATAATAAAGGGGACAGGGAGAGGTAGTGGTATTCAACTTGTGAATAGAAAGAAGAAATCTCTCCTTTCATTTAAGTGAGGTCCATAAAGGAATCAAATCCACAGAGACAGGAAGTAGAATGGTGGGTACCAGGGGGTGGGCAGAAGGGGGATAGGGAGTTAGTGTTTAATGGGGCAGAATTTTAGTTTTGCAAGACAAAGAGTTCTGGTGATGGTTGCACAACAATGTGAATGTAATTAATGCCACTGAACTGTACCCTTAACAATGGTTAAGATGGTGTATTTTATGTGTTTCACCACAGATTTTTTAATTGGGGAGGGAAAAAAAACACACACACAAGTAACCTCTCTACCTGCTACAGCTCATTTGATTTGGGAATCAGCATGGCATAGTGGCTAACAACTAGGACCCTAGAGTCCTGAGTTCCTCTCTCTCTTCTGCATTTACTTGCTGGGTGCCTTTGGGCAAGACATTTGATCTAAGACTGTTTCTTTAGCCACAAAAACGAGAATAATAGTCTCCTACCTCATTGAGCCATGAGGATAAGAGAACAAGGTAACAGAATCTCACCTGCACAGAAGTAAGCACTCGTTAAGTTATTCTTGTAAATTTTATTAACAAATCATTAGTTAACGTTACTTCAAAATCAGCCATAAATATTAAATTAATATTGATATTGTATTATCAGTTAGGTCGTGAAGAGCATAAGGTAACAGCATGTTAAGGGAAAAGGGGGCTGAAGTGAGGAGTCAGAAGACTTGGGCTTCAAGAGTTGGCCGTGAGCGTTAGGTTCCTCCTCGGTGACACGCAGGAGTTGATTGAAATGATCTCTTAGATTAGCAGAAAGGAAGATCAGCTTTGCTGCTTGGAGGGAGCCAGCCCTGGAACTACACCTCTCCCTCACCGCCTAATCTTTTCAGGGAAGTCCCGGGAGAAGGAAGGGGTACAAAGATCGTGCCAGGGAAGGCTGACTGCAAAGCCCCTTCCTAAACCCTGGGCGGCGACATGGTGCAAGGTTTGCGCAAGACACCCTAGGATCGGAAGCAAGGGTCCCGCACCCTCGCTCCTCCTTCCCAAGTCTGCAACTCATCCTGCATGGGGAGATGCAAGAAACCTGCAAGATTCCCAGGTCCTGCAGAGACCCCAAGAAAAGGCACCCCCAGAACAGCCTGGGTTGCAGAATTATAAATACCTCCCACGCACATGCGCACTGCGATGTACGAGTGGAGCCGGGACACGAGCACCCATTGCGCCTGCGCTGTCCGGATCCCCCTTCGGGGTATGGGACTAGAAGGAAAGGGGCAATGGACGAGAAGGGAAGGGCCCTGGTCCCGTGGTCCTGCGAAGAAAAAGAATGGGTCTGCGGCGGCCGATCGGTGTCCGTCTCCTCGTTTCTTACCTCATAGTGCTTCATGGCTCCCTCACACAGCAGCTACTGCTCCTACGGCGGGACTGCCCACCGGCGCGGCACACCGCAAGAGATACCTTCAGCGCCTGCGACCGCCGCGCAAGACTAACCGCAGCTCCGCGTCCGCCCCGCCCTTCCCCGCCGCAAGCGTCCCTCCCCCCAGCCAATCAATGGGCGAGGCTCCCCTACGCCCCCGCCCCGCGAGGCCGGTCTGAGCTAGGACTAGACGCTCTCGCCACGGAGATAGCCAATCAGCTTGCGGTACCTACCAGAGGGGCGAAGAGGAGGTCAAACCTGGGTGAGGAAGAAGGGGCTTGTCCATCCACCAACCAAAAGGGGGCCTCGGCGCCGCGCCCCCTTCCCCCGCCCCCGGCGGTGTCGCTGTGGAAACCACAGGAAGCGAAGGTTGCAGGAGGCGGAGGGCGGAAGCAAGAAATTGAGTGACAGGGAGGGCAGCATTCACTAGGCTGACGCCGCGGCTGGGTGAATTCCGAGGTAGGCGGCCCTCGGGGTACCCAGGAGCAACCGGAGAGGGCTAGGGGCTGGGGCCGTGGGCTGGGGCGCCTGGATGGAGAGAGCTCCCGGGCAAGGGAACGAACGGGAAGGAAAGGGGAAATAGATGGCGAAAAGCCCCCTGGGACTCCTCGACGTACAACCGGAGCCCTCGCCCCATTGGCGGTGTCTTCACTGCCCTCTTCAATGCAAGGCCCTGCCCTGCCTTGCTTGACCCTATGGGTGGGTGCCGATATTTGTCTACCTGCGCTGTCCAGTACAGTCACCACTGGTCACATGTAACTAATGAGTCCTTGAAATGTACCTGGTCCAAATTGAGAGGTACTATTAATGTAAAACACCCCGATTTCAAAAGCTTAGTATGAAAAGGAAAATGTTAAAAATCTCACTAACTTTTGATGATTACACGTTGCAATGTTACTATTTTGGGTATATTGGATTTTAAAACATTAAAATTGTTTCCCTGTTTCTTTTTACTTTTTTAATGTGCCTATTAGAATATTTAAAACCACAGACACAGCTTGCGTTTGTGGCTAGCAGTTGTGACTCTCCCCCTGGCTGTATTTCTCAGTGCTGATATGGGGTCACGCTATGCTTTTCCCCTCTTGGTGGTCATGAGCAGACTGGAGAGGCTTGGTGCCACCTCACATACACAGACACACACACAGACTCATGCGCACACTCATGACTTCAGAACTGGGTAAAGAGTGGGCAGCACCTGGCACCTTCCCTCAAATTCTGTCCTTTCTCCTGGTTCCAGACTCTGCCCCCTGACCCTTCATCAGCTGTTGAACTTTGCGGAACTCACAGGCCCTGACATCAGGGACATGGTGAGAAATCCTCAAGGTAGATCTCTGATTCATAGGGGAACAGGGTGGGGTAAGCATGAGTCAATGCTTAACACTAGTCATCCAGGTTACGTTCCAGAAACTTCTGACGCTACAGCTTCTAGGGACCCCTGTCTCTGAGTAAAGAAAGCCAAAGCTGTGGCCTTTTTCACCAGGCCCTATCTGGGCAAAACAGATGAAAACATAAAGGTGCTTTATAACTGTGCTTTCAAAAGCACAGATCTTTTTCTTTGGGCAATTGTGGGGCTCACAGTATCGTGAGACCCTTTGTGCCTGGACAGGCCTCAATGCCTGCCCTCATTGAGGGCGACAGGGGGAGTAATCACTCTGAGGCCACAAGTTAAAATCCTACCAAGTTGAGTTACTTGAAGGCACTGAGGGGGCAGGATTGAACCCTTAAAATTCTAGCCACGTTTTGCTAGGCAGTTCTGCTAATATCCAGTTTCTCCAATGTGGTCTGAGTAGGAGTATCTTTCATAATGCTGTTTTCCAGCTAAGTAAGGCATGTGGTATCCAAATAGATATAGATATCCTGTCTGGAGAGATTCCACATACATGGCTACAGGCTCAGAATATTCCAGGATTTCCCCTTCAAGACTGTTTTCCTGAGCCCCACACTACTCAACAGGCACCAAATAATTTTGTGAACCTACTATGGTGAATACCAACGGGCATACAAATAATTTCCAACCCCCCTTCCACCCTACAAGTTCACAGAAAGGCAGGATCCAGCCTGGAAAAGGGAGTTCCTCTTTTTTATGATTACTGTGGGTGCAAGGACCCCTTATTGGCCTCCTCTAGCTTCCAATAAGTAGACAGCAGAAACCAAATCCACCCTCGGAATAAAGACTGGTCACTTTGTTCAAGCCATTCATGACATGATACCACAGCTCTGACTGTGCTTGTCAATAGGGACAGCTAGATCCTGCTTGTCCTCCTCAGCATCCCCAGCACAGTGGCTGATTCCTAACAATGACAAGTAGATACATTTGGTGTTTGCTGAGCCAATATAACAAGCCCCTTAATGCAGTTTCCAAAGGGAAAATTCCAGAAAGCTCTTGCTCTGTGGCAGCACTGAAGAATGAGCAGGGCCTGAGATTTGGCAGAACTTGTGGTCATTTGGACATTCAAGTTCTGGTGTATTTGTCCATTTCTCAAGCTCCTCCTGTATTTCCCACACGTAGGTAAGGTAGGATCTTGATTTTTCCAGAAACCCGGCTTAGCTTGTTTTGGAGTATGTAATAGAGCCAGTTCTGAGCTGTGTGAGGGAAGGTGTAGCATAGCACCAACAAGCCAGGGCTGGTTAGCCACTTTCTGCTATGTCAGGAGCCCCAGACAGACATTTCCCAAGTCCTATCTTGTCTCAAACTTTTTTTTTTTCAGTCCATTGGATGTGTTTTTTCCTTTTTATTGATATAATTTACATACAGTAAAATTCACCCTTTTAGCATACAGTTCTGAATATATACAGTTGTACAATCACCGTGGTTAAGATGGAGATCATGTCCATCATCCCCAAAACTTCTGGTCTCAGCCCCTGCCAACCACGGATCTGCTTTCTGCCCCAATACTTCTGCCTTTTCCAGGAGGCCCTATAAAATGGACTCACACAGTACAGACTCATGCAGCCTTTTGTTTTCTTTCACTAATAGTGCACTTGAGGTTTTCTCTGCATTATTTCCTGTATTAGTAGCTGGATCCATTTTTATGGCTAAACTGTGCTCCATCACATGGCTGGGTCCCAGTTCGATTACCCAAATTCACTCACTGAAGGACATTTATGTTTTCATGGCTGTTGGTAATCACGAATAGAGAATTGATAAATATTTGCTCATGGGCTTGTATGTGAACATAGATTTTAATTTCGCATGGGTGTTCCACCCAGGGTGGGATTGTGGCTGGAGTGCTTTTGAAGGTCTTTTTGATGTAGAGAAGAAGAGTTGCAAACAGGGGTGATCATTTTTTTTTTAATTAAGGCTTTGTCATCATGTGAATCACATATGACATAAGCTGAGTGCTTCCCATAAACAGAGTACTAAACACTTTACACTTCAGCCTTTTACACACTGGATGACCTCAGGAATGTCACGGGACCTCTAAGAGTCTCAATTTCCCCACCTGTAAAATTCAGGTAACACTAGGCCCACCTCATAAGGTTTCTGCAAGGATTAAATGAGATAATACACCTTGGCACATAGTAGGGCCATGTCAGTGTCAGCTATTACTACAATATTCATTTCCTGGCCCCCTCTTAATTTCATCTACATAGTAACCTTAGGAGGTAAGTAAGATCTGCTCTTACTCCTCATTTAATGAAGGACACACTAATGCTCCAAGAAATAAAGCAAGCTGTGCAAGATCACACAGGTAGTAAATAAATAAGTAGTGAGTCCAGGATTCGACCAAGGCTGGAGCTAACTAACTGCAGACTCACCTGATTCATTTAAGTTCCTCTATCAGAGTTCTGTCAAAGAAACAGAACCAGTAGAATATATGTCTTTGCGAATGTATGTGTGTGTGTTAAGAGGTTTATTTCAAGACATTCGGCTCTCATGATCATGGGGCTGGCTAGGCAAATATGAAATCTGTAGGGCAGATCAGCAGGCTGGAAACTCTTGGCCAGGAACTGATACTTCCTTCTTAGGAAAACCACCGTATTTCCTTTTCTCCTTTTCTCCTTCAACTGATTAGGCAAGGCTCACCCGTGTTATCCAGGGTCATCTACTGTACTTAAAGTCAACTGACTGTAGATGTTAACCTAACCACATCTACAAGACACCTACACAGCAACACTTAGTGTTCAATTGAACAACTGGGTGCTATGGCCTAGCCAAGCTGATGCATAAAATCAACCATTGCATATTCCCTGAGTTGAAAGCTTAAGAAGTTTCTATAGAGGCCATTTTTCCAATAACATTATGAAGTGCCCAGTGAGTGTCCAGGTCAAAGAAATCTAATGAAGAGGTGTTGAGTTTTTTGTGTATGTATTTGGGAGGGTTTTAAACTATTAAAACTTCCTGAAATTAACAGACAATAACTCATCCCAGCTTGGGGGCAGGGCAGGTGGTCTGAGACTGACAGGTTCCCAGAGAGAAACTGCTATCCTGGAGGAACCAGATCAGTAAATTTCTTGTGTTAAGCTAATTTTGCAGAATTATCTGGAGGACTGATAATAAAAGAGACTGTGTAAGGTCTCTCATCAAAGATAAACATCTTGCGACCACTTAACAAGCCCACACCCCTAACCCTTTGTCACCTTCCTGAAAAAAATCCTTAAAAGGGGGAATGGGGGGATCCCCAACCTTGCAGCTTACACTCTCTGAGGTCATCCTCACTTTCTAAGTGGGTAGCCTTAAATGAAACTTTCCCAATCTTTCAGCACGTCTTTTCTCTGATGTAGCCCACACGCCCCTTTCTCCCAGTGTGCACCTTTTTGCCTTAAATAAAACTTTTTTCTCAACTTTTCAGGAGGTGCCTCTCCTCTCTGAGGTCACCTGCACTTTTTCTCTCTTGAAGTGCGTAACTTGAAATAAAACTTTTACTCTGCTTCAAAAACAAAAAACTTCCTGAACTTGACCCAGGTTTACTCAAGGAAAGGGGAGTCCCTGGCACTAAGGCTGCCCCCAAACACAAGGACACACACAGCCACGTGAAGACCTTTAAAGGCCGCCACATTTGTTAACTCTAAATTTATGCTGTAAAATACTAGACAAAAATTCTAATTCTTTTCTCCCAGGATTGGTTCAGACCCCCTGCTGTGCTGTGCCCAGCGTGCAGGGGGATGGAGGGGGAATGCCCACCCCAGACCTCCTATGTTGGCTGGTGTGTGTCCTCATCCAGAATTCTTACTGACACAGTTGCCCTGGGATCAGTTAGTGGCCAGGGAGGGCCCGAATTCCCCAAATGGCCAGCAGGGGAAGGCCACAGTCTTCTTTCTCAGGAGTCCTAGCTTGCACAAGAGAAGCTTTCTGCTGTGGTGTTGCCAGGAAAGCGGGTGGCTCAGCAGAGCCGCCCACCAATCAGCAAAACTCCTCACTCCTTTCTCTGTGCCTGTCCTGTCCTGGGCATTTTACAAATATTGACTCATGTTAACTTCAAAGTCCCCTGAGGCAGGTACAGAGGAAACTTGAGGCCCGACAGCTCAGGAACCAGTGCAAGGTCATGCAGCCAGGAATTCCTGGAACTGAGAATAAAACCTGGCTATCTGGCTCCAGAGTTAGGATCACACCACCCTGACCTACCAAGCAGTTCTTCCAGGAACTTCCCCATGGGCTGCTACCACTGCCTACCCCTCTTCCTTATGCTCTTCTCAGGCATTGCCCATTTCTGAGCCTCCTTTCTCCATCAGTCCTGCCCTTGACCACAGGCACCCAGCCTCTGACCCAAACGGTATCATGTCACCCACAGATGAGGAAACAAAAGGCCCGAGAGATGTATGACACGCCAGTTTCCCTGAATCATAAAGGTTTGGGGTTGAGAAAAAGAAGCAGGTACATTAAAAACAGCCAAAAATAATTCCTAAAGCGTTTAGAAATAAACCCCTGCCACTGGATACTAGATACTGGCGGCAGACACTGGCAGGACCCAGTCCCTGCTGTGGTGGCAACTGCAGGCTGGAGGGGAGGTGACACTTAGCATGCAAACCAAGGAATAAGATAATTTCAGATTTAAGGGGCAGGATTTCTTGAGCAAATGATAACGTGAAAAGCATGAGAATCGGAGCTAGGAAGATCACATCCAGGGAGATGAGCTTTGGTCCTGGGGCCTCACCTCACCTCATGGGGACCAACACGGTGAGAACAGGGACAGTCCTGGGGCTCCCAGTTGCATTCTCCCCACAGAGGAAAGAAGGGGATGAGTGGGTGTTTTTTACTACCATGTTATTTAAGTTGTGGGAGACCAGGGGCAGGGAGACGTTAAGCGACCCGCCCTAAAGCAACAGTTTGCAGGACCAACCCCTGACCACCGTGAGACCCGGGAACGCAGGTTTATCAGCGCATCAGCGCCATGGAAAGGGGTGGGGCAGCCGCGAGGGGCGGGGAAGCCCCCAGCCCTGCCCCTCCCTGGAGCGGCGTATTGTAACCAACTGACCCAGGCAGGCGGTCACGGGCGGGGGAAGGTGGGTGCAGGGAGAGACTGTCGCCCTTGGCTCCCCGAGGAGAGCCGGGGCCTCCGTTGCCCGGTGCGCACGCCGCGGGGAAGCGTCGCCGAGGGCGGGGCGGGAAGGGGTGTGACCTCGCGCGGACGGCCGTTGGCGGCGCGGCCCCGCCCCGGATGTCGCGCGTCGCGGACCGGGCGGCGGTGATTGGTCTCCGCGGCACGGGGGACGGAGCGGAAGGTTCTGGAGGAGGCTGGCGGGCTCTGGAAGCTTCCACCGGACGGCTATATAGAGTGCAGGACGGGGCGGCGGCTAAGCCGGGGTACGGCGACATCTGGGCGGCGGGCCGCAGGGAGGAGGCCATGGGTAAGGACTATTACCAGACGCTGGGCCTAGCCCGCGGAGCGTCGGACGAAGAGATCAAGAGGGCTTACCGCCGCCAGGCGCTGCGCTACCACCCGGACAAGAACAAGGAACCCGGCGCCGAGGAGAAGTTCAAGGAGATCGCCGAGGCCTACGACGTGCTTAGCGACCCGCGCAAGCGTGAGATTTTCGACCGCTACGGGGAGGAAGGTGCGTGCGCGCGGCTGGGGGCGCGCCCCTGCCGCTTTACAGGCGGGGAAACCGAGGCACGTTGGTCGGGCGGCGCGGTCCCCGGGGTGCGCCCCAGGCCCCGGGGGCGAGGAGGTCCCGCCCTTTGGGCCGTGCGGGCCGCCGCTCTCGGATTGGCAACCGCAGGATAGGAGGAGTCCGGGCCGCGCCGCTCGCCCAGAACCTTCTAGCAAGTCTGGGGCTGCCCCTCCCCGGGCGCCTCCGCCCACGTCCCCTGAGCGGCGTTGGAGTGCGCGGGGGCCGAGGCTGGCTGAGCCCCGCTGGTGGCGCTGCGCGCCCCCGGCTCACCTGGGCCGAGGGGGGAGGGGCTGCTGCGTGGAGCGCTGGCGGGGTCGCCGGCGGGGCGTCGGGCGCAACCTGCGGTGGGGAACCTGCACAAGGGAGCGCCTCTGAGCGCCCGCTGGGCCCCAGCAAGAGTGGAGTGAGGTAATCCCTGGGAAGTGCTTACCTAACGCCGCGCCAGGCACGTAGACTGCGGCCATCCAGGTGCAGGGAGCGGGTGGGGCCCGCCTCTCTGCTCGGCCTCTAGGGCCGGCCCCCTTGGGGGAAGGAGAACGACGCTTTCTTGTCCACTTGCCCATCGATGACTCAGACTGTCTTCTGGGCTTGGTCTTAAGCAATGAAGTGAGTTTTCACATTAAGGATGATGGCAGTTAGTATATGGGTGTGAGAATTTGAACATCTGTTTTGCCCTTGTCATTTCGATTGTCGCCACACGTCACCATCCCAAAAATGTTTTCAGGATAAATGCTTACCTCAAGTGACCCTGGACCGTGTCTTTCTCATCTGATCTCTTGGTGAACTCTTAAGTTTTTGGATCGTCAGGGTCAGTCCAGAAGTGGCAGGAACTGGGTGGCCTCTTAAGAGGGCCCGCCCAGAGCTTGATCCCCTGCCATACTACGCTGAAGTACCTGGAGATGGTCAGGGTCTGTCTCTGCTACTGCAGTGGCAGGTAGAAGCGGGGGATTCTCCTTGCTGGTCCTTGATTTAAAAAAAAAAAATTCTTCCAAGTTTTTTTCCTCTTAGAGAAAGCTAGAGTTAAACCTTTGTTCGTAGCTAGCCATCTGACCCCTGACTTTGTCTTCCAGGCTTGAAGGGCAGTGGCCCCAGTGGCGGGAGCAGCGGTGGTGCTAACGGTACCTCTTTCAGCTACACATTCCATGGAGACCCTCATGCCATGTTTGCTGAGTTCTTCGGTGGCCGAAATCCCTTTGACACCTTTTTCGGGCAGCGAAACGGGGAGGAAGGCATGGACATCGATGACACTTTCTCTGGCTTGCCCATGGGCATGGGTGGCTTCACCAACATTAACTTCAGCCGCTCCCGCCCTGCCCAAGAGCCCACCCGAAAGAAGCAAGATCCCCCCGTCACCCGTGACCTTAGGGTCTCCCTTGAAGAGATCTATAGCGGCTGCACCAAGAAAATGAAAATCTCCCATAAGCGGCTGAACCCCGATGGAAAGAGCATTCGCAACGAAGACAAAATCTTGACCATCGAAGTGAAGCGGGGGTGGAAAGAAGGGACCAAAATCACTTTCCCCAAAGAAGGCGACCAGACCTCCAACAACATTCCAGCCGACATTGTCTTTGTCTTAAAGGACAAGCCACACAATATTTTTAAGAGAGATGGCTCTGATGTCATTTACCCAGCCAGGATCACCCTTCGTGAGGTAAAGCAGCAGACAGGGCAGTGTGTGTGAAGGGAGTTGGTTCTCTTTGAAGCAGTTATGGTATTTGACAGATTGCTCAGTGCTTGGCGTGTGCCAGTTTTGGGGGATCAGCAAGAACAAGGCTCAGCAGGACTCTGCTTTCCCAGAGCTTCCATGGGAAGACATGGATGGGGCAGGGTCTTAGCTGCAGAGGCTTGGTGGCTCAGTCCCTATGCCAAATAGCCCCTGGTCAGGAGTTGGGTTTCCTGAGCTTTTATCTAATACCATCCTTTTGTTTTCCAAGGCTCTGTGTGGCTGTACAGTGAACGTCCCCACTCTGGATGGCAGGACCATACCCGTTGTGTTCAAAGATGTCATCAGGCCGGGCATGCGGCGAAAATTTCCTGGAGAAGGCCTCCCCCTCCCCAAAACGCCTGAGAAACGTGGGGACCTCATTATTGAGTTTGAAGTGATCTTCCCCGAAAGGATTCCCCAGACATCAAGAACCGTACTTGAGCAGGTTCTTCCAATATAATCACCTGCATTCCCCAAGGACTGACCAGGGACCTTTCCAGAGCTCAAGGATTTCCGGACTGTTCCACCAGTTGTGGACCCATGAGAGGGTAGGAGGGCCCAGGAGGACAGGCTTTCGTACTGCTGAATGTTTTCCAGAGAATATATTACAATCTTTCAAAGTGGTGCACTAGACTTCAGTAGTTTTTCAAGCGATAGGGTGTGAAGTGAAAGGCAGTGGGGACAGCAGGAAAAGGCATTCCAGTCTGCCCCGTGGGGGCCTGCAGTCCCCCTGGGATGGGCCCACACCCTCTTCCTCCAGGCCCTGCCCAGGGGCAGGAGGCAGCCCTGCAGCCAAACTTGATCCCTCTGTAGTCCCTTTGCTTGTGACTGTTAGGTGGCATCACCTGCTGTCTTGATTATCAGACTCTGTACACTCCTCAGTTTCTCTTGTGTGACCAGTTCGTGTTTTATTCTGTATTTGTCTGCTACATCTTGTTCTTCCACCAAAGGATCTTGTCTTCTCTTCTGCCATCTCAAATTGACAACCAAACTGTATTTGCAGAACTGCCTGGCCAGTGCCCTCAAGCAATACCTCTCCTTCCAGCAGGACCAAGGGAGCTGGCCTCATGGGAATGAGAGAGTTGTGCAGCTGCTTCTCTCTTGGATGGTCAGGGGCCCTGGCCAGAGCGGGGTCCCCCTTGACCTGGGGCTCTGAGGCTGAGTGTGCTCACGGGTCACACCCTTCCTTTCCTTGATTGTAAGGCAATCCTCTGGCATACCTGGAGCTTACCAGGGGCCCAGATAGTTTTTTGTTTAATGGACTCTGGACTCAATTTCAAACGGATCTGATCCTTTTGAATCTTTCACAGCCCTAGTTATAATCCCTTTTGATAAAAGGGTCTTTGCTTCTGATTACAGGAGCACTGGAACGTCTGTTAATACGTTTTTATAATTCCGTGTAAAGTTGGCCTGCACTCAGATGAAACCAGTCCGTGGCAGCTGCTGCTGTCTGCATAGGACCACGATGGAATTCAGAAGGAACTTTGGGAATTGGGGCGTGGGGAGCAGGGTAGGGTTTGGAACAAGGGTCTCTTCCCTGCAGGCCAGTCCGGTGCTCAGATCTTTAGACTTATTGTAAGTTGCCACTGCCAACATGAGACCAAAGTGTGTGACTTGTCAGTGTGCAGCACCACAGCATTAAACACAGATGCTAAAACCTCAGGGGAGTGGTCTTGTGACTTTGTTTGAGGACCTTGTTGACAGGCTGGGGTGGGGCTGGGCATCTTCAAAGGCTGCTAGGCTGGGTGGGTGGGAGGCAGGAATCCTCTGCAAGGGGGAGAGGTCTCCCTGGGCTGCATGTGGGGTAGAGAATGTCAGCCTGCCCAGACTTGGCATCTGGGCATCCAAAGCAGTAGGTTCAGAACTTTTTCAGGGAAGGTTAGGCTCAAAGTTAAGCAGTTTCCCTTCCACGGTCATGGGGAAGTACGAGGTCTGTGCTCTTAAACCCGTGCACGCCTTGGCCGGGTGTGGGGCAGGCCCTGGCCAAACCTGCCCAGAATTCCAGCCCAGGGCTGGCCCCACCCTGGAGAAGACCCACTTCCTGCCCTGGCTGCATTGGCAGACCAGCAAAGCTGCTTTTACTTGTAAGTTTTTTTAAGGAACTGGTTTTACTATAAGGTAAGTAATTACATAGGCTTAAAACAATGTGTTGCTACTCTGCTACAAAATGTCTTAAAGTAAAAACTTAAGTGACTACATATTTAGTCTCCCAAGGAGTGGCCTTCCCACTAAAATAGTTAAGCCACTGAAACAGTCTAGGGGCAGCCCTGTCAAAAAATTTTAACACTGTCAAAGGAACAGTCTTTTTTAAGCAGAAATTCTCTAAAATTCAATAAAATCATTTTTTTCAGTTGCCGCTACAGCTGCATGTGGCTAGTGCTGACTATTGGACAGCGCAGGTCTAGGAGAGCAGCCACATTGAGCCCAGAGCTGCCATCCCAGCTGGGAGGTGACTCAGGATATCAGCCAAAGAGACTTAACACAAGAGATATTACTGAACTACCTCAGGCACTCTGACGGCATTAAGTGCTGGATCAACCCTGGCCTCTGTTGGGGTCACAAACACCCCCTCCAGGGCTGCCAGCCCCCGGCCCCAGTCTCCATGACATGGCAGGTGCCTGTGAACTGGCACAAAAGTGCACGAAGCTTCAGTGTATACGCAGTTCTGGGAACTTCCAGAAATAGCCTACTCAGGCTGCCACCCAGGGCAGTGAGTGGGGCAGTGGGGTTCTTCAGGCAAATGTTTATGGTGTAAAAGACAAAAAGGACTCCAGTGGACAGAAAGTCTTCAGTCTTCATGCGCCCCCCCTTCGCCCACGCTGGACGTGACTGTTCAGAGGTGTTCCATGTGTGTGCGGGCAGACCACTCCCCCCTCACTTCCTTGGCTGGCTTTGAGTGGATTTAGTTTATTTTCCCACACTGCCTCTCAGCACATTTTGGAGTTGCTTCCGTGTCTACGTGTGGAGCTGCCCATTTGACCCACCTCATCTTAGTCCATCGCACCAGCAGTGTGCTGTTTTTATACGATTTAAACAGTTCAAAAATATGTGCATTCAGCCTGCGGTGAGAAGTCCAGTCTCCTCCCTCCTCTGGGCTGCAGTCCCTTTCCCGCCCTGCCAGGATAGGCAAGCCACGGCATCAGACTTTTTTCCCCTTTTAAACTTGTACATCCTCTGAGAGTCAGTTTATACAGCTGACCCTTGTGCTACATGAGGGCTTAGGGGCACCAACCCTCTGTGCTGTGGAAAATCTGCATATAACTTTTGGCTCCTCAAAAACTTAGCTACTGATAGCCTACTGCAGACCAGATGCCTTTCCAGTAACATTACCATGTATGTTGTATGTGGTATGTATCATCTACTGTATTCTTACAGTAAAATAAGCTAGAAAAAAATTGCTTCAAATTGTTGCAAAGTCTCCAGAATGTTTTCCAATATGTTTACTGAAAAAAATTTGCATATGAGTGGACCCGCACATGTTGTTCAAGAGGCAACTCTAAGCATAAGCACAGTTTCTGTTTTCTGTTTTTAGTTTTTGGCTGTGTGATCACAGCACTAACCTCACAAAAGACAGATAGCAAGAAGCCCTTCTCTCCAGCCCTGCTACTGGCAGCCACCCACAAAGAATGTTCCAGTTCTCTGTGCCTTTCCCGAGATGCTGCACAAATGTCTTTGCACAAATGGCATATACTGTACAATTTTTTTTCTTCCCTCCCATAATATATCAGAAATAAAGAACTTCCTCCTTCCTGTTGTTCCTGCCAGGCCCCCAGTGGAGGGATGTCCTGGGGTGTGAAGATCCAGAGGAGCGTTTGGCAACTCCCCTAGCCATTAATGCTTCTTCCAGGTTTGAGGCCCAGCTTGACCCACTTTCTAGCTGTGTGACCTTGGGCAAATGACTTAACCTTTCTATGCCGTAGTTTCTTTAACTGTAAAAATGGGCATAATAGTACCTCTCCTACTTTGCTGAGGATTTCCAGATATAGAGATACAGATGTGTGGCAGTTACTATCGTCACTACACTTTTATGTGAAAGTTCTTTTAGCCCATAGCCAGTGACCCCAAATTCTGAGGTCACTTAGAGATCTTTGAGGATGTGTGCTCTTGACTGAGCTCCAGAAACCAGATCAGCTGAGGTGAGCCACTGAGACCCTCAGCTCAAGCCTTGGCCCTCCCCCAGCCTGAGGAAGCTATACCTAAAGCAGGATCACTCCCATGCTGCCTCCTGACAACCTACTCAACAGGCAGCGGGGCATCAGCCTCCAGAGCTAAGCTCCTGCAGCTTTGATCCCCACCTCTGCCACTCCACTGCTGTATGTTCCTGGGCAGGTAGCTTCACCTCTCTGAGTTTCAGTGGCATCCTTTGAAAAACAGGGCAAACAGACTTCATAGAGGTGTTAATGAAAACTGGACTAGATAATGCATTGGAGAGGCAGAAGTACACAGCTTTAACAACTTGGTTTCCAGACGGTGGCTGCGCTGAGTTCAAAAATCTGTTCACTGTACTCCCCTGGGAAAATGACAAAACTTCTCAGAACCTCAGTTTCCTCCCACAAAACAGGACTAATCATAGCTCCCTCCCCCAAAGCTAGAACTCAGCTGACCCCTGATAAAGACTCACACAGAACTGCACAGAGCAAGGGTGCAATTATTGCACAAACAGTTGTAAAGCATTCAGTGGAAAATCTGCCCCAGGTCTCTTTAAATATTAGTTAGTGCCATTAGTTATTAATCATGGAAGAACACAGCATAGTACCTGACACAAAATAAGCACTCGTCCATTCATCAACATTTTTGAACACCTACTGTTTGCCCAGCCCTGTTCTTAATGCTGCAGACACAACAGTGAGCAGAACTGGCAAAAAAAATCCTTGCCCTGGTGAGCTGACAGTTAAGTTGGAGGAGAAAGAAAAAAAGAATGAAACATCTGATACGTTAGATAGGGAGAGAGTGAGAGAGAAATAGAAAACATGTATTTTCTAGAGAGAGAGAGTTGGGCACAATTATCTTATGGTCAGCGACTGCCTCACCTTGAAGGTGACATCTGAGCAAACTTGAAGGAGGTAAGGGGGGTACTGGGAAGGTTCTGAGGGAAGCGTGTTCCAGGCAGAGGGATCTCTGTGCAAAGGCCCTGAGGCAGGAGCATGCCTGAATTGTTTAAGGACCAGCCAGGAGCCCAGTGAGGCTGCAGCAGAGTGAGGTGTGAGTGGGAGAAGCTGAGGGCAGATGTGACAAGGCGGACGGTGTAGGACTGGGCAGCCCACCAGGAGACCTTCATCTCCTCCTGAGTGAAGAGGAGCCTCTGAAGGTTCTGGTTTCAGCTTTGTCTTAATTTTCCTTTGTTGCTGCGGGTGGGTGAGGGATGTCATTTGATCAAATGATTGTATGATAACTTAAAGTCCCTGAGCTATGTCTCAATGAACCAACCTTCCATCTCAAAATAGCACACCACCAATCGTAAGTGTGGATATTTTCTATTAAAACCTAGTCCCTTGAGGGGAGGGGTGTGGGAGGACGGGTTGGGAGGGAGGGAGAAGGGGACTGAGGGGTATTATGTTTAGTACACATGGTGTGGGAGATCACGGGGAGAACAGAGAAAAGGCACATAGTGGATCTGTGGCATCTTGCTGCACTGACGGACAGTGACTGCATTGGGGTATGGGTGGGGACTTGATAATATGGGTCAATGTAGTAACCATATTGTTTTTCCATGTGAAACCTTCTTAAGAGTGTGTATCAATCATACCTTAATAAAACATTTTTTAAAAATTTTAAAAAAAACCTAGTCCCTTGGAGTACACATACTCAGGCTCCTTCCCACAGACCCAGAATGCTTTCCTGGTCTGCTGATTAATTCCATGCTTGCCCTGAGGGGCTGGGGGGAGGACGTCTGATTTCTTTAGAGTTCTCAAACTCTGTTATTATTCAGTCATATATCTCTTTGTGTCATGAGGGCAGGAGAGACAGCCTCAGGAACACTCCAGAAGGCTCCCCTCCAGAACACCCAAGTTTTCTTGAGGTCACTGACCATGCCCTATTAACCTTTGTATCACCAGGGCCCAGAGCAGTGCTTAGCCCAGAACTGACCTCTGAGTGTTTGTTGAATGAGTAACTAAGTGACAAAGTGATTCAGACATTTGTCCTATGACCGCTCATGTCAAGACGTATGCAGAGGAGGACAACCTAGCCCTGGAGACTGGTGGTGGTCATTCCACTTAGGAAAGAGTCCCTTGAGCCCCGCCTGGGAGAAGTGTATATTCTCTTAGGCTCCAGGAAAGCCCCTCTTTCCTGGGGTCCGGTTCCTACTTCACAATTCATATATTAGTCATTTGGCACACTTCCTGAGGGCTCTAGGAGACCTGGTGAGAAGCAAACCTGTGAGAAGAGTCTTCCAGAAAACACAGCCCTGAAACAGAGGTGTTAGTTTCTTACAGCTGCCATAACAAAGGACCACAAACTGGGTGGCTTAAAACAACAGGAATTAATTCTTTTGTAATTCAGGAGGCCAGAAATCTGAACCAAGATATATGCAGGTTTGGACCCTTCTGGAAGCCCTGAGGGAGAATTGGGCCCATGCCTCTCTCCTGTCTTCTGAGGGCTGCTGGCAACACTCGGACTTCCTGGCTTGCGGCTATAGCACTCCAATCTCTGCCTCCATCTTCACACAGCCCTTCCCTCCGCCTGTCTCTGGGTCTTCTGTCTCTTATACGGACACTTGTTGGATTCAGGGCCCACCCTAAGAGGATGATCGCATCTCAAGATCCTTCATTTCTTCTTCTGCAAAGACCTTTATTCCAAATTAGGCCACATTCATGGGTTCAGGAACATGAACCTAGCTTGGAGCAGGGGGCACCAACCCACCTATCACACACAGGGCAAAACACTTCTCATGATCGGAGAGCTGGAAGGGATGAGGTCTGGCATGCCCCAGGCCCACAGGCTGGGGAGACGGGTTTGTCTGAGCTCAGGGACAGGCCACTGGGGCTGAGGCCCTGTGGAGGAGGCTCCTAGACAGACTTTGAGGGGTATGGACAGAGGAAGGCTGAGCTGAGGACTGTGAGGCACCCAGGCTTCGTGTAGCTGGAACAGAAAGAGCAGGAGAGCATAGGGTGGGCATGCCCAGGGATGAGACGGGCCAGGTGCTAGGGCGCTGCTCGGGCAGGCCTGTGTGTGCCTGAGGGCAGAGCAGCAGCAGGTTGAGAGAGTCTGAGTCAGGAGGAGCATGGTGTGATTTGCTTTCGCCTGTAAGTCAGAGCTGAGACCTGGGTGGTGTGTCTCACTGGGGGCCCCACTTTGCTCGGGGAGGTCATGCTAGAAATCAGTATGGCTGGGCCTGACTCCAGAAGAATTACTGCAGCAAAGGGTGTTGGTGGGCACATGGTCTCTTGGTGGGGGTCATCCTCAGAGAACGGGCAGGCCACCTCTGGCCACTGTGGGGGGTTGGAGCTAGGGCACTGCTGGGTAATCAGGGAGAAGTCACTGGCTGGAGATCCTGGACCAGGTGGTAGTGGGAAAAAATTGGAGATGTATTTTGAAAAGAGTGCTGTCCACTGGCCTTCCAGAAAATATCACTGCTGCTGGCTATTATCATGACTTCCTAAAATCCAGCAGCCAAAGACAGGTGCCCACGCTGGGGCTGAGACCAGGGGCCACAGGACCCAGCCTGGGCAGAGTCAGTCCTGTGTGGCTGAGTCCAGTCCTGCGTGGCTAATGCGGGGAGCCCAACCACAGGCCACAGAGCCAGGCAATCAAACTCCAAGGTCACACTGGCCAGGCCAATATTTCTTGGCACCATCCCTCTTTGGTCCACCCCTGCCTCCTACATCTCAGGGTCAGGCCGCAAGTTGAGGAAAGTGCAACCCACCCACCCAGAGAGATGTCACATGTCAGGGTCGACTGAAGCATCCTGTGACCCAGCATCTCGGCATCCAGGTCTCTGTCCTAGGGAGAGTCTCACCAGGTCCCTAAGGGGGCATGTCCAAAGCTGTCACTGCAGTGTGGGCAGCTAGAGCCTGCGTGGTACCCATCCCCAGGGGACAGAGGAGTAAGATATGAGGGATGCATCTGGTGAAGCACCAAGCAAACGTTAGAAGAAAACAAATTCAAGAGATTAGCTTGGATGGACCTTCAAGGCCTAGTGCAAAACAAGCAAGCAATACTGAGTGGGTGCTGAGTGGGGTGGGGTGGGGGAGAAGAAAGTACGAAATCAAATATAATACAACACCCACACAAAACAATGCACATCTTCAAGGAAAGACACAAAGAAGGTGCACATTAAACCCACTGGAGTATTGCCTCTGGGGATGGGAGGGAAAGGGGAGTCTTTTCCCCCAATGTTTATTTTTAAAATTTCTAAACTATAGAAAACTTACAAGAAGAGTAAAATGAAAACCCATATACCACTCTCCTGGATTCAGTGGCAATGGCTACGACTTCACCACATTTGCTTTCTCTTTCTCCCTCCCTCCCCTGTACCTACACTAATGAATGCACACCATATTATGACGTTGTATATAAAATGTTGTATACAGATATATTTTTTTCTGAACCATTTGACAGTTGCAGCCAACACAAATTGACCACTAAATAATTCACATATTTCTCATCAGGATAAGAACATACTCTTAACCAACCACAGTCTAATCCTCACACTCAGGGAATTTAACATGAATACAATATTATTACCTAATACCCATTCAACATGAAAATATGCTCAATTATCCTAAAAGTATCTTTCATGGCTGGTTTATCATTTTGTAAAAAATTTTTTATCAAGGATTGTACACATTGATTTTGCTTGTCTTCTCTCTTTAGTCTCTTTCAATCTAGAACTGTCCCCCAGCCTTTTATTCATGCATTAATTCATTCACTTAATGGATTGATTTTGCCTTCATGACTTAGAATAGTTCAGGCCATTTTTTTTTTAATGTCCCTCAGTCAGGGTATGTTTGATTGTCTCCTCATGATTAGATTCAGGTTAAACACCTTGAGCAGCACCAAGTGCTTCACAGGTGATGTGTCCTCAGTACAACACATCAGAAGACTCCGAGGATGGCCTCTCCCATCCCTGGTGATTTAACTTTGATCACTTGGTGAAGGTGGTGGCTGCCAGGTTTCTCCACTGTGCCATTTCCAAAGTACCTTTTTCCTATTGTAATTAACAAGTAATCTGTATCCTGCTCCTTTGAGATTGTCTGAATATCTACTTTGCATTAAGGAGCCTAGCCTGAATCAATTTTTCCTCTACTGGCTGCAAAATGGGGATTTTCTAACTCAACCTTCCGTTCTGCATCTATTAGCTGGCATTCCAGATATTTTTTTTTTTTTTCCTCAAAGAGGCAGAGAGGCCACTCAAATTTGAGCTCCTCACCAGCTGGACCTTTCAGCCTCAGTTTTCAGGCACTCTTCTTGAGCTATAAAATCAGAAAGGAGGTGTCTGGCACTGCTCTCTGCTCTTGGACAACCCACTCACCCCCTCCCTGGGGCACTTCCTTGGGAGTCAACAGGTGGATGCAGGTGGATTCGGCCCAGGACTCAGCTCTCCCTACAGCCCCACAACTGTCCTCTCCAGGTATGTGGGGGGCAGCTAAGATGCCAGGGGCAAGCAGGGCTATGGGTACAATCCAATGGAGGACACTGGCCCCGCTAAGGCAACTGATTGCTCAGTGTGGGTGGCAGAGGTCAGCAGAACAGGAAGAGAAGGACAATAGCTGTGCCTGTTGCCATGGCAACCACAGTGTTTGCCAACTGGGTGGGGCCTGCTGGGCAGCCCAGCAGCTAAACCCAGCGCTCATTCTCCCCTTTCAGTTTGCTCCTCTGCAGGCCGTGGCGTGTCTGGGAAGCACAGAAGCTCATCCTGGGGACAGCAAGGACCCAGTCATTCAGGAAGGCTTGAGCAGGGTCGCAGCAGTCAGAGGCCTCGAAGAACTACGATTCCCAGAATACACGGAGAACTCCTGATCCAGCCCCAGCTGCCCAAGAGGCCAGCTTTGAAGTAGAACTAGGAAATCTCACCTTGTTTCTGGAACTGGGCGTCCAGCCCTGCGGGAGGTGCGTTTCTGTCTTTGTTTCTTGGACCTGCTCCCGCCTGAGAAATCCCGGTTACAAGTCAAACCTGGCGATGGTGAGATTACCTGGGCCTTCCATACACACATGTGTGCTGAGACTCTGCTCTGTGCCAGTGTCGGGACCGAGGTAGGGCGAGGACAGGGTAAGGGATGGAGCAGACGGACGAAGCCGACTCGTGAAAAGGTCAGGTCCCTGAGGGCAGACTGGGATCGGCTGGGTACCCTCTGTAATCTATCACATAGTATATGTTCAGTAAATATTCTCTGGTCTAACCAACCAACAAATAGGCCATCCCGTCCTTTCACACTGCTTTGCTAGCTCCTACGATATTGCACTATATCCTAAAGGGTGCTGAAATCTCTCTGTCTAGCCTCCAGGCCTTTGCACGCGCCATTCTCTCTCCCAGGAGTACATTCGGCTTCCTGGTTGACGTATCTGTAGAGATAGGGCACAGCCAGGCACGGAGCAGGGTTCACATTAAATATTTGATGAATGAATGAACGAATAAAAGCCCTTGTCCATTGTATAGTTCAGGAAGCAGAGACAATCGGGACCCTCCCTATTCATCAGGGTCCCCCGCCCGCCAGCCCGCCGTAATGAATGCATCTTTTTATCCGCTCGGAGGATGGCCGGCTGTGGCCGGGGCAGTACGGGCGGAGGATAGGATTGGGGGCTGACCCCGGCCCCCTCCCAGGTCTCCTAAAGGGACCCCTTCTCCGGACACTGGGACTTCTCATTTTCTGGCCAGAACTCAGCCTGGATCACCTGACTCCCACGACCAGCCCTCTCGCCGCTTACCACCGCGGACGCTTAGCCAACTGCACGTGGCCCAGGGACCCCAGCTTCCCATTGGTGGCTTGTCTCCTTTCTTCCCCGCGATTGGCCGCGGTCCAGCCACAGCTTCCCCCTCAGTGAGGTGCAGTGGTACAGTCCACCGCGGCTTAGGCGGGGTGGGAAGGTCCACTGAGCCGCGGTGCGGGGGTTCTTGATGAGCCGGGGGAGGCGGAGGGATCCCTCTGGAATGTGTCCGTCGGGTCCACCCAAAGCGGGAAGGCGCGTTGTGGATTGGCCGCGAGCTTCGGACGGCCGCTCCTGATTGGCTGGACGCGGGCGCCGACCCCGCCCTCCAGCCGCCGCTGCGGGAGAGGCCCGGCCGGAGTTTGCGGAGGGCCGAGCCGGGAGCGCGCAGGGCGGCGGCGGCGCAGGTGAGTGTGCCCGGCGGGTGGGGCGCGGCGCGGCCGCTTGGGGACCCCAGCGCGGATCTGCGGGATCGCGAACCCTCGGGGATCCGGCGGTTCGTGTGGGGTGGGGCCGGCCCCACGGACTCAGCTGGAGGCTACGCTGGGCACGAGGATGTCCGAGGCCTCTTCCCAGAGGGGCGCCTCCCCCTTTCCGCTGGGGACAGGGGTCCAATGCCTCCCGCCCTCAGGATGGGGTTCCCAGACCCACTTCTGCCCCCTGCAACCCTCTGGTTATACCTGTCCTGGAGGGAATAGGCGCGGGATCGGAATTTCTGAGCCCTGCCCGGGCACCTCCCCTGAGCTGCCTCCGACCCAATCCTTCAGGGCTTAGGGGTACTTGGAGAGGTCCCTGTAATAATGATGACACAATAACCTCGGCTGGCATATATTGAACGCTTCCGTGTTAGGCATTTTCCTTGGGTATCATTGAATCTAAACATCTCCTGGAAGATGCAACTACTCTTTCAGAGGTGAAGCCCCAGACCCAGAGAAGTGGAATGACTTACCCAAGGTCACACAGCTAGTAAGTGGTAGGTCTGGGACCCGTACCCGTGCTTCAGAGTCCAGAACTGGAGTCTCAACCACTAGACTAGGTGCCCAGTGGCTCCATGGGCACAGGTGTTCCTGACCAGCTCCTCTTGTCAGCTGCTGGTGGCCCCTTAGTCTCCACCCCCAACCATACATACCATCTGGGCCACACCTGCTAGTTTATTTCCCGCCCCCCCCCCACCATCCAGGAGTTTCCAGACACCAGCTGCCCAAACAGGAAGCTCTTCCCTTGTCCCTTCTCCCCTCAGCTGGAAAGGCCAGAATACCTGAGTCCTGAGAAGAGAGAGACGTCCACATCGGAGATAGGGTAGGGGGCCCGGACCTGAGGTCCTGTGCCTGCTGGGCCCCTGGGAAGCCTGAGCTGAGGCCCAGGCGGTAGGGCGTTCTCCCCATAACACTTGGAGCCGGTTTTTCAAGACTGAATCAGAGGCCTCCGGCCCAACTCTCCAAAGCAATACCCTCCTGGAAAGGGGAGCCTGGGTGTGGCACCCACCTCCCCCAGTTTGTGTGAGCTCCCCTTCCTCACTTCCTGCTCCCCCAACTGCACTTCTGTGTGGCTGTGGAGTTGCTAAGTTTCAGGCCCTTCCCTCCGAAGGGAGGGTGGAGATGCTTGAATTCCAGCCTATCTGCTTGATGGCCAGGCTGCAACTCCTTTTCTTCATCCCTGTGATCGTGTTTGAGGGGCGACTGGGAATGTGAGGAGGGGGTGGCAGTTAGCAGTTCCACAGCAGGCATGTTCTAATGATGGGAACTTCAGGGAGTAGTCTGAGGGGGTAAGACACATTCTTTAAATATTTATTGAGTACCTACTATGTGTCAGGGTCAGGCAGTCTTAGCACAGAGAATACAATAGCGAGCAAGGCAAAAATCCCTCCTCTCGGAGAGGTGCCATTTTATTGTGGGGCACACAGGCAACACACATGTTAACAAGTAAATAAAAATAACTGCAGACAATGGTAAGAGCAATGAATAAAATATGAGGGGGTGGTGTGGTAGAAACTGTGGGCCAGAGGGGCTCTCTAAGGAGGTGACTTTGGAGCTGAGGTCTGAATGATAGGAAGAAGCCAGCCCTGCCAAGATGAGGCAGGGGGCACAGCTCAGGCAAAAGCTCTGTGGCTGGTCCAAGCTGGGAATAGTGTGGCTGGGGCAGGAGATGTAGCCAAAGCAGTGATTCTGCGGGGGTCTTGGGTCCCACTAAAGAGGTTAGAGCTTTTCCTCCATAAGGTGGGAAACTGTTGGAAGATTAGAGGCTGGGGAGTAACTCGATCTGGTTTGCATTTTAAAATAGAGACATGAAGTTCAATAACAGCCTAAGACTGGAAGACAAGAGTTCTGCCGGGGCAATGTGTAATTAAGTTCATGGGCCTGAGCTGTCTGGACCGCAGGGGTGGTTCCAACAGGCTGGGGAAAGCTAGGAAGGCTGCCTGGAAGAGGTGTCCTGGTGTCTGCTTGCAGAGAGGACTGGGGTTCCTGGGCGGGGCTGTGGAGGACGCAGTGCTAACAAGGATAATAGTAATAGCAGCTTCATTAAAACAGCTTGAATGTCAAGTGAAGTGCGAATCGGGTTAGAAGTATGATCTGTTTGGATTCCCATAAGCGCCCTGAAAAGCAGGAATTCTGTCCAATTTTTTCAGATGAGGAAACTGAGGCACCATCAAGTGAAGTGACTTGCCCACAACTGGTAAGTGGTAGGGGTGGGATTTGAACACAGGCCACCCTGCCTCTTCTGGCCTAGAAGACAAATTCATTAATCACCCATTTTCCCCACCACTGTTATTTTCCACCACACAAGTGAGAACACAGAAGACACCTGAACCATGGCAGAGTGTAGGCAGAGTAAGGAGTTTGGGAATTGGTGATCAGGGTGTGGGGGCCCTGCGAAAAGGAGAAACGTTGAATCTTGACAACAGACTGGAAGTTGGTACAGATACAAATAGTATAATCCCTAACATCTGTGGAACCCTTACATGTGCCAGGGACTGTTCCAAACACATGCCTGATTTTCTTGGAGCTCAGAGAGGTTAAGATATTTGTTCAAGGTCACACAGCTAGTAAGTAGAGAAATCAGGTTCCAGATTCATGTTCTTAGCATCCTGCTAAGATGTGTGGGGGGAGGGGAGAGGGGAAACAATGGTAGTTTTTTGTTTTTGTTTTTTTTAAGCATCATTGATCAGAATGAAATTACTTGAGGGGCAGTACTGGTTTATTAATTCAGAGTTTATTTTTTTGTCACATATGCATGAGTGCCTACTGTGCTAGATCCAGTGATGGTGCTGTGGATAGAGAGATGAGCTAACCAATCAAAAACTAGTATCCATAATATATAATGGTCAGTAAAAACAAACAAACAAACATGGGCGTTGCCATTACAAACAGGCAGCATGCAATTTTTAAAAATGGGCAAAGACCTAAACAGGCAGTTCACAGAAGGGCAAATCCAAATGGGTAATTAATATATTAGAAGTTGTTCCACAGCATTGGTTTTGAGGGCATGAAAACAAAAAACCACAGTGAAGGTGAAGAAGATGCTCTCCCTGTCTTCGTGGCCAGATGAAGCACCTACCCTGGGCCCAGCACTATGCTGGGAAGCAAGGGATGGGGAACTATGAAGGTGGGGCTTGTGTTTTTACTAGGGAGACTGCCCTCTTGAGGGCAGGGACTATATGCTTTGCCCCTTTGTTTCCCCAGAGCTGGGCACAGGGGCTGGTGGACTGGTGAAGATTAGGATCACTCATTCATCCATTCCTTTATTCAAAAAATGTTTATTGAGCCCCTGCTGTATGCCAGGCACTGTTCTCTACACTAAGAATATAGGGATGAATATAAGATAAAACTCGTTGCCCGTTTGGAGAACACAACAAACGAGTGAGTTGGGTAGATAGATACCAGCGGGAACAGCCAGTGCAAAGGCCCTGAGGCTACACTGGACCTAGTGTGTTGGAGGAACAGGGATGAGTCTCATGTAGTTGGAGGGGATGAACAAGGGGGGGGAGAGTGGGAGGAGGTGAGGGCAGGGAGCTGACAGGACAGCTCTTCAGGGCCTATGGGCCTAGGGGAGGATGTTGACCTTCACTCAGAGTGAGGTTGGAGCCCTCAGAGGGGGTGGAGCAGAGGATGGATGTGACATGTCTTATGTTTTATAGGATCACTCTGGCTGTCGTGTTGATAAGAAGCCGTGGAGGGTGCGGGCAGAGGCCAGGAGACTCGGAGGAGGCAGCTACAGTAGTCTAGGTGAGTCAGTGGAGGTGGAGTAGGAGAGGGCAGTTCCGGGCAGGGGTGCTGAGCATATATTGGGGGTGTTGATGAACAGATGAGTGAATGAACGAACAAATGAATGGATTCATGAGGATGTGTTGCAGACCCGGGGCCTGACTAAATCCAGGACGGCCTCCAAGAAGAGGTGACCTGAAGGACAGGAGCAGGAATTCTCCATTACAAAGAAAAATATCATTTGGCATAATTTGACGTGTGTATAATTTGGCCCTCACCACAACCTGGCCAAGTGGATGGAATATCCCCATTTGCAGACCAGGTATCTGAGACCCAGGAACTCTCAGTTGCTTAGGGAACAACTTATGCAGTTATGAACTTGAGCTTAGGAGTCATACAGGTATGAGGGTGCAGCTGGCCTCCGTGACTTTGGACATGTGTGAAAATGAAATCTCAACTCTTGGCCAGTCCGGAAGGCCCCACACAGTCGACCCCCATTACCTCCTTCACCTTTCCTCTCTGGCTCTACTATAGCTCACTCCCCTCCAGCTACACTGGTTCTTGCTGCTCTGTGAGCCTGAATCTGTGATTCTGCTTGGAACCATCCATGACTTCCACCTTAGAGCAAAAGCCCAAGTCCTGCCTGCAGCCCATGTGGCCCTGCCTGCTCTGCCCTACCCCTGTCTGCCCTCGCCTCCTCCTGCTGTTCCCCTTTCTCCCTCTTGCAACCACATGGGCTTCCTTGCAGCGCCTCAGACATGCCAGGCACATCCCCACCTCAGGGCCTTTGCATTGGCTGTTTCCTCTGCCCAGAATAGTCTCATCTCACATCCTCATATAGCTACTTCTCCCTGTTATTTAGGTGTCAGGTTCAGCTTCACCCACTCAGAGGGGCCTTCCTTGACCTTGACTATAGAATTTATCTTGCTTTATTGTCTTCATAGCACTGCTAGAAATTCCAGCTGACCCTTGAACAATGTGGGGACTAGGGGCACTGACTCCCCACAAGTAAAAAATCTACATATAACTTCTGACTACCCAAAACCTTAACCACTGATCGATACTGTTGACTAGAAGCCTTAATATGATATGATAATATGAACAGTTGGTGAACACATATTTTGTACGTGATATGTGTAATACACTGTGTTCTTGCAGTGAAGTAAACCAGAGAAAATGTTTTTTTCAAAGTGTTGCAAATCTCTAAAAAGTTTTCCAGTATATTTATTGAAAAAAGTCCACATAAAAGTGCACCTGCATAAAATAGTCACATTTAACATATTTTAATGGAGAAATCTAGCAGAATATTCAACATGTATTTATTTGACCTATATGGAATAATGAGACCTTTCTAATAAGCTTAGATATAATATAAAAATACACAGAAAGGAAAATACTGTCTGATTAAAATACATAAATCGAAGTATTTCATTTCTGAAAAAAATAAGAAAATAAAAAAGTGCACCTGCGTAGTTCAAATCCATGTTGTTTTAGGGCCAACTGTACATTAGACATTTGCACATTTGCTTATTCACTGTGTGTCTTTTCCTCTGGACTGTATGCTTCTGGACAGTATAGACAGAGCCCCAACTAGCCTAGAAAGCCCTAGAAGTGAATTTGAAGCAGACAGCCCTTCCTCCCAGCAGACACATCACCACACTAGGGATTGTACCTTGGCAGGCAGAACACAGGTTGATTTTCACCTGGGGCTGGTGCTTTTGCACAGTGAACAACCTGTGTAACTGCACATGGTGGCCCTAGTCAGGGACCTTGCTTGCCTTATTGAAGGCAGTATATAAAATGGTGCATGGAATCTTACTACGCAGATTGACAGTGACTGTGAAGGGGTATGTGGGGGGGACTTGGTGAAGGGGGGAGTCTAGTAAACATGTTCTTCATGTAATTGTAGATTAATGATACCAAAAAAAAATGGTACATGGAATATAGTAAGTGTCCAAAAAATGTTTGTTTGGAGGAGGGAGAAAGAGAGAAACAAAGAAACAACAAGAGTGGGTGGAGAAAGAAAAAAAGTGTATCAGTCAGGACAGGTTTTGGTGCAGTAACAAACAACCCCAAAGTCTTAGTGGCTGAATGCAACAAAGGTTTATTTTTCATTCCTGCTACTTGTCCATTGCAGCTTAGCAAACAATTCCTTCATTGTAGTCACTCGGCCTGGGAGTTGCCACCTTATCAGATGTGGCTGAAATCATACCTCCACTCTGCCAGGGAGAAATGGACCTCCGGAGGTTCTTGCTCCAGTAATTAAATGCTTCAGCTCAGAAATGTCATGTGTCACTTCCTCTCACAACTCATTGGCCAGAACTAGCTATATGCCTGCCTGGTCACAAGGAGGTCAGTGAGTGCCATCTGCCAATATGCTTTGAAGGGAGAGTTGGAAATTTTTTGCACACAGCACTAATGACTGCAGCTAACAGAAAAATTAACCACTCCGAGCCTCCATTTTCTCATCCGTGAAATGAGCATAATCAGCATAACATGGTCCCCACATCATGTAGTGGTGTGCAGATTAAGTAAGGTCATAGAGCAGTTAGTAGTTGTTGACTGCTATTATTATTTCTGTACAAGTGTGTAAGTGCTGGGAGCTGGTTGGTTAATTATGCATTGGGCTTGTAGGGAGCTAATAATGTGGGAGAGGTGGCCCAAGGCTGCTGCCCAGGCCTGAGCCCCCTCTGCCACCCTGCAGATCTCCTGGGCGTGCCCCCCTCTACTCACTGCACATGCCGCTGGGACTGGGGCGGCGGAAAAAGGCACCACCTCTGGTGGAAAATGAGGAAGCCGAGCCAGGCCGTGGAGGGCTGGGTGTGGGGGAGCCGGGTCCCCTGGGTGGAGGTGGGGCAGGGGGGCCCCAGATGGGCTTGCCCCCCCCTCCCCCAGCCCTGCGGCCCCGCCTCGTGTTCCACACCCAGCTGGCCCACGGCAGTCCCACTGGCCGCATCGAGGGCTTCTCCAACGTCAAGGAGCTATACGGCAAGATTGCTGAGGCCTTCCGACTGCCGGCTGCAGAGGTACCTACTGGGAATCAGGCACGGGGTCTCTGATGGTGGTCTGGGTGTGCGTCCAGCTCATGAGCCGCAGCTGTGCCCCAGTGAATTGTAGGGAATGGATACTAGGCCTGGGTGCTGAGAGCCCATCAGGTATGGGGATGCCTCCTGTGTCCCATTGAATTTCAGGGAAACTGGAGACCAGGCCTGGGTGCTGAGTTCCCAACAGTCACTGGGAGGCCTGTATGCGCCAGTTTATTGTGGAGGCTGATGGCCACCACTGGATGCTGAGCTCCCATCAGGCTCCGGGAGGCCTGTGCCCCAGTGGATTATGGGAATGATGGCCAGGGCTGAATGCCACATTTCCATCATGCATTGTGGGGAGGCTCGTGCCCCAGCAGATTGTCGGGTTGGAGGTCAGATGCAACACTGATTTCTTCATGGTTCGTTGGGAGGCCTGACCCTGGGGACTTGGGGGCTGAAGGAAGGGGGATGAGGAAGGTGGTAGGGAGATAGAACAGGATCTGGCTGCAGAGCTGAGGCAGAGGTGAGGGTTGAGCATCTCCCTCCCCTGCAGGTGATGTTCTGCACCCTCAACACCCACAAAGTGGACATGGACAAGCTCCTTGGGGGTCAGATCGGGCTGGAGGACTTCATCTTTGCCCATGTCAAGGGGCAGCGCAAGGAGGTGGAGGTGTTCAAGTCAGAGGAGGCGCTGGGCCTCACCATCACCGACAATGGGGCCGGCTATGCCTTCATCAAGGTCCCTGGGAGTGGCCCGGGCACCCAGGGTCCTGAGGGGAAGGGTGGGCCATAGGACCCAAGGGTCGGGCCATGGGAGCTGACAACTCCTCTCCCGGGCCACAGCGCATTAAGGAGGGCAGCGTGATTGACCACATCCAGCTCGTCAGCGTAGGCGACATGATTGAAGCCATCAACGGGCAGAGCCTGCTGGGCTGCCGGCACTATGAGGTGGCTCGGCTGCTCAAGGAGCTGCCTCGAGGCCGCACCTTCACGCTGAAGCTCACAGAGCCCCGCAAGGCCTTTGGTGAGGGCCCGCAGCCAGGATCACCATGATCTCTTATTTCCTTAGCTCCCGGTTGCAGTGCCAGGGGACCACCAGGAGGTGGCGTCCAAGCCCAGACAGCTGCTGTGGGCAGAGCGGGGGCAGCTCCACCCTGCTCTGGGGAGGGGTGTTGGCCCTCCGCCCAGCCTGTGAGGAGGGCACCGACAAGGAGGAAGTTGCCCCCACACCCAGTTTCCAGGAGCCATTAGCCCAGCCAAGTGCCCCCAGCCCTGGCCAGCCCTCCAGCCCCCAGAAGCCAGGCTTGGCTGCCTTATGTCAGTGCCCCCACTTCACCATTTGGCTTCACTAACTCTTAGGAATGGGCCCGAGGCCCCTGGAGTGGAGGTGGGGGACTCTAAATACTTCCCCAGGCAGATAGGGCTGATCCATGGCCCAGCAGCTATACCCCTCTTGGCCTTGGGGAAAGCAGCTTCAGACTCAGGCCCCAGGCCCCAGGCCCCGCCGCCTTCCCGTCCCTCAGCCCCTGGGAGCAGAAGTGGTCCCCTCCCATCTCCCCTCCAGCTTTTTCCATCACTAGCCCCTGGCTGCCTCTCCCACATTCATGCCAGGCCTGAGTCAGGCATTCTGCCTTCCTGGGGTCACCTCAGCCCCCGAACTCCCCCAACAACCTGCAGAAGCTTGGAGAAGGTGGGGAGGGAGGTGTCTGAGGCCAGGATGCCTGGGTTCCTGCCTGGAGCACACTGGAATCGGGCTTCCCCGACCGTCACCCCTTCCCTGCTCCTACAGACATGATCAGCGGGCGCTCAGGGGGTGGCCGCCCTGGCTGTGGTCCCCAGCTGGGCACTGGCCGAGGGACCCTCCGGCTGCGATCCCGGGGCCCCGCCACAGTGGAGGATCTGGTGAGTCACCCCACTGGGCCCCGGCCCCTTGTCCCAGCACATTCATAGCTGGCCACACCACCTGTGAGCCAGGGGCCCTGGGTTCAAATCTCCTGCCACTGCCCAGCTCTGGGACCTTTCTTGGGCCTCAATTTCCTCATTTGTAAAGTGGGAGGATGATACTTCCAAGGCTGGTGTGAGGAGCTGTGGGTTAATAGATGGAAAGTGGTGAAAAACATAAGTACAGTTACAGTTGGTTCCCATGATTGTGACGTCATTGTCTTCCCCCACACCTCTCCGCAGCCCTCTGCCTTTGAGGAGAAGGCAGTTGAGAAGGTAGATGACCTTCTGGAGAGTTACATGGGCATCAGGGACACAGAATTGGGTGAGTGGGGTCACCTGGGTCTGGGGGTGGGCAGGAGCTCAGGGGAGGGGGCATCTAGGTCCTGTGGGGCTGCGATCTGTGCCTCCATTCTGCTCCCTGTCCCTGTCCAGCGGCCACCATGGTGGAACTCGGAAAGGACAAAAAGAACCCGGATGAGCTGGCTGAGGCGCTGGACGAGAGGCTTGGCGACTTCGCCTTCCCTGACGAATTTGTCTTTGACGTCTGGGGTGCCATCGGGGACGCCAAGGTCGGCCGCTACTAGGCCTCCTGCTGGACCTCTCAGTGGCCTGGCTTGGCCTGGTGTGAGCCTCTCAGGGCGTAGGGGAGGGCACCACGGCCTGGACCCGTGTCCACCGCGGACGATACGGAGTGGAGGTGGGGTGGGGGCGGGGCCCCTGCCCCACTCCAATTGGTACCACCCCTCCCTGGCTCCCAGCCTGGCTGGGGTCCCCAGCACCCCCTGCCCTGTTACCCCCTACCTCAGCAGGGTCAGGCGCAGGGAGGGACCGGACAGAGTGGGAAGCCACCCCCACCCCTAACACTTTCTGCATCAGCTGCCAAACTGGTCCCTTTGTCTCCCTGGGGCCTTGGGTCTATTTGGGGGTCGTGACCTCCCCAGTTCCCTGACGCAGGGAGTGGAGAAGGGGGGCGCCTGCCCTCAGCAAATGCAATAATACCCTTCCCCCTACTGCCCTCCCCCCAGAGGAGTCCCCTCGCCATGGAATCTGTTACCTCTGCATTTGAAACAGGAATCTGCTGTGAACCCCCACCCTCCCTTCCCCCCCACTCCCCAGTGTCCCCCTCCGCCCAGCCCCTGATGGAAGGGGCAGGAGGGACCTCCGAGGTGGACTTTTGTATCTGAATTTGCTGTCTTGAACATAAAGAACCTATCTGCTGTTGGACCTGTGTGGTGGCTTTGGGTGGGAGGGGGGTGGGCCAGCGCTGGGAAAGAATGTAGCAGCTGAAATCCATCCTCCCCAGGCTCCAAATTGAATTAGGAGCTGGCCTGGGCCGTCCACCTCCTCCCACTGTTCCGCCTGAGGAGGTTCCTGGCAGCAGGCCACTGGGCTTCCAGGCAAGGCTGAAGCTTCTCAGCCTACTGAGGGTTCAAATCTTGTTCCTCTTGAACGAGGCTGCCTGCCACCGAGGCTGATGGGAACAGTGGGCCCAAGGCTTTTGGCAGCCCATGCCCACTGGCACGGAAGACTGGCATGGGCCTAAGAGGGGGCCTCAGGCCTGCCTGGGCAAGTGCTGTGGGAGGAGCCCCAGTCCCGAGCCCCGGGGAAGCAGTCACGGCACTGCCCCCACCCCAGCTGACTGGATGTGTGGGGTCTGCTGGCGTCCAGGGCGCACCATGCTTTTCTCTGGACATACACCCAGTGTGCTTGTTTTGACAACCCACTTCATCCTTGAGGATTGAGGGGCGGATCAGGGAAAAGGAGAGGTGGGACCCTGGCCAGACCTGGAGAGAAGGGAGGGGATCGAGAAGGGAGCCAGGCCAGAGGTCCCTGCAGGAATGTTTGGGGGTAAGCGGAGAAGGGAAGTCAGCCCAGCCCTCTCCCCATTTCCACCAGGCAGGCCGCCTGGGAGGGGAGCAGGGAGGACCAGCTGGGCTGGGTGTGTGTGCACAGCCTGTGTCCTCGGGGTGCCATGGGGACCGCTAGTATCGGGGTTACCCCAGACATCCCGGGGCACCTGTGGGTGTGCCTGCACTAATAGCTGAGTAGCAACTGTTGAGTCTTGTGTTGAGAGTAGGCCTGTGTGTCTGAGTGGTGGTGGTTTGTGACTGTTGGTGTGACAACAGTCTTCAGGTCCCAGGGTGTTTGTGAATGTAAGTGGCAGTGTGTGTGTGGAGTGTGGCTGTGTGAGTGCACCTCGGGGTGCCCCGGGCCATGAGGGTGTGTACTGCTGGGTGTTCCTATTCCTAGGTGGGAGTGTCTGGGGGTGACACTCCTTGCACTGTGGGGTCTGTCTTGGATGGTTAGGTGTCTCCGGGTGATGCACGGCATGTCTGGGGGACTATCTCACAGGTAAGCATGGTGCATGTCTCTCAGGGTACTAGGTGACACACCGAGGTGTGTGCTGGTCACCTTCTGGGGGGCTGTGTTTCAGGGTGTTGACAGAAGTTAGAGTAACTGGACGTGGCTCTGGCTCTGGGGCCAAGGATGGCTGTGGCCCCAAGCTCTGAAGAACATGGCTGCTGCTGTGCTGGGGACACTGATGGTGGCTAGTCTTAGGCTGTTAAGGGATATGGCTGTGTGTGTGTGTGCCCCTTGGGTGTGCCTCTGCAGGGCCACAGGTGAGGCTGTAGCTGTGTTCACAGGTGTGGCTGTCCACAGGTGTGGCTTGGGATGCATCCGTCCCAGGTATTGCTCACCACATCCTGAAGCAGGACCCAGGAGAGTACCCTGCCAGCTTTCCTGCCTCCCTCCTCCCTGTGTCTGACTCCCTGTGGCCCTGGCCTGGGCTTTAAGCCCCTGTGTGTGTAGTGGCTGGATCTCGTGGCCATGCTGCACATACCCACGCTGGTCCGCCCAGGGCACTGACACCACCACCCACCACCCACAAAGGCTCCGGCAGGGCTAGCCAACCCCCCTACCCCTGACCTCACAATCCCCATGAGAGCAGCGGCACCCCCTGCAGCCACCCCAGCTGCCCCAGGCGTCGCTCACATTTTCCAGTGTTTAGATTTTATCCATGTTATTAATGAGGCAGGCAAAAGGCCCGTGCCTGGGTGGGAAGAGGGCTGCTCCCGCCCCACCAGGGGGAGGGGGTCACGGGGTCCAGGCCAACTCCCAGGGAGCCCCCCTTCCTGGGGGGGGCCTGGGGGCCAGGAGCACAGGGAGGGGGGTCTCTGACGCCCCAGGTTCGCTTCAGGCGTGCACTGGGTGGAGCAGCCCCTGGAGGCCCTGTCGGCGGCGGGAGGAGGCAGAGAGCCTAGGAGCCGCCCAGGGAGGGGAGGGGGGGGCCGGAGGGAGCGGCCTGCCGAGAGCTTGGGTGCAGCAGGCCAGCTTAGCGGGCAGCAGGGGCCAAGCAGCAGGCGATGGGGGGCCTGTGTCCCAGGCAGCACCTGGTAAGAAGTCTGGGGCTCCCGGGGTCCTGGGCATGGGGGAGGGCATGGAAGCATGGGGCCATGGCTGTTATCAGTCTGTTGTTGTGGGTCTTTCTGTCTGTCCTCCCCATCGGCCAAATGGGCAGTTCAGCCCTCACCACAGAGATATCAAAGAATGTGTGGCACTGAGTCTGCCTGGGGCAGGGACATGGAGTGGGCAGGTGGAACCAGGTGGCAGATACGGTGGGCAGGGTAGGGCCTGGGTGAGGGCCAGCAATGGAACTTAGAGATGGGGCCCTAGGGACAGGGATGGGTCTATGCACACAGGGATGGAGCTAGGACAGGGATGGGGCTGTGGGGACACATATGGCAATGGGAAAGAGACTGGTGGGGAGCAATGTGACCAGGCAGCAGAGGTGGGGCTGTGAGCCACAAGGATGGGACTGGAGTAAGGTGACACAGTGATGGTCAGAGAAGGGGTGGCAGGAATCGGGGGCCAGGAATTTGCTGTGGTGTAAAAAGGGGAGGTGGGTGTCGGGTGGGTCCCTGAGGCCCAGGGGTGGGGACAGAGACAATGAGGGCTGGAGCCAGGGGTGCCGTGGTGGATGGAGCTAGGATAGTGCGAGGATGAGGAGGAAGAAGGTGTAGGAATAGGGCAGCCGGGGTCATCTGGAGTTGCAGTGGGCAGATGGCCCACAGAAGAACATCCCAGATAGGACCTCTGGCCTGTCCCAGCCCCATGGTCGGCGCTGTGCCCGCAGCCAGCCTCACCTCACCCTCTTCTCCTCTCCCAGCCCCACCCCCGGCACCTGATATGAGTCCTTGCGGGCCCCTCAACCTGAGCCTGGCGGGCGAGGCGACCACGTGTGCAGCGCCCGGGGCCCCCAACGCGTCGGCGGGGCCGCCCTCTGGCTTGGCGGGCGCGTCGCCGGCGCTGCCCATCTTCTCTATGACGCTGGGCGCCGTGTCCAACGTTCTGGCGCTGGCGCTTCTGGCGCAGGCCGCCGGCCGACTGCGGCGCCGCCGCTCAGCCGCCACCTTCCTGCTCTTCGTCGCCAGCCTGCTGGCTACCGACCTGGCGGGCCACGTGATCCCGGGCGCTCTGGTGCTGCGTCTGTACGCCGCGGGGCGCGCTCCTGCTGGCGGCGCCTGCCATTTCTTGGGCGGCTGCATGGTCTTCTTCGGCCTGTGCCCGCTGCTGCTGGGCTGCGGCATGGCCGTGGAGCGCTGCGTGGGCGTCACGCAGCCACTGCTGCACGCGGCGCGGGTGTCGGTGGCCCGTGCGCGCCTGGCTCTGGCTGCGCTGGCCGCCGTGGCCTTGGCCGTAGCGCTGCTGCCGCTGGCGCGCGTTGGCCACTACGAGTTGCAGTACCCGGGCACCTGGTGCTTCATCGGCCTGGGCCCGGCGGGCGGCTGGCGCCAGGCGCTGCTCGCTGGCCTCTTCGCTGGCCTCGGCCTGGCCGCGCTGCTCGCCGCGCTCGTGTGCAACACGCTCAGCGGCCTGGCCTTGCTGCGCGCCCGGTGGCGCCGCCGCTCTCGACGGCGGTCCCCGGCCTCCGGCCCTGACAGCCGCCGCCGCTGGGGGACACGCGGGGCCCGAACTGCCTCCGCCTCGTCCGCCTCTTCGGTCGCTTCGGCCTCTGCCGCCCCCGGCGGCTTCCCGGGCCGTGGCTCGGCGCGCAGAACCCGCGCCCACGACGTAGAGATGGTGGGCCAGCTCGTGGGTATCATGGCGGTGTCGTCTATCTGCTGGAGCCCGCTGCTGGTGAGGGGCGCACACGCCCCCGCATCCATGCTCCTTTCCGCTCCCTCCTAGACCCTTCCTACCCTTGTGCATCTTAAAGATACCTGGGTCCTCTCTCCCTTTCCCCGCTCCCTCTGACGTCCACCCCTCCTCCCAGCCCCCTTATCTCACTCCATCAGGGGGTCTTTGTAGTGCACCCCGGCCCATGCAAGCCTCCTTCTCAGCTACACTCCTGTAGCCCGACGCTTCATTTTCCAGCCCCCTTCTACCTTACCCACCCCGTTTCTCTTCTCCCCTTCTGTCCCCTGTCCTTCGGGGTACCTGGAACGTCCCTCCTTCTTTGCACTCCTAAACCCTATCTGGCCGGAGGCCTCTGCTTCTGCCACGCCCTCTAAGGCAAGGCTTCTTGGCCCCTTGTTCCATAGTTCCCTTCCACAAAGACGCACATTTACCACCTCCCTAAGACGCCCCTCCCCTCCTCATAGCCCTCTGATCTTCCGGCCAAGCTCCTGTCCATCCCAGCCCCACCCCTCGCCGGTCCCATTCTCTTACACCCGCCTGTCACTCACACGGGACTCTCCCGCAGGTGTTGGTGGCGCTGGCTGTCGGGGGCTGGGGTACCAGTTCCCTGCAGCGGCCACTGTTTTTGGCCGTGCGCCTCGCCTCCTGGAACCAGATCCTAGACCCCTGGGTGTACATCCTGCTACGCCAGGCCGTGCTGCGCCAACTGCTTCGCCTCCTGCCCCCAAGGGCTAGCGCCAAGGGCAGCCCTGCAGGGCTGGGTCTAACTAGGAGCGCCTGGGACGCCAGCTCGCTGCGCAGCTCCCGGCACAGTGGCCTCAGCTACTTCTAAGCGCGCCCAGAATCCCAGTGGCTAAGCCAGACCACCCCGGGCCGGGCCCAGGTCCGCAGTGCGGAGCCTTCGGGGAATAAAGCCATTTTGTGCACAAACCCTGGGCCGTGTGTACCGTCTGGCTTGCGGCACCTTGATGGCGCAGGGACTCCAGAGGCGCCGTGTGCGCCCCAGGGGGTGCAGTTCCGGGACTTGGCACGTGGGGACGCACAGGCGCAGGAGCATGCGCAGAACGCTACGGCTGCAACGCCGGGGAGTTGGCTTTGCTAGGTGCTGAGCTTGGGGATTGGGGGGCGCTTCTTGCCCCTGTTGCCACCAGGACAGACTCCCGAAAGCGTCGCTCATTGTAGCCCTGAGCTCCCCTAACACAGCCCCAAGGTGCTACCCCCCAAACACATCCCATTCCGACGTCCCTGAGTCCCGTCCCATCGTGACCTACCACCAACTAACGTCACGGAGTTCCCACCCTTTCTTGACCCTCTTCAAATAACCCCCCACCATAACTTAATGCATCTCCCCATCACTCCCGACACCCCAGGCCACCCACTGGATCCACCCCCACCCCACCCCCAAATTCTCCCCACTTCCAAGCACACCCTGTACTGCACACAGAGAGCTAAGGATGCATGGTTGGGGCAAACCTCAAAGGCTTTTTTAAAAACTAAGAGCTCGGTTGGGGCAGGGGCGGGGGAAACGGCTAGCAGCCCCCAGCCACAAAGTCGAAGTCCCGGAAGGCTGCCTGCTCCGTGGCTGTGAGGAGCCGTGCATCGCGGGGTGGGCTCAGCGTGGGGGCCTCCCCTGTGAACTCCTCGTCAAAGTTGCTGACATCGGTGCGGCCCGACAGAGTGGGCACAAAGGGAGGTGGCAGGCGACGGGCCAGCAGGGCGTCCCAAATCAAGGTCTATGGAGAGGGGAGAGAAGAGGTGAGCATGGGAAACTGGAGGCACAGAGTGCAGGAGGAGCCAGCCCTGTGTGCACCAACCAGCCTGGATTTGTGGGGATCAGCATAAGGGGTCACAAGATGGAGGGGAAAGTGGGAACACTGGGGCTTAGGAAGGATCCCAGTGTGCGCGTGGGGTGTTCTGGTGAGCAGTGTGTGTGGGGGGGTTTCTGGGCTCATATACAGGGCAATGGTCTCCACCGAACCAGCCTGAGGTAGATGTTAGTGTAGGAGGGTCACTGGGTTAGAGGAAGGCGGAAGAAAGGGGGTGACAATGTTGGTGCTGAAGTGACCAGGTCTTATGGGGGGAGTCATGATCACAAGTCCTCGGGGGGAGGCACGTGGGGGCCTCACCCTGAAGAAGGGCTGCTTTTTCACATCTTCTGCATCCCTTTCAGTGGACCCCAGCCTCCGTTCAGGATTCCTCCGCAGCAGCTGTGGGGTGGGGAGCATGTTGTTTTCCCCTTCCCGCCCCCAGGGCCCCTCCTTAGCCCCACATCGAGTCAGCAGGGTCCTCACCCTGCGCATGATGCCGATGGCTTCAGCTGACAGGAAGCGGGGGTAGCGAACCTCATCATTAACGATACTGTCAAATACCTCCTCCTCGTCGTCCCCTGGGAATGGGGACTGGGGACAGGGAGAGCCAGGGTGAAATAGGCCCCTCCATTGGCCATTCCACACCCAGCCCCACCCAAGCCCTCTGCTCAGGCTGCACCTTCACATGGGTGCTGGCTTACATGGGAAATACCCATTTTACAGATATGGGCACTGAAGCCACCTGCCCTGATGACACAGCACACAGTAGAGGCACATTCTGCTCCCACTGGGATCCTAGGGACAGGCAGAGTGGGGCAGCCTGGGGGCTCACCTCACCAACGAGCATCTCATAGAGCAGCACGCCCAGCCCCCACCAGTCCACAGCCCGCGTGTATGACGTGTCCGTCAGCACCTCAGGTGCCAGGAACTCCGGGGTCCCACAGAATGTGCTGGTCCGGTCCCCATAGCCCATCCCTAAGGGCAAGAGGGTCATGTGAGGTTATGGAGGGGCTCCTAGCTCTAGCGCAGCCCAGCATGGGGTGGTCCAGAAAGCCAATCCCACCCTGGGGTCAGGGTGGGAGGTAAACCTGGGGATTCCCAGGGACTCCATTCCCTCCCAGCTCTGTCTAATCCCCAGAGGCCGGACCCTCAAATCCCAGCCCCGCCCCTCACCCTCCTTGCAGAGGCCAAAATCTGCGATCTTGACATAGCCCTCGGTGTCCAGGAGCAAATTGTCCAACTTCAGGTCCCTGTGAGGGGTTGGGGGACGTAAAGAGGGATGAGTGGGAAATCTGGGTCCTGCCTGAAGCCTGAGGGCCCCCAAGTGGACAAAGCGTGTATGCACAAGCACATGCACGCACAGAGGCACATACCTGTAGACAATCTTTTGTTCGTGCAGAAACTGCAGCCCCAGCACCACGCAGGCTGAATAGAAACTGCAGAGAGAGGCCAGTGTGAGGAAGCTAGGCCTCTCAGCAAGGGGGGAAGGCCACACAGGCCTGGCTCCCGCATCCTCAAAAGCCCCCCAGTCACCACAACTCCAGGAGGCTGAAGGGAGATGGGGCATGTGGGGGTATGGGTGGGAAGGGGACTGCCAGCCTCTTGGGGTCAAGTTGTTAGCGGGGCTGGGCTCACACAGCGCGGGGCTCAGAGAACACGTCACTGTGGATGTGCAGCATGAGATCCCCGCCGGCCGAGTACTCCATCACAAAGCATACGTGGTCTGGAGTCTGGAAACAGCCAAACAGGTTTACCAGGAAGGGGTGTCCCGCGTTGGTCACAGCCGCCAAAATCCGCTTCTCACACATCAGGCTGGGCAGGGTGGAGGGCAGGGGTCAGAGACCACGGCAGCCCTCTACCCCCAAATCGCACACTGCCCAGAATCTTCAATCATCAGATATTTGCTAAGGGCTTCACATATCTGTGCAACCTTGGGAAAGGTGCTTAATATCTCTGAACCTCAGTAGCTGTGTTGGCTAAACAGGCATCCAGAATCCGTCTGTCATCCTAGTAACAGCCCTGCAACTTCCCTTTGGGGAACTGCCAGGCATGGATCAATTGCAGCACCTCATTTTCCTGGCTAGGAATTTGTTCAGGATGGGCAAGCCAAGCCAGTGAAGCTCCATCTCAGGATTTCTGCCAGAATTCTTAAGGAAGAAGGGATAAAGCTGGTGGATGATGCTTAAACTGCTAGGGTAGGGGGCATCCCTGCCCCCACAAGGGCACTGCAAGCAAAGGGAAACAGAACTGAGAGACATCTGAGCACCTCATTACAGCCATACCTGAAAGCAGCCCACTTCTAGACTTTTCCGATCTGGGGCAATAAATTCCTCTATTTGCTTATACCTGTCTGACTTGGGTTACTGATTAACAAAAGGATGTCAGGGAAACTGGGAACAATCTCAGTGCCTCTACTGAGCATTTACAGGGGGTAGGCACTGTGTAGAATCCTCTAGACATCCTTTCATTTAATCTACCCAATGACCCTTCAAAAAGACATCATTACTCCCCTTTTATAGATGGGGAACCAAAGGTTCAGAAGGGCAAAGTGACTTCCCCAGAGTTTCTAAGCACGTCGGTGGCAGATTTGAACCTCAGGACCCTGACCCCAAAGCACAGGCTTCAGAGCCCGAGTCCCTAGGTTTGAATCCCAGACCTGTTGCTCTCTGGCTGTGACCTTGGAAAACTTGCTCCACCTGTCTATGCCATCAGCAGAATGGGAGCAGTAACAGTATCTACCCCATAAGGCTGTCATGGGGAACAAATGGGTTTCAGAACATAAAGTGCATAGTGAGTGCTTTCTAAGAGTTATTATTAGCATTGGGAGCACCAGCTTAGTAAGTGCCAGTACTGTTATGAATCACTGTCACAGCAGCTCCGAGGAAAAGATGCCCTGTCTCCTATTTCCCAGAGGAGAAGACTGAGGTTCTCAGAGGGCCTAAGCAGGGTCCTCACCTCTCCACCTCATCTCGGGCCACAATGTCCCCTTTCTTCAAAGCCTTGATGGCAAACAGCTCCCCACTGGGCCGGAATTCAGAAAGCAGCACCTGGAAGAACCCCAGTGGACAGGGGTGACCTTAGCAGCCAGCCCAGGGACTCAGGAGTCTGGCCTCCTAGCCTCCCAGCACTTCGGCCCCCACCTCACCTTCCCAAAGTGCCCCCGGCCCAGCACTGCCAGGAACTTGAAATCCTCAAGGGTCAAGGGTGACTTCCCCAGAGGGCTGTGGAAAAAGGACACTGGTGGGGATGGCAACAGTGGGCAGGGGTGGCAGATGGTGGGTGGGGGAGGGGTGTCACCTGCACAGGGTGGGGCCTGGGGTCTCCTGGGTCTCTGAAGGCAGCATGGGAGTGGTGAGTGTTTCCTGGATCGGGAAACTCTATAGCAGAGAGAGGAGGGCAGAGTGAGGTAAGTCAGAGGCACCTATGACCACAGTAGCCACCAAGGCTCCCATCACCTCTCTGACCTCACCTCTCCCTTTTGCTTTCCCCTTCACTCACTCTTTTCTAGCCACACTGATCCTCTCACTGTGCCCTGAACACTCCAGGCATGTTTCCACCCCAGGACCTTTGAATGGGCTATTCCCTCCACCTGGAATGCTCTTTTCTGGACACCTGCATGACTGTCCCCCACCTCCTTCAGCCCGTTATTCCAATGTCAAATGTCACAGCTGACCACCTCATCAAATATCTAACAGAACCTCCCAATATTTCTTGTCGCCCGTCAGCTGTATTTTTCTCCCTAGCCCATTTCAGGTTGTAAATATATTTTATCATTTACCTACACAGTTCCTCTATGGGTATTAGCTCTATGAGCTACTTAGGTCACTCTACCACATTCATATATACCTTTGAAAAGACCCAAGGTTAATATTGTATATGGGAAAAAATTACCTACTGGTCCATCATCTGCTACTATAGCCACAGTTCCAAATATTCATTCAGTGCAAACAGGTTTACTGTGGGAAAGACAGTCTCCTCCTGCCCAGCCACCCTCCCAGAGCCAGGCACTGTTAATAACTTCCTGGGTATATTTTTTGATATATTCTATATGCACACAAGCAAAAGCACTGCTAGATGCCCCATTTTTCTTGTACCCACTATTGACAACATTCCAATCTTGCCTCTCTTACTGGACAATCTGTCTTGGAAATCATCTACGCCAGCACACATAGACTGCCTCCTTTTTCACAGCTGTGTGCTATCCCACCTGTGAAATAGTTTGTTTATTTAGCACTGGTTCCTACTGATGAGGTCTGGCATTGTTTCCACTCTTTCACACACACAACGCTGGTGCAGTGAACATCCTGAATGTGCATGTGTGAATGTCAGGACAGATGTCCATGGTTGGAACAGCTGGGTCAAGACAATGTCCATTTTTAACACCGCCAGCTATGTGTTCCCAAGGAGATGCAATGATGTGCATGCCTCCCACTGACTGCCTATTTCCCAGCATCCACCCCAGCACCTAGTGTTACTACATGTCCAGATTTTTTTTGCCTAGCTCATTTAATATGAGATATCTCATTTACTTTAATGCTATGAGGTATACATATTATTATTTTCATTTTTTCAAAATGAAGTATAAAATATAGTCGGTGAGGTGAGCAAAGGGACCAGCTCTTACATACGTGTTCCACCCAGGTACCCATCAATCACATGGACCAGCGGTTGGTAAACTGTTTTTGGTGCAGTCTGTGAGCTTACAATGGTTTTTACATTTTTCAAGGGATGGGGGAAAAAAGTCAAAAGAAGAGTAATATTTCATGATCCGTGAAAGTGATCTGACATTCAAACTTCAGTGTCTGTCAGCAATGTTTTACCAGAACAGAGCCATGTTTGTTTGTGTTTATATGTATCGTTTGTGGCTGCTTTCTGCAACAGCAGTGTTGAGTCATTGTGACCAGGGCTGTCTGGCCCACAAAGTCAAAGGTACTGCCTATATAGTCCTTTACAGAAAAAGTGTGCTGACCTCTGACCTAGACCAAGATGCACAACATTCCCACTGCCCTGGCAGGCTCCCGGGGAACCCCTCATCAATGATCTCCAGCCCCCACTCATGACATGAGTATTAAACATGCTCATTGAACAGGGTAGCATCCAGAGCACAGAGAGGTACAGCGGCTTGCTGTGGTCACACAGCTAGGAGGTGGCAGAGCAGAGATGGAGACCCAGGCGGCCTGGCTCCCAAGCTCATGTTTTTACCCAGGACAAAGAATGAGACCCTAGTTCTGGCAGAGACATGCTGTGTGACCCAGGGAAGTTCCTGGCGGTCTCAGGGCCTTGAGCTGGGAAGGAGGCCTGGAGCAGGACCCTCCCCTACCCCACCCCACCCCACTGATGCTGTGGAAGCCAGGTCTTTTGGGGGAAGGCGAGGAACACTCACCAGGCTCAGTGGGCTGGAAGGTGGTCGCAGAGGACTTTTCTGGGACAGGCTGTCTGAGTCAGCCCCAAGGCTCAGCTTCTCCATCGATATATCGCTGCAGCACAAGAAAGGCGAGTGTGTCCAGGACACTGCACTGTGAGAAGCAACCAGGGCAACCTAGACCCCAGGGCCCTCCCTTCTTACCCCGTGGACCGGGCCTCGGGTCCTGGAGAAGCCCCGGGGCTGAAGGTGCCTGTGGCTGTGGTGTTAGGGATAAGCCTTCGAAGCAGCCGCACCCAGGTGGCAACATCAATGTTCATTTGTCTGGCACGCTGAAATGCCTTCCCTGGGGGGACCAGGCAGATGTCACCCTCCATGGTGCTCCTGGAACTCCTGCTCTCCCCAGCCCCGCCCCACCTCCTCACCTTGCTGCTTGGAGAAGATTTTTTTCTGCCGTCGGAGCCGGGGTATCCGCTCAATGACAGGGTTGTGGAAAGTAACCTGGGGACAGGGGCCAACAGGTGAGGACCCTCACTCACCTTCAGGCAGCTTGTTGGCGAAGCCCTTAGGAGCATCTGCATAACCGTATGTCAGGGGCTCTGATCACTGTGGTATTGCATTCAGCCACGGAGCACTTTGCAGCTGTACTAAGGGGTTATAAAGCCCATCACTGCTTGACAGGGCCACCTCCTGCTGTGCCATCTTTGGAAAGGTAAGAGGCAGGCAAGCAGGCCCTCCTCTAGGGATGGGGAGGGGGTCTGACCCAAAAAGACATATACACAACTCCTACATCATCTAGTGTCCCAGTTCCCTAAGTATGGTCCCAGACCTGCAGCATCACCTGGGAACTTGCTAGAAATGCAGATTCAGAAATACTGGGGGCAGGGCCCCGAAGTCTGTGCTTTAGCCAGTCCACTCATGTGGGGAAACCACTGGTCTAGCAGGGTTCTCCCAACCCCACTGCATCTTCTACAAGGTACTAAAATCACAGAACTGTACTTCATGTGTGTCCAATGTGATCACCACTAGCCACATCTGGCTACTTAAATTAAGTAAAATTAAAACTTCAGTTCTCTGGACATGCTAACCACACTTCAAGTAACTGGTGGCTTGTACAGGAGACAGTGTGGACATAGAGCATTTCCATCTATGACAGACCTCACTGTTATAGGCTAACAACAGAACAGTGGAAAGTTCTATTGGAATGGTGTTTTTGGGAGGCATAAGACCAAAACACAGTGTTTTACATAAACCTGGGAGACAAGCAAGACTGCTTCAGAGTTGCCCCCTGGGCCCCTGTCCACCATTGTCTGCTTGGTTTTGGACAGTCTTCCCAACAGAAGAACCACGTCACTACCCTGCCGGGTGACGTCAGCCTTCCACTGCTCTTTCCCTACAGCTGTCCTAGATTATGAGATCACATAGGCATTCCCACATGGGGACATGGATATGGGGAGATAGAGACATATGTGTGTATGTGTGTGTATGCGAGTGTAAAACAAGGCACATGTGTACACGAGGGGCAGACTTAAATAAATTTTTAAGATAATTTTGGCTAAATGAGGGGGCCAGTCCCTTCCCTTCTCTGTCAGATGTGACAAATAACAGTCCATCTTGCCCTGGCTTGTTGTGAGGATTAAGGGAGGATTAACGGGTCAATGTCAGCAAAGCACTCAGATGGGAACGACACGTACAGTGGTAAGCATTTGATAATGCATCTGATTGTCGGATCACTATGTCGTACACCTGAATTCAATAAAATATTGTATGGCAACTATACTTCAGTAAGAAAAACAATGTCAGCAAAGCACTTAGCCCAGGGCTTGGCTCATCCTCCAAGGATTCAGCCAGAAAGGTTATTTACCCCATCAGCTCTCAACTAGGGGATACTGGTGAGACATTTCAGATTGTTGCAACTTGGGGACGGGATGCTCCTGGCGTTCCGAGGTGGCTCTCGCACCTGAGAATCATCCAGCCCCACATGTCCATAGTGCTAACGGTGGGCTACCCCAATCTGAACCCTAACACTGCTGTGGAAGGAACATCTTACTCTGAACCACAACTATGGTTCTAACAGCAATCTTCATGACATGTCATTTTTGCTCTTTTTTTCTGGCTTGACAGCATTTTATGATTAAAAAATTTTTTTAGTACTTATCTTAGAACAAAATGAATTCCAGTTTAAGTCATGTCATTGATGTGACTAATTATATGTGCTTTTCTATCAAGGTTCAGAGACCAATGGAAAATATGTCATCCCCTTCAAGAATGGGCACAAGAGCTGCAGGAAGTATTTTCTCAGGGATTGGCTGTACCTCGGCCACCAGGCAGCCCTGGGGTTCCATGTCCAACTGCACCTCATGCCTCTCATTGTCCAAGAAATCTTCCAACTTTAGGAATTTGAGGGCACACAGGCCCCGCTGGTCCCGCCAGAACACAGCCAACTCCAGTTCCCGTGCCTGAAGGAAGAAGAGGGCCATCACTTGGGGTGCCTGAGGTCCAGAAACCCTTCTCTTCCAGTCCCTGTTGTCCCGCAACCTAGGTTACCCTCTCCAGCTCCAGGGTAAAGCTCTGGTCCCAGGAGTTGAGGCCACATGGCTTCCAGGATGTCTGCCCCACCACTGTGTTATCCAGCTTGAGCACAGTGCTAACCTCGCCTGGAACAGATGTAAGGGTGGGAGGTCAGGAAATGCTGGGGGGTAGGGAATCTTTTTTATGTTATTAAAGAAATCCTCTCCTCCCCCCTATCATATTCTGCTGTGCTAGCCTGAAAAAGCTGCCTGTCACATTAAGGTCTTTAATCTACCTCCAGTTAATTTTTGTATATGGTGTGAGGAGGGATCCAAATTTTTACTCTATACACAAGTTCCAACAATAAATTCCTAAGTATTTGCCCTAGAAAGACGCATGCAGGAGGTGCATAAACATAATGCTTATATAAGGGCTCCAAGCAAGAAACATCTCCCTGTCCATTAACAAGATAATTAATGTATCAACAGTAACATATTCTTATTAGCTAAACCATGAAATTGTTGACATTCAACCAGTTTTTACCTGAAAAGAAAAAAAAGACAGCAACTTGATATGGTACAGTCTAAGACAATGGACTATTAAACAGGAGTAAAAATTAATCAATGAACTTTAGTTTCATGCAATGATATGTATATAACTCCCAAATAATGTTGAATGAAAGAAGCCATTACCATGGAATACATTCTGTGTGATTCCACATATATAAGTTCAAACACCAGGCAAAATTAAACTATCATTTTGAGATGTGTACATGGGTGCTAAAACTACAAAGAAAAGCAAGAAATGATAACCATAAAAGTCAGGCGAGTAGCTACCTCAAGGGCAGAGGAAGGGGCTGGAATTGGGGAAGGGGGCATGAGGGAGTTCCCAGAGAGTTCTATTTCTTGACCTGTGTGGTGGAAACATGGGTGTTTGCTCTCTTGTCATTCTTCAACACATACTTTTTAGTACCTTTATATTAACTTTAAAAAAAAATTGTGGTAAAATTCATCGAACATAAAATTTGTCACTGTAATATTTTAAGGGTACAGCTCAGTGGTATTAAATACGTTTGCATTGTTGTGCAGCCACCACCATCCATCTCCAGAACTCTTTTCACTGCCCGAACCAAAACTCTGTCCCCAGTAAACACTCACTCCTTATCGCTCCCCTCTCCCCAGGCCACTGGTAACTACCAGTCTTTCAATCAATATGAACTGGACTATTCGAGATACCTCATAGAAGTGGAATCCCATTGTATTTGTCCTTTTGCACCTGGCTTATTTCACTTAGCATAATGATCTCAAGTTCATTCATGCTGTGCCACATGTCAGAATGTCCTTCCTTTATAAGGAGGAATAATATTTCATTGCACAGATATGCCACTTTTTGTTTATCCATTTATCCATCAATAGACACTCAGGTTTCTTCCACCTTTGGGCCACCGGGACTAGTGCTGCTATGAACATAGGTACACAAGCATCTCTTTGAGACACTGTTTTCAACTATTTCGGGAATATACTCAGAGGTGGGATCACTGGATCATATGGTAATTCCATGTTTAATTTTTGAGGATCTGCATACTGTTCTCCACAGTGGCTGCACCAATTTACATTCCCCTCAACAGTGAACAAGGGTTCCAATTTCTCCACATTCTTCCTAACATCTGCTGTTTTGTTTTAGCGCGTACATCCTAATGGGTGTAATGTGTTAGTTAGAGGGTTACCAACGTGGGCGTCCCAGGACCCGTGCCCCACCTCATCCCTCCAGGCTCAGGAGGCCTACTCACTGGTGTTCTCAGTCTCCACTTTGAGGCTGCTGCGGCCACTGAGGCTTCCACTTCGACTGTAAAGGCCCCGCGCTGGGCGGCTCAAGAAGGGAGTTCGGCTGTCAGGGGTCACAGGCCCCCCCACCGAGGGTGAGGGGTTCCAGGGCATGGTCTCTGGAAGGTCCTTGCAGCCCACCACACGTACCTCCAGGGTCCCTAAGGGAGTGGCAGGCTCAGAGGGGGGCCACCTCTGGGGCAGGCCGAGAGGTTGGGACTGCAGGTGAATGGGCATGTCCAGGAGTGGCCAGCACGCAGGCAGGAGCTGGTGAGGAACAGTCAGGGTGCAGCAGAGGGTTTGATGCAGGAATGGCTGTGCCCAGAGGTAAAGGGAAGAGGACGAGGCTGGGGTGGGCCAGGCTGGGGCGCTGGGCTTGAGATGCTAGGGTTTAATGACAGAAGAGGTGTTCAAGGCATAGGCTAGGGGTCTGGGATCTGGGGAGCCGAGTCAGACTTAGGGTATCCAGGGTAGGACTCAGAGGGCAGGTCTGAGGTCTAACACTGGGGCTGGGGTCTAGGTTAGGGCTGGTCTGGGGAGGTAGTGGCTGAGGGGTCCAAGTAAGGGGGTGCTGGACGGCCTGGGGTTGGGGTGGAGAGGTCAGAGGCTCAGGGCTGAGGGTTCTGAGAATCTATGACTGGAGGAAAAGCACAGTTGGCAAGGGGTGGGGATGGGGAGACAGGGGTACTGGGGGCAAGAGTCCAGAATCGGAGGGCAAGATGGGGTGGTCCAGTGTGCATGGAGCTGTCTGCCAGGGGGAAGTAGGGCCCAGGGCTAGACGGCTGGGGTGGGAGTCCAGAGATGGGGAGAGTGGAGATCTGGGTTGGGAGGGTCGGGCTGGGCAACTGGGGGGAGTAGGGAGTTCAAAGCAGCGCAGGCGGGTTCCGGGTCAGGTAGCTGGGAGGCACCTGTGAGCGGCGCGGGCTTGCACAGGGTGCTGTAGTGTGTGGCTGGGAAGGGACCGGCCAGGCGGGCACTGAAGGCTGCGGACGAGGCTGCAGCGAGCTCCTCGCGGAGCAGCCGCCCCTTCGGATGGTCGGCAGGCAGCTCCCCAAGCCTCCGCTCCAGCGCCTCCCGGAGCAACCCCAGCTTCTGGTTGGACTCGGTTAGCTTCTCCTGGGCCTGCGGTGGGAGGAGTGGGGCGGTGTTGGGGACTCCCCTCCCCAAGGGTAGATCCAGGCCCTGCCCCCAGCCTAAGTCCCACCCGGGGCTGCTCTTCCCTGGAGGCCTAAAACTGAAAAGCCTCTGGAACCTACCCCTGGACTCCCTGAAAACCAAGCCCAACCCTTGTTGATGCCCCATTTCTGGCCTAAGTCTCACCCCAGTGAGGCCCCGCCCATTTGCTGGGCCCCACACCTTGCAACGACCCTCCCCATCAAGTCCCCGCCCCTTCACTGAGCCTCCGCCCCCACAAAAAACGACGAGGTGATGAAGCCCCACCCCCTCACCAGGGCCCTCGCAGGTCAAGACCACGCCCCCTCGCCGGAGTCCCCGCCCCTCACCTCGCTGACTGCCTTGCGGTCGGGCGCCTTGGCGGCGCTGAGCAAGCGCAGCACGTTCTTGGCGCCCTCAGCCACCGCGTACTCGACTCGAAAGTGGTGCCGCAGTTCCTCAATGCGCAGTTCCACGGCCCCCAGGTCCGGACTCCCTGTGGGCGTGGGACACAGGCCAATGAGGCCAGCCTGAGACCAGGTACAACCATCCTGGGTCCAGACACGCAGCCATCCACTGGCCACAGACCTACCGACACACCAAGATGCATCGCATTTCTCCCAAAGGCGTGGGTCGGGAGTGAGTGGGGTGGACGAGCGTTACCCTGAAACAGCTGTATTGTCACCTGAAGGCAGGAGTCACACTTCCACCCAGATGCAGCCACTTTTTTATCCAAACACTGTTAACAGGAATGGTCCCAGGGACACAGCTAGGCTGTCACACAGGGCCATATACAGAAACACACAGTCAACACAGGCTTAAGTACAGACATGTTGTCAGGGTCCCATTTCATCCCCAGGGACACCACGGGCATTCGGAACATCATAAGGATATAGTCACATAGACACAGGAACACTTAAAAAAAAAAACAGTAACTTTTATTCATTGCTGATGGGAATACAAATCGCCTTCCAAAGGAGGCTGTTTGGCCATATCAATCAAAATCACAAATGTATTTGCCCTTTGATTCAGCAATCCCAGTTCAGGGACTTCATCCCTTAGAAACACTACTGCACTTGACCTACCTACGCAGTTATTCATTGCAGCCGGCTTTCTAAGAGCAAAAGATTGGAAATTACCCACTTTTCTCCAGTAGGGGTCGGGGCAAGTGAATGACCACCCCGTGATGAAATACAACGCAGTCAGCGGACTGGGGGCTCTGCCGTACAGATGTCACCACGCTGTCACTCACAGGTCAGCAGCATTACTCCCTTGCCACCACTTAGGCACGCTGTCACCCACAGGCAGAGGAACATACACTCTCATAAAGATGCGGTCACACTGCCACACAGGGACATTGTCCCGGGGGGCAGAGAGAGATGATCATAAGACACAACCACCTTATGGGACACATTCTCCAGGGGCTCTGACTTCAGTACAGGGAGAATCAGGGACATAATTACACTGCCACATGGACAAGGCATAAGGACAGGTGAAGAAATGCTATCACACTGTCACACAGGCAGGGCAGTGTCACCAATACCTACAGGCACAGAGACCCAATATTGCAGGGAAATAAGCTGGCTATCCCACCCAGTGTGAAGTTACAGGGACACAGCCATAGCCTGACATACAAAACAGTCACAGTCACCCAACGGCAAAGGCACAAGGACACAGCCACACTCATGTAGGGAACTTATCCCCCAGAGGCACAAGGTCACAGTCACATTTATCCATGGTTGCAGATTCCCAGGACAACTCACTACCCTGTATAATGATCCAGACTCAGACTCTGACAGTCACAAAGAGTCACAATGTCACCCACAGGTGAGGTGTGTGGCACTGACCTGGACACAAACAATGCAAACACAGGGTTATCATAGGAACCCTGATATTCATAAGCACATTGTCTTACAGAGTCACACCCTCACCCTCAGACCTACTGTCACATGTGCCCAGGGGGTCATCAAGACTTCTACACTCACAGGGACAAAGTCAGGCTGTCCCCCAAGGTTACAATGTCCCCCAGAAGCACAGGGATGTGATCTACCATTATACACCATCACTGAGAAGCTCACATAGGTATTCCTAGTACGGACGAATAATCATCTGGACAGTCACACTGACATGCCCCTGTAAAAACACACGTTAGTTACAAGCCCCACTGAATGTTGTGTGTCTCCCCAGGTTCAGATGTTGAGATCTAACACTCAAGGTAATGGTGTTTGAAGGAGGGGTCTTTGGGGGCTGATCAGGTCATGAGGGTGGAGCCTCATGAATGGGATCAATTCTCTTATAAAAGGGATCCCAGAGAGTTCCCTTGCCCCTTCCATCATGGGATGACACAGCACGAAGGTGGTGTCTGTGAACCCCGAAGCAGGTTCCTACCAGACACTGATCTGCCAGCATCTTGGTCTTGGACTTCCAGCCTCCAAACTATGAGCGATAAATATCTGTTGTTTATAAGCCCCCTGGTCTATGGTATTGTTATAGCGGCCCCAGCACACTAACATCCACCAACAGCTGACACTCTCTCACAGTGACGCTCCAACTATCCTTGTTACCAGGGCATACACAAAAGCCCTGGTTCCCACAGTCGATGTCCCATTATTTCTGACACACATTATGGTTTTGGGAGGAGAGTTCCGCTGCCCTATTCACACCGCCATCTTGGCTCCTCCCCCTGACACACATTAGTAACATAGATACAGTCACCCTGTACACATCAAGACCCAATCACAAATTCAGGTTGACAGCCAGGCTAAGACACCCCCAGGTATACATACGCAGAAACACACACACAGAAACATACATACAACGAACACCCACAGTTCTACACATTTGGGGCTGGCATGACTGCCTGGCCATCACCTAGTTCAGGGGTCTGCAATTTTCTTACATACAGAGCCAGAGATTAAATGTTTTCAGCTTTGTGGAACACACGCTCTGTTGCCATTGCTCTGGTCTGCTGCTACATTGCAAAAGCAGCCTTAGATGACAGTAAATGAATGGGCATGGCTGTGTGCTAGCAAAACTTTATTTACAAAAGAAAAAAGGCAGTGACAGATTTGGCCTGCAGGCTGTACTTTGCTGATACCTGATGTAATGCGAACTTCACACGGGACTTGGGGTCCAGAGAGGGTTGGGATTGGGTTCCCCTCACACAGGGAGTCATAGCACCCACCTTCCTGCCTCAGACAGAGCTCCCTCCCAGACCTGGGAGCTGAGCTCTTCAAGGCAGAATGCAGGACAGGTGGGCTCAGGGTGAGGGGCTCACCTTGGGCCTCATCCAGGGCTGCCTGGCTCTCCAGCTGGCCCGCCTGCAGCGCCCGGTGGAGCTGCATGCGGATGATGTCGATCTTGGTCTTACTGTCCTGCAGCATCTGCTGGGCCGTCAGCAGCAGCTTCCGGTCCTAGAGGCATGGGTGCACCATGAGGGGAAGGCCAGGAAGCTGGGCTATCCACACCTTGCAGACCCTAGGTGACCGTGTCACAGAGTGCTCATGTGTGGGTGTGACAGCATATGCGGCCATGAGTTCCTGGGTGTAGTGGGGAGATGTAGCCCATGGCATGTGAACCCTGGGTATGCCACCTAAGAGCTGTGTGACTTTGGGCAAGCCGCTCACCCTCCCTTGGCTGCTTCCTCTTCCGCAAGCACGGAAGTATTAATAGCACCGACCACCACTGGACTGTGGATTGAAGGAACTGATCTGTGTGCAGAGCTCAGAGTCAAGCCTGGCACCAGGTTTCAGCTGTCAGAATGTGGTAAGTGTTCCCTGTGGCGAGTGTACCCACATGGTAGCCATGTGGGTGAGTGCAGGGCTGACTGGGTGGCTGTGGGAGACAGTCGGCAGTACTCGGGGTCCAGATGTCTGTGTGTGCAGTTCAAGGTACAGAAATGACCAGACACAGCCCTGTGTGTACAAGGACTAGAAATTGGTCATGGATTTTTCCAGCCACTTTGTGCTATGTTTCAAAGCCAAGCAAAGCTCATCTGCAGTATAACAAAAGCCTGGGTATTGATGGAAGAGGGCAGCAAGGAACTTTCTGGGTGACTGGAAATGTTCACTATTTTGATGTGGGTGGTGTGTATGCAGATAAAAATGTATCAGGCTGTACACTGATGTTTTCCATGCTTATGTCTGTATGTGGCACCTTAATAAAAGGTAAAAAAAAAAAAGTTCTGAGTGGTCTGTGTCCTCTCACGTACTGTTTACATTTGTGTGCACTCACAAGCCTCGGTGCTCTCCTGATAGTGTGTGAGCATGGCTGTAATTCTTTAGCTGTCACTTGGACTCTGCTTGTCCTTGTAAGCATTTCTGGGTGTCATGGAGACCTAGGAATGTGTTCCTGGTATTGATATGACTGGGGATGTAGCTGTGTGTCTGTGTGACAAGTCTGGTCTCTGGGTGTTTACTGAATGGTCTGTGTGTCAGGGTGGTGTCGGCTGTGCTGTGGGTCCTAGGCATCATGTGATGGTGTACACCTCTGTGTGTCTAGATGTGGCTGTGATGGTTATCCTCCTGTGTCCCTAAGGCTGCTACTGCTATGTCTCTGCATGTTATGATGGTGTATGCATGTGTCTATGTGTTACTATGACTCAGTGTGTTCCTACATGTTACTATGACCATGGGTGTATCTCTAGGTGTTAGGACGATGGCAGTTGTGATCTAGGTGTTGACCTATGTATACATGCATCAGAGAGAAGCCATCAGCAGTGACAGGCTGCATGTTGCCCTGCCTGTGGACACCCTCAAGCCTCTGGGGAGTAACTGAGTGTTGGGGGGGCCTGTCTCTGCCATTTGTCTAACATCACCCACAGTCATTCTGTTTCCCATATACCCCCATGAGCTGCCCACACCCTTGTCCTGTCTCCAAGTCACCCATCAGTCCCTCTGTCCCCAACCCAGAGGGTCCCAGCCTCCCATGGGGGCAGACATAGGTGGTACCTTGCCCCCATGCCCCCATCCCATGATCTGTTCAAGGACATGAGCGCACGCTTGCTGCCCCCACCTTGGTGCTGCCGTTGCTGTATGTCTGGATCATGTTTTCTGCCCCTTGCTTCACCTTCAGCTCAATGGCTAGCTGCTTCTCCAGGCCAGCCACTCGGGTCAGGTTGGTGGCCGAGCAGGCTGGGCCACCCGCACTGGGAGAGTGGGGGTCATCTGGAGGGGGTGGGTGGGACAGAGTCACCACAGCCCTCAGCCCATCTGCATGGGAAACTTTGCCCAGGTGAGAGGATCCACCCTCTGCCCAGCCCGGGTTCTACCCCCAGGGCCAGGGGAAGGAAGAGCTGGGGGCCAGGGTCCAGAGGGTCCAACCACCCCAGCCTTCCCAGAGAAACTCCTTGGGGCTGGAACAGGAGAAGCATGAATGAGCACAGCCAAGTATCCAGCTGTGTATGAGTTCTTGGTGTTGGTGTGACTGTACAGGGGCCTCCAACTACTTATGTGGCTGTGAGAGAGAGAGAGAGAGAGAGAGAGAGAGAGAGAGAGAGAGAGAGAGAGAGAGAGGGAGAGAGAGAGAAAAAGAGTGTGTGTGTGTGTGTGTGTGTGTGTGTGTATTTGCATCTGTGACCTACAGGGTGTTGGCATGACAGAGCAAGTGTGTGACTCCCTCAGTGCTGGTACAACTGTGTGAGATGCCAGGTCTTAGAATGACTGTGGGAGATTCTGGGTGATCCTATGCATGCGTTTCTGACTGTTGGCGCAACTGTGCATTCAGATCTCTGGGCACTGGCATGACTGTGTGTGTGTGTCTGGGTGTTGGCACAGCTAGACACATGGCTGCTGGCAAGGCTGTATGAGCCTCTGAAGAGTGGTGTGACTGTGGGGGGCCTCCAGGTGCAGATACAACTGGAGAGATTCCGAGTGTTGGCTGAATTCTCATCACTGTCTCCAAATGTTGAAGTGACAGTGTCAGTCTCCAGCTACTGACATGTCTAGGTGATATATGGGTGTTGGTGTAAGTGGTGTTGACCTTCAGGCCTCATCTGATTGTGCATATTCTTCTCTGGCTGTTGATGGGATAGTGTCCTTCTGTAGGGGCTGGGCAGCTGTGTGTGCATGCCTCTCTAGGGCTTGGTGTGACCATGTGTGAGAGGCTCTGGGTGTTGTCTGTGTTGGTGTACCTGGGCGTGCATCACTCTGGATGCTGATGGTAGTATGGAAGTCTGCATGGAAGCATGGTGTTACGGTGACTCTGTGAGTCTCTGGGTATTCATATGACAGTGTCTAGGTCCTTGGGTGTTAACTGGCTATTGATGTGCCTGTGTGAGTCTTTGGAAATTCACGTGACACTCTGTAGGTCTTTTGGGGCTGTCCAGGTGTTGGTATGGCTGTGTATACCTTTCCCTGGATGTTGAATTTGATGTTTGCTCTGACATTTTGAGGCTGGAAGTTGTGATCAAGTGCGTCTCCCTGGGGCTCAGTGGAGATGGGGTTGGCCTTGCTCTGGGAGACTGGGTGAGCCCCTGGCAGTGGAACTCCCAAGTCCTGCCCCCCTGGGAAGCCCTGGCTCACCCTGGGCAGCGGCCACCGGCTCAGGCAGTACCACGTGGGCGTGCAGCTCCTGCAGCTGCTGGTGCAGCAGGTCGAGCCGGCGTGAGGAGCCCCGCAGCAGGAGCTCCACGGGGCCCAGGCTGCGGCCCAGGTCTGTGGTGGCCCGCCGCAGGTTCTCAGCGCCCTCCTTCAGCTTCAGCTCCTTACGGATCTCCCGGCGCAGCCGCTCCCGCTCCAGCTCCAGCTGCTGCTGCACCCCAGGTGCCGCCAGGTCCGCACCTGCCAGGCCCAGCTGCTCCAGCAGGGACCAGCTGCGGGGCTCGCTCTGCAGGGGATGAAACAGGGCCAGCCTGGTTAGGAGGACTCTGGGGTGCAGACAGCACTTGGCCAACTCGGCCTGGCCTCCCAAGACAGGGTCTGCTCCACATCTTCTGACCTCCAGAACTGGGAGGGGAGACAAGGCCCTGTCTGTGCTTTCTGACTCCCCCAGTTGTGAGGTCCCAAGGACAGGGCCTTCTTCTTTCCATGTCCCTTCAGCCTAGGGGACTCCCTCTTCTGTTCTATATACAATGGGATTTTGGAGGACAGGCCCCATTGCTCCATGTGCCCCAAATTAGGGGATCCCTCAGTTAACACTCTTTCTGCCTTCCACTGTCCCCCAAACAATGTCCTGAGGGCAGACATCATCTTTCCTCTACTGCTGCCCGAACAAGGAAGTATCAAGAGCAGACCTCTGCTGCCCCCTCCCCCCGCCAAAGCCATGGGGTTGGGGTGCTGAGAGCAGGCCCTTCCCCTCTTGCTGTGCCCTCAAATAGGAGGTCCTGAGGGCAGGCCTCATCTTCCTTCTGCTGTACCCCAAAAGTGGGAGGTCCCAGGAATAGGCCCCATCTTTCTCCTGCTGTTACCCCCAATCTAGGAGGTCCTGGGGGCAGGTTCCATATTCTGTCCTCTGATACTCTACAGCCAGGATCCTAAAGAGCAGAGTGCTGTCTCCCTCCTCCACCCCCAACCATGAAGCCCTCAAAAGCCCCAGATAATGTTATCTTTCAAACGGAAAACGCCAAGGCCAGGGCTCCATCTCCCCCCTTTGGTTCAAAACCAAGCAGTACCCAGGGCAGGGCCTCTGGCCGCTTCGGATCCTTTTCCGCCTGCCCCCCACAGGGACCCCAGCCCCCACCTCCAACTCCGGGTCCAAAGGGGGATCGGCCTCCGCCATCCTGGGTCCCTGCTGAGGACCCCACCCTCTTCCTGAACCTCTGCTCTGCTAGGGCCTCTTGCTGCCACTTCCTCTTTCCTGTTAGCTCCCAGCACCCCCTGCGCCAAGTCAGCTCTGGGGCATCTAGGGGACCTTCCCCCCAGCCCCTCACTCCAGGGTCGAGCCTGTTTTCCCTGGAGGTAACCTGAGGGGATGCCCAAGGAGTACACAGTGTGTGCACCCCTCACACGCCACTAGTATGGCAACGGAGAGCAGGCTCCCCTGAGTGTACACAGGCTCCTGAGGCTGACTTGGATGTACACACTCTCATATACCTACAGGTGTGTGCATGGAACCTGGGCTGGCAAGGGAGTGCACACCCCGGTGTACTCCGACATGCAAATGCCCATGAGTGCTTATGTGGGTCAGTCCCCTTCCCGCAGCGGCAGACAGTCCCAACTTCTAGCTTCCTCTCTGGTTACCCACTGCTGCTTGGAGGCCTAGGGGGCCCAGCAAGGCCTCAGCAGCGCCCTGAGGCCCCCAGTGCTGGAGGGCTGGGGTGAGGGTGGCCCCAAACCAGCAGCCCTCTGAAGCTCAAAGACAGCTATTAATAATAATAGCACCTATTGCAAGCTGCACCCAGGTCAACTAATCCAAGTCAACGTGCTATTATCACTCCATTTTCAAAATGAAGAAGAAAACTGAGGGCTACAGCAGGAATGTAACTTGTCCCAAGGTCCCACAGGCAGCAGGAGGAAAGGCTGGAATTTAAAATGGGAACACCCAGGATCAGCACTGGCTAAGGGACAGGCACGGCACTGAGTGCTCCAAGTCATCGTCTATCCCCATCCATTTCACAGATGGGAAAGTCCTCATTAGCTTCCCACCAACCTGGAGGACAGCTACCCCCCCCAGAGAGGCTTTACTGCAGATCAGGAGGGTCACGCCCATGATCTGACTGAGCCCTCACATAGGTCCTGAGCAGCTGCCATCCTGTTACCCCATTTTACAGATGAGGAAACTGAGGCTCAGATAGGCGACAGCAGTTCTCGATGGAGGGGGCAGGCATTTGGAAACGTCCACAAGCATTTTTGGTGTCACAACTGGGGACCAGGAGGAGATGCTACCAGCATCTAGTGCGTGGGGGAGCAGGGCCCCTGCTCCTACAATGCACAGAGAAGCCCCAACTTCAAAGAATGACTTGGCCCCAAATGTCAATGGTGCTGAGTCTGAGAAACCCCAGGTCAATGGACACAGACACTCAGGGCTGCTGACTATGATGACCAGCAAGGATTTCACAGGCGCCCCACCTGCAGAGTGTCAGCCAGTCTATGTCACTCCCCACCATGAACACCATCTTAGCCACCTTCTTATGATGGCAGAACTGTGGCTCAGACAGACTTAGGCACATGGCCCAGGACACAGCAAGGTAAGAGACAGCACTGGAATTTAAACCCCGGCTCACCTAATACTCCTCGCTCCAAACCAGGTGCTGCCCACTGCCCATCCCCACCCATCCCCAGCAGGCAGAGCAGGGGTACAGCCAAGAGCAAGGCTGTCTCAAAAGGGGGGTGTCCAGGCAGAGAGGAGCAGCAGGCTCCCTGGACCCCACCTCTGAGAGCTGAGGCCCGAGAATATGCAGAGCAGGGAGGGAGGGAGGGCAGCTTGACCTCCTGGGTTCTCTTCCCTTGGGTGACTCACTTCTAACCAGGGAGCAGGGGTCACCTGAGGGCTAGCAAAGTGAACCCATGAAGCAGGGGCCTGGCCCAGCTTTGGAGAATTCCTGTTCCCCAACTTCCCACTATTATTGCACAGTAGACCCCAGGTCCACAGGACCCACCTCCCAGAATCCCCCTCTTCCCAGAGCAGTCAATGATCTGGACCCCCACATCCGGAGATTTCAATGCTTTGGGCGTTTCCGGAACCTGGACAGGACATCCGTTTGCCAGACACAGAACAGACAGGCACACTTTGGGACAGACAGAGGGACAGGGTGGCAGGCACAAGAAAGGGATGACCAGGAGGGAGAAAAAAAGCGGGCAAGAGGTGGGAAAGGGGACAGAGCATGGGTCCAGCCTCATCCCAGGAATCATAGCCTCTGTCCAAGTCATGTTGGGTACATGGTCAAGTGCATGCATGCACCAGGGGACTGAGGGCTGGGGGCAGAGGCAGGGATCCTGGCCCACCCCTGCCCCAAGGTCTGACCTTGTGTGATCGGCAACACCAGATACGCCCAGCTCCTCGGCAAGGCTGGCAGGCCATCAGCAGGACTGGGGTAGGGGGGGCAGGGATCACAGGGGAGACACGGGGTGGGGGCAGGTGCAGAAGGAGACGAGAACCCAGTTACAGAGCAACCAAAGGACAACAGAGGGATGGTGAGGCAGTAAAGGGGACACCAGGGGCCAGGACATGTCTCAGACTTGGGTCACTGAACCAAAGGTCAGAGATCACCCTGGCCCTGCTTGTCACAGATCGGGCAGGTGAGTCCAGGGCTGTGATATTCACAAGGTGGCACGGGGAGAATGTGGCTGGGCAGCAGGTTGCTACCAGTCACCTGTGCGTGTGCGTGTGCATGTGTGAGTGGATGGGGGGTGATCCAGCGCTGCCACCCAAGACCAGGCAGGGTTCCAGGTAAGAAAGAATCCCCAATCTGGGATAAGGTTCCACCTGGCAGCCCAGAGAGTTGCCGTGTGGGTCCCCCAGCCCCCACTTAAAGAAGTGACTTGGGCACTTCCGCCAACAGGTGCCAATGTGGGTGGCGTCGGGACCACCGTAAAGCTCAGTCGGAGGCGGGGGCCGCTGGAGCTTTGGTGTGTGGGGGAGGGGCACAGCGGGACGGCCTCCTCCCCGCTGGGGGCACGGGCTAGGCACCTGCCTCAGGTGGAGCGGCACCTGCCGGAACAGACAGCTGGGAAGGTGGGGAGTGGAGTGTCAGGGGCGACAGGCGCCGGACGCACGCCAGCCGCAGAGTCGAGCCTCCGCCGCGCCCCCTCTAATTCCCGGGGTGAAGCGGGGGCCTCCGGGACCTCCCCGCTCCCCCACCCTGTGCGTACCTCCACCTGCTGAGAAGGGGGCCTTGCTGGCTCCGCGCTGCCCCACGGAGGGGGCGCCGGGCGCTCCGGAGGCCCCTGCCCTGGCCGCCCGGCTCCCAGGGACTCCGGCATCGCGCGGGCGGGGGTTCCCGGCGCCAGGCGGCCGCCGAGTGACTACGGACGCAGGTGCGCCTACCTGCAAGGCGTCGCTGGCCATGTCCTCGCGCCGCCCGCCAGGGGTCCCCGCGCCGAGGGAGGGAGGGAGGGGCGGTAGGAAGAGCGCGCGTGCGCCCCGCGCGGGGCGAGGATGGGGCGGGCGCGGGGCGAGCCCCCCCAGGCGCGCGGCCCTCTCTGGCTTGCTCCGCTCGGGCCCCGCCTGGCCAGGCCGTCGCGTCCGCTCGCCGCGCCCTCCGGCCCCAGCGGCCGCTGGGCCCGGTCACGTGACTGCCGAGGTCGGCGCCCGGGGAGGGGGCGGGGCCGAGGGGGCGCGGCTCCCGGCGGCCCCTGGGGCTGCGGGGTCCCGCCTGCAAGTGGCCCACTTCCGCGGCCAGTGGCTCCTCGCTCTGCCCGGGGCCGGAGGCGTCAATGTAAGCGCGAAGGAACCCGAAGAAAACAGCGGGGCACGTGAAAACGGGGTGTGGCGGAGACCTAGGGTCTCCCGGGACCCCTCGGAAAACAAAAACAACTCATTCCCTCTGCGTGGGCAAGCTCAGGCCTCCTGGAAAGGGTCTCCGTTCAAGGGCACGGGAGCGTCTCCATTTCCTGGAGACACATCTGTGTTTAAATGATAGGACCCCTTGCTTTGGGGGAGCCCCAAACCCTTAAGAGTGCCTCCTCTGTGAAATGAGATTTAAACCCCCACCCCTGCCCCCTGTGTTGATACAATTAAATGAGATTGTGCATGCTAACTGCTGAGAACACAGTAAGCGCTGCATGAATGTTTGCTGCTGTCATTTGTAACGCCATTGCCGTTGTCATGAAAGGGGTTTGGGCCCCAACACCGTCGCGGACTCGCTGTGAGCCTTGTGGATCCTGAGGCTGAGCCTCAGTTTCCCCCTCTGTGAAGTGGGGACCAGTCTCTTCTCCAGGGCTGCTGCATACAGGTAGCGCTCCATAAATGCACACTGGTGCCCAATTGAACGAGGGTGGAGGCCCCTGCGAAGCTTCTCTGGGGACTATGGGAGTCTTTGGAGAGTGCAGCTGGGCTCGTTGCTGACCCCACCCCACCCCCCGGCACTCTCTTAGAAACTTCGGGACTGAGCCAAACCGCGGTCCCTGGGGCGCGGGCGAGGAGCGCTCCCTGGCTGCTGTGCCGGCGCATTGACGCCCTCCTGGGATCCGCGAACGGTGCAGAGGGCTGCGGGTGCCTCGGTTACCCGCGGCTATGCGTGGTTTGCCTTGTCCCAGAGACCAGGGTGCGATGTTTTCTTTCCCTTTTTCCCTTGGCCGACTTTGGGTGAGTGGGTGGGTGGGTTAATAGAGAAAGAAAGAGAAGGAGGAGGAGAATGATACTGGTCCAGAATCTGCATGGTTTTCAGTCCTTTCATGGCCCCCACTGGGCCATCTCCATTATCCATCATCTCGAACCTGGTCCAGTGCAGCCGCCTCTTCCCCGGTCTCCGGGCTCCGCCCCCCACATCATAGTCAGTTTTCCCAGCAGTCCTAGGGCGCCTATGAACACGTCCCTCCTCTGCCTAGATCCCTCTATGGCTCTCACCTTCCTCAGAGTAGAAGCCAAAGTTCTATACTCAGCCAACAAGGCCCCACAGGACCTGCTCCCTTCACCTTCCCTCTCACCTCTCCTCCTACCTCTTCCACTTGCTCACTGCCTCCAACCACACCCACCTCCTGGCTGTTCCTGGAATATTTCATGATTGAATTAAATAACCTTTGAGCTAGTACTTTTGCTCTTGGTTTCCTCTTGAGGAAACTGAGGGAGGTTCAGAGGGCAGCCCCTCACCCCAACTATGGAGCCAGGATGTGTATCACCCTGTCTTCCTCTAATTCTCTAGTCCACCCATTTTACAGATGGGGAGGATGTGGCAAAGTAAGGCTCCAAGCCCACCCAGGGACTGGGCCACCTTGTCCAGGGATGAGCCTCTGCTGCCTGCCAGGTTCCAGGCGCCCTCCAGGGATGGAGCCGGGGAGCCCTGCCAGATTCTCACTCCAACCTTCTGCATTTGTTTACTCAGTGAATATTTATCAATGCCCGCTGGGGACTTTGGTGGCCCTGGAAACAGTTGCACTCCAGGCTTGAAACAGGAAGACCAAGGTCTTATCGTACAACCACAACCAAATATGGTATCTGCACCCACACCTCCCTGCAGCTGCTCTGGCCCCTCTCCAATCCTTCCTTGAGGGGCCTTGGAAACCCTAAATCACACCTCGTCCCCACCCCCACCTCTGCCTGCTAGAAAACCTGTTCCTGGGTCTCTGGAGCTCTTAGAATAAATATCCACCCTTCACCAGGTCTACAAGGCGATCCAGCAGCATCCCTCTCCTCTCACCTCACCCTCACCCAGCAACACGGGCCTTCTTGCTGTTACTCAGATATTCTCACCTTGCTTCCAACTTCAGGGCCTTTGCACTGGCTGTTCCGAGTCTGGAATGCCCTTCCATTGCATCTCCCCAAGGCTGGCCTCTTCTGATCACTGTTTAAATGTCATGTCCTTGAGAGACCTTCCCAGAGCACCTCTATGCCCTGTCATATTTATTTTAAATACGGCCCTGTTTTATTCATTTTAAATATCACTCCTCTCTGAAATTACCTAGCATCTAGCCTATGCTCATTCAATGTTTGTGGAACGACTAAGTGAACACAATGTGAGGTGTCAGGAGAAAGGGGACTGTGGATGCCTTACGGAGGCAGGTGCCCCACTGTGGAGAAGGCAGAAGGATTAGTAAAGGGCAAATTGGGAAATTGAAAAGTAGGTAAAGAGGAAAAGGGTGTCTTGGTGGAAAGGACAGCATAGGAAAAGCCCTAGTGGTGGATGAGGGAGAACTTGGCCTGTCCTGATTCCTCTGCCTTCATCTCCCACACCCCTTCCCTCACTCACTTCACTCTGGCCACATGGCCTCCTCATTGCTCCTCAAATATGCCTATTCCTACCTCAGGGCCTTTGCACTGTCTGTTGCCTTTGCCTGAGATGCTTTTCTTCTCATCTTGGCATTCTCTCTTTCTCACTTCATTTCCATCTTTGCTCAAATGTCTCCTCAGATAAGTCTCACCTGACTGTGTCTCCACCTAAAACAGGCTCTACTTTGTACTTACCAAACTCTATCCACAATATAGCTTGAATTTTCCCATAAGTTTTACTCTGTTTTTTTTCTTGTCTGTCTCAACCAGGAAAGTGTCAGCTCCCTGAGGGCAGGGATCTTTGTGTTTTTTGCTGCTGGGTCTCCAGCTTGTAAACCAGGATCTAGCACATAAGAAGGTGCTTGATAAATAGCTGCCAGATGAAATTATTGAACAAATAAGCAATCATTAGTTTCTAGTACTGATGAACCTGGAATAGGAGGCAGACTGCAGATGTTGCAGACGGAGTTGGGGGAGGCTCCAGCACCTCCCCGGCATTCAGGCTTGACCCTGAGGACTGTGGGAACCACTGATGGATTCTTAGCAGGGGAGAAACTGAGTGAGAATTGTTTCACCAAAGATAGGCCCTTTGCAAACCAAGTCTCCACCAGCAGGGGCCAGAGAAAGAAATGGGAGTAGATTTGTCTGGCACTAGAAGAATTAAATGTATCCACAAGGCTAAGCTCAAAAACTTCCCTTGAAAGGGCATAAAAAAGCAAGTAGGAAAAAATGATGATTTGATACTGTTTAATTACTAAAAACAGAAGGTGAAACTATGTATCTAGTTTGTGGCCCTACAGGGAGTAGTTAGTGATTTTGTAATGTGCCTGGCATCCTGGCTGAGGCTGGTGAGGCTACCTGAGTTCAAAGCCTGACACCACCAACAGTAACACACTAACAGGAAGTGGGCCAGTCACTCCCCTGCTCTGTGCCTCGGTTTCTTCGTCTGTAGAAGGGGATGATTTCAGTGCTGCCTGCCTCGGGTAGCTTAAATGAATTGTAAAGCACAGAATAGGGGTGCAGGAATTGTTCATCATCAGTTTTAAGATGTTTCTGTAGTTGGAGAGGGAAATGGAGTTGGTGTGGTGACCACAGATGACTTCTATTTCAACTATTATGTTATTTCTTTTATTTTTAATGATTAATTATTTTGATTGGGGTAACTTACATATGGGGAAGTATGCAGATCTTCGGGTGTGCCACTCTGGATTTTTATATGTGTGTATATCCTGGTGGTCACACCCCACATCCATTCACCAGCTGTGTAAGTTTTATTTCCTTTCCCAGGCAACCTCCTCATGTAGATTCTATCACCACAGATAAATTTTGCCTGTTCTTGAACTTCACACCACATGGACTCATTTTATGACCTTTTTGATGTACAGATTCTTCATATCTGGATTCTCTCACTTAACACATTTTGCTTTGTTTTCTATTGAAAAAATATTTATACACTGTAAGATTCACCCTTTTTAAGGGTACAGTCTAGGGGGTTTTAGTATGGTCACAAAGAATATGATGTTTTTGGGAGTCATCCATAATGCTGTGTGTATCAATACCGCATTCCTTTTATTTCTAGTATCCCCTGGTGTGGATGGACCACAGCTTCTTTACCCACTAACACGTTGATGGGCATTTAGGTTGTTTCCAGCTTGGGTCCATTATGTATAAACAACGTTCATTGCTCATTTTCTTTTTTTTGTGGGCAAAAGTGTTTCACGAACTGTTAGATCTACGCCTACAAGGATTGTTTAGTCACAACCCAGGTGCCTGTTGAACCCAATGGGTCTCAACTAGGGTGATTTTGCCCTCTCCCCCAGAGGGGACATTAGCAATGTGTGGAGATATTTTTGGTTGTTACAGCTGGAAGGGTTGGCAGAGTAGGTGTTACATGATGGCATCTACTGGGTGAGACCAGAAATGCTGTTCAACATCTTGTGATGAACAGGATGGCCCCACCACGAAGAATGATCCAGCACAAATGTCAGGAGTGCCAAGGTGGAGAACTCCTGGTTAACATTATCACAAACTGCCAAATCAATCATTTTCTAAAGTGGTGTCCCCCTTTTACAAACACATCAGCAGTGGATGAGAGTTCTGGTTGTTCCGAAGCTTCCCCAGCCTTTGGCACTCTTAGTTGTCATTTTAGCCTTTTTTGATGATGTGTCTTAAAATCTTTAATAACTTAAAATAATTCTTAAGTTAATCACCCAATTTAACAAATGTTAATGTTTGTTCATCTTGGGTGGTGGATACACATTAGGAGGCTCTGATCTTTTCTGGATTTAAAACTGGTTTTGTTTTGAGGAGTAGAAGCTTCCCCTCGCTGCACAGATGGTGGGTGTTCTGGGGTGTTTTCCTGTATTTTCAGATTTCTGTTAACCTTAAAAATTAAACTGTCAGTTATTTTGCCAACAAAATGGGTTTATTTGGAGATAGCATGGACTTGCAACTCACTACAAGTAGCTTATGGCAGAACAGGTGAATCTAGAGAAGAGAGAGGACCTCTCAAAAAGAAAAGAGGGAAATTGGGAAAGGCTGCTATAAAAAAGAGTCCATTGGAGGAAACTAGGAGTTCTAAGCATTGTGGCTTTTCACTGGTTAAATTGTGATAGCTTCTCATTGGCTGGGCTGTGTCTGGGCAGGGAGAAAACCTTTCTTCCTCCTGCTGGCATAGGAAGGTATGGACTTCTCCCTGTTGGGAATGTAAAGGACTGACAAGGAGTGATAGGGAATGACAGTTCTCCCTGCGGGCCTCCTGACTCCTTTTTATTGATTTTCAGCTCAGTTGAACTCAACTGGATTTGGCTGCCTCCTCCCTAACTCATCTCAGATAATCTAATTACTTCAAGCTTGCCTCCCACCTGCTGTCCTGGGCCAACCCCTTTCCTCTGGGACTGGTTTTCCCCAGGCTTCCAAATTATCTGGCTTCAGCATCTATCTCCACCTTCAGAAGTCTAATGGAGAGAGATGGACAGGGTTTGAATCCCTGCTGGCTCTGTGACCTTGGAACTGGGATTAATCCTCTCTGGACCTCAGGTCACCTACCTGGCAATGGATATACTAATACATACACCTCATCTGCTCCAAGTGGAGAATGGATCTGTCAGTGTATTTCTCAGAACAAGGATGAGCACCAGGGTGGGGAGGGTAATGCAGTTGACTCATGCACAAAACTTAAGCACGCACCAAAAACTAAAGATAGGCAGTTCTGATGCAATACTTAAAAAAAAAAAGAAAATTAATGCAAAAAATTCAAATAAAAACAGGATCAGCAATCCTGATCTTTTCCTTTTGCCTCTGGTGCCAGTATGGCTTGGCTTCACTGCACTGTTAAAATAGTACATTAAAATATTGTTTATCTTGATGACTGAGTTTTTGGGTGTGCCTTGCCTTCATCCTGGCCCTTCTGGGCACACAGGAAGTGCCATGCTATGGTGTAATTATTACATACAATATCTACTTTATATTATGTAAAACCTCCCTCTGGGTTGACAGGTTTCTCTTTGGTGGGATTTTTGGGCTGAAGTATACCTCTGGTGACTTCAGCTCTGAATTTGTCATCTAGAGAACATGGATAACTTACACTAAATGAAATGGAAATGCTAGAACCTTCTTGGGAAACTGTGGAGGAAGGTTTGTGTCAGGGACTTAGGGAGACTGGAATATGGTAGCAGGCTTATCTTCGCTGGACAATTGTCATTTAGGTGTCAATTGTCAAACTCACAGGACTTGCCCCTTTTACTATAAACTTCAAGGGAGGAGGATGTGTGTGTGGGAGGGGAAGGTTGGGGAAATTTAATACGAGCGAAGAGTAAAAATTTTTTAAAGTTTTATGATGAAAACATCCTGGTTTTGGTTTTGTGGCCTGAACCGGATGACCACTAGCCAGTGTCTGATTTAGGATATGACTCTCAGCAAACGGCAACTGCTGCTTATGACTGTTTTTCTCACTCCCTCGCCCTTAGGGGCTCCTCCCCCACGTGGGTGCAAAACGTTCTCTCCACGCTGGAGTCATTCCAAGCTCCCAATTCTCAGGACCCTTTCCGAAACTCCACTGTGGAAGACTAGGAGCACGCGCAGACTGATGCCCACTCCGGAAGCCCTGAATTCCGGGTCCAGCAGGCTAATCACTGCGGCTTCGTTTACCAGTAGTAAATACAGCAGCGTCCTCCGAGGGCAAAAATCCCCATCATGTGACAGCGCGCAGGCTCGCGTCAGGCTCAGCCCGCCTAGTTTTAGATTGACCAATGAACCAGAGGCAGGAGGCACCTCCTCTTTCCTCGCTCGACAAATAGCATCCAGGCGCCTCCAAGAGCATCCAATCATCGCTTAGGCCTCTCTTGAGTGAAAAGCCAGCGGCCCAGTGAGCGGAGCCGCAGTTGGACGCAGGAGGCAGGAAGCATGACCGCCCTTGTTGGAGCGCGCGACCGGTAACTGGAGTCGAGCTGCCTTCCTTGGAGCACGCGGAGGCGAACGGTAAGCCAGGTGAGCGGCGGGCCCAGAGCTCGGGGCAGCGGTGCGGAGACGCGGGACTTGAAGGCGAGCGGGCTAGGGGAGACGCTTGGGGTTGAGGAAAGGAGGAGGTGGGAGCTCGAGACAAGGGGGGGCGGGGCGGTTGGGGCGTCCGGCGCCCGCGGGGGCGGCCTTTGGGCACCGGAGCGCATGCGCAAGCGCAAGGGGCGGACTGACCGTTGGCGCCCTGGACCCGGGTTCAGCTTCCGGGAGGGGCTGTCATTGCGGTCGGCGGTTGGGCCCCGGCTTGATGAGAGAACCTGCCTGTTCTTGGAGACCCAAGGCTGCCCCGTGGGGAGAGGCCCGGGGAGTCGACGCCGGGGTTTGGGTCTGCGGTGGAAGAAGCCGGTGTTGGTGGACGTGACGGCCCTCTCTCGAGTCCCAGGGACTTCCCCTTCCCTCAGTATACTGTGTTCTTGTTGTGTAATTAAGGGATTCCTGGTTCCAGAGATTTATGGCCAAGAGGATGTCCCGGTCGGGAACAAACGCCTAGGTGGAAATCCTCTCTGGGGGCCTTCAGAGTGAATGGGTACCTGTGGGCATGTCTCAGTTGTCGCTTATCCCGTGTCGGCTTTCGAGTTGATTGGATCCTGGAGTTCCATCCCCGCCACCGCCCTGGGCGATTCAAACCGCATTAAGGTCCTCTATTGATCTTTGGAGCTGAAGATCCTTTGTAGTCATTGCCTAGAAAGTTTTGTGCCTCACACTCCATCTGTCCCCATCAAAACAAAACGGCTTCATTTGATCACTCATTTCTTTGAAATACACCATCTCCTCTTGGTCACCCAGATTTGAAGCTCAGAGTATATGGCTCTGGCTCTTCTCTGCCCAGGTATCTATGACCCAGGGGACGGCCCTACCCTGTGGGGTGTTCCACCCTCTTACCTGCTTAACGCCCTTGCCCTGATTGATTCTCTCTCATTTGGTAGCTGGTTTTTCTGCCGCTGGTCTCATTCCTCTATCTTCCACTCCAAGTCAATTGCTGTTGAGCAAGTCCTGATTGAGTCACTAGCTCAAAAACCTAATCAGCATTCCTTATTGCTTAACAAATTAAACATGAATGCCCTGGACCTGACCAGCCTCCCAGCTTTGTTTTCTGCTTTTTCTAGCCAGCCAACAAGTCAGCCAGTGATTCTCCATACTCTCCATTGACCAAAAGGGTCTGGAACTTTTAGAACTGGCCTTTCCTTGCTCCTGTTCTCTGCTGCCTGGGAAATGACCCTTTCCTGTTTTTGACAGTCTGAATCCTCAGGGCTGGTATCTGATTGCTTGTTTCAAGAATCAGATAAGGATAAGTGCTTACTTTTGCCCCTGAACTGCCTTGAAGCCCTGACTCTAGTTCCATTCATTCCACCTTTCCTGTTTAGTGCTTACCTGATGTGTGCTAGACTGAGTTTCAGGCTCTGGGGCTGGCATGACTTGGGGGGCAGGGCGGCATATATTTTACCTGGGGCCTGCAGGAAATGCCCTTCTGCAGCAACAGAGGCCTTAAAGAAGGGGGATTTCTGACTCTTGGGGGCAGCAGGAATAGCATGTGCAAAGGTACTGAGGACGGCAGCCAGTGAGTGAGGATGATGAGGTATGAGCATAGAGGTATCAGGTTTTTACAAGGGCCTGGTAAGCTGTGGTGCGGTCTTGAGTTTTATTCTGAGCACAGCAGTAGCCTCTGGAGGTTTTGAGCAGAGTAGTGATTCCTGGCCACTGCGGGGAGAGCAGACGGACAGGGGGTTGGAATGGAGACTAGGGAGACCAGTGAGGAGACTTGGCATAATCCAGGCAGAAGACGTTGCCAGATGTGCCCTCTGACTGACACTGGGTAAACTAACTGTGGTACACGCTCACGACAGAATATTGTGCAGCCACAGAAAGGAATGAGGTACTGTGCAAGGTGGATGACCCTTGAAAATGTTATACTGAGTTAAAGAAACCAGACACGTGGTCATGGGTTGTATGACTCTGTTATGTGAACTGTCCCCAAAGGGCAAATTCTTAGAAAAGAAAATAGATTAGTGGTTGCCAAAGGGGTTTGGGGTGAGGAAGGAGGAGGATAGCTAAAGGATTCAGTCTGGAGGTGATGAAGTGTTCTGAAATCGTGCTAATGATTGAGCACATCTATGACTATATACTGGAAACCATTGAGTGATTGTACATTTTAAGTAGCAAATGGTATATATAGCATGTGAATCTTTCAATAAAACTATTCTAACTTTAAAAAAGAAAGGTGAGGGTAGCTTGGGACCAGTGAAGTAGCAGTGGGGAGAGTGGCCTGATCCTTGTGGAATTTGTTGGTCGATTGGACCATGACAGAGACACAAAGAGACAGAGCCATTGAGGAAATGAAATTCACCTCTTCTGAGATGGGGGAAGGAAGTCTGTGGGGAGAAATGAGGGTTTTGCTTTGGGCATTTTGAGTTCAACTTCCAGCTGGGTAACTGAGGCTGGAGTAGAGGGAAATCATCTGATTGACACATGCAAATTTGAGAGAGGCCTCAGCATGGGGGTGGGTAAAGCCCTGGTCCTGGTGCAGAGAATGAGTGATGGGGCGGCCAGAAACTGGCCCGGTACCCTCTGCATCCATCTCAGGAAGAGAGGCTGATTCAGCACCTGTACTCCCAGACCGAGGCTGGGTGGGACAGGGAGGACACAGGACAGTATTCTCACCTTGCATCCCCCCTAGCCTACACCTGGAAGAGCTCTTTATGTATTGGATTAAATAAAGCCAGGAGTTGAGCAGGCTTTGTATTAATTCCATTTACTATCTCGGCTTCATTCTTATTGGCCCGGGCCCACAGGGAGGCCTTTTCATGAGAGTACTTAATTATTCCCCTGTGCAGACCACAAATAGCAGAGGAGCCCGGGCTGGGCAGACACTGTTCACTCACAATGTGAGATCTCTCCAGCATCCTGGCAGCTACATCGCCAGGTCTCAGGCATCCTACCCATGTAGGCCTGGTGGGTTCCCTGGGGAGTAACAGGGAAAGGGCTCCTTTAGACTCCTTGGTGTGAGGCCATTCATTAGAGCTGAGACCAGAGTGCTGAGGAGGCATTTGTGCGAAGACCTGGGAGCAGGGCGTCGTGGTGGTGGTGGCAGTGGGCTGCAAGAGCTGAGAGCTGGCTCAGTGAGTGAGCAGCCAGACACACCGGGGGTGGTTTGAAAGGGGTGGTGTGGCTTGAGGCAGACAGGCTGGGCCAATGAGGAGGAGGAGTCCGGGTTTCCCTCAGAGCAGGGGAGGGCCTGGAGCTGGAGGTACGTGTGCACATATGGGAGTGGGGAGACGGAGAGCTGGGGTGGCTTAAGGGAAGGTGGAGATGTGGCCATACAGCGGAGCTGGGAAGGGCTGCACGGAGGAGCTGATGGTCCTCTGCAGGAGTCATTGTGGGGGGCATGACAGGTGGCCTAGAGGATGGTCCCAGCCTAGCTTCCTCAGCTGGGTGGCTTTCTTTGCCACCTCAAGGACCCCCAGCACTTCACCCTTCGTAGCCCTGTGTCAGCAGCCCGCAGGCTGTGCGTGCATCCTCCGCCTTTCCCTGGCAGGCGGCAGGTGGGCGGGTTCCCCTTTTCTCATTTGCCTTGCCCTCCGTGCCCTCAGTGTCATGGCAGAACAGGATGTGGAGAGCGAACTTCTGGATTATGAGGAAGACGAAGAGCCCCAGGCCCCTCCAGAGAGCTCTCCAATTCCCCCCAAGAAAGACGTCAAGGGTTCCTACGTTTCCATCCACAGCTCTGGCTTCCGGGACTTTCTGCTGAGGCCAGAGCTTCTGAGGGCCATCGTGGACTGTGGTTTTGAGCACCCATCTGAGGGTATGCTTCCCTGGTCCCCCAGGCTGCCCACCGTGGTCCCCTGAGCCCTCTGCTGAGGAGCCCAGCAGGGAGCATCGGGGTCCCGTGACTCAGGCGTGCATTCTCCCTCAGTTCAGCACGAGTGCATTCCCCAGGCCATCCTGGGCATGGACATCCTGTGCCAGGCCAAGTCTGGGATGGGCAAGACAGCGGTGTTTGTGCTGGCCACCCTGCAGCAGATCGAGCCTATCAATGGACAGGTGGGTGTGCACCCCCACCCCCATCCCTCCGGCTCAGCTCCCTGAGGCGGTGTTCCCAGATTCTCTTTGTGGACTTTTAAAAACTTAAGTACGGTACTGTTATAATAAAATCTCCCCAAGGATAAGGCAAGAGAATGAAAAGTGCCTGTGTTTTGTTCTTCAGAGATACGGCTGTTACTTGGTCGTGTATTTGGATTGCCCAGAGGCAGGGTTGTGCTAAGCACTGTTTTGTTATCAATGCTGCTGCTGCCAGGCTCTGGCTGTCTTCTCCCAAAACGAACGTTGTATCCACTATCTTGGAAAAAAATCGAGGGGACTTCCGGTGTTCTGTCTTTGTCCCGCTGTGGTGCACATCCTTGGGCTGCATGTGGGCGCGTGAGCCCTCATTTTCTTGAGTAGACAGTGAAGGAGACAGTGTAATGAGAGGCCGCTGTGAGCTGCAGTGCTTGGCACTGAGGGCCTGAGGGCAGGATCAGCTCTCCTCCTGAGAGCCGGGCAGGGAGCAGAGACTCAGCAAGCTGTTAGCGTGGGGCCTGTCACCAGCTGGGCTAGGTGGGACAGTTACCTGGCCTCCTGTGGGTCCGAGCCAGTACCCATGGGAGGACCTAGGGCATGAGCAGCAGATGAAGGGCGGTGAGGAGGTGCAGGCATGTGGACTGGGCCTTCCGGTGGCTGGACATGCGGGGAGCCGCTTGGTGGGGCCTGATGGGCACGGGCCGCCCAGGGAGAGTGCTAGCAGGGCTCTAGCTGAGGAGGACTCGGATGCTGCCCTGAGTGCTCTTCCCACCTGCCTACAGGTGACAGTCCTCGTCATATGCCACACAAGGGAGCTGGCCTTCCAGATCAGCAAGGAGTATGAGCGCTTCTCCAAGTACATGCCCAGCGTCAAGGTGAGCCCCCTCAGCCAGGCCCCCCGTGGCCCTCTGCAGTCCCGCCAGCCTCGGTTCTGGCCCGCCCAGTGTTTACCAAGCTTGGCTGCAGTGGCCGCTTTTGAGGTTTGTGGTACTTTGTGCTCCTTGAAAGCCTGATGAATTATGCATGGTCCCCAGAGACCTGTGCCCGGTGCAGCCCTGGGGCTGCTCTTCACTGAGCCATGGCGAGGCTCTGAGGCCTTTGCCGGCGCCAGGCTGCGGTGCTGGGGGTTTGGAGCCCCGGCTAGGGGCCGTAAGTGTGAAGTGGTGTATAAGCCTTCAGCCCCTGGATGGATAAAAACAGCTTCCTCTCTATTCCCGTAGGTGTCTGTATTCTTCGGGGGTCTCTCCATCAAGAAGGATGAAGAAGTGTTGAAGAAGAACTGTCCCCACGTTGTGGTGGGCACACCAGGCCGGATCCTGGCACTTGGGCGGAACAGGAGCCTCAGCCTGAAGAATGTGAAGCACTTTGTGCTGGACGAGTGTGACAAGATGCTGGAGCAGCTGGGTGAGTGTCCTCATGGTGACTGGGGCTGCCGGAGGCCCACCCAGCTGTTCCCTCTCCTACCCATTGCAGCACCCCCACCCCAGAGCCAGGTGGGCCTGGACACGGCAGGTGGTTTACAGTTTCTGTACAGTGGGGTTATGTGGGTGGCCAGCACATAGATCTCCTGTAAACAAATTTTAGGGGCTGTTAAAACATTGGCAGGGTGACCTGCTCTTGAGCCCAAGCAGGTACCACAGGGCCCAAATGAGTTGTGTCCGGGCATGTGCAGATGCTAACCCTTGACCACCGTGGCCTTGCCGCCTATTTGTTGGGTTAGCTCTAGGCCCTGCCTGCCCTCATTGAGCCCTGACAGGGCTCGAGGGAGAAGGGGCTTGTGTCCCGGGAGGCGGCTGCAGCTCTCACCCCAGCAGCTGTCTCTGCCTCAGGCTCCCCTCCCTGAAGCATGGCTCGAGGCGTGCTGGCACGGCTGCTCCACGCTGGCAGCGTGTAAGTGGATTGCAGCCCCTCCCACGCCTGTGCTCACCCCCAGTCCAGCCCCTCAGGCACCTGGGACTCACCCCTCCCTCCACTCTGGCTCACACTGCCCTTGTCATATGGCTCCCTGGCACAGGTTGGGAGGGGCTGGGGCTGGTCTCGGGTGGGGGCTGTGTTCTGGCAGGCGCTCAAGCCTGTCTGTGTCTTGCCTTCCCATCCCAGATATGCGGCAGGACGTGCAGGCTATCTTCCACCTGACACCTCATGAGAAGCAGTGCATGATGTTCAGTGCCACACTGAGCAAGGATATCCGGCCTGTCTGCAGGAAGTTCATGCAAGACGTGAGTAGGATGGGATGCGGCCAAGACCTCAGTGCGTCCACTTGCCCTCCTGGGCCGAGGTCCTGAGTAGCTGCTGCTCCATGACAAGGATGCTGGGAGGCTGCAGAGCCCTCCTCCCTTCCGTCTTGTCTGCACCTGAGCTAGTCAGAACTTAGATCCACTTGTCAGGAGAGGCATTTCTGGGGTATGGCAGGCCCTCTGGGAAGCATTGCAGCATGGAGTCACCCCCTGGAAGGCTCTGGTGGGGTGTCCAGAAGTAAGCCCTGGCCACTCCTTCCTGCTCCCCTTCCTGCACAGCCCCTGGAGGTGTTTGTGGATGATGAGACCAAGCTCACTCTACATGGCCTGCAGCAGTACTACGTCAAGCTCAAAGACAGCGAGAAGAACCGCAAGCTCTTTGACCTCTTGGATGTTCTGGAGTTCAACCAGGTCTCACTTCCTGCTGGTGCCCGTCTTGGGTTCTGGGACTTCGGGAGGTGGGGACTCCGGTCCTGACTGCTGCTCATCCCCTTCCCCTGCCTGGCAGGTGCTGATCTTTGTGAAGTCTGTGCAGCGTTGCATGGCCCTGGCCCAGCTCCTAGTGGAGCAGAACTTCCCGGCTATCGCCATCCACAGGGGCATGGCCCAGGAGGAGCGGTGAGTGTCCGCTGCCCCGGCAGGCAAGGCCGGCCCCTCATGGGGACCACCGCCCAGGAGCCCTGTGTCTGACAGCCACCTCTTGTCCCTCCTGCACCCAGTCTGTCATGCTACCAGCAGTTCAAGGACTTCCAGCAGCGGATGCTGGTAGCCACAAATCTGTTTGGCCGAGGGATGGACATCGAGCGAGTCAACATTGTTTTCAACTATGACATGCCTGAGGACTCGGACACCTACCTTCACCGGGTGAGTGGCCCCACAGATGTGGGGTGGGTGGGGACCTGGCTCTGCTTGCTCTGAGGTCCCCAGGCTATGTCTGTGGCCTGACCCCTGCTCTTGTCTGCCTGTAGGTGGCCCGTGCAGGGCGCTTTGGCACTAAGGGCCTGGCCATCACTTTTGTGTCTGATGAAAATGATGCCAAAATCCTCAATGATGTTCAGGACCGGTTTGAAGTGAATGTGGCAGAACTTCCGGAGGAAATCGACATTTCCACCTACAGTAAGCGGCTGGGGCTGGGCTGGGGGGCCAGGGAGTCCGCACCCATGCCCACCCTCCCTGCTCACTGGCCTCTCTGTGTGTCTTTCAACAGTTGAACAGAGCCGGTAACCATGTGCCTGGCCGCCTGGAGCTGCCCTGCCTCTTAAGTGCTGCTTCCAAGTTTTCTAGGCAACAGTGGACCTTTTTATTGTTCAAAAGCTGTAGATTTATGTAAGAATAAATGTTTGTTATGGAAGCCTGGCTCCCATCCCACCTGTTTCTTAGTTGCCCTTCGGCATTTCACAGACACAAGGGGAATGACCAGTGAGCCCCCAGCCAGCTAGCCACCTTCTGTATCAGTGTGATATTTAATTTTAAGTGTCAACATCGAAAGGTTTATACAGATAAAAAAACATTACACAACATCCACACCCATCAAAACAGTGAGAACCCTCTGTCCCCAGGGCAGAGAGGCCTCTGTACCATGAGCCACAGGCAGTGTGGGACTTGGAGGGGCTCTGTCCTCCGCCCACCCCAGACCTCAGTCTTAGCTTAATGTGGAAATTGGTCCAAGTGAGCAATAAGCCCTTAGTCTGTCCAGGCCTCGTGTACCAGGGCAAGGGGCTCAGCCCCAGGCCAGCTTCTCCTCCACCCTGGGTCCCAGCTTGGGTGGAACCGAGAGGCAGCCAGAAGCAGGCCCAGCAGGTCCAACTCCACCCCGGCTCAGCGTCCTGGGTCAGTACCAGGCCGTAGCTGTCACCCTCTCTCCGTCTCGCACACCGCTGAGGCAGTTAGGCAGAAGGAGCAGAGTGGTGGGAGAGGAGACAGTCTTCAGCACGTGCAAAAGCTGCAGAGGCCATGGGTGCTGCCAGCATGGCCAGAACCTCTCCGTTACATGCCAGACTCTGAGGGCCTCAGGGTCTGGAGAGGAAAGGGCTCCATGAGAACTGAGCACAGACCCAGGGTGTCTCTTAGCCCTACATCCCCACCCCAGGCATGGCCCTTACCCGAGTCTGGTGACTGGTGCCAGATGTGGATGTGGCAAACTCTGAATACTTGTTCCCGGTGACCCTGGAGGCCCACTTCCAGTATTCCTCCCTTACCTGCAGGGCACCGGTGCCAGGTCAGGGAGGGGCAGCCCCCTTCCCCCACCAGCAAAACACTACACTGGCCCACAGCCCACCTTCTTGTTGAGCAGGCAATGTAGCACGAAGAGGAAGAGGCCCTGCAGGCAGTTGAGGATGGTGAAGGTGTAGGACAGTACCCAGCTGTGCGGGTCAAAGAGGAACAGGCCGAAGACCCAGGTGCAGCCCAGCACAAAGAGCTGGGCGATGGCGGTGATGGTCAGCACCCTGCAGGAAGAGGTTGGCTGTGGCGAGGGTACCTGCCTCGCCCACTCCTCCCCTCCCTGCCTGCCCCCTGCCCCTGCTCTCACCTGGCCTTCTTTAATTTCTTCATGTCTGGGTTGATCTCAGAGAACTTCTGAGTAAGCTTCCAGACAGTTGTCACAAAGATGACAGCATTGCACTGCGGTGGGGGGCGAGTGCACAGAATTCAGATTAGGGTTGTCCTTGGAACTAATTGGGGTGAGAGGTGGTTTCGTGGGGCTCAATGAGGGGCCATGCCCCTCAGGCTTTGAAGGGATCAGGTGGGGCACCTACCAAAACGATGAAGGTCACAGGTCCCAGGAAGCTCCAGAGGAAGCCACGGTCTGGGTCCAACCAGCAGCTGGGAGGAACGGCGGCGTGCCTGTCAGCGCCCGGTGTCCGGGAGGCTATCCCGGCACTGGGCGCGGTGCCGCCCCCCGGCCCTCCCCCGCCCCGCCGTCGCCCCTCCACCAGGCACTCACTAGAGGACGCGGCCGTAGCCCTGGCTGTTGACGGCCGCGGAGACAGCCACGATGAGCAGGGGCACGCCGTAGCCGATGAGGAAGAGCCAGAGCTTGCTCGGGCCTTGGCCCTGGAACACGCGCACCACGAGGAAGTAGAGCTCCACGCCCTCCAGGCTCATCCAGCAAAAGGCGGCCAGGAAGCAATAGTGCAGCAGCCCGGCCACCAGGCGGCACCGCAGCCCCACCTGATGGGCGGGGGCGGGTGAACGTTGGCGCGGGGCGGGGCCACGCGGCGCGACCGACCGTGCGGGGGGGCGAAGCTATAGGCCGCCCTTGAGTCCCCGGAGTGGGCGGGACCGTCGCTCCCCTGGACCTCGGTGGCGCGGCGCTCAGGTGACAGAGGGACCCCTCCCCAAGGGCTAGGGTCTCACCTGACCGCCTTCGTTCTCGATGCCCGCCAGGAAGATGGCAGAGCCCACGAAGAGGCAGATGCAGAGGTGCAGGTGCACGGTGGTGCGTGAGCCCTGGATGGGCCGTACCAGCAGGAAGGTGAGAATACACAGCAGCAGGCACACCAGCGACAGCGCCAGTCCTACCTTGGTGATCAGGGCCAGCTTCGGGTCCTGGATGCGGGATGGGGTGGGTGGGGCTCCATGACCCGTCGGCCTCCCTGATCCACTAGGGACCTGGCCTGCAGGACTCTGGTCAGGCAGCTCACCCCTGCACCTCCTCTGCCTTCAACATCTGATCTATACGCTATGGCTCTCATCCTAAATAACCCCCCAAAACGTACACCAATAGACGCAGCAGGGCTCCAGGGGTCCTCCTGATGGGCCTCTGCACTAGATGCTCAGACTGCTCTCCAGAGATGGTCCCATCTCCCACCCCTCCTACACCTGGCCACACATATCAGCTCATGGAAACCCCACACTTTTGTCTCCCCTACTGCACCTGGCCTGTTCCAGTTATCCACATGGCCCAACTTATCTGTGGCCACATACAGAAAGCTGGGCTCCCTCAGGAGCTTTTCACAGTATTTAACAACTGGTTGGAGGTGCGCAGCCAGAGGGGCACTTAGGGGAGCAGCACCTTCAGTGGCAAGCCACACTCTTTAGTTGCTGGATCACGGGGAGGCCTGGGGGTACCAGGGAAGGGCTGGGGTGTGTGGCAGGATCCACCTAGGTTGGCAGCTACAGAACAAGTTGGGTCACACTATGGAAAACCATCTGACTGTCTCTTTTAAGCCAACCATGCCACCTGTGGGCTCCTGAGGGGAGCGCCAGGGTGGCTCACCTGCACATTGTAGTGTGCCATGAGGATGGCAAAGCTGCTTAGATGACTGCACTGGCAGGTGGTGCTGCCGTTCTGGGTGCCAAGTGTCTGGCAGCCCGTGGTGGCCCAGTGGCCGCCTCTGTCGTTGTTACTCTTCCAGAAGGCACAGATCAGCTCCTGCCGTGGCCCCAGTGTCTCTTGCTGTAGGTGAGGCTGGGGAGTGGGTGGTGATCAGAGAGGTTAGCCTGGAACCCATATTAGTCAGATGAGAACCCCAGGAGGGCTGCTTTTCACAAGTATTTACTGAATACCTTACTGTGTGCCAGGCTGGGGGACACAGCAGTGCACAGGGCAGAGACAAGTTCCCGCCTTTTAGGGCTGGCATGCAGTGGGGGAGTGTTTACAGATTGTAACTTTAAATAAGGAGGTCAGGAAAGGCCTGACAGAGAAGGTGACATTTGAAGAAAGACTGGAGACAGGTGAAAGGATTGTGTCACCTGAAGGAAATGTGTCCCAGGCAGAGGGCACAGCAAATGCAAAGGCCCTAAGGTGCCTTCAAGGAGGGAGCAAAGTGGGCACAGGTAGGGAAATGAAGGCTGCAGAGGGGCCGCTGTGACCTTGGCTGTGGGGTGAGCCATAGGGCTGAGGCCCCTGCCCCACCCGAGGACTCACAAGGTGGGAGAAGGCGAAGGTGATGGGTGAGTTGAGTTTGCTTGTGTTTGTGTTGCTCAGAAAGACCGAGTTGACAGCAGAGAGGAGCCTGAGCTGGGCACCATGGACGGGACTCTGGTGGGTCTCCTCCAGCTGGACTTGCTTCTTGGGGTCTAGCTCCAAGGAGGCGTTGGCCAGCAATTTCTGCATGTTCTGGCTGGAGAGGATGCCCACCACCGTGGGGTCTGTGGGACGACATGGTGGCTGCCTTCTCCTGCCCTCTCTCTTCCTACACCCTGTCCTCCCCTCTCAGATCGCTCATCCAGGCTCGCCAGGCCACTGCCATGCCTGGAGTCCCTGGTGAGCCATCCATTTCCAGGTGTTACATACTCTGAATCTCACCCCTAGCCACTTCCTGCTTCTCTCTCCCCCATGTCCCTTCCGGATCCCTGCTGTTACCTGAGTCATTGGCTGCAGCTGCCATGGCCCAGGCCATCTGCATCCGGGCATGCCTCTGGCCCATGGTGAGGTTGCCTTTCCCTTGATCCTTTATCATCAGGGACAGCTCTGGAGGGAGAGGGGCAGCGATTGGGGATTCCAGGTGCAGGATGGGGCCCAGGGCTGGGGCAGGATGAGGCCTCACCTGTGTCTGAAAGGGACCGGTAGGTGAAAGAGTCTCCAGGCATGGCCTTGGCCAGGGTCCTCAGGACTTGTTCGAGGCCCGAGAGCAGGTGAGTGGCAGCATGGTGCCGATCAGACAGGACGAGGGCCTCCATGTCCCCAGGGACTTCCATCAGCTTGTCCACTGACCCGATGAGTTTCTAGGGGTCATGGATGACAGCTGCTGGCTCATTGCACCACAAGGGCTGACCCGGGGACCCTGATCTCAGCCCCACCTCTGTGGGCCATCCATACACTCTCCTGGGATTCCCTGGGTCCTGCCCTTACCTTGATGGTGTTCTTGGCCAAAGCTACCGTGAAGTCTCTGCTGAGATCCTGGACTTCTTTAAAGAAACGAGAGAGACGCTGGAAAAGGGAGAGATGAGATCAGAGGGCCTTGAGGATGGTCGTGGGGAGGTTGGGGAAATTGGTGAACAGAGAAGGATGCATGGAAGGGTTTCCTGACTCTTCGTCCCTGCTAGGGCCACTCACCTCGCTCTTGATACCAGAGGGCATGGTCCAGGCGGGGAAGGACATCTCTGCAGAGACAGAGTGGAGCTTCGTTAGGTGGGGTGATATCTGCGTGTGTGTTGGGGGTGAGGCCTGGGGCCAGGCCAGCTACCTTCACAGGTGGTGTTCGTTTGCTTGTTTTGGAATCCAGGTTTGGGCTGCCAGCCTCGGCGGCAGTGGCACGTGTATGAGCCCACAGTGTTGGCACAGATGGTGGAGTTGTGGCACTTATGCTGCCCGGCGATGCACTCGTCCATATCTGGGGACACAGGAAAGGGGTCAGGTCTCTTTGCTCTCCAGTCCTGCTTCCTTTTCCCGTATCAGTGTCCCCTCTAACAGGAGGTGATGCCATCTGGTGGCCCCACCTCCCTGAGTGATAGATGCCAAAGTTGTGGAAGTGTGCAGAGTCTGCCGCACAGCACATGAGCCCTGTGCACACATACAGGTTGTGAAATACTGAAATACCTTTGCTCCAATTAGTAACAGCTGCTGCCTGGGGTCCCCAAGGAGCCTCCCCCTTGGTACCCCAGGTCCTTCTCCAGAACCCCCTAGATCTTCTCCCACTAGCCTCAGCCTGGCATGGCAGGGCACCCCAGCATTCATCCTGCTTGGTTTGTGTGGGTGCCATTGAATATGTGGTCGGATGTTTTGAGTGTGGGTCTCTGGGGGGTGCAGAATCTGAGCTCTGGACCTTCGCAGATGGTGGTGTTTGGGCCATGGGGGGACCCAGGAACTGGCTTCCAGCCAGGGCGGCAGCGGCACTCATAGCTCCCAACGATGTTGAAACAGTGGGTGGAGTCGTGGCATGGGTTTTGCCCTGAGGTACATTCATTCACATCTGAGGACAAAGCCAGAGGGTCAGCCTCCCCTCCGCTCACTGCACCCACTCCTCGGTGCCCGGCACCAAGGACCCCGTGTTATTGCACAGGCCACCACCTGGTGACCTTCAGCTTCAACCTCAAAGCACCTTAAGGTGGCCTCCCTGCAAGATGGGCATGGCGGGGACTGGGTTTACAGGTGGGGAAACCATGGGGGAAACTGAGTCATGGGGGTTGTATTATTTCCTTTCCAGGGATTCTTGCCTGCTCTCTTTCAAGCTCTGGCACACATTCCTTTCTGGGAACTGTAAGTGACTCGTCTCTCAGCTCCCACGTGACAGATGAGCAAGGGGCGAGGTCTGGGGATGCTCACCAGGAAGGGCCCTGCCACCTCCTGTTCTGTGGAGGGACCGTCCAAGACCACGAATCCCGGGGCAGGGCCTGGCAGGCCCTTGGTGCTGCGGGGCCCTGAGGATCTTCTCCCTCCTCCTGTGGAGGGCGCATCTGCCTCGGCCCCTTCCCCAGCTCCAGAGCAGCCTCACAGCGTCGTCTGGGGCCTGTACCTGTGCACAGCCTCGGGTCCTCCGGACTGAGCTCCAAGCCAGGCGGGCATTGGCAGGAGTAGCTGCCCTGGCTGTTGATGCAGATTCCGCGGCTTCTGCAGACCCTGGGTTTCAGCTGACATTCGTCCACGTCTGCAAGGGGAAGGAGAGGGTGATGGATGCGTGCAGCCGCGGGCAGCCTTCAGGGCTGCGGGTCAGCATGTCTCCTGGTGCAGAGGCGTCTAGAAGGCCCCTCTGTTTCCTTCCCAGTGAGTGGGTGCCCTTCTTTTCTAATTCACATGGAGGCATCCCGTGGGGGAGCGGGGTGGTCCTGACACGCTGTTGTCTGGATGTGGCCACAAGAGGCCCAAGTCCTCCCCATCTGCCAGCTCTGACTTCCCGGGCAGCTCCCGGCTGGGGCAGGGACATCACGGCCACCCGGGTCCCAGCCTGCCCACTTGAACAAAGGGGCCTTCCTGGGAACCAAGTGCAGGGAAATGTCTTCCCGAGCAGGACCGTCCTGGCTTGCGGTGATGGCCTTTGTCCTGCCTTCCCAGGGACTCGCCTGGGTTCTTGGAATCCAGTGACCCTGGCCAGACGGTGCTTGCCCATCTGCGCCGACTCTGAGACTCCAGCTCCATGGAGGTGGACCAAGACTCACCCCTGAGCCAGGCCCTTCCAGGCTGAGGCTTGCGGGTAGGGGCAGGGAGGGTAGGATGGTGCCGGACAGGCCAGGGCCACCCAGACAGTAGGCACCGGGCTGTGGTGGACAGTGGGGTCTGATGTCCAGCCAGGCAGCCTTGGAGCAGCAAAGGTGCCTTTTCTGACCCCCACGAAGGCTTCCCTGTACTGGCAGGAAGTGGCGAGGATCCACATGGGAGTGGGGCTGGCAGTGGGTGAGGGCTGTGTGGCTGGAGGGGGGAGCAGGGGCTGATGGGCGAGGGTGGCTGCCCTTCGCCTCCGACCAGGGACACAGACCTGTGGGCCCCACTGAGCAGGGCTCAGCCTCCACCTTCTGTTGCTGAGAGGGCTTGTTCCCCGTGGGACCTGGGCGGACCTCAAGAGAGGACCAGGCCTGGGGCAGTGGCACCAGATGGCGGCCTTTTGTTGTCTGGTCCAGCCTCTTGGTTCACCCATCTCTCCGAGTGTGTATGGGGAGTTGATGCCACCCTACCCATGCCTGACACAGCGTCCTCCATGTCCCAGTCATCCAAGCTGCTCTCAGAGCCGTGAACCAAAATTACAGGGTAGGTCAGGGCAGAGCCTTGCATGGGAAAATGGACAGAGGCTGAGAGGCCGAGAAGAGGGTCAGGAGGCAGCTTCTCCAGGATGGGTTGCTCGCTAGGGCCAGGGCTGGCTGGGGACAGTGGGCCTGCCCTCCTCCCACATTTCCAGACAAGGTCCCTGAGTCCCTCATGACCTGTGTGGTTCTGGTCTCATCCGGGCAGTCACTGGTGACGGCAAAGACGACAAATACTTTCCTGGAATACACCTCACTGCGAGCTCGTGAACTGTCTTGATGCTACCTGCCGCTTCTGTTTTATGCAAAGAGGATGCCAGGTGGGCAGAGGGGACGCTCCAAACATCCAGAAGTGACCCTCTACAGAGGGTTCTGAGCCTTGGTGTTCAGTGAGGATGGGGAGACCAGTGGGAAGGTGCCCAGGACATCCTCTGATGCCCATAGAAAGTGGGGTGAGGAGCCCAGGGAGTAACCTGGGTGCCTGCCTGTGATCCAGCTGCCAAGACAGTGGTGGATGTGTCCTCAGTGTGGCAAAGGCTGGAATGGTGGGGGGTGGGGCAGCACAGATGGCCCAGCTGAGCCTGTCACAGAGCTAGATCTTCAGGTGGCAGGGCTTGGTCCAAACCAGTAGGCTGCTCTCTCCCCATCAATCACCTTGACATCTGCAGGGGTCTCGCTTTTGTGCATCCGTGTCTCTGCCCAGCCACTGTATTGGGTCTCCTTCTCTCAGCTCTGGCTTGTGTCTAACCAGTGGCACATCAGTAACCACAACCACCACCTGTGGGTTCACACCAGTGAGTGGGAGGCATCCCGCAGTCCAGGTACACTGAGTGGGATCCATGACCACCATGTGCAGTTGTACAGGCTGCTCACTGCGCAAGGGTATCCAGCTAAGAAGGCACGTGGTGGCTGAAATGCAGCTGAAATCCAGCCAACTCAACTCCCCAGCATGCTGTGTTCATTTGGAGTTGAAGGACTTTTTTCCAGTTCACAGGAAGGCTCTGTCCTCTGGCCAGGCCACATTTGGGGCACAACTTCCACCCACAGGGACCCTTGTGGACCAGCAGAGAGGAAGGAGAGGGCTGAGACCAAGGTTGCAGGCCCTCTTCTTCACAGTAGGGCAGGCCTAGGCCCTCCTCAGGGCCCTCTGGACCCTGGCTCCGCCTCCTCACCTCCCCTTTGCTCACCTCCTCTCTCTTCTTTCCCGGCAAGCCATGGCTCCTATCCCCCCACTGCTGGTCCCATCTTCCCCCAGAGGTTATCGGAGGCCCCGTCCCCTGCCTGCCTGCTCTCCATGGAAAAGGGACAAGGCCTGACAATGCGTGGAGGCCCCATTCCTCCTGGGCCTGAACTGTGCTGTCATCAGGCAAGTGCATGCCAACATGGCAAAGGATGTGCTGCGATAAGGGGATGGGTTGGGGCAGCTGCTCTCCGGGTGCCCAGCTTGGGGCACGGTTCCCAGGGACACCCATCCTGGAGAGGGTGCTTTATATCACAATGATTATCATCAGGAAACCCAACGGCCATCACTGTTCCGTGCTTTGTGATCTCATGTACCTTCCCAGCAACTGTATGAGGTAAGCACCATGCCGTGCCCTTTATACAGATGGGTAAACTGAGGCACAGGGTGGTGAAATTACTTGCCCAAGGTCCCACTGTGAACAAAAGGGAAAGCAATTTTTGTTCTTATCTGTTAAAGTTAGGGACTCTAATAAAAAACAAAGCGAAACAGAAGGAACAAAACAGCAGTAAAAAACAAAACAAAAAACAACAGCAGTAGACTCCCAGACAGAGAAGGACTAGTGGTTACCAAGGGGGAGGGGCTGGAGTGGGGGGGACGGGGAAGGGAATAAAGGGGCACAATAATGCGCAGTCACAATATAGGTTGGTCACTTGGATGGTCGCGGAGAATACAGTGAGTAATTCTGTAACATTTCACTACGCTGATAGATAGTGACCGCACTAGAGGGGACGAGGAGGCAGTAATATGGGCAGCTGTTGTGTGGTATATCTGAAACCAACACAGGATCGTATATCAATGACACTTCAATAAAAAAAGATGATAGGGACTCTTTAAAAAAACAGGCACAAAAATAATTACACAGTTCGCACACAAAATGATTACACTTCGCTCGTTAACGGAGATTTCTGAATGAGTATCCTGGCTAATGCCACATGCGCGGCTATCAGTGGCAAAGCGAGGGTTTGTGCTCCTGACCCTCATGTCACCCTGCCTCTCTGTGCTGGTGAGGTGGGCACAGGCACCCGTTGTCTCGACTCAGAACCTGGGTGCTGCACCTGTCACCATGGCCCTGCTGCCAGATGCTGCAGGAAAGGATCTGGTGTTTCCAAACCTCGTGGACGAGGAGCTGGAAGGTGTGGGGTGCTCATTACCTTGACATGTGTTCTCACTTGCATTCCTGAACGCGGCTGCCCCAGAAGCCAGCGCATATCCTGGGCTGCACGTGCAGAAGTAGCTCCCCTCTGTGTTCTGGCAGTCTGCGAATTTTCCACAGGACGTGGGCGAGGGTGGTCCACACTCATTGATGTCTAGAATTTAATAGGATAAAGGGTCACCTCTCAAAAGCATGAGTTCCCTCAGAGCAGAGATTCACATCCCCTATCTTGGCTCCCCAGCATGGGACCTGAGGCTTAATCAGTGTCTTTTTGGAAAGAATTAACCTCTTTGGCTATATTGTAGAGGCTGGGCTGAAGCTGGAGCGAGCCATTCCTGAAGCTCACACAATCAGCTCTGCTCCTCTCTGCCCTCTGGCTGCCAGCCTGGATTTGGACACAGTATGGAGTGCTGAGAGAGGGGGTGGGTGGAAGCTTTGCATCCCCTGCTCCTGTTCTGGGAGGACAAACTGAGGCACACTCTCCAAAAGTTTGTTTCTTATTTTCCACATTTATCTTTCCCTTTCTTTTTTCTCTGTTCTTGGTGATAGTCCCGAGGGCGAAGGCTGAGGCCCCAGCCATGCGCTCCACCCACAGGCATTGGGCTGTGCCCCACCGCCTCGCACCACCATCTCTGCATGCCCCCACCCCCCCAAGCCTCTGTACCATCACAGCTCTCCAAGAGGCTGGTGAAGATCTCCCCAAACGAGGAACTGAATCCCGGATTGCAGCGACAGGCGGTGGCATTGACACATACGGAGTTCAGAGGGCACCAGCGAGCACAGGCTGTGGGGGCAGAGGCTGTGGGGATGGAGATCATGGTCAGAGATGAGGGCTGAAGCCAGGGGCTGGGGACGGGGCAGGGTCACCTCCAGACAGGGAGGGGCTGGGGAGAGGCTAGCCTGGCTTTCCACCTGCATCAGGCTTCTGTCTGGGCTGAGGGGTGCGGGGTGGGGGCCCAGGACCCTTTACCCCAGTTCTGGCTGTGGACCATGTCACTCCCAGCTGACTCACCCGAGCTCCAGAATCCAGCTTCTAACAGAGTCAGCAAGACACACAGCGCTGAAACAGAGAGAGGGGAGGTCGGGGGTTGCCGAAGCAGGAAGGAGCCCCAGTGGTGACACATCTGAGGGTAGGAGGCTGTGGACCCTTCCCAGGCTTGGGCTCTGTCCCCAGCCACCTGGGGATGGATTTGGGACTGAGGGATGGGGCAAGGGCCTAAGCCCAGAGGGGGTCTTGGTTCCTGCTGACCTGTGGGCAGCAGGTCAGTAAACAGACTGGAGCCAGGCGGCCCTGGTTCAAATCCCAGACTTTGGTGAGGTCACTCTTCTCTCAGTGCCTCAGTGTCCCCTTTCTGTAGAATGGGAACTAGGATAATGGACCCCACATCCTCACACATTCCCGTGAGGACTAGGCATGTGAATCCTGCCTGGTGTGTCCACCTGCCTCTCAGTGTCCTTATATAGAAATGAAGAGGTTGGACAGGAGTTCCATTAACCCCACCACCCACCCGAATCGACCCCTGCTTCCAGGACACAGTTGCCTGCACACCACACCTACAACATTGGTCGGCCTGGACCACCAGCTTGGGACCTAGCGGTGACACTGCGGACCAGGCGCCCCATGTGTAGGAAGACACTGTGGACACCATGGTGGGGTGGTGCCAAACGGGCCCTCCTCCGCTGCTGTTCCTGCTGCTCAGGGGTGCCCCACTCCCAGGACATGTCTTTGAGGGTTCTCCTCAAATCAGCAGGGACTCCAGACATGGGGAGCTCCTTGCCATTCACCAGAGAAAGATGGACAAGGAGACAGAGAGGGAAAGAAAATAGAGAAGGAGGCAGACGCACAGGGAGATGGAGAGAGGAGCAAAGTTTCTGAAACCAGTGGTAAGAGAGACAGATGGAGAACTCAGGAAGAGAGAGACAGATGGAGAGGTGGGGCGGAGAGAAACAGAGATGGAGAGCAAGATAGAGAAAAAAATCAGAGTGATTGGCAACACAGAGGGGAAGGGGAAGGCGTGGGGAGAGCTTGGGGGAGATGCCCGGTCTCTCCCTGCTCATCCGGGCATTCAGGGAGACACCACAGCCCCTGAGGGTCCAGGGAGACCCAAAGTCGGGTGGTGGGTGGAGGGCTGGGGGCTGGGAGGGAGGACAGGCGTGAGTCACTTCCTGGGCCAAGGGGAAGGAATGACTCATGCCCTCTGCGGCCTCTGGATGGGGCTCCCAGGGGATTCTGGGGCCCTCACTGTGAGCACAGCTTGAGGTGCTGTGGGGCGTGCAGCCTGGAGGGCACCCAGACCACTCAGCCCCTGAGTCCAGACTGGGCACCCTGAAGGCCAGCTCCTCTCCCTGGAGCCCGCCCAGCTGGGCTAAACGGACGCTGGAACGCCCTTCCTCTCTCTGAACTGAGGATTCCTCTATTCCTCCTCGCCAGCCACAGGGCTTGGTTAGTTCCACCCTTGGCCAGGGCTCAGTTCCTCTTTGCAGGACAGACAGCAAAATGACCTTCCCTGGCAGAACAGGCCCCAGGCTGATTCGTCCTCAGCTCCCAAAGCCCCAGATAGCAACTGTCATGCTCAGAGTAGCCCGAGAGACAGAGGCCCCGTTAGCGTCCATTCTAAGATGGGTAAACTGAGGCTTGGAAACCAGAACAGTCTCAGGAAGAATCTTGGGAACACAGGGAGCTAAAGAAGGTGGAATGGAGGGGTCTAATTTTCCCCGGCCCTGCGGGGAGGGGCAGACTCCTTCATGCCTACCCCCTCTGCCGGGGCTGGGCTGGGCTCCCCTCCCTCCCCGCCCACGGAGGCTGCTGGCCCGGCTTGCTCCATCTGGGGCCTTGGAAGTCAACCAAACAGGAGCTGCTCTTTTGCTCCCTGTCCCATCTGGCTTGCATTCCCCATGCCAAGCCCCAGCAACCAGATTCTTGCTCAGGAACCCTGGGATGGGAGAGGGGCAGTCACCCTCTCCTTGATCCTCCTGCCAAGGACCCCCCACCCCCCGGCCCATCCCTTAGGCCCACTAGTGTCCTACCCAGAGGGAAATAGTAATAGGAAGGTGAGGTAAAATTGCAATATTTCCCAGGCTAAGAACATGCGTCCTCCCAGAGCTACAGAAGGAAATAATGATAATAGTTTGCTTAATACTTACTGCGAACCAGTAATAGTTTGTGTACAAACACATACAACCCTTAACCCAACTCTATTAAGTGGAGACAGATTTTTTCCCCTTTTTATCGATGTATGGAGGCTCAGGGGCTCTGTGACTTGGCCCCAGTGATGCACGGGCCCCCGTTTGGACTCCTGTCTCCTGATCTGAGCGGGGGTAGGGTGGGGGCACTGCACTCAGGCCTGCACGCCGGGCCAGCCCAGGGCTTCCCCATCCCGTGGCTGGGGGAAAACTCCAGATGACACCCCAAATGCCATTTCTTCACTCTCTGTTGCCTGGTTGCTAAGGCAACCAGTGGCCTGATAACCGTTAGAGCCACCCTGGGTGGGGCGGGAAGGGAGTCCCGGGGAAGTCACAGCGAAAGTCAAGTTTAAACCAGCAGCGGGCAGCTGGCAGGATCCCTTCAACTCACAGAGTAGACCTGGGCCCGGGTCTGAAGTGGGGGAAGAATGGCAGTTTCTGGGGTCCCCATACCTCAGAGAAGGGGTGGGGGAGAGGGGTGACATGGGGTCCCGGCTCCCAGCTCCTGACACCCCTTGCCCTATGTTAAGAGCAGCTGCCTGTGGGGTACCAGCACTCATTTCTTGCCCCCTCACTTCCCCCATGCCTCAGTTTCTCCTCTTAGGGAGCTCCTCCAAAGTATCCCCAGTAGAGAGCTCAGAGAGCTCCTGGGAGTGGGCGCGTGCTCTCAGGGAACCTTGGGGAGTCCTGCCAGGGCATGGGGGTGCCCGGGCACTGCCAGCCCCTCTCCTCATGTGCCCGCGGTGCCTGCCTTACCATGTGGCTTCCTCTGCCGCAGGCCTCAGAGCTGCCAGCCGCACCTCCCACTTCTTCACAGGGAATGTGGTGGCTGCGGTGCCAAGGGGTGCTGCCCGGGACTCCTTCCCTCTTGGCGGGGCCCCAGAATGCTCACCAAGATGGACAAGGGATCTGCCGCAGTAGGGGCCTCCCATGGCGTGAGCCACTGCCAGGAGAAGTCGAAGAGGGGCCCGGCCGTCCAGCCGAAGAGGGGCCGTCCGTCCAAGCTCTCCGGGCGGGGCAGCTGCGCGGGTGTCCCAAGGCCGGCCGGGCTTTATGAAGGGGGGGCGGGGGCAGCCGCGGGTCCAGGGCCCTCCCCGGAACTGGCGGGCAGCTGAAAACCAACAGGAAAGTGCAGTGAAAACACAGACCCGCGGGGGAGTGTGCACACACACACACACACACACACACACACACACACACACACACACACACACACACACAGACACACACACACGCGGGGGGTTGTGCACGCGCGCGCGCTCACACACACACGCCCTGCTCTGAGATCCTCCACTATCTGAACATCTGACGACCTCCTGGCCCCTTGCGCACGGGCGCCTGTATCCCAGGGGAAACCGGGGCGGCAGGGGCACTTTGGCTCTTCAGGGAGGGTCATGTCAGAAGTAGCTTGGGGCCCCCACTTGGGGGACCACGCTGTGAGCACTGCCTTGGCACGCCCGTGCCAGCATCTGTGTGTCCCTGATGTCTTCCCAGGGGAGGAGGCTGGAGCACAGCGACACTAGATTCCAAACAGGGCTGGCAGAGCACAAAGGAGCCCTTCACGGACGCCAGACAGGCACCAAGAGGAGAAACTTCGGGTCGTGGGTGCCTGTGCCTGCAGCTGGCCAGAATCTGCCTTGCACCTGGTGGGAACCTTACATTTCAGGGGCTGGTGAGCACCCTGTTAAAAAGAGAATCACATGATAGGAGAGCTGTTTCCTTTTCAAAAAAGTCACATGACTGGCTTGCCTTCTCCAGCCATCTAATAATTTTTAGAAGCTCTATTATTCATGAAGTGCTTAATCTGAGCCAGGCCTGATTCTCCTAGAATGATCTATTTATGGATTTTAGCTCATTTACTCCACAAGACACCTGCTAGGCAGGTGCTGCTGTGAGTTCCGTTTTGCAGAGGGGCCAGGCTGCTGAGACACGGCCAACAGGTGACTGAGCCGCGGTCCACGATCCACAGGCAAGCCCAGTCCCGGGTGCCCCCCGTGAGAGAGAAGGGCCTGGAGGAAATCTCTCGTGGGTGCTAACGTGCCTTTGGCACCTTGATGGCTCTGAGGTTTAGCGAGACACCTGGCTTTATGTTTCTCCTGATATTATTTGTTTTTCAGTTTATTGATTCTTCGGGGCAACAAGAAGTGTTTTCAAGTTAGGACGTCAAAACAAAATCTTCTTCTTAAATGAAAGGGTTCAAGGAGGCAAAAAAGTAAATAAAGATAATTTAGAATACACTATCGTTGAAAGAGGGACGATCGTGGTAATGGAAAAAAAAGGTCACAGAAGGCCGAAGGCAGCAGCATTATCTGAGGGACAACGGGGCACCCCCACCCCCGGAATTAACCCCTTCCTGCCCACCACCCGTCCCTTTGACCTGGACAGTGTCCGGGAAAACTTCTGCCAGGGGGCCTAGGGGGCTCGTGGGAGGAAGCTGGGAGGAGAGGAAGCCAGACCAGGTCTGGGGCAGATTTTTGGCTTTTTCTCCCCTAGGAAAGCTGGACACCCCGCAGCTTGACATCCTGACCAGCCCGCAGGTTAAACACCTGGTCCCTGGAGAAGCGGGGCGTGGAGATTCCAACCTGGGAGACCCAGGAGGCGCTGCCCCGCTGTATCTTTAGGTCTCTCCTCCCTGGGATGTGTCTTGGGCTCTTGGAAAGGGTATGGCCTCCCCCGGGACTCAGTTTTCTAGTCCGGTGAATGGGATTAACGTGCCTGCCCACTGGCTTCAAAGCCCAGGGTGAGGAAGGAATGGGGTAATATAGAAAAGGCTCTGAGATGTTTGCTGGAAGCTTGGGGAAGACCCAAAGGGAGCTTCAGCTTCATCACCACCACTGCTGCCCCCGCCGCGGCCACCGTAACCCAGCCATCTGCAAGGCCTGTGGCTCTGCCTTCAGTCGGACTGAGAATCCTGCCCCTGCTCCTCCTCATAGTCTCCTGCTTTGTTCCAGCCCCTGCCCCCACACCCACTCTGTGCCGTCACAGTGCCCTAAGGGCACCTGTGAGCACCTGAGTCAGACTGTGTCCCATTTCTGCTCAAGAGCCCTTCCCAGAAGGCTCCCACCTCTCTCAGACTAAAACCCCAGGTCCTCCAGCATTGGTACATAAGATCCTGCACGTTCTACCCTGTCCCCTCCCTGCCCTCCATCCTCTTGCTCGCACTTGATCACTTGGCTGCAGTTTTCCTTGTGGCACAGTGTGACCTCCTTTGCACCAGCTGTTGTCTCTGCCTGGAGCACTCTTACTGCAGGTAGCACCATGTTTCCCTCCCTCCTCCCCTTCATCTTTGCTCAAACATTCCCTTATCTACGCAACCATGTCCCAAATGTCATCTTCCCCCATCCCCAGCTACCTCTACCTTCTCCATTCTCTGTAGCATTTCGCCATCCCTGCAGCATGGAATCTACCTACTACCTTGTTTGCGGTGTGTCCCCCACCCCCCACTAGACTGTCAGCCCAGAGGGCAGTGCTTTGGACCATTTGTGTCTCTGTAGTGCTGACACAGAGCCTGCCCAGTAAGGCTCCAAAATGAGTAATAATAACACACACACACACACACACACACACACACACACACACACACACACACACACACACACACACACACACACACACACCTGTTGCAGCAACCCCACACACCTCTCCCCACCTCCCACTGAAGGAAACCCCTTTCAGACTTCCTGATCTGGCTCCTGCTGAGATGTCGACATTGTTCCCTCTCCTTCCCTCTGCCCTGAAGACCCAGCCCCACTGACACATTTGGCCACCCCTGGACAATCTCGTGAGCCCTGTTCCACACAGAGGGAGGCAGGGACGTGGGTCCCCATTGGCAGATGGGAAACTGGCACTTGGGGGTCGGGCTACTGGTCAACAATTCCTCAGCTAGAAGTGGCTGGGCTGGGATTATTCAACCAAAAGTAATTATAGCACTATTATATTATATTATTATTTTTGTTATTATAACTACAAAAGTAACAAATCATCAGGGTGGGTGACAGTACTCATCCGGCACTGACTGTATGCCTGGCCCTCTTCTAAGCACTTCACAGGGAGCAGAGCCACTTTATCTTCCCAGGAGCCCTAGAAGGCTGTGATTTCCATTTGACAGATGGGGAAACTGAGGCACAGAGTGGTGAAATGACTTGCACAGTAACAGGGCAACCACATCTCATATCAGAGGTCCTGGGAAGACCCTGTCTTCCCCTTTGGGACCATGTGGCCTCAAGCAGGTGGAGTGACCTCCCTGGGCCGCAGCTTCTCTGCGACATGCTTGGAACCTTGATGATCATAAGGGAATAAACAAATTGCAGGGGTGCAGCTCGGCATGGATGCCCGGGGAATAGCAGTGGCTGTTAGAATGGGCCTCTTCTCTTCACTGCCCTCTGCAGTGGAAAGGGAGATAGGGGGACTCCGAAGTCCTGGCACCCCACTTCTTGTGCCACCAGCCCATACCCAGCACCCACAAAAGCCTGGGCTGAGGCGGGGGGTCAGATGGGGTCTCTGGGTGGAGGGGGTCATAACAGGAAGCCCCCTGCCTGGGAGACAATGGCAGAGGAAGGGGCCGGGCCAGCCCCCACGCAGATGAGTCCAGCTGCCGGCTCCAGGAGGGCGGCACAGCTATTGTGAGGCCAGACAGCTGTCCCTGAGCCAGGAAGCCTCCGAGAGCCAGGGAAGAAATGGGAGGCTGCTGGCCGGCCCTGACCCCAACCCGGGGCAGGCCCAACAACGGGCCCTTTGTCTCCTCCTGCAGGCCGGACACCTGGATTCCCCCAAGGCCAGGCCCCCAGAGTCCACCTGACCAGGGGCTCCTGGTGCAGCCTCTGCCCAGCCGCAGCTGGCAGCCTCCTCACCCACCCTCGCCCCACCCAGCCCAGCCTGGGGAGTTGGGAGGCAGCCGCTGAGCTGGGCCATATTTATAGTTGCCTAGCACTGCTGAGCAAACTCCTAAATATAGAAGCCACGCTATTTGGGACCTTGGCCCTGGGGCAGAGTGGGGGTGGGGGCACACTGAATGTGTGTCTCCCTGGTCTGGGCCACAAGACTGCCTGGGCCTCTCAGTCTCCCTGGGCTGGGGCTGTGGAGGGGGGCAGCGTGTCTGCTCGAAGAGGGGTACAGAGAGAGAGAGACGTGGTGGATGCGCCCAAAGCCGGTGAGAGTCGAGTGCAAGAGGCTCTGATGCCTGTGTGGGGCACGCTGTGGACCCAGCAGGAGGAGTGGGCCACGCACTTGTTCCCGGGGCCCCAGCACCCTGTTCCCCTACCTTCCTCGCCCCAATACCCACTGTGGTAAGAAAAGTGGGTTGAGTTGTCACCTCAGTGTTCTTTCTCAGTTTCTAGGAAATGAAGCTGCAGGGGCACCCCTGAACCCCAAACAAACCCCAGCTCCTAGCAACCCACTTCCCCTTCCCCATGGGTGCTGAGCTCACTGGTGGCCCCAGCAGGGGAGTGGAGGGGGCTGTGACGCAGGCTGGGGGGGTGGGGCTATAAATAGCCGGTTTATAAGCAGCTGTGCTGACAGCTGGGCAGGGGGTGGCCCTGGAGCAGAGAGGGCTCCTCACGGGCAGCTGGGCCCCAAGAGTCCCCAGCTTCACCACTGCACAGCCAGGGCCAAGATTTGGGGAAGTACCAGCAGGTGGTTAAAAACCAGCAACGCCAATGGTTCTTTAAGGCAGCCCATTAGCACAGTGGCCATTAAGGCTTTATTGGAAACTTGCTGCTTCCTTAGCAAATGGATAAAGGGATTGGAATATTATGCAGCCAGTGAAAAGAACCCAGGGGTGCACCACAGGGAAGGCTGGGTCTTGGCAACACTCCTTTCTTAATTTAAAAAAATTGAAGTGCAAAAAAAATCTTAATTGCTTGACAGGATTCTGTAGAAGAATATTTTTTTAAAGTTTTATGGAGCTGTAATTGACAAATAAAACAAATATATTTCAGGCTTAGGACATGATGACCGGACCAAGGAGAGTCCTGAGCAAAGGAGAAGTCTCTAGAGTCCCCTCTGAAAGCCATCCCCGTCCCAAAGCTCAGTCACGGAGAAAATGAAATGAAATAAGCTTTTAGCACACCAATGCGCACAAAGAGAATTTTTAAGAAATCCCAGAGTGAGGGAATAAGAAACAGAATTCAGGGTGGTGGAGGGAGGGGGCAAAGTCAGGTCTCAGGTCTTGGTTGGGGGGCTCCTGAGTGTGCCTTTTGGAGCTGTAAAAAAAATGAATCAAAAAAGTAAATGAAAATGGGTCATGGATGGACTGATAGTCACAAGAATTATGTTTGAGTGATTCTGGGAACCTGAGGCCCTGCAAAAATTTGTTTGGAAATTTAAAAATGTTTAAAGGCTTTAGTGAGAAGCTGCCTGAGGATGCAAAAGAAAGAGGTGGTGGGGGATGGCCAGAGCGGGGAGGCCCAGCTGGGGAAGGGGAGCAGCCAGAGGGGCTGTGGGCAGTGGGGGCGGGGAAGCTGGCAGCCACCAACAGGAAACCCTGCAGTCCTGAGCTGGGAACACAGTGTGACACGTGGTGGCATTTCCGCCTCTTTCTCGCTCTCGGCCTCTTCCCCGTTCTGCAAGGGCTTCTGGGAGCGGTAGGCTGGCAGCTGACCGTGCCCAGTGAGGATGGACTCACGTTTCCCAAGCACTTGCCAGTGGGTCTCAGAATGTGGGGCAGGGCAAAGGAAGGAAGGAATTGAGGCTGAGTGCCCAGGTCGACCTGTCCCCATGCCTCCATATCCCCTTTGGGGCCTCCTATGTCACAGGTTTCTGGTGCTGATGGTCATGACCAGTCCCAGAAAGGAGAGATGTATCCCAGGAGCCAGGGGCTTCAGTAAGAATAAACCCATCCCCAGCACTCTACCAGATGGGTCTGACTTCATCATCTGTGGAAAATAATTTGGTGGGTCCTCAAAATGTTAAAATAGGGTTACCCTAAGATCTAGTAGTTCCATTCTTAGGTAGATCCCTGAAACAAACTGAAAACAGGGACTCCAACAAATCCTTGCCAAAGGCAAAAACAACCCAAGCGTCTATCAACGGATGATGGGTAAACAAATGTGGTCCATCTATACAATGGAACATTACTCTGCACAGAAAAGGAATGAAATTCTGATATACATTACAATGTGGATAGAGGTGGCCCTACTGTACAACGTTGTGAATGTGCTGAATGCCCCTGGATTGTTCAAGGGTTGGCTTCATGTCATGTGACTTTCACCTGAGTGGGTCCTGGCAGGTGTCCCCCACCCCGCACCCCCAGCATCTCTCTTGTGACAACCTCTTCCCTGTGGCTCATCAGTTGTCCCTCAGTTCATCTTTCCACTGCCCTGAGATGAAGCAGGCATTACGCTCCTCTTCTGGCATGTCTGACAGTCATACATTCACTCAACAAGCACCACATGCCAGGTTCTGGGCACTGGGCGGGTGCAAGTGTGAACAGGCCGGATCAAAACCTGACGTTTCAACGTGGAAGACCATGAACGTGATAGACCAGAACATAGTGGAGGATGTTACACAATGGGAAAATTAAGTAGGTTAACCAAAGTGGGAGGTGCTGGGGGGAGGAAGTGCAGAACTTAATAGGGTGGCTGGGGAAGGCCTCGCTGACAAGGGGACATTTGAGGCAAGACCTGAAAGAGGTGAGGAAGGAGAAGCCATGACTGTATGTGTGGGAAGGGTGTTCCAGGCAGAGGGAATAGCCTATGCAAAGTGTGCGGCTGGTATGCACGATGGGGAACCGCAAGAAGACCTGTGTGGCTGAATCCCAGTGAGTGAGGGGGAGCAAAGTGGAGATAAGGCCAGAGAGATAACAGGATGAAACTGTTCAGAGAGCAATGCAGTCAGAGGTGATACTCCAAATATTTAAAGCCCAAACAGGCGCGGACGCTGAGCAGCTAGAACCGCCTCATCACTCCACATGGGTTCTCTCCTGTTCTGCTCATCTCCAGTGGCCTCCCTGAGCCCCTGGGGGTCGCAGACACTCTGCTTGTTTCCACGGCTCACAGTCCGCCCCTGTGCAGCGCACCTGCCTCGGCCACGTCGCGTCCCCTGCAACTTCAACCGTGCCTGGTGCACAGCTGGTGCTTGGTCACGGTTGCATGAATCCATGTCGGACTCTGCGCTTATTGTTGCTCTGTCTTTGACTTTAAAAACTCTGGTTGTCTCTTTCCGTTTTCATTTACTTTCCTTTTTGCCTTTCTTTTCTTTCCCTTCCCTTCTCTTTCCTTTCTATCTTTTTGGCTCAAGAATACTCTGTGCTGTGGCTGGACTGGGGGGTGAGACAGTGGCTCTCAGGGTCCCTGAGCGTGCTCGACCCCCGAGGCTTTGCTCCTGGCTGCCTCGCCGTCCCGTGCTAGTCCAGCCTCGAGCCTTCTGCAGGCAGCAGCAGTAACCGAATTTATCGTCACCCCATTCCTGCCCCTATGACGTCGTTCCTTTTTATGATGTCATTCCTTTTTTCCTGCTGCTTTCTGCTTATGGAAATGACTCAGGTTTTCTTTTGTGGCCACAGCATTAAGTTTCCTTTCAAAATAAATTCATTCAAGAATCAAAAAAAAGGAAAAGCAGGCTGATGGAAAAAACAGTCCATGGAGTCCGTGGTCCAGGGGGAGAGGAACAGATGGTGCTGTGAGCCGCTGATCACCTCCACAGGGCAGGAGGTGAAGACTGGGCGGCGGGTCTGGGTCCTGTGTGTTGGCGTGAAGCCGTCATGGCCGCAGGTGTCCTGCTGTAATACCACAGGAAGCCACGGGGAGAGGGACAGACAGCAGTGTTTCTTCTGAGTGCTCCAAGGAAGGACTTTAAGGGGAGCATTTCTTGTCGGCACCTGTGTATCTGGGGATGATGGTGTCACTGGGGTTTTTTGTGGTCCCTGGCGTGGTTCTTGGTGACAAGTGATGAAGGTTAGCAGCAGTGCCTTCCAGGATATGGCACACCATGCCTGCCTCTCACCCCCAGCTTCTGCCTGGCTCAAAGAACCAGCCCTGTGGACCCTGCAGGTTACCTGGTGCCCTGGCATTGGGAAGGAGACTAACAGCCATGCACTGAGCTTCCTTTGAAATGGAGTCATCAAAATCCTCAGACAAATGGGCAGTAAGCACACCAAAAGGTGCTCAGCATCACCTGTCATCAGGGAAATGCAAATCAAAGCCACAATGAGATACTACTTCACACCCATCAGGGTGGCTACTATAAAACGCAAACAGGAAACAGCAAGGGTTGTCGAGGATGTGGAGAAATTGGAACCCTTGTGCACTGTGAGTGGGACTGTAAAATGGAAACAGTCTGGCGGTTCCTTAAAAAATGGAACACAGAATAAGTGTACGATCCAGCGATTCCAAATGAATTGAAAGCAATGTCTCAAAGAGATATTTGTCCACCCGCGTTTGCAACAGCCTTATTCACAATAGCTAAAAAGTGGAAATAACTCAAGTTTCTATGAGTGGGCAAAGGGATAAACAAAATGTGGGGTATCCCTGCCATGGAATATTATTCGGCCTTAAAAAGGAAGGAAACTGGCACCTGCTACAACATGGATAGGCCTTGAGGACATTATGCGGAGTGAAATAAGCCAGAGGCAAAAGGACAGGTCCTGTGTCCTTCTAAGAGTCTCCTTGTAAGAGGGAACGGAAGCAGTTACCCTCACAGAGACAGAGAGCAGAAGGGTGGCGCGCCGGGGGCTGGGGGGTGGTGGGAAGCGAGTTGTTGTTCAGTGGGTGTTAAGTGGCAATTTTGCAAGATGAAAATGTTCTGGAGGCTGGTTGCACAACTATGTGAATATGCTTAACACCACTGAACCGTACACTTAAAAGTGGTTAAGATGAACTTTATATTACAAGTTTTTTTACCACTTAAAATTTTTTTTAAAAGGAAGGAAATTGTGGCACATGCTACAACTTGGATGACCCTTGAGGACATTATACTGAGTGAAATAAGAGAGTCACGAGAGGACAAATGCATGGTTCCACTTATAGGAGGTCCCCAGAGGAGTCAGATTCACACACACACAGCAAGTAGATGTGGGGGCCGGGGGCCAGGGGAGGGAAAGTGGGCAGTTAGTGTTTAAAGGGGAGAGTTTCAGTTTTACAAGATGAAAAGGAAAATAGAAATACCGTATGACCCAGCAATTCCACTTCTGGGAATACATATGAAGAAAAGAAAATCTCTAATTTGGAAAGAAAGCTCCATGCATGGCTGTTTATTGCAGCATTATTTACAATAGCTAAAATATGGAAGCAACTTGAGTGTCCACTGATAGGTGAATGGATAAAGAAGATGTAGTGCATATACACAATGGAATATTATTCAGCCATAAGAAAGCGTGAGATCCTGCCATTTGCAACAACATGGATGGAGCTGGAGGGTATTATGCTCAGTGGAAACAAGCCAGGCTGAGAAAGACAAGTACCATAGGATTTCACTTATGTGTAGAATTTGAAAAAATGAAATGAGCAAACAAAACAAAAACAGGGGCTGGAGGTAAGGGGATGGGGGGCCCAGGGGAAGGGGAGAAAAATGAGTGAGAATGTTTGATAGTCTGATCTGGGTCATGGTTACAAGCATGTAACACATGTCAAAATTTAAAAAGAAAGAAAGAAACAAGTTCTGGAGACGGAGGGCAGGGATGGTTAAACAACAGTATAAATGTACCTAATGCGCTCTTAGCCTGCTGGCTAATGGCCGTCGGTCACTACCACTCCAGCTCTTGCTTGTGTGGCTGTGAGACTTGTGTTGGCCAATGAGATGTGAGCGGTTATGACACTGGTCATGTGCAGGCGGCAACTTGAAGAGCTGGTGTAAGCCACTGTGTGTTTTCTTGTCCTTCGGCTCTGGCAACCTACAATGTGCCAAGTGAGAAGTGGAATCTCTGATGTTTTAGGTCCCTGAGATTTGGAGCTCACTTGTTACTGCAGCAGGACTGAGCATACCCAGACTCCGATGTGGCAGCTGACATCTGAGTCCTCTCCTGTGGTGTTGGTGGCCTCCTTAGGTGAATTCCAGGGCTGGAACTAGGATGAGAAAATCAAACTTTGAGGAGGCACCAAACAACTCAATATTATTCTAACACAATGTTTGAAATAATAAAAGTTAATGCCAAACATCCGTGATGAATAAAGAAGCAAAATTTTCGATGAAGACAGGATCTGTCATAGTGATGTGCTGAGACATATTAGAGCCTGAGGCAAAGGAAAAATCTGTGTACCTTGCTTGCCTTACTCTAATCTCAGCTGTGGTAAACTGCCTGGGGGTTTTCTATGGCCCATGTGGGCCCAGGTTCAAACTGGGAGGGAGTTAACATACCTGGGAATAAACCTCCATCATCTTGTTAAATCAATACTCCAGCTCCTTCACCCCTCATGTGGGGTAACTGAGGTGTGCGTCTTATGCACTCTATCAGAGGTCCCCAGAGGGACTGAGCCCCGTGACCACAGCAGTAATGTGCGCATTCAAACTCTCTGTATTTGCTGCCTGCACCTCCCTATCTCACTTTCTGTCTCCTCTACTCATGCTTTCTAGGATCCCCTTCTAATGAAATGTCTGCACTCAAATCCTTGCCTCAGGCTCTGCAACTGCGGGAAGGTAGCCCAAGGCAGATGGCTATGATGATTTCTTTTTTCCTCATATGGCAAACACTATAACTCCTGATTCCCCTCTTGACCTCTGGCCAAACCTACTTACTGTGTTAGCAAGCTATTGCTGTGTAACAAAAATTTTCCAAATGTAAGGGCTTAAAATAACGCCAAATGGTTATGATCTCACAGTTTCTGTTTCGGTAGGTCAGGAACCGGGAATGGCTTCATTGGGTTCTCTGCTTCAGGTCCCTTCACAGGCTTCTATCCAAGCATTGTTGTGTGTTGTTGGAAGTTTTGAATTCCTTACTTGCTCTTAAGGAGGTGGCCTCTCCATAGGGCAGCTCACAACGTGGCAGCTGGCTTCATCAGAACAAGAGAGAGGGAGAGAGGGACGGTTGGAGCAAGATGGAAGTCTCCATCTGTTGTAACCTAATCTTGGAAGTGACACCCCTCTTTGTCCTATTCTACTGTTAGAAGTGAGACATGAGGACCCTGTTCACACTTGAGGTCAGGGTGTGGATACCAGGAGGTGGGAATCATGGGGCCATCTTCGCCCCTTGGAGTCTGTCCACTGGTTTTCTCTTTCCAGTGAATGGCTCCACCACCAGCTCAGTTGTTCAGGCCCCAAATGGGGGTGACTTCCTGGACTCCCTCCTTCTGTCATCCTGTCCACGGGCCCTCCAATCTGGCCACAGATGATCCGTTAGCTCACTTCCTTCCCTCATCCTGGCCTGGCTGTGCTGGCCTTCCTTTTCTTCTTGGAAGCTCAGACCCACCTCAGGGCCTTTGCATCTGCTATTTGTTCTTTCTTCTTGGAACTATCTGCCCCCAGAGATGGGTGTAGCTCCTCCTTCAGAGTCTCTAACCAGGCTGCCATCAGGTGTCAGCTCAAGATTTGATCAGATAAGAACCCTCTGGCCTAAGGTTCAACCTGAAATCCTTAAAGACGTATTCCTGGCCCACCACAACATTCAGTCCTGCATAGTATAGACTCACCTCAGCAGGCTTGGCCTGCTCCCACTCTGCGCATTCCAAAGCAAGGCCTGTCTGCACTACTGGCCCTTGATCTGCTCACGGGAGGTCATCTTTAAGTCTCTGGAGCATCCTGCCTGATATGTGTGTCTGTACAGCTAGGACCTTAGCCAGGCCAGATAGTCTATGCTCACAGTGTGATTTGTGGTGAAGGTCCTGGGCCATGATGTGGTATCAGCTTGACCTCTGGAGGGTCTGGAGCCTGAGGTCAGCCACACCTACGTGACCAACTCCCAGTAAAAACCCTGGACACCAAGGCCCAGGCGAGTGTCCCTGGTTGGCAATACTCTGTGTGTGCTGTCACACATTGTTGCTGGGGGAATGAGAAGCTGTCTGCATGACCTCATGGGGAGGGGACACCCAGAAGCTCACGCCTGGTCTCTTCTAGGTCCTGCCCCATGTGCCCTAGTCCTCTGTGGATTCGCACCTGCCTCCTTTCCCTGTAATCGCCCATGACCATGCGTACAACAGCTTCTCTGGGTTCTGTGAGTCCCAGTGAATCATTCACCCCCGGGGGTGGTCTCGGGGGCCCCCACCCCAGCCCCCATCTCCCCAGCCATCCTCTTGGAGATCTCCAGTGCCCTTGTCACTGAATGGTATGTTCTTGTTCATGTGCTATTTCCTGTTTCTTGCCTCTGGACCAAGAGCTCCAGAAGGCCGGGACCCCATCTGCTGCTCTCAAGAAGGGCGGAAGAGCAGCGTGGTCGGGGCTCTGGTCCTAGTTCTGCCCCTTTCTGGTGTGGCCCTAGGTCAGCGGCACGACCTCGCTGTGCCCATCTCCCCATCTGTAACATGGAAACAAGAATCCTCACTCCCCCTTCACAGGGCCTTTGGAAGACAGTGGGGCTGATTTATTAACGCCCAGAAAGGCCTCTGCAAACATCAACTTCTAAGCACTGGTCACTGTGTCTGCTCAGTGGCCAGAACTGGGTCCAGCGGGTCTGTGCTCATAAAGAGCAAATGAATTACAGAGACCCTTCTGAAACTTTGGACACGGAGAGGCAGGAGGGGACCAGGGATGCCCACGTGGTGGGGAAGAAGAGGGAGCCCAGTGGCCAGAGGCCGGGGATGGCAGACGTGCCAGGGAGGGTCAGTGGCCAGCCCTGGGGCTCCGGCCATGCACGGGCCCTGCCAGGCCTGCTGCGGCCCCCACAGAGGAGGTCGAGGACAAGAGGGAGAGGACGAGAAACACCGAATCCCACGGTCACGGCTCCTCAGAGGAAGTGTGTGGGAGGCCTGGGGGGGTCAGGGCAGCCAGAGCTTGGGCTGTGGGCGGGCGCCGGCCAGGGCCCAAAGAGAGCCTTTGCCCGGCGGCGGCCAGTCTGGCCTGGCTGGGGAGGATGCCTCCCTACTGCTGGATGCCCTGGACACGGCCCTGTGTCCCCCACCCTGCATCACCCCCCCCCGGAGGAATGTGCCCCCCTCCCCACCCCCTGCCTCCAGACTCTTCCACATAAGGCTTTCGGGGCGCTCGTGCCGCATGAGTTCAGGACAAAGGAATCAGAAGCACATGGGCTGGATTCCCCAGGGGAGAAGGTCTGGAAAGGAAACAGCCAGAGTGGGCACTGGGAGGCCGCAGGGAGGAGGTACCTGGCTCTAAGAACCTCTGCCCCTAGAGGTACCCGCAGCCCCAGAGCTCTCAAATCAGGGCCATGCCTCGACTGGGGACGAGAGTCACTGTGGACCCACGTCCCGCCTGGGCACCCCCTCCACGTCTCTCAGTTTCCTTTCTGGTGGCCCAGATGCTCAGATCCAGAATGCACCCCATTCACCTCCTCCACGGCCCACCTCTGATCAGCCTCCACATCTCCCACTTGGACCAGTGCACTTACCTCTGCCCTGATCTTCCAGTTCTCACAAGCTGTCGCCCTCACAGCATCCAGAGGGCACCCTGGAACACCTGAGTCAGGCACCGATCCTCCTCTGCTCAAGAATCCTCTGTAGCTCCCACCTCCCTGAGAGCAAAAGTCAAAGTCCTCCCCATGACCCACAGGCCCTACATTCTCCACCCATCTCCTCCTCACTATTTTCTCCAGCCCTTCTGGCTTCCTCACTGTTCCTGGCATATTCTGACCCCAGAGTCTTTGCACCTGCAGTTCCCACAGCCTGATCTCCTCTCCTAAATCTCCACATGGCTTCCTCCTTACTTCCTTCAGATTTTTACTCAGACATCACCTCTTCAGAGAGCCTGCCCTGACCCCGACTTAAAATCAGACCCTTCCCCTGCCCATTTATTTTTTGTGACACATCACCATATGACGCTTCATAGGTTTTACTTCCTGCTTCCTATCTGTTTCCCCCAGAGAGTGTCAGCCGCACAAAGGCACGCTTCTTGTCTGTTTTGTTACCTGGCATGTCTTCCGTGTGCCGCGCGGGGTCTGGCACCGAAGGTACCTGTTGATTTAATCCTCCAAATGGTGACAATCCCATCTGTGGTTTATTAGGGCAACTTTCTTTTTTTAAAATTAAAAAAAATTTTTTTTATTAAGGTATTATTGATATACACTCTTACGAAGGTTTCACATGAAAAAACAATGTGGTTACTACACTTACCCATATTATCAAGTCCCCACCCACACCCCAATGCAGTCACTGTCCATCAGTGTAGTAAGATGTAGGACAACTTTTTTTATAGCTTCTTGGAAGCATAATTTACATGGCACATAACTAGCCCCTTGTACATATACAGTTAGGTGACTTTTAGTAATTCTACCACGTGGTGCAGCCGTCATCACAATGCAGTGTCGAGGCATTTTCATCAGCTCTGGTTCCCCTATCCTCCCCTGCCTCAGGTAACCAGTGGTCTGCTTTCTGTCTCTATAGCTTTGCCTTTTCTAGAAATTCCACATAAGTGCAATATGAAATAGTTTGTGTCTGATTTCTTTTGCTCAGTGTAATGGTTTTGAGGTTCATCCACGTTGCTGCGTTTAGCAATGGTTTGTTCATTTTTTATCACTGAATAATATCCCATTGTATGGCTCCACCCCATTTTGGACATCCATTCATCTGTTGCTGGATATTTGAGTTATTCCATCTTTTGGCTCTTATGAATAATGCTGCTATGAGCACTTGTGTGCAAGTTTTTGTGTGGACATATGCTTCCATTTCTGGATCATATGGTAAATATTTGTTTAACTGTTTGAGAAACTGCCACATTGTTTTTCAAAGTGATGGTACCATTTTATAGCCCCACGAGCAGTGGTTAAGTATTCTTGTCCACCACATCCTCACCAACCGCAGGTACTGTCAAGTCCTTTTTTGAGTTCTTCCAAGAGGCGTCTGCATTGGTATTTCATTGCATTTCTTTAATGACTAATTTGCTGAGGACATTTCCTTTCCTTATTTGCCACCCAGGTATCCTCTTTGCTGAAGAATCTGTTCAAATCCTTTGCCTATGTTTAAATTGGGTTTTTGGTTTTTTAATTGAGTGTTTAAAAAATTATTTTTCAAATGATTGTTGCTGGCATATAGAAATAGAATTTATTTTTATATATTGACCTTGCATCCAGGGACCTTGTTACATTCACTTAATTGTACTATTAATCAGTAGATTTTATTATATCTGCAGCTACATAATAGTGTCATTCACACACAGTGAAGGTGATATTTATTGCACTTCAATCTTTAGATGGTTTATGATCTTTTCTTTCTTTGTTGCCCTGGCTAAGTCCTCTAGTGCAATGTTAAGAGAAGTGGTGATAAACCATCCTTCTCTCTTTCTTATCTCAAGGAGATATCTTTCACTATTTCACAATTAAGTTTGATAGTTACTGTGAGGGTGTTTTGTTTTTTGTTTTTTTTTGTAATTTACATCAGAGTTTGGAAGTTCTCTTCTTTTTCTACCTTGTTTAGTTTTAAACATGAATGGATGTTGAGTCTTATTATTGAATTTTTAGAGCTCTCTGTATATTCTGGATATAAGTCTTTTATCAGACATGTGATTTGCACGTATTTCCCCTTGGCAGCTTGTCCTGTATCTTTTGAAGAGCACAAATTTTCATTTTGATGAAGTCTAATTTACTGTCTTCTTTTCTGGATCATGCCTTTGGTGTCATATCTAAGAAATCTTTGCCTAAGCTAAGGTCCCAGAGATTTGTACATTTTCTCCCTGAAGTTTTATAGTTTCAAGTTTTATATGTAGGTCTACATCTTTTTAGAGTTACTTTCTGCATTTAGGATGTAAGGTAGGGTCTAAGTTCTTTTTATTTTTTGCATTTGTCTATCCTGCTATTCGGGAATCCTGAAGGGGGGTTATGTCTGTTTCTGACAGAGTTTACACTGGGCTCACGCACCCTGATTGTATTTATCCCATCAGGGCCAGGGTAGGGCTGCAGGAGAGAAAACCAAAAAAGCCTGTCCAAACAGGATGTTGGCCAACCCGTTCAAGGGCCCTTATCGGCATTTCCATCAGTAGCTCTGACCAGCCCAAGCCCAGGGCCTGCCACCGCACCCTTACCCCTTCCTATGGCTTCGGGCTTAGGAACACGCCTTGGTACCCAAACAAAGCAAGGGCCACTGGGTCCTGAAACCACAGTACCTTCTGGAGGGTGCGACCTCTGGGTCCAGGGCCTTCTGCTCCTCTCTGACCCCGCTTCCCTCCCTCAGCCCCACCCCAAGCTAGCTGTGCCTCCCTGTGCCCCAGCCACACCTGTTCCCACCAACCTGGAGAGGGCAAAAAGCAAACATTCCCAGCAGACATGTCCAGGTGTGTCCTGGATCTGGGTAAGGCTGGGGACTCCTTGCCCCATGGGAGGGGTGGCCCACCCTCCCAGCCCCTCTCCCCACCTGTGCCTCTCCCTGTTAGTCGTGAGAAAGAGTAACAATAGAAACTAGGGGAACGGGGGGGAAAGGGGGGCAGCAGGCAGCCCTACAGAGACCATGCGGGGAAAAACACCCAGCCTGGGGTGAAAGATTAACTCACTGTGAGGCCCAACCCAATTGTTTAGACATAAAATCTCTGTATATATGAGAGCTGTTCTGTGGGTCTGATCATCTATTCTTCCTGTGAATGAATGCCTGGGCCCAGTCAGGTCCCGTGCCTTCTCGGCTCGGAACCCTCCGCGGCTCCCATCTTACTCAAGGTAAAATCCAAAGTCCTCCCGAGGCCCAAGAGGACCTGCACGATTTGGCCCGTCGCTTCCCCACCTCACCTCCTATTATCTCCCTCCCTCCCTGCCACCAGGCAGGCTCCTGCCTCAGGGCCTTTGCATGGACTGTTCCCTCTGTCCTGAATACCCTCTCTTAGATCTTTTCACTCTGTCTGCCTCAAGCCTTTACACGGATGTCATCACCTATTTAAAAATCTCAGCTCCCTTCCCCTAGCTGTTCCTAGCCTTACCCCTGCTTTAACTTTCTATATAGCACATGCCACCTCCTACTGTCATTATAACTCATGCATTTACCTATAGCATCAGCCACAGGAGGAAGGGTTTTTTCCTCTGGTCCTGTTCACTTCTGTATCCTTAGCGTCTAGACCAGGGACAAGCACACAGTAGGGGCTCAATAAACATTTGTTGAACGAATTACTTTCTCTTCCACCCTTTGTCCCCTTAGGTCTAGTGGGGTTAGCCCCACCCCCATCACCAGTAATGACCACATGACTCAGGCATGCCAATAGACACAGTCCTTCCTTTCCAGACACAGTGATTGGTTCCTAAATGACATATGGCCTCAGTCTGTCCAATGAGAGGTAGCCCATGATTGTTGCTAAAGCTATCTGGCCAATCTGCTTTCTCATTTTTCTCTGGAGTTTCTGGGCTGATAAAATATAAACCAGGGATCGCTGAGGCCATTTCATCCCCATGGGAAATGACTACCTGCGAGTGAAGCTCACCAGAGGAAAGCTTAGTTGAAAGAGGGAGAGTTCTTTGTTCGAGACCCTGGATCCAGCTGTGCCTGAAGCCAACAACCTTAGGCTTTTCGGTTACATAAACCAATAAAATCTTCTTTTTTTTCCTTAAGCCAATTAGGGTTTGAATACTTGCAACTGAAATAGTCCTGACTAATTCTTCCTTCCTTCTTTTTTTTACCCCTTCCTTCTCTCTCTCTCCCTCTCCTCTCTCTGCCCTCCTTTTCTCCTTTATTTCCTTCTGCCTCTCCAACACAACTGAGTCAAACTTCCCCTTTCACCTTCCCTCCAAACAGCCCTCCCCATGCTGCTCCCTCCCTCGGCCTCCTTCAGCTCCCTGTCCTCCACCCCCTGCCTGTGGGACTCTGCCAAATGTGTGCAAATCCCAGCTGCCCCGCTAGAAGGCTGTGTGCCCGCAGTAAATGACTTCATTTCCCCATCCATAAAATGGGAGCATATCAGCCTGACCACTATTCCCATGTCTGCCTCCTCCCTAACCACTTCTGTCTGACTGGTCACCTGGGCCTCACTTGTCCACCCTCTCTGGCTTGCTGTCCTCAAGCTCTGCTCAGAATGCTGGGACCGAGTCCATCCCGTGACCTGCAGAAGGAGATTCTGACACATCCTGGCCTCTGGGGCCACCAGTCAGGACCCAGGACTCTGAGGGGACTGTTGCCATCATGGCCATTTTACACATGAGGAAATTGAGCCTGAGGTAACCCAGCCAGGACGCAAACAAGGTCGTTTCTCAGAGGAGTAAAAGCATGATAGGCAGGAGGCTTCTCAGCAAAGGAGTGGTTCCTGGGGCAACAAAATAATCAAGGAGGGCTCCCTAGAGGAGGTGATATTTTAGGGCCAGAGCTTCCCAGACACAGCACCATGGGGAAGTAAGCCATATGGGGGAACTTCAAGGGCAAAGGGTCTGACCTGGGAACCAGGGTGGCGTGTTTAGGGCCCAGTCAGGGGGTTAAGAGGAAAGCAGGGGGGTGGCCAAGTTTTAACACATTACTACACATCCAGGCAGGAAACTGAGCCGCCCCCCTCGGGAGGGACGGGAAGGCTGAAGGTGTTGGGTGAGCTCTGGGTGAGGGCCGCCACCTCATGCCTACCAGGGTTTCCTGTCTGAGAGGGCAGCCATGCGTGGTGCACTTCCTTCTGCTCCTTCTCAGTGCCTAGGTCATTGCGGCTTTGACCCCATTTAACAGATGAGGAAACCAAGGCTCCAAACAGACACCCCTTAGGCCCAGAACCATCAGCTCCAGCTTTTCCAGGCCTTGCAGCTGCCCAGGTAGGCCAGGATCAGAGGAGCCCTGGGCCCACCAGGGGGTCTCACTTGGGATCCTTAAGACCATCCCTTGGCCACCTCCTTCAGGAAGTGCTCCGGTCTTTCTCTGGCCTGGGACTCCCCCTCCTCTGAATTCAGCCCTTGCCTGTGACCAGCCCAGAAAGTGGGTTTTCTGAGGGCAGACGGGTGGCTTTGGGTCCTCGCAGCTCTGCCCAGCTCGCCACAGACTTCCATGCAGGGAAACGGGGAAGACCCGAAGTACATGGGGCTTCTGGAAGGGGAAATATTTTGGTTCTCAGAAGCCTCAAGAATTGCCAGATTCCCAACCAATTAGGGGTAATTAACCCTTTGAAAGGCAGTAATTAAGTCTATGCCTCTGAAACCATAATTAGAAGCTCCAGGAGACTCTGTCCCCTCCCCACGAGCCAGGCAAACCCCAAAGCTGAGGCCACAGGACTGGGGACTGGGCTCTGTTCCCCTCCTGGGGCTGAGTGAGACCCACAGAGTCCTTAGGGACCCCCCCATGTGGGGACCGAGGGAGCAGCACTAGTGGAACCCCAGCATTTCCCTGCAGAGTCCCGTTCGGGGTTGTCAGGCCACACAGAGGGACTTTGTTCTTGGAGGGTGTGAAGGCGGAGGGGCTGCGCTGGGCTGGGGTCCAGGGCATGGGACTGCTGACACCCCTGAGGGCTTCCTCACCTGCCAAGAGGAGCTGAAGCAGAGACCCCGGCCTCAAATGGGGGTGAGGATGCCGGGACACAGGCCAGCCACGGGGAGGATGGAGGCAGTCCTGGGTGGGAAAGACAGGGTGCTCACCACGGCTGACAGGCACTGGTGCCATGGCTCCTGTGTGGCTCCCGTGTCTGGTGGCCAGGGGAACGAGGAGGGGGCTTGCCAGCAGAGACTACCCCCTGCTCCAATGCCCATGGACTGTTTGGTGAGGGGCAGTTGGCCACAAGGAACCCTGGTACATGCAGATTCTCACAGACCCCTGGCTTTGCCACAGTTCCAACAAGCTAGCCCTGGGCATCCCCCAAAGAGCCCCTTCCTGTTCCCCCAGTCCTAGCCAGTCACTCCACCCCATGCCCCTCCACTGCACATGTCCCTTGATGGTGCACTTGGAGCAGACATCACCAGAGGCAAAGGCACATGGGCTGGGGCTTTTCTCTGAGGGGACACCTGGTTCCGGGCTGGCATGGTGGGTGGGGAGGGTAAGGCAGATGAGCAACTCTGTGGAGCTGGGAGGTGGAGAGCTTTCTGCTCAGAGTGAGGTTTATTATATTCCCCTTGGGAGTGTGAGGTTGGATTCATCTTCAACAGAGGCCTTAACATCCCACCCCACCTCCCCTCCACTCTCAGCTCTAGCCACCCTGACCTCTTTTCTTGTTACTCCAACACCTCAAGCTCCTGTCTGCCCCAGGGCCTTTGCACTGATTGTGCCCTCCCCGGACTTGACATGGCAGGGGCTATATCCCTCTCAGGCCTGAGTGCACAAGGTGTGTCCCTGGGGAGCTCTCCCCACTCACCATAGCCAGAGCAGACGTCCCTTCCTCAGTCATTAGTTACAGCCCTCAGTTTACTTTCTCTTTCAGAATACTTACCCAGCAGTGACCTGGGTGTTGTCGCCTTCCTCTTCCATCTTCCCCCAGACCCTAAGCTCCAGCATGGCAGGGAGGTTTACCTGTTCCATTCCTTCTCTGTCCTCTGAGTCCAGAACAGAGCCTGGTATACAGTGGGTGCTCAATAAATGCTGTGGGTGGTGGGAGTGCTACATAGATGAGAAGGCATGTGTGGAAAGAGTGGCTGGGAAAAGCGGGACGTGGAGGGGAACTTCATAGGCAGGGGCTGCTTGCAACACTACTGTGGGGGCCGAAGGGCCCGGAAGGGTAGAACCCAGAGGGCGACCCACTTTCCAAGAGCCTCACGCACATCCCCACGGTGGCCCACAGGTGGCGCTCGTTCCCCATTCTGCAGCGGCGGGATCCCGGGTGGGAAAAATCCAAGCATTTGGCTGTAGGGGGAGGCACCTCCAGATTTAGCCCGCTGCCCTGCCTGCCTCCTCGGGACAGCCCCTGGCCTCGAATTTGGACGTTGCCGCGGGTGCCAACTCCTGGGAGTCTGAGAGGCTTGGGGATGATGGGCTTGGGGTGTGAGGGTGAGGGACGGAGGGCTCTGCCCCTCCACCCCACTTCCCTGCCTGCTTCTGCTCCCCACAAAGCCAGCTAAGAGGGCCTATGATTGGAAGAGGGGTACATGGGCGAGGGGGAGGCTTGCTCTGTGTATGTACCAGCTCCATCCGGTACAGGCTGGCGCTGGGATGGGCACAGCGTGTGGCGCCCAGTGCGCCCTGGAAGAGCACCATGGGAGGGTGAGTGGAGGAATCCCCATTTGCAGACAGAAACCCGAGGCTCAGGAAGGCCACCTCGACTCATCCAGAGTCCCGGGGCCGGAAGTGGCGAGGCTGGGGTCGGCCCCCCAGGGATGTCTGACTCCAAGGACAGCAGGTTTAAAATCCATTTAAAAATGGATTTCTGAGTTACTCTAAGTGATACAGGAATCCCTTTGGGGTAGCGAAAGTCCTCTCAGCCCCCACACCCTGACTGGGAGGGCCCCTTTCCTGCCTGCTTTCTCTGCCTTCCCACAGTGTCTACACACACCACGGGGGGAAGGGGAGGCATCTGAACTTCTGCTGGGGTCGTGGGCACACACTTCCTCTCCCTGGGCCTCAGTTTCTGCATCTGTCAAATGGGCTTAATGGCACTGAACCATCTCCCCAGATGGCTGTGGGGATTGAAGGAGTCATTCATGCGACAAGCCCTTGGAGCAGAGCCCTGCACCCGGGCGGCGCCTACGCAGGGTGAGCCCCCTCTGGTGGTCTCCGCATCCTGGGTGGAAACAGCGGGCTTGAGCGTTCCTGCTATTTTCCTAGCGTGAGGCCCTGGGCACAGGTCGTCTCTCCGGTCTGAGGCTGCCTGCCTGGGAACCCCACTGCGTGTTTGTGTTTGACTGATGTGCATTCGCTCAGCAATTTTGATGTGGGGATCAGGGTGTGTGGCAAGGTGTAGGGTCCACTGGGTTTCTGCAGATCAGGGTTTTTCAGCCTCCACACTCCTGACATGGGGAAATGAGTCATTCTTTGCTGTGGGGACTGTTTTGGGCACTTGAGGATATTTAGCAGACTCAGTGACAGGCCACTGGATCCCAGCAGCATCTCCATCCTCAACTGTGGCAACCGGAAATGTCTGCCGACCTTGCCAAACACCCTCTGGGGAGCAAAAGCACCCACTTTGAGAACCACTGCTGTATACCCTTCTGGTGTACACTCTGCATTTCTACCTTTCTGCGGGAGCCTTGGTTTGGCTTCCCCAGAAGCAGACCCTGAACACAAGGATCTGAGGGCACACGGTTTATTGGGGAGATAAAATGGACGGTTGCATCCCCTCCAAATTCACATGTTGAAATCCAACCCCCCGAGGTGACAGCAGGTGGAGGTGAGGCCTTTGGGAGGTGATCAGGTCACAAGGGTGGGGCCCCTGGAAATGGGATCAGTGCCCTTATGAAAGGACCCCAGGCGGCTCCTTGTCCCTTCGGCCACGTGAGCACACAGCAAAATGAACCGGGAAGGGCGTCTTCCATCAGAAATAAATGCCACACAGGCTGTGGTACTTTGTCCCGATGGCCCCAGTGCACAAAGATGGGAGACATGGGCAGGGAACTTGGGGAGGGGAAAGCCAGGGTAGACAAGGGCTGGTTCCTCTGGGAGCATCTGGGAGACCCTGTGGGCCCCTCACCTGCCCGGAGAGGGAGCAGAGGTATTTATCCACCAAGTCCCTCTGCCTCAGGCCAAGGGCTGCTCCGGGGCACTCCTGCCCCACTTCTGGCTGCTGGCCATGTGCGCTGCAGCCGTAGGGCCTGGATGGGCTGGAGGTTCAGCAGAGTCTGGAAAGGGGGCTTCGTCACCTTTCGCGTGACTGCTCCTTGGGGCGGGGGCTCTCTCGGGCTGTCTGAGCCAGGCTGTGCCAGCCCATCCCCATCTCTGCAGCCGGCTGTGTGTATATTTGGTGTGCCAGTGTGTGTTTATCTGCCGTGCATGTGTTTGCGTCTGTATTTATCTGGCACGGGTGTGCACGTCTTTGTTTTCCCTTCTGCTCTGTCTCCACTAACATGGGGGAAACTTCTGTTTTTAATCAAGGGCCAGGGAACTGTCTCAATGCCACATTAGCGAAACGGCATTATTAATTAGGCTGCTTGGAATGTCTCCCCAAGCCTTCCCTGAGGCTGAGCCGGGGGTGCCCCCCACCAGACCCTTCTAGTGGGAGGGGCAACAGCAAGGAGGCATCCTGCCCGCTCTTTGTGTGCCAGAGAGAGAAATTGAGGCACGTGGCTGTGGGAGGCCTCTCGGTCGGCAGCCAGATAAAGGGAGTTCTGGGCGCAAAAGCAATTTACAGGCATAAAGGCTTGATGGACACCCTTGCACGTATAGGAAAAAGAATTCTTGTCCTGTTTACAGAGGAGGAAACCGAGGCTTGGGAGGTGACCCAGGGGAGGTCTCTGCCAGCCCTTCCCTGCCAGCCAGCCCGGGGCAGCCTGAATAATCCCTGTTGCTTGGCAGGGTGCCAGCTTCCTCGTACTTTCCTTCCTTGGACGCCCCAGACCCAGGGGCCTGGCTGGCTCTGTGAACACAGATATTAATTAGCATTAATTAATAAGCCCCTGCAGGGTGAAGGAGGTGCTTCTCCATCCCCAAGCTCTGAAGGGATCTAGAGGCTGACTCGGGTCCCTGGTGTGTGACAGTCAGCCTAGGGTGGGCAAGGGTTCCTGGGTCCCTGAGGTGGAGACCCAGCCCCTGCATCTTTCGGAGGCTGCAGAACAAACCACCTTCAGCCTTGAGGGGACGCTCACCCCATTTGCTGGGAGATGGAGCCCATGGTTCCCCAGAGGGTCACATGTTGGGCTCTGGCAACTACTGGGCGACACTTTACTGTCCCCTTGTCTCAGTTTCCTCATCTCTGACATGAAAGTAATTACTGCCCTGCGGGGTTGCTAGGAGAAATAAACGACCACGTGTATTTCATGGCAGGTACACACGTGTAACCATGGGAGTCCATCACCAGTTGTGACAGTTGTGAAAAGACCAGCTCTGCCACCTGCCAGCTGAGTGACCTGGACATAGGGATTTATTGTCCCCATGTATCAGTTTCTCCATTTGTGACATGGGGCTACACAATACAGACTTGGTGGTATCACTGTAAAAATTAAAGAATGCTCCTAAAATGCTTAGGATGGTGCTGAATGTTTTATAAGTGCATGATTAGTATTGGCTAAATCAAGGCAGAGAAGAAATAGCCATGGTTGGCCTAAAGCTTGGAGGTGTGGGGGTCGAGGCAGGAACATGTGCCCCCCCAAGTAAAGGTTAACTTTGATCATATAAAGGAAGTCAGACCATACTTATGATTGGTCCTGAGGGCAATTTTGCGGTTGAGGTGTGTTCCCTCCAAAGATATGTCCAAGTCCTAACCCCTAGTACCTGCAAATGTGACCTTATTTGGAAATGGGGTCTCTGTAGGTAACTCATTCAGTTAAAATGAGGTCATACTGGATTAGGACAGGCCCTGAATCCAATATAACAGGTGTCCTTCTCAGAAGAGCACACAAAGACCTGAATACAGAGAAGGCTGTGTGAGGATGGAGGCAGAGACTGGGACGGGGCAGCCGCAAGCCAGGAAGGCCGAGGGTTGCTGGCAGTCCCAGAAGCCAGCAGAGAGGCAGGGGCCCACTTCTCCCTCAGGGCTTCCAGAAGGATCCAGCCCTGCCGTCACCTTGGTTTCAGATCCCTGGCCTCCAGACAGTGGGATAATGAATGCCTCTTGTTTTCATCCAGGGGCTTGAGGTCTTTTGGCCTTTGCCAGCGAAAATGAGTACAGACACCCACTAGCTTTTTCACAGTTGCGTGCTATTTCACAGGACCACTGCTGATGGTCTTCTCCTTTATCCAGTCACACGAGTTGTTTCCCATCTCCCATGGTCACAAACAGGCCTGCCAAAAACACCCTGGCTCTGGCCTCCGTGTTCAAGAGCAGTTATTCCATGTGGCCGGCCACCCAGAAAGGAAGCTGAAGGAGGGTTTGTGCACCCTGCGTTCTAACGCATGTTGCCAAGCTGCACCGCCCCCCAAGGGCTGGGCGGTTCACCCCACTCCGAATGCGAGCGTCCCAGGAGTTTATTTTCGACGTGGGTCAGGGCTGCCCAATGATGCTGCGTTCTAGCTACAATGGTGCTTCTGCTCCAGGGAGAGCGTCAGAAGCGTTCTTAACCCATCCCTTGGGCACTGAGTACTGCAGTGACTCTCTGGGATTTTATCAACCACCACCCATTGGTCATTGGCCAAGGGCTGCTCCAGCAGCGTGCTTGCTCTGCAGAGCTTTCGGCCGGCCCTGGGGACGGTCAAGAGGACAGGGGCTGGTGGATGCAAGAGAAAGGTCAGCACGCCCAGGGGCTCCCGGCGCTGGACGCTGACGTGCTGGGGAAACAGAGACGGGCAATAAACAGAACAAGCAAACCAGGGACATGTTTGGGGCTAGGCGCACGTGTTGGAGGAAAATGGACAGAGCAGGACAACGGGGAGGGGAGGATGGGGCCAAGGTGGGCACCCAGCAGGCGACTAAGAAATATTCTGTGCTTCTTTCTAGTGCGTGGAGAGTTGGAGAGAGAGAGAAGAAGCCGGTGTGGAATAGGCACCTGGGCAGGGTGGGAGGAGAGGGAGGGGAGCGGTAATGATGCTGAAAAGTAATCGGCCCTGTCTCTCTGGGAGGCAGCGAGACTCTAATTAGAATGAAAATGTGGTTTAATGAGGATGAAAACGGTAATTGCGCTGGGCAGTGCAGTCTCTGTGTCCGCATGTCTCCCCAGTGCCACTTTCCCAGGGGGACCCTTCTGGACCTCCAGGGGCTGGGACGGGAGTGCAGGTGAGAGCGGCCTTGAGACTGGGGAGGGTCTTGTTGGGGTTCTGTTTCCCCCAGGGGCCCTCCCAGGTGGCACCCGGGGAAGGAAGCTGTAAGAGCCCCTGCTGCCCCTGGGCTGGTGCTGGGTACCCGAGGCCCTGTTTTTCCATCCCTAACTTTAGCATTAATATCAATACAGCAAACGGTGGAAAGGAAACAGTGCTTTTATTTATTGAACACCTACTATGTGCCAGGCACCGTTCCAAGCCCTTTACCAGCTAACTCATGGGATTGTTAAAATTATCCCCATTTTACAGATGGCAAAACTGAGGCACAGAGAAACCCCAGGCCCTGACAGGACTATATTAAAGAATGGGTGAGAAAGTTAGGTTCCAGTAGCCAGGGGCCTTTTTTTTCCTTAACCAAAGGGTTGTCAGCCTTTGAAGCCAGGGACCCTCCTACCTGCCTCCCCCTGGCACAGTTTCCTTGCCTATGCTTGAGGTGATGCCCCTTCCTCTCTACCTTCCACTGTACTGGAGGAAATGGGTGTGGCTGGAAGGAGGTGGGCATGGATGGGTTCCCATCCCTTCTGAACCTGGAGGTGGCAGAAGCTGAGGCATTCCTGTGCGCTGCAGAACTGGGACCGAAAGGCCTGAGCTCTCTTGTCATGGAAAGGTGAGGTGTTCTTCAAATGTTGGTCTGGATAATACTGAGGTTTATAAGACCTCAGGGCCTCCACTTTTGCTTCTAGAGGCACCAATAAAATGCAGCAAAGACTCGTCAAGACAGAAACATTCACTGAGCCCTGGCAGGCAATAAAAGCAGGCCTGTCTGGCCTTTCAAAGTGGTCCCAGGTCAAGAGAGATTAAATTGGTTGGCCACATATATGGCAGACAAAACTGTAAGAGCCTTCATACACAAAGAGTATTTATGAATCACTAATAAAAAGGTGAAATTCCAAGTGTGAAACTGTCATAGGCATGAATAGGAGGCTCACAAAGGAATGATATAAAGTCAACAAGCCTTTCCAAAGATGCAAAATCTGACCATTCATGAACCAAAGACGTACTTTTACTTGTCAAGTTTATCGACGTGTGTGAAGTTATGGGAAAGCACACTCATACTCTCTCATGGGCGTGTAAACTGATACATCTTTCTTGGAGGATATTTGTAGTGACTCTCTGACTCATCTCTAGGAAAATGCAAAGATTTATAAAGAATAAAGCAGGGTAGTAAAAGCCCTGTTGTCAGACAGTTGGGGTTCACATCTTGGCTCCACCACCTATGAATTAAATGTTCTCAGGCATGTGACTTAATGTTACAGAGCCTCCATTTTCTCACCTGTGCAATGGGAGTATCATAAGGACTCTATGAGGTAATGTGAATGACATGCTTAGCCTCTTGCCAAGCACGCACTAGGGGCTTGCTATTATTATCATTATGAAAACCTTTAAGAAAAGCTGGAAAACAATGGATGTGGTTGTGCCTGGGGGGTTGACTAAATGCATAGAAGAAAATGACCAAACCTATATTCATTAGCACCGCGTGACCTCTGTAGTGTATTAATTGAAAAACAAAATGGAAACAGATCTCAAACATCATGTATAGGCACATATTTGAGCATTTTTATCATGAATCAAAGAATTAATTTTTCGTATTGCAGTGTAGTCTACCCAGATCCAGAACTGAAACAACAATTTCATGAAGTAATATTTATCCTTTCTCTGTGCAGTGGGTCCTGAGATTTGTTTTTGTTCCATTCTGAAAGGCAGGCCATTCACACAAATGCAGTATTTCTCCCTTCAAAGTTCCAGTTGTCGGCACCTTGACCCCCAGTAAAGGGTGGTGTCTAGGCAGCAACTAAGGCAAAGGTGGGAGGGAGCAGGGCACAGTGATGGCTCTGCCCCACTGGCTGATTTCAGCCCTAACAGCGGGTTGTGGTGCATATATGTGAACTCGTGTATATGTGCGCATATGTGCATGTATGTGCATATGTGTGTGTGCATGTGCACATATATGCCAGGGTTGGGATAAGAGTGAGGTATGAGGCAGTCACCTCAGGAGACAAATTTAAGAGGGTGTCAAAAAGCTCAGGCATCAAGATAAATATTTTAATGCAATAATTTTTTTTTTTGAGAGGGCATCTCTCATATTTATTGATCAAATGGTTGTTAACAACAATAAAATTCTGTATAGGGGGGTCAATGCTCAATGCACAATCATTAATCCATCTCAAGCCTAATTCTCGTCAGTCTCCAATCTTCTGAATCTTCTGAATCCAATCTTCTGAAGCATAACGAACAAGTTCTTACATGGTGAACGAATTCTTACATAGTGAATAAATTCTTACATGGTGAACAGTACAAGAGCATTCATCACAGAAACTTTCGGTTTTGATCACGCATTGTGAACTATAAACAATCAGGTCAAATATGAATATTCGTTTGATTTTTATACTTGATTTATATGTGGATCCCACATTTCTCCCTTTATTATTGTTATTATTTTTATTTTTAATAAAATGCTGAAGTGGTAGGTAGATGCAAGATAAAGGTAGAAAATATAGTTTAGTGCTGTAAGAGGGCAAATGTAGATGATCAGATGATCAGGTGTGTGCCTATGGACTAAGTATTAATCCAGGCTAGACAAGGGCAGCAAAACATCCACGGATGCAGAAGATTTCTCTTAAAACAGGAGGGGTGAGGTTCTGAGCCTCACCTCTGTTGATCCCCAAATTCTCACCTGATGGCCCCCCTGCGACTGTGCCTGTCTTAGGTTGTTCCTCCCTTGAGGAATCTTACCCGTCTCTGGCTAACCAGTCATCTTCCAGGGCCATACAGGGAAATGTAAAGTTGGTAAGTGAGAGAGAAGCCATATTGTTTGAAAAGGTTAGCTTTTTACTTCTTTGCAGATTTATGCCCTGTGGCTTCTATTCAATGCAATAATTTTTAAAAAATCAAAATAATGGAAAAACCTGTATTGACAAAGTACCCGCTTTTTATATACAACCAAGATTGAACCTTGATTTCAAGACTCAGCGTCACTCACCTCATTCCAGTATCCATGCACACAGGGGTATCCGTGAGCGTGAGTGAACACACACGTTTGCTTGCTTTTGCTTTGCTCATGTGGTGTGAGTGTTGTATATACATGAGTACAAGGCGTGTGCATATGTAGACATTTGTAGGTGTGTGTACATGTGCACACCTGTGTGTGTGTGTGTGTGTGTGTGTGTGTGTGCATGCCTGCATGCCCACAGAAACGTCCAGAAAGATACCCTTCGAGTGGTAACCGTACTTCCTTCCAGGAAGTGAGAATTCAGGTATTTTCCTCTCTTTGTCCTTGCCTCGATTTTCTCCCCCTGGTACGTGTCTCGTTATAAGAATGAAAAGAAAGTCATTTACACTACGGAGAGACAGTCGTAGGGCAGAGTGTCCCCTTCAGGGAAACTAGGGAATCGCAGAGATCCCCAAACCTACTGACAATTAATAATCGCTGATGTTCACTGAGCTTTTGCCCTGGGCTGGGGAATGGCGCTGAATGTTTTCAATGTGTCATTTCATTGTTCTTCATTCATGGCTGTATCCAGGCAGGTGCACTGTGTGGAGGAAATATCTGCTGAATGAATGAATGAAGAAATGAATGAGTCATCATCCTGGAAGCCAGGACTGCTGTGGTCAGCCTTTGACTCTTCCCTCTGCCTGGAATGCCCTACCTGATGGCTGGCCCCTTCTTGTCATTTAGACTCCAGTTAAAGTTGCCTCCTCCAGGAAGCCCTCTCTCCTGCCCTGTTGACATCAACCCATCAGCATAATTTTATTCTCTAAACAGCCCATTTCTTCTTTTTACCACTCACCTCCCTGCTGAGGGCAGACCTCATCTCCCTTACCACTGTATCCCCACCCCTCACATTCAGCACCTGGCACATAGTGGGTAATAAATATTTGCTGTAAATTGATATTGTAATACATATTTTCAGTATTTGCTGAATAAATGAATGACACCCCTGTCCCATTACAAATGAAGAGATTGAAGCTCGGAGGCTCAAAGTCACCTGCTTTTCGGTGTTGGGACCAGGTTTTAAACCCCTGTTCCTGATGCCAGAGCTTGTGCCATCACCCAGAACACTGTGCTCTCCCCCGGATGGCACCAGGCCCTGATGCCCTGACTTGTCATCTGGGTCCCTGAAGCTGCTTCCAAGTGGACCAGCTGCCAGGAGAGTCTGGGTCCCACAGGTGACACATGGGACGTGGCTTATGCTGTAGGTCGGATTTTCCCCCCAAAAGACATATCCAAGTCCTAACTCCCGGAACATGTGAACGTGGTCTAATTTGAGAACAGGGTCTTGCCCATGTCATTAAGGATCTCAAGATAGGAGCACCCTGGATTGCTCAGGTGGGCCCCAAATCCTCTGACAAGTGTTCTTATAAGCGACAGAAAGGACAGAAAAGAAAAAGGCTGTTTGAAGGCAGAGGCAGAGCCTGGCTGACTCAGTCCAAAGCTAAAGACCCCAGCGGCACCCAGGAGCTGGAGGAGGCCAGGAAGGGCTCTCGCCTCGAGCTTTGCAGGGCGCAGGCCAGGCCCACATCTCGATTTCACATTCTGGTCTCCAGAACTCTGAAGAGTAAACTCCTGTTGTTGAAGCCCCCTGGCTCGTGGTTATTTGTCACAGCAGCCGCAGGAAGCAAACACAGACTATTCTTCCAATTCAGCACAAACGTTGTCAAATGTAAGAAAGATTGAAAGCATTGTCCAGTGAGTAAGCGCCCGCACACCCGCCACCTGGAGTCTGCAGGGACATTTGACCCTCTTGGTCATTATCTGTCCTATCCATCTATGAATTAAATGATTAAAATGATTAAACTTTATTATTAAAAATGTTATTAAGAATTAAAATTCTTAAGAAATTTTTTTAAATGGTTTTAGGTTCACTGCAAAATTGAGTGGAAGGTACAGAGCCCTCCCATATGCCCCTTGCCCCCACACATGCACAGCCTCCCCATTATCCACATCCCCGCCAGGTGGTCCACTTGTCCCCGTCAATGAGACTGAATTGCCACGTCGTCATCATCGCTGAGTCCATAGGTGACATTGGGGGTCACTCTTGGCGGTATATGCATTCTGTGAGTTTGAATGAATTGTGTAACTGCCTGTACCCACTGTGACAGTGTGGCACAGACTAGTTTCTCTGCCCTAAAATTCCTCTGTGCTCCGCCTGGTCAGCCCTCCTTGGCCACACCAACCATGGAGCTTTTTACTGTCCCCCCCATGGTTTTGCCTTTAGAGAATGTCCTCCAGTTGGAATCCTACAATATGTAGCCTTTTTAGACCGGCTTATTTCACTTAGTGATGTGCATTTAAGGCTCCCCCTGTGCTTTTTGTGGCCTGAGAGCTTGTTTCTTTTCAGTGCTGAATAATACTCCATTGTCTCGGTATACCACAGTGTTTTTTTTTCATTCACTTACCTCATTTTTTTATGCATTTCAAGGTAATTCTTGGTCTCTTCCCCATTTATTTTAACATAGCAGCCAAAGGGGTCTTCAAATCAGATCATGCCCCTTCCCTGCACCACACCTTCCCACACTCAAGTAAAACCCCAGTGCTTCACTGTGCCCTCTGCACCCCCTAACCCATCTCACCTGTCCCCTACTGCCCTCCTGACCTGTGTGGGCCCACGTCGTCACCACTGACCACATGTGCCTACTGAGCACTTGAAAACTATCAGTCCAAATTAGATACACTCCCGGTGAAAACATGCCAGACCTCGAAGACTTAGTTGGGAGAAGAGGATGTAACATATCCCACTAATCATTTTTTTATACTAATTACATGTTGAAAGGGTAGTATTTTGGCCACACTGCATGAAATAAAATACATAATTACAGTGAATTGCATCCATTTCCTTTCTACGTTTTAAAATGTGGCTACTGGAAAATTTAGTCACATCTGTGCCCGCATTTCCGGCTTTATCGGATCCCTGTTGGCCTGCACTGGCTGAGGATGTTGACTCCAGGAGGGCAGGGGTCTTACAAGCCCAATAAATGTTTATTGAATGAATGAATGAATGAATGAATGAATGAAACCAAGCCTGAGTGACAACCAAAGAGGCAGCTTTAAGTCAAAGATTTATTCGGTCCTGGCAGATGAAGATCTCAGCTTCTTCTACCCAGGAAGCCATCTGGAGACCCGATGCCTCTTGAATGGGGGAAGGTAGGCACAGATGGACTCATCACCATGCAGTCTGCACTGAGGGGCAGTCTGGTTGGCCTCCTCCAGCCCCCAGAGACGAGGGCAAGTCTCAGTGACTGTGATTTCTGGGGATACAGAAGAGGGGGGCATGCAGGAAGAGATAACAGAGCTAGGCGTGGGGCTGCGGAGCAAGCTCCACCCAGGTGGGGTCCCCTCCCAGGGGCTGGGCTAGCGGGAAGGGGCTGGGCTGCCTGGCAGGCGGGTCGGAGCCGGGGTGTCTGCTATCGACCACCTAGGCCACTGCAGGGAAGCTTTTAGACCCACCAGCTCATCCCCAAGGAAAGTGGAGGTCTAGGCTTCCCCCTCCCCTAAAGGGGGAGGCCAAGGGCTTCCTTTATCTCCCACATCCCGCCCACCAGAAGAGCTTGCAGGCTTTACTGTGGGCTGAGTATGAATCCCATGGCTTATGCTCCACAGTCAAATGCTGGGGTTGGAATCACCCTGGGATTTGGCTGAAGGATCATTTCCATTTGCTTTGGACCCTGGAGCCCCACCCCATCAAAGTATGGAGCATTTGCACCCAGAGGATCTCAGGAGCACCCCCGCCCTCTCACCCCCCATCCCAGCACTGTTCTGGCTTCTGTCACCAGGGTTAGCTAGCCTTTTAGAGGGTTTCATACAAATAGAATTACAGAGGGTGGCTTCTTTTGTCTGGCTTCTCCTGCTCGGCAAAGAGCATTCTGAGATTATCCAGTTTGCATATAAGTTGTTGCTCCTTTTATTGGTAAGGAGTATTCCATGGTGTGAGTGGACCTCAATTTATGTCTCCATTCTTCTGTTGGTACACATCTGGGCTGTTTTTTCCAGGTTTTTTTTGCAACAACAAATAGAATTGCCATGAACATTTGCCAGCAGATCTTTGCGTGGGCACGTTTTAATTTCTCTTGGGTTAATAACCTATAGACAGAATTGCTGGGATGTAAGGTAAGCCTATAACTTCATTAAACAGAAAACACCTGGCAAACTTTTACGCACACCAGACGTGGATGAGAGTTCCAGTTTCCCCACGTCTCGTCAACACTTGGTATTGTCAGTCTCTAAGTTTGGCCATTGTTGATGGCTTGTAGCCTGGACTATTGCAGTCACCTCCACCTTGAACCCCTACTTCTTCCCTGGCTCCTCCACGGTTGTTTCTCACCTCAGAAATAAGATCAATGTCTTGTCTTTAATATTTCCCTTTTCCTTATAGAAATTGTTCATGCACATGCAAAATTAGAAGAGTATAGCAAGCCCTATGGCCACATCGCCTGACTTCCATGGTAATCCTCATTTTGTCCATCTTGTTTATCTCTCAACTGCCAACTTTTTCTTTAATGAATTATTTTAAAGCAAATTCCAGGTACCATATTGCTTCTGTAAATATCAAGGAATCATCTCAAAATGTAAATCAAATGACATCGTGCCTGCCTTGAAATTGTCCGCTGATTTCACTTGGCTCTTGGAAAAAATTTCAGAATTCTTCCTCCAGCTCTCAGGATGGCCGCTGGCCTCTCTGCCCTCATATTCAACTCTCCTTCCTCCGTCTGCTCCAGTCACACGGTCCTTGTCCTGACCACTCTCAAGCTAGCTCCTTCCTCAAGACCTTTGCACCTGCTATTCCTTCTGCCTGGAATGCTCTTCCCCCAGATATGTGCGTGGTACCTGCAGAGGGCAGCATCTAGGATGGTCTCCAATGGTCCCTGCTTCTTGATCTTCATGTCCTTGTGTAATTTCTTCCTCTTGAGTATGGGCGGGACTGCTCACTTCTAACCAATACAACATGGCAAAAATGATGGAATGCCACTTCCAAGATTAGCTTAGAAGACTGTGGCTTCTGTCCTGGGGACTGTCCCTCTTGCTAGCACTCCCTTGTCCTCTTGCTTGCTTGCCTGTGATGAAGCCAGTGGCCATGATGTGAGCTGTCCTATGGGAGGTCTACCTGGCAAACAAAGGAGAGTGGCCTTCAGCCAACACCCCATGTGTGAGCTTGTAAGCACATTGTCCCCAGTAGAGCCTTGAGATAGCTATAGCCCCAGTGGATGCCCTGAGGTACCCTGAGCTAGAGGATCAGCTAAGCTACCCCCAGTTTCCTGACCCCCACACAGCTAAGATCATCCATGTTGTTGTTTCAAGCCACTGGATTCTCAGGTAACTTGTTATGCAGCAGTAGACAACTAACATAAGTCTTTCACCTCCTTTGGCGCGTTACTCAAAGGTCACTTTCTCCATGAGGCCTTCCCTAGCCACTGGATTGAAATTGCAACCCTGTTCCAAGCACCTCCCACTCTTCTTCCTTGCCTTATTTTCCTTGTGGAAACAATTGCCTTCTTTTTTATTTAACCAATTCATCGGCTGCCTTCCCCTGCTGGGACAATGGCTCTGGGAGGACAGAAGCCTCTGTTTGTTCAGTTCACTGCTGCATCCCCATCTTAGAACACTGCTGGGCACACAGTGGGCCTCGCTGGATTTAAAGGTACGTCTTCTATTCACCTAGCAATCCCGTTTCTGGGTATACACCTCCCCAGATTGAAAGCAGGGTCTTGAAGAGGTATTTGTCCACCCATGTTCAAGCAGCATTACTCACCACTGCTAAAACATGGAAGCAGCCCAAGGGCCCATCTGCAGATGAATGGATTACCAAAACGTGGTGTATCTGACAGTGGAATATTATTCAGCCTTAAAAAGGAAAGGAATTCTGACATGTATTACCACATGGATAACCCTGGGGGACATTATGCTTGGTGAAATAAACTAACCACAGAAAGACAAACAATATGTGGTTCCATATATATGAGGTGCTTAGATTAGGCAAAATCACAAAGACAAAAGTAGAATGGTGGAGGCCAGGGGCTGGGGGAGCGGGGAGAATGGGGAATTAGTGTTTAATGGGGACAGAGGTTCAGATTACAAGATGAAGAGAATTATGGAGATGAATGGTGGGGGTAGTTGCACAACAATGTAAATGTATTTAACACCACTGAACCATACACTTAAAAGTGGTTAAGATGGCAAATGCTGTATGTGTATTTTAATATAGTGAAAAAGAGGAGGAAAAGATACACCTGCTGTGTGGCCCTGTCCCCCAGGGGGGGAGCTTGGTGACCAGCCTCAGATTTTGTGGTCAGATGTTGTGGGCTGGGGTTCTGGGTGTCCCCCACTCTATTGAGCCAAGCTGTATGCATACCATTCCTGTTCCCCTGCCCCACATCAGATCTGTGTGCCTTTCAGGCCTTCCCAGCTTCTCGGGAATTTTGGGAAATCTCTTTCCTGCCCAAATGTGGAACCAGAAAGCATTCGTCCATGTACACTGAATGTGGGCTTGGAGAGCTCCCCTGTTCCTTACAGCTGCCTCTAGCCAGTCTGGATGGACAGGGGTCTGAGAATCCACGCGAGGGGTGGGTATCAGCTCTGGGGACTGTCCTGAGTGAATCACACTTTGGAGGGACCCCTGACAGCCATACCCCAATCCGGTCCATAGCTGTATGAGCCACACTGCAAGGTCCAGCAGCGCCCACCCAGCACTCCCGCCTTTACCTGCCGGCAAAGGGAGAAGCCCGGCCCACGTTCCCATTAGACACTGAGATGCTCAGTCTGGCTGTGAGCTGGGTGTTCTGAGTGGCCTTCATTGAGCCTTCCTCTATTGCCCACTTCGGGGGCATCACTTGCCTCCTATCCCTGGTCCCAGCCTTAGCTGTGCACTGGGATCACTTGGGGAGCCTTAACAGTGATGACCCCTGACTCCACCCCCCAACCCCCAGAGTCTCAGGTGGCGCTGGCTTTGGGGATTTTCCAATCCCTCCAGGTCATTCTAATGTGCATGAGGGTCAAGAACCACTTATGGCAGTGCATCTCAAGAGGGGACGATTCTGCAACCCCACCCACAGGGGGCATTTGGCAATATCTGGAGACACTTTCGGGTGTCATAATTTGGGGTGTGGGGTCTACCACCATCTAGCAGACAGAGGCCAGGGATGCTGCTAAACATCCTCCAGTTCACAGAACAGGACCCTGCAGTGAAAAATGACCCAGCCCCAAATGTCAGTATTGCCGAATCAAGAAACCCTGCTGTCGGTGTATGTGAGCCAAGTATTCCTCCAGGAAGGAGCGTACCACCTGTCCGGGGTAGTTGCTACTTTATACCCATTTTGCAGAAGGGAAAACTGAGGTTCAGAGCTGGGGAAGTGACTTGGCCACGTTCAGACAGCAGAGCTGGGTGCTGACGTTGCTCTTTACAAGACAGTCAAAGGTACCATCAACGGACCGGGGAGGAGAATCCAGGGGAAAGCTTGCAGATGGAGCAGGCAGTCTGGTGCTCTGGCTCTTTGCCTTCAGGCAAGCACTTCCCCTCCCTATGCCTCAGTGTCTGCATTTAAAAATGGGGATATGACAGTCATGACACCTGCATGGGTGGCCACCGCAAGGAGCTGGGAGGGTGCTGGATGCTTAGGAAGCAGGGCTGGCAGGAGGGCCACTTAGAGCGGGCAGGGCAGACTCAGAGCATGCCAGGCAGAGGGAACAGCAAATACATGGGTTCTGGAATGGAAGGAAGGCAGGAAAACCTGGTTTGCTCTTTTCGTCTCTGAGCTTCTTCCTGAGCCCAAATCGGAAAAGGGCCAACTCCAGGCCAGGAGATGACACCCACCCAACTGAGCTGGATCATACTGGCTCACGAGAGCCGAAATCTGAACATCTCTCCTGGGTATCACGTTCCCATCTTGGTATCCGCCAAGGTGGGAGAATTTACACTGTGGAAATTGGCCTCACTGGCTCAGCAGCACACCACTGCTTACACCCTGAGAATGGCCCCTTCCCGCTCATCTTCCTGCCCATCTTTCAAGACAGACAAAACCCTTTGCCCTAAAACAGGGCAAGGTAGGAGGCCAGTCTGATGGAAGGAGACAGATGACAAATATCACGTCAGGGAGTGATTAAAGAAGGATCATGAAAAAACTACAGTGGGGTCGGGAGAAGGTGAAGGACGGGGGCCTCTGTGTTAGATTAAGGAGCAGTGGAAGCCCCTCTCTGCCCTTTGTGCAGCCCCCCATCCTCCTGACTCCTGCCCCTCCCCCGAAAGCCACTTGAGGCCCTCACAGGTTTCTGCAGCCCAGAATCTTTTCTCTCATCCCTTCCTTCTGTTCCTACCCCTCCGAGTATTTTTTAAGGCCCTTGCCCAGCTAGCTGCCCTGGAGCTATTGTGCTTCCTGGAATTCTCATCTTGCAGAAATTTCTCATTTCTGAGCTCGTTTCTGCCCATGGAATTCATCTTTCACCTCAGACTGGCTTGGCCGCGTGCTCCGGGAAGCCTCTTTGCTCCTGTTCCAACAGATGAGCATAGGCAGCCACTCGGAGGTCACCCTGCCGTTTGGGGAGCTCCGTGGTGACTGCCTCACCGTCCACACCCATCCCAATGTCAGAGCCACTGAGGGGACTCCTGCAGTTGGTGGTAGGGGGCTCCCCCATCACTGCGCCGACACAAGGCTTTTCGGCCTCGGCATGAGGGTGGGTGGGGAGAGGCACCAAGAACGCACCCTGTGGTTCAGAGTGCCTGGCTCTGTCCTACCTCGGTTTACCCATCTGCTCACCTCAGCCTCTCCGGGAGAAGGCTCTGGGGAAGAATTTCCAGACACACCAGGACGGGGCAAGGCCATCTCTCTCTTGCTCTTCCTCATGCCACTGTGTGCCTGAGCAATCAGGAAACTCTAGATCTTTCTCAGACCAACACTCCAGTCACTGGGCCCCCCAAATGATGGCAATTCCTGCTGAGCTTAGACCAGGACTACTCCCATCCCCCCAGCAGCTGGGAACACCCCCAAATCTTAGACAACCCGCTGAGCCCCCTCCCCTGATGTGTGGCCCCCTGCCCCCCAAATCCTGCAGCTGAAGCCAGAAGCCACATCTTCTGTTTATAGATGGGGGAGGGGAGGGGGCTGGCCAGTTTTAAAAGCTCATTAAGGCCTGAGTTCTTTTTATAGATGAGGTTTCCTGCGTCCTGCTTTCCCTCCACCCTTTCCGCCCCTCCCTGCTTTCCGAATGCCGTATTTATTTGAGTTAGAAAAATAATGAGGTCCCTGAGGTTGTATACAGCGCACTGGCTCTCTAATCAAAGTATTGCTGTGGAATTAAAAATATATAGAAATGCCTGTGTGCCGACTGCGGACACAGAGCACGTTTGCCCAGTGCCACCCAAGCCCCACCAGACTGGCTTCGGGGGCGGGATCTAATTAGCTGTTTTCTAGCAAAGTCTCCCGGTGGACAATGGGATTGAAATGCCCAGGTCATCCCCGGAGGGGGCTGCGAGATGGGGTGCAGCCCACTCAGAAGGCATTCCGGGCTGAAGGGAAGAACTGAGAGCTGGATCCGGCCGGGCCGCCAGGCGGAGGTTCGGGCACACACAGATGCAATCAAATATGCAAAACAAATCAATGAAGAGCAATGACAAAAGACCTCTGCCGTCCACGTGCCTACAGGCCGGGGGCTGGGCCTTGCTCTGGGGCGCACGGCTGTGGGCTGCTGGGGATGGGGCCTCTGGACAACAAAAGGGTGGCTCTCTCTCTAAATATGCCCGGTCCCAAAGCAGAGGCATGGGGGGTGGCTTGAGGCTTGTGGGGAGCTGGGGAGTAGAGTCCTACCCATGGCTGCCCTCTCTCCCGGGCCAGAGCAGCAGAGCGGGTGACATTTACAGAGTCTTAGGGTAGCTTTGGGGTGGGGGATGGGCGACGGCGGGGAAAACCTCGGTGTTTGTAGCGCCTGTGTGCGCGCACACGCGTGAGTGTGAGCATGTGGCCCTGGGAGGAGCTTGTGTGAACGTGTGTGGGAGTGTGACTGTGTATGTGGCTGTGTATTTGAGGCTGTGTGGGCTGTTGCATAATTGACCCAGCACCTCCCGTGTCCGACCTTGTTCTGGGCACCGGGGTGGAGATACAAACCCTTGCCTGCGTCGGGCTGGCGTCCTGGAAAGAGACACTACCCAAGTGCTTGCGCACGTGTGTGAGATCGTGATCACTGTGGGGGTGTGGGAGTGGGAGTGTGTGGATATGACGGGGTGTGAGGATGTGTCACTGTGGGCACTGGTGTGTGAGTGCACTTTGGGGGCGCATGGCCTGACTGTTCAGGGAGCACGTGGATCTGGGCTGCAATGCACCCATGTGCGCTCGGTCCCCACATCCACCCCCAACTTTCCCCCGCCCCCACCCCCTGTTCTCCTCAGGGGCGTTACTTCCTACCCCCACTTTATTTCCTTGTCTTTTTTCTGGCCTTTGACCTCACAGTCAAAGCTTCTGGGACCTGCGAGCCTCATTCCCTCCCCCCTAGAAGGGTCAGGAGGCCAGGAAGGGTGGGAAGGCCGGTCCCTCGCGGGGTACCCTGCATCCCTAGAGGGGTCCGCAGTCTCCCAAGTGCGTGGGAGGGGCCAGGAAGTTGAGAGAGGTGGGAGGCTGACGTGAGCCAGGCTGCAGGGCAGCTTCCACGCAGACGCTTTCTACGTCTGCTGACGGATAGGAGTACCACAGACGAAGCGGGAGGGACTGCAAACTGGAGGGCACCTTAGAGCCGCTTAGGGAGGCTATCAACAGGTCTCTGCGATCCTAGCGTCCCTACCGCGCCCCAGCTGCGCCCCCAGCTGGAGGTAGCTGGCAGTGCAGGGTCACCGGCCCAGCTAGAGCAGGGGTCTTCGCCTGTGCACTGGGGGTGGGGGTTTTGAGCAGCACCCACCAGATATCAGTAGCACCCCGTACAGAATTGTGACAACCAAGTATATCTGAACACATTGCCAAATTGCTCCGAAGGTTGGGGGATGCAGAATCGCTCTGGGCTGGGAACCTTTGCGAGCCGATTCCATGGGTGCCAGAACGCAGATCCTGTGCTCTCTCCCAGTGCCACCCTGCAAAACTCCGGTTCGTAGGGGGCTTTTTGCCACATTCTCCCCCAGAGCTCCTGGGGGAAGAGAGTAAGTACGGTACTTATGTGAAATAAGACCAGGACTGCAAGAAACAGGGTGGGGGCTCCTATCAGATGCCCCGGGCTCCGGTCAGCACTGAAGGAAATGATTTCCACGCCTTCTCAGCAGCGCTGCCCCAAGGCTGCAGTCTAAGAATCAATTAAGAGCGGGAAGAAGGATTTGCCAGGCGGAGGTGGTGGGAGCTGGGGCACTGGGCCCCAAGGTGCATGGGGGTGACTTGCAAGGGTGGGGGGCTCAGTGGGCCCTGGGGTAGTGAGGGGGAGGCTCCCTAAGACTACAGTCCAGAACGGTAAAAACAGCCCCAGTACTATAGCTGGTTGTGACTTAAATACGTACAACTCTAAGAACACTGCTTGGCATGCTGAAGATGACAGATAAGGTCTTTGCTAAATAAAAATAAGATGACCACGGGGCTGTGTGTTCCCCCACTGCTCCTACAGCTGTATATGCCGATGGTTAGTCACTGCGGGAGACAATGCTGGTGCCCCCACCCAGATCAGATCCCCTTCTCTGGGCTGGTGCACCCATCTTCTGCCTGTTTCAGGTGTTGGCTGCCAGTGGGTCACACCTGCCTCTTCTCTGTGGGGTTTCACAGGGGAACTGCTCCCTTTCCCAAGTGCAGCACAGCCAGTCTGAATATGGGGGTGCTAAAGGCCAGTCCCTGACCTCAAGTTGGAGCGACTGTATGATGCTACTCACAGTCCAGGGTTCCCTGTGGGATCAGGCTGGGGCTGCACCCAGCTGAACCCCAAGTCCTGGCTGAGCTGTCCTGCTTCTCTCTGCTCCATCCTGCTTCCACACCCTCCTCCCGAGAGTCCTCCCATGAAAGTCCTGGGCGTTGGAGTCCCTGCCTTGGGTTCTGCTTCTAGGTTGGTGCTATAGACTGAATGTTTGTGGTCCCCCCAAATTCATATACTGAGGCCCTAACCCGTAATGTGATGATATCAGGAAGTGGGGGTGTTTGGTAGGTGATGAGGTTGCGATGCAGTCACGATGGGATTAGTGTCCTTATTCAATGGAGAGATACCAGCCCTCTCACGCCCCTTCCACCCCCCCTGCATGTGAGCCACAGGAAGAAGGTGGCTGTGTGCAAGCCGGGAAGAATCCTCACCAGACACTGGATCCGCCAGCACCTTGACCCTGCACTTCCAGCCTCTGGAACTGGGATAAATAGTCTGGTGTTCAAACCAGCCTGTCTATGGTATTTTGTTTGAACAGCCCCCAAAACTGAACCCCGTCCCTTATGAGCTCCAAGCCAACCAACCTCCCTTTGGCCCACAATTTCAACACCTACTTTTAATCATACACACTCCTGTTCCCCTGACCCTCGCCTCTCTGAATTCCCCCTTGTCTTCTACAGCCAAGATGATCCTTTTTGATTTCTAATTATTTATCTGATCGGTTATATATCCACATGTTCAAAAGTTGTACATATACAAAAAAGTATTCTTTGAAAGAGCTCCCTTCTTACCCCAGACCCCCACTGGCCCAGTTTGCAAACTCCCAATACATATTTACTATTATCAGAGTCAGACATAGCTTTCCATCTTATCTTTAAGCAAATGCAGGCAAATATGAATAGATTTTCCTATTTTTCTACTCCTTTTTTTCCCAGAAGGGTAGCTAACTTTACGTTCTATGTCACACAGATCAATCTTTTGAAGGAACACCGAGGATCATAGGTCTCCCCTGATCAAAATTCTCCCAAGTCTCAATCTAGACATCTTGGGAGGGACAGTTCTTCCTGACATATGACTGGTTGTCATAAAGCAGAGTAGGTGTCCCTGTCCCCTTTTACAAATGCTGTAAGTAGCCCCCAGGCATTGGGATAACACCATACCCTGGCACATTTCCAAATCCCAACCCAGAGGTGGTATTGCCCATCCCTCAGGACTACCATAGCCCCTCCCAACCTCTCTCGGGCCCTACCTCCCCTGTGCTCTCCCCACCCCAGCCATACGAGCCTCACTGTTGTTCTGTGGATTCCCCAGGCATGCTCACACCTCAGGCCTTTGCACAAGACATTCCCTCTCCCTGGAACTTCGTTCTCAGATACCCCCATGGCTAACTTCTAAATAATCTTTCCTAGCTCTGTCCTCTCACTGTATCTCTCAATAAAAGCCTCTTCCTGGCTCTCCTACCTTGAAAAAATTAAAATAAAAACAAACAAACAAATAAATAAATAATCTTTCCTCCACTGTCACCACTTGAGAGGGGGCTTCACTGACCACACATTTAAATAAAGTCCCTGACCCATCATTATCTATTGCTATTGAAATGGCCTCAAAACATAGTGACTTAAAACAACAAACATTTATTATCTCACAATTTCTGAGGACCACGACTCTGAGAGCGCTTTAGCCGAGTGGTTCTGGCTCAGGGTCTCTCAGGAGGTTGCCAGGATGTTGGTGGGGCTGCAGTCATCTGAAGGCTGAGCTGGGGCTGGAAGTGCCTCTTGCAAGATGGCCCTCCCATGGCTGTCGGTGGGAGGCCTCAGCTCCTCCCTGCGTGGCCTCTACAAAGACTGCTTGAGTGTCTTCACAGGGTGGTGGCTGGTTTTCCCCAGACAGAGTGATCCATGAGAGATGGGCCCTGCCATATTCTGTCACACATGTCACACTCTATTCATTAGGAGATGGTCACTCAGTGCAGCCAACACTCAAGAGGGGAGCGGATGGGCCTCCACTGCTTGGAAAGAAGATAGTCAAAGAATGTGTGGACATCGTATTTTATTTACTGAACAATTTTTTTTATTGAGATGTAATTGAGTATAACAGTGTATTTGTTGTAGGTGTATAACATGATTTTCTCCCTCCCTCTCTCTTGATCTTGGATATTATATATATGGGTAAAATTGCAATATTTCCAGAATCTCTGGCCTGCTACATCTCCGTATCAATAGGTGTCTCAAAGGGGTGGAGAGAAGTAGGCCATCTCCATGTCAATAGGTGATTACAAGGGTGGGGGAAGCGAGGGCATACCTGAGCTGGAGAGGTTTAGTCAGGTCCCTTCTCCCAACTGGGTCATGATAGACAGGGGCAAGCAGAAGCAGATGACTGCTTGTAAGGAATACACAGGTTTCTCCTACTTTATTTCTCCCTTCGACTGATTTCAGCTTCCAAGGTTATTTGCCCCAGGCTGGGAACATATTTTCCCCCGTAGTTACAATATATCTCAAAATAATTACCCCAATAAGTCTAGTTAACATATATCACCTCCCATAGTTACAAGTATTTTTTCTTGTGATGAGAACTTTTAAGATTTACTTTCTCAGCAACTTTCAAATATGCAATACAATATTACCAACTAGAGTCACCGGGTTGTATACTCCATTCTGAGAACTTATTTATTTTAAAACTGGAAGCTTGTGCCTTTTGACCACCCTCACCCATGGGTGAAATGAATGTGGGTGAAATGAATGTGGGTGAAAATATTTTATTGCCACCACACCCTACTGCAATTTTCTCCTCTTCTAGAGTCACCTGAAATTGCATATATCTCTCAGTTCCTTATTTGTGGTCTAGAATGTAAGGTTCCCCAAGAGTAGAAACTGTCCCTTTGTTTCCCAGCAGAGAACAACTGCTTCATAACTAGGTTTTGCTTTGGGTTTCTCAGAAGCAGCAGAGCTTGAGAGAAGGCTTCAAAGGCAGGTTGTGCACCTAGGAGGTGACCTCAGGAAATACCAGCAGGGGAGCGGGGAATGGGGACAGACTGGGAAGGTGGCTGGTGGTGGGTGTGTCATCCAACTAGTTATCACTGTGGGCAACTGCAGCTCATTCATTCCATTCATTCTGGGGACCTCTAAGGCAGTGTAGGACACCAAGAGGTGAGAGAGGTGACCCATTCGTCCACCAAATCCCATCATTTCCTGGTGTTTCCAGCCTGCCATGCTTGGGGGCAGAGAAGCCTTCAAAAGCTTTGGAGAAAGCCCTCCAGCCAAGCACTGTGGCAGATGGCAGCAGTTGGGCCTCAGCAGGAGCCTATTGAAATGGTGAAGCCAGAGGGATATGAACTGGGCATCAACAGCTTCAGTTACAAACTATTAGTTGAATAATTGAATAAAAATTTTTCAATAGTTCCCCACAGCCTAAAGGACAAAATCCACACGTCTGAGCTGGCACATAAAACCACTGTGACTCAGCTTTACGTCCCCATGCTACATCAGGGATGACAAACTGTAGATGACAAACGCTACAGAGGCCACTGGGCAGGAAAGACAAAGAGCAAAGCCAGTCAAGGGTGAGAAACGTGTAATCCCCTTGGACTTCTTTCATGTTCCTTTTTAAAATAGAGATGTGAGTATGTCTGTATCTTGTTCTATTACTGAGAAAGCAGCAAATGCTATGAGCAAGATGGTAAAATGGCAACGGCCGCTCGACACTCCTGCATATGCTTTTCCCTCTGACTGCTCTGCTGCCATTCCATGCTCATGGAAAGCTCCTACTCTTCCTGCAAAACTATTCAGAAATTACCCAGAGCTGAACTCCCCTGGAACTCCTACTGGGCATTTTCTTATTTTGTTAAATTGATTTCTTTTCTCTCCCCCCAACCCTCCCGGCTCCACCACCATGAGCTCTATGGGGCCCACCAATGTGAGTCTTGTTCAGCTCTGTGTGCTCGGGTTTAGCAACCAGCACGACAGCTGATTTCAAGCTACCAACGTGAGATCACTTTAACACGGAGTTGAGAAAAGAGGTGTTGCAATATGTGCCAGGTCTAGCTTGGCATTGCCTACATCTCTACCTTCCACCTGGCAATAACATCCCCTGTTGCTTCAATGACAAAACTGAAGCCCCTGTTCATCCTTTCTCCTCAGAGTGGCCATAGCCATCTTTGTTTATTTAACTTCTAAAAATCTTCTTTATTGGAACACAACAAACATATCTCAAAGTGTGCATATCAGAAACAGACAGCTCAATGAATTTCCTGAAATAAATACTCCCGTGTCATCAGCACCAAGTCAAGTATAGAACATTCTCAGCCCCCAAAGAAAACCCCCATGTTCCCTTCCAGCCATCACCCACTTGCCCAAGGGTATCCATTATATCAATTTCTATCATCCCACAATAGTTTTGATTATTCTAGAACTTCATGTAAAATGGAGTCACACAATATTTCTTCTTCTGTATTTGTTTTTCTCCACTATTAAGTTTGTGAGATTCAAGTTGTTGCAGGTAAGAATGGTTTGCTCATTTTCATTGCTATGTAATATTCCACTATTAGATACCATAATTCACCTATCCATTCTATTCTTGGGGGCATTTGGGTAGTTTAGAGTTTGGGGCTATTTACCCAGGAGTAGAATTGCTTGGTCATAGAGCAGCAAACATTCAGCTTTTGTAGATGAGATAAAACATCTTTCCGAAATGATTTTATCATACAACTCTCACTGCCAGTGTGTGAGACTCTAGTGGCAGAGCCATCTTCTTAGAATGCGCATCAGACAAAAGCCTTTAATGACTCCCTGCAGCTTTTAGAATAAAGTCCAAACTAACTTAAGTGCCGCTTGGCCTTTACTGGCCTCTTGTGCCCTGGCTTTCTGCTATTCTCTCTTCCTCATGACTCTTGGGCCACATTTCTTGAATGTACCACATGTTTGCCTATTTACAGGCCTTCCATGCACCGTATCCTCTCCCTCAAAGGCTACACCCTCCATTCATTGCTAGCTAATTCCTACATCCCCCCATAACTCAGCTCAAATGCCACATCTTAAAGATGGCTTGCCCAACGTCCCTCCCCAGCTGAATTGGCTCCCCCAAGGTTATTCTCCTACCACCTTTTTCTTTTCCTTCGAGGCATTTACCACAATTTAATAAAGACAAATTTGTGTAATTTAAGTACTTATTTCACCAATGTGTAGGTATGTTTCATGTCATATTTCTTAACTCGGGCTGCAGGTATATAGGTATTTGTTTATTAAATTATGCATTAAAAAATATATTGAACACATACATAGCCCTTAGCCCCCCTGATAAGCACTGGTTCAAGTATTGTTCAAATACTCATTTAATTGAAATGAATTGATTTCACTTTTCACATACTAGCGAAAAGAATGCATTTTTAAATAAAGTTTTTAAAAATTAAAAATAAGTTATAGGAAAAAGAAAGTGATTACATGATGTGCATGGGGGGAGAAAATGGTTGGGGTGTGGAGTGACGTGCTGCCTTCGTTTGGGGTCCTTCAGAAGTACACTTGAAGGTAAGAATTCAAGTGCAAGCAGTCAATGTGGGAAGTAGCTCCAGGAAACACTGATGGGGACAAGGGAAGAGAAATACGAAAAGGAGGGCATCCAATGAGAAGTGTAAGTGAACCGTTATTACCAAGGGCAAGGCAGGCTCAATCCCTCCGGTGTGCGCTTCAGAGACTGTAAAACACACAGCCTAGAGATGTCCCACCCAAGTGGTGAAGGAACTGGGGTGGATCCTTCCGTTCCCATCTGTCATAAACTGAGGGCTGCTCCTAGGGTCACTTCTCATCTGTCTCACGTTTGAATCAGGAGAAAGCCCCCACCTGAGAGCTGCAGGTCATTAAGACTACTACCAGGGCACACTTGCCCAGATGCCGGCAAACTCTTTCTGTGAAGGCCAAGATATAAATATTTTCGGCTTTTCAGGCGGGATAGCTTGGTTGCAACTATTCAATTCTGCCCTCCTAGTGCAAAAGCATCCCCAGACCATATTTAAACAAATGAACACGGTTGTGTGCCAATAAAACTTTATTTACAATGATGAGCAGCGGGCTGCGCTTTGCCCACTCTTGTGTGGGGACAGCCAAGGCTGAGTGGATATAGCAGGGCGCCGCCAGCTTCAGATGCCTTGTCTGAGCCAATCATGCGTGAGGGGAAGGGACGGCTGGATGGACTGGACCAATCAGGACCATGTCTCTGAAGCACATGACCGCCCACAATGGAAATGATTTGGCTACCCTGCATTTTCCTAGATTGTTACAGGTCAGGGGTGTGCAAAGCAGGGAAAAGACACCAACTGCTCACAATGACAAAGCCTACAGAGCTGGCACCTGGCTTTGTTCTCCAGGAACTTTGATGGCTGGAGCAGCAGCCTGGGACCCTCACCCTGACCCAGACACAGCCTACCTGTCCCGCTCAGGTAGGGCTGGCGCTACTAGGTCCATGTGGGTTCCCAAGGCGAGGAAGAGCCAGAAATGGCAGAGAAATTGGAGTGTGGTCTTCCGTCTCATTAGCTCAGGTTTGGGACTTCCAGGCGGAGCAGTCAGACAAATCCTTTTTTTCTCTTAAAGCACATCTTCCAATACTCTGCAGTCATTAGGCAGAATGAGGCGGGTCTGGATGTGACGATCTGGGGAGGGTGTCCAAGCTAAACAATCAAGTGAGGAAGAGCGTCTACAACGATCCCCATTTGTGAAGGGAGAAAAGAGGAAATTCATGCAGATGCTGGCGTGTGAATGCAAAACGTCTGGGTGGACACGCGCGGCCGCTCTTAGCAGGCCCTGTCAAGGCGAAAGGAACGGCGCCGAGGGAGACTCCGCTCCATATGCTCTCCCTTTAACAGGGCTTGAATTCTTTTAATTTTATCGTGAGTGTGTATAATTAATTTCCTGGGAAAAGAATTCTGCTTCTGGCACTCATACTTTGTATGGGTGGGAAAGAGGTTCAAGTGGCAATCCCATAGGTCTTAGCCTGGGTTCTTCCAAAGCAAACCCTGAGATAGGGATTTAGGTGCAAGAAGTTTAATCTGCAAGTTGATTCCAAGAAACGCTGGGAGGGGGAGGGGAAGGGAGCCTAACTGTGTTATTGACCAGGTTCCCAGGGTGATAACTGGGGCGCAGTTTTGCTGGAGACCTCCAGGAGGCAGCAGAGATCACAGAGCTCCCAGAGCTTAGCCAGGGGGAAGGAGCTGGGGTATTTATCCTCCACAATTCTGTCTCCTATTGATAATCATCACTCTGGGGAGGACTGGAAGCTGCATTGACCCATTGCCCCCATTTTATAGAGGAGAAAACTGAGGTCCAGGATGCTTTCTGTCCCTAGGGAGAGTCTGACAATATTCTTGAGCTCTCATCATATTTATTTCACATCTACTTTTTACTTGTGGCCACTCATGGTGGCCTTCCATGCATGGCTCTGAAATGAAGTATCCTTTGTGAATGAATGGGTTTGAGTTTAAAACAAAGTCAATTTTGTAAATAAAGTAAAAAAGTGTGAAGGAGAGTGTCTCTACCGAGGTGTCTGGGTGACACTACACACATCCCCACAGGCCACACAGGCAAAGGTTTGAATCACAGCAACTCTGGCCCTTTTGTTTCACTGTTGTCTTTTATTAGTGTTATTTATTTATTTATTTTTGGAATGGGGGTGCGGCCCATGGGGGGGCTACTCCTCTCGCTGTTCATGTCAGTAATAAACTGTCAGAATTTAAAAGTGGTTTGTTGTGTTTTATCTGGGTGAAGCCATTGGGTTGTGCCTGCTTTGTGCTTTACAGAAGCTGGAGGCAAGGGACTGTATTTGGGGACACCGGGATATCCTGTTTCACATCCGTTTTTCATCTTCATCTCACTCTGCTTCTGTCAAATGGGGGTCTAAAAATTCTACACGCAGGCCTCCAAAACTGCCGACCCCTTCTGCCCTCCACATGCTCTCCCTCCCTTGGTCCCCTACTGCCTGGGCAGAGAGGGTCTCGGGGAGGGCCCCTGGGTGCTGGCAGGAGGTGGCCCACAGTACAGAGGGAGGCTGGCTTCCCAAGAGGGGCAGAGCCACATGCCAGGTAAGTGAGAAATAAGCCAGTTGTGTGCCCAGCCACTGAGGTTTGGGGATTGCTCCTTACAGCCGCTGGGGTGCACTGATTCTGACTAACTATATTTGAACTTGCTTAATCCTCAAAATGGCCCTCTTAGGTAGGTTCCATTGTCATCCCTGACCTGTATAGATGGGGAACTGAAAACCAGCCATGCACCCAGGGTCATACAGGAAGGGAGAAAACTAGAATTCCAGCCCTGCCCAGCTGCCTTTAGAGCCTGCTCTGAGACACCATAGTGACCTGCCAGAAGGTGCAGCTCAGGACAGAGACCCTCCCCTGCCAGGCCATTGAGGTGTCTCCCCTACAGCACACTTCCCGTTCCTGTGGTTGTGGTGGGGGGAATGCAGCCCCAGTCCCCATCCTGGAGTTGTGCTTTGTCCTCCTTCTTACATCAGGGAAAGCTCAGATGTGACCTGACCTGCCTCCCTTCTAAGAGGAGCCCACGCTGAGATGACATGGGAGGGCCTTGGTGTGGCTGATGCATAACAATTTCTCAGTAAATGTTTGAGATTATCATTATCAATGACAGTGGTGGGGCACTGGCAGAGAGGCAGCTTAGCTCAGCAGTTAAGGCTGATGAGCTGGCTTCAAATCCCATCTCCACCATTTACTAGCTGTGTTACCTTGGGTAAGTTACACCACCTCTCTGTGCTTCCATTTTCCCACCCATAAAATGGAAATAATGATGCTATCTCATGCACAGGGTTATTGCAAGGATTGGGATAAAAAATGCTCCAATACTGCCTGCCAGTAATGTTAGGTTTTACTACTTGTCTACCACTTTTTCCTATCTGGTCCCATCTCTTAGGTCCCTAGGCATGGCAACAGCCGCTTCTTTGACTGGGATCTCCTAGGCTGCCCACTACCTGGAGACTCCCTGCCTTCCTCTTTCGTTGGCTCCCAGCTGCCCCTGGCTGCAGCCTCAGTTCCAGAGCCATCTCCTCCCCTCTCGTTTGCCCCTGAGCCCCAGGGTGACCAGAACCCCTGTCTCCTGGGGTTTCAAGCACTTTCCCCTTTTTAAGAGATTGACTGCAATTTCTATAATAACATCACATTAGCTAGAAATTAATGTCCTCATTAAGACAGCAATTAGGCACATTAGCACAGCAATAAAAGAGAAGCTTATGAAATAATTGCTGGTTCCAAAATGCCTTTAATTTAGTGTTTTATATCACGCCGTATTATTAATTTTTTCCCTCAGCAGAAGATAATAAGAGAAACGTTCAAATTGTGGGGAGGTTTAAAACAAAAAAAAAATCTTTTTTAAATGGAAAGCCATGTTGATGCCTATAGACAGAGGATCTTTCTTCCTCCCCCAAATCCCTCAGTGATTCCCAAGTCCATCAGATGATGGCGGTGATGGAGGCGGGCGGAGGGTCAGGCTGTGCCCTGGAACTCTTGGCCCAGCCTGGCGTCCATGGGAGGCTGGAGCCAGGCAGGCTTTGATCGCAGAGGCAGGAGGAGTGGTGTCATGTTTCTCTGCCCCAAACAACAGATACCTGTTTTTGTTTGTTTGTTTGTTTCCAATGGACTCCATCTCCTAGATTCACAACTTATAACAAATCTTCTCTTGGTTCCAGGTGGCTCTGTCCCTGGCATGGTGAGATTCCCAGCCTGGTGGAAACGCATGGATAGAGTGGGCATAGCTCTGGGAATTTTGCAGCTAGTGATGGAATCATGGATCTGGGACACCACTGTCCATGGATGGTGAAATCATTACAGAAAAAGGCAGATGAGGAGTGTACCCATGGCAGGTGGGGGGGTCTTTGTCCCCGTCTGAAACCTGGTTCGGCCTCAGCATCTCTAATGTGGCACAGCGGGATGTGAAGCAGCTCCTGGTAGGAGCCACAGAATGTACCTAGCACCGCTGAGTGTTCTTGCCCCCAATCTAGAATCTTCTCTAGCTGTCCTAGGTTGGGCTGCCTCCAGAGGCAGATACTGAGACAAGAATTTCAGGGCAAGTAGTTTATTTGGGAGGTGACCACGGGAAGCCCTGGCAGGCGTGTGAGGAGGGCCTCTCGCAGGAGCGGCCCAGGAGCAGAGACCCAAGGAGGGGAGTGGTGATCCACATGCAGATCAGGGGGAGGCAGGCTCCAGGCAGGAGAAACAGCAGGTACAAAGGCCCAGAGGTGGCGACAGGCTTGGAGAGTGTGAGGAGGATCAGCAGGGGCTGGTGTAGCTGAATGCAAGTGTGCAGGGAAAGGGGAGGGGGTGCCATCAGAGCGATGCCAGGGAATGAAGGAATGGGGACACGTTTGTAAGGAAGCAAAGAAGTGGCAACCAAAATGGGGCCCCCAGGATCTGCGTGCAGATTTTCCTTGGGAAGGGTGAGTGGTACCTGACGCACACATGTGTCCCTCAGGCCCCGTGTGGGTTACTAGTGCCCATTATGCCATGTAACAAACAACCCGTAAATCTGGTGGCTTAGACAATCAGCATTAATTATGGCTCCAGGTCAGCAGGCAGTTCCTCCGGGCTTGGCCAGGCTCATTCATGAGCTTGTGGTCAGCGGCCATCTGGGAGGCACTGAGGGTGGGCTCTGTTACGTGTTTGGAGTTCAGCTGGCTATAGGCTGGTCTAGGATGGCCCCAGCTGGGATGACAGGGCTCTCCTGCATGTCCTTCATGCTCCAGCAGGCTAGCCTGGCCCTTGGTCAGGCAACAGAGGCATGGTTTCCAATGGACAGAAACACACAGCATCTTTTAATGTCCAGATTCAGAGATGCCCCGGCAATGCACTACATTCCATGGGCCAAATCAGGTCACAAGACCAGCCCCGATTCAAGGGTGTGGAAATAGGCTCTGCCTCCTGGTGGGAGGGGCTACTCAGTGTGGAGGCAGCTTGCAGAAGGTAAAGGCATAACCCTCACTTAACAGTCAGTCCACACTGGCTTCGTGACTTCTTTGGGGGCTTTTGATAAGCACTACCTGTCCCTCTCCAGTTACCCCAAGGCATTCTACGGTCCCCGGCACCAGCCCTGGTCCCTCAGGAAGTTCCTTATGCCCGTGTTTGCTCTAAGGCCCAGAAGGATCTGTAGCTTGTGTTGTTCAAAACCCCAAATTCCTGACAAGGTTTCCCTTCCTCCTTGGCTTTGGGGTATGACCAGAACCCACATTTCTGGTTGACATAATTGGCTCTCCTAAGAGTGAACCGAGGGTCAGCATCGGCTGCAGCAGGGCAGAGGTTAGTCTGCAGGGTGGCCCTGGGCAGAGAAGGAATGGGCACTGGTGACTTGGCTTGGGCTGGCACAAAGCCCCCTTGTGCAGTGTCCAACCTGCCCAACCATACCAGTATGCCCTGATTAAATGATTGGAGAAGAAAAGGGAAGAGAAAAGGAAGGGAAAAGGGAAAGGGATTCCACCGGGAGCCAGGGCACCACTTAACCTTAGCTCTCTGGTCAGATGAAGGTCATTCCTCCAACTGATCAAGGATTGAAGGTTGGAGTGGTGGGGGGAGCTGCAGCCCAGGAACCCCGGAGGGGAACCCAGACAAGGCAGCCTGGCCACTTGTGGACGGAGCCCTGTGAGGGCGGAGGAGGGGATAAGGAGAGGGTTGGAAGGTCTCAGCTGGAGCGACCCACCCAGTCGGTTTCCCCAGCCCCGCCCCCCTTCCTGTAGAGGAAATACAGTGCAGCTGGGTTCTTGGTTGCCATAGCGACTGCCACAAAGAATTTGGGGATAAAACACCCCGGGGGCATGAAGAAACAATGTGCTCTCAGCTCTGGGAGGTGGGGTGAGATGAAAGAGCCGGGCCAGGGAAGGTGCTGTCTGCAAGCCTGGAACCATCCGGTAGCTCCGAAGGGGAAGAGGGTGGGGACACCCCTGACTCTGCTGGAGGGCTTCTAAATCTAAGCCCCCACTTCAGAGGCCCACCTGGGCAGCTGCGTGCTCCCCACCCAGAGCACTTGGCACCCAGAATCCCTGGGGTTGGGACTGGGTGGGGCCTCCACACAGAGGCTTAAAAAAAAATTGCTGATTTTCCACCTTCGGACGTGAGCTGGGGCACCTCACAGGCCTGACACCCGTCGGATTCCCCCCATTACCCAGATGGAGCTGGACTCATTGCCCGGCCCCTCCCCCCATCCTCCCCTCACGCTGGATGGAAAGGTCTGGACAATTTTGGGGGTGAGGAGCAGGATGGATTTAAACCCCCGGAGGGATCCTGCAGCCACTTGCCCACCCGCTGGCTTCCTTAAACCTCCAAGAAGGCAGAGAAGGCACAGTGTGGTGGCAGATTTTTTTTAATCTGTTAATAAAACGCAAGTGAATCAAATCTGCTCTGAGGGAAAGGGGAGGGGGGCTGGTGGCCAGGCAGGGGCCACGGTATTTGCAGAAGTTGGAAATTTAATAAGAAGGAAAAGTAAAAATAGCCACTGAGCTGGAGAGACAGAGAGAGGGTTGGGAGAAGTAGGCAGGTGTGGGACTCCAGGCAGGGTGGAGACATGTGCAGAGGGGGTGCCCATGAGGGGTTGGGGAAGATGAAGGGCCCCAGGCAAAGAGAAGCACAGCCAGGGGAAGCACCCAGAGTGGCCCAGTTCCCTGGCATATTTTCCTCAGGGGTGAGCAGGGTGCAGAGGTTAGGAATTGGCAGTCTGAAAGCCTAGCTGGTGGGGTAGGGTTGCCAAGAACAGCTGTGCAGGTTGCTCACTGCACAAGAGTGTCAGCCAGAAGCCAGAGCAAGGGCTGCTATCATCTGTCACCCTTGCCACATCCTTCATGTGCTCAGAGGAAGGGGTGACTTCTAAAGACCCACATGACAAAGGTGGAAACTCAAATGTCCATCAGGAGATGAATGGATAAACAAAATGTGGTCCATCCATAGACTGGAATATTATTCAGCCAAAAAAAAGGAGTGATGTGTCACATGCTACAGTGAGGATGAACTTTGCAAACATCATGCTGAGTGAAAGAAGCCAGGCACAAAAGGCCACAGCTTGTATGACTCCGTTGCTATAGAACATCCAGAACAGGCAAATCCATAGAGACAGAAAGATTAGTGATGGCCGGGGGCTGGGAGGAAGGTGACAACTGGGGAATTACTTAATGCATACCGATTTCTTTTTGGGGTGATGAAAAGTTCTGGAACTACATAGGAGTGATGGTTGTGCCACATTGTGAGGGCGCTAAATGTCACTGAATCTTTTGCTTTAAAACGGTTGATTCTATGTTAGGTGGATTTCATCTCATTAAGAAAATGAAAGACCCACGCACAGATACTGGAGGGCCAGCTGGGCCCCTGCGCCTGACCGGCCACCCCACCCCCACCCCCAGGGAGCCCAGGATTGCTGACAGTCCCGGACCACAGCAGCCTTGGTGGCTCTCTGGGACTGATCGAATAGAATGTACTTATTGATTCATTCCCTCAACAAATATTTACTGAAAGTTTATTCGTCCAGGTGCTATGCTGGGTGGTGAGTGAATAACCAAGCCCCTGCCCTGGGGCTGACACTCCAGTGTGGCAGACAGACAGACCCCATAAACACAGCCCGAGGTCCAGCTATAGAGAGAAATAAAACTGGGGGCGTGGGGGCAGGCAGGGATGCGGAATAAAGGTTTAACTGGGTGACCTCACCGAGGAAGTGACATTTAAGCAAAGCCTTGGAAGCCAACAAAGAGGACTCCCATGGCTAGGTAACGGAAGAGCATTCCAGGAAGCGGGAACAGCAGTGTAAAATGCTGAGCTGTGTTATCTGAAATGAGTACCTCTGCATGTGAGCTGCTCAGCCATAGTGAAGATTCTGACAGAAATTCTGACTTGGATGAGGCAACATCTGGGAGATGTTCCAGGCATGAACCCCAACAAATGCCACCCAAAACCAAAAATCTTGTATGTCTATAACCAGTCGATGATCTCCAATCTATGCTAGGATGGGGACATTGGCAGCATCTAGAACTTAGTATGTGCCAAATACTGCCACCGTATTCACTCACTTAATGCTCACAGTGAACCCCACAGACATCAAAGGTGTTATCTCCATTTTAGAGGTGGGGGAAACCACTCGCAATGAAGTGGCTTACTGAAGTCGGCAGGCTTCGGACGCTCATGGATTTGAACCAGGGATGCTGTCTGGGAGATCCATGTGGGTGAGGCCTGTGAGCTTATTCTGAGGGTCCTCTTTAATGGGGTCGGGGAGTGGGTGTTCCTCACAGAGGGGCTGAGCCTGGTGGAGGGTCCCAGGCGCTGGAACGTTGGCATCAGAGGGCGATTGATGATTTAAGAATTCTTGTTGCTGTCTGGGCCCCTCCTCGCCCACACTGCAGCAAGAGGCAGAGGTGGGTGATTCAGTTACCAAAAAGAGAAGGAAAATTCCAGACAGAGAGATGGGAAGCAAAGAGCGGTGCAGACCAGGGGGCATGCTGGGAGCCGGTTAGGCCAGGCTGGGAGGGCAGCGGGGAGACAGACTGCCAATCCTCTTCTGGGCAGGATGGGGTTTAGTTGCCCTCAGCTCCTTGCATCTGACTTCCTGTCTTGAGAAAGGAAAGGTGGGTAGGACAAGGGAGAGACTGCAGGGCAAGGGCAAGCCCTCACAGGAGGGGGCAGCGTGTGGTGTCCATGTGAAGCGCAGGATGGACGCTGGGGGGACCCCAGAGGGAGGTGGGGACTGGAGGGGCCTGGGGGTTCTAGGGGCCCAGGTCAGAAGCCTCGGGTCATCCTTGACTTAATTCCTTTCTCTCAGTCTGTTTCTCTCCTCATCCCCCACCCCACACACACCCAAAACTTGGCCTTCACTCACTTCTCCCCGCCTCCATTGCCCCCACTTGGTCCAGCCCAGCACCACTCACCTGGACCACAGAGTCACTTCTCCCCTGGTCACCAGCTCCCGCCGTCACCCTGAAGTCTATTCCCCCCACCGCCCCTAGGAGGCGTCAGGAATACCTGAGCCAGAGTGCGGCTTCACTGCTCAGAAGTCACTACTCCCACTTTGCATTAGCTACCTGTTGCAGACATCGCTAAATTCCCACAAGTTAAGTGGCTTAAACAACACATGTGCATCATTTCTGTAGTCAGAAGTCTGCTTGGGGTCTTCCTGGAGTGAGACACAGGTGTAAGCCAATTTTGAGACTCTAGGAAGGATTGTTACCTGTTTATTCAGGTGTTGGCAGAATTCGGTTCCCTGCGGTTGTAGGACTGAGATCCTCGCTTGCCGGCTGTCAGCTGAAGCGGGGGCCTGCACTCCTGGTCTAGTAGCCCTCCCTCCATTTTCAGAGCCATCAAAGGGAGTTATTCTCACGGGGTATCTCTCTGACCTCTTCTGCCTCCTCCCACATTTAAGGACTTGTGTGACTAGATTGGTTTCACCCCATAACCAGAATAATCTCCTGTCTGAAGATCCTTAACTTAATTACATCTACAAAGTTCCCCCACCCCCAACTTTTTTTGATTGAAGTATAGTAGATACATAATGTTGGTTTTAGGTGTACAACGTAGTGATTCAACAATTATACACATTACTAAATGCTCACCACGGTAAGTGTAGTTACCATCCATCACCCTACAAAAATATTACAATAGTATTGACTATATTCCCTGCGTTACATTTTTGCAAAGTTCCCTTTTGCCATGTGAGATAACATACTCACAGGTTGCAGAGATTAGGACATAGATATTTGTGGAGAGGTCATTATTCTGTCTCCCAACTTCCTCACTCAGAGCAAAACCCCAAGTTCTCCTTGAGGCCACAAGACCCACACACCCCACACTCCCTCCTTCCTGTCAAATGGGTCTGCTTCTATTCTGTACACTCATCAGTCACATTCCTGCCCCAGGGCCTTTGCACAGGCTGTTTCCTCTGCTTAGCCTGGCCTAACCGGCTCCCAGTGTGCCCCCTGGTCTGCACCGCTCTTTGCTTCCCATCTCTCTGTCTGGAATTTTCCTTCTCTTTTTGGTAACTGAATCACCCACCTCTGCCTCTTGCTGCAGTGTGGGTGAGGAGGGGCCCAGACAGCAACAAGAATTCTTAAATCATGGCCCCCTCTCACTCCTACCCATGTTTCCTTTCTAGGCAGGGAAATCTTTCCTGACACACACAACCTTCTAATTCACAACCATCACTGCTTTATTTATCTCCATTGCCTCATTGCACTGAGATAAACCAAGGATATTTACTCCTTGTTTGTCATGTGTCTTGTCTCACTCCCCCACCAGAATGTCAGCTCCACCAGGGAAGTGCCCTCCTGGCTCTTCATGGCCTCTCCACCCCCATTTCAGCCCCTGGCACACAGCAGGTGCTCAATTAGTGTTTGTAGAGAGAATGGAGGGCAGGCAGCAGGCCTCAGCACGGAGAAGGACTCAGGCATCCACTAAAGACAGTAAGGGGCTGGGGGAGAGGAGTCTGTGAGAAGGGGGCAGGACAGAAGACCTTCTAGAAGCATTTTGAAGGTCAAGAGGACTCTGTGATGAACATGAACCAGCATGGAGCAAGTCTTACTCATGCAGGGGCATCAAATGCGATTCCAGTTTGTGCTGCCCCTGTAATGCATTTGCACCAGGGAGGTGGGGAGGTTTAGCTGGATAAACTCTTAGACTCATGACTTTTCCACTCATCTCAGATAACGGATGATCCTGTGGTCACCCCATGTCACAAGGCAGCTTGGGGACAATTCAGAATGAGAACATTCAGACCCAAGCTCAGGTCGTGCCTCAGACTTAAATATTCTCTGCCCTCCACTTGTGACTGGGATCTGGGGACCAGAGCAGTACAGGGACCCATCCTTCACTCCACCCTCCCTTGCCTTTCCTGCCACACTGTTAAAGGAAACCAGAGATAGATATTCAAGTAGGGAAAATACGTTTTATTTATTTTTTAAGTATTGCAATAGGGGAACAGACCTCACCTTAGAACCGGGCTCCATTCCAAATACAGCATGGGGATTTGTGGATTTACAGCCAAGGAGCAGGGTGCAGGCAGTGGATGGAAAATTACCACGAGGGAACATCAGGGGTGAGGGGCGTCCTGGTTTCAGTGATTTAGCAGGACTCTTGCTAAACTGGATTCTACAAGGAAGGAGACAGAGAAGCCCAAGGTTGAGGTCTAGTGAAAAAGAAGAACCTGAGAAAATTTTGGTCAAGAAGAGTCTTTGCCAACACCCAGGATCTGAGCTCAGGGAGGGAAGAGGGCTATAGGGGGTTAAATGGTGGCCCTCAAAAAAGTAGGGCCACACCCTCAACCCAGAACCTCTGACTGTGACCTTATTTGGAGAACAGGTCTTTGCAGGCATAGCTGAGAATCTTGGATCATCCTGGATTATCTGGGGGGGCCCAAACCCAATGACAAGTGTCCTTATAAGGGACAGAAGAGGAGACAGACACAGAAATGCAGGGAGAATCAGCCTGCCCTGACTGATACTCTGACATTTACTGAGAGGGGTATGGGTGTTACACATTTTTCAAACCCTTTATTTATTTATGGACCTTCAAGATACCCTATGGTCCATTAATAAGCCCATCTTTCTGATAAGAAAACTGAGGCATGGAGATATCAAGTCACTTAAATGGGTGCATTAGTCTGCTTGGGCTATTGTCATAAAATACCATAGATTGGGTGGCTTGAATAACAGAAATTTATTTCTCTCTGTTCTGGAGGCCGGGAGCCCAGGATCAAATTGTCAGCCAGTTTGGGCTCACACGGCCTAGAGGGAGAGCATGCACCTGTCTCCTCGTACAATGGCACTAATCCTATTGGATCAGCACCCCATCCTTATGACCTCATTTAACCTTGATTATTTCTGTAAGGATCCAGGCTCCAAATACAGTCACATTGGTGGCTGAGACTTTAATATACGAATCATGCAGGTGGGAGGGGGGATATGTTCAGTCCATAACAGGAGATCACAGTTACTAAGTGTGGGAGCTGGGATTCAAACCCAAACTCCTACCCACTGCTCATACAGCCAATGGGGAAGGGGAAAGAAAGCCTACAGAGGGGAAGGAAGAATGAACTGTAGGAGTGGCCTGAGCTGTACCCAGGTGGCCTGGGATTGTGGAATCCTGATCTTCAGCCCTCCTGGGCCTGAGAGTGACCACTTTAAACCTAAATTGGACCTGGTTTCTCTCAAGGTGAAAACCCTCCATTGACTTTTCATCACTCTTAGAAAAAAATGTAGGCTCCTCCCCATGGCCTTTGAGCCCCTGTCACCTCCATGACCCTGTGTCTTACCACTCTCTCCCTCCTGCATGTCACTCCAGCCTCTGTGATGTTTCTCAAATACACCCAGTGACTTCCAGCCTCAGGGCCTTTGCATGTGCTTTTCCTCCTGCCAGCAAAAATCTTCCCCCTGTCATGTGCCTGGCTTGCTCTCTCCCCACTCAGATTCACAGTGGGGCATAGACTGTCTGCAATGTCCCTTTTCCTTGTTTTTTTTTTTTAATTAAGGTATCATTGATATACAATCTTACAAAGGTTTTACATGAGCAACATTGTGGTTTCAACATTCACCCATATTATCCAGTGCCCCCCCATCTTTTCTTTTTTTTTTAATTACTTTTTATTGGGATAAAGTACACTGGACATAGAATTTACCCTTATAACCATTTTAAAGTGTGCAACTCAGTGGCATTAAGTACATTTGCAATGCTGTGCACCACTGTCTCATTCCACAACTTTTTCAGCACTCTTAATGGAAATCCCATACCCATGAAGTGGTCACTCTCCAGTCTTCTCTCCATTTCCTTGTCTTTTGTATTCACAGAACCCATCGGTTTAAGGCAGGTACATGGCCACCCAGGAAAACTACATTTCCCAGCCTTCCTTGAAGCAACACCATGTGATTTTGGGCCAATTGCATGTGAGCAACAGTGACATATGCCCTTTCTTGGTGATTCCCTGTCAGGGGAGAAGCAGGGTCTCCCCTTGACCTCTCCCCTCTCACAGGCTGGAGGGTGAACATGGATCTGCTGGTGCCTTGATCCTGGACTTTTAGCCTCCAGAACTGAGAGAAATGAATGTCTGTTGTTTTTAAGACACCCAGCCTATGGTATTTTTGTTACAGCATCCGAAACAACTGCCTGCCATCTGGGATATCCTTGACTGCCTGTAGCTCTCAGGAGAGTGGTTGGCTTTATGAAGCACTGGCCATGCACCAGCTCTGGCTGTCTGGTGATTCAGAGGTGATGTCCTTTAAGCCACGATACTGTTTCCCTTGCTGTCCTCATCCATTCCTATCCTAAGTTCAGATGGCACAGTCTGGATGGCAAGCTCAGATAGCGAGGGAGATGGCAGATCCAGCGTCTGGTGAGAGCCTGGTCCCTGGTTCACAGATGACATCTTCTCGCTGATGGCAGAGAGAACAGGGGGCTCTCTGGGGTCCCTTTTATAAGGGCACTGATCCCATTTTCCAAGCAGTAAACAGTGGGACAGTAAGGGTTACTTGTATTTGAGGGCCTTGTTGTTACAGCAGCTTAACATTTACCTTAACTAATACTCACAAAAGGAATATGCTTTCTTCATTAGCTGTTGTGAGGAGTCCATGAGGGAATATACATAATGCACCCAGCGTGTGCCTGGCACCTCTGGTTTGGGGAAGGAGATGCCCCTTCCCAAACTGCTTGGCATGTTCCTTTGGTAACTCTTGTCGCCAGACAAGAAGCCTTGTCTCCGGACTGGCTCGCTCTGCGGCCCCAGCTCCTGCCTGGAGGACCCTCTCCCCATGGCTCCTCTCTCTCTCATTCTGGTAACTATTCCCTCCCCATGCTCCTTCCTGCTCCCCTAGCCCCCTTCAACCTGCTCACCTCCCTTCCTTAAATGCTCTTCCACCTATCCTATGAGTGCACCGCCGGCAGCCTGCTGCACAGGGCTGGGCCCAGTCTCTCACAAAACTTTTTATGAACCTCTTCTGACTACTAAGTGGTTCAAAATATCCACTCCGCCCAGGCAATTTTGCTAAGCTGGTGTCAGGAGAAGAAAGAGAGACACGGGAGAGCTCACAAATGAAGCAAATTGCTAAAAATCGGATTTTTACTGTCTTATCTAGGAGCCACATGAGAGGAGAAGAGATTGCAATTTCTGCCAGAACTTTCTCACATCCCTGAGTCTGGGACAAGGAAGTGGTGGAGAACAGGGGAGGGGTGGGTGGGAGAGAGAACAGGAAACGTGGAGACACAAGAGGGAGGGAGCAGCAAGAGATGGAGGAGAAAAAAAATGCATCGAAGGAAAGGACCACAGCCAAGCCAGAAAATAGGGGTGACACTGAAATGAGCCTCCAGGGGGTTTGGGTGCCAGACTCCAGCCAGGGTACCTGCAGGGGCTCTACCTCTTTCAAAGCCCCTTTGCCCATGGAGTCCAATTTTAAATGCCTAGCACGCTCAAGCAAAAGGTAGCAGCCACTCACCCATTTGATTGATGGGAACACTGGGGCTTGGAGAAAGGAAGCCTTTGCTCAAGATCATAGAGCTAATTATTCAGTCTTGGGAATGACCAAATGAAAGGCAGAGCTGGGGGATCTCTAGGACTTTTCTGTGCATCAGTCTGGTGGTTTCTATAGGCAGCAGATAGGCAGCCCCAGACATAGGCCAGGAACAGATGACAGCAGGTGCATGTCTACATGGCCAGGCTGGAGATCTTCCCTCCAGTAGCCTGATATTCTATCTTACCCAGAATCCTGTTGCATTGGTCACGCTCAGGCTAAGAAGACAGAAGGCATTGTAGGTATTTCAATAGGAAGGGATTTAATTCAGGGAATCAGAGCCTGCAGACCCACTGAGAGGGCTGGTAGGAGTCGTGCCCAGCATCCAAGAAGGCAGCATGGACAGGAACCATGGAGAATCACAGCCGATGCTTAATAATCTCAACTGTCTGCTCTCAACATCAAAGAAAGCGAATGGCAGGATGGTGCCAGGAAGGTGCCAGGCAAATCTCACAACCGACCTTTGTTGGCTATTGACAGAAACTGCCAGATCACAGCTGAATGTCTTTTGAGAGTCCCATTTCCCAGATTGGGAAATTCCCTGAGATAGCTCCTGCTTCTCTTCCACCTGACACATCTCCCACAGACGCCTCTCGGTTGGAGACTCACCCTACAGCCTGCTGACAAGGGAGTGTGAGACAAGTAGTTCCCAGACTTCCAGCCCCTGAGACACAAGATTCCAAGCTGTTAGCAGATAATCCAGAATACCGAAAAGGTGGAACACAGAGATGGTGGCCAGAAGGGTTCCAGGGCGTGGTGGTGGCATGCTGGCACAGAGGAGTGCGGTGATCCTGGGCCATAGAGGATTGGGCCCAGGTGTTGGAGAGAGCTCCCTTGTCCCATGAGGTCATAAGGTCATTCCTTCCCAGACATCTCTTGGATTGAGTTCCTCTTTTCAGAGCAACAAATGTTAGGTGACAAAGTTGAGCCCTGACGATGAAGGGGATGTTTAAAAGTAAAGAATGGAATAGTTTTCAACAACAAAAGAAATGAGCTATCAAACTTTGGAGGACGCAGAGGAATCTTCAGTGCATGGCGCTGTGTGAAAGAAGCCAGTCTGAAAAAGCCACAGATTGTATGGTTCCAAGTATATGACATTCTGGAAAAGACAAAACTATAGAGATAGTCAAAAGAACTGTAGGGGCTTTGGGGAAAGGGGTGAGAGAGGAAGAGGTGAGCACAGGGGATTTTTAGGTTGGTGAAACTATTCCTTGTGATACTATAATGGTGAATCCCTGAAATCTTGCAAAGGTCCAAATCCATGGAATGTGCAATACCAGGAGTGAACCCTAATGTAACCAGTGAACTTCAGTTAGTAATAATGTATCATTGTTGCCGCATCAGTTGTAGCAAATGTAGCACATTAATGCAGGATGTTAATCATAGGAGAAGTTGGGGGAGGTATATGGAAACCGTCTGCACTATTTGTACAGTTTTTCTGTAAACCTAAAACTGCTCTAAAAATAAAACCTATTGATTAAAAAAAGAAGCCAAGAATGGCTTCTTGGGGCTGGAATGTGCTCCAGTCTGCAGTGCCCTCTGATGGCTTTGAGCTGCTGCAGGGGTTCTAGGGATTGAGCTTCCAGGTCCCGTGGCTGGCAACCATGAACCTCACGTAGTTTCCAGCGGACCTGGAAACTAGCCTGGCCGGCTTCCCTTGAGGGTCTTTTTCCAGGACCTGGGACGCCCTCGCCAAGAACCATCTTAGTCTCTCTTGGATTATTAAGCAAACTGAGGCTCAGTTTCCCTGACTGTAAGTAGGGCTATAATGTGTAAATTCAGGATAGCCTATGTTGTGCTACATAACAAACAAGCCCAGATTGCTCAGCTAGAAGAAGTGGTTTCCAGGTTCAGACATGGTGCTTGTTACCAGTCTGGGAAATGGGACTTTCAAAAGACATTCAGCTGTCATCTGGCAGGCCCAGGTTTGCAGCAGGTCAGCGTGGCCTGGGTGGATACTTCTGAGCCTCCACTGCAGAGGCAGCAAACACACAAGATGCCGACAGCTCTGCACGCATGGCCACCTGCCTCCTGCCCGGAGCCGAATAAGCAGACAGGATGTTCCAAACCCAGCGTCTCCCAGCGTCCACTCTCCCCTCCCAGAGCAAACCCTTTTCTGTCCTTCTCTCCTTCCTGCCCCACATTCCTTCAGAGCTGGAGGTTAATGAACTCATCACTGATGAGTGGGGACATGTCTGCAGAGGTTTTAATTACAGCAGAAAATTGGCCCAATTGGTATTTAATATAGAATAAGTGTCGAGTTAACCGGTCGGGGCAGGAGAAGCTGAGGTTTGCATGGAGGTAACCTGAACCCTGACTGCCTGGTTTTCCCTAGCAGCCTCCGAGGGCAGGAGAGTGGGCCCTGTGGCTCTGGCTCTCCAGAGGCTGCAAGGGGACCTCAGAGACCCTGAAAGAGGAAAGGGAGCAGCCTGGAGTGAAGAGGGGAGAAAATATTTTTGAAGCTTCATCTCAGGGCTCCACTCTCTGGCTTCAGGATTTTTCTCTTACAACATTTCATCTCCAGCTCTTACAAGTGGCAGTGGGAAAAGCACTGGGGCTCAAGGCATCTGGGTATTGGAGAGCTGGGGGCCTGGGGAGATCCGCCAGGGCTGGAAGGATTGGTCCCTGGGATGGGCAAGGGGGAGCTGAAGGAGCTGAACTTTCTAAGTGAGGATCGAGAGAGGAGCAAGCTCCCTGATCCTCTCATCCAGCCCCCCGTGTCCCCCACAGGGTAGCTGATGGAGGGGAATCTTCCAGGAGAGCCAGTGCTCAAGAAAGCAAGAAGCAAACATCCCACACAACCAGTCACAACAGGACAGCAGAAACCAACCTCACCCAGAATCCACTGCAGGTTATAAATTTTCCATAGACTCCAGTCCCCCCAGGGTGACTTCACTCTGCGCAAGGGGACACTTGGAAATGACAGCAGAAACCCTGGAGTGAGACCGCCCAGACTCTGGCTCTGTCACTTGCTAGCTAAGCAACTGAGGGCAAGTGATGGAACCTGTGCCTCAGTTTTCTCATCTGTAAAATGGGGTTGTAACTCTAATGGTTAGGATGGGCTGCAGAAACAAAGAAACTCCAAATCTCAGTGGCTGAAAATCACAAGGTTTATTTTTTGCTCAGACTTCAGGTCTGTTTGGGGTCACTGGGGGTGGGGTTCTGCTCATCGTAGTTCCAGTGGAGCACATTCTGGAACATTCTGGAACATTGCTTGCTGTCACATCAGAATGAACTAAGAGCTTTGGAAGGTCATGCACGGGCAATTGAAGGCGTTAGCCTGGGAAAGATTCGTGTCAATTGCACTCACAGCTCATTGGTTAGAACTAGTCACGTGACCTGACCCTCAAGGTGGGCAGGAAGCACAGTTCTTGGCTGGCAGCAGGCATGGGCTCCCACTTACAGACTGTTGTGAAAATTAAAGAAGTTCATGAATGTGAAGGACTGAGGACAGTGCCTGGCACACTGAGCTATTTACAGGTTCCTGGTTTGGAGTTTTATTGGGAAAAGTGACTTCACCCAGGTGCCTGATGCTGGTTGAGCAGGGTCACGATGGACTAGTGGCTGAAAGCCTGCAAGGTGTGCTCCACGCAGGCTCTAGGTATGCCCCAGGTGTGACCCAGGTGTGTGCCAGGGATGCCCCAACACTGAGGCACAGGTAAGGACACACCTGTGTGAGACCCTGAACTCAGCCCCCAGAGCTCCCTCGTGCATTCTGGGGAGGGAGATGTGCACTAGGCAGCTCCACCCCTGGACCAACAGGCACCCCTGCCCTCACAGAGATTCACCCTGCACCCGTGCCATCCAGCTGCCTGGGCAAGAGCAAGTGGTCGTGTCAACTTCAGCCTGCAACCCTGGACCTCCAGAAGGTGGGGGCCTGCTGCCACCCCTCACTGTCCTTCATGTATTGATTGTCTTTTGGCCAGGACATTCCCTCAGAACCATTTCACTCACTCAGTTCTTGATCCAGGCAGAGGAGGTGACAGGTGATGGGTGAGAAAACAGGCTCCAAAAGGCAATGTCACTTGCTCGGGTTCTCCCAGCAGAAAGTGGTGGAGGCAGGATTCGAGCCCAGGCTGCTGTCGCCAGAACTTTAAAAAATGCCAGCAAGCTGCCTCTCCAAGGCAACCTCTGTGTCCTCCATGGGCTGCCCACATGTCCCAGGGCCCCTGGTTTCTCCATCACCCAAACCAGAGCTCACTTCAAAGCTGGGAACTGAAGGGCCCCCTGAGCAATCCACATCATGCAGGGGCCCAAAGAGCACCGGTGACTCCAGTGAAGCCCAGCTGCCCTCCGTGGACCCAGCCTGAGCAGGGTGGCCGGGGCCAGGCGGTACACCCCCGCAGCTCTGGTTTCTTTAAGGACAGTGGCAAAGCAGCAAAGCAGTGCGGGGGCCTAGGGCCAGCTCCTAAATCCTCCCCTGGGCGCCAGTGGGGATGCTGGGGACGGCGGGAGGCCACGGCCAACCAGAGGGAGGCTCTCACTCAGGGTCTGTAGCCGCGACAGTGGACCCCCAGACAGGGGAGAGAAATGGATGGTGTCCTGGCACACGGTGGCAGGCAGAGGGGAAGCAGCCGCCGCTTGCCCTCCTCGGGGACGTCACCCCCACGTACACATCGCCCTGTCCATCCTCCATTGTGGGGTGGGGTGCCCAGATGCTCCTCAAAGTGCTCCAGCTTCCCAGGCCTCTTTTGCTGCGAGCTAAGTAAGCCCTGCCTGGGGCCGCCTTGCCCAGAAAGGGCAGGTAATGAGTTAAAGAGGATTTAGCGATGGGTCCGCCTGCTGAGAGATTAGATGAGATCAATATACAGAGGGCCGGGCGAAGATCCCCTCTTGGAGGCTCCTTAATACCCGTGACCCTGAGAGGTAATTAACGGCCTTGCTGGAGTGAGCCGGGGCCCTTCCCCCACCGCCTCTACCCTGCACTCGGCAGCCCCTCTAAAGCTGGGGCTGGGGTCTCCACTCCCTCGTACTCCTCCACACCAGCCCTGCAAGTTCAGAATCTGGACCTCGGTCCCACTGCTCCCCGGAGAGCCCACAGGGTAAATGGCAATAGTCACTATCATTTATTAAGTGCTTGCTCTGTGCCAGTAGCTGTCTAAAGCTTTATATAGCTTCTGAGTTCTCAGCATAGATTTAGGAGGTTATCATGAAGTCTGCTCTGTAGATGGAGAAACTGAGGCATGAAGAAAGGAGGGAGCTTGTTCAAGGTCACGACACCAGTAAATGATGAATCTGAGATTCAAATCCAGGGATTTGAGGGCCAGAGCTTAGGCCCCTTAAACTTTCTGGACTTAACAGTTTCCTTTGTTTTCCCCCCGCCCACTAACTGGCTCCAACTCCCAGACAAGACAACACCAATGACACCAGCGTATTGACTGTTCCCCTGTCATTTTTCTGGCACCTTTAACCATCTGGAACTCAACCGAGTATCGAAATGCAAGGGAAAACTGTGCACCAAAGTGCACATCACAAAGTCCATGTATCAACAAGAGCATGTGACCCAGGAGGTCTTCAAGCTCCAGGAAGACAAGGATCACATTAATCTTGTCTTGAGAAGTATAAGATCTGGCATCCAGACATAGGCTGAGTTCAGCAGCTCAGAGAACACACAGCGGTCACGGAAGGAGACTATGGCAGAAAAGCCAAGGTGTGCTCGCCGGAGCCATACAAGCTTCACTCTGGAACAGGTTCACGCCCTGAAAGATATATTCGAAGAGACCATGAACCCAGGTCGGATCACCATGAATGAACTGATCTCAGTTACCCGTCTGGATGAATCCGTAATAAAGGTGTGCCCCTGAACGTATCTCTAGGTAGCACACCTCACCCAGAGCCTCCCACACTTTTCATCAGCAGGCAGTTCCTACTTATTGAGTCATTGCTATATGCCAGGGCAGATGTTAAGTACTTCATATTTTTATTCTCATGACCACCACTTTATTGAGGAATCCTAAGCTCCCAGAGAGGAACTGTCTTCCTAGGATAATAAACACAAGAGCTAGAATTTGAACCCACACCTTCTGACTCCACACCCACAACGCTACACAGGACCCCTTGGGGGTTGGATCTCAGGCACTCCCCTTTGGGGCTGTTCCTGTTTATTTCTAGCTTCTGCTGAATCAGGACATTCATAGTCATCTAGAACCTTGCACCGAAGGTCCACAGAGTATTCAGTGCATAAGAACCGCATGTTAGACCCCGCACTTCACGTTCTCAGACTCCAGAATCCTCTGTTTGAAAACCCAGAGCTCACCAATACCTTTTCTTGACACCTCCCCATCTGTTCTATCCTACACGTTACAGACACAATCGCACACTCCCTCTGCCCTCTGGAGCCCAGGACAGCAGAGGATAGAAAGAAATTCCCTTGTTTAGACAAATAGGGAGAGATGCAAGACAAGCTTTCTCACATCAAGCAACCTGGTTCCTGAGGAATAGGAGGGCCCCCCTTGGGACCCATGCCCCTTTATTCTCCTGATCGTTCCTGAGGAATAGGAGGGCCCCCCTTGGAACCCATGCCCCTTTATTCTCCTGATCACCCCCTCCCTCCCCAGACTTGGTGCAAGAACCAGCGTGTCCAAAGGAGGAAACAGCAGCGACCCCCTCAACCCAGTCCATCACTAGAAGCACCAAACAAAACTGCCTCCATGAAAGAAGAGGAAAGCCCTTCAGCCGAGACGTCTGCAAACACTAGTCCCACGAGTCTAGACATTTCAGGTCACTGCAACCATGAGTCACCTTCGCTTCCTGGTCTCAAGCAACCCAGAGGGGCTGGTGCCTCTGGGGGGAGTTCATCAGAGGATCCTCAGCCTTCTGATCTCCAGCAGACATGTCTGGGAGCCTCTGATGCTCCTTGGGCCTCCATTCCCTACGACATAAATCAATTCATACAAGCATATGCCTTACCCATGGAAGATGACTCCGCAGGTCTATGCCAATACCTCCTCCCAAAGCCCCCCCGCTGGGGGCGTAGGGCTGGCACTGACCTTCAGTGTGACGGCTGACACACCCACAGCTCCTGAGAAAGGTCTGTGATCCAAATCCTGAGCAACCAAGAGACATTTCCAACACCTTTAATGAGTTGACTCCAGTCTAAATGGATCAGGGCCCAGGAATTTATCTTCTTCTGTAAGCAGGAAAATAAAAAAATCACTCTACCTTCTGTCATTGCCTGCAACTTCTGTCCTCTGAGTGCTTCCTTAACCGAACTTTAGCATCAAAGACAGTTATCAGGTGCCTTTGGAGAAGAGAGTGGAAATGAGCTAGTTTTCCTTGGGTCCTGGCGTGCCCCTGCTGGGCTAGCTCCCTGAATGCAGCCCAACTAAATGTGTTCCCCATGGACCATCTTTGTCTCTTATAAAGAAAATTTAGGAGAGTGACATCAGCAGACGGTGGACTAGGAAGTCGCTAAGACCTCCACTGAAACAATGATTTAACGATCAGGCGCTGATGAAAACAGCCATGAGTGCTCTGGAGAGCAATTGAGAAGCTGCAGCAACCCAGTGGAGCCCAAAATGTGAAGGTGGCCACATAGAAAAGCATAGGAGGCGTTTTACCTGTGGCACCCATCCCCCAGTCCTGCGTGGCTTTCTACCGAGAGGGATCCCTTGGTGCAACCCATCCTTCAGGAGCCCTCGTGGCTGTCAGAATGCCAGCAGCTTTTGCTGCCCCTGGACTCCCTCAGTCTTGGCCTGGGTTGATGCCAGCTGATGGAGCTGCCCAGAGTCCAAGCCCTGAGCCTCTGCTGGGGGAGGTCCTCGAGTAGGCACGACCCCTGGTGAACCCGTGAGCTGGACCTCGGCAATCAGGGGCTTCTCACCTGCTCCCATGTCCTTAGGATGTGCATCCTGCTTGCTGTCCTGCTCCCGGAAGCTGCCCCAAGGGCACAGCCATGAGATGTGCTGAGACCATCTGGACCATATACATGACTGCGCCCAGTTCAGGCCTCTCTATACACTCTTAAGATTGTGGAGGAAGGGTGCAGAAATGGATCGGGCTTGCCGTCACCCACACAAGCCTTGTAGGACACTCTGCAGGCTTTGCTGGAACATCTGTGAGGGAGAGGATGGGCAGTGAACCCCCAGAAAACTCAAGGCCCAGGCACCACCATACAGCTGTGGGAGTGGTTTGGTCGAATAAGATACATGTCCCAGAAGCTGTGGTAGGTGCAAGCCTAGTGTGCCATGGGACAAACAAATAAAAATGGAGTCAGCATGGCTAAAGGAAACAAAAATGGAGCCAGGAAGCCACTAAGGAAATGAGGTCTGCACGCGGCGGCCGTCTCATGTCAGAAGAGTGCCACACTGCATTCCCCAGAGCACCAGCTGGTAATGGACCTATACGGACACTTGCCTGATGTGCAACCAGACACTGAATAGTGTGCAAACTTGTCTGCAGGTTCCAAACGCAAAATGTTCAAAATAATTTATGCAAATGAGTTAACCTCCGTTGTTTACCTTTAAAACCCCTCAACTTTGTCTGCGGCTTGGAGGACAATTTAGGGTGCTACCTCAATCTGCGTCTCTTTGGATTGCCATACCTAAATTCCCAAATAAATGCAACTCACTCAGTGTTTCAAAAAAAGAAAACAGATCTGGCATCCGGTGGCTGGTCAGTACAATGCTGTGGTGCTGAATTGCACTAATGGCTATAGCCCTTACTTACAGCCAGTTAACTCATAATTTAGACACAATAGTAATGAGATCAGTTATGTAGAATGGCACAGGGAATTACTCCACGGGGACCAACCAGCAGTGCTGAAGGCAAGGGATGGGAAGAACACCCACCCCCCACCACCACCTACTAGCTGACCTCATTATTAGGATGGTTAGTATGATGGTTACAGAAAATGATGTCTGTCACATGGTTAGCATGGTCCATGGCATCTAGTAAGACTTCAGACATTAACCTGAAGTTTCGAGGGTGCTAATGGGAAAAGGATATAAGCAGACGTAAGACCTCCAAAAAGCATGGCAATGAGAACAATCTTGTGAGGTTGTAGGACTGTTGAGCAAGATCAGAAATTGTTTTGACCACAGAAAGAGCTGAAATCCCGTTATCTCTAGAAAGCCAGAATGGGGATTTGAAAAACTACCTAAACCATTGATAAACAATAACAAGAACTGACACTGATCAACCCCTGTGCATTAGCACCTCCCAGCAAGCAATGAAGCCAAGTACTATGGTCACCCCATTTATAGATAAGGAAACTGAAGCTCAGAAAGGTGAATGAACCTGCCCAAGGTCACACAGCCTATTGCAATCAGGCTGGGACTTGGGCTCGACTTTGACCCCAAAGTCCTGCCCTAGAAGGATAAACACAGAAAGAACAACAGTGATTTCCTCAAGGCTGGAAATGTGGGCGAACTTCATTGTCTATTGGTACACACTGTGTGCTTTCCGCCTGCAAAAAGAAAAAAAAAAGAGCTAAATATTTTTTTTATGTCATGAATGTACAATTACTTGAACATTATGGTTACTAGACTCCCCCTATTATCAAGTCCCCCCACATACCCCATTACAGTCACTGTCCATCAGCATAGTAAGATGCTATAGAATCACTACTTGTCTTCTCTGTGTTGTACAGCCCTCCCCATGCCTCCCACCCCCCATTATGTGTGCTAATAGTAATGCCCCTTTTCCCCCCTTATCCCTCCCTTTCCACCCATCCTCCCCAGTCCCTTTCCCTTTGGTAACTTTTAGTCCATTCCTGTGTTCTGTGAGTCTGCTGCTGTTTCATTCCTTCAGTTTTTTCTTTGTTCTTATACTCCACAGATGAGTGAAATCATTTGATACTTGTCTTTTTCCGCCTGGCTTAATTCACTGAGCATAATACCCTCCAGCTCCATCCATGTTGCTGCAAATGGTAGGATTTTTTTTCTTCTTATGGCTGAAAAATATTCCATTGTATATATGCACCACATCTTCTTTATCCATTCATCTACTGATGGACACTTAGGTTGCTTCCATTTCTTGGCTATTGTAAATAGTGCTACGATAAACATAGGGGTGCATATGTCTTTTTCAAATTGGGCTGCTGCATTCTTAGGGTAAATTCCTAGAAGTGGAATTCCTGGGTCAAATGGTATGTCTATTTTGAGTTTTTTGAGGAACCTCCATACTGCTTTCCACAATGATTGAACTAGTTTACATTCCCACCAGCAGTGTAGGAGGGTTCCCCTGTCCCCACATCCTCACCAACATTTGTTGTTGTTTGTCTTGGACGTTGGCCATCCTTACTGGTGTGAGGTGATATCTCATTGTGGTTTTAATTTGCATTTCTCTGATGACTAGAGATGTGGAGCATCAAGAGCTAAATATTTTTAAATCCTCCCTAAATATAACCCTTGTGATAAGAGGCAAAGCTTAAAGGAAGAAGCCTTTTTGGTGAGGTGTCCCCCTGGGGGAAGTCTGCAAGTTTCATAGGTGATTTAGGTCTGTTCATCTGGAAGGCTGGGGGCCATTACCACCCTGGAGCTGTGATCCTGCTCAGGCAAGTAACCAGCTTTTAGGATGGGTTTGCAGCTGACCCCACTCCCCTCCCTCCCTCCACCTCAAACCTGCTCCTCCTGCTGGCTGAATATGAAGCCAGAGAGGCAGGGAGGCCCCCCAGTTTGCTCCAGCACCCCAAACCTTCAAGGATCTTGAAGGCCACAGAGGAAGTAGCTTATCCTACCCTCCTTAACCTGGAATTCAGAACTAGCCAGCCATTCTACTGTGGGAACCCCTTTTAGAGAAATATTTGTTCTCCCTCACAAGACGGTACAAACAACTTTGAAAAGGACACAAAGTCGGAAACAATCTAAGGTTTAGCCACAGGAATGAATTACATGAATTATGGTCCTTATGGAAAATGAGACCAAAAAAAAAAAAAAAGAGGTGTTAAAGGCACCAAAATACCTATTGTGGTTGTAAGGGGTTGATTTGCATCCCCCCTGCCCCAAAAAGTACATCCAGTGTCCCATGTTCTAATCTCCAGGACCGGTGATTCTGTCCTTATTTGGAAGTAGGCTCTTTGAGGATGGAATTAGTTAAGGATGTCAAGATGAGATCATCCCGGATTTTAGGGTAGGTCCAAAATCCAAGGACTAATGTCCTTATAAGAGTCGGGAGAGGGGAGGTTGGAGATAGGCAGGGAAGAAGGCCAAGGAATGCAAGGAGCCATCAGAAGCTGGGAGAGGAAAGCAAGGATCCTCCCATACAGGCTCTGGAAGGAGCCCGGCCCTTGATCTCAGATTCTGACTTCCAGAACTGGGAGAAATATATTTCTATTGTTTTAAGCCACCCAGCTTGTTGGCACTGTGTTGCAGCATCTCCAAGAAACGAATACAGTGACAAAAGCAAGTTTCAGACCAATGTGGGCTGTATGATAATAGTATGTGTTAAAATGTTAAAAAGATATGTAGCAGCTGTGGTCAATGCTGTGCCAATTGTCCTGGGGTCACCTGAAGCTTTAGCAGACAATTCCCCTACAGGCTCCCAGCATCCCACCCCTAGTAGCTGTATCCCCACCTTGGCAGCTTTTCGGGGGAGGCAGTTAGTGCCCCCAGGAGCAGCCCTCAATCAGGGAGGGGTGGGAGCCGCTGGGTATGCCCCACCTCCCTCACCTGGAGGGGATAGCGCGGAGATGTGCAACCTACAACCACCCTCTGAGTGTCCCAGAGCTCCCCAGCAGGACTGACCCCCAGGTGCCCACAAGGGTCACCTGCTCATTAACACCCCAACCTGTTGGCTTCCTACTTTCCCTGTTGTGTTAGTTACCTAATCCTGCTTAATTACACAAACCTTGGTGGCTTAGATTAACAACTACTCTTGACCTCTCAGATTTCTATGGGTCAGGCATTCTGACAGGGCCCAAGGGGAAGGGCTGCTCTCTGCTTCCCTATGTCTGAGACCTCAGATGGATGCCTCAACGGCTGAGGCTGGAGTCCTCTGAGGGGTCAGTCACCCGGTGCATGACTGGTGGCTGCTGGCTGAAGACCTATGTATTGTCTGGAACCCCCACATTTGTCCCCTCACGTGGTCTGGGCTTCCTTACAATACGGCAGCCAGGTTCCAAGGGCAAGGATTGAGAGAGAGAGAACTAGGTGGAAGCCTTCTTTCCTTTCATGACCCAGCCTCTAAAACCTCTCAGAATCACTTCCTTTTTACTCCATTGGTCACATCAGTCACAAGCTCTGCCCAGATTCAAGGAGAGAGAGCACATACGTCCCCTCTTCTGGGAGAAGCATCAGCATATTATGAGAAGAGCTTGTGCCATGGGATAAATCCAAGGGGCAGCCATCTTTGAGAACCCCAACCTGCCCTTCCTTTCCCCTTACCCTACCCCCTACAGCTATTTCCCGGGATCACTTCCCAGGACAGCAGACTGCCCCCACATCCTTGCTTGTCTCAGGGTCTATGTTTTTGAGGGAACCCAAATTAACACATCACACAAATCAGTACTACATTTATGTAGGTGGGAATAGGCATATATAAATGTTCAGAGAAAGATCCATAAGAATATACCCCAAAGAGACACAACAGCGGGTGCTTTAATGAGGGAGCTGCGATAGAGGTTAGGAGGGCTCATCTGTAATATCTGGATATTTTTGCCCCAAGGAGGGATTTCCTGCATCCCCTGTGGAATGTAAAAGAGGGAGGGGCAGGATCAGGAGGTGCTTGTGACCTCAGGACGCACTAGCCCTGCAGCAGCTGTGACTCACTGAACACACACAAGAAGCAGGAAGCCAGGAGACAGAGGACAGGCTCAGGCAGTCTCCCTGACCCTCCCTGGGGAGCCACCAGCCCATTTTGCAGCTGAGCTTCGGACTCGGCTGGTTCAAGGGTCCAGGATTCCTGGGAGACTGGAAAATGCCCTTACCTGCAAGGGGCACTTGAGGCTCAGTTACCGAATTTATTAAATGGGTATGATAATGGTTACCTCACAAAGTTGCTGTGAGGCCCACACATGATTACACATCCAAGTGATGGGTACGGGCACCTAAGAACAGTAACAGTTGTACTGAGTGACAACTGTGTATCAGAAGTTGTTGTGCTTTTTTGACTTAATTCATGTAAATCCTCACAATAACACTGTAACATAGAAACTATTATTGTCTATGAAACCAGAGAAGGTGAGGAATGAGGCAAGACCACACAGCCAGGCTGCCAGATCATTGACTTTCCTTTCCTTTGGACTCAAAACACCGTGCTCTTTCTACCCGTCAGCCCATGTCTCCCATGGAAGAAACAAATGAACAAACAGGAAAAGTCGGAGCTCGAGAAAGACTGTTTTCGTGGGCTTTTTTTGGGAACCTAGGTGGGCTGGCATACCCCAGGGGCAGGTCCTCTTTCCCTCTCCATCCTCAGCTGCTGTCTGGATTCCTCTCAGACGGTCCTCTCCAAACCAGGGACTTGGGGTAAAGCTGGAGCCGGGCAAGCACATCCTTCAAGATCGGAAGAAAGGGGGGGGTCCTCTCTCCTCCAATTCCCATTTAATTTTTAAGGGGGAAAAACTCCCCATGTGATGAGGCAGAGCAGCGGGTTCCTGGGGGCCTGGAAGCCCTGTTGCCATAGCAACCAGACTCACTCGCATTTTCTGGTACAGGAGTTGGCTGGGCCCACAGCTTGGGCTGGAAGGGGATCAAGGGGTAGGAAGACCTCAAGAACATCCCTTCCCCTCAGACTGGACCACCCACACCCCAGAGATGTGGGGAGAGGCCTCCCTCTTTAGACCTCCCTCCTGAATCTGGGGCAACTGTTTCAGTTTTGCAACTTCCATCTACCCTGGAAGATTGCCACAAAACCTCTGAGGAGGGGGGTGTCAGGATTCACACAGCATATGGGTCACACAGAGCTCTAAGAGGCATTTCCTTTTCTGTTTCCTTCCCCCCCTGCAGCTTTTTATCTGAATGAGGTATAACTTCTGCTGATCTTCATTTCCAGCTTGATGAATTTTTACATGTGTATACCTGTGCATCCACCACCCAGATCAAGAGAAAATGTGTTCATCCCTTCACAAAGCTCCCTCGTGCCCTTTTCTGGAAGTCAGTAGCCCCCAGTCTGACTTTGTCACCATATGTGACTTTTGCCTGTCCCTGAACTTTGAATAAATGGAACTGGACCACATGTCCTCTTCTGTGTCTGGTGTCTTTGGAATTACATTTAAGCTCAAAGGAATCATCCTAGTCACCACAAGTTTTAGTAGACTATCCCTTTTCTTTGTTGTGTAATATTCCATGGCCGGGATATACCACTATTTGCTTATTTATTCTACTGCTAATGGATATTTGAATTGTTTGCAGTGATTGTTTATGAATACAGCTGTCACAAACATTACTGTATGTGTCTTTTAGGGAACACAAATTCACATTTTTGTTGGGTAAATACCCAGGAGTAGAACTGATGGCCCATAGGGCAGGTGTATGTGTAGTTTTAGGAGATACTGCCAGTTTTCCAAAGTGGTTGTCATTTTATATTCTCACCAGCAGTGTATGAAAGTTCCAGTTGTTCCACATCCTTGCCAGCATCAGTCTTTTTTTTTTCTCCCTCCCTCCCCATCAGTCTTTTTTATTTTAGCCATTCTGATGGGTGTGTTGTGGTATTTCATGGTGGTTTTATTTGCATTTCTCTGATCATTGATGACATTGCACATCTTTCCATGCACTTATTGGCCATTTAGCTGTCTAAGTTTTCTATCATCTATAAATTTGGTTGTCTGCCATTTCTTATTGATTTATAAGAGCTCTTTATATATTCTGGATATGGGTCCTTTGTCAGATATACCTATTGCAAATAACCTCCTTCTGGGGGAATATTTCCTACTCCAAGTTATCCCCAGGTTCTGGACTGGGAGAGGGCACAAAAGCAAATAGCCTCAGATTATTCTTTTCTGGCCCCACCTTTATGAAGAAGGCAGACACCCTGGTTTCTTGAATGTCTGTGACTTGCCAAGGACTTTATGTCAGTTATATCCTTATATAATTACAACATTCTAACTTAATTCCCTTATTCAACACCAATTTGAAAATCTGATAGATGCCAGATATTGTGGGACCCACTGGGAACAAGTGTCAAGGTCTAGAAAGAGGCTGGTCCAGTGGGGAGAGGTGAGACAAGACTATAAACATGAAACCATATTAACAAGGCAATATCAGAGGGTGGAAGTGCTGGAAAGGTGGTGGTTAGAAAGGGTGGTCGGGAAGGTCCCGTGTAGGAGGTGACATGGAGTTAGGGACTTGAGGAAGGAGGCAGAGTGGGCCACGTGAGATCTAGGGGGAAGGGTGTTCCAGGGGTGGGGAACAGCCAGTACAAAAGCTCAGTGGAGCTGAAGTGAAGCAATAGGGGGCGGCATCCAGAGGAGGCTGAGTGAAGGATTTGCCTATAATCTAAGAGCCCTGGGGATGGACTGCAGCAGTCGAAACAGAAGGACAACATGAACTTCCTTGTCTTTTCAATGACCCCTCTGGGCAGCTGTAAGGACTGATGGCGGTAGGGCAGAAGCAGGGAGTTCAGAACAGACACGACCCAGTAATCCACGGGAGCTACGATGGAAGCAGGACCAGAGTGGGGGCTATAGAAACAGTGAATTCAGGCTCTGTTTTAAGTGCTTATTATCACCCTCAATTTAGAGAAAATTGCATCCCAGAGAGGTTAAAGGATTTGCCCAGGTCACACAGCTAAGAAATGGGGAAAGGGCAAGAAACCCAAGTTTGACTTGAAAGATGTCATGTTGTGTGGGTGGTGTGGCCTCCGGTAACTTAGAGATGTGGGGATCCACCTCGGTGGGGGGATAATAGGGAGAGGAAGCCTGCAGCCAGGGAAAATCCACCTGTGCTTATGGTGGCCTCTACTTGGGCCGCAGAGCAGACAAGTGGCAAGCTGCAAATTGAATTGAGACCCAGAGCATGGACGACTTGTCCCCTGTATACCCAGCGGGGCCCATTCAGAGAAATGACAAGGATCTATGGACCCTCAGGAGAGCTGAGAAGCTCTGGTTGATCTTTGAGTGAGTACGGGGTGGGGTGGGGGGCGCGTGCTAGGGAGCTGCGGCTGCCAGCCCCATTAGCACCACCATCATTATCCCAGATTTATGTGTGCATAATCCTCCCCCCATCCCTGGAACGCTCCGGCATCTCTCCTGGCTGCAAACCCGACGCCCCCGGAAAGAGCTGCGGAGCCGCCTGCCAGCGGGCCTGTAGCACGCCGGGAAGGGGGCTTTTGGGGAGGGAGCAGTCGGCAGGGAAGAGGAGGTGGCCGGGGAAAGGTGGGGAGGCAGGAGCTGGAAAAGATGGGAGTGAGGTGGCAAGACGTTAGTGCAAAAGGGATAGAGACGAGACAGGGAGGGGGGGAGGCACTGTGGGGTGGGTGGGGAGACACGTGTCCCGGGGGGCAGGGCCGCACAGAGCGGACCCCAGGGGCACCCGAGGGTCTCCTGCGCCCTTTGTGGCCAAGGCCTAGGAGGGACGCCCAGGAGTTGCTAGGACGCCACGTGCGGGGCCCCCGCTTCAGAGAACCAGCGCCCCAGCCCCACGGCGTCCTCCACGGCCAGGAGCCCCGGGATCGGGGGTGGGGAACTCCGGCGGAGCGCAGTGACTCCCCACAAGCCCCGGGATGGGGGACGCCCCCGCCCTTCGGTGCTAGAGGCCCCTCCCTGCCGAGGGAAATCAATGCCGAGGAACCGTCAGATCTCCAGGCGGGCGGGGCTTGGGGGGAGGCTTCATAAAAGATGCATTGTTTCCCCGGTTCGCTCGCGGCTCCCTCCCCTGCATCCTGCAAGATGGCGGCGGCCCCAGGGAGAGCGCGCAGCCCAGCCCCGCGACGGGGAGGGGGCTGGAGGCGGGAGCGGCCTCCTCTCGTGCTGGGGAAGGTGGGGAGAGAGGCCGGGATGCAGGGAGGAAGGGGAGAGAGAGACGGAGGGGGGAAGGGGGGCTGGGCGGCTGGGAGAACGCAGGGGAGGCAGGAGCCAGTCGGAGGGGGGAGGGCGGGCAGGCGCGGGAGAGGGAGGGGAGGGCGGTCGGCTGGGAGCCGCGGGGGTGGTGGGGGAGAGCCGGGTGCGCGGGGAGGCTCCGCGGGAGGCAGGGGAGCTGGGAGGGGGCGGGGCAGGAGGAGGAGGAGGAAACGGGGTGGCGGGGTGGGGGAGAAAAACGCAGCGAGGGAAGAAACTTGGACAGGAAGGAATGGACCCCCCCAGTCCCCCAGCTGTCAGGAGGCCCAAGGCTACACCCTGTCCTCCGGCCCGGATCTCCTAGTTCCAGCGCCTTCCCCCACCCCCGTGGACACGGGCCAAGGGACCCCACCACCGGACGTGGGGGCATCCGCACCGCATTGTCCTGGCTCCCCACCCTCCTTCGCACCCAGCACCGGGGGTGTCAGACTGTGAAGGAAACCGCCCCATCCCGTCCCCATCAGGCTTCCCCCGGGCAAAGGTCAGCCTCCAACCCCGCTTTGCTTCCCTGTGGCCGGCAAGGGACAAGAACCCCACTGACTCCCAACTCAAGGCCTCCAGGCTAGGCCCCAGAGAGCCCCCCACTTCCCTTAGCAGAGGAGGAGATTTGGGTACATCTGCACGGGTCCTACCTTGTGGAAGGCAAGATGAGATTCCAGAAATGGGAAACTGAGGCAGAAGAGAACCGAGAACACAGTATTGCCCTCTTTCTCCCTCAAGGATCCCACCCTTGACCCCAAGCCTCCGTCAGACCCCCTCCTCTTTGCCTACTCCCCCATCCTGCCTGGACAAACATGATAACTGTTTCAACCTCCCCCCCTCTTCCAACCTCCTGCTTCACCATAGGGGAGCTCCCAAATGCCTGAAAATATCTTTAAATTAGGAAAAAAAGCTAAGCCGCCAGGGTCCTTTGGTCTATTAAAGGAGGAGCAGAGGCCAGTGGCACCCCTCCTCCCCCTTACTCTGGTTTTGCATTTGAAGCCCTGACGGCAGATCAGCTGAAACAATGAAGGGATCTGCCTAGCCGGCCCCAGCTGCTTCCTTTTCAGTGGTCCTGTGCCCCCTGCCAGGTGTGCCAAAATTAGGATGGCTTCCTTCTTGGGGCTCTTTTCATCCCCCCGGGGCGGCTAGAGCCTCTGAGGTGCTAATGAAGCTCCTGTAGCTGTCTTCCCTTTGGGCAGAGCTGTGCCTGGAAATCAGAAATGTGTTCTCGAAGAACTGCCCCCAGGATGGAAAGTATTCCTGCACCACGCTCAGTGAGGGTCTTCATGCAGCACCCTCCTTAAACCCCTCCAATCTCTCTAGGTCCTGGAGACAGTCACCTCCTCCAGGCAGCCCTCCCAGCCTGCAGGGAGTTGCTCTGTACTCTTTCCCCTGGGGTTGAGCAATGAAATATGACTGCCTGGGGTCAGATCCAGACCCCACCTCCTTTCTGGCGCAGAGCTTGGGTTTCTGTCAAATGAGGATAATGATGAAAACCCATGTCATGACTTTTATGTTCCTGAAAGGAAGTCATACATGCAAAGTGTGTACAACAACCCCTAGAAGTGTTCCTGTAGCCACATGGGGGGTGGGGGGCCCTCCCTGAGCCCCAGCCACACGTGATGTGCTCGCACCCCCGGGCTTCCTTCTAGAAATTGACTGTTCCTTCTGGATATTCCCACAGTTCCATCCTATTCAGGACCCTGCTCATATGACATCTCCACAGAAGGAAATTTCCTTGCCCCTTAGCCCAAGTGGCCTGTCTTACTGCTTCCTGACATTATACTACTCACCTGAGCTCAGGCTTTGGAACAAATCCTGGCTTCAGTTATTGGCTGTGTGACCTTGGGCAGATTACTTAACTTCTCTGAGCCTCGGTTCCCTTATTTATAAAATGGGGATGGTGGTAAACCTACCATGTACAGTTATTGGGATGACCTAGTGAACAGCCCTTAGAACAGTGCCTAGTTCCACACTGTTATTCCAGAAAGAATATTGTTTGCATTATTTCCAGGTACCCTCCCCAACTAGAATGAAAGTGCTCCTGAGGGCTAATACTTCGGGGGTAGTACTCATTTTATTCACTGATGTATCCTCAGTGCCCACATGGCGTGGCATACAGTAGGTGCTCAATAAATATTTGATAAATGAATGACAAAATGAGGTCCTACTGGACCTGAGTGTTTTCTCATCTGTCAGATGGGATAATAGCATGTTTGTCAAAGATATTGAGGATTCTATGGGATAAATGCTGCTGTTTGGTTTTAGGTATAATTTACATTGAACCTAGAGCAAAACACCTAGCACTTGGAGAGCACTCATGTACCTGACCTAGATTTAGAGGCAGGGAGAATTGGAGGAGACACGAGACACACTTTGCTGCCTCCAACACTGACTCTGGTTTTCTTTGCAAATAGCACTTGCTCACTGAGCAGCAATGTGCCCTGTTCTGCGCTTGCCTTCCAGCCTGCCTGGCTTCTAGGGATGGTTGAGTGACAAACTTCTGACCCATGAGACCCCAGCAGAAGTCAGCTGGGTTGGGGGACAGAGGTGGGGGAGGGGCTAGAACAGGGTGGGCACGTATTACCTGAACCTCAGTTGCTTCACCTATAAAATGGGGATTAAAAATGGCAAATTGCTGTGGGGAGCATACAGTAAGTGACCTAGAGGACATCTAGGTGACCAGGGGAATCTGGGTGGTGCTGGCCCTGAAGCCATCTAGCCTTCCACCACATATGGAACTCAGATTGTTTGGTGAGGGAAAAGCAACCTTTTTGTTTAAGCCACTACAGCTCAGGTATTTTGGTGCTTACAGCCCAATGCGTTCCCAGATGATGGTATTGAATTTCTCTGGATTAGTAAAAATGCTCAGGACGGGGTCACCGTTTTTGGCTTTTTCTTTGTTTTTTGTTAACAGAATGTAGATTGCGGCTGTGGCACAGCAACATAAAAAAGGGAAGAGTAGATACATTTATCTGGGTCCCTGTGCAGCCCAGAAAGAGAGGACAAGAGGCTGTCTATAAGAGGATCATAGTGTGACTTGTAAATTAATAAATAGATGTTTATTAAAGATATGTAGAGCCCTAACCCCCAATACCTCAGAATGTGACCTTATTTGGAAACAAGGTTTTTGCAGACGAGTTCAGTTCAGATGAGGTTCTACTGAAGTGGGATGAACCCTAAACCAATGTGACTGGATTATACATTCATTCTGAAAAAAAAAAAAAAACGGATGCAAATACACTTAGAGAAGGCCGTGTGACAATGGAGACAGAGACTGGAGTGATGTGTCTACAAGCCAGGGAACGCCAAGGACTGCCAGCTACCATTGCCAGAAGCTGGAAGAAGCAAAGAAGGACCCTCCCTGAGAGCTTCTGGAGGGAGCCTGGCCCTGCTGACACCTTGATCTTGGATGTTTGGCCTCCAGGACTGCGAGGGAATAAATTTCTGTTGTTTTAATTCCCCCAGTTTGGCACTTTACTACAGCAGCCACAGAAAATGAATACAGGAAGTGCTGAGAGGCAGTGCAAAAGGCCCGCCGAGCCTCAGCAATGTGACCTGGACCATTTGCCTGCTCCTGGCCTTTGTATGTTTCAGTACCTTCTGCAGGCCCAGGTCACAAAGATAGACAACAAGGGTCCTCCATCTGTGGACACAGCCTCACTCCACATGCCTGGAATCCCTCTCAGCCTCCCAGAATCTCCCAGGCAGAATTAACAAGTGTCAGGTACCCCCAATGCAGGTGTAGGTGACTATGTCATTGTGGATTTAAGTTTATTGATGCCCTTGTCTCCCCAGCTAGGCTGGGACCTCCCTGAGGACAGGGAATGGCCCTTTCTTTGGCACAAGACAGAACTACCTACTGGACAAAACCAAGGGATGGAAACCCGCTTAGGTTTCTGGGCTCTCAAAAATGCCCATCTGGTGGAAAATGAGAATGAACAAGTAGGACATGAGGTGAATCTCAGTGAAGGCCCCAGCACTAGTGTTGCAACTGCCTGGGTCCAAATCCCAGCCCTGCCTGGGACTGGCTGAGTCACTCTTAGGCAGTGGCTTTATTGCTCTGTGCCTCAGTTTCCTTGACTGTACAATGGGGACAATGACAAACCTACCTTGTAAAGCCACTTCAAGAATCAAGTCTTTAATCAATTTCAAGTTCATATTTGTGAGTGGCGAAAGAGAGGGGTCTAGTTTCATTTTTTTCTTGCAGGTGAATATCCAGTTTTCCCAGCACCATTTATTGAAGTGACTGTCATTTCTCTAATGACTATTCATAGCTCCCTTGTCAAATATTAGTTGACCAGATATGCATGGGTTTATTTCGGGGCTCTCAATTTTGTTCCATTGGTCTATCCGTCTTTTTAAAATGCCAGTATCATACTGTTTTGATGGTTATAGCTTTGCGATATGGTTTGAAATCAGGAATCATGATGCCTCCCTCATTGTCCTCCATTCTCAGGACTGCTCTGGCTCATTGCAGGGCTTAAATGAGATAACGCCTGTCTGGTACTTAGAAGTCAGAGGCATATAGTAAGTGCCTAATGAGTGTTGGTCCCACACATGGGCAGGCAGCACTAGCTAAGGGCGTGCACAGAGGAAGAAGTAAGGCCAGAGAGCTGTCTCCAGAAGTTGAAAGATCAGCACTAGTGGCCTCCCAATCCCCTCCTTATATAATTCTCTTCCCAGTACAGGTGCCAGAAGGGTTGTGAAAGAGACCCAGTCTAGCCTCACTTAACCCCTGCATTCATGCCATCATTACAGAGCACCTACTGTGTGACAGCATCTGATTTATGATTTGAAAGCCCTTGGATGGATATTAGTGGGAAGGAGATGCCTTTTGGAGGCCTTAATGATAGAGAGAGCCAAGGATAGCTTAACATGAGCTGGTGGCAGTGCAGGGGGACAGGGAGAGGTACATGAGTTCAGGATAGATTTACAGTTGAACTTGACAGTGTTTGTTAATGGACTGGATATGACACAGAAGAGAGAGTTGGGAGTCTAAAGTGATACAATAGGTGGTTTATTATTCACTGTTTATGTGCCCTCCTCCATGTCCCTGTGGCACTCAGCATTTCCAGTTATTTATCACCATGTAACAAGTTACCCCCAAACCTAGTGCATTTATTATTTCACAGTTTCTGGGGGTCAGAAATCCAGGAGTTGCTTCAGCTAGCTGTCTCTGGCTCAGGGTCTCTCACAGAGCGGCAACCAAGATGGTGGCCAGGACCATGGTCTCATCCGAAGGCTGGACTGGGGAGGATCTGCTCCTGACTCCCTATCTGTTGACGGGATTCAGTCCCTCACTGGCTGTTGGTCAGGCACCCCCTTCAGTTCCTTGTCTTGTATGGCTCTTCACTGGGCAGCTTACAACCAGGCCCTGGGTTGCCTCCAAGCCAGTGGAAAGGAAAGTGAGAGAGACCATCTAAAATGGAAGCCACAGCCTTTCTGTAACCTAATCTCATAGTTGACATCCCAACCCCTTTGCCGCATTCTGGTGGTTAGAAGAAAGTTATGGAGCCTCATCCATACCCAAGGGGAAGCATGGGGACCGTTGGGGACCATTGAGAGGCTGCCTTGTCCATCAATCCAATGGCTTCATACCCCCCAGCACTTGCAAATCTTTGCCTGGTGGCTGTAGAGGGAAGTCAAGCCTGCACAGGGGTAGCCGGAAGTTCTGCTAGCATAACCTCAACCACCGAAGACTGGGAGTCGGTGGATAAACAACCCAGCTCCCTGACCCCTCACATAGATAACTCAGAGGTCTCCACAGGGATTAAGTCCAAGATATCCCAGTATATCCCAGTATACCTGCTCACAAGCACACTCTTTACTGGCTGCCCTTCCTCTCCTGTCCCCCCTCTCTTCCCCTAGGGCTTCCTGTGACTGCCTCCCAGGTAAACAACTTGTGCTCAGATTGGGGTGTCTCAGGGTGGACTTCTGGGGAACCCAACTGTATTCATTTCCTAGCATTGCTGCAATAAATTACCACAAACTCGATGGCTTAAAACAACAGAAGTATATTATCGCATGGTTCTGGAGAACAGAAGTCCAAAATCAAGGTGTCAGCAGGACCGTGCTCCCTCTGAAGGTTGTAGGGACAATCCTCCCTTGCTTCTCTCCTGGCTGCTGGTGGCTGCTGGCAATCTTTGGTGTTCCTCAGCTTGTAGCTACATCACTCCAATTTCTGCCTCTGTCTCCACGTGTCCTTTCTTCCTCTTAGGACATATCTTGTCATTGGATTGAGAGCTCACTCTAGATCCAGTATGATATTATGTCAGGGTCCTTTGCTAATGACATCACAAAGGCCATATTTCCAAATAAGGCCACATTCTGAGGTTTCAGGTGAACATAGATTTGGGGGAGGCTATTTTCCACCCACTACACCAATGGAGAACAGCAGGGGTGCCATAGGGAAGATGGGGGAGGCGCTGATCTGGGGCAAGTGGTGGAGTCAAGAAGTCTGTTTCACAATTTGGTACTGGCACAGAGAACAAGACCCATAGACCAATGGAACAGACTAGAGAGCCCAAATATAAACCCACACATATGTGGTCAATTAATATATGGTAAAAGAGCCATAAATATACAGTGAGGAAAAGACAGCCTCTGCAACAACTGGTATTGGGAAAACTGGACAGCTGCATATAAGAGAATGAAACTGGATTATTGTCTAACTCCATACACAAAAATAAACTCGAAATGGATCAAAGACCTGAATTAAGTCATGAAACCATAAAACTCTTAGAAGAAAACATAGACAAGAATCTCTTGAATATAAGCATGAGCAACTTTTTCCTGAACACATCTCCTCAGGCAAGGGAAACAAAATAAAAAATGAACAAGTGGGACTACATCAAATTAAAAAGCTTCTATACAGCAAAGGACACCATCAGCAGAACAAGAAGCCATCCTACAGTATAGGAGAATATATTCATAAATGACTCATCTGATAAGGGGTTAACATCCAAAATATATAAAGAACTCTTACACCTCAACACCCAAAAAATAAATAATCCAATTAGAAATGGGCAGAGGACCTGAACAGACACGTCGGTGCCTCCCTGTTGACCCGCAGATAAGGGAGGAGACACGATGAGATATTGAAGACCTGAAAGGACCAGCCAGGGGACTCGAGGCGTAACAGCTCAAGAGTGGTGCTGAGAGGGCACCCTTCACATTCATTGAGCAAATAAATGTTGTCAACAATAAAATTCTGTGTGGGGGGCTTAGTACACAATCATTAACTAACTAAACTTAATCCTCGGCAGTTTCGAGTCTCCTGGGGCGCGACGTCTTACATGGTATTGAAACAATAGTAAGGGCAATTAGGTCACAGAAACTGTTCTGGTCCTGTTTGTTCCATTCTTGATCATGTATCAGGAATTACAGGAAAAATAATCAAGTCATGTATGATTATACATTTGATTTCATACTTGATTAATATATTAATCTCACAGACACTTCTCCAAAGAAGAAATATAAACGGCCAACAGACACATGAAAAGATGCTCCACATCACTAATCATCAGGGAAATGCAAATTAATGCCACAATGAGATATTACCTCACACCAGTTAGGATGGCCAGCATCGAAAAGACAAGAAATAACAAGTGCCAACAAGTATGCAGAGAAAGGGGAACCCTCCTACACTGTTGGTGGGAATGTAAATTGGTGCAACCCTTGTGGAAAGCAGTATGGAGGTTCCTCAAAAAACTAAAAATAAAAATACCATTTGACCCAGGAATTCCACTCCTAGGAATTTACCTGAAAAAAATGAAGCCCCTGATTTCAAAAGACATATGTACCCCTATGTTTATCACTGCACTATTTGCAGTAGTCAAGATATGGAAGCAACCTAAATGTCCATCAGTAGATGAATGGATAATGAAGATGTGGTACATATACACAATGGAATATTATTCAGCCAATAATAGAAAAGAAATCCTGCCATTTGTTACAATAGGGATGGAGCTAGAGGGTATTATGCTCAGTGAAATTAGCCAGGTGGAGAAAGACAAGTACAAAATGATATCACTCATTTGTGGCATATAAAAACAAAACAAAACAGAAGGAACAACATAGCAGTAGACTCACAGACACTGAGAAGGGACTAGCACCAAGGGGGAGGAGCTAGGGGAACTGAGGGGGAGAGGATAAAGGGGCACAATAATCTGCAATCACAATATTAAATTGGTCACAGGGACGTAGTACAGCATGGAGAATACAGTTAATGATTCTGTAACATGTTACTACATTGATAGGTAGTGTCCACACTAGAGGGGGTAAGGATTTAATAATATGGTAACTGTTGAACCACTGTGCTGTATATTTGAAACCAATGTAAGATTGTATATCAATGATACTTTAATTTAAAAAAAAAAGAATTCTGTTTCAGATATGCTTCTTGGGCATGCCCACCAGGCTTCCAAGTGGAGACCTCAGGGTGGCGTGGGGGACAGCAGAAGGTCCACAGAGAGGTCCCAGCTGCTGGTGTCATTGGCAAGTCCACAGAGAGGCCCCAGCTGGTGAGTTTAGATGCCGGAGAGAAGCAGCAGCTCTTCATTAAGGTCAGGGGATGAGGAGGAGTCAGCAGAGGACACAGAGAAAGGGCAGCCAGGAAGGTGGGAGGGAACCTTGGGGGAGCCTAGGGTCTAGGAGGCTGAGGCAAGACCATCAGAAGTGGCCGAATGGAGCCCTTCCCTGGCTGGGATGGACAGAGGATCAGAGGAAAGCAGCTGCCCTGGGGAGGAAGGACCGTCTTGGAGCGCCTTGCTAGGAAAGGGAACCTACAAGTTTCCTGGCTGTTGTAACAAATAGCCCCACACCGGGTGCTATTCTTCAGAAGAACTGAAAACGAAAACAAAAACAAGACAAAACAAAACCCCCACAGAAATGTATCCTCTCTGTTCTGGAGGCCAGAAATCCAAAATTAGTAACACTGGGCAGAAATTAAGGAGGCCCTCTGGAGATTCTAGGGGCGGATCCAGCTTCTGGCAATTCTTGGCTTGTGGCTGCAGCCCTCCGATTTGTGCCTCTCCTCTTCATGGGACAGTTTTCTGCCTCCCATGTCTTCTTTCTGTCTCCTCTAAGGACACTTACTGGGTGTCGGGCCCATGTGTGTGATTCAGGATGATCTATCTCATCCTGAGATTTTTAACTTAGTGACATTTTGCAAAGACCGTTTTCCAAACAAGGGCACAGTCCCTGGTTCTGGTGGTGAGGATGTGGACATACCTTTTTAGGGGCTACCGTTCACAGGGAGGAAAGGAACAGAGTTGAGGACAAGAAGGGATGGGAGGGTGACCTTGGTAAGCAAAGTGACCTCACAGTGGTGCTGTTTCTGAATCAGCAAAATAAAGACTGTCACTGACCTTGAGACTGAATATGCATAGGCTCTCATGGCCGTCTGTCAATACAGGAGGTTCCCCAGAAATAGGGTGAAAACTCCCAGGATCTCAGAACCCAGACCCAAGACACACGTTATTGTCTACAATGGGTCCCTTGACTTTTTTTTGTTGTTGTTATCATTAATCTACAATTACATGAAGAACATTATGTTTACTAGGCTACCCCCTTCACCAAGTCCCCCCGCCACACCCCATTACGGTCACTGTCCATCAGCGTAGTAAGATGCTGTAGAATCACTACTTGTCTTCACTGTGTTGCACAGCCCTCCCTGTGCCCCTCCCCCACACTATACATGCTAATCGTAATGCCCCCTTTCTTTCCTGCCCCCTTATCCCTCCCTTCCCACCCATCCTCCCCAGTCCCTTTCTCTTTGGTAACTGTTAGTCCATTCTTGGGTTCTGTGATTCTGCTGCTGTTTTGTTCCTTCAGTTTTTCTTTGTTCTTATACTCCACAGATGAGTGAAATCATTTGATACTTGTCTTTTTCCGCCTGGCTTAATTCACTGTGCATAATACCCTCCAGCTCCATCCATGTTGTTGCAAATGGTAGGATTTTTTTTCTTCTTATGGCTGAAAAATAGTCCATTGTGTATATGTACCACATCTTCTTTATCCATTCATCTACTGATGGACACTTAGGTTGCTTCCATTTCCTGGTTATTGTAAATAGTGCTGCAATAAACGGGTACACCTGTCTTTTTCAAACTGGGTTTCTGCATTCTTAAGGTAAATTCCTAGAAGTGGAATTCCTGAGTCAAATGGTATTTCTATTTTGAGCATTTTGAGGAGCCCCCATAATGTGGAAAGGAGCTTTCCACAATGGTTGAACTAATTTACATTCCCACCAGCAGTGTAGGAGGGTTCCCCTTTCTCCACAACCTTGTCAACATTTGTTGTTGTGGGTCCCTTGACTTTTGTCGTAGGTTTCAGCCTGTCCCACATCCTCTCAAGCCTCCAGATGTCTGTCCAGGAAGCTCCCTCCACTCAGACAGCTTCCTCTACAGCAACTCTGTCTGTCTGACCATTCGGTTTATCTGGAGGGTTCCTTGGTTCCCATAATTGTAATTACATAGTTTTGCACAATTATTTTTAACACTGCATTCCCACTTTCTAGAATGTAAGCCTGGGGAGGGCAGGTGCCTGAGAGATCAGTGTCCCTTTGCATCCTAGCTCAGGCACAGCACATAGTAGGTGCTCAATAAATGTGACTGGAAGGTTTCTGGATGAATTCCTTTGTCCAGATGATGGGGATGCTTTGGGCCTCAGACCAACATCACCCAACCAGACAGGTCACTTGGTGTCTAAGCAAGATGTTCTGGAATCTTCTCTGAGGTGACAGGCATACCGTACACACACACACGCACACACGGAATGAGCACTCTATCCCCAGTTTTTCTACCAAATACTTTTTCCTGGAGCAGAAAATGCACCATTATTAAAACAACACCGCTACTGGCGGGAAAACCCATTTGCAACGATTTATGTCACGTCACCGCAGCTGCTGGCTGCGGAGAGGAAATGGGAGAAGCTCGGGGTTTAAGCACTGGGTGAAGAATTGTGTTCCCTCAGAAGGAGAACAGATGGGTGTTTTCTCTCCCCTTTCTCGCCCTGCTGGGGCTCAAGTCAGGAATCCATGTCAGCCCGTGGGTTTGTTCTTGGTGGTTTAGTGAGAGTGACTCTGGTGAGGAGGATGACAGGCTGGTTGGCCTCAGGAGAGGAGGGATGGCTTGGGGCCCACTGAGACCCCCTGCCTGCTGCCTGCTCTGCCTCCGGTGGGTCGCCTAATCTGAGCCCCTTCCTCAATCACCTTTCAATTTTTGCATTTACTTATCACCACTTGGGATTTTCCACTCCATTTATTTCCTCCCTCATTCATTGGCCCTTTCCTCCAAGGCAGGGCCAGGTTCTGGCCCTTCATCCTCAGTGGGGAACAGACAGCAGTTGCTCAAATATGCACAGACGTGGGCTAACCCACCGCTACCCCATGCATCCTACGACTTTATTTATGCCTCTGTCTTCCCCACCGAGCTGTGAGCGCCCTAGAACCAGGGGGCTGTTCCGTTTCACCCATTTATGCATCCATGGGCCTTCCACACTCAAAGAAAGGCTGATCCACAGCCAGCTTTGGTCGGGGGATGGAGATGAACATTACTGAGTCATTCGACTGTTTAAAAGCCATTGGCGGTTTCTCTCCTTTGATTCAAAACTGAAACCTGTCAGTGGAGCTCCAGTGGTCCTTCCCAATCTAGACCCAAAACACCTCTTCCGTGTCATCACCCAGCACCTGGACTGCAGACCCTTTCTAGCCAAACCCATCAGCTGAGCCCTGGTCCCCATCTTACCCATAATGCTTTGCCCTACCACCTCTCTGCACACAGTTCTGCACCTGGATGCCCTCCTAGACGTCCCCCTCCTGAGCCTGGGAATTTGACACCCAGAGGCCAATCCTGTCCAGCTGTGTGATTTCTTTGGCCCAGGCATGGTTTTAAAAAATTCTAACGAGTTGCCAGCTTTCAGATACTGGGCGACTATTGCATAAAAATCCAGATTCCTTGCTTTCCGTCAAAAGACACAGCCTCTGGAAAGCTGAGACCACACTCCCAGCAGGGGGTGGCACTCTGGCATGCCACGGGGCAGTCCCCCCAGAAGAGAGAAGGCAGGATTGCCAGTTCTCATGTGATGAGTGGTTAAGGGGACTCTGGACCCAGACTGCCTGGGTTGGACTCACTCAACCTTCCTTTTCTGGAATCTTCCACTTGCCCACCTGAAGTGATTTCCTTGCTTCTCCACCTAGCCTGGGGTCCTGGGAGGCTGGGCTGTGTGGACCCCACCAATGAGCAACCAGATCCTCCGCCTTGGGTTGGGTCCAGCCATTGAAGACCCCTGCAGAGGGCAGGTGTGTGGTGGGTACTTACTCCCCAGTTCAGCCCCTTGCCCCATCATCCCTGTGAGCCAGCAGCCAGGTGCATCCCTGTCAGAGGCCACAGGTCCTGGCTATCCACCTAGCCTGCAGTGTCCCCAGATTCTTACCACTGCTCTCTTCTCTCCCCTCTTAAACCTAGGGGTGCTAACAACTCCCCATTTTCATGAGCCCAAGGAGTGGCATTAGTCCTTATGGTTCCCTACATCTGTCCACACTTTATAAATCCCTGTTCTTCAGTCAACCCACCTGGTAAATGGGGATAATGGCAGTACCCTCTTCTATAGTTGATGCGAGGATTAAACAAGTTAATACTATATAAGGAAAGGGCTTAGCAAGTGGTGATAAATGTTAATAATCTTCATGTTTTGCCACAGTCCCCACCATTCCATGTTGTATCCCTGACACTGAAGCTGCAGGTTCCCCGCGCCATTGCAGATAAGGTTGGTCTTCGTCACTTGACTGGTGTGTTTCTATTACCTGCTGTGTCCTATAGGTTGAGGCATGCTCCAGGCCCGGCTCTGGGTTGTCACCTCTCCTGTGAAGTTCCCAGGCAGCCCTCCACCCACTGCATATCTGTCCCTCCATGCTCTCCTGCATTAACGGTGATGCCAGCTTATTGGAAGGATCAGTTCGTGTGTTTGCCTCCCCAGCTGTCCCACAAGCCCCTGCAGGGGCATCATAAATGTTTGTGAAATTGAATATCAGGGCTTGTGTTCAGTTTCCTAGAGCTTTTGTAACAAAGTATCACCGACAGGGTTGCTTAAAACAATAAATTGATTCCTTCACAGTCTGGGGACCAGAAGCTGAAGTCAGGGTGGCGGCAGGGCTGAGTCCCTTCAGAATCCTTCTAAGGAAGGAGGCTCCCTTCCGGTGGCTATTGGTTTATGGCCACAGTGCTCTTGCCTCTGTCTTTACATGGCCTTCTCCTCTGGCTTCACCCCCTCTTGTCATTGGATTTAAGGCACACCCCGAACCAGGCTGATCTCACCACAAAATCCTTAATTACATTGGCAAAGACCCTTTTTCCAAATTAGGTTCCATTCACAGGTTCCAACACGGTCATTCTCTTGCGGGGGCCAACACTGAGCCCGTTACAGGCCCCACAGCTTTCTGGAGTCTTTGTTTGCTTGCTTTCTCTCTTCAGTCATTCAATTTTTTGAAGCTAGTGGAGACCCAAACCCTAGACTCCCACCCTCTGCCCCCTGGCTCGCAGTGGCGGGGGAGGGTCTCGGGCCAGGAGGGAGGGGGAGGTCCACATGTCATCCAGTGGCCCTCAGGAAGTCCTCTGTGGGCTCTGGGGTAGCTGGGGAGAGCGCTCCAATTTCCCCCAAGCTTGCAGAGAACACCCCAGCAAGCCAAGCACCACTTTATCATTCCTCTGTGGCAGCTGGGGCTGGGTGAGCGGTTGTCATTTCTCTTCCACACGTCAGAGCTCTGTACTCCCTTCAGCAGTTCGTGGCTGGCCTCCGACCTGCCGGCTGATTTCTTTCCAGGGCTGACAGGTTGGGTTAAGAGGGAGCGCTCCCCTGAGCCGAGACATACTTTTTTTTGCCTCCGAGTCGCCTCAGCCTGCCCTCACCCAGAATGCCCACAGCTCTGGCTCTGCTGGAGCGCTCCCCTGAGCCGAGACATACTTTTTTTTGCCTCCGAGTCGCCTCAGCCTGCCCTCACCCAGAATGCCCACAGCTCTGGCTCTGCACTTTCTCCGGGATGGTGATGTCTCACCTTCCCATTGGCCCCTCTCTCCATTGCAAAATGGCCAAGCTGGCCCCAGGGACCTATAGCGTCTCATACAGCCTGTGTGGGCTAACTTTCTTCTTCATAATTCCTTTTTGAGGCATAATTCATGGAACAGAAGATTAGCCATTTTTAAGTTTACAGATTCAGTGCATTTTTGCATACTCCAAGTGTTGTGCAACTAACACCGGTATCTAATTCCAGAACATTCCCATCACCCCAAAGGAGACCCAGTCCCCAGGAGCAATCATTCCCCACCCCTCTCACCCAGCCCCTGGTAACCATGGACCTGCTTTCTGTCTCTACGGATTTGCCTGTTCTGGACATTTCATATAAATGGAGCCAGGCAATCTGGGGCCTTTTGTGTCTGGCTTCTTTCCTTTGGCATATTTTCGAGGGTCACGTATGCTGGAGGGTTAACTCTTTTATTGTAAAGCACATACCTCTTAAGAATACAGCTCTGAATTTAAAAAATATGTTCCACCATGTCACTACCACCAAGCTCCAGATAAAAAATCCAGGACCATTTTCCAGTAAATGTCCTGCCGTGAAGTATCACTTTCCCAGAGTCCTCACCTAAAGGTGACTGTGCCCCCCCTAAAGGGACATTTGTCACAACTGGGGATACACTACTGGTATCTCATGGGGAGAGACCAGGGAGGTTTCCCTCCAATGTACAGGACCATCCCCCACAGCAAAGAATCAACCAGCCCCAAATGTCAATGGTCCAGTCAGGAAAACTTGGGTTCCCCTGATGCCACAGGTCACTTCTGCCTGCTTTGAAGGTCATAGGAATGGGGTCATACAGGGTATCATTTTCGTGTCTTCTGCTCTTGCTCAACAGTATTTTCAAATTGCATCATGCACAGTACTGGACATGCATTCATGATTTGTTCTTTTTCATTGATGTGTCATATCCCATTGTGGGAATACACTCCAAGTTAGTTTCCATTTGCCAGTCCCTGGTCACTTGGTCGGTGTCCAGCATCTGGTGGTAATGAATGAAGCTGCTGTGAACATCCATGTCCCTGTTTTTTGAGGGGGCATAATGGGGCCTGTTCTCATTGGGAATAAATTCAGGGATGGAATTGCTGGGTGGGAGCAATTTAACATTAGTACATCAGTGTGTGATAGTCAAAGCTCAGGGAATTTTGCTCAAAAACCCTGACTTCTGGCTTTTCTTGAAGAATCCATTCTGGCAATTCAGAGCCTGACTTCCCACGTGGTAGCACTCAGCTGGAGCTGAGTAGTAGCAAGCAGCTACCCTATTGAAAGGAGGGTGCATTTCCAGCTCCCCACAGCTGCCACCCTCCCTCCTCGCTGCCTCACACCTGCCCCATTCCTACGTTTTTGCACCCTGGTTGCCATTTGGCTTTGCAGCTCCTGCTCTGGGCCCATGCAAGGTTGGGGGTCACTTTGTACCTTCCTGTGGTTCTGACCTTGACCTCTAGGGGACCCTCAGCTCTCTTCTCACCTTCCAGTTCCACCGTCTCACCAAGCCTTCAGCCCCTTCAGACAAGCCTCAGGCCCCACCACTCCCTATTGCCCTACTGCAGCCTAAACCCTGCGGGCCTTTTTCTGGGCAATATCCTCAGAACCTCCTCTCTGCCCAGACCACTAGAAGGTCCAGGGTCTTCTATCTTTCAGACCGCAGGTTCCTGCTCTCTGCTTATGGGCCACTTCCCTTAGGCAGGCTTCTCTGGGAACACCTGACTGGGGAGGGTGCCCCAGGTGTACTGTCCCACAGTTCCTACCTGTCTTCCACCCCCCACACTAACACTGACAAGTCCTTGCCAGCTCCTGGCCAGCCAGGACTACATGTGTCTCCTTCACTGGCATTTGCCCCCACCCAGCTCAATGCACAGTGAACACTGGCCATAGGGCATGGGGCATGATGCAGACAGAGGGCAAGTGCTCTGGCCAGGTTGAACAAACCCCTTACCTGCCCATACCTTCTGCAGAAGCAGCCGGGCTCCAAGGATGAGGTTGGCATTCCCGCCTCACTCCTCAGAAGCTCTTTCTCCATTGCTGGCCCAAGGGGTCAGGGCCTGAGATTCCCTCCACCCCACATCCATACCAGCCAAGGTTGGCAAAGTGCACAGCCCCTTCCTGGGGTCCTTAACTCCCCACAGGCCAGGCCCATCCCCAAACAGTCCAGCCATCCCCTTGCACTGTCCAAACGTACCTGTCAAGTTCCCAAGGTCATTCTTCACCTCCAGGATTCTTCCCTGACTCCTCACCTGCTCACCTGTCTCCCTCCCCCAACGTTGCACCATGCCCCGGGTGGCTTCCTCCCAACTCCGCTATTGGCCAGGCCCCCTGCTCTCGCTGCCTCACACCTGCACTCTGCTGTCTCCTTCTCTTCTCACCTTTTCACACCTCCAGACTTCCTAGGGCTTTTTCTCTCTCCTTCCTCTCAGCAGTCCCTAACTCAGACATGCTCAGCTCTCTCCTTTAAACCCTCACTCTGTCCCCTGGCCCTCTTAGCTCTCCTCCCTTGGCCCTGCGGCGCGCCTCCCGAGCACCTGCGGGAAGGGGCGGGGCCTCCTCACCTGGTTGCCTCAGAGCAGCGGGACAGCGGCCTCTAGCGGCCGGGGAGGGAAGCGCAGCCCAATTGGGCGCCTTTCCCCGTTGATGCCTAACTGGAAATCCATCACCAGTCCTATCTGGACTGGGTTGGCTTCCTGGACTCTCGCTTTCTGGAAGTGTTTGCAGTTTTCAATTGTGTGGTCAAGAGGTGACATTTGAGCAATCCTGATGGGGAATGCAAAGGTTAAGTAGTCTTGTTGGTCTGAATCTAGGATATGCCTCAAATCTGACCTCCATCACCTCTCACCTGGATTGATGGTGGTGGCCACCTCCCCAGTCTCCCAGCCCTCTCTCAAATGCCCCCTTTAATTTTGTTTTAATTGAGGTAAAATTCACATAGTATAAAAGTAACCACTATTATAAGTGAACAATGCAGTGGCACTGAGTACATTCTCAGTGTTGGGCAACCACCACCTCTACTGAGTCCCCAGATGTTTTCATTATCCCAAAGGAAACTTGTCTGCATAAGTAGTCACTCCCCATTCCCCCTCCCCAAGCGCCTGGCAACCCCTAATCTGCTCTGCCTCTATGCATTTACCCATTCTTGGACAGTTCATATAAGTGGAATATCTGGCCTTCTGTGTCTGGCTTCTTTCACTCAGCATAGCGTCTTCAAGGTTCATCCACATTGTAGCCTGTAGCAGGACTCATTTCTTCTTATGGATGAATAAGATTCTCTTGCTTATCAGTTCACCCATCCGTGTACATTTGTGTTGTTTCCATCTTCTAGTTCGTGTGAAGAATGCTGCTGTGAACACTGGTGTAGAAGAATCTATTTGGGCACCTGTTTGCAATTCTTTAAGGTACATACCTAGAAGCGGACTTGCTGGATCACATGGTAATTTCCTGCTGTATTTACTGAGGACCTGCCTTCATAACCTGTTAAACATTCAAATGAGAACATGCCATCCCCCTGCTCATAACCCTTCCCCTCCATCCCCAGGCACTGAGAATCTAGTCCAAACCCTCCCCACGGCCTCTGAGGCTGTGCCTGATGGTCCCACCATGCTGGCCCTTTGTGTTTTTCAAATAGTCCTGCCAGTTCCAACCACAGGACCTTTGTACTTGCTGTTCCCTTTTCTTGGATGGCACAGTATAGGCTCCTTCTCAGCTTTCAGGGCTCCTCAGAGACACCACCCCGACCTTAGCCTAAGTCACACTCACCTATACCCAGCTGCATGCTTCCTCATTGTTTTTCCTTCACAGCATTGATCACTCTCTTGAAGTTTTCTTCTTGCTACTCGTCAATCATCAGCCTCCCCAGTAAAATGTAAGCTCCAGGAAGACAATAACTTTGTGTCTCTTATTCGCCATCATATCCTAGGCTTCCAGAACTGGGCCTGGAACCAGGGTCAGGACCATGGTGAGGTAAAACAAACAAACAAACAAAAAAAACCCTCAGCCATTAAATCATCCTTCAATGCAATATTTAAAAAAAAATTCATGCAAAAGAAATCCATAATGAACAAAATGTTGACGTCTTCAACACAAAGACAGCATCAGTACTCCTGAGTTTTTCCCTTTTCCCTCAGGCCACCCAGAATCCACTGTCACCCCCACTGTCACCTCTCGTCCTACTTCCAGCATCGCCCATGGATCAGACTAGTGCAGTCACCTCCTCCCTGGTCTCCTAGTTGCTGGTCTTGCCCCCCACCATCTGCCCCCAGCCCGCCAACAGCAGCCACAGGGCACCTGTGAATCTGAGTCAGGGCACCTCCCTCTTCTGCTCAGAAACTTCCATCGCTCCTACCTTGCTCCAAGCAAAAATCAGAGTTCTCCCTGAAGCCCACTAGGCCAGCTCAGTCTGCCCTGTCACCTCCTTGCCCTCACCTCCTCCTTCTTTCCCCCTCACTGACTCCCCTCAGCTACACAGGCCCTCTCATGGATCCTATGAACATCCAGCATTGTTTTTGCCTCAGGACCTTTGCACAGGCTGTTCCTTCCACCTGGAATGCCCTCCCCCCAGATCCTCCCATGACTCCTCCCTTATCTCAAGTTTTTATCCAAATAACACCTTCTCAGGGAATGCTTTCCCAACTTCCCCTGTCTAAAACTGCAGCCATCACCACTGCCTCGGTCTCCCTTAATTTTCTCTACAGCACTTACCATCATCTGATGTCCTACATCTTTTGTCTGATTTCTCATGTCTTTCTGATTAGAATGTTAGCCTCAGGAACAGAGAATCTCGTCTGCCTTGTTCACTGCTGTGTGCCCAGCACCTAGCACACAGACTGGCACACAGGACATGCTTAATAAATGTTTGTTGACTAACTGGTTCCTTCACCTAAGGCAGCAGTTGGAATTAATCCCCACCCCTACCCTATCCTACCAGCCCAATTCTGAGACTTTCTTACCTTGCATGAAGGCATAGGATGGGATGGGGCTCAGACATTGTCCAAGATGGGGTACAAGGTGCCTCTAGGAGGGCCAGGGGCACACAGAACTCTACCCACATACCACTCAAGACTCAGACAGGTTCACCATTCGCTTCCCTGGCATCTTGCTTACTTTCCAGTGCTAATTCCATCATGCCTTCTGTGTCAAGAGCCAGGATGCCCCTGAGAGGGCTTCCAGTGCTGTTCTGGGGGCACCAGGGTATCCTCAATGCCTAGCACCGCACCTGCACTAAGGGCATGTACGGGGTGCTCTGTATAAGGATTAAAAAGGAGCTAATACATGAACGGATTGCTCAGGGTTGTGCAGTCGTGTGTGGAGTGGGGTCTAGGAAAAGCCGGACCACAGACACCTGGTGGGCAGTTGAGGTCTGAGAGTTGGCTTGTTTCCCCGAGTCCAGGAATGTGATTTATTCCCATTTTCTGTCCCCATCCCCACCACCCCCACTTATTACAGGGACTGGCCCTGCACACAGGGCCTACGGAGCCTGAGGCAGGGCACCCGGGGCGAGGGGTCTAGGCCTGAGGATGCCGAGCACCTGGGACAGAGGGAAAAGCAAGGCACCCTGGAGGCTCAGCGTAGGCGACCGGATCAGCAGGCACAGCACACGGAGGGCACAGGTGGGCCTAGCTGTGTCTGAAGCCCAGGTGCCGGAGGTGCTAGGTGTGCAGCAGGTAGATGCACGCAACATCTGGGATGATCAGAACGTGGGGTGCCGTAGGTGCAGGACACACTAGGTGTGGTTTTTTTCTGGTACGGGGTGCACAGAAGGTGGGGTACACAGAACGTGGGGTATCCTAGGCACCCACGGGGGAGTCCAGAGGAGCAAAGTAGGGTGCGCGAGACGAGGAGCGCCCCGGAAGTAAGAAGTAGGGCGTTCGGGGGCGCGAGGCAGCCAGGGCCCGGACGAGACTGCGCGCGCGCGATCGCGTCAGGAATCGAGTCCGGCGGCTGACTCGGCCTCCGCTGCGGCTGCGCAGCCGAGGGTCGCAGTAAGGTGTCTGGGGGCGCCGGGGCTTCTTCGCGTCCCCAGCCTCTGCCCATCCTTTGCCATCTGGGCCCTTAGCCAGCGGGTTCAAGAAGAACTGGATGGAATGGAGCTGGCGAAGCTATCCCGCTGCGATCAGGGACGCTCCGCTGACCCTGGCGGGCATTGGGAGAAGCAAGAGGGCCTGGAGGGTAGCTGTGATCCTGGCAGGGATTTTTCCAAAATGAACCGGGGGTCCCTTAAAGCATGCCTCTCCTTCCTCTCATATAAGTAAAATCCACCCCTTCGCGGAGCTTCTGGAGAATGCATGCTAGAACCACCTCGTAGGCAAGCTTGTAAGTTCTTAGGGTCGCTCCGCAGCGGGAGCAGTGTGGGTTGCTCAGGGCCCAGGGCTGGGGTAGTGGGAGGAGACTTGGAGCCAGAGGGCTCCTGAGGTGCTTGCTCAGCTTCCCCGGGGCTGCACGATCTTTCCTGCTTTCAATCCTGCTGGATTTCTGGATATGGGGGGAGAGTATCCTGGTTGCCCTTGAGGCACTACCCCCATTTCCCAGCACTCCAAAGTCTTCCATGGGTCCTACCAAGTGCTGTCAATATATCTCAAGGTGGGAAATTGAGGCGTGGAGAGGTGGGATACCCCGACCCCATAACCAGTCGATCAGCAGTCAACCAAACGGATGGGCTCCTTTTTGCAACCACCAACCTCTATGTCTTTGGAATTTGGTCATTCAGATCCAGCTATAGGGCCTGGCCACCCAGATTCAAAGCCCATGGCGTAAAGAGAAAACAAAGATGGCTCACCTACTCCCTCCACTCCAAAGTCTGGAGGCCAGATTTGGCCTAGATTCTGGGGTATAAGAATCCCTGCCCAGTCCTGAAATGCAGGTCGTCCATAACAGGGGAGGAGAGGGCAGTAGGTTACCCCTGTTCACCCAGCCAACTAACCTGGGAGTCTGGTGTCTGCCTTTCCCTAAATTCAGCCACGAGGACATGCTTCTCCAAAAGGACTCTGAGATTAGATTATTTTCCTTGCAGATGTTCAATGTAGGCTTTTTGAGATATGCTTTTCATCTAAGTTGGCCTCAACTTCTATTTGCCATCCAAGCCCTCCTGTTGGTATTTCCACACTCCTTCCTGATACCTCACCCATTCTGCAAAACCAAGCTTGGGTGGTAATGCATTCTCTTCCCTGGACACAGAGAGACTGGAGTTAGCCTCTCTCCCCATCTTGCCTGTCCCCTTCCTCTATAATCCATATCCAGATTTATCTGTACTAGCCCCCGTCTCCCTACCTCTGCTTCCACACCTCACTGTTTGCCCACTCTGGGTCTGCCAAGATTCAGCTCTGCCTTTGGACTTTGCAGGAGCTGGCTGCTTTACTATTTAGGCGTCCTTCCCCAAGAATCCAAGCCAGGGATTTGCTCCTCCCATCCATCAGTCTCAGAATTGCGCCCATCTTTCATAAAATGGAGCCAGCAGCCTACCTTCCAGGTCGGTCTCCTGAGATCCTAACCGTATCTTACCTCTCAGGACCTTCCTGTAGCCCACCCCCCATCCCTTTTTCCCTAGCCCCCAATCAGCACTTGAGTTGTCTATTCTGCTGAGGTGCCTATTTTTGGCCTGGGGCCTGGTTTTATAGCCCCCATTGTGGGTCTTGGCAGTCACACTTCTGGCTCCGGGGATCCAAGCCAGGTCGGACTGCCTTTCCAGCCCTGGGGGTGCGGGGCTCCCTCTGCAGCCCCAGCCTGAAACCTGCCCCTCGCCTCACTCGGCTAGATGCCTAGGAACCCGCTCTGTTCCTTGTCCTACTTCAAGTCCACCAGCGGCAGTGCAGTTGCAAGGCTGTGGAAATCCACACCGGGTTTTTGCTCTTGCTGAGTACCTAAAATTCAATTTTTTCTTTCTTCCCCAGACCCCCGCACCTTCCAAAGTGAGACGTTTGAGGCGTTTATAGATACTAACCTCTCCCTAGCACTCCCCTCCCCGCTCCTGCCGCCCGGTCAGCTCGAGCCCTTGTCCGGTTGCCCGGGACCTTCGGCTGGGGTCTCGTCCCGTCCTGCGGACTCCAGTCCTGGCTTTGCGTCCCGCCCTCGCGTCTGATTGTAGGTCTGGTCTCCCAGGGTAGCGGCTGCCTCAGCGCGTTCCCTTCGCTTAGCCCCTGGATCCTGAAGCCGCTTCTACCTGCCCGCGTTGGTGGAGCCCTCGCTCCGGACCAACTGACGCCGGGGTCCAGCCCTCTTTTTGCCCCTCCCCCTTACACGTCGCTGCCAGTAAGACTAGGGCAGCCTCAGTCTCTAAGGAGCCCCCTTCCGGAGCCCCCTGCCACCCCAGGTCCCGAAACTCTAGGCCATGTCTTGCTTGTTCCCACTGCATTAGGCATGACGCATTACTCCGTCTCCCGAGGAAGAATCCGGCACAAAATTTGCCGACCCTGGGTGCCTTCGGTCCTGTCGCAGCTCTCCTCCCCCGTTCGTCCCCTCTGTGTAATCCAACCCGGGTTTTTTATTTCTCCCTTCACCCGGCTCAGTGCCTTTCCTCTACTTTACTGCGGTCAAAGTCCGCTCCGAGTCTTCTTAGCGCCCGTCCTCCCGGCCCCCTACCCCCACCCCATTCCCTGCTGCAACGCAGGAACTCAGTACGTCGCCTTCCCTCTCCCAGCTTTTCCAGAGGGGCTCGAGGAGGCTAAAGGAAGCAAAGTCCAGTCCGGGTTTTCTGGCCGGCCCCTGTGCGCCCCGGCAGGTTGCGGCTGCCGGTCCCGGGCGGCGGCTCCGGGCCGGGTTTTGCGCGTGCCCGCCGCCCCCCTCCCGGAGCGGGTACGCGGGGGAAAGGGGTGAGCAGGCGGCTTGTCATTGCTGGTGCCCGGCGCCGGCTCGGTCCGCGCGTCCTGCGGTGCCCAGGGGCCCGGCCCGGAGCCCCTCCTCCGGCCGCCCCAGGAGCTCGACGCCGCCGCACCCGCCTCCAGCCGCGCCCCCCACCCACGGCTCTGCGCCGCCCGCCCCCAACCCGAGCACCCCGAGGCCACTGCGGGGAGCCCGAGCCGTCGGCGCGGGAGCTGTTGGCGCTGCAGCGCCCCCGCCCCTCCGTCTGCCGAGTAGGCCCTGGCGGATGGGGCCGCGCGGGCCCCGGAGCGGCGCCGCCGGGCGGCGGGGGGCTGCAGGGGCACCCCGGATGCTGCGTTAACCCCTCGGCCGCCGCCGTCGGGGGCTGGGAAGTCGCCTGGGCGCACACGTGCCTCCTCCGTCGGGGCCGCGGAGCTGCGGGGGAGATGCGGGCCGCCGCCGGCGCCGCCTCGGGGGGCTCCTCCTCGCCCCAACCCCCCGAGCTCTGACACCGCCCCCGCCCCGCCGCCCCTGCCGCCTCCCTCCTCGGGAGGGGCGCGGACCCGCTCTCCCCAGGTCCGGAACCTTTGCCGCCGCGAGGGGGCCGCCTTTGGAGTGGTGTAATCCGCTTTTTTTTTTTTTTTTAATTTTTGGTTGGTAGTGGCGGTGCTGGGCCGTGAGAACGAGGGGACACGGAGGCCGCACTCGCCCCGCCATCCCTCACCCATTTCCCCCACGCTCCGGTTCCGGGAGATGTGCCGGGCGGGGGGCCCGCGTTCGCGGAGCCGCCGGAGAGACCAGCAGGGCCGACGCCGAAGCAGCGCTGGGCAGGTGAGTCTGCGGGCCCAGAGAGAGGGGGACGCCGCACCTGGGCCAGGTGTGCGGGCTAAGGCGGGGATGGAGGATGGGAGCCCGGGCCTGTCCGGGCCGCGAAGGGGGAGGGGATGCCGGAGCCGTGGGTCAGCGCACCGGAGCCGGAGGGGAGTCGGGGTCGGCCTGCGCATCACCCCACCGGTGAGGGGGCTGCGAGGAGTGGCCCCCACGGAGCGCCGCGGGTGCGGATGGGCGGCCGCGGGGGTTCCGGCGGGGGAGAGGGGACCGCGAGTGTGCCCGCGCGTGGCTGCGTGTGCCCGCGCGCGCGCCAGCCTTTGTGGGGAAGCGGCGCGGCGGTGCCTGCGTGTCCCCGGTGCGTGTGCGCGCGGGTGCTTGGCGCCCTGTTTGTGTAGGTGTCTGGGTGTGAGCGAAGAGGGTGCGTGTGCGCGCCGCGCGCGAGCCCCGGCCCCTGGAGGAGCCGCGTTAGCGGCTGGCTCCGCAGGACGCTAGGCTGTGGGGGTTGTTTTTCTCCTGGAGGCCGAGGTGCGGAGGATGGGGAGGGGTCTGGGCGTCCGGCTGGCTCCAAGCCTGGTATGGGAGGTGGGGCGCCGCTGTCGGGAGGATGAGTGCAGCCTGACAGCGTCTTTTTCTCCGCGGTACCCAGTTAAGCATGGGAAGCTGTCGGGTTTGTTCCACCGGGATCCCACACAGATTCGTGCTTTGAGGGTGAGAGCCCTCCCCCAGGTATTCATGGGGAAGAGCAGTAGGGTTCAGTTGTCGGCATCCCATCCGAGGGTCCTGAGCCTGGAGTCCAGGCCGAAGAAGATGGAGAGTGCTCCGTGCGCTCCCCACCCCCCACCCCGTGGCCAGAAAATGCCCCGCGCAGGCACTGCTACCGTGCACCCCTGGCTCGCATCTGAAGACAGCACCCTGCCGGCACGCACCACGCACACCCCTGCCTCTACTCTCCAGTCTGAGTCAGCTGTCATCCTGATCCCGCCCCGTTCGTGCCCGCACCTCGCTGAACCTTCCTGGTCGCCCCTCCCCCCACCATGGCAGCTGCGTGGGTGCCCCTCCATCCCAGTCCTGAGGCAGGGCCCTTTTCCTCCTGCCTTCTGCAGGACCCAGAACCTGGGTTTGTCTGCCCACATCCAAACATGTGGTGGGCCTGGGGGAGCAGGGGGAGGGGTTCAAAATGGCTGCCAAGATGGCTGGTCGCCTTCCTGCCTCCCTCTCCCTCTCTCTCTCCCTCTTTCTCTCTCTCTCCCTCTCTCTCTCTCTCTCTCTCAGTCTCCCCCCACGTTTGCTCTGTTCCCTTCCAGAATAGTGGAGGAGAGGGGTTGGACAATGAGGGGAGGGCACCGGGGACACTCGTGGGTGGGTGTCTGCCCTGGGCCTCTTGACCTCGATGCTGCTTAGGGAGAAGCCGCTGGGCCCTGGGCTCCCCTCTCCAGCACCCCCCAAGAGCCTGCCTGGGCTCATAACCTGGCCCCAGACCCAACCCCTTCGGCCTGCCCAGTAGCTTGGGGGCTCCCTGCCCTCCACCTGCTCTCCTAGGCCTGGCACCCTGAATTGATTATTGGGGTGTCAGGGGGCCCCGTGGAGGGTCCTTATCGCTCATCCCGTCCATCAGCACCATGGCCTGGGGCCGAGGACTCGGGGTAGGCCTGGGTCAGGCCCAGCTCCGGGGGCAGGGGACCTCTCCTTCCTCCCCACTCCCCTCCCCCTAATGCTGAATTTATTACTTAAAAGTAGGATGAAAATAGGGAGAATAAGAGAAGGAATACAACCTTCATTATCATATCGAGAAAATTATCCGTGATTTTCCTAACTAGCAATTTGCCTGCCATGCCGTTCAGAACTGACTTGCCCATTAATTACAGAGATGAAAAATCATCTGGAAAGCGGAAAAGGGAACTAATTCGTTCCCTGGCTGGCAGTAGCAGCACCCCTGCCCCGAGCCACATCCGTGTGCGCTCACATGTGAGTGCCAGCCCTCCTGCTGGCCCCCGCCTTCCTCCTGCTCTCCCCAGTGACCTCCCACAGGGCCTAACACCCCCACCCTGTGCCGGCCCCTCCTGCCATCTAATGCCCCCCAGGCCCTCCTTCCCTCTCTCCACGGGTGCCCATCCCAACACCCACCCGTAGGGAGCTGGCAGAAGGCACTATGGCCAATCTCCTGAGCTGATGCTCTGGCTGCCCTTGGGCGTGGAGCTGGCGCCCAGGGCTGGGGGAGGGCAGGCAGCTGGGGACCAGTGCCCCTGAGGCTGTTAGGAGGAGGTGAGAGGCAGGAGACTCCATGAAGCCGGGTTTCTATTCCCAGCTTGCCCTGGGGAGCCCCTTCTCCTGGGGGTCCCCCCAGGAGGACCCAGCGGGCGCAAGGGGGAGGGGCCGCCGAGCCTTGGCCTGCTCAGGAGTCTGTCTGCATCCTGCATCTAGTGGCCCAGACTCCTGGCCTCCTGGTCTGGCGCCTCCACATGCTTACGGGGGCTGCCTGCTGCCTAGTCTGGTGTTTGTGACCTCCCTGCGCATCCAGGTTGATGGGAGAGTGTGAGGTGCTTCAGCCCCCGTGTGGGCACTTGGAGGAGGGGGTGCAGATCAGGCCCCTTACTGGATACCCCTAGTAAGGAGCAGGAAAGACGGGATCCCCCAGCCCTATCCACTGGCTGTTGGGAAGCTGGAGCTTGAGGTCTCTGCCCCCTGCTGCTCTCTAGCCAGTGTGGCCAAGGACACGGAAGGCTCTGATTTCTGTGTGAGCTCCTCTTGAGGACCCAGTTTCCAGATGCCAGACACTTCCCCTCCTCCAAGCCCCTCCACGGTGGGGGTTCCCTGGGTCTGAAACCCTCCCCAGGTCAGGCCACCCCTATAAAAGAGGAAAGAGGAGTCCTGGGGTGGGAGTGGGGTTGCTGAAGAGAGGTGAGAGAGAGGGTCTGGCCACCCGTGGAATCCTGTTCTCTGTCAGACAGCTCTCTGCTCCTGTGCATACCTGTTCTGTGTGTGATTTGGGTGGTGACCCAGCTGAGCCTGCATGCCACCACTTGTCCAGTGGGCTGGTCCTCTGTTCACAAGGGTCCCCTGGGTGCTGGCATTCGTGAATTTTACAGAGGGGGCAGCCCTGTGTGTGTCTGTGGCTCCGTGCACGAGCAGCTGTCTGTGTCTTGTGTGCACTGGCAGACATGCACCCAACTGTGCGTACACAGGGCTCCTTGGAGTGAGGCTGGGTGCACCTCCACATGCAATCTGTGAACACTTGCCAGGTGTCCTCAGCCAGTGCCAGGCTGGGAATGCTGAGGGGACATTGCCCAGGTCCTGTTCTTACGGTGCTCACATAAGTGACTGCAGTCAAGGGGCTCATATCATAGGAGTTAGAGAAAAGGCTTTTGTATCCCCTCCAGAATGGCCAGGATCTTAGCTGGGGAGGGACAGCCCCAGACTCCGAAGGCAGAAGCCCCTACATCCGGCACTATAGCAGTCCCAGGCACAGGGAATCCTGGGGTCTGGCCCTGCACAAACCCATCACCTCTTCCCCCTTGGCCCCTGTCTCTTTGCTGCTCTGCCAACATGCTAAGCATGATTCTACTCCAGGGCCTTTGCACTGGCTGTTCGTCTACCTGGGATTCACACCCTGACATCTGTAAGACTTTTGTTCCTTCACATCCCCAGTACCATTTACCCCGTTCAGCCTGTTTACAATTGCAGCCTTGTGACTTTCCATAGCATGTATGGCTTTTTACACAGTGTGTAATTTCTGGATTTGGGGGGCCTGTTGGTTTATTGTTTGTCTCCTGGACCAACCAGGGTCTAAATGCTCAGGGAGTTTATCACTGGGTTTGTCTTTGGATACCATGTGCCTGGATTCACACCTGGCCCACAATGGGTGATTGAAGCAATCTTACCTGAGTGAATGGGAGGGGGCCTCTCAAATGACTGGAGACCCCCAGGTGACTCCCCTGGCTGTGTACAGTGAGGGCTTCTGTGGACCCAGCCCCCTTGAGAGTTGAGGGCTGCTCACCGGGGGCCAGCTCTGATCCTGTCCTGTGTGCACATCTATGAGGACTCTCTCAGAGGTGGCCTAGTGTCTGCTCCCTGTGTGAGGGTATCTGCATAGGCAGGTGGCTCCCCTATGGGGCTGTGCACTACAGGGTTTAGAAAGTCGAGGGGCAATGTGGGGGTCCCTTGCCCTTGCTGGAAATAGGACCCCCAAGTTCAAGGCATGAACAGCCCCTCCTCTCAGGGGTACTGCCCTAGCCCCTCTCTCTGGGGGGCTGGGACCCTCCCCCTTGTTTTGGTCTGCCCTGGCCCTGGGACCTAGCCAAGCAGAAGCCTCCTGCATCCCCACCCCCAACTCCAAAATGTGGGGGAGGTGACAGTTTCAGTAAATAGATGCCCAGGCTAAAAATAGCCCTGCCCCCCAAAGCTAACTTTAGCCAGAGTCCTTCCCTGAGAGGCAAAAAATACCCAGCAAGTTGGGAATGGGCAGGCCGGGAAGCCAAGTGGAGCTCCTGTCTGGCTGTCTGGGAGGTGGTGCAGGCCGGTGAGGGGCCCCGGGCTGACTCTCTAGGGCAGTCCTGACATCTGGGCCAAATCATTCTTGGTGAGGGCTGTCCTGTACCCCTTAGGACTTGTGGCCCCATCCCAGGCCTCCACTTTTCAGATGCCAGGAGTATCCCACCGCCCAGTTGTAACACCCGAAAATGTCTCCAGATGCTGTCAGACAGCCTTTGCTGGGCGACAAACTTGTTTTCCGTTGAGAACCACTGCTGTAGAACCCCAGCCCTTTGGAAATGGCAAAACCATTCTGAGCCCCCTGGCCCTGCAGAAACAGGCGGTGAACAGGCCCTAGGTGGGCAGCTCCTGCCCTGGGGCACCCCCCAGCTGCTCTCAGTGGTGGAGGTTGGGATACCCATGGATGCCCCCTCATCAGCAGATGAGGGGGTATACTTACATGCTTTAAATACAAGTCAAGTCTGGTTGCGGCCTGCCTGTCACCTCTCTGCCCTCACCTCCTGCCATTCCCTGATGGTCACACTGGCCTCCCCACTGGTCCTCAGAGATGCACAGGCCAGCCCCAGGACCTTTGCACCAGCTGTGTTCTCTGCCTGAAATTCTTTTCTCCTCCTCAGAATCTGTATAGCTCCTCCCTCACCTTTGCAGGACTTTGCTGGAGAGTCTGGCCTTCTTAGATCACCCTATTTAAAATCGCATACTCACAGCCCTGCACACACACACATACACAGCCTCGCCTCCTCCACGACTCCAGGGCATCGCGGAATTGGCTTCTTTAGTACTCTGGCTCAGCCACAGCTCTCTCTCTAGCATTTAAATCAGGGGCTGGCACATAGTAGGTGCTCTAAAAAGACTGTGTGGAATAGCTGAATATTATTTCAAAGCCCCACAGCTCCCACCCTGTTTTCCTGAGGAGTTCAGAGGAGGAACGTCAGGGCCCCCACACACAGAGCCAAGATCTGAACGTCAGTCAGACGCTAGGACTTAGGGGTGCCGGGCTCAGAGCCTCTTCCTTCTTGTCTGCTGGGCACCAGCTCCCCCTCTTCCAGTCCCTGCATCCCCTATCCTGCCCGTTCACTGCAGCATCTGGAGGCCAGGAGCCTCCTCCTGCCTTTCACCCTCTGCCTTGGGCCCTGGCTCCTGTGACGGGTGTTGGTTCTGCTCTGCCATGCCCAGGGTGTGGGGCTCTGGGATGGACAGTGAACACCTTGGGGTGGAAACACACCACAGGCCGCCATGGTACAAACTAACAGTGGTGCCGAGTTCAGGGGAGGTGCCTGGCCAGCCTATAAATCGGGAGGCCTTCCTGGAGGAGGGGGCTTTCCAGCTGCAGCCTGGAAGGGGAGGGAGGGAAAAAGTGGAGGGGAGGGTGAGTGTGTAAGAGGGAAGGACCCACTGCAGGGTCAGAAAGAAGATGGTGGCTCAAGGGAGAAAAGGGAAGATGTTTCATGGCCTGGATGTGGAGAGAGGAAGCTGGAAGCTGGTCTCAGGAGCAGAAGGACTGTCGGTTCGCATTTGTACTTGTCTGTGGGACTGGGGAGGCCCTTAGAGGGGCTGAGCCCATGGGACAGGGCCAGGACGTTCCGCAGAGCTCCCACTGGCTCCTGCCTGGAAGAGAACTGCAGGAGCAAGGAAGGAGGCCTGGAGGCTGGCAGCAGGCAGGGGAGGTCACTGTGGCCGCGGGCGTGGGGAAGGCTCTGGTAGTGGCCTTGAGACATTAAAGGCTGATGTGGAGTTTTCCAGAGGGACCTGACATGGTTTGGGGGATGGTTGGTGGGAGGGTGGAGGAAAGCAGGGGATGGGAGAAACTGCAGGTTACTGTCCTTGACAGCTGGATGGACGGGGAGAAAAGGAGGGGTAGAGGTAGGGAGCACCTTGAGCTCTCAGCAATCCCCCACCCCAAAAACATACGAATAGGTGCAGGCTAATCTACCCTCAGCAGCAGCAGGGGTCTGTGAGCACTTGAGTCAGGCTGTGATGTCTTCTGCACAGTACCCTCCATGGCTCCCACCTTACTTGGAGAGGAAGGCCAGGTCCTGTGCTCTGCCCACAAGGCCTTGCATGCTCTGCCCTGTAACCTCCCACCTCTTCCCACTCCCACCTTGGCTCACTGGGCCACAGCCAGGCTCTGGCCCATCCCTACCTCAGGGCCTTTGCATGTGTTATTCCCTTTGCCTTGGAGACTCCCCAGGTGTGTAGATGATTCACCTGCCTGAGACCTCTGCTAAAATATCCTCTTCTTAGCGAGGCGTCCCCGTACCACCCTGTCTGCATTTGCACCCGCACATAAACACACCCTCTCTCTCCCTCTGGCCTATATTCCTCCAAAGCCCTTGTGATCCCATGGGAACTAGGTGACAATCCACTGAATAGACAACCTGTTCTCTGAGTCTGTGCCGTCTTCGTTCATTAAACAAATTAGCAAGGACCCACTCCTTGCCCAGGGCGGGGCACACAGCAGGGAGCCAGACCAAGCCTCAATGGAACTTTCCCTGCATCATTCCCCAGCTGGTGGCCAAGACAGACGTTCAGCAGCAGAGGCCCAGTCTCATTAGGGGAGCAGAATGTGGAGGCTCAGAGTTCTGTGAGTTTTCCTTACAGGGGAGACCAGTGCAGGCAGTCCTGGCAGGCAGAGCCTTTTGGAGGAAGAGAGAGGCTGGGAGCAGAAGCCCTGGCACTGTGTGTGTTAGATGGGGGCAAGTTAGGGACAGAACCTGGGGAGGCTAGGGCAGAGAAGGTGGTGAGAAGCTGGCAGGAGACCAGGGCCTGAGATGCCATGTGAGGGCATCTGAGGCAGTTGGCAGTCATGGAGGATTGTAGGCAGGGAGTGGCACAGTTGGGTTTTCATTTTGCAAAGAGCACTCTGGCTGCAGGGAGGAGGCTGGGGTGGAGGGGGCTGCTCTGAACGGCCTCCATCCCTCTGCAGTCCAGCCCTCTACTCGACAGCCACAGTGACCTTTTAAAACTTCCAAGGCAGACACCCACCCCCACCCTGCCACTACAATGCCAACATCTAGTGGGAGAGAGATATAAAGCAAGTTGGTGGATTGCAAGGCAGGCATGCTAGGATGAGTGCCCTGGAGAAAGGAGCCAGGACAGGATGCAGGAGTGCTGGGCTAGCAGGACTTCCCCGAGCGGGTTGCGCTGTAAGGAGGTAAGGCAGAAGCAGTGCGGGTATCAGGAGGAGGGGCAGCTGGGGAAAGGGCCCAGTGTGGAACAGTGCCCGGTGTTTCTCTCCAGGAATGTGGGAGCTGAGTGAGCCAGGAGGAGCAGAGGGGTTGGGAGGGGAGGCACGGGCTGGGGCCGAGGCTGCGGGGCCTCGCGGGCTGCCGGGAGGACTTCGGCTTCACTCTGAGTGATGTGGGAGCTGGGGAGGCTTCTGAGCAGAGGAGGGCGGGCGGCGACCTCACTCAGGTGCTCGCAGGTGCCCCCTGGCGGCTGTGCGGGGGGCAGGCTGTGGGCAGCAAGGGTGGGAGCCTGGAGACTGGGAGGAGGCCACAGGGCTGCAGCAGGGGAGAGATGAAGGCGCTGGACCAGGGAGGGCGCTGGGGACTGGGGAGAGGCGAGCACATTCTGAAGGAGGAGCAACAAGAACTTCCGGTTGGTTGTGGAGGTGAGAGGATTGGGGTCCAGGAGGATGGCAGGGGTCCTGAGGGCCTGGGGGGACTGGGCTGCCCTCCGTGGGCATGTGGGGAGATAGGGGTTGTGCGACTGAAGGTTTGGCAGGGATCCTGCTCTCCCAGAGCCGACAGTCCCTTTCCCAGAGGAGGGCTGTGTGCCAGGCACTCTCGGGATACCTGTACCATCTCTGCAAGATATGTCCGTTACTCCGGAGCAGAGATGGGGGGATGGCTCAGAGAGGTCAAGAGCCTGGCCTGAGGCCACAAAGCAGATGCAGACCTAGGAACCAGACTTGTACCTACCCAGCAGCCTGCCACATACCCACTCTGCCATGCCCCAGGGCTTCCTGGAGGAGGTAGGCCTGTGGAGCTGGGCCCTCAGGCTTATGGGTTGGAGGCAAGAGGCTGGAAACTCTAGTGCGGAGGGTGGGGCCGTGAAGGGCCCAGCGCCCCCCTGTCAGTGCCCCCACCAAGGCATTCAGACTCCCACCCACTCAGGCAGAATGTTGCCATGGCAACTACACTCTAGGGCAGGCTAGAAGCGCCCCCTCTCCTGCAGCATCTGGTTCTCCTCCTGTCAACCTCCTTGCCCCGTCCCAGTGCACCCGAGGACAGAGCCTGGGCCGTGTCACCCAGCCCCGGCCCTCCCGCTGCGCACTCCCCCTTGGCTTGAGACTGACATGGGGACTTGACACAGACACAGAGGCCAGCATCAGAGCAGGTGGGCAGGGTTGGACATGCCTTGTCTTGGCAGGAGGGCAGTGAGCCCTACCTTCCATGGGTTAAATTGGGGCCACCCAGGTCCACGAAGGCTCTAGGTGAGGACAGACGCAGAGGCTCATCCGGCCCCGTGGATGCGGAACCCCCGGGCGTGTCCAGCTCTGACGATGCTCAGTCGCACAGATATAGCCAGAGCCTGGACGAGGGGGGCCCTGCCCAACCCCAGTGCCCCAGCTCTCCAGGCCCAGCCTGCCTGGCTTCAAAGCTTTTACCAACTGGGCTTTATTTTGCCAACATCTAATGGGAGAGAGATAAAAACCAATCCTCATGCCCGCCTCGCAATCCACCTCCTCCCAGGTGAGGACTTTATTTTCCTCATCTATAGAATGTGGGTATGTGTGTCCCCGCCCTTACTAAATTCTCGTGAGGATTAAATAGCATGTATGTGTCTGGCGCTCAGAATGGGACACGGAGGAGTCAGCCACTGTCCCTGGCATCGAGGGCGGTTCTGGCACCGGAGTCCCCAGCTGGCAGCCCACCCCATAGTTGGTAAAGCTTCCCCAAAGTTGGGCGGCCCAGGGCCCTGCCTCCCACCCGCGCCGTGGGTCCTGACCCCTGGGTGGGTTTGCTAAGGCTGCTGTGACAGAGTACAGACCAGGTGCTTGGACGGTGGAAATTGATTGTCTCACCGTTCGAGGACAGAAGTCTGAACTCAGGGTGTCAGTAAGGCCAGGTCCTCCTGGGGCTATGAGGGAGTATGTCCCAGGCGTCTGTCCTGGCTTCTGGTGGCTTGCTGGCAACCCTTGGGGCTCCTTGGCTTGTAGACTCATCACCCTGATTTCTGCCTCCATCTTTCTGTGGCTTCCAACATGTCTCTTTTTTTCTGATGGGGTGCACAATTCAGTCTGTAACACCCCCTTCCCAGGGCCTCAGTGATGGTCAGGCCTGGGTCTCCCAGGTAGTTCCCACTATCCATGTCTGGCCTTGCCTCCCCACTTAGGAGGGCACCGGGTGGCAGACAAAACTCCCCAGGGCCGGTGGCAGCAGTCAGGCCAGGAGGAGAGGGACAGAGATGAGCCGCAGTACCCAGCACCCCCAGCTCCAGCTCCCAGCCGGGCCGGCTCTAGGGGTGCCTGGGGCTTCCTGGGGAGGGGGGTTTCATGGAGCAGCAGGCAGCCTGTGGGGAACACTTTCTGTACCCCTGAGGCAATGGTGCCTAGTCGGTGTGGTTCGGGCTTGGCCCCCAGGTCACAGGGCAGACAGAGGCCCTGTCCGCAGGCATCCCCACGCATCCCTACCACTGTCCTTACCTTGCATTCATTTGGTAAATACACATTTGAGGACCTACTATGTATCTAGGTGCTAGGAAACAACCTTGGGAGCTTCCATTCTCCTGTGGGTATGAAGGAAATTAAATAAATTTTGGACAAATAAAGTCACAGAATAGTGACATGATCAGTGGTGGTGACAGTTGCTACAGGGGACACTTTGCAGTCACTATGTGCCGGGCATGGCCCTGAATGTTTCTTGTGAATGAATTCAGCTTGTGGCCCGACTACCCTCTGATGCATCCCCATCCTACCCAGAGGAGAACGGAGACACAGGAGGCTGTGGGATGGCGGGGCAGTGCACAGGCAGGCACTGACTATGAGGTGCTACAATTCCGGTGGCAGAGGCTCACCTACATCTCTGAGGGGGGAACACCTGAGCTGAGATCCAAGGACCACAGGGATAGGGACGCAGACTGAGGAAGGCTTTGTGGTGGCAGTGGGGCAGGAGGAGCAGGCACCCAGGTGTACCTGACCTCCTGGGCCACAGAGTGCGAGCCATTGCGGGGGTTTAAACAGGAGAGCGGCAGGTGGAGATGGTCTTTAAAAGAGCTCTTCTGTGGAAATGACTCAAGTGTCCATCAACAATGAACAGATAAACAAAATGTAGTTCATATGCATGGTGGAACATTACTCAGCCGTGAAGAACGACGTACTGACACAGGCTACAGTGTGGATGAACCTCAAACACATTTTGCTGAGTGAAAGAAGCCAGACATAAAAGACCACATAGTGTAGGATTTCATTCATAGGAAACATCCAGAACAGGGGAATGCACAGAGACAGAAGGCTGGTCAGTGGTTGCCAGCGGTTGGGGAATGACTGCTCATGGGGATGGGGCCTCTATTTGGGGTGGTAAAGTTTTGGAAATAGATTGTAGTGGCAGAACAGTGTAAGAATGCATAATGAATTATAGGCTTAAAAATGGGTGAAATGACAAGTCTTATTATGTATATTTTATACCACATTTTTTAAAGGCCTCCTAGCTTCTAAGGGCAGACCGGACAGCAGCTAGAGGGCATTTGGGAGGAGACCAGGGCCCTCTGGGGGGAGACAGTGATACCAGGTCTGGAGGGCAGCTGCCAAGGATAGACAGACCGATGGACGCTGGGGTGTTCTGGAGGTACAGACCCAGGGCCTACGCCTGAATGAGATGTGCAGGTGAGAGAAAGAGCAACCAAGGGTTAGACCTCTGGGGTTTCACCCCAAGGACCTGGGAGGACAGCGGGACCACGGACTGATACGGAGGGCTTTGTTCTGGTCTAGTCAGCTGAAGAGGCCTTGGAGACCCTGAAAGAGGTGTAGCTGGTGAGGAGAAGCAGGGGTGGAGCAGGAATACGGGAACTGTCATGGTACAGATGGTGCCTAAATCCCTGAGGTGGGTTGGGATCCCCAAGATGGGGGTATAGATGAGGAAGAGGCCTGGGGATTCCACCTGGGGTCTCACTGAGCTGGGGTGCAACCTGGGAAGAGGGAGATGAGCCGCATCACTCAGATGCATGCTCCTAGTGGCCTGACTCGTGATGTGTTGTGCTGGCCACGCTGTGATGGTCCTTTGTTGGCCTTCCATGTGTGTAGACTGTTGTCCCAACAAGAACCCTGCAAGTTCAAGATGCTAAGGGAACTGGGGGAGAAGAGGGGAAAGGACTGGCTCAAGGTCAAGTGAACGGCAGAGTAAGGATCCAGACCTCCTTGGTTCAGCTGCCCCCCTGCCGCCCACCAAGTGTGGCTTAACTCCCTCAGGAAGAGCCAGGCAGGGGAGTGTCCGTCAGCCAGGGGTCAGTCCCTCCTCTGAGCCTGACCATGGCTGGAAGATGCAGTGTGGGGGGAAATGGGGTGGTGAGAAATGCCCCTCCCTCCCAGTGCAAAATTGTAAATTGCTGTGAAATGAACAGAAAGTGGGGACCAGGGTGGGGTGCGCATCTTGCCCCAAGAGTGTGCTGCTCCGATCTTTATTTCTTGAGAACCTGTGCCAGGTTCCCTCAAGGAGCTTATGGTCTGTCTAGTGGGGAAGGTGGACAAAATTCCTAATATAAGCAGGTAATTTCAGGGGTGGTTGAGAGCTGTGAACCAGAAACAGGGCAAAGGGGTGGTGTGTGAAGGTTGCAGGGGTGCTTGGGGTAGGTTGCTCTGCTGGGGTGACTTTAGATTTGGACCCTGAACAGTGAGAAGCCACAGCAGGTATGCAGCGGTCCTGGGAGAGCACTCCAGGCAGAGGGAATAGCCCACGCAAAGGCTGGGGGCTGAATAGAGGCTGGAGCATTCTAGGAACTGGAGGGAGGTACGTTGGAGAGCATGGTGGCATCAGATTGCCAGAAGCCTCTAGGCCCTGGTGAGGTGCAGAGACCCCGGTGGAGAGCTGATGGGAAGCTTAATACTCGGATCTGCTTCATCAAATGATCCCTTAGCACTGACTGGAGCCAGGGAGGCCAGGAGGCAGGGGCCAGCGTAAGCATCGAGGGGCAGCATGTTGGTGGCTTGGTACTGGGGGATGGCAGTGAGGTCAAAAAGTAGGTTGGTGAGACACTTTGCAGGCAGAGCCCTTCGCCTTTGCTGGTGGAGCCTAAAAAAGGCAGTGGTGGGGAGGGGTGAGGCATGGAGGAAGATCCCTAGGTGTGGGGTTTAAGAGGCATCAACAAATATTCATTGCTGTGTGCCACACCTGTTTTAGAAGCTGGAGATGGGGCTGTGAGCAAAACAATCCAACAATCCCTGCCTATGCAGGGGCCTTTCCACACTAGAGATAAGTAGTTACATTGGACAAGGGCAGAAGTAAACTGAGAAAGTGGCAAGTGCAAAGGCCCTGGGGCACGGGGCTAGGTGTGGAGGGAGCAGGAACGGGATCAGGGAGCTACCTGGGCTGGTGGACAGGATTTTGTTTCAAGGGATTGTTAGTAGTCGGGCCTCTGTTGAGAGATTCCCAACTGGAAATAAGAGATTCAGAAAGTACAGCTGACCCTTGAACAACACAGGGGTGGAGGGGCCCCCTGTGCAGTTGAAAATCCGTGTGTAACTTTTGACTCCCCCAAAACTTAACTGCAAATAGCCTACTGTTACTGAGAATATCAACAGTTGATTCACACGTATTTCATATGTGACACATATTATATACCATATGCTTACAATAAATTCATCTAGAGAAAAGAAAACATTTTTTCCAATTGTCACAGACCTCCCAAACATTTTCTTGTATATTTGTTGGAAAAAAATCTGTAAGTGAACCCGTGTGGTTCAAAACCGTGTTTGTTCAAGGGTCATCTGTGTTAGCAGGTGATGGTATCGAGACTGCGGGATGGGAGAGGACAGAGTGGGGGTTGCATACTGGGGCGGGGAGGGGAGGTCAGTTAAAACACTCAGTGCCGGTCCTCCTGAGAGAATGGGCATTTCCTGCAAGTTCCTGGCCGGCCTGGTGCTGCTGCGCCAAGCCACACTTGGAGAACTGGGATGTAGGTAAAGCAAAGGGCAGAGAATACGGGTCTGTCTTGGTTTGCAACCCTGAGCGTGTCCAGGGGAGACCGAGGCAGCGAGAAGATAGAAGGGGCCACGGTGAGGGGGGAACAGTGGGTTAGAACCAAGCCCTGTGCCCCTGGAGCAGTGTGCAGAGCTGACTGGCAGACAGAGGGTTGGGGAGGACTACAGGGGAGGCATACCCACTCAGCCCCCCTCACTCTCCCCTGCCCTCCAGGGGGCCACCTCCCATCCCACCTGCCTGTCTCCAGCTTTCCCAGAGAGTCCTCCAAAGGGGAAAGAGGGGACTCAGTTGTCCCTGGTCCCTGATCTGTGGCGCCAGCCAGCTGGATTCTAATTAGCTAGCAGAGCAAGAGGCAGGAAGCAGGGGAGCTGGGGGCAGGGGCCAGATTGCTGCAAGTTGGGGTGGGAGGCCTGGGTCCCCCACCCGGGACTCAGTGCTGGGTGGGGAGGCCAGGCAGAGGAGACAGACGGGCAGGGTCAGGATTTGGAGATGGGGAAGAAGCTTCAGGAGGGTCTTTCTGCCCAGTGATGGAGGGTCTGAGGCCTGCCTGGGCGCCCATCGGCCGTCTGTAGCCCTGGCATCCTAATGAGCTGTTCCTGCCGCCTGAGGGGACTGTCAGACAACGGGAGGCACTCCTGCGGCGTTCCATTTGGTCTGAGGCGCCTAGATGGGTGGGTATGCTGCTGGGTGGGATGTGGGGTGCAGTGTAAACCAGAGGCCTCGAGGAGGGTCAGCCTCTGGCTCAAGGGTGTGGTTTCTGTCAGATACAGACTGTTGGAGGAAGTGCTCAGGAGGGGTGCCTGGGGCCCCTCCCAGGAACTGCAGGATGGAAGCCCTCCGGTGGCCAGAGGAGAGGGGGCCAGCCCAAATGCCCGTCTTCCTGGGCCCGCTGGGGGCTGAGCCCTGCCCCTTCCTTACTCTCCTCATCCTCCCCAGGCTGGTGGCCTGGGCCGTGGTGCCCACCTGGTGATGTGGGGCAAGGCCCCTCGCACAGGCTACTGAACGCCCCGGACGTGCCCCCTGGCCAGCACCATGGCCCGCCTGGCCGCTGTGCTCTGGAGTCTCTGCATTACCGCCATCCTGGTCACCTCAGCCACCCAAGGTAGGTGCTGCTGGGGCAAGGGAGGGGTTCTGCCTCTGGAGGGCAGTGGGGAGGGCAGAAAGAAACCCTTGGTGAAGAACCACAGCCCCCTCCCCACCCTCGGTTCTGGTGAAACCAGGCCAGGGAATATTGGAGATTACACACCTGGTGGGTCCCCAGACCAGCCCCTCACCCCAACACCCAGGGCATGAGGGGCCATGCCACCAGGGGTCCCAGAGCCTGGGGCATGGGCGGTGGCCTCCTGGGACCAGGGCAGGCCTTCCTGGTGAGCCAATGTGCTTGTGTCGCGTATGTGTGTCTCTGTGATTACATCTCTGAGACTCTCGCTGGGAAGAAGGCTTAATTAAAGCATGCCCACTGACGTTTATTTAAAAACAACTAATTACCCAGCTCGGCCCTATGCCGGCCCGGGATCCTGCACACGCCACAATTAGTGCCCCAAGCCTGCCCGCCCACCCTCACTGATCACTCAATTACTGTCCCCATGGCTGCTGGGTGGGGGCAAGGGCAGTGCAGGAAGGGAGGCAGAGAGAAGGGTGGCCTTGCCCCTCACCCTGGGGGCACAGTCCTATCTGGAGGGCAAAGACCCGTGGCAGACCTATCCCCCAGCGCCCCCTCATGCACCCCACCCATCAGAAAGCCACAGAAGTGGAGGGGGCTTCACTCAGCCATGCCCCAGAGCCTTGGCATTGTTCCAGCCAGCTGGCACCCTCCGCTCCCCCAGCACCCATGTTCCCTGCCTATCCGGGTCCTGCCCCACAGCCCCAGCTGGTCCAGGAGGGGCCGCTTCCACTCCCAGACCCAACTGAGCCAGCCCTCCACCCCCAGCCTCTCTGCCAGGCCCAGGAAGGGTTAAAATTAGCTGCGGGAGCAGATGGTACTAGAGGAACACATGTAAAACTTTCACCCAAGTTAAGACTTGACTCACCCCAAAAAAACCCGGGGACCTAGCTGCCATCCCCTTTGGGTTGCCTCGCAGGCCCTGGAGGGACAGGGTCCTGGAAAGGGGCCTGCTTGGCTCTGCGGCCACCGTGCACAGGTACTTCTCACCTGCAAGTGACTCTGCCCACAAGGGAGCCTGGGGCCACCGCCTCATCCTGCCCACGCCACACGTCAGCATGGTGCTGTGAGGTGGGAGCTGCCAGCTCCTTAGAGAAGGAACTGGGCCACAGAAGTGCTCAGGGAATGGACGAGGCCACCAGCACAGAGCGGCCAGGCTGGTATTTAAACCCGACCGTCTAAGTCCTGAATCAGAGTCCTCAGTCCCCTCATGGCACAGGATGGGGACTGATGCGACCCCCCACCCCCGACCCCGGGAGCTGGACCAGCCCAGGGCATGTTCTTCCATTGTCACAGTGACCCTGGGAGGTTACCCAGGCGATAACCAGGAGGCCCCTCACCATGCACTGAGGCACCATGCGCAGCACGTCCTACTAGAATATTCTCTAATACATGGAATTCTTACAGTACAGCTCTGGGCTGTGGTGCCTGTTTTACAGACTGGGAAACTGAGGCCTGGAGATGCTACAGCAGTGGCTGTCCACACTTGAGTGTGCATTAGACTCACTGGTGGGCACATAGCTTGGAAGGCTCCTGGCTTCCCGCTTGAGGCTCTGATTCAGGGCCTGGGTGGCGGGGGGAGGCCAGGATCTGCATTCTCAACCAGCCGCCACACAACACCAATGCTGTTGGTCCCCGGACCACCCTACAAGGATCCTGGGCCCAAAGGACACACCTGGCTTCTCAGCTGGGAAGTGGCAAAGGCAGGCTCTCTGGTCTTTTTCAGTACCTGAGTATGTTTCCTCCCATGCCTTCTTTGCACCTTGTGGGGCAGTGTGAAGTCAAGGAAGTCTCTTCTGACACCAATTACAAGTCCAAGCGCCCCCTTGATTACCCTCAGACTGGTGATCATTAGAAGGATTCACAGAATTCAGAAAAGCCGTTGTATACACGGTTACAGTTTATTACAGTAAACAGAAAGATTACAATAAGGCAAAAGAAAAGAGGTGCATGGGGCAAAATCAGGGAAGCTCCCCCAAGCCTTGCTGACTAGTCTTTACAGGGGCTTGGTCATGGAGACACCGTTGTCTACCCACATGGCTTATCTCAATCTCCAGCCCTTCCAGAGGTCAGCTGATACCCAGAAGCTGCCCTGCAACCTACCCCAAATCACCCTGGCCCCAAACTCCCCCTGTAAGTCACATGGTTAGTGTGCTGGTTTACTAAAGCTGCTGTAAAAAGTATCATGGATAGGGCTACATAAGCAACAGAGACGTATCCCCTCACGGTTCTAGAGGCTGGAAGTTCAAGATCAAAGTGTCAGCTGAGTTGGTTCCTTCCCAGGGCTTCAAGGTTCTCTCCTTGGCTTGCAGATGGCCATCTTCTTGTGTCTGCACATCGTCTTCCTGTTGTGCATGCCTCTCTGTCCAAATGCCCCCTTTCAGAGACATTCTCATCAGGCAGGACACTCCAGGGGCTTGGAGGCATAGCCTCCCCCCACCCCCAGCACAGGAGCCGAGGGCAAAGGCAAACAGATCTCCCTGGGCCAGGTTAATGGCCTTACTACATGGGGAGGCGGGGCATGCTGAAAAGCCCATTTTGCAGGTGGATAAACTGAGGTTCGCTTATTTATCATCCAGGATACAGCTTAGCTGCAGGAGGCACCTCCTCAGCAGGGTCTTCCCTCCCACAGGCCTGAGCCGGGCGGGGCTCCCATTTGGGCTGATGCGCCGGGAGCTGGCCTGCGAAGGCTACCCCATCGAGCTGCGGTGCCCAGGCAGCGACGTCATCATGGTGGAGAACGCCAACTACGGGCGCACGGACGATAAGATCTGTGACGCAGACCCTTTCCAGATGGAGAACGTGCAGTGCTACTTGCCCGACGCCTTCAAGATCATGTCGCAGAGGTGAGGGCCCCGCCCTACTGGGCTCCCAGGGCAGAGGGGCCACGGCAGTTACTGGGGACCCTGAAGAAAGCTCCCTCTCATACCCTGGCCAATGAACCCACTCGCCTTTACTTTTATGCATTAGACACACATCTCCTGAGCACCTGCTTGGTGTCAGGTCCTGTGCAAACAGCCAGTGAGACCCAGCCCCTCCCCTGCCCAGCCTGTCCCCACCCCAACCACATGAGCCCTCATTCCAAAATCTCAGGAGGCTATGGGGACTTGCAACATAAAAGCAATGGCAGGACAGGGTGAAGGTGTCCTGGGAGCTGAACGGGAGCCCAGAGGTCTGCACAGCCTTCCCTGAGGAAGTGACCTTTGAATACAGATGACAGTGTATGTGCCTGTGAATGAGCAAGTGCTTGAGTGTGTGAGACCGTGTTTCTCTCGGCCTGTGTGTTGGTGGGGGCAGGTGTGCCGGGCCAAGGCACTGCAGAAGCCTTTCTCTCACCCCTGGCCAGTCCACTTAGAGATGATCAGCTCTTCTTTCAAATTATATCCAGATTTGACCACTGCTTGCACCACCAACTACTCCGTCCTGGGTTGCCTGCTCTCCTGGCCCACCTCCTGCATGTTACCTGCACGGTGGCCAGGGGGCACCCTTGAGCACCTGAGTGTGGGCACATCCTCTGCTCAGAACCCTCCATGCCCCCTACCTCACTTGGAGCAAAAGCCCTGCGCACTCTGCCCCACCCTCTCCTGGCCCTTGCCTCCTCCACGCTCCCCTGGCTCACTCAGTCCCAGCCACTCAGGCATCTTCCACTAAAGGCCTCCTCTGGGCCTTTGCACTGGCTGTTCCCCCTACCTGGATACTGTTTCTTGACACCTGCAGGGCTCCTCCCTCTGGTGGAAGGGGCTGGGGTTTGACCTAACTGTCCTCTCAGCTGAGGCCTCTGTAAAATCATCGCTGTCCCCCTCAACCCGTCCCCTGCTCCATGTTCCTGGCCCTAACTTCCATCCACAGTTCTGTTGGATACTTTGCCTCTTTATCACATTTATTTGCTCCCCTCACTGGGCTGTCAGCCCCACAGGCACTGGGAGGAAGGCTGGGGCCAGCTCTGCAGTTCCTTGAATGCCTGCGGGCTGAGGATTCTAGAGTATGTCATTGGGTGGGGGTTGCTGGGAGCCTCCTGTTTGGGGCAGGGGACAGGTGTGGTCCGGAGGCTCAGACAGGTGGGCTGAATGGAGCCACCTCCTCCCCTCTGCTTTGCTCTCGTAAAGGTCTATCCCCCTCTGATGGTCCGGCCCCTCGCCCCTTCTCATCTTGGACACCCCTGCACGGTGGGCCCAGTCCTGCCTCTCCAAATTCTCCCAGCCCTCTTCTTTCATTCTGCACAGGCTTTGGGGTCTGTGGTGTCCCCTATGGTCTCTTAGTGCAGAGACTGGCCCAGTTCTGGGGCTCGTGGGCTCTCACTTATGGGGGACGCTAAACAGTGTGGTCACCCTGGCTGAGGAACTGTAGTGAGAGCACTACTCCACTGTCTTAAAACCTGGGGGCTCTGTGTATCAGTTAGAGTGCAACTCTGCTGCTCTGACAGTGTCACCTCAGAATAAATACAGTGACCCAAACAGGGTTGGACTGAGAAGACCCTCAGCACCTGCTTTCCTCTGTCTCCGTGCCTCCCAGCCCTAGTCAGTTGTGTGCATGTCCAGCTGCAGGGGAGGCAGCAGTTTTCCCTTCTCTTCTTGCTACTGAGGTAAAATGCACATAACATAAAACTCATCATTTAGAAGTAAACGACTGAGTGGCATTTAGCGCATTCAAAATGTTGTGTGACCGCCATCTCTATCTAGTTCCAGAACATTCCCATCACCCCAAAGGGAAACCCAGTCACTCCGCATCCTTCTCCCCAGCCCCTGGCAACCACTGATCCGTCTCCATGGATGTGCCTTTTCTGGACGTTTCATATAAACAGAATCATGAAACCTGTGGCCTTTTGTGTCTGGTTTCTTTCACTCATTGTGTTTTCAAGGTTTGCCCACGATGTGGCATGTGTCAGAGCATCCTTCCTTTTCCTGGCCGAGTGATGACGCGTGGGCCACGTTTTGTTTATCCATTCATCTGCTGGTGGCCATGTGGGTTGTTCCCGCCTTCAGGCGACTGTATGAATGATGCTGCGGTGGGTGTTCATGTCCAGGTGTTTGAGTGCCTGCTTCCAGGGACTTGGGGAAGATACCTAGAGATGCAATTGCCAGGTCATAGGTAACTGTGCTTAACCTTCTGAGGCCAGCATTGCTTTTAAAAATGGGGGTTGAAGTGGGTAGGTATGAGCAGATCCTCAGTACTCAAGCACTTACTGGTTAAGGGCAGGATGGAAGAGAAGTCTTAAGAGTCTCATCTGCCCCCGTACCTGTCAGGATGCCCCCCAAACTGCTTCCTGCATGCCCACGGTCAGGTCGCTGTGCTGCCCAGCTGAGACCTTGATTGTGAGGACAGGCAGCAGAGGGGAAACACCTTTTTGCTGTTGTGAAGTAGGCCTGCCTGTACGTGTTAGCCAGACTCCTCAGAAGGTGTCAGGGTCTCAGAGCTCCCCGTGGGGAATTGAGAATCATGGCCCCTGTGCTGGCTGCAAGCCCTCATGGCAGTCCAAAGGATGGGACGTTTCCAAGACACGGTCAGAGGTGGACACAGACAGATGGACACTGTGAGGATTTCAGGAATAGCTTCTTTGCAGAGATACCACTGCGCATGTGTGGCTTCACATCTTACTCTTCCATGAACAAAGGAGGGGCTTTAGAGTCAACTTAGGAAAAACACCAGGGGTAGAATGGCACCAGTGACACTCAGGCAGGATGAAGGTCACGAAGGGTGGCTGTGGAAGAGGTTTATGGGGAGACATCTCTGGCCCAGCCCTGGACTTGATGCCCCGCCGGGGCTGGGAGTAGAGGAACCCCGTTGTGGGGTGTGAGAGGGAGCAGGCAGGAAACAGCAAACAGTGCCCACAGGCAGGACCCCTCGCCGGGGTCTCCACGGCGCCTTCCTCCACTGACCCCGGGGGCCCCCAGGTCTAGGCTTGTGTTTCCCCAGCTCCCTGTCTCTCCTCTGCAGGTGTAACAACCGCACCCAGTGTGTGGTCGTTGCCGGCTCCGACGCCTTTCCCGACCCCTGTCCTGGGACCTACAAGTACCTGGAGGTGCAGTACGACTGTGTCCCCTACAGTGAGTCATCTTGTTCCTCATGCGAACACGGGCCCTCCCCCCTCCCAGAACAAGCGAGGAGGAGACACCTTGGTCTGCCCCCTACACAGCCGCCCACACGCAAACAGGGCCCCACACAGGGCCGAACTGGAGCCAGGCGCTTGGGGGACAGCTGGGCCCGCTCCCTCCCTTACACATTCTCCTCTCCCGGGTGCCCTTGCCAACACTCGGTGCCCGCCCCGCCTCCCCCCATTCTCCCCACTCACAGGGCACCTTCTTCAGCTCTTGTTACCCTGCTTCTCCCTGTGCTCCTGGCCCGTCTGTGCCCTCCAGGGCCACACACCTCTCCTCACTCCCTGCCCCTTGACCTCAATGCCCTCTGTCCCTCTGCCTGCCCCCTCCTCTCAGACCCCTTCCTTTCCTGACCTCCTCCCAGCACTCCTGCTCTTCTCACCCACTCACCCCACGTCCTCTGTCCTCTCTCAACACCCTGTCCTTCCTCCCACCCCCTCACATGCCCCCTCTCCTGCCCCTTCCCAGTCCCCAAGCTGTGGTGAGGCAGACCACCCCCTGGGGCTGGGGGCGTATCTGGGGGGAAGGACTCGGGGCAACTCTCCCAGATTCACAGCTCTGGGTCAGGCCACACATCACCAGGACAGCACTTGCTGTCTGCAGGGGGGTGCCCCACGTTGGACTGAGGGTGTTCCCCACCACCACCACCCAGGAAGCCTGAGGAGGGTGATCTAGGGGGCCAGGGGCCTGGCTTTCTTGCATCTGGCCAAGGGGAGCGAACAAAGACAGGGTCTCTCCTCCTCAGCACCCCACCCTAGACATGGCCCCTCTTTCCTGCGCTCACGGCCCCTCCCTTCTCCCCACTATCCATTCCCCCAATCCCAGCTTCCTGTTGCCAGCCTGGAGGTCAGGCCTCCGGGCAGAGGTGGGTGGAGGCAGAGCCACCAGGATGGCAAAGTTGGGGGCTGGGGGGCCAGGAGGCCCTGTGACTCTCCCTCTTCTCCCTTCCCACCCCAGCCTCCCCCGCAACCTCTGATTTCTCCTCGCAGGTGAGGGCCTCTGCGCCAGGGTGAGCAGGACCGCTTATGTGCTTCTGTAACCGCCTTCTTTCACTCCTCACGCTTTCCTTTCAGCAGCCAAGGCTTCCAGCCACCGCCTGAGGGGGGCGCCCAACTGATCCCTGAAGCCTCCCCACAGCACTGGGGACACCGCCCAAGCCCACCACTGGGGCAGCAGGGAGGGTGGGCAGCAGGCGGAAGAGCATAGCAAGGCAGGCAAATCAGGTTGGGTGGGAGGCTCAGCCCGGCCCTGGGACTTTCTGGCTCAGAAACTTGAACAAAATGACTTAATTTCTCTGGGCCTCTGCAGAAGGAGGCAGGAGTCCGAGAGATCATACATGCAAAGCGCCTGGCCCAGGGCCCGCCACAGAGCCCGCTCCTCGTGACAGAGTGCTGGGTGTAAACTCCCCCTTGGGCAGAGGTCTTGTTTTCACCCGCCAGTGCCCAGACCAGAGCCTGGTCCCGGATGTGCTCAGTGATGGTACAGGTGCCCTGCAAGCCAGCTGAGCTCCTACCTTCACCTGTAAGGACAGGAGGGTATCAGATGCCTTCCCCCGGACTCTGCCAGGGGTAGAGAGAATGTGGGTAAGGCTCCTCCGGAAACCATGGGCGTAAAGGAAACGTGCCCACTTTTGCCAGCAGTGTGGTCTCAGCCACTTTGCTTTACTGCACGGAGCCTGTTTTCCCAGGTGTAGATGGGGTTCTCAAAAGACTGCCCTGGGGAGTGCCTAGCATGGTTCCTGACACCTAGTAAGTGCTGGGCACTTGGTAGTCACTGCTTTAATTGTCACTCATCGTGACTTTAACCAAATATTATTATTGCTATTGGGAATCAAAACCAATGACAGGTGATGAGCCCAGCCCCTCCTGAGGCATGCAAGATTAAGAGCAGGGAAAAGAATCCCCCTGGTCCAAGTGTAATCCAAAGCAGCGGGGCACCACACAGGTAAAGGAGCAATAAAAAAGTTAGAGGGACTAGGAGGAGGGGGGCTTAGACGCCTCCTGGAGCTGACCCCCTGGGTTTGGGCTGGAGGTGGGGGGCACAAGCCACAGAGACCAGGAGGGCTTTGGGGAGGGAGGGCAGGACAAACCCTGGAGATGGGCAGCCCCCAATCTGAGGGGAGAGAGCTGGCCTGAGCCCTAGGGAAGCAGGACAACACACACACACACACACCCATTGTGAAAGTGTCTGGGATGCACAGGGCCATGGGCAGGCAGAGCTGAGAAGCTGGGCTAGCTCCCTGTGCAAGAGTGATGGAAGCTTAGGCCACGGAACAGGGAGGCCGGGCATTCACTTGCGCCCCAGTGTTCACTGAGTATCTCCTGTGTGCCAGGCCCTGGATGAGGTGCTGGCAAGGGAGCCAAATGCCACCCCTGTAGAACTCCCTGCTTGCAACTGCAGACAGGTGGCAGGAGAGTGAGGCCCTGGTCTGAAGGGCCAGGCAGGCAGAGCCTGGAGAGGGAGCGGGGAGTGGGCAGCGGCCTGGGCGGCCACATGCCCTGAACTTCAGAGGCTGGGGTGCCCCCAGTGCTGATGTGGGCAAGTCGGGGCTGGGTGCGGGGGCCACCCTGGGAAGGGTGTGAGGGACATGCCGCCCCCCCACACACACCAGGCAGGCCTGACTAACACTGGATTTGCCTTGCAGCTGCACAGCTTAACCACGCCCCCTTCCTCCCCCAGGTGCGGCCTGCCCACCGGGCAGTGAGCAGGGGAGCCTCTGCTCCTGGGCCCCCAGTGGGGGGCTGGGCAGAGAAACCGAGCCTTGGGCTGGCCCTGGGGGAGCGGGGGAGCCTGTCTGTGCCCCCACCTGCTGTTGCGCCCCTTCTGTGATGTCTGACCCCAGCCTCTTCCGTCTCTGCCTCTGCCCTCACCTCCCACCAGCCTCATCTGAGGCCCAGAGGGCTCTGCCTGCCTCTCCGTTATTCTCTGGTCAGCCAAAGCCCGCTCTCTCTGTGTTGGCTTTTTCTGGGTTGTGAGGGTTTGGGGGAAGTCAGCTGGACCCTAGAGGCCGGCACAGAAAGGGAAGGCGTTCAGTGTGTTCTCCCAGGTGGGGGCGCCCAGGCTCCCTGGAGGCACTGAAGCCTGACCCCTGGGCCCCTGGTTCTAGCAGGGCAGCAGGCGGGGTAGGAGGGGATCCCACCCCCACTGCCCCCCCCGGTGCCCCCCTAGCCAGAACCCGCCTCCCAGCTGGGGCTCCCCCGCCCCAGCACTAGGCCCCACTGCACAGAGGGCACCCCTGCCTGTACCCTACCCCCACCCCCATGTCTCTCTTGGTCTCTGTCCTCAAGTGCCTCCCCCTCCCTGTGACTGTCTTCCCGACATCATCCCCAGAGGAAGGGGCTTGGGGGAGGGGGCTGAGCTGATGCTACGTTTGGGGTTGGGGGACCAGGAGTTGAGGAAAGAAAGGAAAAGGGGGCATGTTGCCAGAAAAGAAAACAAAAGCAATTTAATCTTTTTTTTTCTCTTTTTTTTCTTGCACATTTTTTTTTTCAATTTGTTTTCTCTCTCTCTTCCGATGCTTAAAGTAGAAGTGGAGCAGAAAGGTAAACGCACTGTTAACCAATGCTAACCCCTAACTCACACTTTGTTCTCACCTGTGCCATACTTATGTGACCCGCCCTCCCCTCTCGCCCCTTCTTCTCCCCACCCCAACTTGGTCCAGTCGGTATCCCCCACCCCGGGTGTCCTCCTGGCAGGACCAGCCCTGGTGTGGCCAGGTGACCTCACCACCCTCCAGACAGCCCAGGCAGGACCTCCTGTCTCTCTCTCTCTGTCTCTGTCTCTCTCTCTCTCTCTGCCCGCTGTCTCTCCCTGCCCCTCCCTCCTAGTCCCTGGCCGCTGCTGGGGGGCCTGCCCTTCTCTCATACTTCTTTTGCCTCCTTCAGGAGAAGTGTGTAAGCCTCCAGGGTGGGTGGGGAGGGAGGGACCCCCTTCCTTGGCTCCTGAAGGGGGCAGAGGGCACCGGTGAGCCCGGTGGACTGTCTCTCTCCTCTCCTCTTCCTGCTCCAACTTTTGTTACTTGTGCCCGGTTTGGGGGAGGCGGGCTGGCGGGGACACCTTTGTTTTCCTTTTGGGGAGCAGATTCCTCCTCTCTCTCGGGCTTCTGGTGGCTTAAGTTCCTTCTGGCTTGGCGTTTCCGAGGCCCAGAGCCGTTTTGGAGCACGGAGCACCCGTTTCCCCCACCCCCAGCCCCCATTCTTGACCAGCGGGGGGCCCAGCCCTGGGAGGGTGTCAGCTGCCCCCAGCCCTGGGAGGGCAGCCTTGTCAAACCGCGGGCGAGGGGGCGGGGGCGGGCCTCCCGGTGGGGGGGGGGAGCGGGGGCTGGGGGAGCGTTTTCTTTGGTTCTGAAACACTTGCGAAGCTGCAGTCAGGGTTTCTTCTGGGCTGTTTTGCTTAGAGGACCAGGGAGAAGCGGGGCGGGGGAGGTATAGGCCGGGTCTGGAGACTTCCAGGAGCACCGTAATTTCTTGCGGGTTTTACCTTCAGCCAGGGAGGTGAGAACCCCACGGTGGGTGGGGCTGGCTGGCATTGGAGGGGCGGGGCTGAAACTGGGGCCTTGAGGGCGGGATATTGGAGAGAGTCTCGTTTTCCCCCGAAAGTTTTGGGAAATTGACAGCTCCGAGGCTGACAGCCCGGAGCAGTGCTGGGTGAGACGTCCTTTTTTTTAGAAATTACGGTGGTCTGTGGAGCGTCCCCTTCGAGGGCGGTGGGGCGGGGTCCCTCCGAGCTGCTCCCCTCCCCAGTGCCCCCCTCCCCATCTCAGGCCTGGGCCGCCAGCCCAAAGCCCAGGCCCCCACCGCCCGTCCCCCCACTCTCTCCCTGTCTCTCTCCTGGAGTCTCTCTCCCACCCAGCACCAGACACTCTTCTTGCAGGCTTCGTGGTGGTTTGGATGCGGCGGCCCTGGATCTTTCCTCTTCGAGGGGGCGGGTAGCAGAGAGGGGAGGAGGTGTTGGGAGCTTGGTGCTGGGGAGGGGTCCTGTCAGAGGCCCCAGGCAGAGCCTTCCTCATCTTCTCCCCCTTCCCCTGGGTAACCTCTAACCACATTTTCCTCCTCGACGCCCTTCTCACCAGGTCAGGCCTTGAGACTCCCACCGCCCCCATCCCTCACACAAACTCATCTGCTTAGGTGCCAGAGAGCTGGCAGTGGGGGGCACTGATTGGGGAGAGGGGAGACCTGGGCACAGAGGAAAAGGGCGGATGCCAGGTGTGCTGGACAGAGGGTGCAAGCCTGCCCGCAGGGCACTGGAACAGGAAGATGGTGGAGCCCCAGGAGCCTACTGGTTCCTGCCCACCTCTGTGCCCCAGGCTCCCCTCCCCCTTTCTAAAACAGGGAATGTTCCTGACTGCTGTGTGCCAGGGGACCCTTGGGCCCATCTGTCCCTAAGGCTGTGAAGGGAGGGCTGGATACCCCTACCCCCACCCCAGCCTGCTGAGTGATGCTGGAAGTCGGGGAGTGTCTCATCCAAGCCCCTCTTGCCACTGGGGCTGCCTCCCCAGCCGGCACCAGGTCTCAGCCATCCTTGTCCCCCTCCGGGCCAGCTGCTTTGGTGACAGGCCAAGCAGAAGCAGAGAATTCACTGCAAACCCTCACCCTGGCCTGTCCATGGGTTCTGCTAGCAGGGAGGGGAGAGAGAGGCCCCAGCATCCTGGATGGGGGTGTCTGGATGGCACCACTCTGAGTCTAAACCCCTACTGGGTCAGTAAGGGGAGGCTAAGAGTAGGTGGTATGGGGATGTGATGGGTAAGGGGTGGGCAGGCCAGCGGCGGCCAATGAGATGCAGTTGAGGTTTTCCTCCTTTTCAGGGAATGGGGGGGTGGGGCGGGGCCCCCCACCTTTCTGACATCAGCGCTGCCTTGGTCCCTCCTCCCGAGCCGGGGATGGTTGCAGGTAAATCGGGGTCCAGGGCAGGGGAGGTGGGGGGGCCTGGCTGGGGTGGGCTGGGTCTTTGTCCTAGCACCCGGTTCCCTCCCTTGCCCCCTCTGAGGTGGACCTGGGATTGCCCCCCCTGGGGGACCCTCAGTCGGGCCTGGGCCTTGGAGTGAATTCTCTGCTCACCCCTCTCTCCTCTGCCAGCACTAACCCTTTCTTCCCAGGTGGTCTCCAGTGTACCTCCCCCGGAGCCAGGACCACGCCATGGCCCTTCCCCACCGTGTCTCTCTTCCCTCCACACAGCTCTCCTTCCCCCTTCTCCTGGGGAGTCCCCTCCCTCCCCGTGTCCCCTCACCCCCACTCCTGTGCACCAGTGTCAGTGTCTGCTGCTGAACAAACCCCATGAGAGACCCTGCCGGCTGGGGGCAGGGCTGGGTGTCCTTGAGGAGAGGGGCTGGAATTTTCCAAAAACCCTTCCTCAGCCTCTGATTGCGTGGATACTGGGGGTGGGGGAGCCACAGGCTGCATCAGGAACCTTGGGTGCCTTCCCGACCCTGGAATAGGGGGGCACTACTGGTACCCACAGTGGGTACCAAAACATCACTCTACCTTGCAATTTTTGCAGGAGGAAGAAAGTGGAATTAAAAAAAAAAAATTCTGTCCTGGTGTGGTTGGTGAAGGATGGGACCCTCAACCCTAGCTCTTCAATAGGGGGCGGAGACCACGGCCAAGGGGCAGGGTGCTGAGTCCCTGGAACCCCAAAGCCGCCAGTGGCTGCAGTGAGATCTTTCCGCCCCCACTCACAGCACTTGAGGATGTCTCTGGGAGGGCTCCTGCTAAACCCCCTTATCCCCAGCCTGTGGGGTCTCTAGCAGCCAGGGAAGGAACGAGGGGCACCACCTCCCCCCACTAACCCTGCTCTTAATGGCCTCCAGGGTTTAATCTCCAGGGAGAGGGGCAGCTGGGCGGGGCGAGGGTCCCAGCCTGAAACCCCCCTTCCCATCACCAGCCCTACCAAGCAACCGTGACTGCAGCAGCAGGAGGGGACAGCCCGGATCCTCCGGCCTCGTGACCAACTTGCCTCTCTCTCTCCCCTTCCCCCACCCCTGCTCCTCTCCCGTGCCCTCCCCACCCACCCGCACGGCCCAGTCTTCGTGTGCCCAGGGACGCTGCAGAAGGTGCTGGAGCCCACCTCGACGCATGAGTCGGAGCACCAGTCTGGCGCGTGGTGCAAGGACCCCCTCCAGGCAGGCGACCGCATCTACGTCATGCCTTGGATCCCCTACCGCACGGACACGCTGACCGAGTACGCCTCGTGGGAGGACTACGTGGCTGCGCGCCACACCACCACCTACCGGCTGCCCAACCGCGTGGACGGCACGGGCTTCGTGGTGTATGACGGGGCCGTCTTCTACAACAAGGAGCGCACGCGCAACATTGTCAAGTACGATCTGCGCACGCGCATCAAGAGCGGGGAGACCGTCATCAACACAGCGAACTATCATGACACCTCGCCCTACCGCTGGGGGGGCAAGACCGACATCGACCTGGCCGTGGATGAGAATGGGTTGTGGGTCATCTACGCCACCGAGGGCAACAACGGGCGGCTGGTAGTGAGCCAGCTCAACCCCTACACGCTGCGCTTCGAGGGCACGTGGGAGACGGGCTACGACAAGCGCTCAGCGTCTAATGCCTTCATGGTGTGCGGCGTCCTCTACGTACTACGCTCCGTGTATGTGGACGATGACAGCGAGGCGGCCGGGAACCGCGTGGACTATGCCTTCAACACCAACGCCAACCGCGAGGAGCCCGTCAGCCTGGCCTTCCCCAACCCCTACCAGTTCGTCTCCTCTGTCGACTACAACCCTCGCGATAACCAACTCTACGTCTGGAACAACTATTTCGTGGTGCGCTACAGCCTAGAATTCGGGCCACCTGACCCCAGTGCTGGTGAGAACTGCTCCCTTCGCTCTCATCTCCAGGTGGGGAGGCGGGGGTGCACTCTCAGCTAGGAGCTGGGATCCAGAGGTGGCCTGGGAGCCCTGGAGGTCAATCACAGCATGTGACAGGCTGCTGTAAATTGTTACTTAATCTTCTGTCTGTAAGACAGGGATTGTTGATGCCCTGTTTTATGACGAGGAAACCGAGGCACTGAGTGAATGGGGGATTAGTTTACTTATTTGAAGGCTTGGACCCAGGACCCTGGGCTCCTAAGTACTGAGTGGCATTGCCTCCCCAAGGGGCCTGTGCACCTTTAGCCCTGGAACCTTTATCAACCAAAATCTTGGGTGGAAGCCCAACACCGTAAAACAGAAAAGTCAAGCTGCTGATGCCCACCAGGATCAGGGCCCTAGGCAGTCTCATCTTGCCCTTTCAGCTGCCCTAAGCCAGTAGCCCCAGGGTTCCGGGTAGGCAACCTAATCCAACCTCATCTGCAGAAGGAGAAACTGAGGCCCCCCAGGAAAGGGTGTGGCCAAAGAGCAAACAAGAGTGGGAAATGGCTGTGTTCAGCAGCCCCCAGACACCTCCTTCTGGCTTGTCCTCCATGACCTCAGGGTACACATGAGAGAATTTTTACCACGCTGCAATGCTTTCCTTTAGGTTGTCCTGTCAGTGGGAGGGCCCTCTGGGCAGAGGCTGGGGGAGATCTCCCAGACCCAGCAGGGACCAGAATCTCCTGCTTCAATAGGCAAGGGAGATGTTAGGACGTCAGGGACTGCATGCCTGGGCACACCGTGGTGAGGCCCTGAGGGAGGGGGTGACCCTGTCTCGTATACCTTCTCCCTTTCAGGCCCAGCCACTTCCCCGCCCCTGAGTACGACCACTACAGCCCGCCCCACACCCCTCACCAGCACGGCCTCGCCCGCGGCCACCACCCCGCTCCGTCGGGTACCCCTTACCACGCACCCTGTGGGTGCCATCAACCAACTGGGACCTGACCTGCCTCCGGTCACGGCCCCAGCCCCTAGCACCCGGCGGCCCCCGGCCCCCAATCTGCACGTGTCCCCAGAGCTCTTCTGTGAACCTCGAGAGGTGCGGCGGGTCCAGTGGCCAGCCACCCAGCAGGGCATGCTGGTGGAGAGGCCCTGCCCCAAAGGGACTCGAGGTGAGTGCAGAGGTGGGGCACTACTGGTCTGGCCAGGGAAGGGTCAGGGGATATGCCCACCCACCAGCAAAGAGGGGCTTACCCGTCCATCTCCCTGCCAGAGTGTGGACTTTATGTGGACAGGGGTCACACCTGACATCTGAAGCTATGTCCCCAGAGCCCAGTTAGTCCCCTTGCCCTGTCCCCTCCTGCAGCACCAAGCATCTGCTGCATGCAGAGTGCTGGGAAGATCCTCTGGGGAGCCCATGAGAGGTGACCTGGGCTCCCAGTGGCAGGACAGAGAGCAGCTGAAGTGACAGAGGGGCTGGGGCTGGGACTACATGCTCCAGGGATCTGAGGCGAGGGTCAGAAAAGACTTCATGGAGAGAGGGGGTTTTCCAAGATGGGCTTCGCTAGAAGGCTTCAATCCTGGTAAGCAAAGATGGAAGGGGAGCCGAGGTTGCTTAGGTAAAGTGAGGGGTGGCTTGTGTCACCTCAGAATGACACTTCCTGGCTGTCTAGCCGCTTCATATCTGGTCTTCCATGTTCCCCTCACCTCTGTCCTCACCCACTCTTCCCCTTCTCTCTCTGCTCCCTTCCCTGCTTTGGCCCATCCTTCTCTCCTTTCCTGTTCCTGTCTGTCTGTCCCTGCAGGAATTGCCTCCTTCCAGTGTCTACCGGCCCTGGGGCTCTGGAACCCCCGGGGCCCTGACCTCAGCAATTGCACCTCCCCCTGGGTCAACCAGGTGGCCCAGAAGGTACCAGTGGCAGCTCCTCTCCCAGACAGGCACATTGCTCTCACAGGAGGCCCTGGGTGGGACTGGGAGGGAGAGGGCAGACAGGGAAAAGGGGCCACAGAGAGGGGTGAGAGGGGCGAAGCAGGCCGGGCATGTGAAAAGGGACTGTGCATGAAGTAAGATGGTCCCTGACAGAGCTGGGGGGCCCCCCTCCTGCCTCACGCAGATCAAGAGTGGGGAGAACGCGGCCAACATTGCCAGTGAGCTGGCCCGCCATACCCGAGGCTCCATCTATGCGGGCGATGTGTCCTCCTCCGTGAAGCTGATGGAGCAACTGCTGGACATTCTAGATGCCCAGCTGCAGGCTCTGCGGCCCATTGAGCGCGAGTCAGCTGGCAAAAACTACAACAAGGTGGGGGTCTGGCAGCAGGACCAGTGGGATGGGGGACACTGCAGAGGCTCAGGAAGTACCCAGCCTGGGAGCTCCAAGCTGGGCTGCCACCCATGGTGGTCACGGGGGAGGGAAGGACAGACCCCGGGCCTGCTGGGTGTCCCTCCTGGGCTGCCTTGGGGGCTGAGGAATCCCTTAGGAATGTCTGACCCTCATGAGGGAGCCCCAGGGCAGTGGCAGACACAGGAGAGCAAGCTTTCTGGGGCGTGGATGTGAGCATCCCGGGCTAGGGGACTGGGACTGGGAGGCGGGGCCTGCCAGCGCCTCCATCTCCCCACAGATGCACAAGCGGGAGCGGACCTGCAAGGACTACATCAAGGTGAGACCGGGCGCCCTGCCGGCTGAGGGGGTGGCCCCTGGCAGCACTGGGGAGGGAGGCTGAGAGATGGGGGCGGAGCCCAGCCGGAGGAACTGGAGGATGGCGGGGAGTCATGGTCCCACCCCCGCCTGTGCAGGCTGTGGTGGAGACAGTGGACAACCTCCTGCGGCCTGAGGCTCTGGAGTCCTGGAAGGACATGAACGCCACAGAGCAAGTGCACACGGCCACCATGCTCCTGGACGTCCTGGAGGAGGGCGCCTTCCTGCTGGCCGACAATGTCAGGGAGCCTGCCCGCTTCCTGGCCGCCAAGCAAAATGTGGGTGAGTGCCGCCCACAAGCTGGAGCAAGTTCAGGCACAAACCTTGCACCCTGGGGTCTGCCTGGCCGAGAGACAATAGGATGCCTGGCACCCTGGTTCTCGACCGTGGGCCTCTTGCCGCTGTCCAGTCCCCTGGATGGGGGAGACCCCCACCACATACGTCTTGCCATCCCCTTCCCCGCAGTCCTGGAGGTCACAGTCCTGAACACAGAGGGCCAAGTGCAGGAGCTGGTGTTCCCTCAGGAGTACCCCAGCGAGAACTCCATCCAGCTGTCCGCCAACACCATCAAGCAGAACAGCCGCAACGGTCAGTGCCCAAGTCCCTGCACGGCGCCCCTCCTCCACCCACAGGAAATAGCAGCTCCTAACCGGTAACAGGTTGAGGAATTTGAGAAAAGGTTGAGATGCATAACAACACACAGAGATGTTCTCTGCTTGAGCTAGTGTAATATTTCAGGGGATTTGTGGGTCCCCGCCAAACCCCACAGGGCCTAGGACACTGCAGGGATCATTCCTGTGCAGCAGCAGTTGATGCTCAAAGCTCAGCAGGATCCGTCCCATTTAAGACTGAGGCTCAGAGAAGTTAGGGATTCTCTCAAGGTCACAGGGCAAGTGAGAGGTGGGCCAGTGTGTCCTGGCCCGCTGCCCTGCTGTTTGCAACTACCTGCAGCTCAGCAGCGGAACCTGGAAGGGTTCCCCAAGTCACCTTGGCTGGTGGCAGCCTGGCCTCAGAGGCCAGAGTGGGGCTGCTGAGGGGTGACAGCATGCCCCGCCGTGCCTGTCCTCCCAGGGGTGGTCAAAGTTGTCTTCATCCTCTACAACAACCTGGGCCTCTTCCTGTCCACCGAGAACGCCACAGTGAAGTTGGCAGGTGAAGCGGGCACAGGGGGCCCGGGCGGCGCCTCCCTGGTGGTGAACTCACAAGTAATCGCAGCATCTATCAACAAGGAGTCCAGCCGTGTCTTCCTCATGGACCCTGTCATCTTCACTGTGGCCCACCTAGAGGTGAGCTGAGCTGGCCACCCACGTCCGTGGGGGTCCCAGCGGCTTGTTCCCAGGCTGCACACCTTACCCCCGTGTGTTCACCTATGCCAAGAGCCAGTTCTAGCCCTTCTTGGGACACCAGCCCCCTCCTCAGCCCCTTAGGTCATTTGTCCCCAGAGGTCTCAGACTGTCACCTGGAGCCTGAAGCCTCAGCATTTCTGTCATGCTGGTTGCTATCCCTGTGGCTGGGTGAGGGGGCTGGAACTGGACTGCCCAGCTCTGACTCAAGGGCCACCACCACAACACAGGCCAAGAACCACTTCAATGCCAACTGCTCCTTCTGGAACTACTCAGAACGTTCCATGCTGGGCTACTGGTCAACCCAGGGCTGTCGCCTGGTGGAGTCCAACAAGACCCATACCACGTGTGCCTGCAGCCACCTCACCAACTTTGCTGTGCTCATGGCCCACCGCGAGATCGTAAGCTGGCTGGTGCTCTGCTCCTCCGGGCAGGCTGCTTGCTAACCTGGCTTTGCATGGCATCCTAGTGTTGAATGGGAGGTGCCAGGGAAGGCCAGCCCCATGGGCATGGGGGGCCACCAGTCTTGCCCGGGGCACGGGGCCATACTCCTGGTTCTCTCTGGTCATGGTCCCACCTTCTCCCAAGGCACTCTGGGAAAGCAAGTTGGTGTCACGTTTGTCATCTCTCCACGAGCCTTCCAGAGCATGAGGAAGTGAGCGCGCTGCCCACAGAGGGGTGGGGGCCGGCTGGGGGGGCAGACGGCCGGGTGGGCGGCACTGGTGGTGCTCATGGCCCATGGCCTTGCCCACAACTAGCACCTGGCTGAGCCCAGGGCGAGCCTGACCCATGCAAGGCCTGAGGTGCTGAGTGCGTCCTGCTCCTGTCTCCCAGTACCAGGGCCGCATCAACGAGCTGCTGCTGTCGGTCATCACCTGGGTGGGCATCGTGATTTCCCTGGTCTGCCTGGCCATCTGTATCTCCACCTTCTGCTTCCTGCGGGGTCTGCAGACCGACCGTAACACCATCCACAAGAACCTGTGCATCAACCTCTTCCTGGCCGAGCTGCTCTTTCTGGTCGGCATAGACAAGACGCAGTACGAGGTGGGCTGGGCGTGGGGCAGGTAGGAGGAGTGGCACTGCAGCCAGGGCAGCCCCTCACCTGACGTGCTCACCCCACAGATCGCCTGCCCCATCTTTGCCGGATTGCTGCACTACTTCTTCCTGGCCGCCTTCTCCTGGCTGTGCCTGGAGGGCGTGCACCTCTATCTGCTGCTGGTGGAGGTGTTTGAGAGCGAGTACTCCCGCACCAAGTACTACTACCTGGGCGGCTACTGCTTCCCGGCCCTGGTGGTGGGCATTGCGGCCGCCGTCGACTACCGCAGCTATGGCACCGAGAAGGCGTGAGTGTCCCCCCCATGCCCCGCGGGGCTCTCCCCGTGGCTGGCTCCCTCTTCAGCAGCACCCCTTGGGCCCTGGGCCCCCAGAGTGGGAGAGAAGGGCCTCCCCGCCTCTGTCTATTCTACCCCACTTCCTTTATAGCTGCTGGCTCCGAGTGGACAATTATTTCATCTGGAGTTTCATCGGGCCTGTCTCCTTTGTTATTGTGGTAAGTTGGAAGTGGGTTTCCCTGGTTCTGTGTCTCCATCCTTCCTCCAAACTAACCTCGATCCCCGAGTCCCCCTGGGAGGGCTCTGGTTTGAAAACCGTTGAAACTGAGCAGCCAACTAAGGTCAGGAGCAGAGCAGGTTGGTAGAGCTCCAGCACCGAGGGCCATCTGTCCAGGGGCTGGACTTGAGCTCCTGCTCTGTCAGGCCGTGGGCCCTGTCATCCCAGCACCTGGGAGCAGGTCCACCAGCAGAGGAGGCCCTGAAAGAGGGGGTCCAGGCTGAGTCGTGGCCGGGAGCCAGCCTGCCCAGCCCCTCTCCTCCTCCCGCCCAGGTGAACCTGGTGTTCCTCATGGTGACGTTGCACAAAATGATCCGAAGTTCATCCGTGCTCAAGCCCGACTCCAGTCGCCTTGACAACATTAAGTGAGTACCCCCTCCCCACATCTCTGCCCCCTGTAATCCCTCACCTGGCCAAGTGTCTCCCAGGGCTTCCTAAAATGTGGTGCTCTCACCCCTGGGGTCCCACGAAGTGATCTGAAGGATAAAGACGGTGCTTTATTGTGCACGTTAAGCATCTACGTCACGAGTAAAACATGGTATTGGCACATCCAACCTGTGGTTTTAGGACATAACTGCTTAGGGCAAGGTTAAGTTCAAAAGGTGAGTCCCTTTCAGGGCAGCTTAAAGAGAAATAGGCAGCATAAGATAGTTGAAGGGTTTGGGAATATGCCCACAAGGATAAAGGCTGCAGGGCAATGGCTGACTATTCAAAGGGCCCCGAACCCTGACCTCTGCCTGCCTCTCAGGCCCCAGCTGGGTGAAAGTGTCACTGGGAAGGCCATCCCCCCATGCCCCCAGGCTGTCACCCCAGGTGGGTCTTTCCAACGGCCCCCTCCTGGAGGGAGATGCATTAGCGCTGGAGGGGAGGTGTCCCTGCTGGCTGGGACTCTGACATGCCTGTCCCCTCTCCCGCTCCCAGATCCTGGGCCCTGGGGGCCATTGCGCTGCTCTTCCTGCTGGGCCTCACCTGGGCTTTTGGCCTCCTCTTCATCAACAAGGAGTCGGTGGTCATGGCCTATCTCTTCACCACCTTCAACGCCTTCCAGGGGGTCTTCATCTTCGTCTTTCACTGCGCCTTACAGAAGAAGGTGAGGTCCAGAGGGGGCCTGGGTACATGCCAGCTTCAGTGGGACCTGTGTCCACTGGGAGGGGAGCACAAGACCTGGTCAGGGAGGATTTAGGCAGGGATGAGGAGGGTTCTGGAAAAGAGCAAGATGTGGCAGCCTGGGGGAGTGAGAGACCAGGGACAGGGGACTGTATCCTAGGTGTGGGGCCTGACATGCAGGAGGGAGATGACTTGGTGCCACTCGCACAGAACTGTTCCTACTTTAATAGTTATGGGATGAACTGAGTTTTGTGGTGATAGAAAGTTCCCTTTTCGAATAAAATGTAAAATCTGAATCTTAAAAATGTGAAAGAGAAGCAGAGGAATATGGAAAAGGTTTACAGGTGGCATGTGCAGGACTAAAGCCGGGGAAGCTGAGCCAGGGTGTTTGCAGACTCTGTCGTGAGGGCAGTGGGGAGCCAGGTTGTTGGTCCGGGGGCACAGTTAGGTTGGAAAGACTAAGGTGGGGATGAAGGAGGCAGCCATAACAGCAATGCCGTCTGCAAGGCTGACTATATCCCAGCTCTGCCCAAAGCTGGCCTGGGGAACCCATGGGGCAACTCAGGGACACTGACATCCTTACATGGCCCATGGTACACAAAGCCAGTGCCTGGCACGGCCCCCACCTTCACACACAGCGACATCCTTACGCAGCCTACTCTGCAGTCCAGCCTGGGCCCCTTCCTCCCCTCCAGCTGTGCTCTCCTTTGCCTCAGACACCTAGAAGTGGACCCTCCTCAGGGCTTATCCCTGCTGCTCACTGGTCATCCACAGGGCCTGCTCCCTTACTGCTTTCCTGAAAGCAGTCTCCTTGCTGAAATGTCTCCTCAGTGAGGCTTCCCCTGATCTGAGATCACCACCCCCACCCAGAGCTGCCTAACCCCTTCCCTCGCCAGGGTTCTCTTCTCAGCATCCAACACAAACAGACATTCTACAAGAAGTGCCCATGTTTGCATCTATACTGTATCTCCACCTCCCAAAACGTCAGCTCTAAAAGCTAGGGCTTTGTGTCTGCTTTGTTCTGTACCATCCCTGGCACCTAAACCAGGCCTGGCACAGAGCAGATGTTCATTAAAGATCTGGCAAACGAGTGAGAGGATGAGAAACCATTGGTAGAGGTGGAGAAAGGATGGACCTGAGTGAGAAGAGACAGAGCTGGCCTGGCTGGCTGTGGGGACAGGAGACAGCCAGGTTCCTGAGGCCCGCTGCCTGTCCTTGCCTCCCAGGTGCACAAGGAGTACAGCAAGTGCCTGCGTCACTCCTACTGCTGCATCCGCTCCCCACCCGGGGGTGCCCACGGCTCACTCAAGACCTCAGCCATGCGGAGCAACACCCGCTACTACACAGGGACCCAGGTATCCGGGCCAGGGTGCCAGGCAGGGTCCCTGGTGGTGCTTATCAGGCATGTGGTCTGAGATCCTGGAGGGTGGGGGACCTAAGGGTCCCCTCACATTTGCACTGTGTCCCCAGAGCCGAATCCGGAGGATGTGGAATGATACTGTGAGGAAACAGACAGAGTCCTCCTTCATGGCAGGTGACATTAACAGCACCCCTACCCTGAACCGAGGTGAGTCAGTGTCCCTTGCCCCTGGCTCCAGTCTCTGAAGATTCCCGGACCCATGTCTCCGGGCCCCCTGTGACCTCTGACCACCTGGGCAGGTACCATGGGGAACCACCTGCTGGCCAACCCTGTGCTGCAGCCCCGTGGGGGCACTAGCCCCTACAACACCCTCATCGCCGAGTCGGTCGGCTTCAATCCCTCCTCGCCCCCTGTCTTCAACTCCCCAGGTAAGAGCACTCTGGTGCAGGGAGTGGGCCAGGGAAGCTGGGGTCTCCACGTGGGGCATCCTCATGTCTCCTGAACTGGAGCCTGGACTCCAAGTTCAAGCCCACTCCCCTTCTCTCTTTTCCCTCCTGGCCGGCACCTGCAGGGAGCTACCGGGAACCCAGTAAGTGTGACTTTCATGGTAACATTTCCACGGCCAGGAGGGGAATGCGGTAGAGGCCCCCTCAAACGGCCACACTCACCTGGGGAGGAGCCCTCAGGGTGCCCCAGTACAAACACACACAGGCTCCAGCTTGGCAGCTGGCCGGTTGGCCTGTGTTGGGGCCTCAAGTGGAGAGTGAAGGTGGTGAGGGTCAGAGCACAGGAAATGGACCCAATCACGTTCCTCAGACTTCCCCAAACTGCTGAGATTCTGAGCCCCGAGCTGGGAGGGGACCCTGGGGGAACTGGCTTCCAGCCACTTCTGCTGGGCTGCTGACCCACTGCCAGTGAGGAAGAGAGGGACTGGGAAGACCCATTCCCCAGTGGCAGGAGTGACCCAGGGAAAGCCAGGTAGAAGCAGGTGCCCCCCACCCCGCCGCCCACCCTCCTTCTGAGCCAACCTCCTTCTGCCTGCAGAGCACCCCTTGGGGGGCCGGGAAGCCTGCGGCATGGACACGCTGCCTCTCAATGGCAACTTCAACAACAGTTACTCCTTGCGAAGTGGGGATTTCCCTCCAGGGGATGGGGCCCCTGAGCCGCCCCGAGGCCGGAACCTGGCCGATGCTGCAGCCTTCGAGAAAATGATCATCTCAGAGCTGGTGCACAACAACCTGCGAGGTGGTGGCAGCGGGGCCAAGGGCCCTCCACCGCCTGAGCCCCCTGTGCCACCCGTGCCAGGGGGTGGTGGCGAGGAAGAAGCAGGCGGGCCTGGGGGTGCTGACCGGGCAGAGATTGAACTTCTCTACAAGGCCCTGGAGGAGCCCCTGCTGCTGCCCCGGGCCCAGTCGGTGCTGTACCAGAGCGACCTGGACGAGTCGGAGAGCTGCACGGTGGAGGATGGGGCCACCAGCCGGCCCCTCTCCTCCCCTCCGGGCCGGGACTCCCTCTATGCCAGTGGGGCCAACCTGCGGGACTCGCCCTCCTACCCGGACAGCAGCCCCGAAGGGCCCAGTGAGGCCCTGCCTCCGCCCCCGCCTGCGCCCCCCTGCCCCCCGGAAATCTACTACACCTCGCGCCCACCAGCCCTGGTGGCCCGGAATCCCCTGCAGGGGTATTATCAGGTGCAGCGGCCCAGCCATGAGGGCTACCTGGCGGCTCCCAGCCTTGAGGGGCCAGGGCCCGATGGGGATGGGCAGATGCAGCTGGTCACCAGTCTCTGAGGGACCTCGTGGACTAGGGGCTGGTGACCCAAGCAGGGGAGGATACCCCGGTGGGGCTCTGGTGGGAGAGGGAGACTGATGGAGGAGGCAGTGGAGTGGATGGTGAGCCGCTCTCTCCAAGCACCCTCCCTGTGGGCCCTGCAGGCCCCTCGAGATCTCTGCCTGGAGGGGGTTGGGGGGAGTGCCTGAGGCACAGGGTTCACAGACAGGGTTTCCCACCAGCCATGTGCACCAGCTCAGTTTGGGGGGATGTGCAGTGAGGAGGAGCCAGCGGTCCCCAGGGGAGTAAGGAAGGGAAAATTGAAAGGGTGCAGCCCACTCTCGACCCTCCCCGCTTCCCCCTACTCTTCCTACCCCCTGGAGGGAAGTGAGGGCTTTGGTTTCCCTGGGTCAAAGGCTCTGCTGGATGGAACCTGTCAGCTGCTCCTCTCTCTGCAGCCAGAAATGTTCCCAGCTGCACCAGGAAGGAGCAGCGGGGGCAGAGGGACAGACGGACAGGTTCCTCCTGTGCTACAGTTCCCTGCTCCCCGGAAACTGGGGCTTCTGGCTGGGGAGGAAGCCCCAGAGTGAGAGGAATGGGCGGCTGTGGCTGGTGGTTTAAAGGTGGTAATTTCTCTGAAGGTCCTTCCCTCTGCTCTTCATCCCTGCCTCCCCAGCAAACCTGCCCCCTCAGCCCTCCTCAAGTGCACCCAATGACCCCCTCCCTTGGGGCGACTCCTGATGAAGCACAACTCCCCACAGGGCCCCCAGCCCACAGGGGTGGCCATATTTGGGCAGTTCCCAGTCCTGTGGGCTTGGCTATCTGGGGAGCAGATTTTGGGTCTGGATCTTCCTGGGGAGTGGGTCCTGGGCTTGGATCTTTCCCTAGGGGGCCCTCTTACCCCTTCCTCTCTCCTCCTCCTCCCCCATTGTTGTAAATATTTCAACGAGATGGAAAAGAAAAAGAAAAAAAAAAAAGAAAAGAAAAGAAAATTTCATCACTTGAAGCCACCGGGAGCCTGTGGCCCGGCCAGCCCGGCTTTCTCCAGAGCAGAGCGGCGCCGCTGGGCCCTGGCAGCCAGGACTTCTCCGTGTTCGTGTGCATACCCAGCCAGGGTGGGCGGGCTGCCACAGCAGCTTTTTACAATCCAGAGACAAAACAAAATCTAGAAGCAACAGCGAAACAAAGAACCCGTTTCCTTCCCGGCACCCGTTTCTGTCGCTTCCTCCCCAGCTCTGCTGGCCCCTGGCACTAGTCAGCCCTCCTGGGGCGTGTACCTCACTGCCTGCCCCAGGACCCCAGGGGCCTGTCTCCCTGTCCCCTCCCCAACGGCCCGGGGGAGGCACCCTCACACCCAAAGATGCTTTTGCCTAGATGGCTGCGCTGTCCCTTTGAGGTCCTGCTTCTTGCATATTGCTTTTGGGAGTCTGGGCTGGGGAAGAAGGGGCTGATTTCCCACCTGGGGAGGTTGATGGGGGAGGGAAAATGAGGCATCAGGGTTGAGTGGAGATGAGTTTGACCAAGGAGGGAGGGCTGGGAATGGTGAGGCTGTCTTCTCTCTTCATGGGGGTCAGGGGTGCAAAGGCGAGAGATCACCTTCCCTACCCTACACACCGACCCCCATGAGAGGCAAAGCCAGGGCCTCCAGTCAGGGCACCCTGGTTCTGGAGGCTCTCCCTCCAAACCTGCAGACCCCAGGAAGCTGCAGGTCCAGGATGTCTCCTGAGTACCTCTCAGCCCCCTCCCTCCTCTCCAGCTTGTCACCCTGGCCTTCCCAGCCCCCTCTTCCCCAATTCTTTGGGGGTAGCGTAGTCCCATTGCCACACTAACCCAGCTCCATCATTGCCACCATTTCCCCAGGGGTGGCCCTCCACCTCTGCTCTGACCCCTCGTCTCTCTTGCCCCTCCCTCTTTTCTCACAAGTGCCATGAGTTTTCAGACATCTTCGGGTCTCAGCCTGCTGCTGCCATGAACTTCTTTGGGTTAAGGGGGAGGGACTGTAGGGAGGAACTGGGAGAAAGGGACAGGAAGGTGGCTGGAGGGACCCTTTTTGCTGCTAGAAAGCCCCTCTTCCTGGGGCTTTGGGGCTGGCTTGTTCCATCAGGGGAGAAGGGGCCAGACCAAAGATGGTGGTTGTCCCATGTAAGGGGGACAAGTGTGGGGAGAAGGAAGGGTTAGGTTCCATCTCTGGCTTTTTCTGGTAGGAAGGTTTATTTAACCCCTTTTACCAGAAGACCGTGGCTGAGTCTGGCTGGGGAAGAGAAGTAATGATGGGGGCAGTCTTACTCTAGATGGCTCTGAGGAGGGCAGGAGGCAGCTCCGTGGCCTTCCTCGGCTTCGCTAGGCCAGAAGTCCGCTGTGGGGAGGGGCAGCTAGAGGTCTGAGGAGCTGGCAGGAGCCAGGTGTAGACGACATCTGCCCAGCTAAAACCAGACGGAAGCTGCCTCTGACACCAGCGAGAGGGCTGGAAGCCTGGGCGGAGTGGGAGAGTTCCCAGGAGGACTGGAGGCTTGCAAGGAGGCCTGCTTCCTCTCCCCTGTCCAGACGTGACAATCAAGGGGGAAGAGAATGGGCAGCGGGTCCCTTAGAGCCCGTTCTAACTGGAATCATGGGGGATTCCTAGGCCTCAGCTGTGTGGCAGGGACCCCTGGTGGGGCTGGACACCGCTAACAGTCCAGCTTAAGCCACCCCCTAGAGCCCAGGTGTCCCCTCACCCCAAGCAGACCTGGTGCCTTGACACCCCCACCCCAGCTGGGATGGTTTAGAGAAGGAAGGGTCTTGGTTTCCTCTCCTACTCCCTTCCTTGGGCTCCTAAAATCATTTGCTTTTTAATCTCTTTAATTATTTGTTTTCCTTTTTTGTTTTTTTCTTCCTTTTGGTTTTCCTGCCTTCCTTTCTCTGTCTCTTTTTCCCTGTGTCTTTCTCACTGTCTCTGTGTTCCTCTTCTCTCACCCTCAATTTCTCTCTGTCCATTCGGGCCTCCTCCCCCCATTTCCCAAGCCCCCAGTCCCTCCTTGGTCTCCTTTTCGATATGCCAAACCAATTTTGGGTCGAGTGCATTTAACGAGAAAACAAAAGGCTCATAACAAGAACGTTTCAGAAAAAAACAAAAAGTTTAAAAAAATTGTTGAGTCAAAAAAAATAAAGAAATTAAGATTTCTTGGAATGACAAGAGTGGTGTGACTCACTGTGGGGGCAAGAAGCAGGTGAGTGGATCTGCAGAGAGTACCCCCATGAGACTGACGCTGGAGATCTGCACTGCTGGTTAGAACCCACAGCAAGTCACAGGGTCATTTTTAATGTTTACTGCATTATGTGATTGCCTGGGCACTGCAGGTGCAGTTTTTCTCTGAATCCTCATACATGCTCTAGTGTGCAGGTTATCAGAGCTCCATTTTACAGATGGGGACACAGAGGCTTACAGCATCTGGATACATGCCCAAGTCTCTGGGCCAGGTCACATCTCAGAAGCCCTCCTCCCAGAAGTCTGTCCTCAGGCTGTATTAGAGCAGTGCGCAGGGACCGTGCTCTGTGCCTGTCTGATTGCAACTGCTGTTCCTAGACTCCCCTTGCTGCTGGAATGGTGCATCTTTTGAATGCAGCAATTGCACCATGTGTATTTCACATTCTCAAGTTGCCAATGCGCAGAGACAGGAGTGACTATTCAAACGTCAAGTAACTCCATGCCCCTCTGCTTTCAACACCTGCATTCAGAACCCCATGGTCCAGCGATTCTCCCACCTTCCCAGCCTCCATGGCTGGTTGCTTCTCATCTCCTGACTTCTTAATGTTCATGAGAGGGGCTCAACCTTGGACCTTTTCTCCACCTACACTCACTCCCTGGGAGATCTTGTCCCATCTCATGGTTTTAATATTTATGTGCTGCTGACGCCCAAATGTAAAGCTCCAGCCCGAACTACCTTGAGCTCCAGATTAGTAAACATCCAATTGCCCACTCCACATCTCCCAGTAAAGTCTGGTAGGATCTCAAACCTAACCTGTCCTAAATCTGGTTCCAGCTCCTTCCAGAGGCTTTCCCACCTCAGATTACGGCAAGTCGATCCCAAAACTCAGGCTAAAACCCTTGGAGCTTCCCTTGAACTCATCTCCTTGTCTAACCCCATATCTAACCTGACAGTAAATGTGATGGCAGCTCTAACTTAAAAAATATCCAGAATTAACTAGTTCTTAACACCTTGGTTCAAGCTACCATTGTCTCACCAAGACCACTGTGACCACTGTAACGGTGTCCTAACTAGCTCCCTGTCCCTCTTCAGGCTTTTCTCAACACAGAAAACAGAGTGATCCTGGTAAGGTTATTTTGTCCCCTCCGCTCAAAACTCCAATGGCCTCCTCTCTCACTGGACAAAAAATGGCTAAGGTGAGCACAATGGCCTGCAAGGCCCAACAGCACCAGCTATCCCCATGGCTCTCCTCCTTCCCTCCACAACAGCCACACTGTCCACAAATGTAGGCACACTCCTGCCTGTCCCCAGGGCCTTTGCACTGACCATTCCACAGGGTTCACTTCTCCTGAACGTCCATTATTCTCCTACGGGGCCAATGAAAACCAGAGCTTCCAGCAGGCTTTCCTAAGCCACTCCATTTAAATTGCCATTGGTCACTTCCAGAACTTCCTAACCCATGTCTTGCTCTGTCCCCCGTATTACTCCCAGCTAACAAACCTAAGTATCTCTTCTGCTTGTTTATCAGCCCCCTCCACTAGAATGTAATGTATAAGGACATGTTTTGTCATGGCTGTTCCCAGAGTCTAGCACAGCATCTTACACACAGTAGGTGGTCAATAAATATTTGTTAAAAGACAGAGAGCTGAACTGAGTTTATGACCCAGAGGGAGCCTGAGATGAGAATTAAGAATGACTGGAGTCAGAATCTGCCACTGCCCCAGCTGGTCTCAGCTTCCACATGCCCTTTACTGTGAGATGCTAGGTTTTTAATTCAGCATTGCCCTGAAACCTAAGTTCAAGTTTGTATTTCAGCTGGTGCCCAACCAAGGAGAAGGTAATCTGTTCCTATGCTAGAAGAACTGATTCTACTGGACTTTCTGAGAAATGCTCTGTGACTTTAAGGGTAGGGACTTAAAGGGGCTTTAAGAGTAGGTCAATTTAGCCATATATGATTTCGACCTCATGCCCTGATTTTGAAATAAATTTCCTGCATGAGATAAGATTCTACAACATAGCCAGTTTGTTCACCTTTGCATCTTTTCCTCTCCCAGCCCTGTGCACATCCTTCACCAGTATGCACAAACCGGATCTGCTGTACCTGGTTGTTAGGACCACCTGTACATCCCTGGGACAACTATTTGCACATGCCCAGGAATAGTAACATTTATGTTGAAATTTACCACTTCAAACCTCTTTCCTATGTTTCATTTAATCATTACAAGGTATGTATTATGCTTATTTATCAGATGAGGAAACTGAAGCTAGATAAAATGACCTACTCAAACAAGATTACTAAGCAGTTCAAAGAGCTGCACCCCACAGACCTTTCTCATATACCATCCAATTCACTCCTTTCAGTGACCCAGTGAAGCAGGTATTACTTAGGCCCACTTAACAGCTGTAGAAGCTGAAGCCCTGAAAGGTTAGAAAGTGTCCACACATTCTCTCAGCTAAGAGGAGAGAGCTGGGCAGGCCTCCACTGGGTCTCGAGATCGCAGGAGCTGCTTTTAGGCTGTCTGCACTCAGGGCAGCTGCCCACTCCCCAGCATCAACACCCAAGCCCATCTGGCACGTGATAAAGGAGGCTAACAACCTGGCTCCCACATGGGTCATCAGAGATGCCCACTCACTGGGCCACCCCTGATGGTCTCTACATGGCTAGTGTTGGGACTGTCCAGAGTGGACCCATGTTAGTCGAGCCAGAGGGAAGAACTTAATGCAGGGCACCAGGAGTTTCTCTTCAGATTCCCAAAGGACTGAAAGCACTGGGGGCCTCTGCCTGTGAGAGCATTTCTCTCCCACAAACTCTTGGGAAGGTCGGTGGGGGGGGCCAGGCCGAGGGCAGTCCTCCATCCCTACAACATTTGCAGGCTAATTCTGCTCCAGTCTTAACATGTCAAAGGTCATAGTAATGGAACCAGCAGTGATGACAGGCACTGCTGGCTTCTCCATCCCTGTTCCTGTCACTTCTCACTTCACCAGGACTCTCTTTAACCAAAACCCTTGCAGCTGGTACTCTTTTCTGTCAGTCTTTGCCTTCGCCTCAGTCCAAAAGATCCCAGCTTCTCACAGCTGAAGCCCTCACTTTAAGCCAACCAGTCCTCTTCTGGGACTTAAGCCTAAGGAATCATGCGTGTGCATGAAGACTCAGTGGCAAGAAGATTCACTGTAATCAGGCTTCTAGGAGTGAAACACAGTAAATAATCTGAAATTTCAGCATAGAAAATCATTAAATAAATGATGCACATCCATACAAACAGAATACCATGCAGCCATTAAAAATGACAGTGCAGAAGAACATTAAATGATATGGAAATATATTCACAATAAGACTTCATCTCCTGTAAAAAGTAGGATATAAAAGACAAGGCAAACTATGACCCTACTTTTTAAATGACATTTATATGCAAAAAGTGTGTGTATACATATATAAAACTGTGCATGTGTGTGTGTGTATACACATATAATATGCAGAATATAAGATATACACCAGAATATTAACAGCTTATCTGGAGTGGGCAATTTATACTTTTGTGCAACTCTGTACATTTTTTCAACTTTTTGCATTAAACATATGTTACTTTTGTAATAGCAACAAGTAGTGGTGTCCTACTTTCTGTGGAATAACAAAGGCCTAGAGTAACCAATACAATTGGAAGAAGAACAAAGTGTTCAAACTAGTGTTACCAAAATTGGTGACAGTGTGGTGACACAGCAGCACAGGAAGAGACAAACAGTCCTGTGCAAGAGACTCCTGACTAGATGGGAACTTTCTCTAGACAGAGGTTACAAATCGCTAGGAAAAGGACAGATTAATCCAGAGGATCTAAGATTTTTTGGTTTGGGGATCACTTTAGCCCTCTTAAAAATTAAGTGTTGGGGAGGGAGGTGGCAGGGCAGAACACAGAGGATTTGGGGGACAGGGAAAATATCTTTTTTGTTCTATAATGATGGATATGTGTCATACATTTGTCCAGATCCATAGAATGCTCAACACCAAGAGTAATCCCTAACGTAAAATGTGGACTTTGAGTGACAATGATGTGTCAATGTAGGTTCATCCACGGGTACATATGCACCGCTGTGGTGGGGGATGTTAATGGTGGGGAGGCTATGTATGGCACATCTCTGTACCTTACTCCTCCATTTTGCTATGAACCTAAAACAGCTCTTAAAAAAATTAAGTCTTTAAAAATATTAACAAGGACCCTAAAGAGCTGTGGCTTATGGGGCTAGGGAATATATCTATTTATATTTACTGAATTAGAAATTAAGACTGATAAACTTTAAAAAAATACTTGATTTAAATTAGCTAATAAACTCATTAAATGTTAACATAATCTATTTTCTAAAAAAAATAACTATAGTTTAAAAAAAAACACAAAGTAGTGAAAAGAATGGTATTGTTTCACATTTTCTTAAAACTCCTACTGTCTGGCTTAATGGAAGAGACCTGAATTTTCACATAGGTTTCTGTAATCAATTTACTGGAATATGCTCTTTTGGTTGAAGAAAATTTTCTTTGGAAGAAAATACAGCCTCACAAAGATACATAGTTGGAAAAGTGTTACAGTCTTTTCAGCTAATTGGGGGTATTCTACTTTGTTACTATACCAAAACTCAACAAGTGATGTTGTGTTAAAGTTAGTTACAATGTGGACTATGAAACTAACACTGTGAACCTTTCATACTTTGTTACATCAAAACCTCTCTATCTTACCATTAAAAATTGATCTTTTGCCCATACATGGTTATGTAACATCAGGCATTCGTCTTTTGGAAAATACTGATCTACTGGGTTACTACATTTCACTATCCAATATATTTAAAATCTTGTTTGTTAGTATTACCATTGCTTTCATCAGAAAAGCCCTTAGATATTGAAAAGCTGTCAGGTTCATGACGGTGAAAAAAAGTTTTCCAAAAATCTAAGTTATGCTTGAAAATTCGAATTTTGTTATTGGCAACAAACCATTAGTTATCTTGAGAGTGACCTGCTCATTTCATTAATTTCTAAGAAAATATCTGCCAAATATCCTAATCTGAAAAACCACAGTGTATCATTCTTTCAAGTAAAAATGTTTTTTCCATGGGAAAAAAAACTGCCAGTTCTACCTCAAATCAAACTGTCCAAGTGCATTACTATGACATCATTCCAGCAGGCAACAGAAGTGTTCTCTGTAAACTTCCATTTCACTACACAGACCCTTAGAAAGATCTGCTCACAGGGCTAAACTTCAACACAATTATTACTTTTCACTGCTTATTTAAGGACCTTCTTCAGTGGAGCTATTTTGCTTTAACATTGAGCGTGTGGCAGTGAGGAACACAATGACAACTACTACTGCTATTAGGTAACATGGCACTGATTCCTGCATAGACACCAGCAGTGTCACCCACCATCACCCTTGTACTGATAGTGCACATGACAACACAGTACAGTTGAGAAATGCAAGTAACGCTTTGGAATTACTGTGAAAATAATTTATCTCATGGATCCCCTGAAAGCGTCTTGGGGATCCCCAGGGATCACATTTTGAAAACCACTGAACTACTCAGTATAGGAACTTGGACAACTGGTTTCCACATAGAAAAAAATTAAGTCACAGTCCCACCTCACATCATATACAAAAATAAGTTCCAGGCAGACTTTTTTTTTTAAGCTAAATATGAAAGGTAAAATTTTCAGAAGAAAACACAGTAGAATATCTTATTGACTTCAAGGTAAGATTTCTCAAGTGAGCACAAAAAACAAACTCTAAATAGACTGACCATTCTGATGGCATAATAATCATAATCATCATCATAAATTCTGAACACCAAAAGACACCATACAAATGAAATGGCAAGCCTCAAATGTGAGAAAAGCTTTTGCACTCAGTGAGACGAAAACAATCCAGCAGGAAAATGGGCCAGGATATGAACAGGCAATTCACGGAAGAAAGGCAACTAGTCAATAAACAGATGAAAAAAGTTCAACCTCACTAGTTAGTAGTCAGGGTAGTGCAAACTGAAACCACTATTTCATACCCATCAGAAAGACAAAAATGTGTAAGTCTCACAATACCAAGTGTTGATAAGGACACTGAGCAATAGCAACACTGCTGGTGGGAATGAGAACTGGAACAATCATTTTGAAAAGTAAACTGGCAATATCTCATAAAGGCGAATGTTCCCACAGCCCAGCAATTCAACTTCACTGTGTGCATCCTCGGGAAGCTCTGGCATGCATGCACCAGGAGTCATATGTGACAGTGAACACTGCAGCACGTTTGCAACAGCAGAAAACTGGAAATAACTCCAGGGTATCAAGAGGTGAATGGATATGCAAACACTGACAAAATTTTCGGCAATCATGGAAGCATTCTCTATCTTTGCTAATGCTTGATTTAAATTAGCTAATAAACTCATTAAATGTTAACATAATCTATTTTCTAAAAAAAATAACTATAGTTTAAAAAAAAACACAAAGTAGTGAAAAGAATGGTATTGTTTCACATTTTCTTAAAACTCCTACTGTCTGGCTTAATGGAAGAGACCTGGATTTTCACATAGGTTTCTGTAATCAATTTACTGGAATATGCTCTTTTGGTTGAAGAAAATTTTCTTTGGAAGAAAATAATGTAGTAGCCACTAGCCACAGGTGCCTATTAAACCTGTGAAATGTGGCCAAGTGTGACTAGGGAACTGAATTTTCATTTCCCTAGGGTATATACCCAAGGGTATATAAGGTCTTTCAATTGCATTGCTAATGTTTTATTTCTTAAGCTGGATAATGGGTAAAAACGTATTTTGCTATAGCATTTCTTGTACTTTTTTAATTGAAACCTAAATAGCCACATGTGGCTAATGGCTACATCAGCCAGCACAGCTATATAGTAATGAAAATACATGTGAAAATTTTGAGAGGCCCACATTACCTTCAGGGTTGTGCAGGTACAGGCTGGGCACATGTGCAACCCCAGTAGTGAGCACCTCCTTTGGTGCTATGTCCTGGATGCTTTGCTGGCCTCACCCTATTTCTGGCCCTGTCAGGATATATCAGATGATACTGTGTCTGGGGGTCTGGGGCAAGATCACCCCCCAATTTGATGACTCACTAGGACTCAGGATTTAGCATATAGTCTGTGCACACTATGACTTCTTAGAGTGAAAGGATACAAAGCAAATGAGCAGAGGGAAAAGGCATGTGGGGTAAAGTCTGGAGGAAACCAGGCACCAGCTTCCACAAGTCCTCTCCTAGTGAAGTCACAAAGCATACACTTAAAAGCTGAGACACCACATGTGAAATGTTGCCCACAGGGAAGCTCATTAGAGACTCAACGCCCAGGCTATTTATTGGGGGCTGGTCAAGTACTAAACATCCAGACATCAGAAGGAAAGCAGGTGTTTAACAAACACTACACTCTTGGTACAAACAGCCCAGGTACCCTGAGCCACTCCTATCATTTAGGTAATGGTAGGAAGCCTTCTAAAATCCAAGTTCCTAGACAGCAGCCAACCTTGCAAACAGGCCTTTCTATGGCTAGCAGTCTCAAGCCTGGTATGCTAACATTTTTGCAAAGATATCACTTATATAAGATTGTAGAACATGACATACAACACTACATAGTTTAAAGACATGTGCATATATAATGGTGTACAAACATGCACAGAAAAATTAACAAATTCAGGGCTATAGATTTGAGGAAAAGGAGAGAGGTAGGAGTTTGAGGCAAGGGTATATAAGGTCTTTCAATTGCATTGCTAATGTTTTAGTTCTTAAGCTGGATAATGGGTAAAAACGTATTTTGCTGTATTTTTTCTTATACTTTTTTGAGTAATGTGTGCATTTGAAATATTACATAAGAATGAACTTATCTCATTACTAGATAATACTTAACAGATCATTTTTAGACTATTAAACAGGCCTATTTTTCACATTCCAGATACTATGCTAAGCCCTTTACATGGACTTACTCTTTTTTTAAAAAAAATCTACTTTAGACTATCTATGTGTGGGGTTAAGTTCTGGAAAGGTCAGTGTGAGGCAGGTGAGATCTCTACCCTCAACCAGCTTTGAATCTACTGAGGGATAATGAGAGATGATAAGCACAATTTAAAACCTCAGATTCTGAGGGTTACTAAGATGATAAAGCAGGGTGATGGTATTAAAGAAGGGCCACTTTAGGGTGGCTGGGGAAAGCTTTGAGAACATTTGAATTAAGCCATAAATGATGAGAAAGGGACAGTCATGCAATTATCTGAAGGCAAAACATTCCAGGCAGAGCAAGCGCAAAGACCTGCGGCAGGAATAAGTGTGGTGTTGAAATATGGGAAATAAAGCCAGCAGGGTTTGAAAGTGATGACAAGAGGGAGACTGGTCAGCTGAGGCCATGGGTGCAGGGCCTCCTAAACCACAGTAAAGATCTTAGGTTTCATTTACGTATGATAAGCCTTTGAAGGTTTTAGGCAGGAGAATGACATGATCTGGTTTACAATGGAAAATTATTCAGCCAGCTGTATGGAAAACACATTATAGACAGGCCCATTTTCTTCATTAGCACCACAGCCATAATGTTTGTGGCTGATGAGCTTTGCAGGGGCTGTGAAAAGGTTGATGCTGGGGATAAAAGGAAGAAAAGTTCCACAATACAAAAAGAAAACTACAAAGTTGGAACGAGTAAATGTTTAATTAAATGTCTAGAAAAACATCATGGCAACTTCACCACTGAGTTTAGTATTCATAAACAATCGAATTATATTTGGAGATAATTTGAAAATTAGATTTTCTTGAGTCACAAAATTCCCAAGCATGCCCAACGACTGCCAGGAAATCATAGCCAATCATCAATGTGGAAATGTGGATTTTCTCACAGCCAAATCCTTTCAAAGGGAAAAAGACTTTCTCAATTTTTTTAATTGAGAGAAAATTTTATTTTTTACTTAATGTGAGATATAGACACACAAAAAAAATGCCTATTGTCATGAGGCCTTCAGACTACCAAGGCCACACTAGGTAGCTGGGTAAGAAATGTTAGTGTCTTGGATGAGCACTGTGCAGGCTTAGGCTCTAGGAGTTTGAACACTGTCTAGGGAACCCCTAGGAAGGCCTCTGGAGAGAGCACATCTGAACAGACCTGAATGACAAGAAAGCACCAGCCATGCCAAGAGCTGGGGGAGGAGGTTCCAGGAGAGACTCTGTGTGGGTAAGCCATGTCGGATTTCTACAGGAACAAAAAGGGGGCTCTGCTTGGCTGAAGTTGGGGCTGGGTGGTCAGTAAGAACCAGTGCATGCAGTCTTGACACCACTATCCTCTTCTCAGCACTCACATTGCAAACAGGGGAGTGACTGATCCAGTTTCTCTCAGACCTCTGCCTCCAATAATATAGTGGCCACTCGCAACAGGGACCAACACATGAGCACCTGGATGTGGGTAGTACAACTGTGACATGGAACCTTCCTTGTCCCTTAAATTTCAGTCAACGTTTAAAGTTAAAAACGATGAAACTGAGTTCGTGGAAAACTTTTATGCTGGCAACAATACAGGCGTGTGAATCTACCCTTCTGTCAATTTTATGACCCCTTAAAGCCAGATCAACTATTTCTGAGGAAAATACAGCTCCTAACATAAAACACATACAGGATCTTGGTGCCGAGCCAAAGAATGTCATGACACCTCATTTATATTTCTTTTCCCCATCACATGTTGAAATATGTTGGCTATTCTGGATTAAGTACAACATATTAAGATTAATCTCGCCTGTTTTGTTTTGTTTTACTTTTAAAAATGCAATTAAAAATAATGTAAAACTAGTATATGGTTTGAGTTATTTTTCCACTGGTGGGGGGTGGAAGCAGAGAGTGGGTGCAGAGGCGCCCGGAGTCTTCCAGGTAGCGGGTGACGAGGGTCCGGCGCAGGTGCGGGGGCAGAGAGAAGTTTCCAGACGCAATATGTAGTCTTGAGTCACGTGGGAATTTTCACGGCCCGGTTCAATGAGGAGGAAACGTAGCCTCGGGGGCTGAGTGGCAGAGGCTTGACCCGAACTCACGTTTACAGCGTCGTCCGCCCTTCGAGGGGACGGGAGAGGAATTCGAACCAGGCCCGACTCCCGGGGACGCGGATCCATCGCTCCGCCCCGCCTCAGGGCCGTTGACAAAAGTTCACCACGGACTCCCCGGCCGCTGGGCCTGAGGGGACAAGAGGCCCTCGAAGAAGCTTAGGCAACGCTCCCCCGCTGACAGAAGCCAGCCGCTAACGTTCCTCCTTTCTCTTCACACCCGGCTTAACCGCGACGGCGGCCGACTTCCGCTCCTCTCCAGCGAATCCCCAGCCTAGTTTTCCTCTCCTCCCGCTCCCCGAGGGCAACAGAGCTACTCACCTCTCAGAAAACATGCTTTATCCCCGCCCCACTCCCGCCTGCCAATCACCGCGGGCTCGAGCACCGCCCTTCCCACCCCCTTAAGCGAGCGCCGCGCGCCACCGCTAGGCAGTTGGAGGCTCTGACCCCGCGGGACAGGTCGTCCGGAAAGGCGGGGCGAAGCGCGAGCCATTTCGGTGCGGGAACCCTCGGGATTGGCCAGGAGGAGGCCCAGGCTCTGACTCCGCCCACCCCCACCCTGAACTTCCGAGTCGGAGACGCTGGGGATTGGTTCCCGGGGGCACACGCCGAAGCCAGGAGATGGTCCCGCCTTCCTCGCGCGGCCCGGAGAGGGCGCTTCACAGATTGGTCCCGGGAGTATCGGCGCGCGCCGACCGGCGCTCCAGGATTGGCTGAGGGGATGCGACGGAAAGCGTTGACAGTGATTGGCTGGAGGGTGGAGTCAACTATTTGAAGGAGGCGCGCGGACCAGATACGCACTTCAGTCCGCGGACAGAGGAGGTGTGAGTTACGGTTGGCCACACTGTCCTGCTAACCCGACGGGACCCCGACGCGGGCTCGGCCCCATCTCTGGCCCTTGCCGCGGCCCGGCGAGGCGATGGCCAAGGTGTCGGTGCTGAACGTGGCGGTGCTGGAAAATCCGAGTCCTTTCCACAGCCCCTTACGGTTCGAAATCAGCTTCGAGTGCAGTGAGGCCCTGTCGGACGGTGAGGCTGGGCCTGTGTGGAGACCTCCCCCTCCCCCAGGCCAACCCCGACCTCCCTCGTGAAACACAACCCCTTCAACCCCGATATTATCCCCTCCCTCCCCGCCAACCCCAGCCTACCCGTGGGGATTACCCCCAGCGCACCCCACGGCCAACTCTACCCCCTCCTCATGGTTACTCCCTTTTCCTCCTTGGCGACCTCATCACCCCCGTCTTTTTACTGTGAAGCTCCTCCTGGGCACCCGTTTGCTGTGTAGAAATCTTCCCAGTCTCCATTTTCTTTAATCTGCAGAGACCCTCCGCCACCGTCTTCCCTGTAGGAAGAACCTCTCACACACACTATTTCTGTATGGCCAGATCCCCGTTTCAGCCACCCGATTGTCCCCACACATCCCCTCTCCCATGTAGTGAGACACTCCTGCCCAACCTTTTTCCTACGGAAACCCCAACCTTCAGTCCCTTCCCATTTTCCCTTTGAAGACTCCAGGCCCTTCCCATTTCCTCATGGAGACCCCAACCCCTCCCCCATTTCCCTTGTGGAGACCTCTCCCCCACCTCCCTGCCCTTTCCCCCAATGAAACCCCTCTTCGTGGCAAGACCTCACTCACCCCTGTCTCGCTGTTTGTCTACCAGTCATCGCCTCCCAATCTGCTGATAGTTAACCGTAACCTACCCACTTCTGCTTGTTTTCTGTCCCAAAGCACATACCCTAGGATCTGGCTTCCCTCCTCCATAGCCTGGCCCCAAGCCCCCATTCTTGAGCTCCACCTGGGAGGCATGACCCGGCTTCCAGCTCCAGTCTTAGAGGATAACTGCCTTCCTAGCTTTCATTCCTCCCTCTTTTCTGGCTGTAGACTTCGATGCACATGCTCAAATCTGAGGGGTGGCATAGCCAGCCAGGTGGGAACCAGTTAGCCGATTCCCGCTGTTTGCCCATCAGGTTCCAGCTGACCTATTGCAGCAATTCTTCCAACACTTTTGGTGGTCTGACCCAGTCTGGTGGATAGGTGGGGTTGCCTGAGCCATGACGGTTTCTGGCTTCAAACAGTCAGCCGGGAGGTCAGAACTTTTTGTGTCTCTCTTCCAAGATGCTTTCAAGATGTCTTTTTCATCTGTGGCAAAAAGGTGGACATGGCTGTCATCTCACAGATAAGAAGATGGGAGCTACAAAGAGTGAAAGACTTTTCAAGTAAAGGTCTAAAAAAAAAAAAGGGAAATATGAGGTCACCCAGGGAGTCTTGGCACCACTTTCAAGAGGAAGTACTCCATTAGGCCCCTTCTGCACTGGATGGTTAAAAGAGAAGCAGCAGCAGATGAGGAGATCGAGATCCGGGAGGCCAGGGTGTACTGACTAGCGCCTCTCGGTGGTAGGTGGGTGGTTTGCATGCAAAGGCGGCCACTTGGATTAGCTTGGGGACTGTTAACAGCTGGAGACGTGCGATTGGGCTGGGCCTGTGAATCAGTCTCTCCCTGGTTTCTCTCATGTTTAAATTATTTTAAATTAAAATATAGTTAGTTGTGACTTAATCCCAGTAAAATCCTTTCTTGAACAAGGCAGGGTGTAAATGAATGAATAAAGTGTAGAATGACACTGTGAAATAAGATTTAATTTTAAAGCCAGGAGGAGATAGATGTAAGGAGCTAGTAGGTTAAGGGATTCACAGTTCCAGATGGCAGGAGATTCGGTTTCAATCAGGCTGTTGGTGCTCCTTGCATTTAAAACTAGTTACATGGTCATGATCTAGTACTTTTATTCCTCAGAAGGCCCTGCCCTGTTACTTTACTACACTGTTTATAATAGAGTCAGCAGGAAAGGCTTAAGTCAACCTGCTGGTCATTATTTTTTAATAGAAGTGGAATGACTTTTCTCCAAGGTCACACAGCCCAGTCTGTAGAAGGACTGTAGAAGCTAGAGCTTGTCTCTCAGTTCTGAGTCTGGAATTTTTTTTCTCTGCTATAACCTAGGAAAAAAATAATGCATTTCCTATTTTAGAAGTGGAGCATGGATAGGACTGACCAGAGTACTTATTTCCACATCAAGACACTCTCAAAAGAGTGAAGAGGGTGCTATTATTAATTACACCAGGACAACAAAGCTTTTTGCTCAGAGAAATTCTACTTGGAAAGTAAACTCTGGCCTGGAAATCCAGACTTTGGTTCCACCCCTGGGGCTAGCCAGGACTCTAACCTGCCAACTTGTTTTCTTCCTCTTCCTGGCCCTCTTCCCATACAACAGAGGGAATCCATTTCCTGCCTCCCAAACGGAGGGAGCCTGGCTTTAGAAGTGTCTCAGATCCTGCAGAAATCTCAGTCCATCTACCTCGACACTGGCAACTGAAGATCTGGCAAAAAACCCAACCCCCAGTCAGTCATTGGACCCCATCTCCCAGGGACCCCAACCCCTTTTGCTCTTTTTTCTCCTCAGTAACTGGAAATAGATGCTCCCAAGGCCTGGGTCCACATTTAATACATTAGATGCGTTTTCCCCTTGTTTCACTGAGAAATTCACCAGCCACTGCTTGAATAGGTCATGGAGCCAGATATTCTGACCTGCTGTGGTCAGGCCAGGGTTCATCTCTGACAATGAACGGAGTGATAAACAGAAGAAAGCATACTACTTAAGTGTTGTCATCATTGTTTTAAAGGCAGGAAACATTCTCCAGTTAGTTTCACTGCAGTTTTTTTACAAACCTTTAATCAGGCTGTTGGTTTTGGTTTTGTTTTCATACATAGTGGAGGTGCATCTTGAGCAGTGGTTAGATTGTAAAGTCAGGGCATAAACACAAAATGTAATGCAGTCAAGTTACCCTTGAAATTGCCCAGAAGGTTAGGCACACAAGACCACACATGTACAATTGTGTGCTGTATTTGATAGGAATGAATTTGTGCTGTCTTGGTGACTGATGTCCATATCTAATTCTAAAGAAGGATTATGTTCAAAAAGGAAATCACTTTAGTAGGGTTCTTTTAAAACACTTTGGCAAGTTTAAGATGATTCTGATTTGTAGGCCCTTGGTTCAGTCATCTTCTGTCTTCCATAGATTACTTTGTTAGATCCTTGAACTCTTGAGTCCTTATTTCTCTGTGGTCCTCGGCCAGCTCTCTGGTTTCTTTCTGGCCAGTGTCGAGGAGCCTTGGCAGCCCATTTTCTAGGCTGCCTGGGCACTGCGTTTCCTCTTCCAGTCAGTACCCCACAATCTTCACTTAGGTTTTGCCGAGTGCCTGAGTTGTACACTACCAGGGCGTGCTCTGTTTCTGTCTCCCTTTTTTTCTCCCCCCACCACATTAGTTAAAATTCACACATATGGGACACTACCTGCGGTGGAGGAAAGGCCAGAAGGAAAGTTACAAAAACACACAGCAGTTTAGGAAAGGGAGAACAGAGCTAGCTTGTTTTCTGTTCGTCCAAAGACATGTTACATCTATTTCTGTCACTGCTTGTAACAAAAACAAATCGATAAACTTAACTCCTCCCTGCAACTCAGACTGGAGTTTGATTGCAGCCCAGTGAACCTGATGGTCACTGTGTCCCAAAAACCTGCTAAGGCCCCTGAGGACAAGGCCTGGGTGAAACTGCGAAGGGACAGGAAGCCAGTGTATCGAGGAAGAGTGTGGGGCTCAGGTGACAAGATTCCCTGGCTTGGCCGGGCATCACTGTGCTTGCAAAGTTGGATGCTCTTGCAGAACACTGGACCAAGGAACAGGACAGCTTCAACGACAGTTTGCTTCCCGTGAAACTGACAGTTTGTGGAACTTCCCCCAGCTGCTGGAGCTGTAGGTTGTGCAATTTCAAAGAACCTAAAATAAGTTTCAGGTCTCCTACCAAGGTTCTGTGTACTAGTGTGACCTTGCCCCTGATATACTTGGACCTCCCGCAAGAGGCAGCGGTCACTGGGAATTTCCTGTGATTGATGGGCAGGGTCTCCTTAGATACTTTTCCTTTTATTTTGCCAGAACATACTCAGGGATGGGGGGTACCCCCATACTGGATGGGATGCAAGGTAATTGGGGTTCAGATGGGCCCCAGAATTCCACGTGTATTGACTGAGTTGTGTTGCTGTTGCCCAGATTTCTGAGAGTAGGCATGACTTGGTGCTGATCTGGAAGGCTTGGGGATTGGCTGGCTTCCCCAGCAGCCTCGGCTTCTCCTTCCTTGCTGGCTGGCTCTCTTGCTGGATTGGAATCTGCTGCCCTGCCCCAGTTGTCGAGGGATCTACTCAGTTCGGTGGCAGCAGCCCCTGTGTGTGAAAGAGGACGCTGTTTCCAATCTCAGCACTCAGGCCAGGGCCCTGAAATGGCCCAACTCCCTGTTCTTCCCTTCCCAGCATGTCCCCATCACATGGCTCTTCATTCAACCTCTGCAATATGGTTCATCCTCTGTCTCTGAGAGACCCAAGTTTCCCCAGAGGTGCAGAGTTAAAGTCACCTGGTAAAGCTAGGCCCACAGGAGAAATTTCCCCTCTGGAAGAAGAACCCACGCCAGTCCCCATGTTTAAGGACCACAGTGCCGGGTAATCAGTGCCCAGTAGGTGTCAGGTGCTCTTGAGAATAGAATCTTTCAGAATATTACAGATCTGTCTAAAACTAAGATGAGAAGACCCTTTCTCTACTTTCTTGCTGTTGGGCTGTTTCAGTTCCTTAATCCACTGTATCCTTGCAGACCTGGAGTGGAAAATCATTTATGTTGGCTCAGCGGAGAGTGAAGAGTTTGATCAAATCCTAGACTCAGTGCTAGTCGGCCCTGTCCCAGCAGGGATACACATGTTCATCTTCCAGGTAAGAAAGACAAGCCTTAGGCCTTAGTCCTTGATGCCTAGAAACATCCTCTTCTACCCAAAAGCAAACAGTGTAGTTCAGTGGTCGAAAGTTCAGGTTCAAATCCAGGCTCTGCTCTTAAGAACTGTGACTTCTCGGAGGTACTTCAAACACTTCCCTCTCCTCCACCTGTGTGTCTTTGCTGTCAACACAAGCCAGATTTACAGTTGATTCTCATTATTTTCCAGAGTAATGTTTTATAAAGTTGCTGTGAACACTGCATTAGCAAACTAGTGAATACTGAACCAATACCCCAGAGGAAATACAGGGTTAGGTTCCTGCAAGTCACATTGTCAACCAGTCAGTGCATAATCTTGATTTATGCATGTTTCTGCTTAAAAACACCTTTAGTATAATTGCTGATTCATTCACATTGAACTCATGACACCATCACTTTAACTCATGCCTGAGCGAAGCTTATCTAACAACATATTTTCTTCATAAAACACATCATAATCTTCTTATGCTTAGAAACACCAAACCGCACCCACCATTATGCTTGGGGGCCATTTTAAACAGCAAAGTCACCAGCAGAGCACAGAAATGCAAAAAACATGGCTCCAAACAACCATGCAAAGGACACTTGTTTACAGTGTGCACCGAGACAAGAAGGCAGAGTGTTGTTTTGTTCAACATCAGCTGAGAACAGGCGCATCAAGCAGATCAAATTTTCCCCGCTCTGTACATGTCCTTGAATGACCATGAAAGTGCCCTGAATATTGATTTTGGGGCTACAGATAAATTTTAGTGAGAGGGCAAATTCACAAATACAGTATCTGTAAATAGTAGGGATCCACTGTAGCTGCTAAAAGGCTCCCTAACCTATCATCACAAGAGTGTTAAAAATGCAGATTGAGGGTGATCTTTACTTACACTAAAGCTTGGGAGCCTCTGCTTAAATCCACTCACTCACCTCCATCTCTGCTCTTCCACCCCATACCATCCCAAGCCCCTCACCCACCTGCGTCTAGTCTGCCAGCAGGCCCCATCTGCTCCACTTCCCAGCTGGGCTTCCCGGGCATGCCAGCCTTGCAGTCACGAGGGCCCCCTGCTTGGTGTGGTGTTCTGTTGCTGGCTAAAACTGGCTAATTTTCGAACACAGGGCCTGATGTTTTCATTTTGTATTGGTTTCATTTTGCACTAGTTAAGTAGCTAGTCCTGAACTGTCCATGTTAATACACCCCAAATCTGTCCACCTGTGTCCTCTACTTCTGGGCCCCTGTCCTTACTCCAGAATGTAGCCTACCACGTCTCCCCTGTTGTCCCTCCACAGCCTTCTTCCTACCGCAGCTCCACAGGCTGCCGGTCTCTTCAGACCACGTAGGTAATGGAGCACTTGCCTCCTGCTAACCACTCCCACTTTTTCCCAAGCCCTTAACTGGCCTAACAGGCCCTGGGTAGCCTGGTACCTACCTGCCTACCTGTTAAGCCTTATCTTATAGGCTTCCCACTGTTCACTACACCTCAGCACCATTTCCTTCTCCTTTGTGGCACCTTTCACATTCAGTATATTACAGGCATTTGTGTGACCAATTTTGTTTTCTCCACTAGACTGAAAACTCCTGAGGGCAGAGACCAGACTTTTAGTTCCCTAAATACATGTTGCTTGAGAATCACTGTATTACTGCTTGAGGCCTGATGGTGGCAATCCATGCTAAGGCCCAGGATGTGTTTCCCCAAGGCTGATGCCCCCAATCCGTCTCTCATCCCTGAGACTGATGCTGTGGGTGTGACCGTGGTCCTTATCACCTGCATCTACCATGGGCAGGAGTTTATCCGCGTGGGCTACTATGTCAACAACGAATACCCTAATCCTGAGCTGCGGAAGAACCCGCCCCTGAAGCCAGACTTCTCTCAGGTGGGGCCTGTCTCTGCACTTCCTGCTCCTGACTGGCTGAAGCTCTTTGATACTTGGGAGTTGAGTCATTGGAATTGAGAGCCAAGGTCACTTCTTAAGATTTTCAAGTAGTGCTCAGATCTTGCAGTGCCAGGCTAGAACGGGAAAGAGAAAGGTCTTTGTTTCTCAGAAGGGCGCCTGACAGAATCAAGATTAGATAGGTCCCAGCCCTAAATCATGGCACAAAAGTGCTCCTTGGAGTTGTACACAGTGGTGGTGCTGATAGGATAAGCAAGGTCTGCTCTTCCTGGGCTTGGGGTGGGGGCGGGGGTGCCCTGTCACTGTGGGAGTAATGAGAGGGCATACTAACAAGGGTTGACATCCCCTCCCTCCCCCAGCTCCAGCGGAACATCTTGACTTCGAACCCTCGAGTGACCCACTTCCACATCAACTGGGACAACAACATGGACAGACTGGAGGCCATAGAGAGCCAGGACCCTGTCCTGGGCTGTGGCCTCCCCATCAGCTGAGCTCCTATCAAGGGCCTGGGTCTCACTGCCTGCATCCTCGGCCTCCTCCCCGAGAACTCCATGAACTGCATCTAACCACAGGAACCTAGGGTTTCCTGGGCCCAGCCAGAACTGTGGCCAGTCTCCCAGCACATCTGGAGGGAGCACCTAGGCCTCCTGGATAGGGCCATGTGGAAGACTTTGGGGCCATCAGCTACATCCAGGCCAGTTGAACTTGGTGCCAAGGAAGGAAGGGGCCTCAGGTTTCTCTTAGTCGTGGCCCAGAAGGATCATCTTACCTCTACTGCCCAGGCCTGTAAGAAGCAGGTACTTTAGTTCTTAATTCCTTCTTCCTCGTGTCCTTTCTCTCTTCTACACACTACAAATTTCACCTGTAGGCCATTGTCCACCATGCCCATGTGAGTCCCATTGACCCAGAGCTCTTCCCACAGGCCTCCCTGGCCTGCCTTGAGGCTTTCCTTGTCAATGCCTGGCAAGATTCCAACCTGTTGAGCCAAAGGCTCTGTCATTCCACTTCCTCCCCAGCCATCTCAGCACATCTACCCAGATTTGTGGAGTCAAAGGCAGGGAATTTTGTTTAGAAGATGAACTCAGACACAAGTTCTTTCCTCCCAGGACGATTTGTAGGTCTTTTCAATCCAGCAGCCCCCAGAAAACTCTGTTCCCAAAGGTGTGATCAGCAGGATGCTGAGGAATGATGGTTGTTAATTCTCAGTCGTAACCACCTTCCTCACTGGATCTGGCTTTCCCTGGAGGCAGCCATGGTGGGGAGCTCGCATGTATGTTGGAGGGACATGTTGTGCTCAGTCTGTTGGCATCAGGGTCCCTTTGGCCCGGCTGCCTTGTTCTGCCCTCTGCTAAGACCCCACACTCAGGCCTCAGAGTGATTGCAGACACGGGAAGCAATAGGAACCCTGAAAACCTTCCTCCCCTGCCATGTTCCCTGCCTCGCCCCATCCCCTTGCTGCTACTTGAATGCTGTTGTGATTATAGTTTGTATATTAAAGGGTTTTTATATTAAATATGTCTGGTTGGCCCAAAAATAAAAAGCACTTCATCTAGACTGATTGTTTTTGCTTTTGTCCAGGGGAGGGGCTGAGGCAGCTTTGTCCATCTCTCCTCCTGATAGGGGTGGGGGGAACTCCTGGCCCAGCCAGTGGGTTGACTCCCCCTTGTTCCCTTGCTCAGCTTCTTACTCTGGTCTTACTGGTTGTATAGTTGTTCTTCGGGGAGGGGTTTTTCTTTGTCAAAAGTTAAGCAACCCAACTGTTCTGTAGATTGAGCATGTGCAGTGATTTTTTCAGACTTGGACCTTGACCCACAGGAAAAAACTAACATTGTGCTCCAAGGACACACAAAGCAACACTTTTACTAAATTTTATTTAACCTTACTTTGTAACTGCACAGCCCAAGGTGGAGAGGTTTGGCTGGTGAGCCCTTTCCCCATAATTCACAGAAGAGCCCCAACTCCTCCCTCCCTGGGAACGTGGGTGCCGACAGCTGCTGGGCAGGGTGCGGGCTGTACAAGTCTACTAGTAGAGCAGCAGATCAGCTTGTAGACCTGAGACCGGCTAGCCCTTCTGAGCACCTCCTCTTTGGTCCTTCCTCTAAGTGGTGTGGTTCTCAACTGGGAGCACCTTCGCACCCCCCAGGGCACACTTAACAATGTCTGAGGATGGCTTTGTTTGTCATAATTGGCAGAGAGGGAGGTTCTACCCACTGGATGCCAGTGGGTAAAGACGGGATGCTGCTAGAACACCTTGCAGTGCACAACACAGCCCCCCCAGCAGAAAATGATCCCCTCCCAGATGTCAGTACTGTGTGGCAATGGGAAACTCCTCAGGCTGCGTGTGTGTTAACAGGTCATCCTGAAGGAAGGAACATCTTGTTGCTTCTCTGCTCAGTGAAGGCAGGTTCCCATTGCGTTGCCCAGTCAGAAGGCATCCTCAGCATAGTGGTGCCCCAGATTCCTCATCTGTAAAATGGTAGTGATAATAGTGCTCACATGACAGGAGTATGGTGGAAAGCAATGTATTTAACGAGTGCCAGCTCTTAAACTGCTGACTGGCACAAGCCCAGGATGGGCACCTATCAAACGGAGGGGATACTGAGCACCACCTCCCAACCAGCCCTTGCTCCGTGGGCCCAGCATCCTCTTTAAGCTCAGACTGTAGTTAGGGGAGACCCAGGAGGCCCCTGAGCCTGCCTTTCCTATTCAGCACCGGCCTAATGAATGACGACAGCCGGCGGCCCGGTGACCTCTGACCCGCGGTGCCGGCCGCGCCACTCCCTCTGGCAGGTGGACAAAACGGCTGCGCACGGGACGTTGGGGGTCCCGCGGCGCCAACCTTGGCTGGCCGACAGCCGTTGCCGCACTGAGCGGGAGCAGGATACTGCGGCACTCAAGGGGCCGAGTGGCAGCCCGCCTGGACGCCTCCTGAGCCTTGGAGCTCCGCGCGGCGGAACGCCAGCCTCCGTCGCCCAGCCCAGCTGGCCTGAGTAGCAAGCAGCGTCTCCGCCCCGCCCTCACCCCGGGATTGAACGTTCTGCTGGGGTTTGCCGGACAGCGCGCCTCCGCCAATTGGCGGCCTCGCTGGGCGGGCCCCCGCGCTGTCGGGAGCCTCGGCCAATCAGGCACATTAACCCGCCCAGCAGAGGCCTCGCGAGCGCACGAGTGGCCGGACGGAGGGAGGGCCGCGGAGGGCCAGCGGGCGGTGGCGCAGCACCGTTAGTCAAGGCGGCCCAGGCCAATGAGCGGCGGACTGCGGAGGCGTCCCGGACAGCAGCAACAGACTTGGGCTGAGATTCCCGGGCGGGCTGGCGGAAGAAAGGGCTGGGCGGGGGTCGCGGCGCGCAGCCAGCGAAGCCAACCCAAGGGGCCGCCGCCGCCGCCCAGCGCGTTCCGGGACCGTCAGCACCCGCGGCGCCGCCACCACGATGGGCAACACAGCCGCCACCAAGAAGGGTAGCGAGCAGGAGAGCGGTGAGTGACCGGGCCGTGACCTCGATCCCGGCCCCGCGCTGCCAGCCCCCGCCCTGTCCATCACCGCCTGGTCCCTCCTTCTACGTCGCCCCCAGCCCCCATTTCTCTCTGCTTGCTCTCCAGCGCCCCTTCCCCTTTACGGTCCGAGGTTCAGGCCCAGGGCCCGCAGAAGACCTTCGTAGGAGCCCCCCTGCCAAAGGCCTCCCCCCACTGCAAAGACCATATCCCCCCAGCTGTCACTGCCAACCGTGGCGTGTATGACGCCCCCCATGGGGCCCTGTCACCACACCACACCCTCCTTTCCTGGTCCCTCTCCCCAGATTCTAATTCCCCCCACTTCCTCACTCACTTCTCCCATACATGGGAACCACTGCTTGATCCCGGCCCAGGCTGCTGCCAGTCTGAGAGTGCTGTGGGGTCTGCCTCAACCACGCAGGGACTTTGGCCACTTGATGACCACACCCCTCTCCCCCCTAGCCCCCGCCATCTTTCTCCTGCCCTTCCCCTCTTCACCTTATCACAGACCCACTCTGCCCCCCTTAAAACGTTTCCCTGAGCCACCTCCAGCATTGTTTTTCCTTTCTTTGTCACTTGGCATGGGGGACAGAATCTTTCTGGGTCCCTCTGCCCCTCTCTCATCCTGTCAGTCTCTGACACCCTGCCTCTCTGCTTGTGCTCCCTCCTCCAAACAAGCGTCTGTCCCTGGCTGGGGTAGCAGGGTGTTTATGAACCTGAAGAACTGCTTCAGTGCTTCCAAAGCCAAGTGTGAGCCTATCTTGCTGGGATTCATTGTGTCCTGTTTCCCAGGTTGGGGGGTGGGCAGCAGCAGAGCCCCTTCCCTCTCCTGCTGTGCAGAGAGCTCTAGGCTCCTTGGAGGGCCCCTCAGTAAACGGTGTTCCACAACTGAGGCTCCATCATTCACCCAATCCCCTGGGGTTCTTCACCCACAACTGGCTCGGGATGGAAAGTGGGGGGTGGAGTGTCTGGGTTTAGCAAGCTCATTCAGCTTGAACTGAGATGGTGAGAAAGGGGACTCAGGATGACAGTGGGGAGGGCAGTTGGGGACATCTAACGACTTGCTTTGCCATTCTGATCATTCTCAGGGCTTAGCCAGAGACAGGCCTGTTTCCTCCTCAGCCCCCAAATGATGTTATCCTTTTCCAGCCAGCCAGCCATTCTGTATCTGGAAATGCCTCCAGAAATGGCCTCAAGCTCCTTCCTCAGTTCCTCCAGCTCTTAAATTATTATCACTCTAGGCCTAAATCTGGACCTTAGCTAAGATCCCCATCCAGTTATCAGAAATAGAGCTGAAAAGGGAGATCATGTCCAAATACATCCTTCCTGATTACTGATCTCAAACCCCAGCATCTGAGTCCCCCTTAATTCCCCCTTCCCAGCAAGACCTGGGCATGCAAGCCAAGGAACTTTATTCCCACATGATTCAAATGGCAGAACTCGAGTCACCTAGCAGCCATGGGGAGACATGTCACCAATGGGTAGGGGACAGGAAGGCAAGCTGAGTGCTTGATGACAGAGGAGCAGGTGGGTAGTGACTAGAAAAGTTCTGGGCATGAACCTGGATGGAACTAGGCAGAGGGGGAAGGGCCAGACCCCCAGCAGGTGAGGCTGGCTGACTAGGAGGTGGAAGGTAGAGCAAGCAACTATATATTACAGTGGTTTGGTTGAAAGTTGGGGAGATGACATAGTCCTGGAAAACTTTCAAGGCATATCAAACACAAGCAATAGGGGGTGGAAAGCCACACAGGGAAAAGGATCCCCAAGAAAAAGATCAGAGGCTCTGGGAAGAATGCTGAATCAGGGCACAGGCCTGGACTATCCTGATGAAATGCAGCTACGATTTATTAGGCACTTAGGATATACCAGGTCTCCACAGAATCTATCTGTTGTAGTGATTTTCATAATGGGATATTACTGCAATTTTTCAAATGATCTTTCTGAGTTTGACTTAGATGATGTCACAGAGGCAGTATTCATTCACATCCAGATCTGCCTACCAATTTCCTACATCCCAGATTTCCCAACCCAGATATTCTCAAGCTTCCTCCCCGATTTTGATATTATTCACCTATATTTTCTTAAGATAATAAAAATTTTGATTCACTTTTGTTCAGATGTAAACTCTGGTCCATCCTAAGCTGTAATAAAAATAAAATCACGGAATTGCTGTGTCAGTTATATTCTCTCTGATACACGTTAAAATACAGTATCTAAAAAAGTGAAACATCCCGTAAAATAATTTCATGCCTGAGGATGGGACCCATGTCACACTTTGGGAAATGCCCTAATCTGCACTTCCTTTCAGAGGCTTTCAGGGGCTCTCAGGGAAGGAAACAGGATAAGGAAGGAAGCCCATTTAGCTTTGAAGATCAGATTCTGAAAGGTTCGAGTTAGACAAAATCTGCCCTCTTGGAAATAGGGCCCGGGTAGGGCCAGTAGCCAGGCCAGCCTGCAGGGGGCACCTGGATTTCAACTGCCAGATGCCAACCGGGCTGGAGTAAGGAAAATGCCCAAGCCTTAGTAGGCACCAGTTAGGCTGTGCTGCTGTCCCCATGCCAGGGCAGGACAGTGCTGGCCTCCTCAAAGAGGGCAGGGATCCAGAACAAGCCTTGGGGTGGGGTGGGGGAAATCTGTACCCAAAGATGCCAAAGCCATTGCCAGGGGCCCAGGTAAGATGCTAAGGGAGCAGAGGAAAAAGACCAAGTGCCAGACTCTGAGCAAGCTGGAGGAATTGAGAGGGGACAGTGGCCCCAAGAGGCCCCAGGGGACAGGAGGCCAAGTGGAGCTCAGGCCTTGGCTGGCATTGGCCAAAGGCCCCCCTGGGAGCTAGCCCACTGAAGGGGCAAGGCTGGTGAGAGAGAGGCCCCCAGACCCCAGGGACAAAAAGGTCCAGACTCTGAGACTGAGACATCCTCCCAGGAGGTCCCTGGATAGGAAGAATTCTCACCTTGTAACATCCTACAAGACTATGAGAGGGCCAAGCCATCTCTGTGCATTGGCAGCTGTGTGGGTGCCCAAGAGGGTCCCACCAGAGCAGCTTTTCCCTGTAGTGCAGTCCCGTCTACAGCAGCTTGAGGGGCCTTACCTGCGTATCCCTGCACCCACTGGCCCCCAGGTTGGGTTTCTCTTCCTGCCACCACCCCACAACTCCCTAGCTCCCCCTGTAGGTGGGGCTTTGGGGATGGGCAGCCAAGCTGGCACAGCAGGTCTCATGAACCTTCCCAGCCGCCGTAGTCCAGGTGCCCAGAGAGGAAGGCTGAATGATGGCTTCCAACCCCAACAATGGTGAGGCTGAGCCCTGTTGCTATAGCAACTTACCGGGCAGACACTGCCCCTCAGACAGGAAGGGACTGCAGTAGGGTTTGGGGAGCAGGTAGAAAGCAGGGGTTTGCAGACCCCTGGCTGGCCCCAGAAACACCTCCCTTACTAATAACCCTGGGCTGGGGGCCTGGGGCAGAGGAGGGTCGGGGGAGCCTAGTTCAGACAAGGGGTGATGGCTCAGCTCAGATTGGGACAGTGTGGTGGTTCAGCCAAGTGTTGGAGTTCAGCTCAGAATGGAAGTTGGTTCGGCTCAGTGATAGAATCCAGGTCCAGTACAAAATAGGGATCCATCAGACTGGGGGTGGTCCAGTGCATTGTTGGGGTTCAACTGGGGCCAAAAGCAGAGCCAAGTACAGGGCAAGGGTTGACAGAGGCCAAAGACAACCTGGGATACCATTCCCCTCTCCGCCTCCACACAGGACCAAGACAAAGCCAGGTGTACCCATTTCTCTCTTGGGATAGTAGGATTTGGGGGCTTCAGGTTCAAAGAGGACTCCGGGATGGAGACTGGGTGGCTCTAGGCTCTGTGCCTTTCTCTCCAGCTGCTCTTTCAGCTAATTAGTGGGGTTCTGAGAGGGGCCTCTTCAGCCCCCAGGGAGCCCCTGGCTGCTGCCTGGGCCTTGGGGTTCATTTGGCTCAGTGACGGGAGTCCAGGTCCAGTACAGAACAGAGGTCCATCAGACTGTGGGATGGGCCAGCCCAGAAAAGGAGAGCCAGACTAGACTTGGAGAATCAGCCAGCACAGACTTGAGGTCCCAGCCCAGGCAGGGCATCCCTGCCCCAGAAGTCCCAGGACAACCACGTTTTGGAGGGCAGTGTCCTGAGATTGTTGTCTTGGGGGTCAGTGGGGTGATGGGGAGGTGGTCTGAGGCTGGGCTCCTGCCTCCTGCTGTGGCTTTGGCTTTTCAAGTGGTTTTCCTGGATTCTCTCTGGGAGCCCAAATCTAATCCAGACCAGGATGGAGGTGGCTCCCCACCTGTGGGAGAAATGGACAGGGTGGCAGGTTTTACAAGCCAGCAACTGGCTGGGTTTCCCTTTTCTGCCTCTTCCTATTGTCACCAGTGGCCTCGGGTACCAGGCACCCTCAGAGACAGTGCCACTGACCCTCACTTCTTTGAGGATCTGGAAAGGAGGAGAAAGATGGTCAAAACTGCCTCTCCTCCCGCACGCCTCGGTTTAGCCTTTCCTTTCCGGTTTGCGCTTTAATGGCTGAAAGCAGAGCCAAGTACAGGGCAGGGTTGACAGAGGCAGAGGGCATCCTGGGATGCCATTCCCCGCCCCGCCCCCGGGCAGGAGCAAGACAAAGCCAGGTGTACCCATTACTCTCTTGAAATAGCAGGATTTGGGGGCTTCAGGTTTAAAGAGGATTCACAGGAGGAGATGGGGTGACACTAGCTCCGTGCCTTTCTCTCCAGCTGCTCTTTCAGCTAATTAATGGGGGCTCTGGGGCCTCTTCAGCCCCCAGGGAGCCCCTGGCTGCTGCCTGGGCCTGAGCCTTAACTCCTTCCCGTCTGCCCAGTGGACATCGCCCTAGGCACGTTGGGTGCCATCCCCGGGGCAGCCCAGCACCCAGTGAGGAAAGCAAGACCTGGCATCCTGGGAGCCGTGAAGTCCCTGGAACAGAAAGTGAGCTTTAGTACCCCACCCCAGGGGCAGGCACAGGCCACCAGGAGGGACACCCTTGGAGACTCTTCCCACTACCTTCTGCCAAGAAGGGCCTTTGCAAACTTTGGCCAGCTGGGAGCAGGCACCTTTAAATGCTTCCCTGGCAACCAGCTCCTCCTCCTTGGTCCCCCCGAGGCCCTCCCGAGGAAGCCAGCTCAGAGACGGCATATTCCTGGTTCCCCTGCAAAAGGAAGATTCTAGGGTGAGCCTAGGTTGGCCTGGGATGGATCTGGGGTCAGACAGTGGCCAGGGTGGGGGCTCGGAGACCACCTTCCAGCTGTGGCTACAGCTGCTCCTCTGGGCCCACTTGATGATCCGTTTCCTGGGCTACCTGCGCCACACCCTCTGGGCACCTAAGCCACAGCCAGCACCCTGAGCTTCCCTGGCCAGGGGCGCAGATGGGCCCCAGATGACCCCCATCCCACTCCATCCCCCATTGCACCCTCTGCTGGAAGAGGCAGGAACCAGAGGTGAGTACGTGGGTTCCTGGCTCGGGATCCTCCCCCCAGTCATCATCTCTATCTGCCTGTTCCTCCTGTCACTGTCCCTAGCCAGCACCCCACCCCCAGTCAGGCAGGTTGACAGCACCAGCTGGGATGCAGCCAGGGCCCTTCTGTACTTTGAGAGGCCAGAGAAGGGGTGTGCTTGGGCCAAGACACTCCATGTAGCCTCTGGATGGGATACCAGCCGACGGCCAGAGGTGCAGGCCCACTGGGTCAGGACATGGCAGTTCTCAGGAACAGCTGAGAGTGAAAGGAGAATCAGGAACAGCTGTTCTCCCAGGTTCCTCCCAAGCCCGATCCTCTCCCCTTTCTTGGGTGGATGAAGGTAAAGTCCCGAAAGGGTACCCTTTTCCCCCAGCTTCATCCAGAATTCAGTGTGTATGTTTGGAGGCTTCCAAGGAAGGTGTGGTGTATCCAAAAAGCTCCTGCCAGTGAAAGCACTGGATGTTGTGCAGCCCCCAGGCCAAGAGAGTCTCAGAGAGCTGTAGCACAGCCAGGTACCAGCCTGGGACTCCTGGCCACTCCCTGACAGCCAGCCTCGCCCACCCCCACTGCTCAGTCACCCTTTTTTAGGGCTTCCCTGCCAGTGGTCTTTCCCCCCATCTGCCATTCTTGTGGCCCCATAGAAGGTTCTCTCTGCCAATGGAGAGCCTCAGGGGACAATGGGGAGCAGGGGTGGCTCCCTACAAGGTCATGTCGGATTCCTGGTACCGCATATGGGTGGGACAGGCCGATGACAGGCAAGGTCAAAGTACAGTGTGCAAGACCCTTCAGGGTGGCAGCCACCTCAGGAATCTCAGGGACTTGAGGACAGTGCTATCTGTGGGCCACCCTGGTGTCCTAGGATCAAGGTGGAATGAAGCAGTTCATCTCGTGGGCACTGGAGTCTGGCAAACAGCCTCAAGCCTGGTCGGTCTTGTACGATGAGAGTAATAGCTCCAACCCATTAGGGTTGGAATGAAGCACAGAAATCTTTCAGCATGAGGCTGGTGTAGAGGGAGGATCCCTGAACATTTACACGGCACTAAACCCACGCCAGCTACTGTCCAGCCCCTTTTGCCAAGTTTCACTCATTCAGTGCTCACAACCACCCCGCCAGATCATTACTGTTATATCCCCATTTTACAGATGTGGAAAGCAGAGGCCCAGAGAGGGGAGGTCAGTTACCTAAGGTTGTACAGCTCATCAGGGACCAGGCTAGGATCTGAACTTGATCTCATTCCAGAGTCCTGGCCCTGAACTGCTTTGCCAGTCTGCCTCTCAACATTGGTGAGGCCTGTTTTCAAGCCTCAGTTTCCTATGGTGTTAAATGGGGAGAATGCATAAAGGGAAAGTTGGCCAGCAAACCAAATAAGATTGTGGAGACAAAGCAGCCGGTTCAGAGTCTGCTGGGAAGTCGTCATTGTTAGCAGGATGCTGATATTCAACTTGGGGTGCTGAGGGGCCAATGGGAAGTGGGCATTGGGCAAGGCTTCCCCTGAACCAGCTCTGGCGTGAGGGAAAGGGGGAGCAGGGCCAGCTGGGGGCCAAGGCGACAGCTGAGCCCCCCAAGGCTGCCTGCTACCCGAGCCCCAGAGGCCTCCACCCAGGGCCGGCCTGTCTAGAGAAGGGGCTGGAGGAGCGGCCAAATCCCAAGGCTATAAATACCTCAGCTGGCGTCGTCCGCAGCCATGGAATGTTGGTCAGAACTGGGGCGAGTGGGGGTGGGCTGGCCTGGACACTGCTCTCTGTCCCCCCAAGAGTGACCCCCGAGTCACCCCGCATCCCATTTTTGGACAGAGTTGAGGCTGGGCCCCACCTCTCTCGAGTAGAGGTGGGGCCAGGCCACAACTCAGGTCAGGACCCCCCAAAGCTACCGTGAGCTCAGCCAGGGCATCTGCAGGCACTGGAGAAAGGTCAGTCTTGGGGTTGAGACAACTGCGCCCCACTTTGCACAAGTGGGCATCTCCCTAGGAATAGCCTGGTTCACCCTGACGAGATGGGGTCTCCATCTAACTCTCCCTTTCTTCTTTTCAGTGAAAGAGTTATTGGCAAAAGCAAAAGAGGATTTTCAAAAAATGGGAAAACCCTGTTCAGGTAAGCCCCCCAGGTACATAGCCCTTGGAGCTATGGCCCCTCAACCACAACTGCATCCCTGTGACGTGGCTGTGATTTTAGGGCCCCTCAGAGGGCTCCAGACCTGCCCCCATTTGCTCCCTAGATGCCCATGGGGGCTCCTAGGTAGAAGCACCTGGTCACCTACTGCCAGGCTCCCTTACCCACCATCCCCATCCAACTAGCAGCCCCTGCCCCCCATGCAGCTGCCAGCAGCTCCCGGGCCCCAGGCCAGAGCCGGATCTGGCCCCTGCCACCCGCCTTGAGGAATTTGCCCTCTGCCGTCTTGTTTTTCCACCCCATCCTCTCCACCTGCTCCCCGGTGCCCCCTCTGCTGGTGGTCCTGGAGGTGACCCAGACCTGGGCCCAGCAGGCAGTTGAGGAGGAGGTCCCTGGCCCTCCCAACCCCTCCGTCCCCAGAACACAGCCTGATTGGAACAATTCAAAAGAATCAGGACGCTTAGCATGGGCTCCTTTGGGCTTGTGATGCTCGTAAAACACAGGGAGAACTGGAATCACTGCGCCATGAAAATTCTGGACAAACAGAAGGTAAGTCCAGCGCCTCCACATGGCCCCAGTCTCACCACCTTTGCCCCAGCTGTCCCCGCCACCTGGAGTGCCCTTCCCGACCATGCACTCACCATTCATTTCCTAAGTCCCCACAGTGTGCCAGACCTGCGGGCCAGAAGGGCCCCCCATACTGCCTTCATGAAGCTGCTCCCCCAAACCAGCCACCAATGGGAATCCAGGCAGTGGACACAGGGTCAGACATCTAAACCTGTATCAGGAAGCGGTGTTGACATGGACCCTCTTTCCATAAATGTTTTTGAGACCCTGTGTTATGCCAGGCATGAGTCTAGAGTAACGCTGTCTAGTGGAAATGTAACACGACCTACACATGTATACATTTTCTGGAAGCCCCATTAAAAAAGTAAAAAGAAAGGGGGAATTAATTTTAATGTGTTTTAATTAGGCCAGTATATCTGTAATATTATAGTTTAAATATATGTAACCCACGCAAAAATAGCATTAATGAGACATTTCACATTCTTTTGCTTGTACTGACTTCGAAATCCAGCACATATTTTATATTTACAACATGTCTCTGTTCAGATGGTAAATTTTCACCTGAGAGATGAAAAAAAGTGGAAAAGTTGAAAAAGCAGATTCACATATTCCGAGTTGTTCTAAACAGGCTTAAAAATTGTCCAGGAACCGTGCTAAGTGTCAGTGTTCGATTCTTCATTTTAGACACTTTAAATGCAGTTCCCTAGACAACTGGCCACATTGCAAGTGTTCAGCAGCCTGTGTAGACCTCACTGGACAGGGAGGTATAGACCCAGAGGGCACAGCTGAGGGCAGAGTGGAAGAAGCCCTGGCATAGCTGATCAGAACTGACCAAGGGGCCTGGCTGCCTGCGTGTGACACCAGCTTGATGCTGACCAGCTGCATGTGACCTTGGGCGAGTCACTTCCTTTCTCTGTACCTGGGCTTCCAAACTGATGTGCTCACCCCTCAGGGCATTGGTCCATATGCGTCAGTCACCTGCTGCGGGCTGAGGAATAGTGAGCCTAGGTTCAGGTGTATGGGGGGTACTCTAGACACATGGAAGGTATTTCTAGACCCTCTACCCCCTGGGCACTATTCCTACTTGTCTTTTGGGTCTCAGCTCAGCTGTCTCTTCCTCCAGCAAGCCTTCCCTGCCCCCAGGCTTCACCAGGTGCCTTACTGGGCATCCACTGGCCGGAGCTTCCCCACCCTCAACTCTGACCATCAGGCCTAGTGACTCATGTGCTCTTGCCCTGAACTACATGCCATGAAGGGACAGGCAGCCTCTGCCCTCTGTGTATGTCCTCAGCACCCAGCCCAGGCCTCCACAGGCTCTTGAAGGAGCCATCCTGGCCAGCTCTAGCACCCAGTGTAGGTGAGGACCCTCTCACATGCCCTTCTCTCCATCCTCCCTGCCCACCCCTGCAGGTGGTGAAGCTAAAACAGATCGAGCACACACTGAATGAAAAGCGCATCCTGCAAGCAGTCAACTTTCCGTTCTTAGTGAAGCTTGAGTTCTCCTTTAAGGTGGGGTCCTAGTGGTCAGGGGCCGGGGCCACTGCTGGCTACTGTCTCTGGACTCCTAGAGCTGGGGCTAGGGCCCAGGACAGCCAGTGGCTGTCCGAGAAGGAGACCTCCCAGGGTGGGGGATGGGGCTGTAGGGATGGGACTCAGCCTGGGGCTCTAGAAGACTCAAGTTCAACTCCTGGGACTCCTGGGCCTGCCAACTTCTAGCTTGATAACCTCGGGTGAGTCACCCAACCTGGATGACATCACTCCAAACCACTGCTCCATTTACAGCAAGAACCTGTCTCATGGCCGGGGCACAAATTGTGCCACACGGTCTGGGTTCAAATCCCAGTTCTTGTACTTCCTGTTCATATGACCCTGGCAAGGGGCTTCACTGCCCTGAGCCTCAGTTTCCTTATCTGTACAATGGGGATCATAACAGCCCCGAGCTGGACTGAGTTAATTGTGAGCTGGAAAAGGCCACTCAGGGCCTGTGATAAAGGCAGTCACAGGGACCCCAGGCTTGGTTTAATGCTGCCACCTTAAAATTTGTAATACTCTTTTTTAACAAGGAGCCTCACATTTTTATTCTGGGTCCCACCAATTCTGGAGCTACCCTGGTCCCGTTTTACAGATGACAAAACTGTGGCCCCAAGAGCCTTGCTCAAGGCAGTCCCAGACGCAGGCCGCCCACTGTGGAGTTCTCTCTACCGGCAGGGCTCCCTGGGCCCCTCTAGCTGGCCCTCGCTTTCACTGCCCGTAAACAGGATGACGGCTGTCCCTTCTCCCTGTGGGCAGGAGGAAATGAGAACACAGCACCTGGCGCCAGAACATGCCTCACATGGGAGCCAGGATTGTCGTTGCCACTTCATTTCTGAACACCTGCCGGACGAGGGCACCAGGCCTTCAGGTTAAACAGATTGTCCAAGGTCACACAGGGGAGCAGGACAGGGTGGTTCCATCAGGGTCCGTTGGGACTCCAAAACTCACCTTAGCTACTCCTCCCTAAAATGGCTTGGCAGAGGCCTGGGGACTTTGGAAATACTCGTGCTTACTGGAAATATTCATGCTTATAAGATAAATGAATGTTTCTCTATTTTTCTCTTCCTCTCTGCATAGCTCTTCCATTCTTTGAGGCGCCATTCAACTCTTCCAGAAACAGTCCCCAAAGACTCTGAGCCCACAGCCTTGTCTGAAAGTAGTTGCTGGATTTACAGCCACAATAACTGACTCCCAGCTTCGCTCTGCCCTTACACGCTGTGTGTCCTTGGCCACAGCCCTTAACCTCTCTGGGCCTGTGCCTGCCTCTCTGGCATGGGGCAGATATCCCAGGACTGCTCAAGGGAGATAATACTGCTGAGGACGTGTGGGAACTGAAATGCTACAAAGAAGCGAGTTACGTTCATCATCTCCTCTTCCTCTTTGGAGCCTTTATGGCTTTTCTTCCACTCTGGGCCATCTTCTCAGCAATTTCTATTCTGCCTGGTGACAGAAACCTCATCTTTCCTTTTTTAGTGACCCTGCTTTGTAGCTGGTGATTGCCTTCAATCTCCCTGAGAGGCAGGTAGCTGGTTCCCCAGTTTTCAGATGGGTAGGCTGAGGCTCAGAGGGGCAAAGACACTTGCCGAGGTTTCAAAGCCAATGGGTGGCAGAGCGGGGGCTTGGGGCCCCATGAGCCCCCACAGGCTGAGCTGGGAGCTGCTCCCTCTATTTCCTGAGCCAAGTGGCGGGATGGCTGGATCCCGCTAGCAAGGCGGGTGAGCTGCACTGAGAGCAGCAGGGGGATTCCCAATCTCTCTCTGGCGCTTGGTGTCTACAGTGATTCTTTGGTGTGATCTCAGGCCAGAGAAACCCCCTCCCTGTGCCTTAGCTTCCTCCCTCGGGGTGTGGGGTTCGACTCGGGTGGGGGTGCACGGGGTAGCACTCAGTCAGCATGCTCTGTAGCTGCAAGTTCTAATACTTCTGCCACCCATTACCCATACCCTTAGAGTTAGGAAGTCTGCATTTGGCAAAGAGGATTTGGGCTTTATGCCCCAAGTGAGTCCACAGTGAGGCCTGGGGCAGCACCTGGGAACAGAACACACTTGCTTTTCTGCTGGGAATTTTGAAAACTCATGCTGAGGGGGATAGCAAGAGGTGACATGAGCCTTGAATCGGGCAGGGTGGGAATTCAGTAAAGCTTAGGGTTTTGGGGAGCCCTTGCAACTTCAGTACTGTGGGTCCAGGATTAGACAGACAGGTGGTGTGAGGTGCTGGCTTCAGCTGGCATGGTGGGGGCACCCAGCTTTACCACTCGGCCTGACTTAATGAACTTCTAAATTGTCTGACAACAAGCAGGGCCCTACAGTGAGCAGGATGGCCTAGGACCCAGCCATCCTCCCGCAGCCAGGCCTCACCCTCCCAAAGACAATCTTCTTGTAGATATGGAGGAGCTTGTCATCAAAGAGGAGTAGGTAGCCACCAGCCATCTCATAGATTAGAGCTCCCAGGGTCACCAATCCACAGCGTTGTTGTAACCCTGGAGAAAGAAGGGGTTATAAGGTGAGAAGTGGGTGCAGGCAGGCTTCATGGCAGTCAGAGGGTAGGGAAGCACCTACTTTGCTAAGAATAATTTCTGGGGCCAGGTACTCAGGGGTCCCCACACAATGTCCAGGTGCGGTCCTTCACCCGCTTGGCTAAACCGAAGTCTGTCACCTGTGCACAAGAATGGGAAGTTAGCCACTGGGGAGGAGGGTTCAGGCTGTGGCCACCTGGGGCTACCCTTCTCCCGGCCCAGTGGGTACCTTAACATAGCCCTGCTGGTCAATGAGGAGGTTCTCCAGCTTCAGGTCCCCGTGGATAAGACCAAGCGAGTGCAGGTACACGAAGGTCAGATTGATCTGGGCCGCATAGAAGTGGGCATGGGGCTTACTGGCAGGCACAGTTAGGGAGGGGATGGGTGAGAGCGGGTGGCCACACCCAGTAAGACCCACCTGCCCCCAAACAGTCCAGTTGAGCCTACAAGGCCGCCTCCAGCCCAGCTATCTAAAATGTGTAAGCAGAGTACTTATTCACGTACAGCCTCAAATTGGAAAGAGCTCAAATGTCCATCAGCAAAGGATTGGAACTCCAGATCGTGACAGATACATATGGTGGAATCATACCCACCATCACCACCAGGACAGAAGATGAATACACTTAACAACGTGGCTGGATGTCAAAAGCAAGAGTAGAAAGAAACAAAAGAATATGAACTGTGTGATTCTATTTATATCAAGTGCAGACCCAGACCAAACACATGTATGGCGCGTGAAGGCAAAAAGGACAAGTGCCTTCACTGGGGCGGGGATTTTCCCAGAAAGAGAAAGGAGAGAAAATTGCATTCTTTACATTCATATGGTCTCTCTCCAGTATGAATTCGCTCATGTTGGGCTAGGGATCCACAGTACCTAAAAGCCTTTCCACAAACATTACTTTCAGATGGTTTCTCTCCAGTATGAACTCTCTGATGTTGAGTAAGGGATGAGTCATTGCTAAAAGCCTTCCCACATTTAATACATTCATAGGGCTTTTCTCCAGTATGAACTCTTTGATGTTGAGCAAGGTAAGCAATCTGGCTGAATGCTTTCCTACATTCCTGACATTTATAAGGTTTTTCTCCAGTATGTATTCTCTGATGTTGAGCAAGGTGTGAATTCTGGCTGAAGGCCTTCTCACATTCCTTACATTCATAGGGTCTCTCTCCAGTATGTATCCTCTGATGTACAGTAAGGTGTGCATGAAGGCCAAATGCTTTCCCACAGACACTACATTCATAAGGTTTCTCACCAGTATGAACTCTCTGGTGTTGAGCAATGGATTATCTATTGCTAAATGCTTTCCCACATTCAATACACTCATAGGGTTTCTCTCCAGTATGAACTCTCTGATGCTGAGCAAGGTAGGCAAACTGAAGGCTTTCCTACTTCCCTTGCATTCATAAAGTTTTTCTCCAGTATGAACTCTCAGATGTTGAACTAGATGTGCCTTCTGACTGAAAGCTTTCCTACATTCCTTACATTCATAGGGTTTCTCTCCAGTAGGAATCCTCTGATGTTGAACAAGATTTGATCTCTGGCTGAAGACTTGCCCACATTCTCCACATTTATAAGGTTTCTCTCCGGTATGAATTCTTTGATGAAGAGTGAGAGATGAGCTCTGGCTGAAGACTTTTTCACAGTCATTACATTTTAAAAGTTTCTTCTCTGTATAGATACTTTTGGGCTTAATGGCCACTAAATTTTTTTTAAAGCTCCTCTTATGTGTGTCATGTTTATGTACTTTCTCCTCTTTGGTGATTATCTGCTGTGCATGAAGCAATGTGTTCAGATGGAAACTTCCCCAAGATTTGTTATATTCTTGTCCTCTTTTATCAACAGGGGCTTCCCCATGAGTGATTGTCTCTTCTTTGAAACATGCCTTCTGAGTCACTGGTTGCCTTTCAAAATGGGCCTCACATTTCCATTCTTCTCTCAAACTAGACTACTCAAGACCACAGCTTCTAAGTTTTTCTATTATCTTCTGAGATGACTGTGCTTCATAACTGTCCTCCTTTGGGGTTAATTTTTCAGTTTCACCCATAGATTTCCAGCCTGGGCACAAGCCTTTTGCCATCTCCCTCCTTACCATCCAGGGCTCTTTTCCTTGTTCCAACAATAATATCACACTTGGCTTGGAAAAGCAAAGTCCCAGTGATACCAAGAGCCTGTAGTTCTCCAACATCACATCATGTACAGATAGATGTCTCTGAGAAGAATTTAAACAATCCCACTCCTCTCAGGAGAAGTCTACAGACACATCTGTGAAGGTCACCAACTCCTGGTACATGGCTTTAAGAAGGCCAACAGCCATTCTTTCCTCCTCCTGGCTCCTCCTGTGGGAAATGGCAGTGCCCTTAGATGACTGCAGAACTGAGCTGCGGGAAGATCCCGAGAGTTTCCTTTGGGATGATGGAAATGTTCTACATGGTATATCGGGTAGTGGTTTCACAAGTGTGTGCAACTGTCCGAACTCCTGGAACAGAATATTGAAGACCTGTGCATTTTAATGCTGTCAATAAATAAAACAATAGCATAAATTTAGAGACTGCAACTCACAGAACCCAGGAATGGACTAGCGGTTACCAAAGGGAAAGGGATTGTGGAGGGTGGGTGGGAAGGGAGGGATAAGGGGATTAAGGGGCATTATGATTAGCACACACTAATATGGGGGGGGCACGGGGAAGGCAGTACAACACAGAGAAGATAAGTACTGACTCTATAGCATTTAACTATGGTGATGGACAGTGACTGTAATGGGGTATGTGGTGGGGACTTGATAATAGGGAGCATTGTAATAACCACAATGTTCCTCATGTGAAACCTGAGCATAAGATTGTATATCAATGATACCTTAATAAAAAAAAAACATTTATAGAGACTGCATGAATTCGATGGGGACTTAAATGGGGGACACCTAGGTCATCACGTTTATTTTGTTTCATGGTGGTTGAGACACTGCAGATTCCTTAACTCAGAGGGAACAGTGACCTGCAGGGACCAGGGAGGCCACTTCGACATTCCCAGACAGATGGCTTGGTTGTGCAAAGTTGTCTGTGGTCACCCCCCAGGCCTCTTGTGGCAGGGGGTGGCCAGCTCACCTGAATCTTCCGGTCCGCTGCAGGTGCGAGAACGTCTCCCCTCCAGGCACGTACTCCATGACCATGTATAAATTCAAGCCATCCTGTGGGAAGTAGCCACTGAGCCTCAGTCTCCTCTAAAATGAGAACCATCACAGCTCTAACCTTAGAGCAGCAGTTCTCAAAGTCGTGCCCTCTTCAGCATCAACATGGCCACGGAACTGGCTAGAAATGCAGATTCTTGGGCCCCACCCAGACCTCCTGGATCAGAAACTCCAATGGGCCTCATGGGATGCTCTGCATGCTCAAGTCTGGGGTCCCCCACCCAATAGGACTGTTGGATGGCAAAGGCAGTGTTCTGGGTTCCCCACTCTGTGTCACTTTCCCCTGTCCAGGTGTGGTTCTCGTCCCACCCACTCCTACCTGAAGGATCTGCTACGGAACCTCCTGCAGGTGGACCTCACCAAACGTTCTGGAAACCTCAAGAATGGGGTCAACGATATCAAGAACCACAAGTGGTTTGCCACAACTGATTGCATCACCATCTACCAGAGAAAGGTGGGTTTCCCCTCCCCTTGCCTTCCTGGGTGCCCTGAGGGTTTTGGGGGGAGTCCAAGAACCAGGGAGGGCTGCCAGTGGGGAGATGGAAAGGGAAGGATTGGAAATAGACTGTGGGCTGCTGGGCCAATCTAGATGAGGCAGTGGAGAACAATGAGAGTCTGTAAATGGGATTGTGGGGTCATTTGGCCCCCCTGTGACCCTGGGCAGGAGATGCCCCTCTCTGGAAAGTAATTTCCCCATTGGTGAGTTGGCTGTAATAAGATGCTCGGCTTGTTCAGATGAGTCACACCCTAATGCTGAGCTCTGGCCTGGGTCAGAGTAAGTCATATCACAAACTTTAGGCCATTCGCATTTATTGTTGTAACGATGACTGTGCGGACTGCTGAGTTCTGGGTGGTTCTTGACCCTTCTGCAGGTGGAAGCTCCTTTTGTACCAAAGTTTAAAGGCCCTGGGACACAAGTAACTTTGACGACTATGAGGAAGAAGAGATCGAAATATCCAACAGTGAGAAGTGTGGCAAGGAGTTTTCTGAGTTTTAGGAGTATGCCAGTGCCCTGGTGGGTTTTCTTCCTCTTTTTTTTTTTTCTCAGTGGGGTCAGGGTGGGAGGGTTGGACTGAACAGCCAGAGGGTTCACCTGATTTCACCCCCACCCCACCCCCAGGATAGGGGGAGCAGAAAGCGTGGTTGCTGGGGAGGGCCTGCCTATTTTATTCACCCAGCAACCTGCAGCCCCCCTCTTCCCTTCCTGGGCACCCCTCCTCTGCTTGGCTGTCAGCTGCCCATCATCCCTTCTCCCCTGCCCCATTTGTGCTTTTTTTCTCTTAATAGAAAAGTGGGGAGCCGCTGAGGAGCCCATCCATTCATCCCCATATTTGCCCCTTTCCTAACTTCTCCCCGTCCCAGGAGGAGCTCTCAGGCCTGGGGTGGGCCTCCGGGCGCAGGGACGATTCAACCTGTGTGCCACGAAAGTCGCGACTTTCTTTCTCTTAAACAGTGTACTGTTGTAAACATTTGAAAATTATTACCAATAAGGTTTTGTTTAAAAAAAAAAGTGTCGCTGGTGTTCCCGACTTCGGTCACCCACCCACACAACACCGGGGAGTTGGAAAGAGGATTTCAGGACCCAAGCATTCAAGCTGATCAGGACCTGGCCTGGTGTCCTTATTAAGACCGGGTTGGGCCGGAATTCCGCCACTCCCCCACACACCCCCGCCCCGAAGGAAAAGGGGGAGCCAAAATGCCCTTAGACCCCTAATTTAGGGTCCCCACAGCTGCGGCGTGCCCCCTCCGCGTCCACCCCTGGCCGAGGGCGCGCTAGGAAGACACTGGGCCGGCACGCCAGGAGGCCGAGTGGCAGCGGGGGTGGCCCTGGCTGAGGTGGAGCAAAGGGGGAGACAGTGCGCGCCCCCTTCCCGCATCCTCGGCGCGGAGCGCTGGGCCAAGCGCACCGTAGGGGCACAGGGGCGGGGATGGGGGCGGGCCGATGGTCACCGCGGCCGCCCAGCCGGCGGGCGACGAGTTCCCGGTAAGTGCGGTCCGAGAGCGGAGCGCGCCGGGGAGGCGTGGAGAGGGGGGCTGGGCGCCGGGAACGTCTGGGTCCCGCGCCCAATGGCTGGAGGGCGGCCGAGCGCCGCCCGCCCGCCCCGCCCGCCCCCTTCCCCCTCCTCCGCCCGCTGCTTTCCCCCGCCCCCGCCCCGGCGCCAACTCCGCGGCGCCTCCTTAAAAAGCGCGCGGGAGTTGTAAGGGGGGGCCGGAGCGAGCCGGAGTGAGCGAGATCGCAGGGTAAAGGGGGTGGGCGGTGGGGGGGTGCCGGGCTCCACCTTAAAAGCGGGCGCGTCGGGGTGGGAGGGAGGAAGGCGGGCGGCGGGGAGAGGGAGGGAGGGAGGGAGGGAAGGAAGGAAGGAAGGGGGGCCGGAGTGTCCCGGGCGCAGGGCGCGCGTGCGGCGGCGGCGGCGGCGGCGGCGGCGGGGAGGGGCCGGCCGCGCCGCGCTCCCCTCCTCCCTCCTCGCATCCCCGGCCCCGCGCGCGCCCAGCAGAAGCGGGTCTGTGTGTGCGTGCGTGCGAGTGAGTGAGTGTGTGCATATTTTTTTCTCTCTTTTCTTTCTCTCACTGTTTTTTCTCTCTCGCTCCCTCTCTCGCTTTTTTTTTTTGCAAAGAAACAGCAGCGCCGCCGCCGCTCCGCCGAGGCGCTGCGCCCCCCGTGGGGGGGGTAGGCGGAGGAGGCGGGCAGCGGCGGAGGGAGGGGGCGCCGCGCTGGGAGGGAGGCAGCGCGCACGGTGCAGCCGGGCCGGGCGGGAGGCATGGCGGGGCCCCCGGCCCTACCCCCGCCGGAGACGGCGGCGGCCGCCACCACGGCGGCCGCTGCCTCGTCGTCCGCCGCTTCCCCGCACTACCAAGAGTGGATCCTGGACACCATCGACTCGCTGCGCTCGCGCAAGGCGCGGCCGGACCTGGAGCGCATCTGCCGGATGGTGCGGCGGCGGCACGGCCCGGAGCCGGAGCGCACGCGCGCCGAGCTCGAGAAACTGATCCAGCAGCGCGCCGTGCTCCGAGTCAGCTACAAGGGGAGCATCTCGTACCGCAACGCGGCGCGCGTCCAGCCGCCCCGGCGCGGAGCCACCCCGCCGGCTCCGCCGCGCGCCCCCCGCGGGGGCCCCGCCGCCGCTGCGCCGCCGCCCACGCCCGCCCCGCCGCCACCGCCCGCGCCCGTCGCCGCCGCCCCGGCCCGGGCGCCCCGCGCGGCCGCCGCTGCCGCCGCCACAGCGCCCCCCTCGCCCGGCCCCGCGCAGCCGGGCCCCCGCGCGCAGCGGGCCGCGCCCCTGGCCGCGCCGCCGCCCGCGGCCGCCGCTCCTCCGGCAGTGGCGCCCCCGGCCGGCCCGCGCCGCGCCCCCCCGCCTGCCGGCGCCGCCCGGGAGCCGCCGCTGCCGCCGCCGACACAGCCGCCGGCGCCGCCACAGCAGCAACAGCAGCCGCTGCCGCCGCCGCCGCAGCCACAGCAGCCGCCGGAGGGGGGCGCGGCGCGGCCCGGCGGCCCGGCGCGGCCCGTGAGCCTGCGGGAAGTCGTGCGCTACCTCGGGGGCAGCGGCGGCGCCGGCGGCCGCCTGACCCGCGGCCGCGTGCAGGGGCTGCTAGAGGAGGAGGCGGCGGCGCGAGGCCGCCTGGAGCGCACCCGCCTCGGAGCGCTCGCGCTGCCCCGCGGGGACAGGCCCGGACGGGCACCGCCGGTCGCTAGCGCCCGCGCGTCGCGGAGCAAGGTGAGCGCGCCGGGGGGGAAGGGGGGCGCAGCGCGGAGGGCAGGTGCTGGCGAAGTTGGTGGCTGGGGTGCGAGTCCCGGGAGGACTGGGCGCCGGGCGGCCCCGGCTTTGAGCGTCTTCCGCTCGGCGCGTGATGACCTTGGCAAATGACTTAATCTACCCGAGCCTCAGTTTCCTCCGCTCTAAAACACGACTTGATAGCAGTAGCGACCCCTTGGGGTTGTTGAGTGAGTTTAGTAAGATTTGGTTACCCAGGGCTTTAACACAGAGCCTGGCACGAAGTGAATGCGTAAAAGTTAGTCCGAGTGGATATTAAAGGTGGCTATTAGGCACACCTCTCAGCCCTGGATCCCAGTCCCCGGGGCCCAGGGCCAGAACAGCCCCCGACCTCGCGTGCCTCTCTCTCCGGCCCCAGAGAAGTGGAGAAGAGCGAGTGCTTGAGAAAGAAGAGGAGGAAGAAGACGATGAGGATGAAGATGACGTGTCTGAGGGTTCCGAGGTGCCCGAAGGTGACCGTCCTTCAGATGCCCAGCACCACCAGCTTAATGGCGAGCGGGGCCCTCAGAATGCTAAGGAGAGGGTCAAGGAGTGGATACCCTGTGGTCCCCACCAGGGACAGGATGAAGGGCGGGGGCCAGCACCAGGCAGTGGCACCCGCCAGGTGTTCTCCATGGCAGCCATGAATAAGGAAGGGGGATCAGGTAAGACTCCTCTGAGTTGGGGAGGGTGCCTGGAGGGCAGGAACCAAGCCTCAAGACAAAGCCCCAGGTATATGCTTTTTTCTTTCCCAGCCTCTGCTACCACTGGGCCAGACTCCCCATCCCCTGTGCCTTTGCCCCCCGGAAAACCAGCCCTACCTGGGACTGATGGGACCCCCTTTGGCTGCCCGTAAGTTGGAGTGTTTATGACATGGGTGTTGCTGCCCAGATGTTTGTAACAGAACCTGGAGAGTATCATGGCTCACTGGTTCCCTCTGTTCTGACAGTTCTGGGCGCAAGGAGAAGCCGTCTGACCCTGTGGAGTGGACCGTGATGGACGTGGTAGAGTACTTCACCGAGGCTGGCTTCCCCGAGCAGGCAACAGCTTTCCAAGAGCAGGTGTGTCCCCAGCCCTGGACTTGCCCCCTCCCTCCCTGGGCCTCAGTAGGGGTCTGCACTGACCCTGCTCTCTCTCCCCTTGTCCCACCCAGGAAATCGATGGCAAGTCTTTGTTGCTCATGCAGCGCACAGATGTGCTGACCGGCCTGTCCATCCGCCTCGGCCCAGCCCTAAAAATCTACGAGCACCACATCAAGGTGTTACAGCAAGGCCACTTTGAGGAGGATGACTCTGATGGCTTTCTAGGCTGAGCCTCCAACCTCACCCCTGCCCCGACCCATTCCAGCCACCATCTCACCAAGACCTCCAGAGTCCAGGAGCTGGACGGGGTCACCCTTAGCCCTCCTAACAGATTCCAGTAAGGGGGCATTCTTCCCTATTCATCCCTTCCCTGTGTCTCCCCAGCACACACACATTTGGCCCCCAGCATATGCCACACTTCATGACTGAGGAGTGTGGGGTGGGACAGAGACTGCTCATTTGTTGCCAGGAGGCCAACCTTCCCCCAGAGCCTAGGACATTTTTGGGGAAAAAAAAATGGGGGCTTCCCATCTCCCCTAAATCCTGTTCAGTTCAGCCAGATGTTTCCTATATAAATGTTTTGTTCTGCCTGTTCATTTTGGTGGGTGGCTTTTCCTCTCTCCCTACCACCCATATCCCACCCCAGTCTGTCCCTGGCCTGCAGCACCTGGGAGCAGCTGGGGTGGTGTCCCTGCGTCTTCCCTCTTCTCTCTTTCTGTTGGTTGTCGCTCCAGCTGGCTGTATTGCTTTTTAATATTGCACCGAAGGTTTTTTAAATAAAGTTTTAAAAGAAAAGAACAAAATACCATGAGTCCATTTTATGAATGGGGTGGGGGAGGGGCATTGAAGAGATACTAGCCTCTGGAAACATCTAGGGTTAGGACAATTATCTAAGGAGGGAGACAGTAGTGCCAGGCTACCCCGTAGCCAGCTGTAATAGTAACTGCTCTAGGAAAGTAGGACTATTTGCTTAGTTCTATCATCTGCCCCCATGGTAGGTGGGGATGCACAGTAGGTGCTGAAATATTTGTTGAGTGACTAGCAGTTAACTCTAGGTTTTATTAGCATTTCCTCGACTGTTCTTTCCGCAGCCACATGAGGCAGAGCCCATTAAAAAAAAAAAACACTTTACAGATGAGACAACTGGCTCAGCCAAAGATACTGTTTTCTCAGGGTCACACAGGGTGGAGTCAGACACCTGAGTTATTTACCCTCAAGTCCTTCAGTATAACTAATGTATTTGGCTTCCTAACTATGTATCTAAGTTTTTGCAAGCTACAAAGAATCCAGTCTACAACTATAGGGGTCAGGGTTCTGTTCTGGGCCTACGATGGTAGGGTCTAAACGCCTCGCGGACCTCTGCATTAACGCAATAGAAGGAATTAGACCAGATGAGATCCTGGAACATCAGAATGTTTCCAAGTGAAGATTTTTATTATTGTTAGTAGTAATAATAGCTACAAGTCCCTACTAAGTTTCTCAACTCCATCAGAGTTCCAAAAAATATATATAGATTGCGAGGCCCGGGAGTCAGAAACTGCGAGTGAAGGTCAGGGCGATCCGGGTTTGGATGCGCGGTAGAGGCCCCTCCTCCCTAGGAACTGTCTCAGAGAGATAGTTGTCCCCCGGGTTGCACCCCCAAGACCTGACCGCGCCGGGGACCGCCCAGGTCGCCCCCCCTCCGACGCGTCCCCCTGCCAGATTCCGGGAGCGCGTGTGTGCGCTGGGCCCTGCGGGCGCGCGGCGCCGTCCGGAGCGGCGCGCCCCTCCCGCGTGTTGAAATTCAAACGAACACGGCACCGGTAGTGAGGTCGAGGCAGGGGCGAGTTGGTGGGAGCCGCGCTCGCAGCCCACGCGAGTCCGAGGTTCCTGGCGCGGGGTCCAAACCGCGGCCAACGTGACCGTTGGAGGCTTAAAGCGCTCGGATCCCCGCCTACCGCCCCACGATGGCTACCGAGCAGTGGTTCGCGGAGCCTCTGCCCCCGGGCCCTGGGGAAACGCCGCCTCTGGACGACTTGGAACTTGGGGCACAGCCCTGCGGAGACCCCTTGCGGTCAACACCCACTGGCAAACCTGGGGACCCACCAGAGCCGGAGCCTGAGGACGTTCAGGGACAGCCGCTGGAGGCTCCCACCTCTACTACATCCCCCAAGTGTCTGGCCCTGGGCCCTGGGACCGCTACTCCTCCTCGTCTAGGCTTGGACACCATGTTCAGCCCCATCACCGAACAGCTCCGCTACCTGCTCAAGAAGGCAGATGATTTCCAGAGCTATTTGCTCTACTGGTTTGAGACCCCAAAGGATAATGGGATTCCCAGTCCAGGGGCGGGGGGGCGGTGGCTGTGATTCTCCCAATATCCACTGGGATCTCCTGCGAGGTTCTTTAAACACTAAATATTTGGAATCCCACCTTGCAGGGAATTTTGAATGAAAGTCAGTCGTGGGACTCAGGTGTCAGCATTTTAACAAGTGTTCCAAATGGTTTTGATGAAGTAGTCCTGGAGAATGCTCTGGGAAAGGCCTGGCACTGGGGAATTTTGTAATGCGGGGGTGGGGGTCTGGGCCTGGGATACAGGTGGCGGGTGAGTAGAATGGGAGAGATTGGGTGGGGCGAGGGATCTCAGCAAAGTCACCCTTCTCTACTTTCAGCAGGGACTGGGTGCCGAACGAGCAGCTGGCAAAGGCCATGCCCACCTTCTTAAAGATGTGTGAGCCCTATTTCCTGTATGTGGAGGCAGTTGCACGGAGTATGCCCCCCATCAATGGAGCCCTACAGAAGTTGGTCCAAAAGGGGGTGTGTGGAGCAGTTTTCCTAGATCCCATGCACCTTTCTTCATCCCTCAGGCCTGGCTGATAGGTGTTGGGGGAGGTACTCCTGGCAGACCAGCTAATTTCATTATGCCCCCTCTTTGCAGCTGTTGGAGATTTCCCAGCATCTGACCCTGCGCCTGGAACAGCTGGTCCGCATATATGCCTCTTTTGGGTTTGTTGTCCTGGAGGAGACTGACCCCTTAAGGTAAAAGGGTAGGAGACTGAGAGTGGGGATGGGGGTAGAGTTAGGGAGTCCAGACTCCAGCCTCATTCCCCAATCTCCCATCAACTTCCAGCATCTCCTGCTTCTTCTGTGGAAGGTTCTCTATCAGCCCTTCCCACGAGGTGTCCATCTTCCGATACTGTGCCCCAGCTGCATACACAGCCAGCTGCTTCCCGCAATACCTCTATAAGAAGATGCGCTGGAACCTGGAAACCATCCCAGAGCCCAGTGGCCGGGGACAAGATTCCCATGTGGATTAGTGAGTCCCCCTTACCAGAATCAAAGTCCTCCCCTCTCTATGCAGAATGCCAGTATGGGCCTCTGAACGACCCCCACCCCCCTCAACCCACACCACCAAAGAATAGAAAACCAAACAGGAAACCAGGGACCCTTGAAAGGCCATTCCCACCTTTTAAAAAAACCAATCCTCCCATCAAAATAAAAGTATTCATCTTAAAAGTAGGCTGGCAAGGAGAAAAGGCCTTAGTATTGAGTCATCCCTACCCGTGACTTTGAGGGCAACTTCTAATGAGTTTCCATCTCACCTTCGAAATTAAAGCCCTCAACTGAAGAAGCAAGGAAACTGCTCACTCTTTATTGCTGCCCCTTTCCTTCCCAGCTACTTCCTGTGCTATCGTGATACATGGGAAGACACAGGCCAGCATCCTGCCTATTCATGTCCCCAGATGCGGAAGCTGTGGTCCATTGGCCGATGGGTGCCACTAGGACCAGCTGAGGATGACCTCTATTCATGGTAGGACTGAGGGTGATGGCAAGATGGGCTTTTTGTGCTCTGAAGGGAGAAACAGAATTCCAGCAGACACCATCCACATCCCTCCCCACACTCTTTGCTTTGATAGCATTTTATTGTGCCCTGAGAAGTGCTTTGTGCAGACTTGTGTAGCAACCATTGAGGTTTATACCATTAGCCCCATTTTCAAGGAGGTGCTCAGAGAGGTTAAGTTACCTGCCCAAGGACACACAGCTAGCTGCATTATTGGCCAGGTTACAACTAGAGTTGTCAAGCCACCCAGAGCCATTACCTTCTAAGTTTCTGATCAACAAGGAAACCAATTTCCCTCAGGGTTTTTCCCAACCCCAGCTGAAACAAACCCTCTTTCAGCCACAGCCTCTCACCCTAGGGGAGGGGCTCCCGAGAAGCAGGGGCGGTCATGTCCAGGCCTGTCTGTCCCGGCCCCCAGGATTTTGTGTCCGCAGCCTCCTGGGGACTATCAGCAGCTGCTGATCATCGGCTTCGAGGAGCCATCGCACACACTGGCCACCGACCTCCTGGTGCAAATCCTCATTGGCCAGTCAGGCCCGGCCCGCCCCACGAGCGCGGCGGGGCTGGCGGTGTAAGCCGCGCCAGGGTCTTCAACCTGGAAAGAGGGTGGGGGCTGGAGCTTGACAGTTTCAAACTCCAGAAGAGGGAGCAAGGGAGGGGCTCACTCGTTCTCCTAGTGCACTTAGGCCTCGCCTTCCAAAGGGCCAAGTCGAGCTGGCCTGTCCTCACCAGGTCCGGCCAGGCTGCGGAGCCCTGCGGGTGTACACCCAAGTTTTGTGTTAAATAAAATAATAGAGTTCAGCAACAGCGTCCGCTTGGAGCGCCGCACCCCTCCTCTTAGGGCGCCGCACCCCTCCTCTTGGGGAGAGAAAGCCCCGCCCACTCGCGCTGCCTTGTGGGAAATGTAGTCTTTGGGAAAAGTCCTCCCACGGGCGTTTGGGAACTCAGAGCATGCGCAGAGACGCACTTGAAGCAAAAAGGGAAGTAGCGGCGCCTGTCAGCAACCGGAACCCAGAAAACCGCAAGTTTCGGGTAGCCGGGAAATTCAACGCCTACTGGGTGGGAAGGGATCCTGAACCACGCCCACTCTCATATTTTTACCCCGGAAGTGACTTCTTTGTACCGTAAAAGACTGTATTTCCCGATATGCCCCAGGAAAGGGCCCAAGATGAGTTTCTTAAGGGCTGAAGCAGGTCTTCCTTTTCCAAGCTTTTGAATCACGGGGTGTTCGGGTAGCGGCGGGGGCAGGGGGGGTGGTGGCAGAGCGGTAAGGAACTCCACCCTGGGATCTCTAATTCCCACTCCCACCTTGGACTGGAGAGGACACCCGAATGGACAAAGGTGAATTTACCTGTCCAAAGCTATGGCGAGGTAGTGGCGGAGCCTGGACCTGAACTGGGTCACTCTGATCGCATCTGATCCCTTGCCAGGGGAGGGGTGCCCTTCTTCAGCTTCGAGTTATCGCCTTTCAACTAAGAGACCCCTTTTGGGTCCCCCTGGTAATTTCGGAGTCGGAGGAGAGACCTAGAGCTCCCTGCCTTTAGGCTTTTGAGCAAAACTCTCGCTTACCTAATAGCCCCTGGCACATAGTATTATCACGAGCCCCAGTTTACAGATGACAAAAACGGACGGGAGAGGTGAAGTAATTAAGGATTGGACACCAAAATTCTTGCTCTTTGCGGGCGGTGCTTCTGGTGGCAATTTCTTACTGCATCAAAGAGTTTTCAGTCTACAGCCCAGGTCTGAGTGAGTTCAGGCAGGTTCTGAAGCTCCCCAGTACCATTTGAGGTAGCTGCTGTGAGTTCCCTTACCCAAACCCCCACTCTGTAAGATTCTTTAGACTAGCCTGGTTCAATAGAAATATGAATTAAGCCACAAATTTGAGTCACATATATAATCTCAACCTTCCTAGTAACTGTGTTTTTAAAAGAGGGCAGATTGATTTTGATATTTTTATTTAATCCAATATATCCAAAATATTATTTCAATATAATCAATGTTAGAAATTGTTGATACTTCCATTTTTTTCTCTAAGTGTTGAAATCTGGTGTGTATTTTACACTTAGAGCACTCTTAATTCAGACTAGCCACATGCAGCCTTAGGCTGTCTCCCTTAAGAAAAATCCACAGGCGACTTGAGACTAAAGGTTTCAGGTGGGTGGTAGTGTTACTGGGAAAGGAAGAAAACAGGACTGATTTTCTGGGTCCTTGTTGCTTGGGAACTGTCTACACCTGTGATTTTCCAACTTTAGGGGGCCTCAGAATCATGTGGAAGGTTTGATCAGTCTTGGATGGAGCCCAAGAATGTGTGTTTCAAACAAGTTCCCAAGTAAGGCTGATGCTGCTGGTCCCAGCACCACACCTTGAGAACTGCTAGCCTACATCTGTATCATGGTTCTCAAACTTGGCTCCATGTTGGAAGCATCTGGGGAGCTGTAAGAAGTACTGATGCCAAGGCCCCCATCAGATTGATTTATTTGGTATAAGGGTGGTTTTAATTTTCAGGAAAGTTCAAGAACCCAGGTCTACATGTAAGCAGTCCTGTCAGCTCTACATGCTTAGTTCTTAGATCCCTTGATGGGAATTAAGAACAAGATCTGGGGGTTTCCATTGCCCATCTTGGCAGTGCTGGCTCTTTCATCCTCTCTCTCCAGGCCTCCCTGAGTCAGTCAAGCATGTGGTCTGTAGGCTGATGATGGGATTGGGGGTGAATGGATCCTTTTTGGGCTCAGCTGCTGTTGGGGTAAATGCTGTGTGAGCAATCTTTCATCCTTCATTGGCCATTTGTTGTCCCTATGCAGGTTCAAGCCTGTTGCTAGATCCAGGGCCTACAGAATTGGATAAATACAGGAGTTTAAACAATGATTCCAAAACATTCCTGAGTCTCAACATTTTCTGGTTCTCAGTGAACCTCTATGAAGCTGGTACACCAAAACCAAGGGAATACACTGAACAGACAGACTTTCTTGGGGTGTTAACAGCCTCTTGAATACCATCTAGAAGGGCCTTGGACCCCTTGTCTTGAGACAGAAGTTAAGGAAGGCCTGCTGATTGACAGCTACAAAGTCTATTGCTGCTCCCTCCTGCGTGTCCCCCATTTAAAAAATGTTCTAATAGTCACATTTAAAGTTCAGCATATTTCTTTTTTAAAGGCTGGGTTTCCAGTTGCTTTGGAAAAGCAAAAGCTCTGACACCACAGATCACTCACTGGTAACACTGCTGATAGGGAGAAACTTAGCTGCCCATTAAAACGAGACATTTGTTTCCCAGCACACCCATCTCTCATAGTATCTGCCTGGGGCCTGTAGGCATCTAAGATTTGCTATCGCTGGGGAGATTATAAGTGGCCTTGTATGCCCTGTTAATAAGCATGTACTCTCAACCCCGCCTTTTTTGAGAAGTCGCTACTGTCCACGTCTCCAGGACAGGAACAGCCTCATCACCTCCCTGTAGCCAGCGCCCAGCGCGGGGCACTCCACTGGCACCAAACGTAGACAAAATTTAGGAAAGGAGGGCTTGAACTCCGTCGTCCAGACGCCGCAGTTCGCGCACGCGCCGCCAGGGGACACTAAGACCCGGGCTCGGCAGTGGGAAACCAGCAGCCCCGGAACGGGGTGCTAAGGGCACAATTCCGCATTCCTCTTCTGAGGTTTTCTTAAGACTTCCTCCGCTCGCCGCGCTCCTGCCCCACCCCAGGCAAATAGGACCCAGAAGAAAAGAGCCTGCACTGCCCAAAAAGAAAGGGCTTTACTGGGGACAGGGGATGGTCAAACAAGGCGGTGACCCGGTTCCTCCAACAGTCAAGGCCGGAGCCAGAGGCTAGTTAGGTTTGTAGTTAGGCATTAATGGGTTGGACACTTTCACTTGGCGGGATTGTGCGTGGTGGCGTTTCCCAACGCGCACTGCAGTTTTATAGAAGAGGCTGGTCAGTTTCACAAAGGTCCAAAGGTGGGCTAGTCAATTTCATCTTCCCTGGCGCAGACCGCTGGCCGTTCTCTTGGCCTCCCGCCGATCCGGAGGCCACTCCTGGGCGCCCCTGCCGGGGTCCTCTAATGGGCATGTTACTTCCGGCCGTGGGTCCCCGTCGGCTCGAACATCAAGGTTTCTTTCTGCTCTTCCTGGGAGAGGGGGGGCAAAACCGAGGGCCAGCTTCAGGGACCGCGCATCGCGCACCCAGGCGCAGGGTGGAGCAGTTTGGGTCCCAAGACCACCGCCTCCTCGTTACCCTCTGGCCGCGCCGGGACTTTGTGTCCTACCCCAGAGTAACCTCCCAGGGGGCCCCAACACCTCGGCGCCGCGAGGGGGGCGGGGCACCGACAAACGCCACCGCCACGAGGGAAGAGCTCACCTGCCCCAGGCCGTTTTCCGAAGCCCTTCTGCGGGGAGGCCAGATCACCGCCAGCTTTCCGTCACCGCCGCTCGCTGCAGCGGAAGAGGTGTTCAGCCGGGGGTGCCCCTCTCACCGGCTGGAGGCGGCCGGGACGGAGGAAGCCGGCCGCGCTACTTAAACACACAGGCGTTTACCTCCCCCGGCCCCACGGAGGCCTCCATTCGGAGGGAGGAAGGTTGGCAGACACCCGAATTAGTCACTGGGAGGACCCAAGAGTGAGAACCCAGGCAGGGTTCCCTGCAACCCGACAAAGACACCTGGAATCCCCCTCCCTTCCCCCACCACGAGTCCATGGAGCGGATCGTGGAGTCTAGCACTGCGAGCGGGGGCTGGAGCACAGGGACTGGGCAGCCCGGGAGGGTAGGCAGGAAACGGGGAGTTAAGAGGGGGTCTCAGGAGTCTGCGAGCCAGGAGGCGGGCCCTGGAAATCAGGAGGCCAAAGAGGGGGTAATCTATGAGGGAGGCTGGAGCCCTGCGGGGGTCCGGCGTCCGGGTGCGTGTGGCTTACCCATGAGGCTCGGCGCGGGCTCCTTGAACTCGGCAGTGCCATAAACGCTGAGACGCTGGCGCTGCAGCTCCCGCTCGCGCTCATACACTTCGCGCACCTCCTGCTCCAGCAGCGACGGCACGATCGGCGGCGGGACGCGGGCCAGCACCCGGCAGCGGCCCTGCGTGGCCGAGCGCGGCCAGCCTCCGTACTCGAGCAGCCGCTGCGGGTCAGCGCTGGCCTCCACCGCCGACGAGGAGCCACTTCCCCCCGCGGCCTCAAAGAAGCGCTTGAGTTCGCCCAGTGGCTGCGGCGGCTGCCGGGCCCACTGCTCCGGGGCTTCAGGGCGCACTAGCGCCGCCTGCCGGTGGGCCTCCCGCTCGATGTCTCGCTGCATCTGCGCGCCCGCCCGCGCGCGCTCTAAGGCGCGCGGGAGCGCGGGGCCGGGTCCCGGCAAGCTGAGCACCGGCCTCACCCTCAGCTCGACGAGTTCGCGGCCGGCGCGGCCCGGGCTCAGGCCCCGGCTCCGGCGCAGGCTCTCCTCGCGTTCACAGCTGCGGCGGATTTCTAGCTCGATGGGCGTCTCCATGAACAGCTCCTCTGGGGGCTGTTGTGGGGTCTCGGGGCTCAGCAAACGCAGCCAAGGAGCTTCCAAGTCTGCCCCTGAAGAGGAGGAGCCGGAGGGAGACACTGTCCCGGGACCTCAGAGCTTCGCTCTTCAGACGGCTCGGCTTCGTGGCTACCTGGGCCAGGACTCTCAAAGCTCCCAGCTGCGGACGTCTCAGGGCGCTCGGCGTCCTGCCCGGCTGATGGCCCGAGGACTTCGCTCTCTTGCTTGGTGGTCTCCGAACCCTGCTTTGCTCGGACTTATCTGTTTGACCAGAGGAACTCGGGGCCCTACTCTTCGAACGACCCCAGGGCTCCGCTTCCCTGCCCGGGGTCGTCGGTATCCAGGCTTGGGAGCAATGCGGAAGGCTTAGTTCCCAGCACCGGAGGGTTGATGCCCAGAGCTGGAACACTGCCCCGCGCGGCACCTCTGGCCGTCGTCGCCGCCCGAGGATCCCAGGGCGTCGCCTGCACCGGCCTCTTCTCTGACCCTCCCCTGGCCTCCAAGAACGGCCCCCGGGGGCAGGGCCGAGCACCGCCCCCTGCACCTGCCTGAAGGACTCTGGCCCCGCCCTCGAGCGGGGGTGGCTTGACAGGGCACCGAATTTCGTCCACTGACGCTCCTCAGGCCACCTCAGGGCACCGGACTTCATGGAAGAAGCTTCCCTAGACTAGCCCGCTGCCGGTGGGGCCAGTCCAGGTGCTGTTTCACTCAATGGACGCCAGCCACCCCGGCACCTTTTTGGCCCTGAGATCCCCGCATTGCCAGAAGGCTTGGCCCCAGCGGCGCGCTGGGCTGGGCTCTGAACCAATGGCTTTCTGCTGGGGGTGTCGCCCGAAGCCACCTTTCCAGGGCCTTGGCAGCCCCGCCCAACCGGTACCACCCAGCAAGCAGCGACGCCCCTGGCCTCTGGTCAGCCCATTCACATTTCACCCCTGCGGCGTTCAGCGCGGGCTGTTGAGGGTGCCAGGAGCCGTCTCAAGGCGTGCCCGGGTCTCCCTCCCGGAGCCTGGGTTCTGCGAGGCTCCCAGCGGTACACCGCTGCCGTCGCCAAGCTGCCCGCGCTGCCCTCACCCCGTTCCCGAAAGTCTGCGGGGCGTCCGCAGCCAAGCGCACTCCCAGACTGAGGGGAGAGGGAGGGACGGACCTAGAGAGAGTGCCCAGGGCTCAGCCTAGCGTCTGCGGTTGAAAGTCGGTCACCTTGGGCCCAGGCGGCTGGGAAAGCCCCAAAGAGGTATTCAAGTTTGCCGGCGGGAGCAGCTCCCTGCAGGTGGGGCCAGAGCATGCGTTCCAGGTCAGGATCAACTCTCCCACAGAGGGGACCCACCCCCAGGGACTTGTCCACTCTCTTCCCGCAGGCTCTCTCCAAAACCCCCTTCCGTCCCTCTCTTTCCATACTGGGGTGACCAGGAAGAAAGATTTATCTAGAGAAAGTGGGAGGCCACACAGCCTCAGGGACCCCCAATAATCCAACTGATCACTCCTTCCCCCAGCTCCCTGGCTGCCCTGGTGTCTCCTCTCCCCTCCTCCTCTCTTATTCTACTCCCTCCTGGGTCCCAATCTCAACCTGCTGCCCTCCTCCCTCTGACCTCATTGGCCTAATTGGAATTGGGCCCTCCTGAATTCCATCCCATTCTCTCAGTTCCCTTGTTTGTAAAATGGGGATAGCACTGCCTACTTGAGTGAGATGATGATGATTAAAGTATGCCTTTGGAGAGAGTTGTCTCTTATAATGTTCTTTCCACTTTATCACCTCCTGCCTCTCCTTCGGCTATGCCAGCCGTGCTTTTGGTCCCACCATCCCACTGAGATTCCTCCGTCCAAGGACACTGATGAACTCCCTTTGCCAGACCTGGTCACTGGCTCTTCCCTGACTTCCTCTCCATTTGCCCCTCCGTCTCCGAGGACACCACTCTCTTGGTTTTCCTCCTATCTCCAGCGCATCTCTTCTCAGATCTGTGTTGCACCTGCTCAACAGGTTCCTTCCCCTCAGGCATCCATGGTGGTTGGCTGATGGAAGAGAGGAGAGTAAGGTCAGGATGTTTATCCCACAGCTCTTCCCTCTGTGGAGCTACACACAGCAGACTCTTTCTCTAGGTCCAAGGGGTGTTAAGAGCTGCTGGCTGTTGCTAGCCTAGGGTGTTTACAATACCTTGATCATTTTCTTAAATCTTTGTAAAACCTCTCCTAAGTTCTCATTAATTACTGTTTGAGTACACGCATTCTCTTTCCTGCCCACACTCAGATCCTGACAAATTCCAATCTCATGCTTTAATCGTCATCTGTGTGCTGATGTCTTTCAAATTTATATCTCTAGCTCTGACTTCTCGCCTGGTTTTGGACTCATGTCCAGAAGCCTCTAGTCTAATATATAAGTCCAACTGAACACTTTCAGAAGTGAACTCTTGGTTGCCCCCTCAACCTAACTCTTCCCTACTATGTATGGGAACTCACCCATTCTGTTTTTCATGCCCCAAACCTAGGACTCAGCCTCAGTTTCTCTCTTTCCCTCAGTTCCCCTCCAAACCACCCATATATTGGAGGCCCTGCCTCCAAAACATATTCTGAATGTGTCCACTATCTCTCCCAGCCACTTTTACCACCCTCCACTGGCTCCCCACCAAACTTAGAAGAAAAATCCAAAATCCCTACTTGGGCCCAGGAGTCCCCACCCACTTCACAGATCTCATCTTCTGACACTCTCTCCCTAGATCACTCCTCCCTCCTATATTCAGCCTTAGTTCTCTCAAACCACCCAACTGCATTCCCACCGCAGGGCCTTTGCATTTGCTTTTCTTCCTGCTTGGAATGACTCGTCACACAGCTGGCTTCTGTTATTCAGCTCGTGGCTCAAATGTCACTTCAGACAAGTAGTCCTTGATCACCCAGCCCTCACCCTATACAGCCCTTTTCCATAACTCCATAGTTACTTCCTGTAACTAACCCTATATGCAGTTATACCAGTCACCTTTCTTCCATTTATTTGTATATGATGTCTCCCCACCACCACCACCAGGAAGTGACCTGCATGGTAACATTTTCTGTTTGTCTTGCTTACCTCTACAGCCAAATCCCCTGTGCCCAGAACAGTGCCTGACACATAACTGTTACTTAAGAATTATTACTTAGTGGTACTCACTAGGTGCCTACCCCAACTCCTGCACAGGGAATAAAGAATAAAATCTGACTTGGAAGCCACAGTTGGGTTTGGGAGACAGACACAATTATAAACAGAACAGTCTTGCCTGAGGGCCAGAATTAGAAGGGAGGCCTACATACTATACATCTAAATATTGATCAGCTGTGAACTCAAACTACAAACAATTAAGTAAAATATATTCTCTCTTCCAAAAGGAAGAAACATCCTAAATGTCTATCAACACATGAATGGATTTTTCACAATATAGTAGATCCATAAAAAGGAATAATCACTCAGCCATAAAAATGGCACTGATGGACAGTGACTGTAATGGGGTATGTGGTGGTGACTTGATAATGGGGGCAATCTAGTAACTACAATGTTGCTCATATAAGTGTATATTAATGATACCAAAATAAAAAAAAAAGGAATGGCGCTCTGATTCATGCTACAACATGGATGAGCCTTGAAAACATGCTGAGTGAAAGAAGCCAGACACAGAAGGCCACATAGTGTATGATTCCATTTACATGAAATGTCCAGAACAGGCACATCCTTACAGACAGAAAGCAGATTGGTGGCTGCCAGGGGCTGGGGGAGGAGGCTGGGGAGTGAGTGCTCATGGGGATGGGGTTTCATTTTGGGGTGATAGAATGTCCTAGCACTAGATAGGGGTGGTGGTTGCACAACACCGTGCATGTACCCAGTGCCACTTATGGTAAATTTTATGTGTATTTTCCCACAATTAAGAACTAATTTTAAAAATATATGTTCTCTCTTCCTATCATGGCAAATGTATTTTCAGAATGACCTAGAAGGCCAGGTTCAGTGGAAAACATTTTGAATCAAAGGAGCTTTGTGCTAGAATGTGGGGTACAGGGAAACTCCTGTGATCAGTCTGGCTCCCTTTGCTGCCCATCCCAGCTTTGTCCTGTGTAGCCAGGCCCCTGTGTATGCGCCTAAGGACACCGCCTTCTTATCCCTCTGCTAACAGGTGCCCTGGGCAGTGGGATGGGGCAACCCTGGCTGCATGGTCTGCCCTCAGGAAGCTACACAGGCTTTATCGGTGAGCTCATTCCATGTGGATCTGGAATTCTGGATTCCAAAGCACCCTGAATAGGATCCAGAAGAGGGAAGGAAGATTTAGGTGGAAGGATTCCCTTTGCCCAATGGGGAGGGTCCCAGCTGGGTGTGCCCTTGAAAGCGGTGGTGGGGGAGTGGGGAGGCAAGGTAAAGGACCCTTCTTGCTGAGGCTGCTGTAAGAATTGCAGTGCGACCAGGGGTGGATGGAGAAAGCATTGGGGGCTGCAGGAGACCCACCTGGAGAGCAAGAGATGATTTCCCCAAGAGGGTTTGAATGAAACATGCAGTCAGCTGAGAAAAGGGGTGCTGGCCCTTTAAGGACAGGATTGGGAGGGTAGCACAGAGACCCTCAAGATTTAAGTAGGAGGTTCTCTGGACCTTCGTCATCACCACCCTTCCCCTAACTACTGTACACCTAAGGGGGTGTCCAGGGTCCTAGAGGCCGCTTGGTTAATTTCCCCATTCACAAAAGGGGAAACAGGCCTAGAAACCTGGGACACATTTCCCACAGTTACCCAGGGCCCTGGCATCCTGGTTCCAACTGCGCACAGTCTGGTCCCCAGAATCCTTTAGTTGGATCAGTTCCTCCTTCCCACTCTGGAGCCAGGGTCTGAGGAGGGAGGGCAGTGGTGTGTAAGAATTACTGGGTGTGTGTAGAGTGCAAGGATGCTCAAGTGTGGGTGACCCTTGGTGGGCAGCTGGACCAGAGGTGTCCAGGGTGCCAAGTGGGGGTGCCATTCTGTGGAGGAGTGGTTGACTCCCCCCTGTGACCCACATGCCCCACCACGCATGTGAGAGGGTGCTTGCCGGGAGGCAGCCGTGTGCGGCAAGGAGGCCAGTGACTGGTAAATAATTTATCAGGACAGCTGATAGTACCTCCCCAGAACTGCCCGTCAGCCCCCAGCCCCCCTCACCCCACGCACCTCCCACTGCCTCCCAACCCAAACCAGCTGGACCAGCTCTCCTGGTGCTCGCCTACAGGGCCCCCCCTCCTGCTGCCAGCCAAGTCACAGCCTCCAGGGCACCTTTGGGGAAGCGGGTGGTGGTGGGTTCTCAACTCGGAGACCAAATCGTGGTGGGCTTCTGGGCAGAGATGGCCCTGCAGAGTCAGATGTGGTCTCCAGCCACACCCATGTAAGTGTGCTGGGCTAGGGGGGCCGGTGGGCAGGGCCTGGGAGGGGCTCCTGGGGGACGCTGGCCTTTCCAAGGGGGTAAGAGTCCCAGCTGGCCTCTCCTATGGGCCCTGGGGTGAGTGAAGGGGACCCAGCAGCCAAGAGCCCGAGAGTTGTGGGAGATGTGAACCCCCACCTCTTCTTTTTGGGGGATTTTCCACCTGCAGGCTTTAAGCCCAAAGTCCAGCCTGGGGGTGGGGCTATCACAGGGAACGGGGATGGGTGATGGAGAATGCCAGGGTCCCCTGCTCCCACATTTGCCTCTAAAATCACCACCAGTGTTCAGGGCGGGGGCAATAGCTTGCAATCTAACAGAAAAGTTTAACAGCTTTCAAACTGGACATGACAACGGCAAAATCAAGCTGATCACCAGTTTAATGAAATGGCCACCAACTGTTCCTGGTGGCATCAGGCCATGGGCCATGAATGCTGTTCCTGTGGAGTTAGAGAAACAATGTCCAATGGGGTGGGCAGAGTATTTTACTATTTGAGATGTGAGAGCCTTTTAAGGTAAGGGGGTGGAGGAACTCCAGAGGTTTATAAAGAAAGGGGCTCCCCCCTCTAGGGACCCCGATTTGGTTCCTCACTCGTTTGGGTTCCCTGTTGCATTATGCATCAACTACAACCCTGTCTGCCTAGCAACGGGAACCCGATCTCACCCCCAGCAAGGGAGAGACAGGGAGATTACATCTTGGGGTTGAGACATCTGAAGGGGGACTTCAGCTCTCCCCCAAGGGCAAACCTATTAGCAGGGGGTCTGTGTTACCTTTGGCATAACCTGCAAAGCAGACTTCAGCCCCCTGCCCCAAATGAAATCAGGGACTCCCAGACTGATCTCTGGCCTCCTGGCTGCCAAGACAAGGGTGCCTGGACTCTCCTCACCCAATCCCCATGTTTCCTGAGAGCAATGAGTTATGATCCTGACTCAGTGACCTGAGACAAGTCTTTTCACCCTGTCTAAAGCCTCAGTTTCCACATCTGTAAAATGGGGACAGTGGTACTACTTACCTCCTAGGATAGTGAAGAGGATTGAACCAGTTACTGTAGGTAAAGCATTTAACAGCACCTGGCACATGATATGCACTGGCTGATGGTTGGCTGATTTTATTCTCCTGTGGACTGTCAACTCAGCAGAGTCAACTACAGCATCTCAAGGTCAGGGCGGGAGGGGGAGGGAGAGGCGGCTGTGGGGGCCTAGCAGAAGCCCCAAACCCCATCAAGCATGTAGAGCACTATAGAAAATAAGTGCGAAATATGTGCCACCTATAATGCCTTCACAGTGTGGCCAGGGAAGATCTGGGAGGCACCACCAGAGTTTGGGTGATGAGGCTAATGCTCACCCAACAGGGTTAGTGCTCAAATTAATAAATGTTTGAGGGCTTACCCTGTGCCTGCCCTGGGCTATGTCAGGGACAACAAACAGATAGATAAATCCATCTAGATATGGGCCTGGGAAGCACCCGCTCGTGGTCAGTGCTCAACACATGTGCGTGATGAGAGGCTGATGTGACCACAGCTGTCCCCTAAGTGCCCTGCCACCAGCTGCCAGGGAAAGCCCAGATGGAGCCAGAGCAGCCTTGTAAGCTGGGAAGTAAGGCCCCTAGATACGGTAAAGGAAAAAGAGGGCATTTTTTAGTTAAACCTTAAACAACAAGATCCCTCCTCCTCCCAGCTCAGAGTCCAGTGCTAGGCAGCATGACCTCATGACCCTTGCCCCCAGGGAGAAGGCAGCTCCAGAATTACTATGGCAATGGCGCAAGGGCGCAAGTGTCACACCGGGGTGGACACTTCTCTCCCCAGACTCCCTCAGCCCTCAGCACTTAAAGGATCCTGGGTAGGAGCCGAGGTCCAGAGAGGGTGTGGAATTGGAAAGAGACATACAGCATGTTAGGGGCTCTGTGGAATTCGAGTTTTTGTAGGAAGGGCTGGGAATGGTTATTATAACTAATCATAAACATTAGTTTTGAAGATCACTAAAGTTCTTACTAATAATTAACTATGCTACTGTATTTGGAGCCCTATGTCCTAAGTTTTTTCTGAAGGGATACTTTCTTATAAGGGCATCTCTCTGCAAGGTGAGATCTGGGCCCATTTTACAGATGAAGAAACTGAGGCTCAGAGAGGTAATATTAGGACTGTGAAGGCTTTTGACCTATGAAGGTCAGTGGGTCATGATCAGGGCTCTCTCCGCCTTCCAGAACCCCCGCGCTTTGCCCCGACTCCTCCCAGGTGCAAAGGGGAAATAGAGGGAAATGCTGGGCTTTAGATGGTTTCCAAGCAGCTCAGAGGGGCATTCCAGAGGTCTGTTGGCTGAGGGGTGGGGCCTGGGAGACCCGCCTCCGCACCCTTACCTCTCCCCGCAGGCCCATGGCCGAGAGCTCCCTCTACCGGCAGCGGCTAGAGGTCATCGCTGTAAGTGCCGCCCTCGGGGCGCGCCCTGCCCGGAGCCCTGGGCACCCCGAGCATTGCCCCTTGTCTCTTCCTCACCTCCCTTTCATCCCGGGGAGCAGGTCTAGCGCTGTGAAGGGGGAGAGGAGGGGCACCCTCATCTCCAGCCCTGCCTGGGGTGACACCCCCAGTTCCTCAGGCCCCCTCCGCTCCCCAATTCCTCTGTCTGGCCATCGCAGACACCCCACACTTTCAGATGCTCCATTCTTGAACCCCGGTCTCTCACCCACCCCATGTCTGAATCCCATCTCTCAGACCCCCGTCTCTCTGAACCCTGTGTCTCAGACCCTCACAGCTCGGTCCCTTCTCCGGATCTCCATTCCAAGGCCCCGCCCCCCCCCCCCACCCACAGGCCCCACCTCCGTAGCATTCCGGGTGCGGCCGCCCCCGCCCCGCCCCCACCCGCTGCTGAGTCAGCGCCTCCGCGGTCCACCCCCTCACTCCCCCTCCCCGTCCCGCGCCCCGACGTGCGCTCCGCGGCTGGCAGGACTGGCAGCCCGGGAGGCCTGCGAGCCCGGCGAGGAGGGAGGGAGGAGGTTGAGGCGGCGGCCCCGCCCGGCCCCGCCCCGCCCGACCCGCACCCCGGGTCCTCTGTGCGCAGGAGAAGCGGCGGCTGCAGGAGGCGATAGGCGCTGCGCGCCGGGAGCTGGAGGAGGAGAAACTCCGCGTGGAGCGGCTCAAGGTGGGGGACGGACGGAGGAGCCTTCCTGGCCTGGGCAATGAAGTAGGGATGTCCGTCAGAGCCTGTTCGGGGACCCTAGGCGCTTTTGTCTAATTTAGGGGGACAGTTGGGGGCATTGGGTCCAACGTTGGGGGAGGGCGTCTTTCCCCGCTTGGGAGAGTGGGTGGTGGCGGCGATGGGGATATTTGTTACCCTTTGGGAAGGGTATGGGGACAGTGGAGATATTGGCCCTGCATTGGGGTAAGGATGGGCCAAGAGAGACATTGATTTAACCTTTGGGGGTGTCTGTCCCAGTGTGGAGGGGTTGGGAGATTTTTTTTTCCCGGCTGCAAAAGCTATGGGCTTGTAATGGGATGTCTGTTCCATCTGGCAGTGTTGGGGGAGCAATAAGGGCATGTATCCCAGACTGAAAATATCTGTCCCGTCTGGATGGTTCTGGGGCAGTAACAAATCTGCCCAGCCTAGGGCATCGGGAAGGACCCTGCGTTGGGTGGGATGGTCCTTGTGCCCAGCCGGAGCTCCCTTCCCATGCTCAGAGGAAGTCTCTCCGAGAGCGTTGGCTAATGGACGGGGCAGCTGAGGGGCCAGAGCGGCCTGAGGGCTCCTCCTTGAAGGACCCCCCGTCACCTGAGGACCAGGCTCAGGCCCGAATCCGGAACCTAGAAGACAGCTTGTTCACGTGAGTGTGGGTGTAGCCCCTGCCTGCGGGCTTTGTCTGGCAAGACCCCAGGTGCACCTCAGGGGTGCATCCAATGAGAGTGGGGGTTCACTGAGCCTGCTGGCCTGGCTCCCAGCGTGTCCCTCTCTTCCCCAGGCTCCAGTCCCAGCTGCAGCTGTTGCAAAGCGCATCTACAGGTGCCCAGCACAAGCCCTCAGGCAGACTCACCTGGCGCAGACAGGTGAGGAGCCCAGAGAGCACATGATGGGGGGAGGATGTGGGCAACAGAGCCCCAAATAGGATCCTCCAAGTACAGTTTAAGGACAAGGTGCTCTGCTACTTCTTGGCTCTGTGGTTTTGCGCAAGTTGCTTTCCTTGCCGGAACCTCATTTCCTCATCTCTAAAATGAGAATAACATGCACCTGGAAAAGGTATGAGGCGGGCTGGACAAGATCATTGCTTAGAACCCAGGAAGGCGCAAAAGAAGGTTTGGATATGTGGTTGCTCCGATGGCCCAAATGCAGTCGGAGTATGGGCTTGGGAGGTGCTCTCGGATTCAGCCTCAAGAGGGGAAAGGGTCTCCATGAGATGCTCTTATGATTTAAGGATCCACATGGATTTTCATTCTTTTGATTTTTGTTTTGATAACACCTTTATTAAGATTTACTCCACTTGCCACACAACACATAGGCTTTGGAACACCAGGACAGGGGCACATTAAACTCTGGCTATCAGGGTTGTCCTTGATGTCCAAAGATCTGGCAACATGTACCCCTGGCCATAGTGAGGTGTGGGTTTTCCTCAATCCCCACCTCTCCCGGATGTCTTACCTTAGCTCCCAGGTGCTGTCACAGGGCAGAGAGGGAGCGACCTGTTCATTGCTGTGGGAAGCATTTGTTGCCTTTTTAGTATAAGCCAAGAGTTTCTGGCTGGAGATGGGCAAGGCAGGATTCCTGGTCCAGGGGAGCTCACTGTCCAAATGAAGAGATGGGGTGCAGGGTCTGTGAGGGGAGAGCCCTGTGTGGGGGGAGGTCACAGGAGGCACCTGAGTGAGGCTGAGAGCTCAGGGAAGGATTCCTGGAGCCAGTGGCTTCTGTGCTCAATCTGAGCGGGAACCAGGAGCAAACAGCCTGTGCAAAGACCTGGAGGTTGGAAAAAAAGAGGAGGCTGGTTCAGAGAACTGCAGGAGAAGATCCAAGGGCTTGGCCTAGGCACTCCGCCTGGCTGTCCCCAGTGCCTCTCCCTCCTCTACTCCCGTTACACTGACCCACTTTCCCCTTTTTTATGCCTTGACCTTGCCCAGTTCATTGCAGCCCCAGGGCCTCACTCTCTGGGTCTCTGTACTATGTCACCTCCCCCAAGAGGCCCTCCTGCTATACCTAAAAGAGGTACTTCATCACCTCTCCCAGGCACTCCCTAGCTCCTCATTTTTTTTCTACCATAGTCCTTCTCACTCCCAGACATTATGTATTTATTTGTGTTTATTTACCTTCCTCCTGACACTCAAATGTAACTTCCAATAACAAAAGGCTTAAGTGTCCTTTGTCTCAGTAGTTGGCAGAATAGGTCCCCAATACAGAGGGATGGCTGCACAGGCACACATTGATTAATCACCTTCTGTGTGCACGGTACTGGTGCAGAGGGCAATTAGACAGGTGAAGAAGGCCGAGTGCCATAGAAGTCGGAGGGACCATGGAGGGTGTCTGAGCTGGGGAAGGGGACAGGCATGGAGGGAGGCTGCAGGCAGAGACAGGGACTGGCCTGACCTTGTCTCTGCCATCCTGCAGGGTCACCGTCCTCTCTCCCAGCCCATTGTGGAGGCAAGTTCTGCCGGTGAGTGAGTGTTTCCCTCAGTCTGGGGTCTCAAGAGGAGAGGCCTGAAGCTGGGTGGCCTGAGCCTCACTCTGCCACCCCCTCTCTTCCCCTGACACCCCCAGGCCACCTTGATCTGAACAAGAGAGCCTCCCTGCCAGCCGGACCAGTGGGCGCATTCCTGGAGTCTCCCTCTGAGCTTAGAGACGAGGCTGTTGGGGTTCTGCCACCCCCAGGGCAGGTCCCTGGGGCTGCAGGGGCCTCCTCAGAAGCCAATGGCCCCTGCCTCAGACCCAGTCCCCCTCCAGGGGGGGAGCCTCATCAGGGTGTGGCCGCACTGGAGGGGGGCATGGGTGACGCCAATGGAGGGGGTGTGGTGCAGGTGGTATGGGAGGGGCTGAGGGCCACAGAGGACAGTGCCACAGGGCCCACGGGCCCGGAGCTGGAGGCTCAGGTGGAGGAGATGGTGCTGGAAGCCATTGGGGAAAGGCAGGAGGCCAGCCGCCCAGAGCTACCATCCTGGGTGAAGGTGGACAGGGGCATTGTGGAGGTGGTCTGGGAAGGGATGGGTGACCCGGAGGGCAGCAACTCAGAGGTGGTGCGGGAGGCGGGTAGGCGCCAGGAAGCCTTGCAGAGCAGCTCACTGAGGCTCCAGGGGGCAGCTTCTGGAGCGGGTGCTCCCAGGGGCATCCCTGATGGTGATGGGCCGGGGGGCTCTGGGGGAGAGGAGGGGTCCTTCATTTGGGTGGAGAGAGTGACCCTCAGTGAGGAGTGGGAGGAGCTGGTGGTGGAGGGTTTGGACAGGCCCAGGGTGCAAGGGAGGGAGGGAGCAGCAGAGAGCCTGCTGGGCTGGAGGTGGAGGGGAGGGCGGGGGAGACCTGCGAGGTGGATAGGAGCCGGGCAGAGGAGCCTGTGGGCACTGGAGAGCAAGGCAGCGAGGAAAAGGCAGGGGCAGAGCTGGACGGGGCCGAGAGGTTGCTGGCCGTGGGGAGGAAGGGAAGTGCAGACTCCTCAGAGCTGGAGAGGAGAGGACGGGAGGAGAAGCTGGGGACAGAGAGGGAAGGAGGAGTGGAGAAGCCCCTGATGGCAGTGGAGGGGCCTCTGGGGGCAGAGGAGGAAGGAGGTGTAGAGCCATTGGCAGTGGAACAGAAAGGTGAGCAAATGCTAGGGGCACAGAAAGAGACTGAGGGACCTTTGGGAGCAGAGAAGGGAGATGAAGAAAAGCTGCAGGCGACTGAAGATGCTTCGGTGACAGAGAGAAAGGAAGGTGAGGAATCGCAGTCAGTAGACAGAACAGGAGGTGAGGAAGCCTCGGAGGCCAAGAAAGCCCAAGAGATCAAGGAAGATCTGACTCCAGAACAGCAGAGAGAGTCTGGGGGAGGAAAGAAAGGTCAGGCAGAGGAGGTGAGGGAGGGAGGGGCTCCCTTTGGGGCCAAGGAGGAGTTGAGGCCAGAGGAGGAAGGAACCCAGCCCCAGGAGAAGCAGGAAGGCTCCCTGGAGGAAGAAGCAGCAATGCCCCAAACCCCTGCTGAGGGCCAGGGACCCTCAGGGGACCCTACCCCTCTCCTGGCAGAGACCCCAGCTCCAGAGCAGCCCACTGAGTGCCAGCCACTGCTTCAGGTGGAGGGGCCCAGGGCCAACCCCAGTGCCCACCCTGTGCCCACCTATGCGCCTGTGCGGCAGTCTGAGCCATGTGCCCCTCCTGAGGGCGAAGAGGCGAGTGGCCCCAAGCAAAAGACGTGCCAGTGTTGTGTGGTTATGTGAGTCTGCGCCCTCTGCCCAACACCCAGCTCCTCGCACAGCTACCTCGGCCTCCTGGCACCCAGCTAAGGGTCCCAGGCGCAGACAGGGCACCATGGGACTGGCCGCAGCCCCTGGGAGCCAGCTGGCCCACACATCCGCCTCCATCTGGGCTTCCAGACCCCTTGCCCGCTGCCTGTGACCCTGGCCCCCTTCTGTGACAAAGCCTTTATACTTGAAAATAAAACGTGAAAGCATTTGGACAGTTGGAGTGAGTGTGTGTGTGTGGCTGGCACAGAACCACCTCACCATCTCCTGGAGGGACACTGAGGGCTTCACTCTGCCACAGAGATGATGAGTCAATAACAGTTTGGACGCAGCTGCTGACAAAGTTCTCAAGCTATAGTAGCTATAAAAAAACATAAGTTTATTTTTCTGGGCTGCTCTGATCCACAGTCATTTGGTGGATCCACAAGTCCGTTTCTTGATCCATCCTCCCCGTGGGTGTGGCCAAAGCTGGGCAACAGGTGCAATGATGCTACAGCTCACGTGAAAGGGAAGAGAACAGAGGGGCCCCTGCCCAATCTGTCGGCATGCATCACCCTCCATTCCATCAGCGAGACTTCAGCCCATTCCTGCCTGAGCTTTGAGGGAGGCTGGGAGTGAATCTAACCAGCAGAACAGATTTGGGAAGACTTTCCCGGAATGCCACTCCAGATCTCATATATTATCTTTTGCTCCCTCGCCCATATATTCCCTGTAGGGCCAGGCCCTTCTCTGTTCGGGTCCTTCAATCTCAGCTCTTCCTGGCTGGGTCTCCTCAGGCAAGTGACTCAGCCTCATTGAGCCTCAAGTCTTCATCTGTCAAATGAGCACCACTCTCCTGGCCTGCGATCAGTTCAGGCCTGAGCCTGGGGCCTGGGGCTGGGGGGCCCAGGAGGCCCAGCTCCTCAGGTGTGGGCAAGAAGTGTTTCTCATACCCAGAGTCAAGCTGGGCGGAGGCCTCGGGGGGCTTCATCACCAGTACAGGCTCCATCTCCTCCACTTCAAGGATGGGTAAGTCCCTGAGGGGCTGGGCCTGAGGTACCTCCTGAGAAGAGGGAGGCTGAGATTCTGCACCTAATTTTCATAACCTTCACCACTCCCACCTGCTCCCCACTGACCCAACACCCGCTAGCCCTGCAGGAGGGCCCCAACCAGCCAGCCTTTTTGCTCACCTCCACATGGGGCTGGCTGGAAGTGCTGTTGGCAGGATCAGGAACCTTTTCCCAGACCCAGCGGGGCAGCACCTTGTATCGCAGGTGGAGACATCTGCACGCACACAGGTAGGGTCAGGACAGGGAAGCCAGGCGGCGGGTGCCCATGCCCAGGTCACAGACTCCAGGGACGTCACAGAGCCCTGCGGTAGCCCCTCACAACCACCACCACCACCTTCTTGCTGGAAGCTCAGCTAATGCCCAGCCACCCTCCCCACCTAGGCAGAGACCCACATGTCTGGCAGCCTCACCTTCTGGAAGTGGCCAGGCTCATGCCACATCCCATCAGGAGCAAGCCCCACAGGAGAAGGATACCGGGCAGAACTTTCCATTTCAGGGTGTTATCTGGTGGGGGGAGGGGCAGAAGCACGTTTGGACAGCAGGGAGGGGGAAGGGTCAGGTAGGTCTCATGGATGGGGAAAGTCTGGGGATGGGAGTGGGGCTTGTGAGTAGAGCAGTAACGGGTGATAGGTCAAGGTAAGGGGTGGGTGACAGGATCAGAGACACACACCCCCTGATAAGTCCATAGCAGTAGTTAGCAGGAATCAATTAGTCAATAACCACCAGGGCATCATCAATCAATAGCCACTGAGGCGTCATCAGTAACCACTCCCCCCAAGTCAAAAGGTTGCCCACTCGCTGAAGCCCAACTAATCATTCCACAGCCCCTTCAGACTGACTGAGCAGGCCCCCGCCCATGACAGCCCCACCCCAGCCCCCCTACCTGGTAGGTGAAGCTGGAGGCTGGGACCAGGTGGGCCCTCTCCTGAGATGGTGGATGCAGTCACCCATAGCTCACAGGGACCCCAGTGAAGGTTGGGCAGGGTGATGTTCCGGGTGCTGCCACTCACTGAAGGACACACCCAGAGAGGTTGGGGCAGTGGTCAAATCCTACCTCAGGGCCTTTGCACATGCTTTCTCTGTCCACACCACTCTCTCCTGGATATGCACATGTCTCCTTCCTTCAGGTCTTTGCTCAGATTTCACCACCTCTGTGAGGGCTTCCCTGACCTCACCACATTTAAAATTGTACCTCTTTCAGTACTCGCCTTCCCTGTTTCATTCTCTACCCTGCAGTTCTCACCAGCTGACACACTGCTTATTTACTTTGTCTATGCCTGTATGTCTGTCCTTGGAAAGTTAGCTCCCCAAGGATCATTCCCAGCATCTGGATCAGTGCCTGGCTCTCAAAAATGGTATATATTTGAACTGATGAATGAATGAATGAGCATCATCATATCCCTCACCCACACAGAACCCAGTGAAGGGAAAGGAGGGAAAGATATTTGGACCTCTCAAAACTGTTTCTATTTACTTTTTTTACCGAATTGCTTTTTTTTTTTTTTTTTAGCTAAGAGAGGAAGTAGGTTTTGGGTTTGTTATAGGATTATAGAGCCATGAACGTGGATATAATGCCATAGAAATAATGGCCATTGATATAGTACCTAGAAAGACAATTAAGCTAAATCATCAGGTGATACAAGGTAAGTTGCAAAACATCAGTCCTAAGATTCGGGGCCAAATTATAGCCTGTAACATTGTCCTCTTTTAATAATAATAATAATAATAATAATAAAATAAATATATATTTAGTAACATATATACAGCTTTAAACTTGATCTATATAGATTTTCACAAGGTACAATCATGGCAAAGTAATTATCTTAATAAATAGGCTTTTTCAGCTAGAAACAAATGCTGATGTCCTGATGTATTTAGGGATGAAATGACACCAAAGACTAGAAAAAAAAGTATTGAGGATAAATTAAAACAGGATTGGCAAGATGCAGGTAATTGCTGAGGCTGGGTGGAGATTACATGAAGGTGTGTTGTACCCTTCTCCCTACTTCCATATATACGTGAAAGGATCTATAATACCAAGTTGAAAATCTTCAAAAACAACTCTCTCTATGCTAACATATGTATGGAAAAATCTGGAAGCTGCATTGTCAGTGTCCATGAAACGAGGAAAATGTCAATATTCTTGGTGACATACTCCTTTAATGTGTCAGCTTTTGTAACAAGCGCAGATAAGTGTAATTGGGGGTAAAAGAGCAATAATAAGAGTTTTAAGAAGGAATTCGTGCTCAGAGTAAAAATTGGGCCTACACCCAATGGTACAAAAAAGAAAAATCATATGCAATCCTGTAATCCGTTGACATGGTGGGGAGTTACCTTTCATTTGTGTGCCTCTGCTTTGCTCAATGCTGGGTTTATTTAACAAAAAGTGGAACCATTCCATGGCATTTTGTAACCCTTTTGTCTTTTTCATTTAATAAAATATGACAGGCATCTTTCAATGTCAATAATATAGATCAGAGTCTTCATTTTAATGGCCAGATGATAGGCCATTACATTGAGAGCCACGTGGGTTATTGTCCACTAGGGAATTAATGATACCATGTGTTCTCCAAGGAGCTGAGAGGGGGGCCAAAGGGGCCTGTTTGGGGATGGAGTAGGGGGCAGGCTGATGGGGGGGTCTTGTAGCTTTGGGGCCAGGGGACAGTAAAGCTCACCATTCAAGCAGACAGACGGTCTGGTCCCACTCTGTGCACACAAGGTGTAGTGCGTGAGATGGCCCCTAAGTTGGTGCCTAGGGACCTCTCCCCACGCTACGGCGGGGGTCCCTGGGGGGTCATCCTGGAGTCGCCAAAGCATCGGTCCCTCCAGGGGTGCTGCGGAGAAAGCCAATGGGTCAAGGTCTGCTGGCGTCCCAGTATACTCCATCTTCCAGCCCTACCGCTTACCTAGTTCCTCTCTGAAACTCCAGACTGGGGGAGCAGGGGCTAAGCCCCGAGGAGAGACTGCTGTCACTGTGACCCGGTAAGGGACCCCTCCTTCGAAATTTCCTAGGTGGGTGAGAAGCAAGAACCGTTTAGAGTTGGCTCCTATTTGGTAGGAGTCTTCATCGGGGTCTCCAGAAGAACATACTAAGAGAAGGATTTGGGCAAAAGTAATTTTTCTGGGTGGTGCCCCAGAGAATACCAACTGGGCGATTGGGAAGGCGAACGGGGAAGAAAAGGCAGCCGGAAAATGGTAAACAATTACCAATCCTGCCAGCGACCTCTGGGAGGCAGCAGAGAGCGCACACCTGGGGCATCCCAACTGAAGGCGGGAGGGAGCTGGGGTATTTATCCACCGATGCTTATTAGTTTTTGCTGGAGGGCTGCCTCTGAGGGGCCTTAAATTTCCCAATACTTCAGTCTTCTGTCCAGGCAAGACTCTGTCTGAAATTTCTCACTCGTGTTCTCCACCAGGGGCAAACTCCCCAGTGCCAAACCCCAGCCCGGAACTCACTGCTAATCCCTGGACCTGAGTATCCAACAGTCTCATGGATGACTCCACTTGGATGAGCATCTCAGACATGACAAATGGGTTCCCCAAATTCTGCCCCAAGACTTCCCAACCAGCCTGCCTGCTTCTCTCCCTTCCTCAGTCCCCACCTGGTCCAGCCCACATCATCTCCCACCTGTACAGGCACAGTCCCTTCTCCAGGGATTATCAGCTCCGCACCCTGGCCTGGTCTTCCCCAGTCTGCTCCCCCACAGCAAGAGGGCATCTGTGGGCACCTGTATCGGGGTGCATCCCTCTGTGGCTCCCGCCTCACTCAGAGCAAAACCCAGAGTCCTCCCTGTGGCCTGCAGGCTTTGCACAACCTGCCCCATCACCTCCTTGCCCTCCCCTCCTCCCAGTTACCCCCTTACTTATTCCACTTCGCCACACCAACCTCTTTGCCATCCCTCTAACACATCAGGCATGTTCCTGCCTCTGAGCCTTTGTACTGTCTGTTCCCTGTGCTTTTCCCTCATACATCCTCCTGGCTCCCTCTGTCACCTCCTTCAAGTCTTGGTTCAAATGCCACTTTCTCAGAGAGGCCTTTTCTAATCTTTCTTTCTAAAACAGCAATTATCCCTCCTCCCCTTTACCCTGCATTGTTTTCCCCCAGTTACATGATGAATGTCCCTGTTTTTTGTTCTTATTTGTTTCATTGGTTGCTGGCCCCACAAGGATATCAGTTCCATGAGAATGGGGATGTTGCTGGGAGGGAGAGCGGTGTGATGGCTCAGGTTTCAGCCAGAGGGGCCTAACTATGTTGTTCAAATCCTGTTGCTACCACCTACTTGCTGTGTGGCCTCAGGAAAGTCGCTTAACTTCTCTGGGCCTCCTTTTCATCCGTTCATTGAACATGATAATAACAAACCTACTTTATAAGGAAGTTTGAATGATTTAATGCTTACTGTAAAATGGACTCCCACTGCCGTACTGTGCACTGGTGTCTGGAACATGGCCCAGCACATTATTCAGGTGGTCAATGAATATTTATTGCATATATTAATGATTCTTTAAGTATAATACTCCTTCCTACAGATCCACCTATCAGCCTGCTCTCCAACTGCTAGGATGGAAACCCAGATGTCCCGAGGCCTCACCTGGCAACAGAGCACTGAGGTTCCCAGGAGGAAGCCGGACCCAGCTGAGGTTCTCCAAGGGGTCCCCATCTTGAGCCCAATCCACCACGTACTCCTGCAGTGCCCCAGACCCCTGTTGCCAAGTCACCAGCAGATCCATGCTCCCAGCAACACTGCTGACTGTCACGTTACGCGGGGCAGAGCCTGGACCTAGAAGGTGTAGGGGGTGGGGAGGAGAAGCCTTAGCTGCCCACTCAGGAAGACCCGTCCTGCCTCTCTAGGGTACTGCTCAGAGGAAGTTCACAGCCTCTTACCCAAGCAGGCCAAAGACAGGTTGGTGAGAGGCTCCCAGCTTGTGGCATTGACAGCGGACACCCCAGCCCACTCCGCCTGGGCGGGGATGGAGGAGTTGCAGCAGGGAGTCCCATCCTGGGTCAGCCTCTGACCTTCCACATGGAACCACACTCTGTAGGCCACCTGCGCACAGCGCCCTGGGGCCTGAGGAAGGAGGGGAAGAAGGAGTTAGTATCCCCCGTTCATAAGGCACATGCTGTGTGTCTCGAGGAGGTCTCCCAACAAGCCCGCCGGTGAAATTTTTGTTGGCTCCACTTTACAGATGAGGAAACTGAGTCTCAGATGGGCTCCATGGCAGAGTTGGGGTCAGAACACAGTTCCAGGGCTAGGGCGAGGTAAGTGAGACACTTACCTTGGGTGAAAAATTGAAGGGACGAAGATACAAAAAACTTAGTAATCAAAATATATGAACCAAAACAAATAGTAATGCAAAAAAAGCCCATGACAAATAAAATACCAAGATTTCAAGTAAAGGCAGAGCCCGACCCGGCACTGTATGACTGCCTCACTTGCCTCACCCTAATCTGCCTGTACAGTTCTTAGGGATTTCAAAATTCCCACTGTTGTATGGAGGAGTAGTCATGTATAACAGACAGGATGGTACCCTCCACGGGGCTTTGGAGAAACTTGTGAGAATTTCTGGTTGCCGTAATGATTCTTATCTGATTGGTGAGAGCCAGGGATGGTACATAGTCCTAGAAACAAAAAATTGTTCCATGATCCTTGTGACTTTTTAATGTCATCTCCGCTAGAAACTTCTGCAGATGAAAACCTGTCTAATAATTTTAACTGATCTTAAAACCAAACTCCTTTTGAGGTATAAATTCAAAACTCTTTTGGGGACCTGGTTTTAATATTCACTGAATTTTAAAAATATTCAGAACATATGGGGACTTTCTAAGCAGTTTTTATTATCAATTCCCAATACAATCTGTGCTCTGCTAAAAGGATTTTCTAACGCGCCCTCCATCATCTCACCACTTTGAAGTTCCTGGAAACTGGGCTGTATGGCCTGGAATGTGATTGATTTTGGTAAATGTCCTGTTTGTGTATGGAAAGAATGCATGTTTTAGCATTCCTTATGTGAGTCCAGTGGGTTGTTGTTAATCCCATGTTCAAATATTCTACAGCTTGAACTTATTTTGCATCCATTTGTTATGAAATTTTTGTGAGGGGTGTGTTGAAATCTCCTACAACTGTTGTGGATTCATATATTTCTCCTTGTAGCTCTGTCGTTTTGTTTTATGTACTTTAAAGCCATGTTATTAGGTATATACAGATTTGGTACTCTTATATCATACTGGTGAACTGAATTTTTTGCCATTATGTATTAACTTTATTTCCCCTTTATTTTCTACTAAATGTTACAATTAGAACATTGTATTATATATACTTAAGAACATGCACATTCATAGATTATATTATGTATGTATTTCATTTCCATAGAGTAAAGAGGTGTTGTAAAGTACTCAGTATGGAATAGAGGCACTGAGGCTGTGAAGTGCTGTTCGGATGCCAGTTGTGCAGGGTTTGGGGCAGCCGTTCTATGTCTCATTTTTCTCATCTGTAAAGTTAGTTAATATAAATAAATGTGTAGGCTAGAACTTGGCACATAGTAAGTTCTCCAAGTAGTATGTATGGTTAAAACTAATGACATTAGATTGTGTGGCCCAAGAAGGTATGGGCCATGTTGTTTTGCTCCTTGCCATATTTACTATGAGCCAGGGCCTGGAAATGCCTGGAACATGGTAGGTGCTCAACATATTTAGATACATGGGGACTATGGCATCCTTGTCTGTCATCTCATAATTCCCTTTCCTTAACAGCATCTAAGCCCTTAGCACACTGTGCTACAATTTGTCAAGCTGAGTCTAGTCGTGCTTCCAAACCTTTGCACCTGCTGTCCCCCCACCCCCAGAACACCTGCACCCATCTTTAGGTGTCAGCTCAGATCTCTCAGAAGTAGCTGACATTGGTGGCGGTTTGCTCTGTGCCCAGCACTGTGCCAGGACCTCTCTGAACACCCCCTTCCTGGAAGCTTTAAAATAACCTCAAGAGGGCAGCATAGCAAGCTCTGTCTTGTTTACATCACTATTTGGGGTTTCCTGTCCCCACAGCTCACCTTCCACAGAAGCTGCTGGGGTTCCTGACCGCCTGGTGTCCCACAGGGGTTGCCTGATATCCACACATCTTTCGGAGCTGGCAAGGATGAGGAAAGTGGGTACAAGTGATAGGGGCCTGGTTGGACAGACTTCCAGGCAGGGGGAAGAGGGTATAAGGGCAGGCTTGGAGAGCCTCACCAGAGGGCAGGGTCTGGAAAGACAGGCTGGGACTCCATTCACTCCACAAATCTTCTTTCTCCATTCGGCAGCGGCCAGACACCTCATAGCCAGTGGCTAATTCCAGATTCTGGATCTCAACAGGGGCCAGGGGTATGGACGTCACTTCTGGTTCTAGCTGGGGTAGACAGGAATGAGGCCAAAGGTTGAGTTGAGGCTACTTGACCTTCTGTGCCAGCCTGGTAGCATAGGGTGACCAACTGTCTGTGTTTGTCCAGGACATTTCCAGGATGTGGGGCATTTGGTTTCAAAACTCAGACAATCCCTGGCAAAAGGAGACAAGTCGGTCACCCTGTGGGTCACATATAGCAATAGCAAATCAATTCTAGAATTATTCCCATTTTATGGATAAGGAAAACTAAGGCCCAGAGAAGGGACGTGACCTGTACAAGGTCACACAGCTGGTGAGTGTTAAAGCTGAGATCCAATATCCAGGCAGGCAACTTCCAAAGCCTGAATCTCAGTGTTACTTTGAATTTCATGAATCATGACAATGACAACTCTTCTATACAGGTGGCGTGTGCATCAAAAGCTGTAGTGGAGACAGTTGGTTATTCTCTCTATCCATTCTCTCTTAAGAGAGCCTCTGGGTATCAGTTGGGAATAAAGCTGCCAAAAATAAAGACTACATTTCCCTGCCTCTACTGTGATCAGGTGAGACCATGTGACTATGTTCTGGCCAATGAGATAAGAGGAAATGATATATGCAACTTCCAGGTGGTGCTCTTAATGGTGCATGGGCAGGTAGCTCAACTCCTTCTGGGTCCCATTGCTCTAGAGTTGTCTTCCAATTTCTTGCTGTGTGAGCTTGGTAAGTTGCTTAACTTCTCTGAGGTTTGGCTTCCCCAGTTATAAAACAGAGAGCTGAAAAGTATCTACTATATAGGGAAGTTGGTGGGGGACTCACCAAGATAATCTGTGCAGATTGTTTAGCTTGGGACCTGATACACAGCAGGTGTTCAGAAACATCAGCTGCTCTTATTAATTATTTCTGAGTGTTTACTGAAAACCAGGCCCTGCTCCTCATCTGCAAAATGGGTAGGTATAAAATGCAACTACCTCAAAGAGTTCTTGTAAATATTCAATAAAGAGCCTAGGACAGTATCTAGCACATATGAGATGCTCTCTACATGTCTTCTGTTCTTCTGTCATTCTTATTTTAAGCTTAAACATAAACATAAGGGACTTCCATTCAGTCACAGAAATGTTAGAGGAAGTTTATTGAGTTTCTCATAAATTCCATGTAAAACTGAGATTGAGCCTACATGGAATTCATGGATTATCTTGGGAGGCAGTTTTTAGCTGAACAAGATGTATGTACAGCAGAAGCTTTTTGGGTGGGATGTGGACAGATGCCAGGGGAGGGCGGGCTGGGCTGGGTCTCTGATTTGGGCATGACGGCCTGGGCCCTGCCCAGAAGAAGGTGGGAGGAAGAGGGCCCCTAACACTCACCAGGGTCCAGGCCATCTCCTGGCATCTTCGGTAGTGGAACTGGCAGATCAGGATCTTATGGGGCGGCCACACAGGGGGCTCCCATTGGATAGCAGTCTCCAAGGGGTCATCCTCTGGAAAGTCCACCTTGGGGCAGAGTCGGGGGGCATCTGGCTTCACTGAGAAAGGGGAGGTAGGGGAGCACTGAGCAAAAGCCTCCAGGGCTACCCACCCCACATAAAGCACACCCCCTCATCCCTGCCTGTTACTTCGGGTTTCCAGGTTCACGAAGACTGGGGACCAGAGAGGCTGGCCTGCCTCGGCTCCCCAGACAAGGAGTTCATCTGATGTGGTGAGCTGTTCTCGAGGAATGGTTACCCAGCTCTGGCGGGGGGGCACTGCCACAGTCCAGGTTCTGTTGGAATGGCTGTGAGGAGAGATGTAGGCATGGGAGTGGGGTGGAACATAATGTTATCAACTGTTCTGCCTGAGTTCAAATGCCAACACTGCTGCTGCAGAGCTGTGTGACCTTCAGCCTATGGCTTAACTTCTCTGTGCTTCAGTGGACAATGAAAGTGCAAGCTGAAAGGGCCAAACAGGAACAGAATCAATGAAATAATAAATGGAATGCATTTAGAGCAGCATCGAGTGCACAGTACATGTTAAGTGAACACTGGTTGTATTTATTGAGCACTTACTATATATATATATATATATATATATATATATATATATATATATATATGCACATTCACATTTATATGACTATACAGTCAGCAAATACATACTGTGCCAGGCACTGTTGTGGTTGCTGGAAAAAGGACTATGTCCAAAGCAAGCAAGGAGCTGCTCCCTGGAGCTGGTGTTCCAGTGGGAGGAGGCAGACAAGAAACACATAAATAAAGACTTGATGATGGCATACGCAATATAAAGAACAATCAAGCAGGGTAAAGAGGGTGTGGTGTGAGGATACGGTAAGGAGTGACAGTGCTATTTTACGTAGGGTGGTCAGGAAAGATGTCTCAGACAACCAGACATTCGAATAAAGGCCTGAAGGACATGAAGGCAGAACCATCCAGGACTAGAGGAAAGAGAGTCTTAGGAAGAGGGAACAGCCAGTGCAAAGGCCCTGGGGTTAATGTCCTGGTGTGTCTGAGGAACAGTGAGGAGGAAGCCCTATGGCTGGAGTGGAGTGAGGGGGTGAGTAGGAGGAGGGGAGGGAAGGCAGGTGACAAACAGATTGTGTAGGGGCTGGTGGCCTAAAGGAAGTATTTTGGCTTTTACTGTGAGTGAGGTGGGAGCCTTGGAGGGCTGGGAGCAGAGGGATTCCTCTACTGGGGCAGTCACAGGGCACCTTCTGGTGGCTGCAGAGGGGAGGACACACTGTATGGTTGAGGGCCAAAACCCAGCCCAGGCAGGAGCTTACAAGGTCTAGGCCACTGGTGATGGGGGCTGGACCAGGCAGGCACTGAGGAAGTGGGGAGTGCCAGATTCTGGATATGATGTGGAAGTTGGAGCCAGCAAGGCTTGCTGATGGATCAGATGTGAGTGAGAGAGAGAGGATAAGGACATCCCAAAGGATTGAATTTCAGAAGTTCAAAGCAAGGCCTTCATAAAAACAACAACAGAAACACAGGCGGTGAAGATGTGGAGAAATCAGAGCCCCCCTACACTGCTGGTGGGAATGCAGAATGTTACAGCTGTGGTGCAAAACAGTTGGGCAGCTCCTCATAAAGTTCAACAGAATTGCCACAGACCTAGCAATTCCACTCCTAGGTAGAGACCAAAGAGAACAGAAAATAGGAACTCAAAAACATGTACACAGAGGTTCATAGCAGTGCTAGTTAGAACCACCAAAAGGTGGAAACAACCCAAATGTCCATCAAGATATGAACTGGTAAATGAAAGGTGGCATATCCATACTGTGGAATATTACTCAGCCACAAACCTCAAAACTTATGCTGAGTGAAAGAAGCTAGACACGAAAGGGCACATATTGTATCATTCGGTTTCTATGAAAAGTTCATAACAGGCAAATGCATAAAGACAGAAAGCAGATCAGTGGTTGCTAGAAGCTGGGGGAGGGAGGAATGGGGAGTGATTGCACATGGGGACAGAACTTCCATTTGGGTGATGGTAATGTCCTGGAATTAGACAGAATTAAGTGGTAGTTGCATAACATTGTGACTGTCCTAAATGCCACTGAACTGTTCCATTTAAAATGGTTGTTTTGATGTTATGTGAGTTTCACCTCATTAAAAAAAGGAGGGGCCTTCTCTGACTCCCCCATCCTCTAACAATTAAAGTGAGGCCCCCTCTCTGGAGATGGAGGATGGTGATGGCTGCAAAACAATGTGAACGTACAGGCACATCTCCTTTTATTGTACTTCACTTTATTGTGTTTCAGGGATTTTCATTTTTTTACAAATCAAAGGTTGGTGGCAATCTTCTGTTGAGCAAATTTATTGGCACCATTTTTCCAACAGCATTTGCTCACTTCATGTCTCTGTGCCACACTTTGGTAATCCTTGCAATGTCTCAAATTTTTTCATTCTTACTGTGTTTGTTGTGGTGATTTGTGATCAGTGATCTTTGATGTTACTATTGTCATTGTTTTGGGCTGCCGTTGTTTTGAACTGTGCCCTTTTAAGGCAACAAACTTAATCAATAATGTTGTGTGTGTTCTGACCGATCCAACCAGCCATTCCCCTGTCTCCCACCCTCTCCTCAGCCTCCCTTTTCCCTAAGACACACAGTATTGAAATTAGATGGGTTAATAACCTGACAAAGGCCTCTAAGTGTCTGAGTGAAAGAAAGAGTCACACATCTCTCACATTAGATCAAAAGCTAGAAATGTTTAAGCTTATCTGGAAAGCCGAGACAGACCAAACACTCGGCTTCTTGCACCAAGCAGCCAAGTAGTAGATGCAAAGGAACATTTCTTGAAGGAAATTAAAGGTCTAACTGCAGTGAACACACCAATGATAACAAAGCACAATAGTCTTATTGCTAATATGAAGAAAGTTTGAGTGGTCTGGGTAGAAGATGAAACCTGCTACGACATTCCCTGAAGCCAAAACCTAATCCAGAGCAAGGCCTTCACTCTCTTCAATTCTGTGAAGGCTGAGAGAGGTGAGGAGGCTGCAGAAGAAAAGTTGGAAGCTAGCAGATGTTGGTTCAGAGGGTTCCAGAAAGAAGCCATCTCTAGAACATCAAAGTGCAGGGGAAGCAGCAAGTGTTGGTGGAGAAGCTGCAGCAAGTTATTCAGAAGATCTAGCTGAGATTATTCATGATGGTGGCTACACTAGGCAGAAGATCTTCAATGTAGGTGAAAGAGCCTACTATCGGAAGAAGTTGTCATCTAGGACTTCCATAGCTAGAGAGGAGAAGTCAATACCTGCCTTCAAGGCTTCAAAGGACATGCTGACTCTCTTGTTACAGGCAAATGCAGCTGGTGACTTTAAGTTGAAGCCAGTGCTCATTGGCCATTCTGAAAATCTTAGGGGCCTTAAGAATGATGCTAAATCTGCTCTGCCTTTGTTCTGGAAATGGAGCAACACAGCCTGGATGACAGCACGTCTATTTATCACATGTTTTAATGAATATTTTAAGCCAACTGTTGAGATCTACTGCTCAGAAAAAGAGGTGCCTTTTGAAATATGACTGGCAGTACACCTGTTCACCCAAGAGCTCTGACAGAGATGGACAATGAGACGAATGTTGCTACCATGCCTGGGAACACAACATCTATTCTGCAGCCCATGGTTCAAGAAGTAATTTCAGCTTTCAAGTCTTCTTATTTAAGAAATACATTTTGTAAGGTTATAGCTGCCGTAGATTGTGATTCCTCTGATGGATCTGAGCAAAGTCAATTGAAAACCTTCTGGAAAGGATTCACCACCCTAGATGTCATTAAGAACATTCATGATCATGGGAAGAGGTCAAAATACCAACATTAACAGGAGTTTGGAAGAAGTCGACGCCAGTCCTCACGGATGACTTTAAAAGGTTCAAGTCTTTAGTGGAAGAAGTCACTGCAGATGCGGCAGAAATAGCAGGAGAAGTAGAATTAGAAATGAGCAAACTGGAATAAATAAGGAGCTGCTTCTTAGGATGAGCAAAACAGGTGGTTTCTTGCGATGGACTCTGCTCCTGGGGAAGATGCCGTGAAGTTTGTTGAAGTGACAGCAAAGGATTGAGAATATTACAGAAACTCAGCCGATAAAGCAGAAGAGTTTGAGAGGATTGACTCTAATTCTGAAGTTCTACCGTGGGTAAGATGCTATCAAACAGCATCACATGCAACAGAGAAATAGTTCGTGAAAGGAACAATCCATCAGTGAGTCAAACTTCATTGTTGCCTTACTTTAAGGAATTGCCACGGCCACACCAGCCTTCAGCCACCACCTCCCTGATCAGGCAGCAGCCATCAGCCTCGAGGCAAGACCCTCCACCAGCAAAAGCATTATGACTTGCTGAAAGCTCAGATGATGGTTAGCAGGGTTTTTTTAGCAATAAAGTATTTTTTTAATTACGGTATCAACTTTTTTTTTAGACATAATGCTATTGCACACCTAACAGACTACAGGATAATGTGAACATAGCTTTTATGCACACTGGGAAAGCAAAAACTTCATTTGACTGGCTTTAATGCCATATTTGCCCTACTGGGGTGGTGTGGACTGAATCCACAATGCTTGTACTTATTGCCACTGAACTGTCCACTTAAAAATGGTTGAGAAATAAAGATGGTAAATTGTATTGTGTATTCTACTACCATTAGAATAAAAATCTCCTTCCCGCCTTTCAAAGCCCCTTTGACTCTTCCTTTGCTTTGACAAATTTGAAATGAATTCTAGTTTCCAGATGTGATTCATCATGAAGGAACGCCTCTTCCTCTCAAGACTGTGGGCTCCATGAGGGCCAGGCTTTCTGTCTGCCTCTTTCATTGCTACATCCCCAGCACTAGACCAAATGATCTCTTTGTATACTCAGAGAAGTTAAGCTACTGGCCTAAGGTCACACAGCAGTAAAAACAGCTTCTAATTATTAGGCATTTTCTCTATGCCAAATGCCTAACACGTTGAACCCTCAGAACCAAGCCCGGGAAGGAGGCAGTTTCTATTATTATTGCCCTCTGATAGACGAGGCAACAAGGGCTCAGAGAGGGAAAGGGAGTGGTCCAGGGTCAACAGCTGGGAAATGAGGAGACCTGGAATTGAAGGGCTTGAGAGTGGAGGAAGGCTGGAAAGGGGGCAGGGCTACTGGGTCTTCTCAACTGGAGAAGGCTGAGACCTGCGTGGCCACCCCTCCAAAGCCTCAGTTCCCCCAGGTCGCCCTGTTGTACTCACTACTTCTGGCTCTGGAGATGCAGTGTGGAGGGGGCTCCCAGGTTCCCAAGAGGCTCCCAGGAGCAGTTCAGGTCGCCCAAGGGTGCAATTCCATAGCACTGCAGTGGCCCAGGGCTGCCTGAGGAGTTGGGCGGGAGGGTCCCAGGGAAGGGGGTCAATACCCCCAGCCTCTTGCACACCCCAGAACCTGAACTGGCCCTTACTTCTGACAACTGTGGAGGGCGATCCACGGTCCCTTACGGAAGTGAGCAGCAGGAAGGGGGCGCCGGGCACCCCTACCCTGGCTTTGGACATAACTCCTCCCCTCCCTCAGCCAGCCACATCCTGTTACCACCCCAAACGCCGCCACCCCCACCCTCCACCTCCCGGGCTCTGGCTCCCACCACGCTGCTCGCGTGCCCCTTCCCCAACTCCTTGCTCCGCCCGCGCCTGCCCCGGAGCTCGGTCATTCATTCTGCAAACACGTGGATCACCCTGGAGGGCCCGCGCTTACCCGCAGAGCGCTCGCACGAGCTCGTCCCAGAACTCACCGTGGGGCCGAGCCCGTTGGAACAGCAGTAACAGAAGCAGCGCCAGCTGCGGCAGCTGCCGGAATAGGGCGGCCCGGGTACCCCGCATGGCGCACCCCGCTCCGGCCCCGCGCGGCCGTGCAACTCCAGCCGCGCCGCTCGCCTCGCTCTCCAGCCGCAGCTCCCGGGCCGCGACGGGAAGCGCAGCCTCGCCTCCCGGCCGCCTCCGCACCTTGCGCCGCGGATCCCCGCCCCTTCCCCGTGGCGGGAAGTCCCCCGCCCGGCTCGCTGGGGTGCAGAGGGGGAGTGGGAGGAGGCCTGGGGTGTCTGGGCGGGGTACTGGCGGGGCACCCGCACCCCTCGCAACGCACACACACACTGCAAAATCCTTTGAATCTTTTATTATTCGAGTTGGAGAAGTTTCTGATCCGTCCCTCCACCCACCGCGAGCCTCCCAGCCCAGCATATGAAGGGGACCCAGGGGTCCTAACACCAACCTACAGCCTTAGAACCCCAGCAGGTGGCGAAGGAGGGAGAAGGGCCGGAAGGCAGGGGGAAGGGAATGGGCAAAGGCTGGCATGCGGCAGGGGCATCATTTGGGCTGGCCAGGGGACAGTGGCCACAGTTAGAGTAGGAGACAGTCACAATTTGGGCAGGGGTCTCCATGTGGCCAGTTTGGATAGCATAGGGGAACTGTTGTATAGGCCAGGCAAAGGCCATGGTACCGGCTGGGGAGAGTTGGGGGTAAGGATCAGAGATCCCCATTAGGCCAGGTAAGAGGACAGTATGCTCGGATTAGGATATGGTGGCCAAAGGTCAAGGTTGTTTGGGGGAACTGTGTCTAAGGCCAAAGTGCCTGATCTCTGTGACTTGCTGATGAATGAATGCACGAGGGGCCAGAGACAGGTGCCCAGCTGGACACCTGTTGAGTGGGCAGCAGAGCTGGGCATCCACCCTGTTGCCTCCAACTGCTGAGTCCCTGGGCTAGCAGAGGCTGCTGATTTCACTCTTACTACAACCCCACTTGCAGCAGTTGCTGGAGAGGCCAGCCAGGATGTCACGGACACCTCGCAGAGCCCCCTGGGTTCCCTGCCAGCTGGGTGGACCCCCATAGAAGGACTGGGAGGACTTGGTCTGGGCCAGCCACTCGCTTGAGGCCACTGCTTCATCCAGCTCACTGTCTGCGTCAGGGTCTGTGTCTGGCAAGGTGTCCCCTGCAAGATACGAAAAGAGTCAGTGCATGGGGCTCAGCTTCTGTCACACCCAGAATCCTGGCCCCTGGCTGGCCCAGCTACTTCTGTTCTTGTGACATGGCCTCATAGTTAAAGGTTTTGATTCCACTCAGGCCTGGGTTTCAGCTTTGATGGGCACATTATTTGATCTCACTAAGCTTGACTTTCCTCTCCTGTCATTTCCTTCCCACTACTCTTTATTTATTGACAGCCTGATAATTAAGAACATGTGTTTGGGAGCCAAAACTGCTAAGTACCAATTCAGCCTGAGTTATAATCCTGAGCAAGTGAATTTACAACTCAGTTTCCTTGTGTACGAAGTGGGGATAATAACTCCTACCGTCTAGGGTTTTATATGGAGTAGATGAATTAATTAATACCCATTAAAAATAACTTAGAACAGTGTCTGGCACATGATTAGCATTCAAAATAGCACTGAGCATTTATTGAGCACTTAACTGTGTGCCAGACACTGTTTTAAGGGTTTTAGTGGGTTAATTCTTTTTATTCTTTTCAATAACAAGCCCATGAGGTGGGTGTAGCTATTATCACCCCCATTTTCCAGAGAACACTGAGGCACAATTCAGTGGAGTAACTTGCCCAAGAACACATAGCTACTCAGTTGCAGAGCTGCTATTTGAACCCAGGCAGTATGTCTTCTAAAACCACCTTTGTATTATCACCGTCACGAACATCTATTTTTTTGCCAGGTCCCTGCCCCCGAGCTTGAGCCCGGACTGGGCCCCCCTGCACTGTTTTGACTATGTTCTAATTTGTTTTGACTCAATTTTGCCATTTCACAATCCTGGGAGATCAGGGACTGTGCTTCCCATTTGCAGATAGAATCTCAGCGAGGGGAAGCAACTTGCAAGGAGGGTCACCCACTTGATGGCAAAATCTGGCCTTATCTACACCACACCCATCACACTACCTCCTGGAAGGGCTGGAATGGCACCTGCCCGGAACAGTGCAAGCAGAGCCTTTGCTTAATGCAGGGCTGGCACACAGCAGATGCTCCGGAAATAGGAGCCTCTTCTCTGCCTTTGAACCTGTGGGGATGGCTTGCCACCCCTCATCCCTGCCCTGCAGTTCTGCTAACCGGCTCCCCCAGTGTCTGCACAGCTTCTAGGGCTAGGCAGACCCCCCCAGCTGCATGTGGTAAGGCTGGGACTCTCCTCTCCCAGCCCCTATCTCATCTCCATCCCTGGCTCCTTGGACCTGTTCTGGTCCCATCCACCACCCCCAGCAAACACACACTACCTCCCAAGCCTTACCCATAGCATCTTGGGCCAGAATGTCTGACCGTCTCCATCGGGAGCCCCCGCAGGTGAAGATGACTGCTCGAATGAATTCCCGGCCACAAAGCTTCACTCCATAGGGGGCTGCCCGGGCCTCAGCCCTCAGCCACAGCTCCCCAGCGAGCACCCACACAGCCAGCAGCAGCAGCAGGAGCTTGGCCATGCTGGACAGGGACGTGGAGGTTGCAAGAGTGGGCACAGCGAGGCTGCTTCCCCGGGGGCTGGTACTTCTGCTCCCTCCTGGTCCCCCATTTATACATCTGGGCTCCTCTGCCTGTCACAGATGAGCCAGGTGACCTCCTTTATCTCCTCCAGCAGAGGGGAGACGGGTATGTCCCCCTCCACCCCGACCTTTCCTGTTTCCCGGACCAAGCGATAACCTTTTGCCAGGGACGGGCTGACGTGGTCCAGCTCACTGCCATTCTCAACAGACAGGCGAGAAGGCCTCCATCCAGCAGGGACCAGGAACCCAGGCCCCTACCAGACTGGGAGAGAGGGCACTGCCAGAGCTCCCCATCCTCAAAGGGCTGGGGTCCTGGATATCCTCTGTAATGATGACTGTTGGCCAGGGCTGCTGAAAATCAACTCTAAAAAGACACTTCAGAGACTCAGAGAAATTTGAACATTTGCTTGGTGTAAGATGATACTGAAGAATGATCACATATATTGCTAGATGTGAGAGGGGCATTATGATTATGCAGAATATTCTTATTTTTCAGAGATGCATGCTTTAGCATGTAGAGGTGAGAAATGATGTCAATAAGGTCGACATGAGATAGTGAAAAAGTCCTGGAGACGGATGGTGGGGATGGTTGCACGCAATGTGAATGTGCTTCAGGCCACTGCACTGGACACATAAAAATGGCCTAAGTGTCTATTCCATGGAAATTAAAAAAAAATTTTTAATGCTGCCTTTACTGTAAAAGCAGGTGTGTAAGGTGAGAATAAGGACCTATATTCATGTTTGTTTGGATAGGGTGCACAGAAATTTTGGAAAGATAGGAAATTAAGAGCAATGGGTTACCTTTGGGGGTGAACTGAGACTGGGAGGAAAGTACCACAGCATAAACCTTACACTTTGTTTTTTGATGCAACTGAATTAACTGTTCATAAGTAAAATTAGTTCAGACATTTGGAAAGAGTGGCTTTAATTGAGATTGGTAAGATTTGGGTGCATTTTTGTGCTAACAAAAAATAAGATAACGAAAATAATGATGATATTGGTAAAGATAACATTTCCTAATTCTAATGTATTCATTTCCTGTGGCTGCTGTGACTAATCGCCACAAATTGGGTGGCTGACAGACATGGAAATTTACTCTCTGAGAGCTCTGGAGTCCAGGCGTCTGACGTCAGGATGTGAGTAGAGCCAGGCCCCCTCCTGAGGCTCTAAGGGAAGGTCCTCCGCTGGTTCTTCCAAATGCTGGTGGCTCCAGGCATGACCTGGCTTGTTACGCTACATCCCTCCGAGAGGCTATATCTCTTCTCTGTGTTTTCAACACTTGTCACTGGATTTAGGGCCCACCCATATAATCCAGGATGATCCCCTCTCAAAGTCCTTAATTACGTCTGCAAAGATCCTTTCTCCAAATAAGATCACGGTTCTCAGGTCTCAGGGATCAGAGCCAGGATGTATCTTTCTGCAGGTCGCCTTTCAGCCCAGTACTCACTGGGTGCTATGCAGGGTGCTAAGCACTTTATATAATTTCACATAAGTCCCCAACAGAGCCCCATGAAGGAGATACACTCACTATCTGCATCTTCCTGATGAACTCAGAGAGGTGCAGCACCTAGCTCGACGTTACACAGGCACTGGGATTCAAACGCAGCTGTGTTGGGACATTCTGATTCCGTGTGAGAGACAAAAAAGGCTTCTGATTCTGGGCCAAAGTCAGAGAGTTGGGTGGAAAATATTTCCTGGCGTGTTTGTTCTGCACCAGCCCCTGAGCCAGGCACAGGGGACATGGAGAAAAGGACAGAAGGGTGCATCCCTGGGGAGCCACTGGAAGAAAAGGCAGAGGAGAGGAACCTATTATTCAGCAGCCCTTTTCCAAACCGCACAGTCAGATATGACTCCTGCCTTCTGTTGTGTTGCCCTTGGCCCGGGCCACCACAGGGGGCAACTGAGGCCAGGAGTTGGTCATGAAGAAAAGGACAAAGGAATAAAGTTCAAATCCAAAGGGAATGTGTCAAGTAGAAATAACATTTAAGCAGCACTTACTGCGTGCCACTGACTGTTTTAAGAATTTGACGCACTCACTGAATCCTTCCCGTTTTACAGGGGAGGAAACCAAGACACAGAGAGGTTAAGTACCCTGCCTAAGGTCACACAGCAAGAAAGAGGCAGAGATGAGAACCCAGCTCTGCCCACCACCAGAGCCCCTATTGTTGTAAATTTAAATTGTTGTGTCAGTGAGCTCTTCAGTGGCATTTAGTATGTTCCCCATGCTGTACAACCACCACTCTGTCTAGTTGCAAACATTCTCAGGCTAAAAGGACACCCAGTAGCAGTTACCCAGCCCCCATTCCTCCTTCCTCCCACCCTGGCAACCACTAGCCTGCTGGCTCTATGGATTTGCTTATTTTGGACCTTCTGTGCAAGTGGAATCATACAACATATGACCTGTGTCTAGCTTCTTTCACTGAGCAGGATGTTTTCAAGGTTGGTCCACATTGTAACACACATATCAGAACATCATTTCTTTTTATGGCTGAGTAATATTCCATCATTTATCCGTTCATCATCTGGCAGATATTTGGATTGGCTTGCTTTTTAGCTGTTGTGAATAGTGCTGCTACGCAAGTGGGTGAACATGTAACATTAAAATGGTTAGTTTTACTTTGTATGAATCTTACCTCCATATTTTTTAGAGCAATGAGAGAGCCTAGAAGCAATGACCTACCTGGCCCTCTCAGAAGCAATGAGTATACCCAGCACCCAGATCTTGGTTTCTCAATGTCATTCTCCAATAGAGGAAGTCCAGGATCCTCGGTGAAATGGCCAATCCTCGGACTAGGGCAGAGAAAACCCAAAATAAGCCTGGAATATATTGTGGTGCCAGAAAAATAAGGAAGTGCTAAAAAATAATAACCATAAGGAGTCACATTAAAAGAACAGTGCTTCACAGAAAATGCTTAATGCAGGGGCCAACTGACCCAGTGGCCAAAGCTGGAACAATGTGGCAACAAAATAAATAACAATAGTATTGGGTTATAACCCAAATAATAAAATAACTATTCATGAATCCATACTGGTATAAAGAAACGAATAAATGAATAAACAGAAGTGGAACAACTCTTCCTTATGGAAGAATCCCAAATAATAAATAATAGTAAAGAGAGAAAGAATAAAGTAAATGGAAATTTACTCTGTAACAAACCCCATAGTAATAATTTCTATACACAGGATCCACCAGTGAATGTTAAAATTAGTGGGTGAACTTAAAAGGGAAACAGGATCTTTGTATAGACTCAAGAGGGTCTCTTCCAAAGTACTGATCATTTATCAGTTGGTGTAGTTTTGATGTCTGTCCACAAATTCTCCCATGCCCCTCCTCCCTAAAGGCAGAGCTTAACTCCCCTGGTCTTGGGGGAAGCTAAGAATGTTCTGTGTTTCTGGACCCGACTGGTAGTTAGAAATGTGTTCAGACACCAGTCAGAATGGCTAGTAACAAAAATCTCAATCATAAGATAAGCTGGTCACAGGGATGGAAGTGCAGCATGGAGAATATAGTCAATGGCTCAGTAACATCTTCCTATGTTGACAGATAGTAACTACACTAGTTGGGGGAAGGATTTAATAATGGGTGTAACTGTTGAATCACTGTGTTGTGTACTCGAAGCCTATGTAATATTGTATATCGACAATATTTCAATGAAAAAATACACTTAAAAAAAAAAAGAATGGCTAGTATCAAACCAGACAAGAAGTAGTAAGTGTTGGCAAGGATGTGGAGAAAAGGGAACTTCCATACAGTGTTGGTGGGATTGCAGATTGGTGCAGCCACTATGGCGGTTTCCAAAAAACTAAAAATAGAAATACCATATGACCCAGCAATTCCCCTTCTGGAAATTTACCCGAAGAAAACAAAATCACTAACCTGAAGAGATATATGTACTCTTAGGTTTATCTCAACATTGTGTACAATATCCACCATATGGAAACAACCTAAGTGCCCATCGATAGATGAATGGATAAAGATGTGGTACAAATACACAACGGAATATTACTCAGCTACGAAAAAGAATGAAATCTTGCCATTTGCTACAACATGGGTGAACCCAAAGGATGTTATGCTAAGTGATATATATATATATATAGTCAGACAGAGAAAGATAAATACTGTATGATTTCATCTACATGTGGAATCTAAAAAACAAAACAAATGAACAAACAAAACAGAAATAGATTTATAAACACAGAGAACAGACTGATGGTTGCCATAGGGGAGGGGAGCTTAAGAGATGGATGAAAGCAGTGAAGGGAGAAAAAATTAGAATGTCTCACATCTTGATCTAGGCGATGGTTACCTGAGTGTATAGACATGCCAAAATTTATCAAGCTGTGTACTAAGAGTTGTGCATGTTATTGTATGTACCTCAGGACAAAGACAAAATTCAAAAAAAGAAGTCTGTTCAGTTTGTGAAAACTCTTGCAGGTGTCCATTGAGGATCCGTGCATCTTCCAGACATGTATCAGACTTTGAAAAGAAGTCCAATTTGTCAGAAGGCGCAAGGAAAGGAGGCCGACTGCATTATCTGTCTCAGAGACACACACATTGGTGTATTAAAACGGTAATAAAAAGGAAGGAAGTGTTGATGACTAAAATCAGGATAGTGGCTACCTCTTTGCAGAGTAAAGCATTGTAACCAGAGAGGATACGCAGTGGGGGACATCTGTGGCCCTGGCGCTGTCCTATTTCCTGCTCTGGGTGATGATGACATGGGTGTCCTGTTCATTATGATTCTTGGAATTACACAAATTGCTCGTGTACGTTTCTCACATTCCAGCGGTGTCCTGGAGCCCACTTACACTGACTGGTGAGGATTTGGTGACATTCGATGTCACACAGGTAGCTGGAAATTGGCCAGAAACTGGTAACTGCTACAAATCAGTTAAACATTTCCCAGCACTGCTCTTCTATGTACATTAATTAAATAGCTCTAAATTATTTTTTTAAATTTCAGTAAGATACATATAACATAAAATTTGCCATTTTCCAATATGGTAGCCACTAGCTACATGTGTTCAGTAAAAATGAGAAACTGAATTGTCCGTTGTATTTTATTTTAGTTTTAAGAGCCACATGGAAAATTACAGGCCAATATCCCTGATGAACACAGGTGCAAAAACCAACAAAATATCAGCAAACCAAATTCAACAATACATAAAAGGTTCACACACCATGATCAAATGGCATTTATTCCAGGGATGAAGGAATAGTTCAATTAACAGATACACCACATTAACAAAATGAAGGATAAAACCATATGATCATCTCCACAAATGCAGTAAAAGCATTTGACAAAATTCAACATCCTTTCATGATAAAAGCTCTCAATGACCTGGGTGTAGAGGGAACACATCTCAATATGATAAAGTCTGTATACAAGCCCACAGCTAACATCATGTACAACAGTGAAACATTAAAAGCTTTTCCTCTAAGATCAGGACCAAAACAAGGGTATCCATTCTCCCTCCTTTTATTTAATGTAGTACTAGAAGTCTAGTCAAGGCAATTTGACAAGGAGAAGAAATACAAGGCACCCCCCACCAAAAATAATAGGCACATGGAACTAGCCACTAACCATATTGAACAGTGCGGACTTAGAATCTTTCAGAACCAAACACATCTCACCATATTCACCATCTCTATTTCTCACCTCCTGACTGGCTCTCAGCCTTCTGCCATCTGTTATCTGCCCTCCCAGTGCCTGTGAACACAGGTCTCTCCCAGCCCCGCCTCTCCCCAAATTCTATCACACCTTCACTGGGCCATGCAAAGCCCTTCCTGGCGTAGTTTCTGCCCTCTTCATCCCAGATCCCAGTTTCTTGCCTTTCCCGAACCAGCGCCAGCATCTCTAAGGCATCAGCTCTGTGTTCCCCAACCCATAGACAATCTTGAACAATAGGATGTATGATTTTGTTTAAATATTTACTTTGTATGTTTATGTGAGCATGTTGTAATTTGCACAGTGACACTGCATACTAGATCTACGTCTGCTTCCTTGTATCTCAGTGATACCCCGTAGGATGTTTTTGAGAGTCAAAGCACTTGGTAACTTAGTCCCTTCATCCTCTTCCCAGCAGAACGTTGTCTGACCACTGACGACGGTGGTGGTGGTAGAGGGGAACAGGTTGACATGTTGATATAGCTATGCATGTGCCCCAGGCATTTTTGCTAAAAGCCCAAGTATTTGGGGGATCCTTTCACTGCGATGATTCAGCAATAGTTTTCAAAGATTATCTTCACTCATCAAAACTCTGCTGGCAATGTATTTCCTAAAACCTGTTGAGTGCTGCCCTGACGCTAAGTTCCACTTTATCCATGGATATCTCTGCACGGTGTTTATATAGCAAAACTTATTTTTTTTCCTTTACCCTATTGCATACATAGTTTGAAGTCTGTTAGAAGAAACAGCCTGCGAATCACACACTATACCTCACGTATAATTAACAGAAACGCACCAGCTTTTATGATGATTTGCAAGCATAACAGAAGGCTATCTTGTTTGCATTGCAGTGCATCAAGTGTCAAGATTCTCACTTCACTACTCACTGGTACAGGAGTGGACAGTAGATAGTTTTAAATGTCTTTCTTTTTTTCTCCCTTTTAGCAAAATGCCGTTGAGGCCTCTTGCTCTTGCCACTTGGGTCAGGAGCAAGGTTGCCTTATTTGAACAGGCTGTAGTGTTCGGGCTTCTGCCCCTCAGCACTGCATTTTTGTCTTTTAATTTGCACATTTAATTAATTATTTTTTATTAAGGTATAATTGATATACAGTCTTATGAAGGTTTCACATGAGCAACATTGTGATTACTACAATCCCCCCTATTATCAAGTCCCCACCACATACCCCATTATAGTCACTGTCCATCAGGGTAGTAAGATGCTAGAGAGTCACTATTTGTCTTCTCTGTGCTGTACTGTCTTCCCCATGCCCCCGCATATTATGTGTGCTAATTGTAATGCCCCTTAATTCCCTTCTCCCTCCCTTCTCACCCACTCTCCCTAACTCCTTTCCCTTTGGTAACTGCTAGTCCATTCTTGGGTTCTGTGAGTCTGCTGCTGTTTTGTTCCTTCAGTTTTTACTTTGTTATTATACTCCACAGATGAGTGAAATCATTTAGTACTTGTCTTTCTCCACCTGGCTTATTTCTCTGAGCATAATACCCTCTAGCTCCATCCATGTTGTTGCAAATGGTAGGATTTGTTTTCTCCTTATGGCTGAATAATATTCCATTGTGTATATGTATCACATCTTCTTTCTCCATTCATCTACTGATGGACACTTAGGTTGCTTCCATATCTTGACTATTATAAATAGTGCTGTGATAAACATAGGGATGCATATGTCTTCTTGAATCTGAAATCTTGTTTTCTTTGGGTAAATTCCTAGGAGTGGAATTCCTGAGTCAAATGGTACTTCTATTTTTAGTTTTTTGAGGAACCTCCGAACTGCTTTCCACAATGGTTGAACTAATTTACATTCCCACCAGCAGTGTAGGAGGGTTCCCCTTTCTCGGCATCCTCGCCAGCATTTGTTGCTCAGCACTGCATTTTTAAGAGCGGTTTCATTGCTTTCACTGTTGGCTCAGTATTCTGTATCATTGTCTTATTTCATGTTTCCCATTCGCTAGGGATGCACACCTACATTGCCTCAAACTTCCCACTTCAGTGAGCATCCATATCTCATGCAAAATGTTCAATTAATGTAAAAACTTGGACAGAACCACCCATAGATCTCTCCATTTAACAGGGACCCAATAAGTGGCTTGAACAAGAGAGAATGTTTAAGTGTCTCTGCTGGCAGACAGCCTAGGAACCCCGCATCCTTCTGTCAGTTGTTCTACCATCCTCTAGTGTCTCCAAGGACATCTGGCCATAACTGGAGACATCTTTGGCTGTCACCCCTGGGGGCGGGTGTGCTGCTGGCATCTAGAGGGTGATGGTCAGGAATGCTGCTCAATACCCACAATGCACTAGACAGCCCCCTTCTCCCTCAACCCAAAGAATGATTTGGACCCATATGTCAACAGTGTCACCTGCCCTAGAACAGTTCCCCTTCCTTTTTTGCATGACTGACCAGCACAGCAGTCCTGTAGTACATCCCATCCTCTGGATTTGTCTGCTGCTTCCAGATGTTGTTATTTAACTTGCTTCCCTACCTTGTCCATTTCCTGCAAATTGGATGTTGGTGGAAAGACTTGATCAGAGTCAGGCTTAACATTTTGGCAAGACGTGTCCTAGGGGAAGTTGGGAACTTCCTTTTGCATGACAGTAGGAGGCCCACAGGCCTGCAGGTCCCTTTACCGTGATGTTGAGCTTCTTTGTAGCTAATGCTGGTGAGTCTGGCCTCTGTGGAGAAGTCTGCTCCCCTAACACTCAGCAAGACCTCTGGTGCCCTGTGTTTACATTATTTATTTCCCATCATCCTCTCACCTGATGCTTTTTAATGCCAAGTGAGAATCACTACCTAAATCAATTTTTTAATTGGCTTTTGCAAAATGGTGATTTTTTTCTCCCCTAATTCTCTTATTCCTTCTCCATTTCTTAGCTGGCATTCTTCTTGGGCTGTTTGATGGCTACCACAGCAAATACTGGGAAGGCCAATCCATGCCTAATTCCTTACTTTTAATTAGCAATGTTTCAGAAAGGAGGTGACTGAGAGCTACTTCCAATGATATATAATAAATGTGTGTGTTTTTAGCTTTCAAATTGAGGTATGACATACATAAAGTGCACGGATCTTAAATGGAGAGCTCAGGGATTTCTTACACCTTCCTACTCATGCAACTACCAGCTCCATACTGCCTTGTAGGCCCCCGACCCTTACCCCACCACCACCATGGCTGGCCCTGGGACACTGATCCATCTCACTAAAGCAGCTGCAGTGGCTAAGTCACTTGCTTTGCCAGCTGGGATTTATCCTGGGCACCTCCTGCCTAGAAGTCTTATTAATTCTTTGGGGGAACTTCTCAGGGCTTCAGCTCAGCCAGCATTTCTAGGAAGACTAGGAGAGCTGCATCTCCTTTTCCATCAAGTGTCACACCCAGGGGCAGCACACTGGACAAAGTGCCAGAAAAAGAGACAGGCTGTTTGGGCTCTGCTACCTCCGGCTGTGTGATCCCGGGGGTTGCTACTTCCACCTCTGAGCTTCTGCTTGCTTACCTGGCCATGATGGGACTATTCTGCTTTGCTGAGCTCTTGAGATTTCTGCAGAATCACCTGGCTACCTTGAGCTCTCTGACCTCAACCCCTGGTGCTTTCCTCTTTGCTCATTCTATTCCAGACAAATGTTTGTTCCTGGCCCCAGGCCTTTGCCCCAGCAGTGCCCTCCACATCGGTTTTGTGGAGCTTGCTTCTCCCCAACTCAGGTTCAGTCCAAATGAACCTCCTCAGGGAATGCAGGCTATAGCATCCTCCCCTCCTACCCTATATACCCTTTAATGTTGCTCTTACAGCCCTTAAGAACTGAGCGTATGTATTAATTTAACTTATAATTGTGTCTCCCTTAGTAAAATGCAATGTCCAGGGACTTGTCTGCCTCCTTCACTAAGTGTAACGAAAGTGTCCAGTGAACTAGGAAACGGAAGCTCAGAGACAGGGAACCACTTTCTAATTGTCACACAGCAGAACTGGCATCAGAATCATGAGCTCTGAGCCTGTTTTCTTTCTCCTCCTTCCTCTGCCTCTGGTGGGACTCAGGCACAAAGTTAGATGGGGAGGGGGTGCCAAAAAACTCAGCTGTCAAGATAATATTTTAAAAACTAAAAATTAATGCAAAAAAAATGCGATGATTAAAAAAAATAGTAAAAGACAAGATCGGACCCTGCACTTACATGACTCACTTCACCCCGATCCCAGTCTTAGCGGACCCTGTGGGATTAATATAGAAATCAAGTATAGAAATTCAAATGTATAATCACATATGACTTATTTTTCCTGTAATTCCTGATACGTGATCAAGAACGGAACAAACAAGACCAAAACAGTTTCTGTGACACAACTGCCCTTGCTATTGTTTTAATACCATGTAAGACGTCGCGCCCCAGGAGACTGGAGACTGATGAGAATTAAGTTTAGTTAGTTAATGATTGTGTATTAAGCCCCCCACACAGAATTCTATTGTTGTTAACATTTATTTGCTCAATGAATGCAAAGGGTGCCCTCTTAGCACCACTCTTGCGCTGTTACGCCTCGAGTCCCCTGACTGGTCCTTTCAGGTCTTCGGTATCTCATCGCGTCTCCTCCATTATCTGCGGGTCAGAGGCAGGGGGGTACCGACAGGTCTTTAACATTCTGGTATTTTGTTCATCATGGATTTTTTTCCCCCATTAATTTTGATCTTCTAAAAATACTGCCTTAGAGTATTATTTATCTAGATGATTCAGTTTTTGCACCCAAGGCGCTCACCCTAGTCCCGGAGCCGCTTCTCCCCAGAGGAAACCGAGGACCGGAGGACCGGTATGGGGTGGGGGAGGCGGAGCAGAGACCTGCTGAGCGGCCCGAGCTCCCCCGGGAGGGGCCTGGCGCTGACCTTTGCTTATCGCCCGCTGTAGAAGCCTCTAATTAAGTCCCCCGCCTGCGGAAGACCTTTCCCGGGGCGGCCCGCACTGCCTGCGGGGCCGCGATAGCCGCGGTCGCCCGAGCAGCGGTGACCTTTCCCGGCTGGCGGGGCTTAGGTAAGCCCACAGTTGGGCCTGGCGGAGCCGGAGGGAAGGTGGCTCGGGCTTGGGACCTAGGATCGAACCCCGCCCTGGAGCCCTGTCCCAGCCTCTGAGGGCACCGCGGGGGCGGGGCAGAGAGCCAGGTGACATCATCGAACTCCGAGGCCCGCCTCCGCCACTAACGTCACAGGCGAGCAGCTGCATCACCGCATTCCTCCCGTGATGTCAGCACGCGAGGCCAGGAACCGGCTCACTGGGGAAGGGAGACGTTTGAAGGGAAAGCTCTTTCCTTTCTCGCCCTTTATCTTTGGTAAGTCGCTCAAAGTGCGAAAGGACGAACTACTAGTCCCAGCTGGCCTTGTGTGCTGCGAATGCGCACGGCCTCCAACGAGAGAACGCGGCAAACCTTTGGCAGAGACAGACGTCCTTCTGGCCGAACCAGAAGGCAGGTTTTTCAGCCGCAACCCAATCCCGACCTCATAGGCCCCACCCCCTTATTCTTAGCCCGCGGCTTCCGTGCGGGAGTGACAGGCCCCGCTGCCTTTGAGAGTTCAGTGTCCTTGATGTACTTACCTACCGATGAATCAGAGAGCTGGGAAGTCGAGAGGGTGTTGAAAAGCGTTCCTTGGGGCCAATAGCTTAGCGGCAGGGCCCGGGGCCGCCAATCACCCGGGACCCCGCCCCGGCCCGTGACGTAAGTAGGGTGGGTAGCAACAGTTGCCCCGGTGAGGGAAACGGAGGCGCCATAGCCACGGTAGTCGTGGCGACCAAGCAACGCGAGTCAACAACAACAACCGCCCTGCCGACCCCCATCCCCACACCCCCGGCCCGGCCCGGGGACCCCGGCACGTTCTGTCCCCCTCCCAGCATCGCTTCCGAGACCTCTGGAAAGCCCTTTCGCGGACAGAAGTGGGGAGAAGCCGAGGTAACCAGGGCGGCCCCGGGGTGGCGGGCCGGGCCGGAGAGGGCGGCGTGGCCCGGGCGGCGGGTGTCGCTGTAATCAGAGTCCAGGGGTAAGGGGCGGGCGGTCAAAATGGCGGCGGCGACTGCCGGGGCCGTGGGGGAGGGGGCCTGGGCCCGTCTGGGGCGACACCGCCCGCCCCTGGGCCCGGGCCCGGCCCCCACGAGGGGCGGGCGCTAGCAGGCCGGCGGCTAGTGTAGGTCGGCCGGCAGGGCCGGTGGGGGGGCGGCTTTTATATGCGGGAGGTGCGGTGGGGCGGGCCTGGGGAGGCAGGGCCAATGGGAGCGAGGGAGGAACGAGACGAGGTCGTGGGGGTGTGGGCGGGGACTCGTGGTGTGTGGGCGGGGCTGGAGGGTGCCCTAGGGAGAAGGGTGCGGCGGCTGCGGTCTCCGCCTTTCCGCTCCCCCAAGCGTTGGGAGGCCACCTGTGCCATGTTCCTTTGGAACACTCAAGTTGTCCTCAGTATTCAGTGCCTGCCTCATGTGAAGCCTCAGTTTTCCATTCTGTTAAGTGGGGAGAATCTTTGCATCTCCTCTTTTCTGCATATCAGGGACTTCTGATTCCTTACAGGAATTTCTTGGGGTTCATCTTTAAACTTTTACCCCATCTACTACTTCTGAGTATGGTTTGCTAGATTAACTGTTAGCCAGGCTTGAGTTCAACACTACTCTTGCCTCCTAAATCTGCCTTCTTTCTTGAGAGGAGGCAGAGGAAGAAGCTGTGGGCGAGTCTGGCTTTAACCTGGAGGATTTGGTTTGCAGAAAACCAACACCCGTTTCAGGGAGGAGTGATCTTGAGTGACTGAATTAGAGGAACAGAAACTTGATTGCTTCTCTGGAGGCTTTTCTCTTAGACTTGGTGTTGTTCCTGGGCGGGGGGCTTTTTCCTAGTGAAGGGACAATCCTAACTGTTCAGCCCTTTAAGGTCTCCCTTTCCAGGAATGGGGAGCAAATGGTGCTTGAGGAAGTTTTTTAGATTTCTTAAGCTAATTCTCATGGCCAGACACATGTTTCTGTGTCAGGCAAGTCAGTGTCAACTGGGTCACATGTCACTGAGGAGGTACCAGCCTCCAGAGCCACGTGGGCGGGAGCCAGACACCGAGGTCAGAGGCAAGGGGACGTGTTCAACGTTTGTTAGAGGAGAATCCCAGACACTGCTCTACTGGGCAACAAAGATCTGCCAGCTCGGGGAAGAATTTTTTTTTTTTAATAGCCATCTGGGCCAAGTCCATTTTGTCTATTCTCTGCCTTGCTGTGGAGTTTGGCATCAGCAGAGTCGAGTGACGTGTGCAAACTTCAGCCGTTTTCTTTTAAAGTCAATCAATAGACTTCAAGGAAAAGCTTCAGGCTCTCCCAAAGCTTTACCCCAAGAATTTGACTTAGAACTTGGTCGGGTGTGGGGGGTGTCTCTCTTCTTCAGGGCCTTTTTCTAGGCCAGGCCCTCCTTGAGAGGTGGCAGGACCCCTTGAAAGTTAAAGGCAGAGATCAATTTTCAGTAAAACTATAAATACCAAGTTGCCAGAAAGACCATCACCCCTGTTAGAAAGGCAAACTTTGAGAAGAAAGTGATGTTACCAGTTATCTAGGCTTGTTGACTGCCTCTCGCCCCACCCGTAATTTTTACATTTGAAGTGCACAAGCCCCAAGAGGTGATGTGACCCCGGTAGGGAACACCAGCTTTGTCCTTGAAACAATCAACTGCTTCTAGCTGTGTGGTCTTGGTGAGTTACTTAATGTCTCAGGACTTCAGTTTCATCTAGGCTGAAGCATTGATCAGTGGTAATGATTTTAATCTGAGATCGCTGTGCTGTGGATCCCATAAAAGAAAAGAATACACGTTGAGCATCAAACACAGTAATTGCTCAAGCTATGTTAGCTGCTACTGTTATGATTGTCACTTCCTGCTCAGCCCTGGGAATTACAAGGCTTGCATTTATTTTTATCATTTTACATCGGGTGAAAGCTTAGTAGCTTTAAAGGTTGACTTGCTGGGTTGTGTGGACTGATGACAGGGATCCCAGGAAGCTTGATACCAGAATTACAGTTTCTAGTGGGGAAGTGTTACTCCCCTTGCTCGTGAATAGCCTTTCTTTCTCCCACTTTAGGAGAATAGTCAGAAAGAAAAATCTTCCCTGGGCCTGGGCCCAGACTCAGCCCCAAGCCTTCCAGGAGGCAGGAGGCAGATGTGTGAGCCAGGGGTGTGGGTGTCGTGGGAAAGGCATCTCTGGAGCTGAGGTCCTTGCCCTCCCCTCCCCACACATGTTCCAGCATTTTTGGGCAGGGGCGGGGGATGCACCAGGCAGACCGCCCCCTAGAGATGCAGCCTGCAGATAAAACTGCATGGTGTGGACCCATTCTGGATCAGGAGGCATCGCCCACCCCTGTGGCATAAGCAGGAGGCAGGAGGCAGTAACTTTTCAGAAGGTCTCACCAGTTGGTAGTTTGACACGGGCCTTTGGCACTCAGTAGCAGTTTATTCCTGGCACATGGACACTCATTTGACAGTAAAAGTTAGGTGCCCACAGTGATCCCCAGTTCTTGGAGCCGGGGATGAAGTGATGGGTAAGGCGGGCCAGGTTCTGCCCTTAGAGAGGTTACCTTTCTGGTCATAAGAATAAGAAAATAAACAAGGAAATAGCCAGGAAAAAAAAAACAAAAACGAATATGTGCTCTAGATGGCTTGGGGCAGGGGTGGGGTGGGAAGGTGGGGCACACTTGAGACCCAAGAAGGTAACATGAGCTGAGACCTGAGTGGTAAGTAGTAGATAGCATGGGCAATGGGGGTGGATGGGGGCAGGTGGGAGAGGATGTGCCCGTCAGGCGGAAGAGCTGGTGTAAAGGTCCTGAGGCAGGAAGAAGCCTGGAGAATTCGAGGAACTAGAGCTAGTATGACTAGAACATCCAGGTTGAGAAAGGCAGGGACTAGAGGGACCAGATCCTGCAGGACCCTGTAGGTCATAGAAAGGGCTCAGGATCTTATTTATTCTCTGCGATGGCTTTATGACCTTCTGAATAGAGTGACAAGATGGGATTTGTGTTTACAAAGGATCTTGGAGATTACAGGGGCAAGGGTGAAGCCAGGAGTCAGTGCTGAGGCTGTTACAGGGTCCCAGGCAAGAGATGATGGCATGGCAGCTTGGACTGGCATGGTGTTGGTAAAGTTGGAGAGAAATGCCCAGCCTTCTATTTTGGAGGAATTATTGACAAGCCTTCAAAACTAACTGGACATAGGGATGAGGGAAATCCACAGCATTATATTTAATTTCCCCATTCTACTGAAAGTTCATTATTGAAGTAATTAAGCAGATGAATAAATTGAGTTTTCTTTCTGTTTTCTTGGGAGGGCCTCATCCAAGATGTAAACTATTTGGTTATAGGGTCTGGCATCCAAAACAGAGGTTGTCAAGCTACAGCTGCCACCTATTTTTATATGGCCTGTAAGCTAAAAATGACTTTTACATTTTTTAATGAATGGGGAAAAACAAAAGAAGGATATTTTGTGTCATGCATAATATATCATGACGTGTGGAAATTATATGAGATTCAAATCTTAACATCTAGAAAGAAAGTATTATTGGCACACAGCCACATTCATCTGTTGACTGGCCCTTAAGTGAAGTTTGCCAGCCCCTGATCAAAGTAGTTGATAAGCGTTCTCCAAAAACAGCTGTTGGCTTTGAAGATGGGTGCAGCCATTGGTGCTTTTCTTGGAAGTTTCATTGCCAAGGAACAGATTTGCTGAGTGATTCTCTTGTTTCATGTGCTTTGTAAAGAAAGGAGTCTCATGCTCAAAGATGGGGAATGCCTCATGTGGTATAGATCTTTGTGACGTCGTCCTCTCTAGGGAATACCTACATAACTCTGCTTAACTTAGTCCTCCACAAATGGAAAAAAAGGGATCCCTGATCAAATAATTGCGGGAAACTTGGCATCCTGTATCACCCTTCCTGGAGATTAACAATGGCAGTGCTGAGTAGGCCTCCAGTGGAGAAGTTGGTTTAACAGTTTCATTCATCTTCCCCTCTCCTTTTCAAGCTCAGCCTCTCAGCCCTTCTTGTTGCTCTTATTGCCCCTCTTGTTGCACATCAAGGAGAAAAAACACTAGGAACTGTGGAACTTCTAAAGCCCTTTCTTTATGGGAGGGATCACAGGGGCCAGCTCTCCTAAGGGCATCTCAGAGTAGCCCCAGGGCCACCTGCCTCAGAATTATCTGCTGGGGGAGGGTTAGCTCAAAGAGCAGACCCCAGGGCCATCTCAGACTCTGGGCAGTGGGACTAGGGAGCCTGCACTGAACTAGCTCCCCAGGTGATGCTGATGGACAACAGGGGCAGGTTCCCCCTAGCACTTTCTTCAAGAGCTGGAGGACTGTGTGTGTCTCCTACCTTCTCTATCTCCCTGCACCCTCTACACAAATACCTGTTAAGAGACTAGTAATAGTAACAGCTTTCTGCTAATAATTCTCAGCACTTAGTGGGTCCTGGGCTGATCTTTACAAGTCCTGTGAATTGGGTGTTCTCATCATCTTCAGGTGACAGATGGGGGTAACTGAGGCCCAGAGGAAGGTCAGTAACATGATCATGAATTAAGAGACCAGTCAGGCCAGTGTTCATGTTGAGATGAGTCTGATACCAGGGAGGAAAGTGCTGATCAGCTGCAGGGACTCAAGCATCCATGCTGGGCCAGAGTTTGGACCTGAGGGTTCGAGGATCCGTCAGGAGGTGGCCCCTCTGATGCCAGCAGGAAGGAGTTTGGGGAGCACAGAGGCTGGGGGATGTCACCTCTGCATGTGTGGCAGGCAGCAGCCTCTTCCCTTCCCAAGTGGTCAGCTCCCTGCCACCCGAGTCCCCGCCAGCTGGGAAAGCCCGAGACGGCTCCTCACAACCTAGACCAGGGCCCACCCTGTCTGCCTCTGCCCCTCACCATGATAAGCTGGCCGGCAGGTGGCCCCAGGCTCTTACAGCTCTGTACCAACCAGCACAGCCTGTGGCCCCTCCCCAATCACCCCAAGCCCAGTGAGCATACCCAAGGGCAGACAGAAGCCCCTGTTCCTTTGTACTCAGCAGCCCAAAGAAAGGAGTCAGGGCTTGGAGGCTTTGTGATTTATTAAAGGGCCCTGGGCAATGACAGGAGCAAGAGCTGTTTCCTAAGTATCCTGCACCAGGCACCCAGTCACACGACCACAGTGAATTCCTCAGCAACCCTGAACTGTAAGGCCTGCAGGTCCTCCCATTTCATAGATGGGACAGTGGAGGCTCTCCCGCCACATCACACAGCTAGGAGGAGGCCAAGTTCAAGTTGTGCATCAGCTGCATCCAGGGCTTGTTTCACACCCGCCTTGCCCCTGTTCACTTGGACACCTCTTGAGTTTGGCATCAAACAGCAGAGCCCAGATCCTGAGAGGGAGATCCAGGGAGGCACACATAACCTGGGAACCACTGCGCTGCCCAGCATCCCTCGGGCTGCTCAGGCAGGCGCCCCGCTCCCCCGTTCTGCTGCTCTAATGAGGGCTAATCTCTGTAGGTGGGGCTCGGGCCTCCCCATCTGAAAATCAGCCACTCCTGATTGCGAACAATAAATGAGCCCTGTGCCTGGTTCCCTGATCAGGGGTGGGGTCTAAGAGCACATATGTGGGGTCAGAGAGACCTGGGTTCAAATCCTTCTCTCCAGTTGCTGCATGCCCTTCCAAGTTCACCCCTGGGCCTCACTTTGCTCATCTGTAAAATGGGTGGGGTAGCCCCTCAGTTGTAGGGCTGCTGTGGGGAGGTAATCACAGCAAAGTGCTCCTCCTGGGGATTCTGGTCAATGCGCAGCTGTGGTTTTTCTCCTTGAAAATCCCACTTAGTTCCCTGCCTGCTGCTTAATGCAGAAGAGCCTGTGGCTTAGCCACCCTCCAGGCCTATAGTGCCCTCAAGGGTCACCACAGGCAGGGCCGTTAAACTCAAATACCTCCAGGGGCCAACCTGGGGCCACCAAGAGGTGAGGGCTGGAGCTTCTTTTAGCAGTTCAAGCTTTTGTTCCCAGGCCCATCCCCTGCTGAGGCGGGACTTAGCAAGAAGGAGGTGGGGCTTATCAAGGGGACCCTGTGCCTAGCCTCGCACCTGGGAGAGAGACCATGAACCTTTAGTAACCAGAAAAGCTGCCTCTGTCTGGTAAGGCTGGTTCCATTCGGAGGTCGACAGGGCTGCTGGGCCTGCCTGTGGCCAGGGCCTGTTCCCAGCCCAGTGCCCCTGGCCCCAGATGGACACTCTCCCTGGGATGAGCTCACATCTGATGTGACCTGTGATGGCCCCTGGGCAAGGGCCTAAAAGGCCCTGTGGCCACCGGCAGCTCAGGGGCTTTTTGGACTCCAACAGCCTCCCTGTGTCTGGCACCCCGATGGGAATACTAGGCAAGAACCCAAGTCCAGATGGCAGGCGTGTAGGGAACTGGCATGGGCTGACTGGAAGACAGCCTTCCCCACCACTTTCCTTTCCAGCAATTAGCCCACTAGTCAAGTGCTCAGAACCAGGTTCAAACTCAGCCCTGCCACTTCCCTACTGTGTGGCCTGGGGCAAGCTCCTTAACCTCTCTGAGCCTCAGCTCCTCATCTGGCAGACTAACAAACCCAGAAGTGGTTGTTGCGAAGTTTAAAATTAAGTAATGTAAAGAAGGTGCTCAGCATAGTGCCCAGTCCGCAGGAGTCCCCAAGAGAACTGTACCATTTGACCCTGGCACAGGGGTCCCCGAGGCATGAGGGACTGGGAAGGTAGAAGGCAAAAGTCCTGGGTAAGGGTGAATGGAAGAGGCTCCAGGCAGCCTCAGGCAGTACCCAGTTATCCTGCTGTGGTGGGCTGGTTATATCTGGCCACCAGCTTCAGGATTTAATTAAGTTAGTGATGAGCCCAAACATGTCTCTAGGGAGTCAGGAGCTGTCCCTGGTTTCCTCTGCCTGTAGATTAATTCTTGTTTTTCCTTTTTTTTTCCTCTTACCCCCTCCCTATCTTCTTCCCAAGGAAGCAAAAAAAAAAGCCTTATTTATTATCATTTTTCCCACTGTTGGCATGGCAACACAGGCGTACGTTACTGAGCTACAGGCAGCCCCGCAGCCATCCCAACCACCACAGGCCCAGCCCCAGCCGCCACCGCCACCACCAGCAGCGCCCCAGCCCCCCCAGCCGCCTGCCACCCCCCAGCCCCAGTATGTCACGGAGCTGCAGAACCCCCAGCCCCAGGCACAGCCACCAGGCAGCCAGAAGCAGTACGTGACAGACCTCCCAGCCGCCCCCACACCCTCGCAGCCAGCCGGCGGACCCACTCCATCCCCGGGATCCCAGCAGTACATCGTGGTCACCGTGTCTGGTAAGTGGGCATGTGCTCAAAGCCAGGGTGCTCTGAGAGGAGTTTTGGGGAGTCCTGCATCCTGGACGTGGGGGCACAGTGATGCCCCACATCACTGTCGTTTACTGGGCATGTCACCAGCACAGCAGCTTTCAAACTCATTGGGGTTCTCAGGCAGGTCTGGGGGGCATCTCTGGGGAAAGGAATCAGGCCAAGCAGTGAGGCCTCTGTCCCCCCAAACTTCTTCCCATCAAGGCAGCTCTTAGATCTGTTTCTGTTTGTCTCCTCAAGTGACTTGTCACTTGAAGAAAATGATTGGGTAGTGGGATCAAAGTTTGCACATGCCTGCTGGGGCTTGGCTGGTGCCCTCTGGGCCTGGCCTTGCTGCTCTCCAGCCCCTTGGCCAGTCTGCCTCAGTTTCCTCCTCCATCCCGGCACCGTAAGGGCTTCTTGTGCTCGGGGGATGTATATGAGGTACTCACAGAGGCGCTTTAGGGAGGTGGATTGGGAGGCTCAGAAGCATCACCTTCAGTTTTTCCCAGGACCCAGGAGCCGAGCAGGCTGTCACCCGGGCAAGTTCACAAACATGTGGCCGACAGCCACTCTTTCTCACTGTGTCTGTGCTTGCGGCCGTGGGGAAAATGATCAGAAAGCTCGGGTCATGGTGTCCATGATTCCTGTGTAGACCATCTTCCCCACACGCCAGTTCCTCCCAGGACGGGGACAGGCTGAGCAGAGCGTGGGCAGGCAGTCACTCCCACAGCTCAGAGCGGGACTGAGCATCATTAGCAGTTTCAAGTATAGAGCCAGGAGGGTGGGGTGACACCCCTCACTGAATCTGGCCAGGGTCCTTCCAGAGTGGGAAAGGAAATGGCAGGGATCATAAAGGCACCCCAGGAGGCTGTGGATAGAGTAGGTCAAGACTGGGTTTAGAGGATCAAATATGTGACAATTGACGTGGTCCTATGGGAGCAGGACAGATGGCAGTCTGGGCCCTGGGCGTTGAGGTCCCCAGGAAGGGCCGGGCCGGGGACATGCAGAGGCTCACAGCAGTGACTCTTTACCACGCGGACTGGTATGGAAGGATGTGACATGAAAGCCCCACTGAGCGTATCGCATTAAGGCCAGGCCTTGGATGTGGCCAGGGTCCCCAGGCCACAGATCTCCAGGGGGTTCTCAGCACTGCCCAGTGACCTGCCTATGTTTCCTAGCCAGCAGAGCCCCCACCCTCCAAGGCACCACCACATGGCAAGGAGGACCCATCCCCCCGCAGCCAGCCTCCCAGCTTGGTCTGCACCCACCGGCTCTGCCTTCTTGCTCAGAGGGTGAGCAGCCCCCACCTGCCCCCAGCCGCCCCCTCCTGATTTGCTCTTGCCATCTTGGTCCTCATGGCTGAGACCCCCTCTCACAGATGTTTTGGGTAACTCTCCCTTCATGGTGGCCTTGTCTAGTATCTCTTACTGACAACGTGCCTACATTGAGGTCTGCACCCTGGGCCACTGCCCTGAACCCCAGCTACCTGTGACCCATCCACTCTGGGATGAATAGGCCACTCAAGCTTACGTGGGCAAATAGCACTCTGGATTTCCCCCTCATCAAATCTGTTCTCCTCTGAGACTTCCTTGTTCTTATAAATACCACCCCAGGCCCAAGTCAGCCTAGATTCCTATGCTACCCATCCTCCTGAACCAGGCCTCCTGAACCCTCTGAAGTCCAGCCAGAACCTGCCACTTCTCCTGCCTCCACATCCCCTGCCCTGGTCCAGCCTTCACCTTCACAGTCCACAACACCCAGAGGGAGCCTGGTGACAACTGACATTCAGGTCCTGTCATATCCCCAGCGTAACCAGATGATTCTGAGTCAGGTGGCCCTGGGGGCACTCTGAGAAACCCTGGCCTGGATTTTCTTGGAGAGCTGGCTTCCTGTGGCCTCCTTAACAAGGAGAGGGCTTTAAAAGCTCTACATTCCCTGTGCCCCTGCTGAAAAGTGCCCAATCTCCCGACTCTGGCCCGTGAAGCCTGCCGGCCACCCAGCCCCACCTGTTCCCACCTGCCCCTTCCCACACCTGCTCCAACCCCACTGACCTTCCTGTGGCTCCAGAAACCCGCCAGGCTCTATCCGGCCTCTGGACCTCTGTACTCTGCTTAGAGCGCCCTGTCCCGACCTCCTGGTGGTTTGTCCTGGTGTTCTTTGGGTCTCTGCTCAGATGCCACCTCCCTGATGCCCACACCTCCCCACACCCCACCACTCCCTATCTCCTTACTTTGCTTTATTTTTCTTAACATTCATCGCCACTTAAAGTGGTGAAGGTGATGATGATGCCCGTCCCCATTGTCCTGGAGTCTTAAGCTCAGGAGGCCCTGGTGCTTACAGGTCAAGGCCTTTGTCCTCCCTTCCCCTGGGTGCAGACGGGCTGTAGTGAACAGGCTGCTGGTGTGATTGTCAGGGTCCTGTCTTTGGTCTGGTGGTGGTTTAACAGTCTTTCACGGTGGTCTTAGGGAATTTCATTCTCTGCTGCTCCCAGTTCTGGTGGAAGCAGACCTGTCCCCAGAGGGGTGACTGGGCAGCGCATCCTGGAGCAGTTCTGGGGAAGAGGAGCTTGGCTCGCCCCTGCCTCGGCCCTTGCTGCTCTGCCAGCCCCTCCTCTGGCCCCTTGCAGTGGCTCCTGTGTTCCTCCGTGACTGTTTCCCGGGTTAGTGTCCCTTTCGTGTAAGGTGACTTTTGGGCTGGTGAGCCGCCCCAGGGGCGGGTGTGGAGGGTAACGACACCAGCAAAGGCTGCAGCAAGCAAGGCACCTGGGCTTTTCCCACACCAGAGTGCCAGAGCCATCAGAGCTGGTGGGGCTCCGGGAGGGAAGTGAGTAGCAAGGGGCCCGGAGCCCAGGCAGGCACCAGCGGGAACAGCACCTGAAGGCGGCTCGTCCTGCCCCATCCTCGCGAGCTCAACCCCACGGTGCCTTTGCAGGTGATGGGAAGGAAGCTGAAGTTTCTAGAGGACAGTCCACTAGATCCATAAACCCCATCCTCAGACGCTGCCAGACTCTCACCCTTAACTTGTGGTGAAAGGAGGGTGCTGTGGGCGCTGGCAGCCCCCCCCCCGGGAAGGAGGGACTACATCCAGGCTCCCTTTGCTGCTTCCCTCGCTCGGAGGCCCTGGGCATCCAGGATCACTGTCCAGGAGAGGGACTGGGAGGGTGTTTGTCAGCATTCCCAAGCCCAGATGGGTACTCACAGTCAGGGCAAGTAAGGGACCCAGTCTCCTGGAGGCAGCAGGGTCCCAGAGAACTGCCCCCCAAAGCACCCCTAGCTGAAAATAGCCCCAGGAGCAAAGGGCCAGGCAGGAGAGAGCCAGACTGCTCCCCTGTCACCTGTGGGGAGCGGGGCCTGGCTTGGAGCAGAGCATCTCAGGCCACAGTCAGTAGTCATGGTCTTGGTGACATCTGAGGTGTGACTGGGTCTCGAGGGGGAAGTGCGGGGCACAGGCAGGAAGGGCCACTCATCAGACTGGGGCACAGGAAATCGGCTGCCACTTCTTGAGACTTGAGACAGCGGGGCTTCCCTGGCCTCATGCTCAGATCCAGGATGGAGGTGGCCAGCAGACAGAGCCACTCACAGACCCCCTCCCCGTCCACATACACAACCAGGGCAGGGCACAGGCAGGCGAGACCTCACACACAAGCCCCTCCTCCAGAACTCAACCTGCTCATCCTATGTGCCCTCCTGGCCTCGCAAGCACGGGGGGCCCAGCCTTGAGGGCCACCCCAGAGGGAGGAGACTGGCGGGACAGCCTCCCAGGGCTTCCTTGTCCCAGGTAGATGCCCGATCTCCTGGGACCCTGGGCCTCCAGCTGCTGAAGGACCCTCTCAAGGGTCGGCCTTGGCACTTCCATCAGAGTCCCCCAGCCCAGGAGGTGGCTGGCGCCAGCGCCCCACTTACCACCCGTCCTGAACTAGGCAACCCTGCTGTGGACTGCCTCGGTCAGGCACCTTCCCTTGGGCTGGGCCAGGCTGCCCGTGCCTCGGGGACACCCAGGTGTGCCGGGCCCCTCACGTGACTCGGGGCTTTCTCAGGTTTCCCCTGGTTTCTCAGGCCTCCTTTCTCATGGCTCAGGGAAGCCTCAGTGCATGTGAGGGAAGATTCCAGCCAAACGTGGAAATCAGTGCCTCCCAGAATTGGCCAAAGAGGCAGCTGGCCTGGCAGGCCTGGAGTTGCCCTGATGCTTGCTCCACAGGTGCCCAATGGAAGGCTTCCCCCGACACTGCCCCCCACATCTGGCCACCACCCCTCCCAACCTAACATACACACGTTCACGTGCTCTGCCCAGGCTTGGCCCCTGAGGTCCTCACATCTCTCTGGAACACCTGTTCTGCCCCCAGCCAGGCTCCTCTCCCTGGGTCCCTACACAACCGAAGCCCAGCTCTTCCCTTTGGGGGCTAATCCCCACTATGAGATGCTCTGGATATTGTGGGGTCTCTGGGGACACTGAGACCCCCATCTTACTGTCCTGCACTGCCTTAGAGCCTCAGCCTGGCATGACCTGAGACTCTGGGTTCTGCACACAATGTGAGGTTCTTGTGGGCCTGTGTCCTGGCCTGCCAGTTCCCAGCTGGGTGATCCTAGACAAGTCACTTCCTTTCTCCAGTCTCGGTTGCTTTCTGTCCTAGCTGCCCAGAAGACCCTCACCCAGCACCTGGGGCCCTGGAAGTGCCGTAGTTAACCCCAGTCCCTCCTTGCCCACTGCCTCCAGCCCTGCTGACTGCTCCCCAGGAGGGGTGGGGACCTTAGCTCCTGGCCTGTGTTGGAGGAGGGCAGGCACATGCATGTCTCTGGCCCCACCCTGGCCCCTGGAACTGCTGGAAGCATGCCAGGCCCTGCTGAGGGGGGCGGGATGGATGGCATCCAGCGGGGGTGAGGGTCTCCCAGCCAGCGCCTCACCGGGACATACACCTTCTGCACTGCTTCCCTCCCCGGCTCCCCTGTTAATCACTCAGCCAAGTGCATGAACCTCGCCCTGCACCTGATAGCATCTGCGGGTACCAGCTCTCTCCTGACTCCGCAGTAAGGCTTTAGCCCCATGAAAGCCTGGATTGGCCACACCCACTGGCAGGGGAGTGTTTATTCCCAGAGGGCAGCTGTTTGCTCTGCATCCATGGGGTGGGGGTGGGGGAATTAGCTCCCTAAGGTTACAGGTATAAAGCCACCCATGCACCCTGCTGTTACAAAGAGGTGGGTAAGGAGCATGAGTGCTGGGCAGACTCCCCTGGATGGACTGGGGAGGGCACAGTGGGGGCAGGTGGGCACCATGTTCTATATTGCCTCTGTTCAGCTGTCTGTCAGCATGAGTACTCCCTGCCCAGCTCCAGGTCCCCTGCTGCCCCACCCCACTGAAGATAGGGAGGCCAGGACAGGGCAGAGGGAGGGGCACTTGGCCACAGGCCAACAGGCCTGAGGCCATTCCTCTGACCAGCTTCTATTCCTGGGAAGCCAGGGGTCATCTCAGAGAGGATGGCCCCAGCTCCTTGGTCCTTCCAGGGCTGCTGGGATGCTGAGGTGGCAGTCAGTCACAGTTCTGTTAGGAAAAGGGGACCAGCCCTCTGGGCCTCCACAGTTTCACAGCTCCTCAGTCATCCCTTCTGGCCTGGCTTATGGATGAGAAGGCTCAGGGTTGGGGGTAAAGCTGCTTCTGGATATTAAGAATTCTGCCATGCCATTGGGTGTGGGCAGGGCTGGCCAGGGTGTCAGGCAGGACTCTTGGAGAGGACTGGCCCCATCGGGTTGGCTCCAGCCAGTACCACCCCCTCCAGATGGGCTCAGGCTTTAGGTGGCAGCGGAGGCTGCAGGCAGAGCTGATCCAGTGACCCCTCCTTACAGAAGGTACCATGCGGGCCAGCGAGACTGTGTCAGAGGCCAGCCCCGGCTCCACCACCAGCCAGACTGGAGTCCCTACTCAGGTGGTTCAGCAGGTGCAGGCCACCCAGCAGGTAGGATGCATCCCTCCCCCAGGGGAGGGTGGGGAGGGCACACAAAGGGCAGCAGGGGCTGTGGCTGCTGGTACCTGGCCTTCCTGCTCTGTTCTGCTCCCAGAGCCATCTGCTGACCTCTTCTTACCAAGGTGTTCCCTTCAGCCACTCCTCCACCCACCTGGTCGGGCCTTCCTGGGAAAGTCGCATGGCTCAGGGGCTTGCTTCTTGTCCCTGCAGCGGCTGCTGGTCCAGACAAGTGTGCAAGCCAAGCCAGGACATGTGTCACCCCTCCAGCTCACCAGCATCCCCCTGCCCCAGCAGGTAAGGCCACCAGCCCCTGCAGCCTCCCCTGGATGCAAAAACAACGCCCTGTGGCCTGCCCACATCTGCCCTCACCAGCATGGAGGACACAGGCTCCATCCAGGGGCCACCCCACCAGTGCCTCCAGCAGAGGAGACATGTCAGTCAGGGCCATCAGGGAAGGATGAGCTGCACCAATTATCCTAGCAGAGACCTGAGGATTGACAGTAAGGAAGGTGGCTTTCAGGTGCAACCCCCATGTCCCAAAGCTGGTTGGAGCCCAGAGCCCTTAGCCAGCAGAGGGACTGCAAGGGCGAGGTGGTATGTTCCCAGCTGGGGCTCAGGACAGAACAAAGTCCTGGCAGGTTTCAAAGGGGAGAGTACATTCCGAGGGAGCCAGGACCCTAGGCACAAAGCCTGGCTCCACCACTTACAGGCTCCTCAGGCCAGCACTTCCTCTGCTGCGTGGGGACCACAGGGGCAACTCCATGAGCTGACAGGCGGCAGCACAGGGATGCTGCCCACGCGGCACAGATGCTCATCAGTGAACTGTGGTCCTTCTCCCTCCCGGTTCCAGGCTCTCCCCACACAGCGGCTGGTGGTGCAGAGCACAGCCCCAGGTGGCAAGGGGGGCCAGGTCTCCCTGGCGGTGCACAGCACCCAGCAGGTGCACACACCCCCTGAGGTAGGTGCTGGCTCCGTTGGCTGCCTTTCCCTGCTCCTCTCTCCCCAGGTCACCCATTACCCCCAGGGCATATTGGGGCTCCTCCAAAGTCCTTGTTGACCCCAGGCAGGATGGCTTGACTACCTGACTCTTGTCCCTGCCAGCTGTGAACTGAGCCCAGCTCCCTAGGGAGGAGGGAGCCTCACAGCCCCAGCCAGGTCCTGTACTCCGGAGAGCAAAGTAGGCTCCCTTCCCTCTACAGGGCAGGTAGAGGCTCCTCTTTGGGCCCCAGGGTAGATTCTGCGGACTCTTGAACACCAGCGAGGATGTTGGAGGCATGCAGGCAGGCTGTGGGTGGCTGGGATCATGGGTGTTGGCACCACGAACTCAGGTCAGACCCTTGGCTCACCCATTTATTCCCAAGGGACTCTGCCCAGGCCCTTGGAGCCTTCTGCCCCCATGGGTAAAACAACTAAGGGCACTGAGTGCCCACTAGCTTGCTGTGGCACAGCGTGGCTCAGAGCTAGCAAATCAGTGCCTGGTGTCACCACTCAGAGCTACGTGGCATGTCCCTTCCCATCTGTGCCTCAGCACCTCATCTGGAAGGTGGGGAGTCCATCACCTACCCTTCCTCACCTCAGGGCTGCCGTGGCTCTGACCGTGGAGGCAGCAGGTGGGCCCTGAGCTGAGGCCAGACTCCTCCTGGTCATCCTCTTGGGGAGAATAGGTTCCCCCTGCCAGCACCTCTGGCTCGAACCCCAGCCTTGCCTGGGGTTGCAGCAGGGACTAGGCATCTGGATGTGGCCAGTTACCAGCCTAGGTGGTGGGACAGGCCCCCTCACTCCCCCCAACCCTGCCCCAAACAGGTCTCGGAGGCAGCCCTCCTGGGAAAGGTTACGTGCAGGCCCAGGTGCTCCAGACAATGCCCCGTGTCTCCTTCCCTTGCAGCGGTCGCCGGTGCAGGCCAATAGCGCCTCCAGCAAGACGGCTGGGGCCCCCGCGGGAACGGTGCCACAGCAGCTGCAGGTCCACGGTGTCCAGCAGAGTGTCCCCGTCACCCCAGAGGTGCCAGGCCAAGGCGGGTGGTGGCTGGGGTGAGGGGTCCTGGCTTTGTGGCCTCTGCAGCTTCTTGGGCCGTCTGTGGGAGCTGCAGTACAGAAGGCCAACGAGAATCAAGCAGATGGGGGCCTAGCCCCAGCTCACCACCGGGACCTCTGGCAAGCGCCTCTGCTTCTCACCAGACTCAGCATCCTTGGCTAAATAGTGGCTTCTGCCCTGGGGTCCTGCGAGCAGTGTGGTTTGAGGGTCTGTGGGGATGACGGGATGGCACCTAATACTGGGAAGAGCTGCAGAAAACAATTTTGGCCTCTTTGGGTCCATTTGCCTGGACGAAGCCCTGAGGGCATGTCCTGGCTTATCCCTGAGGGGCTCAGGGAGAGACCCCAGCCTCCAAATCCATGCTCAGCCTTCCGAAGGAGGCTGCACTCTGAGCCACCAGCCATGGCAGCCAGAGCAGGTTAAGAGGCAAGAGTTGTCTACCATCTGATTGTTACCAGTCAAGTCGAGGGGTTCCCAACCCTTGGAAAACTGGATGAAAGACATAGATCCTTACCCCAGATGAAAGAACAGACCTGCCCCGAGGGATTCATAGATACTCTCCTGCCTGGCAGCACAGTCCCTCTGAACCTTCCAGACCTGGATTTGAGTCCAGATCCACCACCCAGCACCGCTGCCCCCGTCCCGCACCCCACCCAGCCTCTGTCCCTATGCTGTGCCCTGAGGGTGATCCCCAGCATCTCTGCCTTAGCATGGAAGTGAGGACAGTCAGCACTGTGGACCTGGGAGTGCAGAATAACCCCTGTAGGGAGTTGCGGTGGAAAGCAGTGCCTCCCTCAGTCAGTCCCAGGTTCATCACTTATCGTTAGCCTCACCTTGCAGAGCCTAGGATCCCACACTTGTAACTGGGTGCCAAAGTCAACATGGTTCCTGGAAAATAGTTGGTTGAGGGCTGGCAGTGAAAAGCCAGAGAGTGGCAGCCTCCCCACACCAGGCAGGGAGTGGTTACTTAGGGATGAGTGGGAAGCCATCATCGCCACGGTTGCCACAGCCTGACCCGCCTTTCCCTCCCCAGAGGTCTGTGGTCCAGGCCACTCCACAAGCTCCCAAAACTGGCCCCGTGCAGCAGCTGGCGGTGCAGGGACTCCAGCCAGTCCACGTGGCTCAAGAGGTGCGTGCCTCCCCCACTTAGCTCCCCATAAACTAGGGCTGGGCTGGGGAGGGGGTGCAGGACCCTCAGGCCCCAGAGAGGGAATGGCGCTACCCGGGGGAAGGAACATGCTAAAGGGTCCCAGGCAGCTGGAGCCTTCAGGGCCCCACCCCCGCCCACCCGGGGCTCCCGGGGCTCCACCTCTGGCTGTTGCCTGCAGACCCGGGCCCTAACTCTTCCCAGTTCCCCTCTCCCGACACCTGGCAGTTCAGGGACCAGGTTTGGCTAAGAGATGTGGATTCTTCCCTCCCTGAGGCACGGGCGGGCAACTTTGGTTGGGCTGCCGTGAGCTCAGCGGCCCGATGGGCGGCGGAGGCCTGGAGCCCCGCCCGCGGCCGCCCCCGGTAACCCCCCAGTGTCTCTGTTTGTCCTCCAGAGCTCAGGCAGTCAGTTTCCCGCTAGGAAAGCAGAACAGCAGCAGGATACCCGGCCCACGCCGCCGCCGCTTCGGCCCGCGAGCAGCGGCGAAGTCCCGCAGCTAGGCAGCCCCGAGCCGCCGCCGCCCCATTGCGAGCTGCGCGTAGAGCAGTGGGTGGAGCTGGTGGGCGTGCTGCCCCCACACCTGCTCCTGCCGCAACAGAAAGTGGTCCTCGAGCCACTGCCCGGGTTCCCGGCCCGAGCCAGCCCCGACCAGAGGGTCAGGACCCAGAGAGTCCCCCAGGTGCTAGTGTTCAGCACGGCTGCCACGGCCCTCAAAGGGCGAGGGACAGGGGGCGGGCGGGGGCGGGATCCGCTGGCCCGCGCCCGGCCCCCGGCCGCCCGCCAGGCCCCATAGGTCCTGTAGACCCCACCCCCGCCCGGGCCAGTCTGGGGACCCGCCTCTGACCCCTAAAGCGGATTCCAGGTCCCAGGCTTAACCCCGACATAGAGTAGGGGGTGTAGGGGGCGAGGAAGTCAGTCCCCGCCCCTAGGGCCCTGTCAGTGGTTGCAGGTTTTGCCCCACAAACCGGGGCCCTAGCCCCGCCCCTTACATCCTGTGCACGGGTTCCAGGCCCCTCCCCTGCAGATAGGGGTCCTTCCCTTATTCAGGCTTCACCCATGAGTCCTTGTCTGTAGTTCGGGGCTCCAGATGTAGCTTTAGCGACAGCCTTGCCTCAGTGCTTGGCTCTGTCCCTTGGGGACCAACTCTCATGCCCACAGTAGGACTCTCTCTTGGGTCCCCTCCACCTACCTTAACCCCGGCCCCGCCTGTGCAGCCCCCAGCCCAAGCAGAGCCCTGGCTTCTCCTAACACAGTTCTGCCTAATTCCCTTCCCTGGCCAAGGCCACAGCCCTTGGGCCTCTGACCCCTGGCCCCACACAGGGTGTGTGCAGAGAGCCCAGAAGTGCAGCCGGGGAGCCAGGTGTCCGGGCTAGCTTGGGCAGCTACCAGCCCTGAAGAGGCAGACTCCGAGGAGCCAGCCCTCCCCTGACCGTGGGCGTGCCTTTACTCCCACGCCAGGTGCAGCAGCTCCAGCAGGTGCCTGTCCCACACGTGTACTCCAGCCAAGTGCAGTATGTGGAGGGCGGCGACTCCAGCTACTCTGCCAGCGCCATGTGAGTTGGCGGGGCACTGGGAAGGATGGGGGAAGGGCCTTGGGGCGGCTTAGGACCCCCTCCCAGGACTTGAGGCCTCAGCCCCAGGCCCCAATGGACCAGCCAGCCTTCAAGGCCCCAAGTGACAGGTGGTGGCTGCTCCCCAAAGGTGGCCAGCAGTCACCAGGCGGGGCAAAGCAGAGGGGACCTGGCAGGTTGGAAAAGGCATCCCAGTTTAGCTTGGGGCTTTGGAGTCTGATGTGCCTAGTTTATAGCAAAACCAAAAAAACTAGTTTTTACAAGATAAAAATTTCTAAGTAATAGAGAATATTAAACAGTGAAAAAGAAATCTCCTTTACTCCTGACCCTCAACTTTATACCAGAGGGGATGCTGCAACCTGTTTTTGTTTCCTCCTGGTGATACTCAGAGAAGAAACAAGCCCCCTTTTATTGTTCTGAAATGGAGGCAGCATGTGCTGTCCCTTATTTCTTCCCGCTCGAAGTATCTCCAAGCTCTGCCCCTGTCTGTCCACGTGGGCCCCAGTCACCCTCTTTAAGCACCAGCCATGTAGGGCTCCACTGTGTAGATGTAGCATGAACAGTGGGGCCAGTGCCCACCTGGACGATGCCTGGGTGACTTCTCCCTGGTAACACACATGGCACAGCATTAACAGTGCCGAATCAGGATGCCATGCCCTAGGCCTGCCCTATCCCTGGCACTGGCCCCTTCCTGCCCTTTCCCATCCTCCCTCATAATAATTCCAGGACTATAGTTGTTTCAGATTTTGGAAGTTGCATTTGGCTTTCTCTGCACTTGTCTGATTTTTTTCCTCCATTCCCATTACCTGTCCCTACGGGCATGATACTGGTGGTGGAGCCGGGATTAGCTCATGGTACAGCAGAGTCCCTGCATCATGAGACTGAGGCTGACCCTGAGGGGCATGACCCCACACTTGAGTCATGGTCCGTGGCACTCAGCTACCTCACCATTCCGTTGATTTATTTCCAGAGGTGCCAATCTCTTAGCCATGCATTTGACCAGGGCTGGCAAGGACCACAGAGGGCATTCCAGAGAGGAGAGTGGTCGCCTGGGGCCCCCAGGGAGGTTAGAAGTAGAGCTGAGCCCCAGTCCCAGCCTTGGGGTGCTAGGTTGGCTCCTTCTGCCTGCCCTGGCATCATCCATACTTTGCTTCTGTCAGAATTCTTCCCTCCATGACAGTAAAGTACATGTGATCACACGCAGTGCATCGCTACCACCATATTCTTCTGCTATGTGACTTTCATGGGGGCACTGTTTCCCTCTTTGTCCCTCACAGTCAGTGCTTACTGGGTTCCCAGCCCTTTGCCGTCTGGATCTCCACCCTGGCCAGAAATCACAGCCCCTGTGCCTCTGTTCCTGGGTCTGTCCAGGCTGAATGCAGGGACACACATTCGTTTTAGTCATTTGGCAAATAGCTATCAAAGCAACGTTTTTGGAGCACATATTGCATGGGAGGCTCTGGGCAGGGCCAGCAGTGGTCCATGCCTGGGGGTGTGTGGTGGGGGTGCACTTGCAGGTGCCAGCTCAGGTCACATGCTCTCCACGTCACTCAGTGTTAGCTCTTTGGCAGCTGTGGACCAGTGTGCAGTGATCAAGAGCTGCTTCCTGGTGTCACATGGGCAGGGCTGCTCACCTTGGGGGACCATGCTTCCATCATATCTGCCCCTCCCAGGTTCCCTCCCTTCAGGGGATTTGATTACTCCAGCAGCACCTTCTGAGCCAGGCCTGCCCTTTCAGACTAGGTCCCTTTCTTGGCTTTTAAAATTTAATGTTTTTAATCACACACCAAGAGGGTTCAAAAATCAGAACTGTTCAGTGACATCTAATGAGACACTTGCCCCTCTCCATAGGGCCTCCACCCCCATGGATGGCAGGTGTAGGGATAAAGTGTGGCACAGGCCCCCCCACCACACACACACCATCCTCACCTTTATTCACCTACAGAATGTTCTGGAGCTGCTTCTTCAGCAGGACCTCAGAACCTTCCTCCTCCTTCCCCCGCCTTACCCCTGTGTAGGATTCCATCCCTTTCTATTGTACAGCCCAGCCCTCTAAAAATGGGTCCCCAGTTGTCTTTACTCTCCTGCTACAAATTGCAGCCTGAAGCGTGTTTCACCTGACGCGGGTCCTGGGATCACTGAGGACTGCCCCGGGTGGAACGGCCGCTGCACCAAAGACAGCGCCTCAGCAGTCTCACAGCCAAGGCCAAACAGACCCTCAGGGTGGCCCCTGGATGTAGACAGAGAAGCCCGGAACATCCACTCCCCTGGGGCCAGGCCTTTCTGTCCACAGTGCCTAGAACAGTGCCCAGCAAACAGCAGGCACTCATTTTTTGATTGAGTGAAGTGTGTTGCCTCCTGCGAGTTACCTCGCTCTTCCCTCTGGGTTTCCTCGCGGCTGAGGCGGGGACTCCCATATCAGGCTGCTTTGACGAGTACATGAACACTTGCCTCCCATCGCGCACCTGGGCTGGTGCCTGGTCCAGCGTAGGTCAGTGTTGGCTGCACCGGGCTGCTGTTTCCCACCTCCCTCCTGAGACCCCCACTCCTGCAGGAGCCCCCTCCGTCATGTCCCTCTGCCACTCACCTGTCACTCCTGACTCCCTCCCTCTGCTTCTCTTTCAGCCGCTCCAGCACCTACCCCTACCCCGAGACGCCACTGTACCCGCAAACAGCGGGCACCAGCTACTACGAGGCAGCGGGCACGGCCGCCCAGGTCAGCACACCCGCCACCTCCCAGGCGGTGGCCAGCAGTGGCTCCGTGCCCATGTATGTGTCCGGCAGCCAGGTTGTCGCCAGCTCCACCAGCAGCGGGTCTGGGACCAGCAACAGCAGTGGCAGTGGCAGCGGGGGCGGGGGTGGCGGGGGCGGCGGAGCAGGCACCTACGTGATCCAAGGCGGCTACGTGCTGGGCAGTGCCAGCCAGTCCTACTCCCACACCACCCGTGCCTCGCCAGCCACGGTAAGTGCCGGCTTGCGCCCCCACGTGGTGGGAAGTCCTGTGGGGAGGTGGTCACCAGCCACCATCAGTGGGACCTGGGTTGCCTGGCACCAGAGCACTTGGATGGAGATGGCCTGTGTGGCCTCAGACAAGTTACCCAGCCTCTCTGGGCCTCAGCTAATAAGCACAAAGCTCATAGCACAGTGCCTCAAGCCATGTTGTCTACTCTGACTATAATTGATGGTGGCGGATAGATAGCAAGGGGGGAGGAAGAGGCAGGCACCAGCACGGGGGGAGCTACCCAGAGCAAGATTCCTTGCCCATCTGGAAGGCAGCCAGATGACCTCCCTCTACCCAGAGGCAGCTGTGTGGAGTCAGACAGGCAGCCCTGAGTCCTAGCAAACTGAGCCCCTTACCAGCTCCTTGGCCGCGGGAGGGTCAGGGCTTGTAGTCCCCAGGTGGTCCCCGTCCGCTTTGAGCTTGGGGTCTGGACCAATGGCTTCCTCACACTTTTAATGACCACCTGGGGCATGGCAGCCCACTGTGGGCAATGTAACCAAGCCGGAAGCTTCCTCAGAAGGCAGGCCCTCTCTTATGCACCCATGCAGCCTGGCTCCTAGTCTCTCTTAATGCTGGTTGTGACCCACCTGTTTTCATGATCCCTTACTGGGTCCTCACTTGCAGTTTACAGACATGCGTCCCTAGAACACTGCTGTCCGATAGAATGTTCTCGGTGGTGGAAACGTTCTCTCTGAGCTGCTCGATACAGAAGCCTCTAGCCATATGTGGCTGTTGAGTGCTTGAAATGTGGCTGGGGTCACAGAGTTGACTTTTTTGGTTTTTCAAAACCATTTTGATACAACTGTAGATTCACAGGAAGCTGCAGAAATAGTACCAAGATCCCTGTAGGCCCTTCCCCCAGGTTACCATGCTGGCTACATTCTGCATGACTATAGTAGTACTGTGTCCAGCCAGGAAACTGGCCTTGGCACAGTGTGGGTGTTCTACTCTGTGTCTTCTTATCACGTGTGTAGATTTGGGAAACCACCACCACAGTCAAGACGCAGGACTGTCCCAGCACCACAAAGATCTGCTAACCTCCCCTAGTCACCCCCACTCTCCTCCCGCCCAATGTCTCTAAGCCCCGGCCACCACTGTTCTCCATTTTTGTAATGCTCTCATTGTGAGAATGTTCTACGAATCATACTCCATGTGACCTTTTGACATGGACTGTTTCCACTCGGCATAAATTCATTTAAGTCTGTGTTTAAATAGTGGTATGTGGCCTGCGGTGACTGCTGGATAGTTCAGTTCTAGAAAGTTCCATGGAATTTAGTGCCCATGAGTAGTCATGGTACACCTTTCCCTACAGCATGGTTGCTAGGACCATGGTTGGAAATAGGTATAGACAGCACTTGGCAACAGGGACTCAGAATCAATTCTTAGTGCTCTTCTGTCCCTGCTCTGGTCCTAGGTCCAGTGGCTCCTGGACAACTATGAAACGGCCGAGGGGGTGAGCCTGCCACGGAGTACCCTCTACTGCCACTACTTGCTGCACTGCCAGGAGCAGAAGCTAGAGCCTGTCAACGCTGCCTCCTTCGGCAAGCTCATCCGCTCCGTCTTCATGGGCCTACGCACTCGACGTCTTGGAACGAGGTGGGGCTGCCTGTCCCTGACAGCCACAAGACCAACCCCCACCCCAATCTTAAGGGGCCCCAGCTCCCCTGTTATGCCCTTGCTCACTCTGCTCTGGCCCACTGGCCTCTTCAGGGCTCCTCTGACACCTGCACACTTCCACCCCAGGGCCTTTGCACTGGCTATGCCTTCTGCCAGTGCGCTTCTCCATCTTCTCACTCAGACGTCCCTGGCCCCATGAAGAGAAACTGTAGCCTACCTTCTCTGACCTCCCAGACACTCCTCATCCTGCCCCTTTCCCTGCTTACTCTTTCTCCTTAGTACTTAGCAGCACCCAACATGCCTTTCCTGTCACTTATGTGTCTTGTTTCTGATCTGTCTTCCAATGCTGAAGTGCAGAGACCTTGGGAGTTCAGGGGCTGCACACAGTCGCTGCTTAAGCAGGGCCTTCAAGTCAGTGAATTCACATAGGAATGGACAAGGAGCCTTCCCACGAACCTACGCCCCCCATCCCTTGCAGCCCCCACACCTCCCCAGTCTGACCCCTGCTCACCTCTCAGCTCCAGTTCCCACCTGAGGGTCTCCTCATTCATTCATACATGCAAAGTTTGGGCAAAGGAGTGTATCACTCTGCGCCTTATTTCATCTGTTCACCGAGGATGCTTGGTGCACCCTCCAAAGGGTAGGGACGAGGAACACATGGGTCGGAATGTGCTCAGTGCCTGGAACAGCACACCCAGCACGCTGTTAGGACTAAGAGTCCACAGATACCTGCTGAGTGCCTGCCCATGTCACGATCAGGGTGCAGGAGTGACCCAGATACTGGCCCTGTCATCACAGCTCTGTCACCCCCAGGGGCCTGTCCTGGCACCCACAGCCGCTGTGCTTCCCCAGTGCTGTCCTCCGAGCAATGTGGGACACAGGGCCCGTTCCCAGGCCCTGTTGGGCCTCCCACACAGTGAAGGCAGGTGTGACAGCCAGTGCCCCCACCCAGCCCACCCTCACCCCTGTGTCCTCCCAGGGGAAACTCTAAGTACCACTACTACGGCCTGCGTATCAAGGCCAGCTCGCCCCTGCTGCGGCTGATGGAGGACCAGCAGCACATGGCCATGCGGGGCCAGCCCTTCTCGCAGAAACAGAGGTAGGCGGGCAGGCTCGCTCCCGTCCTGGCGGGCGGGGAGGGGCATGCTGGCCCCGTCCCCCACCCAAGGCCCTCCACACTCCCTCTCCCCCAGGCTCAAGCCCATCCAGAAGATGGAGGGCATGACCAACGGCGTGGCAGTGGGGCCACAGCAGGCCGCCGGGCTGTCGGACATCAGCGCCCAGGTCCAGCAGTACCAGCAGTTCCTGGGTGAGCACTCCCAGCCTATGGGAAGGGGTCTGCGGTGCCCAGAAAGCATGTAGGTGATTCATTTGCCCAACTTGAGCCTTGTCATCCCCCAGTACACATGGGGGACACCTCCCTGGTAGGAAATTGGTGTCAAGTTAATGGGATCCCAAGGAGAGGCTTGAAGGGGGCAGGCAGGCTAGGGTCAAAGGGTCTCATGGTGTTCCCGCCTGCCCCCCAGATGCCTCGAGGAGCCTCCCTGACTTTTCAGAGCTTGACCTCCAAGGCAAAGTGCTGCCTGAGGGCCTCGGGCCTGGGGACATCAAGGCCTTCCAGGTCCTGTACCGGGAACACTGTGAGGTAAGGCTGCTTGGCAGGCTGGAGGGCAGGAGCAAGGGAGGGCTGCCCTGGCCACTGCCCCCCTGAGCATCTGGCCTCCCCAACAGGCTGTTGTTGACGTCATGGTGAACCTGCAGTTCACCTTGGTGGAGACGCTGTGGAAAACTTTCTGGAGGTACAACCTCAGCCAGCCCGGTGAGGCACCACCACTGGCTGTGTGAGTCCCACGGGGCAGGGGGAGCACCATGAAAGTCAGCACTGAGGGCTGGGGTGACTGGACCTTAGGCATCATGGGAGGGGGGTGCCTGCCTGACTCCGGCTGTTTGTGGGGTACACACTGCCTTCTGACCTGCCCTGCAGAGTGGGAGTGTATCAGTGTGACTGATGCTCAGTGTGTGGGATGGTATGCCCCACCAAGCCATTCCTCCAGCTCACCCTGGGGGCATTGGGGCCTGTGGCAGCCCAACTTTTGGAGTCTGTGGAAGGCAGGGAACTGCCTGACTCTGGGGCCGGGTGGGTACCCACAGGCACGACGAGGCTGAGAAGCGGCTGCCCAAGGCCAGCCTGGTGCTCCTCTCCAAGTTCGAGCCTGTGCTGCAGTGGACCAAGCACTGTGACAACGTGCTGTACCAGGGCCTGGTAGAGATCCTCATCCCGGATGTGCTGCGGCCCATCCCCAGTGAGTGCAGGGCCACCCGCATCCACTGCTCACAACCCCACACCGCCTCAGTCCTGATCAGCCCCCACTGTCGCGCACAGGTGCCTTGACCCAAGCAATCCGGAACTTTGCCAAGAGCCTGGAGAGCTGGCTTACCCACGCCATGGTGAACATCCCCGAGGAGATGCTGCGAGTGAAGGTGAGGGGGCGGGGCACGAGCGAGGGGAGGGGCAAGGTCTTTGCGGGGCGGGGAACTGACTGGCGGCTCTGCCCTCAGGGCTGGGGTCTTAGGATCTCTGCCTGACAGACTGTAAGATTTGCCCTGACAGCCTGTCCCCTTTGGGGTAAGACTGGGCGTTGTCCTTCCAAAGCGACTTCCTCAGGGGCCCACTTCTGAAACAACCCCTTTGTGGTATTTTTATATGCAACAACACAGCATCTTAAAAAAATAAAAACCAAATGCAAACTTGAAATGGTTTTCTTCATATAGCTTCTGTAGAAAGTGCTTTCGGTGTTCAGAGATAGATAAAATCTTAAAATAAAATAAAAGCTACATCTATAAGGAGGCAGAGCAGAAGCCCTCTGCTGCATATTCGCTCTCTACTTACATGCGAGCAATTAGATGGCATATGCTTGGTCTTGAGAGAGAGAAAAAAAGTAGAAAGCGGGGTGGGGAGCTTGGTCCTTAAAATGCTAACAAGACAGCTAAACAGAACTAGATGTCTGAAGACTCACCTCTGGGTGCGCTGGACACAGGGCTGGGGTCTGGCCTGTGGAGAGCAGAAGCTGGATCCAGGGGGGAAGTCTTCAGAACTGGCAAGACTGACACATTTATTCAACACGCGTTTACTAAGCACCTACTGTGGGCCAGCATGGTTCTCAACACCACGGCGCAGCAATGACCGGGATGAACAAAACCACCCTTGGAGATGATATTCAAGGGAATAACAATCCAAAAGTGAAAAACGTTTATGGAAACAAGCCCCTTTCTGGGCAGTGCCCTCCGAGACTTTCTATTGTATCCCTTTATTAAAACAAATAATGCTGTCCAGGCACATTGTTCTTTTGACCCACACTTTGGGTGGCAGGACACCCCACCCTTTTAGGGCAGAGAAACTGGCTCAGGGAGTTATAGTGGGTGGGGCGCGGGACAGCGGGGTTGGGTCCGACGGAAGCTATAAACCCCGGCCCCGCAGGTGGCAGCGGCCGGCGCCTTCGCGCAGACCCTGAGGCGCTACACATCGCTCAACCACTTGGCGCAGGCGGCACGTGCCGTTCTGCAGAACACCGCGCAGATCAACCAGATGCTAAGCGACCTCAACCGCGTGGACTTCGCCAACGTGCAGGTGAGCGCAGGGCCCGGCTGGTGAGCTTCGGGAGGCCTGGCGGCGGGGGAGGCCCCGAGGCGCAGGCTGAGTCGCAGGCGCCCGCCACCCTCTGTGCCCCAGGAGCAGGCCTCGTGGGTGTGCCGCTGCGAAGACCGCGTGGTGCAGCGGCTGGAGCAGGACTTCAAGGTGACCCTGCAGCAGCAGAACTCACTGGAGCAGTGGGCAGCCTGGTTGGACGGCGTCGTGAGCCAGGTGCTCAAGCCCTACCAGGGAAGCGCCGGCTTCCCCAAAGCAGCCAAACTCTTCCTCCTCAAGTGGTCCTTCTACAGGTGCGCGGGGGCCGGCCGGGGGCCGGAAGGGCCTGGGGAGGCCCCTCCTTCAGGGGCGGGGCCCTGGAAGACCCGTCCCATCCGGGAGCAGACCCTGTTAGGACAAGAAGAGGCTCCACCTCCCCGAAACGGGCGGAGCTAGGGAGTGTTCAGGTGTTCAGAGATAGATAAAATCTTAAAGATTTTATCGAGGTGGCGGGGACTAGGGGAGGGCCCAGCCTGTTCGGCAAGGGTGGGACTGGAGAAAGCCCTGCCCTGCCGCGAGGAGCGGCCCCCTTTTTCTGAAGGCGGAGGTTCTGCAGGCGGCGGGCGGGGCCGAACGTGGTTGCTGGGGTCCTAGCGGCGAGGAGGGGCGAAGGGTGAGGCCGGCCCTGATGACCTCATCCCCGTCCCCGCTCCCAGCTCCATGGTGATCCGGGACCTGACCCTGCGCAGCGCCGCCAGCTTCGGTTCCTTCCACCTCATCCGGCTGCTCTACGATGAATACATGTACTACCTGATCGAGCACCGCGTGGCTCAGGCCAAGGGCGAGACCCCCATCGCCGTCATGGGAGAGGTGCGCCCGGCGGGGCGCGGGGGCGCGGGCGGGACACCCCTCGGCGAGACTCTCACCCCTTTTCTTTACTCTTTGCAGTTCGCCAACCTGGCCACCTCACTAAACCCCCTGGACCCCGACAAAGGTGAGCGGGGCGCGACCCTACTCAGGGCCCGGGTCCGGGGTGGCGGACAAGGGGACAGGGTTGGGAAGTCCCACGCCCCGCGCTGAGTCGGGCCCGGTCCGTGTGCGCAGACGAAGAGGAGGAGGAGGAGGAGGACAGCGAGGACGAGCTGCCGCAGGACATGGAGGCCCTGGAGCCGCCGGCCAAGTTGGCTCGGACTGACGCGCGCGGCCTCTTCGTGCAGGCGCTGCCCTCCAGCTGAGCCTCCCCAGCCCCGCCCCCGCCGCCCCTCCACGCCAGGGCCCCTCGCAGCTTCCGTGGCTTCGTTGTCACCGCCCCGGCCTCGGCCAGGGCAGGGAGGGGGCCTCCGAGGCGGGGAAGGCTTGGGGGTCCCAGCCCCGACGGGGCCGGCACAATCCCAGGGCCGCGCGGAGCCGCAGCTGCAAACTCTGACCCAAAAGACGTGCCTTAAGGAACCCGCCGCCTTGCCCAGCTGCCTTTTGGGGCAGCCAGCTCGGCCTCTAGGCCCCAAGGCTGCAGCCTCTCCCCCCACCAACCCCGCCCTCCGGCCACCCCAGGGGGCAGGCGGGCAGGCCCCCTCCCCTGCAGAACTGTTAACTTATTCAGCTCGCTGGCTTTGCACAGCCTGCCCTGAACCCAGCCCTGAGCCCCAGGTGGGCATCGCCTGGGAACTACCCCAGTCAGCAGCCCCGGGACCCCTACCCCAGCAACCCCACTGCTTCCCCCTCCTTGGTATAAGTGCAATTAAAGCCGTGGGTGTCGCATCTTCTCCAGAGCTGGGCCCTCCCTTGCTCCGTAGCCCTAGAGGGAGGGCACTGCCCCGCCTGGCTCGAGGAGGGCGGCAGGGGGTACCACCTCCAGCTTCCAAAGAACAGCAGGCCGGCCACGTGCGGAAGCCCGACGGGCCTGCTGCAGGCAGCGGGGGATTGACGTGCCCATGCTTGTTCGGGCAGGACTGGGTGCTCCACTCCCTCTGATCCAAGACCCCCGGCATCTCGGGCCCTCCCAGCCTCTGGTTTGTAATGGAACCTCCGCGCTCCTACTCCTCCTGGAGACGTGCTTCTCCTCCGTGCTGTGCGACTCCCGCCCCCCACATGACTATTGTGCGATTTGTGTGCCCCGCCCAAAGCGGAGTTGGTAACTTGTTGGGTTTTTTTCCAACCATCATGGCCTTATCTGTTCCGGTTTTCTCAAGTGTTTTCAACCCGTGAGATAGATGTTTATGGCAAAAACCAAGAAAAAAGCAAAAAAAAAATCTGACCTATTGTATAAAAATCACTATTTTGTGTGCTCCGCGTGCTACAGCTTTGGGGGTGGCCTGCCACACCCCCTTCCCCACCCTCTGGGGCCTCCCCTCTCCTGGCGGTGAAAGCGTCCACATGTGTGGTAGTCTAGTGTGCCGAACTGTTTTCTACCTTTTTGTAGTCTTTCTTAAAACAATAAATTCCGCTGTGATATTTAGCTATTGCTGACTGGCCGGGCATTGGGGCTGGGGGGCTCCGGCTGGGCTGTGTTGTGGCAGTGAAGGAAACTCGGTGAGGTTCAGAAATTAAACATTTATTACTTGAAGAATGACAAGTGGGGGTGGGGGGGTGCCCGTAAGGTTTGCCACCTCTGGAGGGGAAGGCTGGAGGCAGCCAGGGCAGTGGAATAGGGTCCATTTGACCTTGGGGTGGGGGGGGCAATGTCGGCACTTGTAGCCGAGGAAAAGGGCAAATGCGCAAAGAGCAAGGGTCTGTGCCCAGTGCGGGGTGAAGGCGGGCACGTGAGGCTGGTGGGGCAGGGGTCTCCCTCCCTCTGCCCCTTCCCAACTTAAATAGGCATAAATAAGAAGCATCCAGGCTCTCAGGCCAACAGAGGCTGCCCAGACCAGCCCCTTTCCCACAGCCTAACACTAGTGCCGGTCATCGGTCGGCCAGCCAGCTAGAAAGAGGCTGCCCAGAAGGCAGCCAGCTCCCAGGCCGCGGAGGTAGTTGGAGTCAGTGTCCAGGGTGGCCGGGCCCTCACAGCACAATCCATGTGTATCGTTCGCTGTCTGCCAGAACCTTCAGTGAACACCCTGCAGGGAAGGGTCAAGACAGCCATGGAGTCTCTGAGCCCAGCTGGGTGTAGGTGGGGTACAGAGAGCTGCCTCTTTCCCTGCCTTAATTTGGGCCCAGATTCCAGAAGGCAGGGCTACTGCTGAGTCACCTCTGGCTCCCACCTGCAGCCATGTGCTAAAGGTCTACTGAATGAATGGATGACTAGCTGGGGGCCCTGGATGCCACACCTGCCAGGCCCTCTCTGAGATGACCCTTGGGCTAGCTTGGCCCGCCCTCCCCTCATGGAATCTACTAGCATGCCAGCATGCTCATCTGTTCAGCAACCCTTTGGAAGCCGGTCCTGGCCTGGCCTGGCCCCAGGATGAGGCCCTCAGTCCTGACGGTCACCGGGTCACGGGCCCACCTTTGTGCAATGCCTCGTTGGTCATCCTGTTAACGTAGCGGCCACTGCTCTCAGGCACCAGCCACTTCATTACCATATCCACACAGCTCTTGCGGTATGAGCTCCAGACACTGCCACTGAGGACAATGGGGTGAGGGCTCATTACCCTGCCGCCCCACCTGCCCTGTCCCTGGGCCTGACCCCCAGCCCTGCCTCACCTGGTCTGTCCTTTGACTTCAGTGAGCTCACCCACGCTGACTGTCACAAAGGTGCCTGTGTTGAGGTCCCATGCTACCTTGAGGCTGGTGTGATAGGTCTTTGGTCTGCAGAGGGGTGGGGAGCAGGAGAAAGGATCCCTGAGCTCAGACCCAGGCTACCCCAAGGGGCTTTAGTCTTTGAAGCAGTAATGGAGCACCCCATGCAGGTTCCAGGGCCAGGGGCAGTCTCCTCACATCCCAACTCCAGGGCCTTGAGCATAGCCTGCAGGGTGAGGATGAGAGCAGGGCCCCTGCCCACTCACCGGAGCTGGCCCTCCTCCGTGGGGGACGGGAACGCCAGTAGCAGCAGGCCGATGTTGATGAGGACCTGGTTGGTTTCTGGGCAGACCTGGGGGGTGGATGGTGAACGCTACTGAGTGACCCCCAGAATGGGAAGGCCCTGGGCCTGCCTGTCCCACCCCTGGGCCCACCTCCAGGATGACGATGTCATAATCACTGAAGGAACAGAACTGGTGGCCCCAGGTGGCATCATGGCGAATGACCTCATTGATGACGTATTCAAAGTCTAGTGTGAGCTGCTCCACTGTCAGGTACTGACCCTGTGGGCGGTAGGCAGAGGAGCAGGGGGCACTGCACCAACTCCCACCCCTGCTGGTCCAGGGGCCGCTGAGGCCCCTGTTGCTGGCACCAACCTGAGCGGCAGCCCGCTCCCTCATGGGCCGCAGGTTGTGTCCACGGAGATCAGTCACCACAAAGGGCAGGGAGATCTTGTCATCCTCGAACTCTGAGGGGAAGGCGTGGTCGAAGGCCTGGCTGCCCCCTTGGGGCCAGCCTCCCACACCTGGGGTCCTACCCAGTGGCGGGCTCCCCACTCACCATCCTCTGGTTCCGTCCCTTCGCCAGACCCCAGCACATAATACAGCTTCGTGTAGTTGACATAGCCGGGCTCAGGAGCCAGTGCCTCCGCTGCAGGGGGGCTGTCCCTGGGAACCACCTCCCCACCTGGGGCTAGGGGCTCAGAGGACAGGCGGCAGCGGCTGCCTGAAGGCCCTGGACAGGGGGGCGGCCGGGCTTCCTCCAAGGTCCCACCCTTGGCCTCTTTGGCCCTGCGGAAGATGTCAGCCACAAACTCCTTGGCTTTGGCGATTGCGGGTGAGGGCTCAAGGGCTCCAGGGGACTGGGCTGGGGCCACCTCAGGGCAGACACTGGGGAGAGCAGGGGCCACCTCTGGACTCCGGGGCCCAGGTGGGCTGGGAGGGGCTGAGGGGTAGGAAGTGTGATCATATAGAATTTGGCAGAAGTTGCTGTCGCCTAGAACAAAAAAGGCAATGGAGATGGGAGGAGAGGTCAGTAAGAGTTCAAGACTAGGACAATCTCCCAACCTCCCTCATTGCCCTGGGGGGTAATTTGTAGAAATGTTTCCTGAGGAGACCCTTCTATAAGACACACATACCTATGCTGAGAGATCAGTCTGAATCACCTGAAGGGAACAAGACCTTTCTCACACACATGCACGCACCCAAGTGCATAAACACACTTTTGTTCAAACCTTATTCCTGAGCACCTGCTGTATACCAACACTGAAAACACAGGAATGGACAAAACAGACAAAAAATCCCTGCCCTTGGGGAGCTGACAATCTATGGTGACAACAGATGACAACCTCACAAGTGAGTTCGAGAGTCTGCGACACAGATACAGCCGTCTGTCCTCCCCACATCAAGCCAGACTGGCTGAGGCAGAGACTGACCAAATCCTGGGCCTCGGCCTCTGCCCGATTAGGGGCCAGACCCCCTCTGGGGAATGTGGGGTCAACACAGACAACCCCAACATGTTTACCAAGCAGTACCATGGTGGACCTGGCCTGTGCCTGTACGACCTCCTTCGGACTCCCCACAAGCCACCCTGGGATGGGGGGGAATGCCCTGCTGGTTCAGAGACTCAGGACCAAGGCTCAGACAGAAACGTGTCCAAGGTCACACACAAGATAATGCACGTTGCCGACGCAGTGCTATCCGCGAGAGTGGAGGCACTTCCGGGGGAGGGCCACTGACTGTGGAAAATGGCTGAATCAAAACCCTCCACCTTGTAAATATCCTCCTAGGATGAGATGAGCATTAGACATGGACAATGGTGCCCTTCCCCCGGGCTGTGGGCACAGGGCTGAATCCTGTCCCTTGTGGGCCTTCCGAATGGGACCGCTGTCTGAGAGGGCAGGAGGCAGTAGGCCTCTCTAGGCCCGGCCCTCTGGGGGTTCACGGCAAAAGGCAGAGCCCTGTCTACACCATCGCAGGCAGGAAGCCTCTGGATGGGCCTGGGGCCACGGCACCCTAACCCTTGCTGCTGTGTGGCCTGAGCAATACACATTTCATAGTAGCGAGCAGGTATCTTTGTATTTGACTGGGTTCTTGCAAAATTGGAACCTATTTTTAATTTACAAATAAACCACATCCGTGTTTACTTATAGACCTCCTGTGTTTTGTCTTGCATTTGAGCACATCTTTAAGGCACACTCTATGGACATGCATGCTGAAGCACTCACTGGGCCTGCTGACCTGGGGGATCCCCAGGGATGGACGCCAGGCTGCCCAGAACATGCCCATGCACACGGCTGCCAGGCCAAGGTCACACTGTTGCCCCAGGACCCTGTCCCCACCAGCCAGTGGCACTACTCTGCTTCTCAACATCTGCCACACCCTTGTAGAGGGACATCACCTTGTTTGTTCGTTAGCATTTCTCCAATCACCAGAGATGTAAGACAGCCCTCTGTCTGCCAACCACTCCCTGAATTGTTTGCTTAGCATTTCTCTTTGAAGAGAAAGAAGCACTGTGCTGTCCAGCATGGTGGCCTCTGGCCACATGTGCCTATTAAATGTAACTAAAGTTAGATAAAATTTTAAAACTCAATCACACTAGCTGCTTTCAGGTGGCTACTGGCAGCAGCTATAGTGAACACTACAGATACAGAACATCCCTGCCCTGTGGGCAGTCCTGGTGAGCAGCACAAGCACGCGTGGCTGAGTTTTCACTCACATTCCCACTTCCTGCTGTGTGACCATGGACGGGGGTCTTCACCCTCATCTGTAATGTGAGGCAGTGACAGGACCGACTTGGGAGGGCTTGCCACCAACTTTGGTGTCGGCAGATCACAGGCCCTGAGGCGGACCCTGCATGCTGTGCTTTCGTCAGCCAGGGGCCTACCTGCCGAGTGGACTGAGACAGCACAGGCCACCAGGGAGTAGCTGGTGTTGAGCAGCACCACCTGGTCCTTCTTGAGCTGGAAGGCAGGCTGGAAGGTGGGGAAGGGGTAGACCACCTGGTACTTGGTGTGCAGCATAAAGCCGTGCCGCAGGCACTGAGCGCTTGGGTCGCCTGCAACGACACATGCCACACGGGCTCACTCAAGGCCCTGGGGCAAGGAGGTAGGCAGCCTGCAGCCCGAGGCCCCCAGCCCCTCACCTGGATGGGCCCGGCTGGCTTCCCGGCAGGCAGCACAGTGGCCCGGGGGCGGCACTGCCACGGTGCTGACATAGATGTCCCTGTGGTTCTCGTCACTCATCATCATCATGTTCATGAGCATCCCATTGGCTGAGCGGGTGCTGGGGGCCGGCACACCCTCAGCAGCCTGGTCCATGCACCCCCCCGCCCCCATGCCTGCAGAGATTCCCCATCCCAGGTCTCACTTGAAGCCGAAGACGATGACCTTGGAGGCATCGCTGGGCCACTCACACACGGTCAGATACAGGTCGCTGTAGATCTCCTCGTCCTGGAAGAGCCGGACCTGCCGGACCTGAACAGTGTGTTTGGGGTCAGCACAGGGCCCAGAGGGGGCCCACCCAAAGCTGCACTGTGCAGAGCAGGCAGGAGAACCCTCCTGAGGATGGCTCAGGCCAGGGAGTCCCAAGCCCCTTCTTGAGGACAGGCTGGGGAGGTGCCCCTCCCAAGGGGAGAAACAGGGAGGCCAGGACCAGAACAGGGACACCAATGGGAGCCTTACCCCAACAGAAGGGACTCAGCCAGAACATGGGCTCCAAGCCCAATCCATCCTGATCCCCCTAAAACCTGGTCACCACTCTGAGCTCATGTGTAAACTAGAGTAATCACACTCATCTCCTGGGGTGGGGTGGGGGCGTGGGGGGTCAGGGTCAGGGATAGAGCAGGGCTGGCAGCCTGCTTGGTCCCAACAAAGCCAGGTCCCACCTGGCCTGAGCCTGCAATGTTCTATGGGTTGTATATGCTGAGTCGAACCACATGAAATCACCGCTATCTACCTACTTTCAACTCTGAAAACGGTAATTTCATATGGTTCAAGCTAACACAGCGTGTTGACAGTGACCCCACAAGTATGTGCTCTCCTTTTTACGGACCAGGAATCTGAGGCTCAGAGGAGTGCCATGACCTGGCCAAGTCGCCCCGCTGAAGGGATGGCCCGGCCTGGCCCTGGCCCTACCAGCTTGAGCTTGCTGTGGACGTTGAACTCCCACCAGTACAGGTGGTAGATGTAGAAGGAGAAGTCATCATCCCCGCTGCTGCTGGTATACGACAGCACATACCGGCCACACTTGGAGAAGCCCAGGAAGATGTGCCTGCAGGGTCAGGAGGGCAGGGCCACCAAGTCAGGGCCAACCCACCACCCCCTGCCCAGCCACCCCCCGCCTGGCCCCAGCCTCACCCTGCGTAGAGGAAGTCCTCATCCACAATGTTCTTGAGGGAGACACAGACCCTGGGCGGCAGCTTCCGGAAGAGGCGAGGGGAGAGCTGCCCACTGATCTGGGGAAGGGGCGGCCAGGGCTCTTGAGGCACCATCGGCAGAGGTTGCCTACTGCCCCCCCTAGTCCCCTCGCCCAAAGCAGAACAGCACCCTGGGATCCAGCCAGGCCACAGAGGCCCACTCCCTGCCAACCCTAATAGTGGGTGGGCGTTAAGGGTGGTCCAAGCTCGAGAAGGTGGGAATGGCTGGGAAGATGGACTGGTTGGACCTTACTTACTTGAGCCTCCCTCTCCAGGGACCAGGGACCCATGCCGCCTCCCAGCCCCAGGCTTCTTCAGCCTCAGAGTCCCTCTTACCCAAGACCTCAGTCTCTAAGGACCAGCACTGGCCTCACCTCCCCCAGGAAGGTTCCCCAGTCACCCCAGCCACCTGGCCGCCTCCCTGAAGGCGTTCTCACGGAGCACTGTGCTGTGGGTGTCACCTACCGCTAAGAAGGCTGCGCTGGGATTGGGGCTTAACAAACCACACTTACCTGTCCTCAACCCGCTAGCCTAAACATGGGGTTCTCGGGCCCTTCAGGACAGCCCTGGCCTCAGCTTGAGCCCAGTTCAAAAAGACAGAAGGTGGGACTGTCCAGTGACCTTCCAATTCCTGGACAATTCTCCCTTCTCAATGTACACAGCCACCTTCCAGCTGACTCCCTCATCTCAAAAACTTCAAGAAGGATTTGGGGAGACAGGCAGGCACAGGCTGGAAGCTAGGGAATCAGAGCACCTGGGTCCTGCTACCCAGTCCTGCCCCCCAAGAGAGTCCAGTCTGAGAGAACAGCCCTGTCCCCCCAGGCTGACAGGCAAGGCACCATCCCTGTCCAAGGAGCTTCCAAGCTAAAGGCGGAGCCACGGCCCAACACAGGGAGCAACCAGGCTGAGGGCGGAAACCGTCCCTGCCCAAGGAGCTCCAGTCTGAAAGAGAACAGCCCTGCCTCGAGTTCCCAACCTAATGGAGAAGACGCTCTCCCTATCCACAGAGACACAGTCCTACCTAGATCGCTGCTGACCTGACAGCAGATTCTTATGCCTGCCTTCCCAGAGCTCCCAAAACTGACAGGGTAAAGATACTGGCACCCTGGGGGTTTACTGTATGGGGAGATAGAGCCCTGCTCAGGCAGCTAGTTCCCAGTCTGAGCGGCAAGACCAGGCCTTCCACAGGGAGCTCCCTCCCGTTCAACAGGGGAGGCCGACTCAGGTACAGGAACTCCCAGCCCCGGTGTGGTCAGTCGGGGCAGAGAGAGGAACACCATGCAGGGGAAGCGCACAGCCGGCAGCAGGGGCTCTGCCGAAGGGGCGGGAAGGCTCCACAACGGAGGGGCCACGGGAGCAGGGTTTTGAAAAATGAGTCAGACCCTGGATCACCCCCTTCCTCCTCATTCCTCCAGAGGCCACGAAGGACCTCTCCATCCAAGCCCCCTCCTCGGGGTCTCGCCCCCAGCGCCTCCATCCAGGCCCCCTCCTCGGGACTCCGCCCCCAGCCCCTCCATCCCACTCCCCTCCCGGGGTCCCGCCCAGCCTCCTTCAACCGAGCCCCCCCACCGGGGCTCCACCCCCAACCTCTCACCCCGCGAACACCCTCCCTCCCTCGCCTCCCTCGTCCCTTCTCCCCACCCTCTAGCGCGCTCCTCCCAGACTCCAGGCCTCACCTTGACTCGCTCCAGCTGCTTGAGGACGTGCTCCCGCCGCCGCCCCGCTGCCCGCTTCCCCCCGGCACCCCCGGGGCCGCCACCGCCGCTCCCGGCCCCGCTGTTCCGCTCCGATTTCGAGCTGGGCGCCATTTTCACCCCCTCCCTCCACTTCCGGAGCAACCGGCCTCTTCGCCCCACCCCCGCTGCCGCCTCATTGGCCCTTTCTTCGCACTGCGGCCAGCCGATTGGGTGAAAGCCCTCACTCGGGGCCTCTTCCCGCTGCGCCTGTCCATCACAGCCGCCTCAGCCCTTGATTGGCAGAAACGAAAGAGCCCGCCGTATTCCCGCCTTCCCACAAGGACGCACCTGTCAAAGGCCCCGTTTGTGCCCCACGCCGAGATAACTTTGACCCGATAGGTGAAAGGCTTTGTCCGTCTTGGCGGCATCACGCCCCCCTGTGGCTGGTGGGTTTCTATGGAAACCGCAGGCGGTCCAGGCTCTTGGGCGGGGCGGTGGGAGCCTGTGGTCTCTAATGGCCCGGAATCCCCATCCAGGGATGTGGGCGCCCAGTTCAGGTGCGCGGAGGCCTGGCAAGCATCCTGGGGGCAGCAGGCTGGGCCAAGAAAAGGGATTTGCAAAAAAATGATGATATTCTATTAAGAGATCCTTCAGATGGGGTGGGGGACGGCCTGGTGAGATTATGACATTGATAACAATCGTGATGAAATGATAGCAACAGTCACTAATACAGTGCTTTATGTGCGCCATACACGGATCTGAGCACGTGCTTAGCCAACAATTCTATGTGGCAGGTCTCTATCATGCCCTCTTTATAGATGACAGTAACATCGTCGAGTATCATCTTCACTCATTTTAGGTCATTTAATCTTCCCCACAGTTTTAGAGATAAGTCCGTTTATCACCTTCATTTTACACATGATGAAACTGAGGCTTACAGTGTAGCGCTGAGTACCTGGCACATATATCCCTCAGATGCGAGCAGCTGTGGCTGTGATCAGGACTTCATTCTCTGTATTCTTCCAGCCTCACACATTCATGTATACAAATATTTACTGAGCACCTACTGTGTTGCAAGCTGGGGATGAGGCAGTGAACAAGACAGATGATAAACAAGGAAATAAATTCCTGTTATCTAATTCCAAGTAGGATTCAATATCTGGGGGAAGGAAGAACCCTGCTTAGACAGGGCAGGGGAGGGCCCTGTAAAGGTGAGGAGGAGGGATACTCCAGCAAAGACAAAGGCTTCAGGGGCATGAGGGTGGCATGAGTGAGAGACTATAGAAAGCCAGCTGGGCCAGGTCAGGAATAAGCAAGGGGAAAAGTAGGCAAAGAAAATAGACAAGGACTGGAAACAGGTAGAGAGTGTATGGGGCTTGTAGGTAAGGAAGACACTTGGAGTTTACTCTTAACCATAAAGGAAAGGTTTTGAGTAGAAGATGATGGAATCTGATATGAGACTTAAAAAATAATTGTGGTCCAAAGAATTAAACACCTTGGAGTGCTCCTGGTATAAATAATGATTGAATAAATAAAGGCGGTGGGGAGAGACCAATCTTCCCAATAGAAGATATCCAATTAATAAATGTAGAAGGAATGAGGGAAATAGAAAATCACCATCAGGGAAAACCACAGTAATAATTGCAGCAGGCAAGATCGACCACTAATGTGAAAATAAGTGAATGAAACTTTAAGGAGAATAGGACGTTCGCCCACCCTAAAAGTATCTCTCTTAAAATATTTATGAATTACTGGCAGTTTTTAAGTATATGTCCACAGATTATATATCCCAGATTTTAAGTATATGTCCACCTCCCTCCAAAAGGTGGAGGTTAATTCCCCTTGTTGGATATGGGCTGGATCTACTGTCTTGTTTCTAAGGAATAAAGGATGGAAAGGGAAAAATTAAGCTGACAGTGGAGAAACCTGGCAGACACCACCTCAACTAAGAGGCCCAGTTTATCATCACAGTGATCAGTCACGCACATGGCCCCCTGATTTGAAGTGATGTGGACACAATTTTGTCCCTGGTATCATCCCCCAAACCCATCACCTCAATCTATTTCATGAGAAAACATCATATGTTTGTCCTAAATTGAGGGACATTTTATGAAAGATCTGACTAGAACACTTCAGAAGGTCAAGGTTGTGAGAAATAAAAAACAAAAAAGACCAAGAAACTGGCAGATTAGGGGAGTTGTAGGAAGCATAACAAAGAAATGCAATGAGATGTTCTGGATGGGATCCTGCAGGTCAGGACATCAAAGGGAAAACTGATGAAATTCTAATGAAGAGCGTAGTTTAGGGAATGGTATTGTGCCAGGGTTCACCTGTTAGCTGTGACAGACCTGCTGCGGTTGTACAACATGCGTCATTTGGGCAGTTGGGTGAGGGGTCAGCCAGAACTCTCTGCATCATCTTCATAAAAATGTCTTAGTCTGTTCAGGCTGCTGCGACAAAAATGGCAGAACTACAAACTAGGTGGATTTACAATAAACGCTTATTTCTCACAGGTCTGGAGGGAGGCTGGGAAGTTCAAGATCAAGACCCTGGCAGATTTGGTGTCTGGTGAGGGCCTGCTTCTTGGCTTATAGATGGCTGCCTTCTCGCTGTACCCTCACACGGCACACACAGACACACACACAGGGAGAGAGAAAGCTCTGGTGTCTTCTTATAAGAGCACTGATCCTATTCAATTGCCAGCGAACGGCCCCACCTCCTGATACCATCCCACTGGGGGTTAGGACTTCAATATAGGAACTGCATGGGGTGTTGGGGGGAGGGTGACACAAACATTCCATCCATAGCACAAATCTTCTGTGCATTTAAATTATTTCAAAATGAAACATTTTTAAAAGAGTTGGGAGGCAGGTATTATGGGTGGTTTGGTTTAGGGGAAAGGGGGTGGCGGCAAGAATGGCCTCAGGGAGGCCAGAGGAGGAGGTGATGGTGGCTGGAATCCAGGCAGTAGAATGCAGACGGACAAAAGCGGCCATGTTCAGAGCCAGTGGGTCACACACTCACGGACTGGCTTGGGGTAGAGGCAAGAAGGGAGTTGAGGATGGCTTTGGAGCCTAGGCGGATAGTGGTGCCATTTTCTGATGTGGGGAGACCAGGGAGGAGCTGACTGGGGCCAAGTCAGTTGGACAAAAGGTTCCAATCCCTCTTGCAGACCCCAGGTCTTGGGAGAGCAGAGCCTTCCCCCAGGGCTGTTAGGAATCGGCACTAGGTGACTTACCAACACAGTGATCAAACTGCCCACCTCCTGGCAGTCTCAGGCCCTTTCAGCCAGTGACCTGCTTAACCAGAATGAAGGAAACCATGCAGGGGAACCCCTTATCACACTTTCCTGAGCCCAAGCTCCATCTATCCTAATGGAAGATACCGTGGGTCCATCATCCATTGTTGTATAATAAACACACCCTAATGCAGCAGTGTAAAACAATAGTAATCATTTGGTATTATTCTCTCTCGTGGTTCTAAGGGTTGACTGGGCTCAGCTGGGTGGTTCCCACATGGAGTCTCTCATGCAGCTACGATCATGGTGTCTGGGGACAAAGTCACCTTGAAGGCTTCCTCTTGCTTCATATGCTGGCCAGTAGCGGGACCTCAGCTGAGGCTGTCACTAGAACAGAACAGAACAGTCTGTCCACGTGTCTCCGGCTTCCTCACAGCATGGCAGCTGGGTTCCAAGGGTAAACGCCATAAGAGAGAACCAGAGCAATCTGTGTCACCTTTTACGAAGAGGCACAGAAATGGCATCATATCACAGCTACCAAATGCTGTTGATTGCATTAGTCACAAAAGTCCACCCAGGCAGGTTCAAAGGGAGGGATGAAGGGGCAGAAGGACACCTGCAGGAGAGAGAAATGTTCACTATCAACCATGGTGATGGTTTTGCGGGTGCATACATGTTAAGTTCTGGCACAATGAGTTTTGGCTCATTTCACTTTAAATATTCTTGTTCGTGGATAACTCAGTAACATTGTTTTAATTCAACAGCTATGCAAGGATATATGGTGGCAGGCCCTAGCCGCCCAGTTCTTCCCCCAGAGACAGCCAGTATCTTCTTTAACTTACAAAAATGATTAAATTATTAGCCTTGCTCTGTAACTTTTTTCTTGTAAATAAGCTCTACTCATACTGATCCATGTCATGGTTTGAATGGTGACCCACAAAAAGATATGTTGATGTCTTAAACCCGCAGAACATGTGATTATAACCTTATTTAGAAAAAAGATGTAATTAAAGATTTTAAGATAAGATTAAGATGGATGAATCAGGTGGCCTAAATCCAATGACCAGTGTCCTTATAAGAGACAGAAGAAGAGAAACACAGATACATAGACGCACACAGAGGACAAGGCCATGGGGAAACTGAGGTAGAGATTTCAGTAATGCATCCTTAAGCCCCGGAATGTGATCAATTGCCAGTAACCATCAAAGGCTGGAAACAAAGCAGGGAAGAAGCCTCCGGAAGAAACCACCTTGACTTTGGACTTCTAACCTTCACAAGTCCAAATAAATAATTTGGATTTCTGAAATGAATACCTTTATGTCATTGTAAGCCACCCGGTTTGGGGTCTTTGACTATGACTGCCCCAGGAAACTGAATATGTGCAGATGGAGCCCCTTCTGTATCCCAGACTTGGTTCTCTATTACTTTAATAGGACACACATATATATATATATATATATTTTAATCTATTCCCCTCTTACGGGATTTTTTTCATTCGCTCACACAATGCATGTTTATTAATCACCTGGGATGTGTTAGGCACTGTTCTACGTGCTTGGGGACAGCAGTGACATTGGCCAAGTGCCCACCTTCTCGGTGGGGAGAAAGGAAAATGGACAATGGGCAAATATTGAGATCATGATGTGAGAAATTCCAGAAAGAAAAAATAAGGCAGGGAAGGTGTAATTCCCTCTGTGGGTAAAATTGTAACATTTCCAGAATATCTCACCTGGCTTTAGCGCATGTGCATATCCCCAGGGGTGGAGAGAAGGTCATCTCCTTGTCACTGGGTAATTACCTGGACAATGGAGGGTTTTTCTGTACCTGAGGGCGGTTTTCTTTTGCTGGAGCAGGAAATAGAAACAGCTCGGGACTGCAGCTTGTAAGCAATAAAGGGATTTTAAACTTTATTTCTCCCTTGGACTGATTTCGGTTTTTAGAGGTATTTTGCTCCGGGATTTCCTCTCCCTGGACTTACACCCTCTCCTCCAACACCAAATGCTATGGTGTATTTCTTGTCTACATATATGTATAACAATAATATTATACACAGCTGCAACAGTAGAACTCTATTCAGGTTCCCGGACCCGTGTAAGCTTGTGGGAGCGGTACTTTCCACATGTAACACCAAGCAATTCTCAAACAGCAGGGTGTCAGAGGACTCAACTCAATTCTGAAGCTATCTGCCTGGAGGAGACAGCACCAGATTCCCCAGGCTAAGGACTCTGTCCTACAACACTGCCCTCCACCCCCAAATCCAGACGCTGGCTGCCAGCCCCAGGCATTTCCCTGTGCTTCTGACCTTCCAGCTAAAGATTGGAGGTTTCTATGACCTCTCCCTCAGGTTCGATTAATTTGCTAGAGCGGCTCACAGAACTCAGGAAAACACTTACGTTTACTCATTTCATAAAGGATACCATAAAGGATATGAGTTAACAGCCAGATGCAGACAAAGGCCAAGGTCCCAAATAAAGAAGCGTCTATCCTTGTGGAGCTTGGTACCTGGCTCAGTGGCATGTGGAGGAATTCTGGTTCCCCAGGCATGGAAGATCTCCCCAACTGAGAAGCAAGACTAAGCTAATCAGAGCCAAACAAATGCAGAACAGAGTTCTCTGGGGTTTTGGGAGGACTTCATTGCATAGTCATTATTGAGTAAATTGGCCATTGGCTGATTCAGCCTCCAGCCCCTGCCCTTAGGTGAGGTCCAAAAGTCTTCATTAACATGACAAAATACCCATTTAATCTTTAAGACTGCAGTGTTTTCAGGAACTGTGGATGAAGACCAATATACCTGGGAAATACATATTTGGTCATAGTTATGATTCATTGTATCACAGAAGGGGAGACAAAAATGTTGCTTCTGTTGGGGGATCTGGTGAGGGCTTCCAAGTGCCGGGGAATTCAGGCCCCTGGTGAGGAAGTGACATGAAGTAAGCTACATGGGATCCAGGACAAGAGAGAATTCCACTCAAATAGAGAATGTCTTTGTACGTATCTGTTGGGGGCTGTGTATGAGACAAGTTTGCTGAGGACATCATTTGAGCTCCTAGATACAGCTATGCCTGAAGGATCCCCCCACAACATGTCCCTTCATGAGTCAATAAATGCCCTGGTTTGCATTCATTACTTTGGTTTGGGTTCTGCGTCCTTTACAACTGAAAGAGGCCTGTCAGAAACTCAAACACCTTGGTTCTCATTGCTGCTTCCCCAGGGCTAGGATTGGTGCAGTAGTTCACTGGCTCCCTGAGCTGGCCCCTTTACTCTGCTAGGGAGACTGAGGGGCTTCTGCACAATGCCAAACTAGTGGCTGTCAGTCTTGCATGGAGAACTTGGGATCTGGGCTCTTGTTCTCTGCAGCCCTGAGAGGGTCTGGGGGTCCCCCTTCCCAAGGCCACACAGTCCTGGGAAATACAGGCACATGACCACCTCTCTGGCTTTAAGTTGCCTCCTCTGTGGAAGGGAGATTAATACTACAGATATCCTCTGTCCATCATCGTCTCACATCTTGGTCTTTTTGTCCTGCACACCTGATGTACTTCACTGCCATGTCCCCATGGCTGTAGCAGGTATTCTCCAGGGCCTGCCCCCCTCAGGCCTCGCCGCCAGACACCCGTATCTCTTTGGGGCTGGAGTCTGCTTTACCCAAAGTGCCAGGTAATTCAGATTCCTGGGGGGCAGCCCTCAAGCAGTAACACAGTCCCTCACCCCTCAGGTGGGACAACTCTGAGACAGGGGTCTTACACAAACCTCCAGCCTCCCCTAGGAGGACTGAACCCCAGCTGCCAAGGGAACTTGCTTGATAACGAGAACGACTAACCATCTGAATATAATCACTCATCAATTATTGACTGCTCCCCTCCTTCCCTCCATTAATTCCCTGCTCCCCTACAGCTGCTTTCTCTAAGACAAATGTACTCAATCCTCATCTCAAGCTCTGTGTCTGGGAGACACCTCCCAACCACCTTCACGCCCTTTGTGGAGTGCATAGGCTTAACCACTCCCAAGCAGATCGAACTTTCCATCCACTACCTGGTTTGTCCCATGACAGCCCTTTGAGGAGAGGGTCTTCTGTCATCTCCATGTTATGTGTGGGAAAGCTGAGGTTTGGGCAGGAAAACAATTTGCCTGAAGTTACTCTCCAGGAAGTGGAATATCTTGGGGAATGGAACCTAGGGTAGAGACTGGCTTCCCTGCCCCAGGCCTGCCCTGGTGTTGAGGGCCTGGGATGTGCCCGGCACTGTCTTTCCCACCTTGTACATAGTATCTCCTTTCATCCTTACGCCCCTCCTAGCAGGTGAGACAGCAGTGCCCCCACTTCACAAAGGCCTGGAGAGGCGGCAGGGCCCAGGATCAAGTCCAGGCAGGCCAGCACTGAGCGCTCATCTTTAAACACAGGGCTCCTGCCTCAATATGTGTCATTTCCTCCGTTTTGGGCTGCAGCTGTGGCCACTTGGGAGGGAGGGAGCCCGGCTCGCCAGTGAGGCCAGCTGGTGGTGTAGGGGAACGAGGGGGGGGTGGGGGGTGGGGATGGTGCCCAGATGGCAGACCCAGCTAAGACCCCTGAGGCTGGGTCCTGGGCTGGCAGGCTGAACCCAGGCCTGCCCTGAGCCCACACTGCCAGCTCCAGTTCTTTGGGGACCCTTCTGTGTCCTGAAGTGTCCCTCACCCCTCTGCTCCCACCCCTACTCCTGCGGTTGGCCCAAATACCAGACAGAGCGAATCTCAGCTTTCCCCCAAACATTCCTTGCTCCCGTGGTCCAGCCCCAGGCTGGCCAAAGTTACGCAAGCAGAACTGGGGTGGTTGGGAGGTGGGGGAGATGGAGGAGGACGGGCTGGCCTGCCCTCGCCACCCAGTCCAGCAGCTGCCCGCCCTTCCCAGGGCAGGGAAGGAGGTGGACCAGCTTCCCTGAAACCCTGGGAGGACAGGCTTGGGGGAGGGTGGCCAGGAGATGGGGGGCAGTGGCGGCCACAGCAGCGGCTTCAGGAGGTGATCACCTGGTTTCCATTAGGAAGCCCTGGTCCACATTTCGGGCAAGAAGGCAGAGCTGGGGTTGGCTATGGTAAGGTGGGGACAGGAGGGAGCCTGCTGCCCCTTCCCCCATGGGGATGCTCTTGTCACGATGGTGACAGGGTGCTGGGCCTGGGGACCCACCACCCACCCTCTGCTCCCAGTGGCCAAGCCCCCTGCTGCTGGTCCTGTTGCTTCCCGGGCCCCCCGCCCCCGGCATGGAGGATGCCGCCTTTCCCCACCTCGGGGAGAGCTCGCAGCCTGTACCCCGGGCCTGTCCCCCGCGCTGCTCCTGCCCCCAGCCAGACACGGTGGACTGCGGCGGCCTGGACCTGCAGGTGTTCCCGGACAACATCGCCAGGGCGGCTCAGCACCTCTCCCTGCAGGTGGGCCCTGGGTGGGGGCTGAGTGGGATGGGGGTGCGGGGTCCATGTGCAGCAGTAGAGAGCCAGTCGGGCATGTGGGTCTCGGCACTGATGGGCACTGGCCTAGACGAGAGGGTTGGGATCTGTGTGCCAGAGGCCAGAGGAGGTGCGGACACAGGCACTGGAGTGGGAGGCGATTTTGGAGTGTTAGGGGTCATCGTTTTGGTGGTTGCAAGGTTGTTTGGGGTGAGAGTGGTGGGTGTCAGGGGCAGATGGGGTGTTGGGCATCAGTGTGTTTTTGGTGACGGGGTTGGGTTTGGTTGTGGGTGTGCTGGGGATTTGGGATCCAGCGCTGGGGTGATGGGGTGCCGGAGCTTGCTTAGGCTGTTGGGAGTTGAGAATCAGGGCTTGGGGTCACATATGGAGGGCTCCGGGCCATCGGGACAGGGGTGTGAATGCCTCCCCGCCTGTCCCCCCACCTCCCCGGAAGAACAACCAGCTCCAGGAGCTCCCCTACAATGAGCTGTCACGCCTCGATGGCCTGCGGACCCTCAATCTCTACAACAATCTCATCTCCTCGGAGGGTGAGGGGGATGTGGGGAGGCAGACCCTCCCCAGCAGGGTCCCAGCTGCTGTTTACCCACCCCCACTCCCTCTCTCTCCCTCCTGGTCTGCAGGCAGCTCTGCAGTTCAGTTCCCAGAACTGCCCTTTGCTGAGCAGGATGGAAATTCAGGGGACTGGTGGGGGATGTGTGGCTTTTGAGGTCAGGGAGGAGGGCTGCCTGGAGGATCCTCTGCCAGTCCCAGGCCAGGAGCCTGGAGCAGCGGGGAGCACAAATTCCCCCTGCCTCCGACTTGGGCTGGCTGGGGTCCCCTCACCGCCCACCCCGTTTCCAGGCCTGCCTGATGAGGCCTTTGAGTCCCTCACACAGCTGCAGCACATCTACATGGCCCACAACAAGGTGAGCGCGCCCAGGCCGGGCCCTGCAAGGGTGAAGCCACTGGGTCACACAGCAGAGGGGACAGCCGGGGCTGCAGGGGCACAGGGGCACAAGAACCAGTGATGCTGTGTTCCTGCAGCTCTCCGTGGCCCCCCAGTTTCTGCCCCGCTCCCTTCGAGTGGTGGATCTAGCTGCCAACCAAGTGACAGAAATTTTCCCACTCACCTTTGGGGAGAAGCCGGAACTCAGGTAGCCCCTAGCCCAGCCCAGCCCCCACAAGCTTCAGCTATGCCTGGGGTGACTCCCCACCCTAGGGGTTCCAGGGGGGTTTATGAGCCCTACTCTGGGAGTGTCTGAGGTAGGAGGCAGGGCCCTGGTTGCTCTGTCTGGAGAACTCCAGATAGGCAGAGATGCGTGAGCGCCCTGAAGGTGGCCTGAGCTGGGGTGCGGGGCAGGAGAGGGGGATGGTGGGAGGGCCAGAGGCATGCTGGTGGCCAGAGCCCGGCTCCCCACAGGTCTGTGTACCTCCACAACAACCAGCTGAGCAATGCGGGCCTGCCCCCTGACGCCTTCCATGGCTCCGAGGCGGTTGTCACCCTCAGCCTCTCTGGCAACCAGCTCAGCTATGTGCCTCCCAGCCTGCCACCCTCACTGGAGCGTCTCCACCTGCAGGTGCCCCCCTTCCCCTCTCTCCCAGGGCACCCCTCCACCTCCTCAGAATTCCACCAGCACAGGCCTCTGACCAGCGCGCTCTGAGCGGTTTTCCTAAAGCAAGTGCCGTGCCACCCCCTCACTCAAGAGCTTTCCGTGGCCCCCAGCTGCCCTCTCCTGATCCTCCAGCTCACTCTCCCCCCTTCCCAGGACAACCTCATCTCCAAGGTGCCCCGAGGAGCTCTGAGCCGCCAGACCCACCTCCGTGAGCTCTACCTCCAGCACAACCAGCTGACGGACAGTGGCCTAGACGCCACGGCCTTCAGGTGGGGGACGGGACAGGGTAGGATAGGGGACAGCCTTCTGCTGGCCATAGATTCAGAGGATTCAGAGTCAGGGGGCCCCAGCCCTCTGTCCCCCTCCTCTGTATGACTTCAAATCCAAGGCTTCATTTGGAAGCACCTACTGTGTGCACAGCTCAGCAGAGCACCTGCAGCTGCCCATGTTCCTGACTAGCCTGCACTGATTTTATCACCCAGCATCACAGCTGCCATACGAGGATCTTGGATGCAGAGCTCTGTCCTGGTCAACCTTCAGACCAGAATCTGCCCTGGTCACCCTAAGTTTACTTCCTACCCAGATCTCTCAGCTCATCAGCCCCAAGATGGAATCTCCAGCTTGTATCTCAGCACCACTCCTTAACCCCCAGCCCCAAGATCCATCCGGCCCTGACTATGGTTGCCCAGCCTGATGCCAGGCCTCTTTCTCCTGCCAGCAAGCTGCACCGCCTCGAGTACCTGGATCTGTCCTACAACCAGCTGGCCATGGTGCCCACCGGCCTGCCCCGCACCCTGGCCATACTGCACCTGGGCCGCAATCGCATCCAGCGGGTGGAGGCGGCCCGGCTGCATGGGGCGCGGGGCCTGCGCTACCTGCTGTTGCAGCACAACCAGCTGGGGACAACAGGGCTGCCCGCTGGGGCGCTACGACCGCTGCGGGGCTTGCACACACTGCACCTATATAGCAATGGGCTGGACCGCGTGCCTCCCATGCTGCCCCGCCGCCTGCGGGCCCTGGTGCTACCCCACAACCACGTGGCCACACTGGGTGCCCATGATCTGGCTGCCACACCAGGCCTGGCTGAGCTCAACCTGGCCTACAACCGTCTAGCCAGTGCCCGTGTGCATCACTGGGCCTTCCGCCCTCTGCGTGCCCTGCGCAGCCTCGACTTGGCTGGCAACCAGCTGACCCGGCTGCCTGGCAGCCTGCCCAGTGGCCTGCACACACTGCAGCTACAGCGCAACCAGCTACGGGCCCTCGAGCCTGAGCCACTGGCCGGCTTGGACCAACTGCGGGAGCTCAGCCTGGCGCACAACCGGCTCCGGGTTGGTGACATTGGGCCCGGCACCTGGCATGAGCTACAGGCCCTCCAGGTCAGGGGCCGGCTGGTTAGCCTCACTGACTGTCCCCACAGCCCCTCCATGCCTGCCCAGTGTCCATCCCCAAGACCCTGAGAGCTGTGGCCAACACTCCACTGTGGGCTGGCCCTGGGGGTGCCAAAGACACCCAGCCTCCGACGTTTGGCTGCACTGTCCTTGACGCCTGGTCCTCCGTGACCACCCTCTCCACCTCCCCAGTGAACACCACGCCTTAGCTCCTCTGAGTACTATCGATTCCAGAATTTAGAACATCTGTGGGTGCCAGGGGCCATCCCAGGCCCTGGGGATGCTGTGCATAGCTCCTGGACCCTGGCACAAACCTCCTAGTTAGGGAGAAAGCAAGCAAAAACAATCCTGTACAGAAGGATGACTGAGTCAGCGTCTCCTGCAGTGGGTGGTCCCAGTCTGTCCAGGCCCCCTGCGCCTAGAATAGGGTCCGCCCCAGAGGACACTCTGTTTACCTCTGTAACTTGGAGACTACAAAGGGGGTCAAAGACACAGGGTGGAGGATGGGGCTGGGCACAGAGGAGGGGAGCCCAGAAGGAAGCGGTTTGGGGCTTGGCTGAGAGGGTAGCCCAGGGCCTGTGGCCACCACTGCACCATCTCTGCCCACCTGCCCAGGTGCTGGACCTCAGCCACAATGAACTGTCCTTCGTACCCCCTGACCTGCCAGAGGCCCTAGAGGAGCTGCACCTGCAGGGCAACCGCATCATTCTCATCGGTCCTGAAGCCTTCCTCAGCACGCCGCGCCTGCGTGCCCTCTTCCTCAGGTGCGCCAAGGGTGGCCCTAGTAAGCTGTGGTGGCCACCTTCCCTTGCACCACCCCCCACCCCCCTGCTTGCCTCTTCCATCCAGAGCCAACAGGCTTCACATGACCAGCATCGCGCCTGAGACCTTCCTGGGCCTCCCGCACCTGCGAGTGGTGGACACGGAGGATAACCCTGAGCGCGTCCTGGTCCAGCTGCCTCCCACAGCTCCACGTCGCCCATGGGCCAGGGGGCCCTGAGCCTGGAGGGGCCCAGCGGTGTAGCTGAGACCCTGGGGTTCCACTGGGCTGTGGACTAAGGAAACAGTGCCCATCGAGGGCACTGACCTAGTTCTCCCAGGCTCAAGGGCTGGTCCACCAGACCTGCGCTGGCCAGGAAGCTGGCACAAGGGCACCGCTTCTACACACAGGAAGCACTGGGAGGAACTAAAGCATGCAGTTCGCCCACCAGGAACACAGACCATGCTGGCCCAGCTAGCGACAATAAAGCCTACCCCTTTCACTGCTTGCAGCTGACCCCTTTCACTGCATCCAGCTGGGGAAACAGGCTCTGGGATGCTATGTGGGTCAGGCAGTTCGGTACAGGTCCCAAAGCCAGTGAGCGGCAGGGCTAGATTTCGAGGCCCTGAGATACACGTGGGCCACCAAGCACCACCACGTATGACCTGACCACGTATGTAAACCCAAGGCCACTAGATGGAGAAATACACGGTGTGGCAGATGCCCTCAAGCAGGCCACAGACCCTGTGGCAGACACACAGACCTCCACAAGTATCCCTGCAGCAAGGGTGTGAGGTGAACACGTCCTTAGCAGGCAAACCCCACCCCTCCAGCCTGCCTCTCTAGCAGGCAACTCTCCATCCACCCTGGGGAACTGTGCAGGCCAACCCGCAGCCAGCCACCGAGGGAGGGAGCAAGAACAGACCGGACAGAGTGGGCCAGGCGTGGCCCTGGCTGTTTATTCCTTGCGTTAGCCCGGGAGCTCAGCTGGGCCAGGACCACCCTCTGGGGAGCCAGTGGGGCTCTGGCTGGCCTCAGCAGCTTCTTTGGGGTGTGAGTGGGCTTCAGGGTTAAGGCTGGGGAGGGACAGGAAGTAAAGTGCTTGCAGGCGCCCTCGGGGCTTGGTCCTAGCTGCCCTCCCACCTTGGGCTGTGCAAACAGGACTCTCCCGGCCAGCCCAGCCAGGCCTGGGTGAGGGGCAATGCTGGCCGGGGGGGCAACATTCCTAATGCCCCCTGCCAGGGAGGCTGTGGCCAGGCTGGGTGGGCCCAGTGGGGGTTACGTCCATTCAAAGCCAATTGTCTGCTGATTGTCTGTCTGTCTGGTCTTCGGCTGTAGCGTGTCAGCTCCTCCCAGCTCCGGGGTCCTGGGCCTGCTCCCCACTCTCCAGGAGCTGCCCGGCCTATCAGTCCCTCACCTGCGGAGCCGCTGCAGCTGGGGAAGAGGCCCCTGGAGTCAGGGGGAGCTCATGGCCACAGCCTCTCCCCTGCTGGCCCCCAATACCTGAGCTGCTTACCTCATTCTCTACCAGGTTCCGCCTGTACAGGGCCTCCTTTGCAGCCTCCTGGGGGACAAGCAGGAGGTCAGTGGAAAGCCCCTGTAGCACCCGCCTCCACTGCCTGCTGGGCCCTCACCCAACTCACCCTACTGCCGTCATTGCCCAGGCGTCGGGCGGCCTCCGTGTAGAACTGCAGCTGACGCTCCAGCTGGGCCATGTACTCTGATGGGAGGAGGAGGGGGTCAGAATGGGGCCCGCTGCCCTGCCCCTCCGCTGTGTGCCCACTCCTGAGGCCCTACCACGCAGGATGCCCGGGGCCCCCTGCTCCAGCTGTGCCCTCTGCCACTGGCTACGTTGCATGATGTCCTGGTACTGCTGGGCCACTTCCGGGGGCACCGACCGCCGTGCCTGCCTGAGGGTGAGGATCTGGGGGGTGCAGAAGGGGTTGTGAGGGGCCTGCCCAGCCCTGCATAACCTCCAACTCCACCCCACCAAGCCCAGCAGGGTGGGCACCCACCTTCCGCTCCAGACGCTCTTGATCAAAGGCTAGCACACTGAGGCTAAGAAGGGGCCGGGCTGATCTATGGAGGGAGAGAGGGGGATGAGAGGCTGCAGGGACCCTCCCAACAGTTGACTCCGTTAACTCAAAGACACACTGGGTCCTGGGGAACAGCAGGAGACAAGCCAGGCCCACCCGGTGTTGCTAAGCCCATGGTGTTTCATCAGCCCTAGTAGGGACGATGGCCGTATACTCAGACAACTGCAATGCCAGGTGATCAGGGAGGGCTTCCTGGAGGAGATGAAAGCCAAGTTGGAACCCAAAGAAGTCCAAGTTGGGCAGAGGAACAGGGAGCACATGTGGGGGTAGGGGTGCTCAGGGCATCAGATAAACACAGAAAAGGCCAGAGGCCAGTGAAAACTAGGTGTGCATAGCCATGAACCAACAGGAGCAAGTGGAGAGAGGACTGCACATACTGACAATGGTCAGATTGCAAAAGGTCTTAAAGATCAAGCTGAGGAGTTTAAACTTGCTCCAGAAGAGCCAAGTAAGGTTTCAGAGCAGGGAAGGGACATGCTACAATTTGTGCCTGATGGGAAATTGTCAAAGAGGGGCTGAGATGGGAAGAGGGGAGTTTCTCTCCCACATGGCCTGGCCGGGCCACCTACCTGTTCCTTGGCTCCCTCACAGGGGCAGGCACATGAGGGGTCTTCCCTTTGGGCCCAGCAACCTGCTTCAGAGGATAGAACCAAGTCTTTTGAGTCCTGGCCCCCCTGAGCAAAGCCTCCCCCTGGGTAGCTGACGGGCAGGAGTCTCACTGTGGGCATGGCTGCTGGCACAGGGTCAATGACCAGCCACCTCTCAGTTGTGGTCTCCAACTGCTGGGATGTCAGTGGCTCCCGAATCCGGACCATCACCTCCAGCCGCCCCCCTGTGGGCCTGCGACCATCCAGGACCTGGGTGGGGGGTGAGGAGAGGCTGTCGGGAAGCAGGCAGTCGCTGGAGGTCCAGGGCCGGACCAGGAAGAAACAGGGCCATTTCCAAAATACGAGCCCAATCAGATGGGGCAGGGTGCTGGGAGTATTCAGTGCTGGGCAGGGGGGGAGATCTGACACTCTCAGGGGAGGAGACTTGGAAGGAGACTTCGAGCAACATGAACAAGTGGCTCGGCCATAGCAAAGGATTCAGACGAACGTCCATTCTCACCTCAAGGACCTCCCGGACTTCACATGCCGTCTCCAGGGTGTCCAGCTTCAGCTGGGCTGTGCCCAGGACCCGGTCAGTCTTGAACAGACCCCTGCGTGTACGAGGGGGGAACACGATGGTTGGCCCAGGGCAGCTTCCCCTCCCCTGGAACCATGAAATGCTTGCACCCCCAGCTCACCCCTTGTGGACCACTTCAAACTTGATGCCTTTGGTCTGGATGGCCCTTCGCAAGCCACGGTGGCTGCGGTTGATGCTGAGTTTGAACTGCTCCTTGAACTCTGCTCAGGGAAGGAGGGAGGGGTCAGGCTGCGGCCTCAGGCTCTTTCTGCATGGGGCTGGGTGGGTGCCTCCCCTCCCTCCGTGGCTCACCGGGGGAGTCTGTGTTCTTGATCACGCTGGTCTTGTCTTTCTGAGCTTCTTCCTGCAAACAAACAGGAGGCTGGAAAACTCAGGGGCTGGTGGAGCCTGCGCTTGGACCCCTGCCCAACCCCTTCCCCAGCCTGACAAGCTTGAGCCTGTCCCTCCTTGGCCCTCCACATACCACATTGGGGTAGGGGAAGTCGAAACGAACAAAGACATCCAGGTCATTGGGGGACAGACCTGTGGGCGAACAAGGGTCAGAGTCAGACAGAGAGGTGGCCCCCACGGGCCCGACCCCTGCCTGACGCTGCCTCACCTGGGGGTGTGGGCAAACTGATGCCCTTCATGATGAACAGGAGCAGGTCATTGCTGCTGAGGTCAGGGAAGATCCTTCCAGGAAGGCAGGCAGGGCAGGCGGGGAGACAGAGACATCTCAGCCCCGCTGCCTGCTCGCCTTCTTTTCCCGCAGCGGAGCCAGGGAATGAACCCCATGCTGGCTTCCGGGGGTGTCTTAGCTCCTGGGTTACAGTTTCACAATCGGAGTTCTCTGTCCAGTTCCACCAATGGCTAACATTTGGGCCCTCTCTTCAGTCTGCCTCTATTTATTTGGTACCTACTTTGTGCCAGCCAGTGTCCTCACTACTGGGGATGCATAGGTATGAGACAGACCCTGACACTATGCTCATGGAGCCCCAGCTGGCTGGGTGAGCAGATGACTGGTGAGTGTATAACTAGCAAAATCAAGCAACTCCACAGAGAATTAAAGGAAGGGAGAGATGCAATGTGCTCAGGAGGGGCCGCTTCAGACAGAGTGGCCAGGGGGCGCCTCTCAGGGGCTCAGGGCAGATGACTCTGGATGTTCAGAAAGGGCTGCTTCATTAAGACCTGGGAAAGAGGGTCTGGGCGGAGGAGACAGTGCCAAGGCTCCGAGTGGGAACATGGCTGGGGTGTCTGAGGGACCAAAAGGAGGCCCTCGCAGCAGGACGCCAGCAAAGTAGGGACAGAAGGTAGAGGTGAGGTGATAGGAAGCCAGGCTGTGCCGACAGCGGGGAGCCAGGGTAAGAGGTGTGGGTTAGCCTAGGTTATTCCAGCAGCGGCACCTGACCTCACCTGTAAGTGGGAGCAAGGATCCCAACTCCCAGCACGTGGGAAGGTTTAACAGGAGCAAGATCAACAACCATCCCACGGGCTCAGCCAGGCCCCTGGGACAAGACCCCTCTCTTGTCACCATCAATGCCCCACTGCCACCCTTCACTCACACCTCATGCCTGCCTCAGGACCCTTACATAGCACTATGCTCCCACCACCCACTTAAATGCTCCTGCAGAAGCAAGTCTTCTGCTGGCTTCTGGGGAGTGCAAACCCCTCTCTAAAGGGGCATCTGGGCCAGTGGGCAAAAGGGCCTTACTTGATGACACTGAAGGTTCTCTGCTCAAAGCGGGCAGTGGGTGTGGGGAGACCCCGGGCAAAGGCCTGCTTCAGAGTCTCCATGCTCCGCTTACAGTCCTCTGCAAGTTTCTCAAATCTGCGGGTGAGAGGGTCTTGCTCAGGTCGCTGGTCCGGGGGCAGGCTGGGGGCGCAGACGTCTGGCAGAGGCAGAGATGGGGGTAGGGGCACTTACTTGCTGGTTTCGGCGATGTTGCCCAGGTGGGTGAACTGGTTAGAGTGGTTCAGGCACATCTGGGGAGAAGACAAGTGAGGGCAAGGTTGGGAGGACCATGACCCAGAGCGAGGCCTGCTGATGGGGACCAGGGGCACCCCTCCCCACCTCGTGCTGCTGCCTTATGAGCTTGGTGAGTTCACTGTAGCGCCGGGTAGACTCCTGAGACAGACCAGGGCCAGGCCGCTGGACCAAGACGAAGTCATCCTTGTTGACGGGGGCAGGCGGAACCTGGGGAGAGCCCTCCTGGTCAGCAACGAGCGGGCCCCCCCAGGGCTCTACTCGGAGAGGCCTTCCCCAACCACTGCTTCACCCACTGCCTCTGCGCTCTTTCTTCTTCCCCAAGGAGAAAAGATAACAAAGTTGATATCTTCCCAAAGTGGCAGAATCTGTAACTGTTTCCCCCAAATCTAACCCCCACCCCTTCTTCCCTGGTGGTGGGGTTCTGGCTGGACAGGCAGCAACCCAGCAAGAGACTACATGTCCCGGCCTGCCTTGCAGCTAGGTGTGTCCACGTGACCTGTGTCCCACGGGAGGCAAGAGAAGTGATGGCAACTCCATGCCACTTCCTTTAAAGGAAACTTTGTCCTGTCCTTTTTTCTCTCACTGCTTTCCATGGGCTGAATGCAGACCAAGCATCAATATACTTTGACTGTGTGGACAAGGATGACCTCTTAAGGAAGGGCAGAACAAGATGGAAGAAACCTGGGCCTTGGAAGGCTGTCTTTCAGAGCCCAGACTGCCTGAGTGTTACATATTAAAAATGTCTGTCTTGTTTCAGCCACTGTCTTGCGGGGTGGAGGGAGCTACTTGTTACAGCAGCTTAACCTGCACCCTGACTGACACCCCAAGTCATGTGGTTGCTAGGTGGCTGGAGGCTGACAGGCAGGTGCCCGGGAAGATCCAATAGGCCGAGGGTTCACCTTGGTGATGTCCACAGGCAGCCCATTGCGTGAGGCCTCCAGCATGGGCTCCAGCCCCTTGGCCTGGCGCAGGTGCATCTTGGCACCTTCCACGTCGTTCTTCTGCTTGGCTCGCAGTGCAGCCTGCAGGAGCTGCTTCTTACGGCCCTCCAGGAAGGCCAGCTGTTGCTGGGCTGTGGGCACAGGGGCATCTGTGGGTGCTGCCCTGCCCCTGGCCAGGCAAGAGGCAGGATGCGGAGGAAGCACCTACCTCTGGTGGATGTGCCTTTGGAGGCAGCTTTGGCTGCTGTGGTGGAGCCTGACTGGGGTGCTCTTGAGGGGGGAGCCTTGGGCTGGGCTGTGGGAGCCGGAGGGCTGTTGGGCTGCTGAGGGACAGAGAGGAAGTCAGAGCTTTCCCAGCATCTGCAACAACTCCTCATCCAAAAGGGTTAGGGCCTGACACTCACAATAGTGACCCCCTTGGTTTCTACTGCCTCGGCATCAAATACAATGCACCATCCTGTTCTCACTGAATCTTTGCAACAGCCCTGGGAGGCAGCAACTGTTATGGTGTCCAGTTTACAGATGGGGAGACTGAGGTGCAGAGAGCAAGATGACTTACCCATGGACACATAGCCAGGAAGTGGCAGGGCCAGGATGGGATATGGGTTCTTTCTGGCTCAAGGCCAGGACTATCAGGGCTTGGCTTTGCGGCCACTCCCCTGCCTCACCCCAAGGCCCCGGCCCCTCACACCTCCTTAGGTTCCTCATCCTCTTCATCCTCTGCACCTTCGTCCTTGTTAGCCAGCTTCATGGCAGTCTCCAGGACCCCTGCCAGGCTCTGCTGAGTGGGCTCAGTGGCCTCCAAGCCCTGGATGGGGGGAAAGCCTGGACGGCCGGTTGGGGCCCAGTCAGAAGGGAGAGACCATGCCGTAAGGGCGGAGACATGGGCTCCCCTCCCTTCTAAGGAGCCTCAGGACTTTGAATCTACTTTGAAGCCAGGGAAGAGCTGCTTCCAACCACCCCTGTGCCTCTTGGCATCTCTCGCCTGACCCTGGGCTTTAGACTCCAACAGCAAGCAGAATGTCAGGGGCTGGGTGCAAGGGACTGTCCTGGGCCTGGAGGGACTCCCAGGGGACCAAGGTGTAGAGAGAAAATGGCTCTCATGGGGAATGCGCAGGGAGCTCTGAGAACCCAGAGGAGGCCTCAAGCTACTGGGGGTCCGACGGGAGGCTGAACAGGTGTCTATGAAGCCGAGACCCGAAAACTAGAAAGGAGCGAGTCAAACAAAGAAGAAGTGGAGGAGTAAGACAGAAGGGAGCTGGTGAACAGGCTCTCCAAATAAAACTACCCAATTTTTGCGTTTGCCAATTTCCGTGGCATAAATACTTGACCTGCAACCAACTGTCTAAGGAGCCCGCAGAATTCCTGAATGTGTGGTAATCACCTCCCTAATCCTGGACGTCAGTCGGAGGGAATAGCACCTCGACAGGCTCAGAGGCTGGAGGGGTGGGGGCAGGGGCAGGGCCTACCCGGGGGCACCGGCAGCTCGGTCACATCCACGGCTCGGCCAGCCTTGTGGGCTCGGATGGTGTCTTGGTATTGCTGAGGGGGACACAGTGTTGGGGCCACCTGGGCCAGGCCTCCGGGGGCTGCCCACCCACCCACTTGGCCCCCTGCACACCTTGACAATGCGCTCGTGCATACGGGCCTTCCGCTGGTCCCCTTTGGTCTTGGCCTGGGCTGCAGCCACGTGGTATCGCTCCATGCGCTGCTCCAGTGCCTCCAGGAGAGTCCGTGGTGGGGGGGGAGCCTCTGGGCCAGGCCGGAGTTGGGAAGCAGTGTTACGTCTTCGGAAGGAGGCTGTCTTGCCCCAGCCTGCCCACCCGACAGGGTTCCAGAGCTTACCTGATGTGGAGGGCAGAGTGCCAGGAGCTGGAGGCTGCGGTGGTGATGATGGTGGGTCTGGGGGCAGCTGGTCTGGGGGTAGAGAGGTCCAATGAGGGATTTGCTTGGGCCCCCCCACCACATTGGTGTGGAGGAAGCTCCCAGGCCTGACGGGGAGGCACATCAAGAACTTGGTGAAGGCCTCTACCAGTCCTGAAGGGTGGGCAGGGTGGGTTTCTCACCAGGTGGTGGGGGCAGGCGAGACAGGTCCACAGGCTCCCCCTGGCTCAGGGCCTCCAGGATGGCGTCAAAGCTCTGGGAAAGGAAGGGAAGAGGTCAGGAGAGGAGGCTGCAGCTGGGGGCCAGGACCCTGTGGGAAGCCTGTTATGTGACAGAAGACTCCTAACTCTTTCCCTTTCCATCACCTTTTTTCCAACGCTTGTGCCCATTTCCCAGAGTGGGTAAATGAAGGCTTTAAGAGGCACAACAAACTATAGCCACAGAGTGACCAAGAGCCAGGATTCACATTCAGGGCTGTGTAACTCCAAAGCCCCTGTTCTTTGCCACACTGCAATGTTGGAAGCATCCTGTCCTTTCCCTCTGACCCCGTCCCTCAGCCTGGACACACCTTGGCCACACGGAAGTGTCTGGCGGCAGTGGCAGTGTCTCCCCGCTGCTTGGCGTGGAGGGCGGCCAACTTGTACTCACGCTGGCGGCTCTGCAACTGGGCCAGCGGGCCAGGGCTGCAGGGACCTAGAAGGGGGAATGGCGTGCACACCACTTCTATTTAATTCTCACAACAAAGGTAGTTCTTAGGCCCATTTTAGCGATTCAAGAACCGAGGCTCAGAGAGAGCATGCTGCCTCCCCAAGGTCAGACAGCTTGAAGACGGCATTACGGAGTCTCAACCCCAGGACTGGCAGGTTCCCAGAGCCGCTGCTCTTTAACCTCCTCGAGAAAAGTTAGGAAAACTTTATGAACCTTCAGGCAGTTTTAAATGGACATCTACAATTTTTTTCATCTTAAGTTTAAAAAAGTGGCCAGAGCTGGCATTCCCAGTGTCTTGCAAATACTGACGCTGGAAAAAGGAAACCATTGTGCCACTTTTAAATCTAATGTATTTTAACTGCCATGGTGATTTGAAATTCAACCAATATTCACTTTTTATTTTATTTCTTTTGAATTGCAGCAAAATACGCATAGTGTGAAACCCACCCTTTTTAAGTGTGTGATTCAACGGCATTAAGCACATCTGCATTGTCTTACAGCCGTCCCCACCATCTGTCTCTGGAACTTTCTCATCTTCCCAAACTAAAACTCTCTCCCCATGAAACACAACTCCCCACCCCCTGGCCCCACCACTACTTTCTGTCTCTATGAACCTGAACTCCTCTAGGGACTTCATACAAGTGGAATCACACAGTATTTGTCCTTTGGTGACTGGCTTTCCTTCCCTTTGCAAAACATCCCCCAGGCTCGCCTACGTTACAGCAGGTGTCAGAATCTCCTTCCTTTTTAAGGCTGCCTTGTATTCCACCATACGGAGGAACCACACTGTGTTTACCCATTTGTCCCTCAAGGGAGACTGGGTTGCTTCGGGCTATTGTGCCTAATGCTGCTGTGCACACGAGTGTACAAATATCTCTCCATGTCCCATTTCAATCCTTTTGAGTATATGCCAGCATCTACCTATTAAAGACATCTCTGCATTCACGTTTAGCAGTGAGTGATTTCATGTCTTATGTACATCCACATCCCCGACAGAACTGTCTCCTAACATGGTATGTGGGGGTGCTAGAAAGCCCTTTTTGGGCTCACCCTTTCATACATTTGCACAACTGAAAGATGTCTGAGTAGTGTGTCAGCAAAGTTGGGCAGCAGGATTAAACTGCTTTTTGAACAATTCCATTTGATAGTTACAGCACCAAATATGCTCAGTACGTTTTCAGGGAATATATTTCTAAACTGAAAGCAAGAGGTCCAATTGTTGGTGCAAAAAAAATCAAAGTACCATAGATACACCACCCAGTACCCACAAGTCCTGGGAACACCTGGAAAACAGCATGTATTGTGCTTTTTCAGACTGACAACCACACCAACAGTTTTCAGTTTACCCACACCGGCCTATAAAGGTATTGAAGCAAAACACCTTGACATCTGATTGGTTTTGTTTCCTGTATTTGAAGCTCTCTGTGTTAAAATAAAACCTTCTTCAGGGTGAGGCTACTGTTAGAATTGTCATTAGCCCGTAACTGAGGAAAGCCTAAATGTAGCAAGCTTTCTGATAAATAACTTTTATATATAAAGCAATAAAGCAATAACTTTTATAAACCAAGAGTAAAATTGCTTTGGCAAGGCACCTCTTGCTGACGTGGCCAGTGCTGGGTCAGCCCCCTACCAATTAGCTTGCTTTCCTGTGTATTCGTTTCTAACTTAGCTTTTTTCGTTTTTAAAGTGCAGCGAAAAAACCCATTTCACATCAACGAGTAGACGGGAAGAGACGGAGTCTTGTTTTTGAACGTGGAGTGATTCCCTAAACCCCTGCCAAGCCAAAAAGTCCCAGCGTGAAAAAATGTGGGGTGACTGTAGCTGAGAATTTCAGGTGCCGATTTCCAACAGTCCTCCTTAAACTTGAATCCAGAGATGTCTTTAATAGGTAGATGCCGGCATATACTCAGAAGGATTGAAATGGAACACAGAAGGATATCTGTGCCCTCATGTGCACAGCAGCATCATTCACAACAGCCCGAAGCAACCCAGTCTCCCTTGAGGAACAAATGGATAAACACAAAACAACAGCTTAGGAACCGGCCTAGCTGCAGAAGGATTTACAGACCCAGTGTTCACTTCTCAACTCCAAGCCCGTGTTTTAAGCGTCTCTTTGGTTCTCATCAGGGGGGCATTTGTCCTAGGGCAAACCCTGGTGTGGACATTCTAGAAGTGAGGGGGTGGGCACTCCCCTCCTATAGTGGAGGGGGACTTGCAGGGACAGAGAGGTTGGGAAGTGAAACCTCTTGGGAAGTGCCTCCTCCAGCAGGTGAGTTCTAGGGGACAAGACAACAAGCTAAGGGCTTGGGAATTATCTACTTAAAATTCTCTATGTGGGAACATTAGCCGTAAAAAGTAACAGAGTTCTGACACATGTGGGAAGCCAAACCCAATAGGACAGACAGTGTCTACTCTACTTACATGAAATTTCTAGAGCAGGCAAATTCATAGAGACAGACTAGAGGTTACCAGGGGCTGCAGGAGGGTCTGGGGAGTTAGTGTTAAGGGGACAGAGTTTCTATTTGGGATGAAGAAAAGTTTTGGAAAGAGAGGTGATGGTGGCACAACATTGTGAATGTATGAAATGTCACTCAATTACACACAGAAAAATGGTTCAAATGGCAAACATTATGTTATATATACTTTACCACCACTGGAAAAAAGGGCACTGAAGAACTCTGGGACCTCATGTTGGACCAGGGAAGAGGAGGGGTGTTAAGAATATATAACAGTCCTCTATAGCGTCTTACTACGCTGAGGGACAGTGACTGCAAGGTGGGGGGGAACTTGGTAATATGGGTGAATATTGAAAGCACAATGTTGCTCATGCGAAACCTTCATAAGATTGTGTATCAATGATACCTTAATTAAAAAAAAGAAGAAGAATATCTAACAGTCAGTGTGGGGCCTGTATCCCCACAGAGGGGCCAACTGTTGAATACCCACCAGCACATTCCATGTCAGCCCACCCCTGCCCCTGGCCTACCTGGAGGAAGCTGAGGCTTAGCCAAGCCTAGGGATGAGACCGGGGCAGTAGGACAAGGCCCCTCCACAGGGACCCTGGGCTCCGGGGCTGGTGGGTTCATGGGGGCTGGCTGGGTGAGTGTGGGGGTGTGGCTGGGCATGGACACCAGGCCCTTCCCCACGGCCACAGGTGGTGGGATGTCCTCTTCATCGATGGCATTGCCCTCCCGGACAGAGGCCAGCAGGTTTTCCAGTGTCTGGGAGGAGATTTATAAACATGGGTTTCAGAGGCGCCCAGAGCTGAGGACTGGGGGTGGTCCTGGTACCCCTCCTATACCTTGGCTCACCTTAAGCCCCCTGTCGTAGCGCCGCATCTTGGCACCATTTCCAGCTTGCCTAGCACTTTCGATCGCTGTCTGGTAGAGAGTCAGCCTCTCCTGCAAGGTGGCCTCTACCCCTGGGCTGGGGGCTGTGGCCTTGGGCTGGGGGCAGGGCCAGGGGCCTGGTCTGGATGGTGACCCCACTCAGGCAGGTGCCTACTGCAAACCAGGCAGGTTCCCCCTTGGCCACTGGTGGCTCCCACCCCGGTGGGGAAGAAATCATTGTCCCCGTTCCCAGTGCAGGGAACAAGGGTTCAGAGGTGGCCCATCACCTGCCCAAGGTTGCACAGCTGAGATGGGCAAGGGGGGGCCTTGAACCCTGAACTGTAGGGAGCAGGTCATTCGATCTGTACCTGAGTTGCAGGAGGGTGGGACTCCGAAGACTTCTGCTCCTCCCCAAGGACCCTGTTGAGTTCTGCCTGCAGGGACACACAGCCAGGTCCAGGCATGAGGGCCTGGTGGAAGCAACAACAGCCAGAGGGGAGGCCCCCTGCCCTGCCCCGGGAGCTCACCAGCAGGTCATCGTTAGCCTCCACAGCCTCCTCGTCTGAGCCCTCCTCTTCATCCTCATCCAGGTCTCTCATGCACAGGCTGGCCATCTTCTCAATGGCCTCCATGGGCAGGGGACCTGGTGGCAAGGGGAGGCCCCAGCTAGACTGGGATCCTTCAAGAGTCCCCAGTCTCCCATCCCACAGCCCTGAAGAATAGGGTAGTAGGCAGTGGGCAATGTGTCCCATTCCTGGCCCTTCCATGGCACCCCACTGCCCTCAGGCCTGCCAGGCATGGTCCCATCTCTCTGGTCTCATTTCTTCCTTACCAAGAGTTCGAACCCTAGTTCTGCAACTTTCTCACTGTGGAACTTCAGGCAAGTCACCTCACCTCCCTGGCCTCAGTTTTCCCATCTGTTAGATGGGGACAAGCTTCTCCCTCACAGGGAGATTGTGGGAACTAAACATAAATAAAGCTCTTAGCACATTGTCAGCATTTTGTTATTTGAGCTATTCTCGTCATTTGCATTAGTTGCACTCTATGAAGTTGCCACAAACACTAATCATGGAATACTGAGCTACTGCCCTTGGAAGAAAGACAGGGTTAGGTTTCCACGAGCCTCCAGGCACAACATTTTTGTTCATCAGTCAAGATGTAACCTTGTTGTATGTATGTTTTTACTTCAGGACACTTTATTTAATATATATTGTTGATTTGTTAACACTGAACTCAAGGTCAACAGCACTGTAACTCATGCCTGAGCAAAGGAGTGACTGCACAGGCACCCCAAATATTGACTTTGGTGTTACAAAGACATTTTAGCCAGTAGGTAAATTCACAAATACAGAATCTGTGAATAATTAGGGCTGACTCTATTAACTAAAAAATGTAAAGGCTCTGTCTGCCCTCTGAGTTCCAGCCCTGCTTAACTGCTGCAGAGTCAACTGTCTCCAGTCATCTGCCCCAGGGCCTCTGCACATGCCATGACTCCTCCCAGAAGTGCTCCCCAACTCTTCATCTGGCCCTCCCCACTGTGAGGGCCTCCTCTGGGAAGCCTGCCCTGGCTCACAGGTCTCTCCCATTGCTCTGTGTTCCCTGATCGCAGCCCATGATGCACCAGTGGGTTGGAGGACATGCTAGGCCCTGTGTGAAGTGCTTTATGAACACTTTATGAACACAGGTTAACTCCTGTGATGTTAAGTGTAGTCATTATCCCCATTTTACACATGGGGAAACTGAAGCTTATGCAGGTGCTGGGACTTATCAAGTCACACAGTCAGTAAGTGGCAGAGCTGGATTCAAACCTTCACCCTGAGTTCAGAGTTGATCACTTAACCTCTTATTCAGACTGTGGGTTTTAGGAAAGCACGGACCTTCTCTGTCAAATTTCCCCATCTCCCCTATGCCCAGCTCAGAGCTCCACCCATAACAGGAGTTCAGAAAATGTTCAGGGGTGTGTTGGGAGTCTCACCTTTCCCTCTGGGCTTCTCCAGGTCTTGGGGCTGGCCCCCCACTAAGGCCAAGAACTCAGCCTCCAGTTCCGCATCATTCACTCCATCCTCAGGGATCATCAGGTCGTCTGGGGAGAGGTCGACCAGCAGGCCCAGCTGCAAGAATAGCAAGGGTCCCGTAAGATGCTGGGAAGCACCCCACCTGGCCTGATGCAGCCATGAGGGATCCAGAGACCCCTCAGGAGGAAGGGAACCCAGGCCTCCTGGGGAAAGCCATTCCCGTGGGGACTACCCGGAGGCTGGAACAGGTCCAGGACATAACAGGTGTCCCAAGATAGGCCAGAACCTCTGGCACAGATCAACATGGGACAAAGGACAAGCAAGAGACCCTGCTTCCTGCTCTGAGCCCACATCCACGATGCACCGCTAGCTGCGTTCAGTAGGGAAAGTAGGCCCCAAACCGAGCCCAAAGCAAAGTCACTCCGCACACCTGGGTTTTCCTTCCAGCATCCTCAGCAGAGAGGGCCATGCAGGAAGAGTGGAGGCATCAAGAGCAAAGTGAAGCCCTGACAACAGCGTCAAAGTTGAAAGCAGCATCTTTGCTGTGTAACAGACCTGTCTTTCAATTCTGTTCTGGTTAATAATAATATTATGTTAAACTACACAGAATTGCCCTTTCTGTAGGTCAAAATGACCAAATATTGACAGTTACGTATGGCTCCTTCTAACAGTAATGAAGATGGTAACACTCATGGAGGGCTATGTTTCAGCAGTTTACATAAACCATCTAAATGAATTTTCACAACTGTCCTGTGACATATGGACTCTTAGGGTCTCCATTTTATGGAAGAGAAAATTGAGGCTTAGAGCTGTGAAGACAAGTATCCAGTATGCAGAGACCAAGAGGGAACTTCAGATTGGCCAGACTCTAATACCTGGGCACTTAGCTATGACGTAGGCTCTTTCAATCAGAGCTAAGAGAAATCAAACTCTCCAGGTGCCTGGGTCAGAGGAGACAGGGAGGGAGAAGGGCCCCAGTCAGAGTCTTGCCTGCTCATGGCAGCTTAGCATTTAGCCCTGGCCAGGCTGTTAATCTCTATGATCTTGGGCAGGTGCTACAACTCTCTTCACCTCAGTGTCCTCAACTGTACAATGGGGATACAACGAGTTTGACCTGGCCCAGCTAATGCCAGGGTTCCACGCCTGATCAGGCCAGTGGAGCAGTAACTATCCTCACCCTAGGTCCGAGGCCTTCCCCTTGGCGCAACTGAAGCTGCTGCGGCAACAGGTGGCCCAGAGCCCAGGGCGGAGCGTCAGGAGCTGGGGAGCAAGGGCCAATAGGCCGCACTTCGTTGGGGGGGAGGGTCGAACCTCACCTGGGAACCAGGGCTCACCTCGGGGGAGAGATCGAGCTCCCCTGGGGGTGGGGCCCTACCCTGAACGTTTGACAGTGGTGGGGAGGTTTCCCTCGGTAAGGCCGTGGGGTGCAGACTCACCTGGCGGGCGGCGGCGGCGCCTCGACCCGGGGGTCCCGCGGGTCCCTTCCTCTTGTGCATCTTCCAGGCTGGATGTCGGGACCACCAGCCACCTCTCCTGGCCTTGCCCTGCCTCCTCCCCCGGGGCCTACTGCCGCGCACGCGCCCTTGCTGAGCACCGCGCTCCTCGTTGGCGCCCTGCGACCGCTGACCCTGTGCCCTCGTCTCCCGGGGTGCCCGTCCTACTTCCGCCTCGGCCCTTGGGCGCTGCGGCACCGGAGTGTAACCGCCAGACTTGCAGGGCCCGCCGCATTGAAACTACAACTCCCGGCAGGCATTGCGCCGGAGCGCGGGCACGCCGGCGCACTGCCTGCGGGGAGGTGGACGGTGCCGCGGACTGAGCGGGCGTGCCCGGTGTGAGGGGCGGTGCTGGAGCATCGCGCCTGCGTGCGGAGAGCTTCGCAGTGCGCGGGAGAGGCGGGGCGCCTGCAGGTGTGAGGGCTGTGGCAGCCGCCGAGATCTTGCGTCCTATGTCCATCTGCGGCCTTTGGCCTCTGCTGGCGGTCCCGGTGTGGGCGCCCTCACTTTTCGGTGGCCGGGGTAGGGTGAGAGTGGGCCTGGTTATCGGAAGTCGGGTCTACAGAGCCCGGTCGTTCAGCTCCAGACCCTCAGCCTCCCACCCTCTGTGAGGGCCCACTTTGCGTTTTACTTTCTGAACAAAAGTTAACGCAGAAAATTTAACTGAATTGTACCCCCAACAGATCCAGGCAGATCTACCTAGTTCCTGCTAAGGACAGAGGAACCTTGCGTCCTAGGCTCAGGTCGGTTTTGGATTTTCAGGTCCCCAGTGCTGGAAAGAATTGGCCTCTAGCGACTCCCGCTCCACGGCTCCAGGCATCCATACCCGCAAAGGCTCCCGGAGCCCTCGAAGGGCCCAGGTGGCCCTTCTGAAATATGCAGATGACCCTGAAGGGCCTCAGGTGTCCCCTCGAAAGCCTTGGGGTATCCCTGGAAGGGCCCCAGAGACCCCAGCCTGGAGGGTGGGGGCTTCACACAGGCTACCGCAATTTAGGGACTAGAGCCCAGTTCCCAGGGCCTCCCACTCCACCAGCCCATGTGCTCTCAGGCTCTGGGGCAGTTCCCTCTGCTCTTGGTGTGGAGGAGCTTTGCATTCTTTCCCAGCCATGCTCAAGGTAGATGTGACTCCCATCCTGTGTCCTTAGGTGGCCCAGCTGGACTCTCCAGGGGCAGCCAGATGGGCTGAGGTAGGGATGGAGTGGATTCTGCTCTCAGCCAAGGTTACTAGGTCTACCAGACATGGACTGCTTGAAAATGATGAGATTTTGCTTGTTTTCAGATTTCTGAGGGGAGGAGCAAAATGAGTAAAAGGAAAAAGCTTTGGACCTCAGGTATGTGGACGTTCGAGTTGACATCTATTGTTGCTTCCGCTTTTAGGAAGAATTGGGCTTATTTATGGCAGAAATGCTAACATGACCACACCAAACTCCATAAAAAAATGATTTGATGCATACTCATAAGGAAAATATAAATTATGGAGAAGTATATGCAGTAAAAGTGAAAGTTATCTGGAGCTTTTTGCAGCTTCTGGTGGAATCTCACAGCCTAGGGGGGTCCCCAGGCTTCAGGGCAGGGTTGCAGCCTCCCTGCAGGCCCAGTCTGAGACGACCCCTGAATAGAGCTTGACTTGCCACAAGGCCATTGGGTGTGTGGTTAAGTGTTTCACTCTGGAACCAAGACCCAGAGTTCATCCCAGCTCTCCTGCTCACTGTGTGATGGCAGATGACTTACTCTGTGCCTTACTTTTCCTTTTCTGTAAATAGGGGATAATAAAAGCACCTATCCTTCCTTTTACAACAGTGATTCTCAACCTGGCTGGAGGAGGATTTTACCCCAAGAGGACATTTGAAAATGTCCAAAATGTGCCAGGTGTGGGGCAGGGAGGGGTACTGGCATTCAGTGGGTTGAGGCCAAGGATGTGCCTAAAGTCCTACAAATGCTCAGGACAGCCCCCACAACACAAAATGATCTGGCTCCAAATGTCAACAATACTGAGGAAAGTTGTAAAAATAGTTGAGAGTTCTGTCTCCCCTTCCACCTAGCTTCTCCTAGTGTTAACTTCCAGCATAACCACAGGGCAATGATCAGACATATAGTACAGTGTGAAAAATCAGGAAATGCACCTCAGGACACTACTTTTTCAGGACACTTCAGATACACAAATGCAGTGTTTCTCTTGCAAGACGGAACCATCACACATACTGGTCTGCAACCTCCATTTTTCACTCCATGGTATTGTCACAACTACCTTTATTTGTCAATATAGATATAGAATTTCTTGGTTTGAGAAGAAATACATCCAGCATTATGTAGTATAGCTCCATTTCCCTGTCATTGTCTAAGGTAACCTAAACTGAAAAGTTTAGAAACTTTCTTTACTTAGTGGCTAATGAACTGAGGGAGCGGCACTCACATTTTTCCCAAGAAGTGGGACAGGAAAGAAATAATCAATGGATTGAAAATGTTGTGTGTAGAGATGAACAACAGACTCTTGGAAGCACAGCAATTTCTCTGACCTTGGAGAGGGAAGCTGTGGACAGCCAGGCCCACCTACAGCAGGTCATCTGGAGACTCTTGGCAGTGGACTCTCCAGCCCAGTGGACCCCAGGCTGGCCCAGGACAGCTGTTTTTGTGTGTCCTGGATGGGGTGGGGAGAAAGGAAGACGATTCTGGCACGTGGTGAAAGAAGCCCTTTCTCACCCAATGTCTTTGGCTTTTGGTGTCAAATACAAGGTTCAGCCTTGGTTTTTCTTTAATTAGTCCTGTGGGGATAGATCACAGGAAGGAAATGGGAGGCTCTTCCCTTCTGTAGATATTTTTGCTTTTTGGTACAAATGTCTATTGGACAGGCAAGGCAGGTTAGTGTTCAGGCATCTTAAGAAACCAAATAAACGAAACCGCTATATTTTGCCTTTTTTGGCAGGCCACAAGGTGGGAATGTGTTTGCGTAAGAAAATGCACCTTGCTCTGGGTGCAACGCTGAGGTGGGCACCTGAGGGCGGTGGGGTGGCGGGCAGGGTGAGGATGAGCTCAAAGGGTCCAGCAGACTCAGTCCCTGCTCTTGAGACTCTCAAGGTCTGATCAGGGGAAAAGGAAAACGCTTCTCATGATGGTCACTGACCAAAGGTGCAGCTGTGGGTACAGTCCTAAACGGGCACGCAGAAACCGTAACTGGCCAAAGTGGAGGAAATTACAGGAAGTCGCTGTGGCCCGGTGGAGCTCAGACAGCTGAGTGAGTGCTGAGGAGGATGCTAGCAATCGCCGCTGTGTGGAGGGGGCTCATTCAGTGGGTCTACTTCAAAGATATAAGGAAGTGAGATTGGAAAGGGTCTACCTAGCTGAACCCCAGAAAGGTCAGGCCTGGGTCTGGTTTGCCTTTTTCAGTCTCGCTGCCTGATCAGAAGCACAGGACGTAGTAGGTGCTCAATAAATGCTCAGGTACACTTAAGCGCATGGGCTCAGGAGGTGGGCTGCCTAGATCCCATTCCATATTCCTCCATGTGCCTCAGGGTTCTCATCTGTAAGATGGGCATAACAGCCAGGACCCTGCCTCAAAATTTTATTACAATACCTCCAACTTCTCAGGACAGTGACTGGCGAACTCAATAGAGTCAACCCTTGTCAGATGGTAATAAGCACCATCAGGCTCTAAATTGCTCTCAGTGATGAGAAAGGTATTACAGAGCTACGAGGGACCAAAGGACAGTTGGCACATCACCTCCTCAACACTCAGTGACACTTGATTGCAGTTTTCCCAGGGTGGGCGTTCTGCGGGCATTGCAGAAAACTGGAGTGATCCGCAGTTTAGTCTGTCTCTGCCTCCCAGGAGGTGATCTGTGGTTTTACATATATGTTTATTCAGTAATTTACCAGGTATTTATTGAGCACTGGCTCAACTGATGCTCTTTTAGGTACCAGTGAGAGTGAGGCAGCCAGGCCCCTCCTTGTATGGAGCAAGTTGCAGCGGGCGAGACAGAACATGACCCTGGAAGTCAGATATACATAGAAAGCCATGAAGTGAATAAATAAAGCAGAGCATGGGTCTCAAAGGGGATGCTCTCTAGAGAAATTGGGGGTGGCCCCTCTATAGGGACATCTGAGCTGAGACCCATACCTCTCACTGCTTCCCAGAGAGACAGTCGGCTGGGTTGTCTCCTGTGGTTTGGAGCAGGCCAGGCCACTTCAGGATTCAGCCTCAGTCAAGGCTAGTCCTTGGGTAAAAAGCCTTTGAATCCCGTGGCCAAGTAAGTTCCTAGGTCCCACCTCTGGATGAGTTTTCATCCCATCTCTTGGTCTCCTGGTGATTGTCAGGAGAAGGGTTTCCCATCTTGGGAACAGACCTTCTCATGTTACAGCGGCAGCCTTGCCAGGTTTGGTTGTCAGCCCTGGCAGTGCACAGTCCCTGCATCCCCCACCCCTTCATCTTCCTTTGTCTCTACATCAGGAGGAGAAGGGGTACAGCCCCCCAAGTCCCCAAAGAGTCCAAGACTAGGAGACTTTGAGAGGCCCCCACACAGTTCTGAGTTGGGCTTTTTGTGCCATCCCGAAGAGGCAGAAGGTGAATCAGGACCTGCTCCCTGTGCAGATCAGAGCGGGGAGGAGCCAGGACAGGCAGCCTCCAGGTAGGTAGCTCAGAACATTCCAGCAAGCTTCCCTGCAGACAGTGGGCACGGCCCAGTGCACAGGATGCAGAGAGGAGGGGACCCACACGACCAATGTCATGCCTCCCCTGGGGGCTCAGGGCTCTTGGATTGTGCCTGTCCCCACACTCTCTGTAACACATGGAAAGTTGGTATTTTGACCACAGACAAGGAAAACCTCAAATTTTTCAAGATCTCTTAGTTACAGAATGCACCTTGTCCTGTCCACTGGTCAAATCCATATTTATCCCACATTCCTTCTTCCATCACGAATGACTGAAGGAGTTGCAGGTCTGTGAAATAATGACTCACAACAGCGAATAACAATCATTACCTGCCAGGCAACTGACACATATCCATTCATATAACCCTCATGGTGAAATAGGTTTTTATCCCCACATGACAGGTGAGGACCCTGAGGCTTCCAGTGACCAAAGACTTGCTCAAGGCCACTGAGCTGGTGCAAAGCAGGTTGGGATTCTGGCTGTGTCTGGCTCCTGTGTTCCTAACCACTATGGTTTCCCAGTTCCCTTAGAATGACAACTGTTTTATGGTGTGTGATGAATAAGGGCTGCATGTCACCCCTAAGCCATTCTCCCAGACAGACACCACAGACCCACTGTGCTCCTCACTCCCAGAGGGGCCAGCAAGGCCGACGGGGCCACCGCTGCCACCCACGCTGCTGTCTGAGCCTGTCAGAACAGTCAGAACCCACCCTCTTTTTTCCTGGCCTTTGTTCTTTAAATGTTTCATTAAGAAATACCATATGCACAGAAACATAAGAAAAAGAGCAACATAACATCAACAGACTTCGCATGTGTATGTCAAGAAATGAAATCTTGCCAGTACCCCAGAGCCACCCAAACAACCCACCCCAATTAAGAATTTTCAAACAGGTTTTTGCTATCAGTATCTAGACTTAATCTGTCTCTGTGGCCTCCCCCTGGCACAATTCAAGCCCATTTACCAGTACTGTCCTGCTTTTTCCTGCTCCATTTCCAAAGCTGAAATCATCAAGTTTTTGTTCCAGGTTTTCATCTTTTTTTTTTTTTTTACAGCATACGTATCTATCCACATTTATTTAGATATAACTGAGTCTCACCAGTTTTTTTTCAAAGACTTCATTTTTTTATAGCAGTTTTAGGTTTATAATAAAATTGAGAGGTATGTACAGGGATTCCCCGTATCCCCTTTGCCCCCACACATATAGCGCCTCCCCTGTTGTCACCACCACTCACTAGAGTGGTACATTTTATACCAAGGATGAACCTACACTGGCCCATTGTCCACAGCTTACTTTTAAGTTCATTCTGTGTGTTGTATGTTCTTAAGGGTTTAGGCAAACGTATAATGACATGTATCCACCATTAATAGTCTCATACAGAGTATTTTCACTGCCCTAAAAATTCTCTGTGCTCCACCTGTTCATCTCTCCCCACCTACCTGGAAATCACTGATGTTTTTACTGTCTCCATAGTTTTACCTTTTCCAGAATATTCTCTAGTTGGAATCCTAAAATATGTAGCCTTTTAGATTGGCTTCTTTCACTTGGTAATATGCATTTAAGTTTCCTCTGTGTCTTTTCATGGCTGACAGCTCATTTCATTTTGGTGCTGACTAATAATATTCCATTGTTGGGATGCACCAGTTTCTTTATTCACTTAAGGAAGGCCACCTCAGTTGCTTCCACACTTTGGCAATCATGAATACACCTGTCTTCTTAGACACTGTGATTTTTGTATCTACAGCTTTCTTTCTTTAGAATTTACAGAGTTGAGAGCTGGAGGATCATTCCAAATGAGTATTCTTGTTCTTACTTCAGGGACCAATTCCTGGGATTCTAAGAGTAACATGCTCTCAGGGCAGGCGGCTTGGATTCTATATGTGGGACTCTGCACTCCTCTTGGCAGACAAATGTTCCTGGGGCTATTCTCCATCCCACCCTGTCTAAGCAGGTGCCCAGGGCCTCCCTTGGCAGACTCTGAGCACACTGCTTTGCCTTTGGGTTTGCCCCCTGTGTGTTTCACTACATGCACTGACAGCCTCAACAGACTTCAGGGTCTCCTCTGTTTTCTCTTTCTACCCAGTTCCCCCGACAAGGAAGCAGGAGCTCCCTCTAGGCTCCTGGAACAACCGAAAAAGGAGCCAGTTCCCTTTCTTCCTTCCCAGGTGAGCCCATTTTGTAACCTCAGGTATGTACAAAAGACACAGCCTGCCTGAAGCTGGACTTCTTGTCTCCATCCATCAATGGCTGCTCATGGCCATCGATGGGCTGGTGACTGCACAGCAGATGAGGTCAGAGGCCGTGTTTGAGGCTGCAAGAAATGAATCCGTTTTGGTGTTTGTATTTTGAGACCTCATTCCACCCTTACCCTTATTACTGCTTTGGTTCTTGTATCTGGTTCACAGAACTCAGTCAGGAGGTTTGTCCCCCAGTTTGCAAAACCCAGGAAGACAGTGATAAGACCAGAAGAGACGAGGGAAGAGGACCTCGGGAGTGGGGCCTCTAGCTCGGTAAGGCCCTTAATCCAGCCACACTGAGCCCTGTAGACCCACAACCTCTTGGCCCAGACTTGCACCCTGGGTTAAGCCTTGGTTTTCTTTGGCAATGACTAGACCTGCACCTCTGCACAGCCCCGCTTTCTGGGCTCCATGCTGCAGATGCCTGTGAGTGTGTGCCAGGCCTGCAACAGCTGCTCAGGATAGCTGGGCCTGCCTGGAAGCCGTGGAGGCCACAGTCCTCTTTCCTAGGTTGCTTAGCAGTAGTAAAACTCAGATAGGCAGCCCCATTCTGTTCTGAACGCCTTTGCTTCTCAGAAGCCTTTCTGTGAGTCAGAGCTGGGTCTGGGGAGGTCTTATAGCATGTTCTCCTGTCCTTTCCACTGTGAGCTCCGGGGATGATGATGTCTTCAGCAAATGGCCCCCCACAAAAAGAGTGGGGATGTCCCTAGCAGTTGTGTTCATGATTTTCCCAAACTGGAAACACCCAGATATCCTTCACTGGGTAAATGGTTCAACAAACCGTGGCCCATTCACACCATGGAGCACAGCCCAGTGGCAGAAAAAGGAACCCAGCCAGGGATGCACAACCACCTGGATGGCTCTCCGAGGCAGTATGTGGAGCTGGAAAAAAAGCCTATCCCAAAAGTTTGCTTCAGTGGGAGCCCATTTATATGACCTTATTGAAGTGAGAAAATTACAGAGATGGAGGTGTGTTTGTGGTTGCAGGGGGTTGGAGACAGAGTGGGCTCTTGTGGGAAGGAGGCAGGTGGGTGGCAGCATGAACCATCCTTGTCTCGGAGCTTTTTGTTATCTGAGCCATGGTGGCGGATACATAGCCTCTGCCAGAGAGGAAACTGAATAGAATATAACACACACAGGAATGCAGGTCAAATGAGAGAGTGAATACTATAAGTAAACTTGATCTGTGTCATATCCTGGCTGTGATCTTGTCCTTGGTTATGCAAAATGTTACGTTGTTGGGGGAAACTGGGTGAAGGATATGAATCCCTCCCTATCATTTCTTACAGCTGCATGTGAACCTGCAATGATCTCACCAAAAGCTTAGTTTTTAAAAAAAGAGAGGTGGTAGCTTCCCCATCGATGGTAGCTATGCCAGAGAGGCTGTGTGCAGCTCAGGAGGCTGATTGCCAGTGGCTTCGCTGAAGCCAGACTGACAGACCGTGACCTCTGTGATCTGATATTTGCAACCTAGAACCATTGGCCCTGACTGGTGGCGGAGGTCACCGTTAAGGATATCTCCTCCAGGGCTGATAACTGTATGAGAGGACCTGGGGAGCAGCTGTTGTCTGTAGGGTGCCTTGGGGTCCGTATCTGAGTCCCCAGCCATTGAGTTTATCTATTTGTGGTCCAGTTTGAAGGGAGAGCTGATAGTGTCGTGGGTGTGAGAGGAAGATGACAGTTGACTCCAGGGCTGGGGGCCTGAATAGCTTGAAGGATGGAGTTGCTGTTGTTTGAGATGGAGACTCATGGGACTCAGGAGCTGGTGTCAGTTTTGTGACGTTGGAGGTGACCAGGAGATGCCAGGAGGATATGTGCAACCTCTGGGCTGCGGTGAGTCTGTAGGTTGAGGCTGGGCACCTGGATGCAGCTGCCATCTACCTAAGGGACAGTATCCACCTGTGTCCCAGCTAGAACCCTCCTCTTTCCCACCCTGCTGCAGTCATCTCCACCTCCATCAGGGGCATTTCATTTCTCTCTGTCTTTCTCTTTTAACTTTTTGTCTTGAAATAATTATGAACTAATAGGCAGCTACAAAAGCAGTATGGACCCAAGTGTCTATCAAATGAACAAATAAATTATGGTCCATCCATACAGTGGAATATTATTTAGCCTTTAAAAAAAGCAAGAACATTCTGACACATACAACACTGTGGATGGACCTGGACATCCATCTCAGTGAAATAAGCTAGACAGAAAGCAACGATTCATGTATGGTTGCACTTTTAAGAGGTCCCTGGAGGAGCCAAATTCAGAGACAAAAAAGAAAATGAGTGTCACTGGGGTCTGGAGATGGGGGCATGGGGAGTTACCGGTTAACAGGGACAGATTTTCAGTTATCCAAGATGAAAAGGTTCTGGAGATGGATGGTGGCAGTGATTGTCTAACAACATGAATATGCTTAATCCCACTGAGCTGTATGCTTAAAAATGGCTAAGATGGTGAATTTTATCTAATGTATATTTTGCTCATTTAAAAAACAAAACACAGAGAGGTCCCTGTGTGCTTCCTCCAGCGTACCCCAGGGGTAAAATCGTGCAAAAGTATAGTCCACAGTCAACACCAGACAACTGACAGCAATACGACCCACAGGCCCCCTTGATTTTTATATCCTTACCTCATGCAGCCAGTGCTGGTGGGGGAGTGGTGTGATGGCAGGAGGGATTTCTGGGCTTCCAGTTCCCCCTCCAGCCCCTGCCTCTAACTTTGCCTGGCACTGATGCTGAACCCTGTTTGAGTCACTGCTCTATCACAGCATCCAAGACTTTGTACAGGGGCATTAATGACTAGAAATATCTTCAGAGTGGTTGGTGATTGAAGGCCCGAGACTGAATCTTTTTCTTTCCACAGGAAACAGTGCCAGAGCCCAGTGCCCAAGGCAGAAGCCAGCTGCAGGAGGAGTCCCCTGGGCTTGCTTTTGGGGAGGCCAGGGAGCTGGGGGCCTGGACCCAGGCAGATGGCACTGACACCAAGCACAGCAGCCAAAACCCCAAGACACCTCTGCCTGTCTGGGAGGATCCTCAGCCCTCCATCCATATCGCTCCAGAATGCGGGATGGTGGCCTTAGCCTCAGAGTGGGACAGTCAGGACCACCTGTCAGAGAAAGGGACCAATAGTCCAAATGGTGGACACTTGGAGCAGGGTGGGGTTTCAGGAGATCACAGACAGAAAGGACACCTGCTGAGCAATGATGCTGAAGAGAAGGAGCCAGACCAAGGAGCCCCCCAGGAGGAAGGTGCCCAAGGGGGAACAGAGGGTGATCTGCCCACGGGGCACCTGGAGGAAGCAGACAGCATCCTGGGCCTGGTCACTCAGGGCCCAGAGCCTGGATCTGCAGCCCAGGACCTCCCTGACCCCATGCAAACGCCCAACAGGACTGTCAGGGATGCAGAGCAGAGCTGTAGCAGCCCAAGGTGCTCTTCCTTTGGGCTCATGGTCATTGCAGACATAAGCACAGACCCCATCCAGTCAGGACAGAGGGCTCCAGAGGTGAGCAGGCCAGATGGGCAGGCCAGCACCAGGGTTCCTGCCTCTCCTGGTGGAAAGACCCCCAATGGAAGCCACAGCAGGGCCCTGCTTAGCGGCATGCCTCTTGCTGTGGAGACTGCAGGAGACAGAGGAGAGGGAGAGTGGGAAAACAGGCCCCCTGGCAACATCCCAGAGACCCCTGCAGCCTTCCCGGCCCTGGACCACAGGGTCCAAGAGTCCACAATAGGCGCTGAAGATTCTAGTTCTCTGGCCTCAGAAATGGGCCCTGGTGTTGCTCTGAAAGAGGTTCCTGGCTGGGCTCAAGAGGTTCTGGAAGGTGTGTGCGTGCTGTCTCTGCCATCACACTGTACAACCGTAGCTCAGTTAGGCAGCCAGTGCCCTGAACAAGACCTTGAGGAGTTCAGTCTGTCTATTAGAGCCTCTGCTCCACCGGTGCACAGAGAAGTGGTGGATGCCCCCTGCAAGGCGACTGGGGACTGTCAGGGCAGCTCAGACACTCCCGCTGACCCTGCATGCTGGCCCAGGCATCCTCCTGACTCTGCCAACCAGGCTACCTTGAGGGAGTCCCCAGCCATGGAACTTGACTTACTGCTAGACAGCCAGATACAGGATGCCCTGGAGATCCCCGACTTTGGTGCCTCACCTGAGCAGGTAAGAGCCAAATGGCTGCCAGCCCTCTCCCAAACTGTCCGGTGTGGCAGGGGGTTAGGACATGGGGCACGTGGCCATCTGTTTACACGGCACACAGGTTGGAGTCGGGGTCAGAGTTGCAGCTCCAGTGGGGGTAGGGTCAGTGATCTTCCAGACAGGACAGATCTGCCTTTCTGCGAGGGGCTGTCGGGAACTGGAGCCCTGGGCAGAGACCCAGGTGTATTTTGTCAGCTGGAGCAGAGTTGATGGCAGTCTTCCCCCATCTGGCCAGAGCCCCCAGGTGCACCCATCTTCAGGGCCTGGCCCTGGCCCTTATTCCCAAGGGGTATAAGGAGGGTCCCCCTCTAAAACTGAGAAGGGTGGCCTGGAGAGGCCAGTGATATCGACGCTGACCCAGGGGAGAGGACCTCGTGCCCCAACTAGAAAGAGCTTTTGCCTATCTATAGGGGTCATTCCAGGGCCCCAATAATGATTTTTTTCAAATATATACACAGACTTCTGTTTTCCTGCTGGGATTTGTAGGGACTCTGCCTCCTGCAGGGATCTGTCTGCCCAACAGGCAGGGAGAGCGAGCTGCCCCACGTTGCCTTCCCCAGCTGCTGAGCCCGGGCTGCTGGCGTTCACCTGTCTTGGCAGGTGGCCACCTTGCTTCAGCCCCACCCCTGCGTGAAGCACCACACCCCTGGCGGCTGGCGCACCCAGACTGGGCTAAGTGCTTTGTTGTCTTGCCCTGGGAGTAGGTGTCCCTCTTTCTACACACCGGGTGCGGCTAACAGGCTGAAGGAGGTCAGGCACCTGCCTGAGGTATCCCAGCCACCTGTGCCCACGTCCGCCTGACTCTACGGCTGTGCCGCAGCTGCCCTGTCCCAGAACTTGAGCCCAGCTTGCTTCACAAACATCAGCCTCTGTTTCTCCAGCCGTCCCTGTGGAGATGTTTTAAGCATTCGTTCAAAACGTGCTTACCAAGAACCTGCTTTGCACCAGGAGCAGCAGATCAGGCGTGGTCCCTGCCCCCGAGATGTTCTGCCTCACCTCTCCCAGAGTGGAAAGACTCTTTAAGTGCTGAAAAGCTAGAAAACAAAATGCTCATTCTGTTCCTTAGCATTTCGTGCCCTAGCATTTCAGCACTTAAAGAGTCTTTTTGGCCCCAAAACAATTGAAAGATTTCATCTGAAGAAAGCCAGCTGTTCTGCCTGCAGAGGAGAATGGGGCTTGGTCGGGCTGACAGGAGTCTCCAAGGGGCTGCCTTCCCAAGGGGTGGTCGTTTTCCACAATGTTCACCCACAAGGTGACTTCAGACCCAGCCCCCCACCGCCGTGGGTGGGCCCCGGTACCTTGTGCCACACATTTCTCTGTCACCAGATGAGCAAGACTGTACAGCCAAGCCACAGTGCAGCTCAGCTCTAGAGCCTGAACATGGTGGCCAGGGGTAGGTAGGTGTTCTGACTCTGGCAGAGCTGAACTTTTATAACTAGAGCCCCATCCCTTGAAAAATACAAACCCCTGGCTCAGAAAGAACTGAGTTACCCTGGCCTCTGGCAGTGGCTAAGGGAGAAGGCTGGGAAAGCCATTGGGACAGTTGGTGGCATCAGATCGCCAGGGACCTGAGGCTTTGAGAACACCGAGCAGTCTGCTGTGCGGGGGACCTGGCAGGCCTGCCAGGGAGGAGGCGCCCAGGCGCGGTTTGTTTTGACATTGGGTGTTCCTCAACGAGTTGGGGCGATCCAGGCACAAGCAGGTTCCCATGGGAAGGTTCAGATGGCCCCCAGCACATTCAGGACAAGGACTGCCCTCATCAAGTAAAATATTTACACAACCCAGTGGGGGTGAGTTGACTGACTGTGTGACACCGAAGGCTCCCAGTGTTTTCCCCGATCCCCAGCTCCCCATCAGAGAGTCTCCGTCCAGGAAGGATGTCCTTGGAACAGGCCCCATCTTTCCTCAGACTTGACTCCTCAGATGAGGCCCTGGGCCTGCCACCCTACCTCAGCCTCTCTGCCTCTTTTTGGAGGGACCTATATCACCTCTGTGATCAGCCTGACATTTTCCAGGAAGATTAAACCGGTGACATTTAGAAACTTAAGCTGCTCAGGGTTATCTGGCTCTCTCCCTTATTATTAATTTCTCCCCCACAATATGTTTGCAAAATCTCTTCAACACGAAACATGGGGTTACCTGGCCAACCTCTTCCCCTCAACACCAGATGCCCACCTGGCCACAGTCACCACTTCTGAGGGTGTCTTCTCTGTACCCTTCTGGATACTGCAGGACGAGTGGGAGACAGCACCATACCTCAGTTGTCAGGACAGAGAGTGGATGGAGCCACCCACCAGCTGCCACCCATTGATGGGAGGTGTAGGCCCCAGAGAGGATGCCAGGGTCAGGCCAGGGCTGGTGGCCCCCAGGTTTAGCCATCATGGCATCCCTCCCCCAACCCACTTTTCCTCTGCAGGAGTCCTGGTCGCAGTGTTCCCAGCGTGGGGCGAGGGGAAGAGAGACAACCCCTGCAGGACTTTCCCTGCCCCATGCAGGGCTGGCCCGGCTAGGCCTTCACATGTGCTCTCTCCAGCTGTTTCCTGCAGGGAGCGAGATGGACCCTTGTTGGCCTGGCACCAGCCCACATGCAGATGGAGGTCCCCTCACTGAGGCCCCGCTGAGGTAGGCAGGGTGGGAGTCCTTCCTTCGTCCCTGGGAGGAGAGAGTGTCCCTGCTTTCCTGGCACCATATGCTGTCCCACATCCCAGCCCTGTGAGCAAACCTTTTGTTGATGAGGGTGACTGAGGCCACCTGGCTCTCCCTCCCCCAGCCTCACTTTTCTTAGTCCAGTAAGGGAGCCAGCCCATCTTTCAAACTCTTTTTGTGTGGTCCCTGCTCCTCACTAAGGGGGAACGTGTGATCAGCCATCTGCACCCAAACCAGCGTCCCTCCCCAGGAGCCCTGGGACCGTGCCCCCAGCTCTAGAATTAATACACACATGGGTGTTTTTCTGCAGACAGGGCCAAGCTTCCCCTGAATCTCCCTGCAGGGGGAGGGGACTCAGGCCTAAGAACCTGGGGCCACACGACCACAGGCTGGTCCCTCTCTGGCGCCAGCAGGCCCTCTGGAGTCTCTGACCTGTCCTGTCTCCTCACTTCCTGGCTCTGTATCCCAAGACAGGCCAACTTCTCTCCCTCCTGGAGGCAGGCCCAGGAGTGTGTCAGGGGTCATTTTACCCCGCCCATCACCTCCTTTTGTGTCCCCGCCCTGCCAGCAGCTAGCACCAGGCAACAACCCTCTCCTGTTACCCTGTACTTGGACTGGCTTCTCTGCAGAGGCAGTGGCTTATCAATTATTTATGGCCAAGTTTTTGTTTATGAGTGTTTCCGTCTGGCAAGTGTGGGGGAGGGACTAGAGACAGCCCTTGGCTGGGTGTGTCTCCCTCCTCCTCCTCTGGGCAGAGAGTGTATGTGTCCCCACCTCTGCCCCAGCCCACAGGTAAACAGTAATTTGTACTGCTTGTCACACACGCGCCCTTCACGGATGACAGGCAGTTTAGTCAAGGTGGCTGCAAAGGCCTCCCATGCAACCCCACATAGACACCTGGAAGCCCCCAGACAGGTCCTGGGGTCTGGTTCAGTGGCCCGTGGCTGAGTGAGACAGGCACGAGGCTGAGGCTTGGGCTGGCCATCTTGGGGTGACCAAGGCAGGTGGACCAGAACTGGAGTTCCCCAGTGATGCCCAGAGGTGCAGCCAAGCTTCAGGATGAGAGGCTTTAGGGAAAGCCAGGAGGCTAACCCTCTGCCCACAACCGCAGGCCCTGAGCAAGGGTTAGATAGAGTGGGGGCCACACCCCTTCCATAGATGTTAACGCCACCCAGCGCTGGCTCTTCCAGGAACTGCTCTGGGCTCTGGGGAAGGAGTACGGGAGCCTTTAAATTTTAACCAAGGCCAACTGCCATCCCACCCCCAGGAGGAGACCTTTGGAGTGGAACATTCCAGAGTCCCAAGTGCTCAGGGAATGGCCAGGGATTCCATGCGGCTGGAGCAGGGGGAACGAGGACAAGAGGGAGTACCTGGGATGTGGAGGTACCTGCAGGTACTGCAGGCCACGGGGTGGAGACTGCCCGTGGGCTGGCAGGAGCCAGGGCCTGGCAGGCAGTGGTGTCTGTCCAGAGAGGGGCTAAGGCTGGATCCTAGGTGTGCTTTTGATGGCAGAGCCAGCTGGACCAGCCAGCAGGATGCTGCCCATGGTGGCCTCCCATCTGGAAAAGGTGAGATGCCTAAGGGCAGGTTGGATGTCTGGAGAAGACAATGGTTTTGAGGCACAGCAAAAGTCCCCCAGTGGAGTTTGGCGGACCTGTCTCACAAGGTCAGGTCCTGTGTCTTGCCTCCTTTGTCGCCAGGACCCACGTGGGGATCGAGGCCTGTGAAGCTGTCAGGATGGAGGATGCAACAGACACTGTACGCGGCCTAATCATTGAGCTTTCCAACCTCAAGTAAGGGCCCACTTGGATCCACGGGGAGGGACTTCTGGAAAGGCCTCATGCCTGGGCCCTGGCCCAATGCATCTGAGACCCAACCTTTCCAGGGTTGTTAGCCTCTGAGGAGGGGCTAGAATAGTCACAACGTGCCCTGTAACAGGCTGATTCTGATTGTGCATGTGTGTGTATGCGTGTATCTGAGTGTGAGGTGCGGTCCTGCTTGGCACAGTACATAGTTTATGCCTTCATCCCTCTGCAGCCGGCTGATCATGAGCACCCACCGGGACCTGGAGGCTCTCAAACGCCTCAGCTACAGGAAAGTGAAGCGAGCAGGGAAAGCCCAGGCACCCTACACATCTAAGGGGGCTGGGAGTCTCCCCTGAGGGGAGCAATCCTGGAGGGATTTGTAGACCGCCTCCAGATCACTCCCAAGAGTGCAAATGCGGGTTTCCTTCAAACCCCACCCCCATAAGTGCCTAATGTTCCTGCCAGACAGCTGGAAACAATCCCTCAGCAGATCCCCAAAAGCCTGCAGGCCTCCTCATACCCCGTGCTATTTTGTTACCCTACAAGATGCTCCAGGGGTCTCTAGAAACCTCTGCTTAGGCGATCAGGAAGTCAGCTTCCCGTAGGAACACACAGGAGGCCGGTGCTGTATCAGAATCCTCTCTTGGGAGTCTGGGTGGGGAGGGAACCTGCTCCTCCCCAAGGCTGAGGCTCTCTTTACAGGCAGCAGTCTGGAGCCCCAGAAAGCCTACTGCCTGGGAGCCAGGCCTAGCACAACCCAGATGTTTATCTCGGTTTGCAAATTTCAGCTCAAGGGAGGTTACAGAAGGTTCCGAATTTCCTTCCCAGAGGAGAAAGGGCTCTTTGTTCATTGTACCTTTTTTGTCTTTCTCCGGATTTCCATTTTATTTATTTCTTCCCGGAAGGCTATTATTAATAATAAATTATTCCCTAGTGAGACCTTGTGACCTGCTGTCTGGGATTTGAGACATTTTCTGTTCCTTGATATTCTGCCCCCAAACCTTTCTCCTTTTACTTGCTATTCTCTCCAGGGAGGAAAGTTGGGCTATGCTGGGCCCCATGAGTTGAGGGGGGCCCCACGGGTTAGCTAGTGTGTAGAATTCTCCAGGAGCAGGTAGCTCGTATGTTTATAAGTGCACAGGTGTGTGCATGCGCATTTAAGCACACACATGCAGTGTCTGTGGAGCAAGAAGCCCAGAGACACGGTGGCTGATTGTCCACCTGGAGGTTGCTTTCAGGGCTCCATCCTTCATGAGACAAGCTGCTTAGAAGCCTCAGTCTGGAAGGAGGCAGTCCTGGAGGGTTGTCAATGACACAAACACAACTAATTTTTGCTTGCCACCTCAAAGCCAGCATCATAAGCAGACTCAGGTGCTGCTGCCAAACCCATTTTACAGAAAACAGTGTTTCTATTAAATCAGTCAATGAGAGACCCAAGACATTAGTCATTCTGCCTGTGGCCCCTGTGCCCCAACTCCTACGGCCAAGGCAGGGTCTTCCTCCCACTGCCTTACACCCCAAGAGATCCCAGCGTGAGGGGGGATGAGGCAGGTCTGGGTCCCCTGCCACTCCTAGCTGGACGTGTAGCTCCTCCTTTGAACCCATGAGGACATGCCTTGTCACCCATCTCCTGGGTCTCCAGCCCCAGCAGCTCGGGCTTATACAATTAGCAGTCACAGGCAGCTGGGAGTGGCCAGGATGTTGTCCCCTCAGTTTGAAACTACCTGGACAGAAGGCTGTCTTCAAGGGCCACCTCCTTTCCCTGGCTCACCCCAGCCCTTCTGGGTGGCCTCAGGTACCAGTAAAGGCAAAATCCAAGTGCAGAGAGGACCTGGGATGTCCAAATCCAGCCCCCACCCCCCACCCCCTTCCAGGAGACTGTGTGGGCTGGGGGTGGAGTCCAGGTCGCCGGGCCAGTCCTCTGCTCTGCGGAGGAATGTGCCCCGGCGTTTGCTACCTGCTGCCCTCCAGAGGCCTGGGCCACAAGGAGGCAGACAAGTGTGGGGAATCCCCCAAGGGCAGCTGCAAGGGGATAGGATCACACTCCCCAAGCAGGGCTGGGTCTCCATCTCCAGCCTGCTCCTGCCCAAGCAGAACCAAACTGCCCCAAGGCCCAGGCTGGCCCAACCTCCCCAGACATACTCCCATTCCGTCCTCCCACCTCCCCAGAAGTCCTTCCCGCAAAGGGCCTGGCATGTGACTCCATGGAATCGGTTGCTGGGGACCTAAACATTCACTGAGGGCCTCCTTGGGGAGGATGATGGGAAGGGGGCAGGTCTGGTCTCGATCCCCCCCTGAAATCAGGTCCCCACATCCAGTGGTGGATTCTGCCCACTTGGCATGTCAGTATTGAGGGGTGGTCAGGAGGGAGTTTGAAAACACCAAATGTCACAGAAATGCAATAACCTAGCAGAGAGCACTTTGCTCCGAAGTCCCGGGCTGGGGTGGCCCCTCAGAAGCCCATGCTGCCCTGTGGTGCCCACTCCCATTTCTCAGCTCAAAGCAGCTCACCTGGGGTGAATAGAAGTCCAAATAGCTGTCAGGAAAATGTAGTTCAGAGTAATGTGGGGGCTGACAGATGCAGCCAGGGGGAAAAGGTGCCCTCCAGAGCTGTTTATGCTACCTTGTCCCAAGACCCGGCCTCTGCTGACATTGATCCATTCATAAGCGTTTATTGAGTGCTGACTGGATGCTGAAGGCTGGAGAGGACGGGAAAGTGGGGGTGCCTGAGGACCATCTCTTTCCTCCTGGGGGCTCTTTCAGCTGTGCTGCCAGGCCCTGCTCCCCCATCAGGTCCCCAGAGTCAGCTCCTTGCAGATGGATCTTCCCCCAAATCCAGCCTCCACCGAGCCTGGGTCCCCATGACCCCGAGAGGGCAGCATTCCCATCCTCCCCGAACCAGCCTCCTAGGCAGAAGTGGAGGGACAGCAGAAGGAGGGTGAAGGTCCAGAAGGCTCCCCAGCACCTTTGGAACCTGGATTTTAAAAGCGATGGGGGAAGGAGAAGAACACTTAATAACGGCTAGGATTCAAGACTCCCAAAGTACCCTTCAAAGGAGCAGGGCTGCTAGGCTCTGGCGCCACCTGGAGGATGCTCCTGGAATAGCACCCCTGTGACATTCCTGGTACCAGGACAGGGCTGCCCAGCCTGGGACCCAGAGCCTAAAGCCCAAGAAACTAAACTCTGGCCTGCCGTGCTGCCTTCTCGCTGCCTCAGGGCCCCCAAAACCCCAGATTTGTTAATCCCAGGAGTTACCAGGGAGGCCGGCCTTTCAAAAGTGTGGTAAGGACTCCCCCATCCATCCTCCACATGCAGGGAGGCGATTTTTCTGTTCCCTCAGACTTAAGGGGGAAAAGGGAGATTCTGAGACCCTCATCTCCAGGTCCCTTTAGCTTCCCGGGTGTCCCATCTGGACCTCAGGAAGCCGCACAGGGAATGCTTTCTTCTCCTGGGGGCCATGTCTCTCACTTACAGCAAATGTTCACTGTGTGGCTGCCAGGATGGGGAGGGGTCATCCCGCCCAGTCACCTCCCAGTCTGAGGTGGGGAGGCACTGGACACCCAAGACACCCAAATGGGTAGATACCACCCAGGCAAAACCTCCTCCTCTGCCACTGACTTCCCCAAACCAAATTAAAGTTGCTAAAGTGGATTCCTCCTTTAAAACCTACAGGACCTGAGGTCTTGGCTTCTATAACAACTGCTTCCATTCAAGCCCTAGGTACTCAAAGCCTGCAGCCTGGCTTGGTGTTTGGCCCTGCAGCAGAGTGGTGTCACAGGGAGCTGGGTAGAAATACAGATGCTCAGGTCCCACACCCAGACCTGCAGAATTGGAGTCTGCATTTCATGAGCAAGATGGGGCGGCCCCATGCAGTGTGGGGAGAAGTGGTTTGGACCTCAGGAGGCTCCAGCTGCAGCTCCTTAAGTTACAGCCCCAGCTGCCTTCCTGAGCCAATCCCCACACAGCAAACTCACAGAGCTCCCCTCCAACTGACGTTGGCCCAGGTGCCAGGCCTCTCCCTCCTTCTCGCTGCCTTAGATGCCCCTGCCTGAAAGACAGGCCTCCCCCCTTCTAACACTCTCAAATCCGTCCCCAACAGCCGGTTAGCCTCGATCTAACACTCTAACATGCAGACCTGGTCTTGCCCCTTCCGTGGCTCCCTAGTGCCCAAGTCCAAGACCTATAGGTGCTTCTGCTGTGCCCAAATCACTAACACCTACCTATCCACCATGCATGCACACACATTCTTTCCCAGACACACTAAACTTCACTAAATTCCTGCACAAGCCCCGATGCCCCGGCCACACTTCCAGCGCTCCACCAAACAGAATTAGACTTCCAGAAGCCACTTCCTCCAGGAAGCCCTCCTGGACCCCTTCATCTGGACCAAGCAACTCCCCAGCCCCATTCAGCACCCATAACTACCTCTCTTCCATCTACCAACCCAGTGCTTAGCACAGAAAAAGCACACAGCTACCTGGCAAATGAGTGAACAAAAGGAGAACAAATGAGGAAGCTGAGGTTCAGAGAGGTTGACAACTTCTCTCAGACCACACAGCTCCTGAGTGCCAAGTGCGATAGGAGCTCCTGTTGTAACTCTTCACAGCTCCCACCACTAGTGCCCCTGGCCTCCCTTCCAGATCACCCCATACCCGGAAAAGGATGGCATTTCCCCCATGGACCCAGAGAGGTAGAGTCCCTTGCCTAATGCCACACAGCAAACCCCAGCTTCAGCTTACCCACATTGGACAGCACTTCTAGAATATTGTTCTAAACTGTCTACACTGATCATCTCCCCCAAACCCTCTGAAGTGGGTACTGGGGTTAATTCCACTCCCCAGAGGCCCTGAGGGGCTCAGCCATTAGCCCAGGGCAGATGCCCTTCACAGCAGGTCCCCCAGCCACCTGCATAGGCACCTCCTCCTCCGGCTCCTCCTCCTCCTCGGCAATGCCCTGAATCCTGTGTCTTCGCCTTGTCCGGCCGGGCCACCCTTTTTCCAGCAGAGTTGCGGTTGGTGTAGCTGTAGACGGAGGTGTAGCTCTGGTCGGTGAGTGGGCAGAAGCGGCGGGTGTGGGCATGCTCACGTGTGGCACCGCACTGGGGGCACACATAATCTCGAAGGATGGGGCACAGCACCAGGCCTGCCTCGTCCTTGAGCATGTGGGACTGGTAGATGGCCCGGGACTCGCCGTTGTGTTTGCAGAAAGTGCACAGGCGTTCAAGAGCTGGTGCAGTTTCTGGGCTGGGCCTCTGACCCTGCAGTCCTGGAGCTGGCTTTGGCTGGGGATCCGACCTGGTCTTGGGCTCCTCTTCTCCATGCAGAGTCCCCACCAGGTTTGCCAAACCCAGGTAATCTGTCCACAGATCAAAGGTCCCCATGGCTGGGCAATGTGTGCCAGGCAGAGGGGCAGAGAGAGAAGCCCTCCCCACCCGTTCCCTCCCCTCCCCTCCCCTCCCCTCTCCTCTCTGGAGCCTAGGCTTCTGGACTGTCGGTTCCCTCCTTATACCTCCAAGGGAGTGTGAAGGGGGAGGAGCAGGCAGTGGGAGGCTCCATACTGTCACAGGGGTCTTGCTGTATCTCCCCTATAAATGCACCTGCCAGGGGAATGCATGATCTCTGGGTGGGTTGCAGATGAGGGAGGGAGGGAACACAGGCTGCAGGGGGCTCCCACAATTTGGAGCCACCCCCCACCAAAGGACAATGGGAGGACTAGCCTGGTCTACCCCTCCAGAGACAGCTGGCCACTCCTGCCCCACAGGGTGATGGGGGGTGGGTTTGGAAGCCCCTCCCCAAAGATAAGCATTGACTGAACTAGTAACTTTGTAACTTCTTTCTTCCTTCCCCTGGATGGTGGGGAGGGGCCGGTGCCCCTGGGCTCTTTGGGGAGGCAGGGAGGTGCTGCCCCTCCAGCTGTCTCCAGAAGGGAGGTGGTACCTGGCTCATGTGGTGGGGGAAGGGAGGATGGGGGGGAAACAAGACTAGGCCCCCCCAACTCTGGTCTCCCTAGGGAGCTTTCAAAACCCATGTAATGGAAGAATAAACTGAGGTAGGAAGCCACCACCAGTAGAGTTATTCACAAAGACAAGTACAAAAGCCTGCTTCCCCCATCCAGTTACCAAAGCCCTCAAGACTATATGCTGGCTCTGGGGGGTTAGCAGAGGCAGAGGCTGGGCTAATGGGGGGGGGCAAGCACTAGCAGGAACTGTAATCCCCACCCCCTCAAATGAGAGCTCAGTCTCAGAAGGGCGGGGGTGTGTCCAGGAGTTACCCAGGTGGGGCACAGACTAGCAGGTGGAGGAATCAGCCAGCATCAAGATACTGGTGGACAATTTGAGGGTAAATGGGGTCTGCAGCTGCTGGGCAAGGAGAGAAAGAAAGCCGGACTCAGACTTGTACACAGAAGAGGGTCTACACTGCCTACCCACCCCGTTCATTCATTCATTCATTCATTCGTTCATTCAGGAAATATTGAGCCCTCTGGGAGCAGAGCTCACCACCCAGTTTCAGAAAGGTTTATCTGCTGCCCAGTCCAGAGCTGGTGATCCCCTTACCCCTCCAGGATTTATTTCCCAAATATAGCCTGTGTCCATTAGGATCCGAGGTGCCTACCCTCCCCAAGGGGTGAGAGGCCAGGGTCAGGGCAAGGTTTGGGCTGAGAGACTTTGTGGGAGAATCCAGGGTGGGTCGTGTCCCCCAGCTCATTCCCCTCAAGCTGTGCCTGGCCCAGCCACAGTGACATTCATCCCTCGGCGGGTCTGGCCTGCGTCCTCACAACCCACCGACAACAATGAATGTTGATTGTGACCTTTGCTGTGGCGTAAGGGAGGGGATGTGCTCAGGTTAGATGTGGGGCCCCCATATCCGGAAGGTGCGGGTCACCATGGGTGGACGGCAGTTCCAGGCCTCGGGGTCCACTCAACGGTCGATGGTTTGCCTAAGCTGCCCAAACTCACCGACAGGTTGAATGTTCCCCCAAACCCTTGGCAACTTCTTGGGGGACCAGGAGTGGCGCGGGGGCAGGGAACCAGATAGGGTGAGGGAGGGGAGGAGGGGCTGAGAGACGTATTGACTCATTAAGTTACTGGATACCAACTGTCTGCTCTACACCTGGAAAAAGCAGGAGATAAATATAAATAATAGTAACAGTAAACATTTATGTAGCCTTTGCTATTTAGATGTAGCACTACTGGGTGGAAGGCTTGATTCTTTTTGCATTTACTCAAGTCGTCCTCAAAAAGTGCAGAGTACTCCCATTCGTCAGTTAGGGAGACTCAGGCCAACTGACACAGCTAGTGAGCAGCAGAGGAGGGATTCCTAGTGAGTGGCCCCAGGATGTCCGGCTGCCAAGCGGTTCTGGCCCCAGGATATCCATGCAACAAAGAGATAAACAAGTCATTTTAATACAATGTAAAACTTCCGTGAGCTCCACCAAGTTCCGGGCAAGATTGTTCATGAATTACAACCCCCAGGGAGTTGTCAGAGTCCCCACTTTGCAAATGTGGGACCCACCTGCGGGTCCACTTTTCCACTGGACAGGGAGAGGACCAGAGGGGACACCCGCAGTCCACCTGCAGGGTCTCAGTGAATCTGAATTCAGGCTTTTCTGGGGTCAGCACCCAAGCTCACAGAATGGCGAACGAGGGCTGCCTCCATGATGTAGGATGCAGTGTCGCTAGCCCTCGGCCTCAAAGTAGGTTTGCGGTCAAAACCCTGCTGGGACTCCCATTTCCTCAGCCCTAAAACGGGGCCGCGCGGAGTTGGGCGCCGCCCCCTCGGGTACCCCCCACTCATGAGAGGCCGCCTCCCATCTAGGGCTGGGGACCTCAGGACGGCCTAGAGAGGGGCCTTCAAATTTCCAGTACCCGCCCATTTATCTGAGGGAAATATCGAGCCACAAAGGAACCCTGAGCATAACTCTAAGGCATATCGGGGACATCAGTGTTCTGAATTTGAGTGAACCCCAAAACGCCCTAGGCAGAGGCGGGAGAGTCAGCACGGCCCTCCAAGCCCCACCCCCGAGGCCCCCGCCCATAGGCTGCCCTCAGAGGCCCGCCCCCCGGAAGCCCCAGGCCCCTCCCCCGAGGCCCGTGCCCTAAGGCCCATTCAGACTGCCAGTTCCTAGGACCCTCCCCTGAGGCCCGCCCACATAGACTCCCTTGAAGTCCGCCCCCAAACTCAATGCCCAATAAACCCCGCCCCCTAAACTTGTCCTCGGCTCCACTCCTCTGAGGCCTGCCCTCGGGCCTCGCCCCCAGACACCACCCCTTCTGGCACCCCACCAGTCGTCGGCTCCGGGAGCGACCAAGACCACGGAGTCCCGTCCCCTAGGAGCTCCACCGACCGCGAACCTGTCGGGTCCTCAAGGCCTAGCCCCTGCAGCCCAACGCTCCTACGGCACCTGCCCCCAGATGGATCCCGTCGGGGCCCGACCCATGCAGGACTCGCCCCGGCGACATCCCCTCACCTCCCGAAGCCCCTTCCCCAGAGCCTACCCCCTTGCCCCCGGGCTGGGATCAGGTCACGTTCCCACCCTGGCCTGGAGTTCCGTGTGGGGCGTCCGCCCCTGTGGCCCATCTACCCGGCCAGCAGGGCCCCATCCGGGCGCGGGGGTGGGTGGGCGGCGACCGGGGCTGCACCCTTTCCCCCCACAGAGTACCCAGGCACTTCCGAGCATGTGGGGTCTCCTGTCTTGATGCCTAGAACTCTGAGTTGGGGAGTAGGAATGATAACAATAATAACGCTTTACATATATCCTCCTGTTAATAGGAAATACATTTTATCCATGAGGAAGGAGAGGCTGAGAGTTGGGAACACGGTTCTCGGCGTTTCCTCAAAAGCTTTGTTCTTGATGATTATGAAGCTAGAATGAGGGGTTCATCAGGCATGAGGCACTCTGGTCACGTTTGATGACTCCCTAATACCCCTACTCCTTCTGTGTCGCTTGATTCCCTGAGGGCTTTGACCTTGACCTACTAAGGAGGGAGGTCCCTGGAAGGGGTTTCCCTAAGCCAAGTGCTGGAAGGTCGGGGATGCCCCGTCTGGGATGTCAGGAAGGCGGGGCTGGGGCAAGCATGGCTTTGAGCCAAAGGGACGGATTGGAGGGGCACCGCACCCCCCATCCTATGCGGGAGGGGCTCCTCGGGCCTACCTTGGGTGTGACTGTCTCCTTTTGTCAGCGGTGGTAGGTGCAGGCTTCCCGCCCTCCCCGGTGTCTGTCTGGGTCTGCCTGTTTGGTTCTGATTCTGCCCCCTACGGTCCTGTATTCATGTGGGGCCCCTGCTGGGCTTGTGCTCCTGTCTCTGGCTGTCTGGGTCTGCTGCATGTGCTGGCCCTTTGCACCTGATCTGCGGCTGTCCACCGGTCTCCTCCTCCTCCAGCGTTTGCCATTGGTGAAGGGTGGCCTCTGCTCTGTCTGCACCTCACTGTCTGGACTTGTGAGGCAGGGGGAACCTGACTGTTCCTCTCAAGTGTCCTAAGGCCTTGTGAAGATGGGCTTCCATCTGACTTTGAAACCTAACAAGGTGGAGGGGGGAAGCTGCCTCCTTCCATCCACAACCCCTTGGCCCTGGTGCAAGGGTGGGGTGCCCTTCAGGGCCATTCTGGCCCTTGTTCTGCTGCTGCTTTATCCATAGTCCCTGGGATCCCACCTACTGCCAGCCACACCCCAGCTGGGAGGGTCTATTTGGACAGGTGGCTGGGAGGGAGTGGGGTGAGGAGAGCCTCCCCAAAGCCATGCTGACCCAGGCCCTATTCCCCCCCACCCCTCAGCTCCAGGAATCCAGGAAGGCAGGGCAGCTGGCACGGCTGGGGGTTGGGGTTGGAGGTGAGAGGTCCTGGTGGAGCCAGATGGGCATGCAATGGATGGCAGCTCTGATGTTAAGTTGAAGAACAGGGTGGAGGCATGAGGTCAGAGGTGCAGAGCTGCCAGAGGGTGTCCGGCAGCCTCTGTATGTGCTGTATGTGTGTCCGTGCATATGTTCCGGTAACATGCCCCTGTGTGTCCTGGTGTGCATGTGCGTGGATCTGGAGGGGACGTGGGGGAAGAAGTGGCCTAATAACCTGCTATGGGCTCTCAGGTTCCCTCCATCCTCCCTTGCTGTCTCCTTAGCTTCCTCTCCAGCTGCCCAGGCCTTTCATTCTGGTCCTCAAACAACAGGCTTGTCTGTCCTGCCCAGACCTGGGGGCAACCAGTTGCCTGGAAGCCTGAGCTTCTTTCCCAGGCCCACCAGATATGGGGCCAGATCTGGGGGAGGGGGGAGGGTGAGAAACTCCAGCTTCTCCAGGGTTAGGGTTGGAGGTTGTGGAAGGAACAGATTGATGGGAAATTCAGATGTTTCTCCTAAGGCTCATGGTGCAAGGCCACCCTGGGTGTGAGTCAGGGTTAGCTCCATCTGCCAAAATGCAGGCAGCAGCTGTCTACAAGCCTGTCGCTACAGGGCTGCCGTGGGCTTGGGGTCCAAGCTACTCTGGTGTGCTATTTTGAGGGGGGTCTGAGTGTTTGTAAACGCACGTGGGTATGTGCCTCATGGAAGGCTCTCTCCATGCCCACTGTGTGTGTGTGTGTGTGTGTGTGTGTGTGTGTGTGTGTGTGTGCGCTGGCATGTGTTGGTGCTCCCGTGGGTTTCTGTTTGTGTGTGGATGTCAGTGTGACTGTGGGTGTGTGTCAGGCTAATTGTGGGTAATTGCAGGTCGATGTGTGAGCCAGTGTATGTGGGTGTCTGGCATCTGTCAATGTCACTGTGGGTGACTGTAGTCTGTGTCATCTATGATGCCCCTGAATCCCCCTCACTGAAACGTTAGTTCCAGGAGAGCAAGGATTTCGATCTCTGGTATCCGCAGTTCTAGAACAGTGCCCAACATGTAACAGATGCTCAATAAACAAAAAAATTGGATTTATGGCCCAGCAGGTGACTGTGGATTTGTGCATGTCTCTGTGCCATTTTTATGTAGTGTGTCCAAGTGTATAATCAGGGATCAGGGTAGGAAACCATGGATGTAGGTACTACTGGAGTGTTCCTATCTGAGGGTGGTAGTGACCTAACAGTCTTACTATGCGCAACTGTGCATCACCAGGTGCAGCTGCGCAACTGGGAGTCTGTATGTGTATATATCAAGATTGCCATGACTTGATGTCAGTGTCTGTATGGGCCTTGTACCATCTGTGTGTGTGTGTCCAGTTGCCCAGGTGACCGTGGGTGACAGCAGGTGTGTCCTTGCTCGAGCAGGCACATGGATGTCTGCGTGTGTGTGTGTGCCCAAGTTTGGGTGGATAATGGTGTCTATCTGTACCTTTGTCACTGCATTTAACACATCTCTGGTTGTCCCCATTACTCTGTGTGACACAATAGTGAGCCCTGGGAATCCATGTGTGCATGTAACAGAGAACTCTGTGTGTCAGTGTCATATGCAAGGCTGTGCCTTCGCCCTGGCCATCATCAGTGGCGGCTGTATTTTTCCCAGTGGTGGAGACCACGTCATCAGGGGTGATGTGTGTGCCCACGTGGTAGTGTTATTGTGGGTGACTGTGTGTGTACATGGCTGTATCGGTGTCCCTGCAGGTGATGTAATACCGACAGCGATGTATGCCTGAGGATAGCGTCTGGATTTGGGGGTCTCCAGCAGGGATTTGGGAATATCTCACTGTGGCTCCGGAAATGTATCTGCTAGCAGTCTGGGGCGGTGGGGAATGTCTGGGAAAGGAGATGGGGAACTGAAGTGTAGTGGGGTGCGGGGGTACTTCTCAGCTCCCATCAGCCAATGAAGGGTCTTCTTCATACCCCACCCCCCGGAGTGTCCTCCAGAGCAAGGTCCCCGTAAAAGGCGCCCTGTCGCTTTAAAAGGGCTCCCCAGCAGTGGGATTCCGGGCCATTTTTCCTTTTTATGGCCAGTTTTGGAGAGCGTGTTCTTGTTAGCAAGCCTTGGCCCCAGTAAAATGCCCTGCAGCCGCCGATGGTAATGACAGGCCGGCGGGGAGCCCGCAGAGAGCTCGCGGAGGGCGTCGGGGTCCTGCAGGCGGCACCGCTGCAGCTTCGAGTCCGCGGCCGCAGCCAGGCCCGAGCGGGGCCCCCGCCGGAATCGGTCTCTGCAGGGCCCGCGCAGGCCCGCGCGCCCGTGAACTTGGCCTGGGGCGCCTTCCCGAACGCGCGCGCCGGGCCGGAGCCTCTCCCAGCCTTGGATATCCAAGGTCCTCACCCGCTTTGCGCCCCCAAGAACAAAGCTCGTCGCCGCCCTGTCCCGGGGCCTCCCGGTGGTCAGGTATCAGGCGGCCCAGGCACCGCTGCCCCTGCGCCCCCCGTCATGCTTCTCCGCCCCGCGAAGCATCCCGGCCCGCTCTACCCACGGCAGCCTCGACTCGAGGACTTGTGGGTCTCTCCCCTTTGGGGGGTCTCGTCCCCCCCACCCCCGGCTCCCCTTCTCCCGGAAGGCGAGACGCAGAGATGCCGCCGGGGCCTCCCCGCCCCCCGTCCCCTGCCGCCGCAACAATGGAGGGCCGGGCCGCAGAGGCCGGGGCGCCCGCCCCCGGGCCGCGAGCAGGTGCGCGAGGGGGCCTCGGCCGGGTCCCGCCGCCGCCCTGCCCCGTCGCGCCCCCTCCCCGCGGGAGGCCCCCGGCCCGCCTGGCGCCCGCGCTCACCTCGTTTTGGGCCGCCGCCGCGTTTCCCCTCTTCTTTCCAAAACCCGCCCGGAAAAGCCCCCCAGCCGAGGCGCCTGCACGGAAAATTGCATTTCGGCGTCTCCGGGGCTGGGCGGGGGCTCCCCAGGCCTCGGGCAGTGGAAGGGGGGCTGCGGGGCTCCGGCGCCGGCTCGAACCCGCGGCCGCCGCCTCCCGCCCGCCCGCCTGTCTGTCTCGGTGACGTGCCCGCGCACCCCGCAGCCGCCGCCGCCGCTCCCTCCCTCCTCCCGGCGCCGGGCTGTGGGTCCAGCCGCGGTCGCGTGAGCCCCGGGGCCTTCCGCCAGGCGCACCGGGACGCACGCGGGGATGCCCACGGGGCGCCAGGACGCAGTTCTCGGGGCCCGCGCGGGGGACAAGGGGACACGGGGGCGCGAGCGGGCACACGCAGAAACCCAGACGCATGCAGACCTGAAAGGCGCACGGGAGCACACGCGCACAAAGGCACGCGAACCGCGCACACACAGGGAAGGGTGTGCGAGGGGCTTGGAGACAAAACACCCAGGGGAGATGGTGGCGGGACATGCAGGGGCCTTGGGGTACTGGCCACACGAGAATGTCCATAAAATAAATCTACACACATAGCGACAACCGGGGCTCACAGACATGCAAGCTACAGATACACCACTTACAGGGGGCAGGAAGAAGAGCTTCAGAACTGAAATACACAGAGAGGGAGCCCAGGGGCACACACAGAAAATACATACACATACAGACTCTCAGGGATGACTGCAGAGTGCACACACACACACACACATACACACACACAGGACAGCCAGACATAAATATAACACATGAATATATCCATTAAATAGGAACATGCCCACAGGGACATGCCAGGCACATAGTCTCAGGAGCACACACAGGCAGAGTTCACAGACTCACAAATACATGCACAATTACTCATGTACAAAGGGTTAAAGGCACACTGGAATTCATAAAACAGTAGCCACAAAATGCCCTGGGACAAGTCCCCAGGGCCACAGGGGTCCCAAAGGACACACTGGAAATACAGAGGCACTTCGGGACATGTGTGCCTGGGACCATCTGGCGTAAGCATACACACAGGCCAGGTGCTTGGGCCACATATAGGTGGGCTCAAAGTTGTACCAGGTTAGGGGTCTCCTGACCTCCTGGAGATGCTTATATGGTGCCCACACAGTCACACACACACCCACACACACCAGGTGCCCAGACGCAGGCAGCAGGAATCATACACTTCCTGAGGCTCCTTCCAAGGATCTGCATACAGACCCTCAACACACTCCCCAAAACACACTACCGTGGGGGGGCGGGACTGGTAAAGGGAGGTCACCTCAGGGCAGATGGTGGTGCCAGGTGGCCTCCCATTGGCCAGGGTTGAGCTGACAGATTTTTCATTCTGTTTATTTATTTACCCACAGTCTGAGAGGGGGCCGGAGAAACTTTGACACCCCCCCGAAGCCCAACTCTTAACTCTTGGGGGGTTATGGCCCCCCTTCACCTGGGCATGCCCTACCCCATTGTCCCCCTCACCATGTCCTGCCTGCGTTTCTCTTTGACAGGCCACCTTCCCACCCTCTCCCCCTTTCCTTCAGGTCTGAGCCCAGAAAGCCAAGCTCCAGCTGGCCCAGGAGGATAGGGTCCCCAGGACCCACAGAGGCTACTGGGGTCCCCCCCTACTCCCGCCAAACAGGGGCTAATTCACCGGGAGAAGGAGGCATGCAAGGAAGAGGCTAAGAGTAAAGCGTAATCAGACTTCCGTGGATGAGATCAATTTTGTTGGTCTCCCTCCTATACCCACTCCCACCTCTAACTGAAATGGGAAAGAGGGTTGTTATGGAATATACAACATTCATTAATTCATTTCCAATCATCACAGACTCGCCCCAGCAACCCAACGAAGAGAAAACCCAACTACCCTTTTTACAAATGGGCAACAGAAGCCCAGAGAAGGGCGGCCCCTTGCCCAGGGTGGCACAGCCTGGTAGCCGCAGAGCTGGGATTCTGTGCGAGGCCTTTCCGTATTTTCCCTCCAAGGACCGGCGTGAAGAAGCCCTCCCGCCGGCTCTCCCGCCCGCTGGGCTTCCCGCGTATACCAGCAGAGGGCAGCAGACGCCTCCTCTCTACTCGTTCGGGGGCCTGGTGGATCTCAGCAGTCTCCCACGCTCCCCACCCCCACAGCAGCTCAGGACTGCGCCTGGACCTCCCGGGCTGGAACCTCCACTGCCAAAACGCAGAAGCCCCAGAAGGAAGGAGCTCTTCTTCAATGGACTCCTCTAGAATTGCGGTCCCCACCAGTGCCTCCCTGGCACGTGGTCCCTCTTAATGTCTAACTCTACTCCTTCTTGCTGCAACATGTTTGCAGGGCGGGTAGCTTCGGCATTCCTGAACTGGGTCAGACCAGGAGAGAGGATTCCTGGAGCCCGGCTCAGTGGTCAGTCCTCCCCGCCTCCCCGAGTCCTCTGACTATCCCCTGGAGCCCAGCTCAGGATGGGAGAGGCAGTGGGGGAAGCCCCAGTGCCCGAGAGCAGCCGGGCCGCCTGGTTACTTCGGGCGTGGGAACTGCCCTCCCCAGCCCAGCCCCAGCCCCCAATTCCCGGGGCCCTTGCCAGTGCTGACTCATAGGAGACCCACAGCTGTGACTCAGTGGCGGCTCTTCCTGAACCTCTCCCCAAGAGATTTCCCACCCAATGTCACCTCCTGGCCCCTTGGGGGTCTCCTCAGGGACCTAGATGTGGGCCAGGAGGGTGTGTGAACCAGAAGGCCCTTCTCAGCTCCATCAACACCGAGCTCCACACACCAGAGGGCCCCAAGGTGACCCATGCTGGTTGGTAGGGATCTTGGGTGCCCATATGTGCCCAGACATATGTGCGTAGCTTGGACCCTCAGGACTCAGCTGAGAGGAGAGCTCGAGGAGGCGAGGCACAGGAGGTGGGGATGCCTTCCTCTGCACCCCACCAGAGTCTCAGCTGGGACATCCAGGGCCAGCACAAGGCCCTGGGCTGGAAGCTTATTTCCTCCAACCATAAACCAGCTTCCCCGTCTCTGGAAACGGCAGCTCCATCTTCCAGCTGCTCCAGCCAAAATCTTTCTTGACAAATTCAACCTATTAACAAATTCAGTGAATGGTGTCTGCTAAACACATCTAGAATGCCACCCTCTCCAGGACACCCCCTTAGCCCCCAGCATGTTCCCCACCTCCCTATCCAATGCAAATGCCACCTCCTTGCTCTCCCCGCCCCAGTCTTACACAGTCTGTTCCCCAGGGCAGCCTGAGGGCGAGGGTGCCTGTCAATACCTGAGTCAAACCGCAAGCTCTTCTGCTCAGAACCCTCCATAGCTCCCATTTCACTCAGAGCAAAAGCCCAAGTTCAACCCCATGGAACTTCAGACTCTGTCCTGTGCCTGCCCTCACCTCCTCCATTCATTCCCTTGCTCACTCTGCTCCAGCCACATGGGCCTCCTCATGCTTCCCCAGGCACACCAGGCATGGTCCTGCCTCAGGGCCTAAGAACTGGCTGCTTCCTCTGCCAGGGACTCTCTTGCCCTGTACATCCACATGGATGCCTCCCCCACCTCCTTAAGTTCTCTGTTCAAATATCACCTCGTCTGTGAGAACCCCCCCGACTTTCCCAATCTAAAATCGCACCCCATTGCTTTATCCTGCTGTGTTTTTCCATTACCCTATCACCTTTGACCACACTATATGTTTTACTATATACCTTGTTTCTTGTCTGCCTCCTGTCCTCGCATATCAGTTCCTCCAGGGCAGGAAGCTTTGTTTTGATCATTGTTGTAGCACCCAGGACAGAGTCTCAGACAGTATCTGTTGGGCTGACATACTGTTAATTCCATGTTCCTGGCATGCTGGGGAACAATGTAGACACTGCACCTGTGTGCCACTGCTTGGTGGGAGAATAATCACGTAGCTTGCCAATTGCAATGAAGAGTTTGCCTCATGCTGAGAGCTGAATGCACAGTGAGTGCAGGGGAGGTGAAGATGGGGTACAACCAAGGAAGACTTCTGGAGGAGGTGACATCACACAGGGCCTTGATGGCTAGTGAGGAGTCTGGATTTAAGTAAGACAAAAATTTGGAGGGTTTTTAATTTTAGTTAGGTTTATTGAGATATAATTTACATAAAGTAAAATTCAGCTTTTATACAGTTCTGTGAGTTTTGACAAATGCCAACAGGTGGGTCATCACTGCCTGAATCATCGTATAGCAGAATCCTTGGGAGGTTTTAATCAAGAATATGAGGTCACATACACCAGGCCATGCACACAGCTAAGGGGACAAGGTTGGAAACAGAGGGCTACTGGGAAGTGGCTGTCCAGGTGAACTGGATTAAGCCAGGGTCAGAGGGGAATAATGGGAAAGCACAGCTTCAGGAAGCGGGGCTGAGAGTTCTTCGAGGTGGACCAAATGTAGGGGCTGATAAACCAAAGAGGAAGAGTAGAAATCCCTGGGGGCAGGCTGAGTTGGAGGCACCTATGAACACCTGGGACGAGATGTTCAGAGAGGGTGTCATCAGTATATGCTGATCCAAGTTATGTCTGGGGAGAAGAACATTTGGGAGGCATTTCCCAAAGAAGATTAAGGAGGAGGAGGGACACCAGGAGAACACAGTATCCTATAGTCAAGGAGGAAGTGTGCAAAGAGGACAAATGCTACTTAGAGGTCGAGGAAAGTTGGCCTTACTGGACAATTTGGTGTCAATAGTGTGACCAGGCAGCCTCTTGAGAAGTAAATGGGAAGAAAGGAACCAGAGACAGTGAATATAGCACGGCACCCTCCAGAAGAAGTATATGGTGAGCCACAAATGTGAGCAGCAACACACTGAAATTGTTAGTAAAAAGAACTAGGTCAAATGAATGTTAACAGTGTATTTCATTTAGCCCAATATATCCCAAGTAGTATTGTTTCAAAATGTGATCAAGATACAAATTATTAGATACTTTACATTCTTTTGAAAATAATTTCATACATCTCCATTTGGGCTAGCCACATTTTAAGCACTTGGTAGCCACATATGACCAGTGGCAATCTCATTGGAAAGCTCAGGTCTAGACAGGATCCATTTTTGCCCTTGTGTGACTCACCTCTTTCACAGCTCCCTAATCCCAGCCCTGCCAGATCCTGCCTGTGTTTGAAATGTTGATATTCTATTCATCATGAGCTTTTGGTATTACTTTTGATTTTCAGAAACAGTGTGCTCAGATATTATTTAATCCCCCACATGAAAACTTGTACAGAATGTTCATAGCAGCCATATTCGTATGAGCCTGAAAGTGGAAACAACCTAAATGTCCATCAATTGACGAATGGAAATGAAAATTATTTGGCAATAAAAAGGAATGAAGTAGCAAATACGTGCTACGACATGAATGAACCTTGAAAATGAATGAAACTAGTCACAGTCACATTGTGTGAATCCATTCATACACAGAGACAGAAAGTGGATTAGGGGTGCCAGGGGCTGGGGAGGAGGGAGGGAAAATGGGGAGAAACCGCCAATGGGCACAGGGTTTCTTTTAGGGATGATGCAAATGTTCTAAAATTGATTGTGGTGATGGTTGCACAACTCTGCAGACCTACTAAAAACATGGAATTGTGTACTTTAAATAGGTCAGTTGTCTGGCATGTACATTTCATCTCAATAAACCTATTATAAAAAATATTTACTCTTGATTGCTGAGTGTTTTGGTGCCCCCTTCACTTCTGTGTCCTGGTGAAATGCCTCAGCCTCCTGCCTTTAGTCAGAGGGTCCTGCTACCTCTTCCACACCAAGTTCAAGAAGGTGAGAAGGCTTCTGGGAAGGCAAAGAGAGGAGGTCTGGGCAAAAGGGTGATAAAACCAGAGAGACATGGCCAGCTGTGCCCCCAGCACCCCTTTTTCCTGCCAGATGTCATGGGCTTCTCTGAGTTGCAGGCTTTCTGGGGCGATGATGGTTGCCACTGGGATCTCTCTAAAGCCTGATTCCAAGGGCCTTCAGCCTGCCTGCACCACTCGCAGCCTGACTCAATTTGCCCGCTGTGTGCATGTGACCCTCCACTGTCCCCAGAGTGACTCAGGCAGCCTGAAAGACCCCTCCCTAGGGACACCCAGCTGCCCATGGTGACTTTTCACAGACATGGCAGAAGCAGGCTGGCACCTCCTGGGCCCAGTCAGGGCTTCTGGGGGCAGCTCAGCAGAGCCTTGGCCCCACAGCCCACCCCGCCAGAGGGCCTAAGGGCTGGGAGAGGGGGTGGGGAAGCTCTTCTCAAAGGGCCTTTGTGGGAGCAGCTGGGGGGGCTGCTGGGGGACCCCGCCCTGCGTGACTCACTGCTCATTGCTGGGCGGTGACTCACACCCAGGCCCCCTTCCCGCCAGCCTGCAGCAGGTGCTGCCAGTTCCAGCTTTGGGATGGGGGCCTCCACTGCCACATGCATGCCACCCTACCCTGGGCCTGGGACCCACCCACCCTGGAACCTCATAGTGCCCACCCTGCCCTGCCATCCTTGTCCCGCAGGGCTCGGACCAAGGAGAATATGTCCTACACTCCCTCCCCTCCTGGGTTGGGGGCAGACCCCTGGTACAGAGATGTGCCAGCCATTGTCTCACTGCTTACTCACGGAATCCTCAAACCACTAAAAGATGTAGGGCGTTCTTGCTACCTCCTTTGACCGGATGGGGAAATTGAGTCTCTGTGAGGTTGTGGAGTTTGCCCAAAGACCCAGGAAGTCAAACCCAGCCTTGGGCATACTGAAAGTGCTGCCTGGGAGTATACCTGGGTAATGATCCCAGTTGCCTCGTGCACCAGGGGGAGTTACTGCAACCTGCAGTGACGCCTCCATTTTACTGATGAGCAAACTGAGGCAGCAATGAAGACTTGTCACAGACTGAGAGGAAGAGGCTGGGCCGGGATTCGAAGCGCGCCCGGGAGCCGAAAACTTGCTCCGCCGCTTCCCCACGGGCCTCGGGCGCGCACTTGGGGGTTGGAGCGCCCCCGCCGCCGGGCCCCTCCAGCCTCCTGGGCCGCCGAGGCCGGGCCGCCTGCCAGGCTGCCGGGCGCCGCGCCCGCCCGCATCACGCCGCTGTGAGTCACCGCTCCGGCCCCGCCCCCCGCGCCAACAAACAGCGCGTTGCCCGGCAACCGCTGCCGGGGGCCCGCCCCATCCACGCTTGGGTACCTGGGTTCGAGCCTCCAGTTTGGTGCTAACGGCAAGGGGCTCCCGGACCTGATGACTTTATCCAGATAAGGGACACAGGACAGGACAGCAGTCCTAGTGAGCACGGCGACGACAGCGCAGTAAACAGCTGAGGTGCAATGTAGGGGTATGCGTGTGTGAGGGGTATCTCTCCCCAAGCCAGACCCACCCCTTATTCTCCAGGAGGCGGGTGCCACGCTCAGGGATGGCAAAGGCTATTCGCCTTGGGGTGACAGACTCCGAGGAGCTGGGCCAGGGCTGCAGCCACTTTCCCAGAAGGATTTAGGGAGCTGGTCTTCGGTGAGGGGATTAGAAGGGCTGTGGGGGCAGAGGTTGGCTTTTTATCAGTGAGTACTGATGGTTCACTGACATTCTTCCTATTTTACAAATGGGGAAACTGAGTCACAGTGGGGTAAAATCCTTTGCCAGTGGAGGTGGAGCGCCAAGGTTGTACCCAGGCAGGGTGACTTGGGCTCCCATGCCCTTCTCAGCCAGATACATGCCCCACCTTGATGGGGGCCATATTTGCAGGAGTCTGGAAGATAAATATCAGGGACAAGTCCACTCGGAGGCTGGGTGGGACATGTAAGGGTGTGGTAGCAGCTCGGTGGCCAAGTCGAGGGTTACTGACACAAGGCAGCTGAAGGCTGTGCCCTCCAGACGGTGTGCCAGGTCCTCTTCCAGACTGCCAGGCTATTTGAGTGCAGGGGGAGAGTTCTCCAGGGAGCACAGCATTCACTTCACTGTGGGCTCCCTGGGACCCCATAATAGTCACCAGCAAGCTGCTGACAGGACCCCTAAGGTTGCTGCATAGGGGGCCATCCAGGGCTCCAGACCCTGTGGGGTGGGGAAAAGAGCAGGTACCAATGCTAGGCCCCAGTGGGTGGGCATACCCTCCCCATCAGGCCCCTGTCAGGGAACTGACCAGCTGTGGGGGAACTGACCACCTTTGTGTCATTTAAAATAAAATGTTTATTTTACTCAAATGATTGGGTAAATTGCCCAAATGGTTCAGTGAGGAGACAGAACAGGCTTCCTGGAAAGTCTTAAGGACAGAGGGTCAGGGTGGGAGGTAAGGAAGGCTTCCTGGAGGCGGTGACACTCTAGGACCTGAAGAATGTTCATGATTTGGCAGGTGGGTGTAAAAGGCAGTTTGGAGAGAAGTGGGGATCTGACAAGCAGGACTGTGGTTGTCAGGTGGCGTGGGGACCATGGAGGAACTTTTTCTCAGTGGATGGTAGAGGGAAGATGTGTTGGATTTGATTGGCTTTCCCTGGAGAATGGATGGAAGGGGAAAGGCAGGAAGCAAGAAGACAAGAGAGGCGTCTTCTGGACTGTTTTCAGGCCAGAAATGATGGTGGCTCAGGGATATAGTTGCCAGATTTAGCAAATACAAGTACAGGAGACCCAGTTAAATGTGATTCACAAATACAGAACTAGTAAAATAAAACATTTTTTTAGCATAAGTGTGTCCTAAATATTGCATAGGACATATTTATACTAAAAAATTATTTGTTGTTTATCTGAAAATCAAATGTAACTGGCCGTCCTGTATTTTTTCTGGCAAGAGGACTTGAGGGTCTCAGGAGGCTCCAAGGAGGAGGAAAATAGCTCACGATTGAGCATAGTGGATACTATCATCCCATTTTACAGATGGGTAAACGAGGTCCAGAGAGGTTTGGGTAACTTATCTGCACAGTTAGCGAGGGAACTCCGACTGGAACTCAGGCTAACTGTTGGTTGCAGTCACCAGCGCAACCCCTTCCCCTCCGGGTGAGGGTCAGGGCAGGGACACCACAGGTCCCACGGTTTCCGGTGGTCCAGGTAAGAGCCTTCCTAATGCAGCAGACCTCCCCGCCCCAGCCCCTGCCCGCGAACGGGATCTGCGCCACCCGCCTGCGCTCCCCGTCCCAGCACACTGAAGCAGTGGGGGCTCCTCTCCGCGGCTGCGGCCCGGCCTCGCCCTCCTGCAGGCCCGGAGGATCCGCCGTCTGCGCCCGCCGGCGGGGTGGGAGGGGGAGGGTTATTTTTACCTCCCTCCAGGCAGCTGGGGCGACAGGAAGTGAGCGCGCGGCCCGCCAGATGTGGGGAGCCAGGCAGCTGGGAGCAGCCACAGCTGGACGGGCGGCCGGCCCGCCGGGGGCGGATCCTAGGGCTCAGGTCCCCGCTTTGTTCCCCGCCGCCCCAGCCTCCCCTGCGAGGTCCCCCCTCACCCCTATACCCCCGTTCGTCTCGGTGGTGGCCTCACTGTCCCCCGTCTGTTCGCCGGTGCCCGCGGTGCCCACGGTGCCCACGGTGCTAGCGGACTTTCGGGTCCCGGACAGCGGGGAGGACCCTTCTCGCCTTGGAGACCATCGGGTCCCAGCGGAGTAAGGGGTGTTAGGGGGAGACAGCCCCTCTCTGGCCCCGCCTGCCATCGCCATTGTTTACCCGTCGGCAGCCTCCTAGGAAACTTAACCCGCCCGCGGTAATTTTATTTGGGAACTTCGGCCAGTTGCCATAGCAACCCCAGTGACGTCAGAGGGGCTGGGGCCCGAAATCCCCGGGAAAGTGGGGGATGGGATAAAAGGGGAGACCCCCAGGAGGTCCCCTCCTTAACCCTGCGCCTGCTGGGTCTCTGTCCCAGGGGAGAGGGCAGCCAGATGTGACACCTCTTGGGCACCCCCCCGGAACCGTGCCAAGTCAGGGTGGCAGGCCAAGCCCTGATGTCATCCGGTGCTGGGTGGGTGGTGAGTCGGTCCCCGCGTGGGGGCTTGGCCAGGTCTGGGGGCTATTCCTATCTGATTCACCCTTCCAGTGCCCCTGAGCAACATCCGGATCCTGCCCTGGGGATTTCAGGCACCTAGCTGGGGTGGCGATGGGGTCCCTACTGATCCCTGGGGCCTCCCTGCCCCTCTGACCTATATGTGGGTAGGCCAGGGCTTTCCTGGTGCTCTCACACCAGTCTGGGGCACTTCAATCCAGGAGTTAGTAGCAGTGAACTGGAGCCACCATGTGAAGTTCTTCCGCAGATGGGAGTGGCTGGCATCCTGGTGAGGGGGTTAGGTGGTGGGATCCCTGCTCAGTCCATAACACAGCCTGTCGCCTGGGTGATGGGAAGCAGGGGCCCAGACTGGCAAGGAAGAGCACAGCCGCCAGCCGGGGGTTGGGCTGGGAGGAGCCACCCTGACCACAGTGACGTGAGACTTCCTCCGCAGGGCCTGTTTGATGTCTCTGTATGCCGCGTTGCCATGGGGCCCGGCAGGCAGCCGCGTGTGAGCCAGGGTGACCTACCGGGGTGGGGGGTACTTGGCCTGTCAGGGTCCCCAGGTCATCCCTCCCATTCCAGGCCTGCACACCTGTGTACCTTTGTATACACACATATCTAACTGCGTCCTTGCCCCAGACCCTGGGCCAGGACATGGCACATCTCAACGCAGAGCAAACTGAACATTCTCAGGCCTATTTTACAGATAAAGAAACTGAGGCTCAGAGAAGTATGATCACTTGGCCAAAGACACCCAGCTAGAAAGTTGGGGAGCAAGGATTTTTAACTCAGTTCTTCTTCCTCTCTGCTTGCTCCCTTCCAGCTTCCATCACACTGGGTTCCCTGAATTTCTCAAGTACCCTAGGAACATTCCTGCCTCAGGGCCCTTGCACTAGCTGTTCCCTCTACCTGGAAATTTTCTTTCTAATGTCTCCATGGCTTCTCACTCCTTCACCTGCAAATCTGTTCAAATGCCATCTCCTCCTCCGGGCAGCCTTTCCTGACTTGGCCCTCACCCCCTTATCCTTCATCTCCTTTGTCTCCTTTACTTTCCCTAGTTTATCATACCACCCAACACACTGCATATGTTTAGACCTATTTATTTGTTTATTGGGTGTACTTCCCCTATTTGTTGGCCTCATGAGGGCAGGAATTGTTTTCTGGCTTGTTCTCTACTGTGTCCCAGTGCCCAGAACAGCGTGGCACACAGTAGGCAGTCAATGAATGTTTGCAGAATGAACAAATGGGGGTGCGTATGTATGCCCTGTATCACTTGACCACTTGACCCGGCCTCACCCTGACCCGTGTCTCTCCACCTCTCCCCATCGTGACAAAGGATCCGTTGCCCAGTTTGGAGAGCTCTGATCCTTGTTGGCTGCTGTCCCTGGGCAAATCGGCCAGCTGAGGAACAGGGTGTGTGGGGGCAAATGTCAGGAGATCCAGAAGAAGGGCTGAAGGATACTGAGCGAGGTGGGGTGGTCCGAACCATGTGCAGGGGAATGGCTTGGAGGTGCCAGGGGCCTTGGCACAGGTATCCGCAGAGGCCAGTATGAACGCATTTCCCTCAAATATATGCCAGATTAATGCTGGGAGAAGGTGGTCCTGGATGGGAGGACTTATTCTGGGGTGTGAAGGGAGCACTCTGGAGGGGCAGCATGGATGCCCTGTTATCATATGATCACTTTCTACTTCTGGGTTGACAAGCATGTGTGTCTGTCTCTGCAGGGAGACCCCAGACACCAGGAACTCCTTTCCCCTGTATGTAACTGCTCAGGAGGCCATATGGCAAGTGCCCTACCCCCTCTAGGCCCCACCCTGAGTTGGGGAATTCTGTGCCACCCCAAATCCTCCCCTGGGGCCCCATGGGCAGGCGGCTCTGCCCCCTCCTGCCCCAACCTGCCAGATCCTGCATCCTAGGCCAGCCTGCCCCTTGGGCCCCACAGAGAAGAAAAACCCAGGAACCCCCAGGGCTGGGCCCCACGGGATGGTAACTAGGTGTGGCTTCCGCCCCCTCTCCCCAATCCCACCAAGAACCAAAATGGAAGTCAGCTGAGCTGAACTGAGGAGATGAGGGAGGAATTCTGGAAGAATTCTGGGGTGTGAAGCGACCCAGAGGTGTCCAACCAGCCCTTCCAGACCCCGGCCTGGACCTGCCATCCCTACCCCTGGTTTTACTCTTACTACCTGAAAGGTGGTGGTGAAGAATCTGAGCCCAGACCAAATGTTGGGGTGGGTGTTGAACAACTGTCCTCAAAGCAAGGGCGACACACACACATGTGGGAAGGGTTCTCCGGTTCCAGAACCCCACTGTGGCACGATGAGCCCCAGGCACATGACAGTTGTGGTGGTGGCCTGGGCACATCAGCCCCTGTCCCATCTTGAAGAGGGCAGAGTGGTAGCTGGGCATGCCCCAAGAGGCTGGCTTGGCGGCAGAGGGCACGCTGCCCCTCCTTTGCTGAGTTTTGTTCCTGGCCCCCAACTTGGGCATGGGGCCAGGCCCCAGGGCAGGGCCCAGTCCTGGGGAACAATGCCTCGGTGTTTCTCCAGGTGGAGGGGAGGTCGGTGGAGGACGACGTGGGGCAGAAACGCACGAAGCGGAGGAGGGAGTGAATCAGGGAAGGCCTCTCTCCCAAGGATACTCCGGAGCAAGGGAGTTTCCCAGAGGCCCCGGGTGGGTGGGGGGTGGGATTGCCAAGAAGCCCGATGGAGGAGGGTACCTAGACCCAGGGACCACCTGGACTGGGGGCAGAGTCCTCCATGGAAGCAGTAGAGAGTTGTGTGGAATAATAGAAGGGACTTCCTGGAGCTGAGGAAGGCACTGTGGAAGTGGAGGTTGTGGGGACTGGTGCTAGGCAGTGTCCCAGAATACCCAGGCGCGTGCCCTCCCAGGAGCGGTCCACAGCGGCACTGTGTCCTGGGTCTGGCACCTGTGTCCCGTCCCCACCGCGCCCCAGCTCCTTTCTCCCTGCTCAGGGCTTACTGGGCTTCTCCTCCGCTCAGGGGCAGGACTTAGGCCAAGAGGGACCCGGGGGTGCCATGGGGATTAGGACCCCTGCTCCCGTCTTCCTCGGGGTGGGACAGAGTTCACTTAAAATCTAGGGCTGCTCTCCCAGTCCAGGATCCTGCGGGGCAGCTGGGCTGGATTTAGGGCCCAGGCAGAGTCGGGACAGGGAGGGCGAAGTTGGGGCTGAGCTGCGGACGGGACCGAGTTGGGGGACAGCACAGAGAGAGTGGGGGCGGACCGACTCCGGGCGCCCGCCCCGCCCCGCCCCCTGCCCGGCCCGGGAGGGGAGGAGACCGGGAGGTTTTAAAAGCGGTCCGGCCCCGCGGCGGGCCGGCCAGTGAGTGCGCTGGAGCGCGGCCGGCGGCTTCCCGGGCTGGCTGGGCCCTGCGCCCGCCCGCCCGCGTCTCCGCAGGCCCGGCGGGGCCGGGGCGGCGGCCGGAGCCGCGAGGGCCGGTTCCTCTCCCCCGCGGGTGAGTCTGGGAGGAACCGGGAGGGACGGCGGCGCCGCGGCGGCGGCAACTTTTCCGCGCCGGACTCGTGGGAGGAGTGGGGGTGCGGCCGGCGGGTCCCCTGGCCCTTTGCGAGGGAGGGCACGCCCCGCCGCCTCTGGGGCCGGGGGGTGGGCGGCAGCGGGGACCGTTCCTCTGGCGGCGGCGGAGTCCCGGGGCGCCCCCTAAGGAGGTAGGGGAGGACCGCCCAGGCTTTGCCCCCCTCCCCAGGAGCCCCGGCCACTCCCCCCACGGGGCACCCAGGAGATTGGTGGTGGGGAGGGCGGGTCCCAACGCGCCTGGGGCAGGTCAAGGTGGGCCGGAAGGTGGCGGCACGGTGGGAGGGCATGTTTCAGGCTCGGGGTAGGGGGGATGGCCGCGCAATGCCCTGGCCCCTGGGGGTACCTGTCTGGGCGTTTGTGGGGATGGGGCTGGAGGAGTGGGTGGGGGTGTCCCAGAGTGTGCGGGTGGCGGCGAGGAGCTGTAGTTCAAATTCTTGACTTGTCAGCCTGTGAGGGTCGGTAAGGCCTTCCAATGAGCACGCCCGCTAGGGGCCCAGCAGTGTAGCCCTGGTTTGGGGGAGATCGGGGAACCCTTTCCTCCCTCCTGGATCCTCCTGGCCCAGGAGAGAAAGGCTCGTTCATGGTTGCATAGGAAGGGGCCAAGTTGGGGAGATTCCTCCAGGGCTGATTCCCCAGCCCCATGCAGCTCAGGGTGCCCTGTGCCCTTGAGCTGGAGGAGGAGGCTGAAAAGGCCCGGACTGCACCCGGCCCCTCCATCCTGGCCCCATACTGACCTCTGACCCCAGAACTGGATTTGACTGCCCCCAGAGTCCCCGGCCCTATTCTGACTTTCCTATGTAGCCCAGCCAGGCCCAGACCCAGCAGCCTGCCCCAGGGCCTTGGCCCCCTGTCACCTGCCCCAGTGGCAGCCAGTTGCCCTCTCACAATGGGTGGTGTAGGAGGGGGAGGTGGAGGGGGAGCTGTGGGACCCCTGGCATGAGGGGCATCCTCTGGCAGCCCTGCCCATGCCAGCCTGAGCTGGAGGGCAGTACCCGACAGGTGCCCAGGCTTAGAGGCGAGGTGATGTGGGACACACCCTGTCCGCTCGCCCACACACCCTGCCCGGGCCAGCCCGGGTGCATGTGTTCACATGCTGCTGTCCTGGGAAGGCATGGGCCCTGGGACCTGGTGCCAGCTCAGTCTTAGCACCCATAAGGGGGCCCATTACCCTCTGCCCTTGCAGGATGTCCTCTGGGAGTTTACTCAAGACCCCAACTGGCAGGTCTTGTCCCTGGGCCTAGAGGGGGCCCTAAAATAGCTGCCGGCCTGGCCCAGGGCTGGCACGAGGAGTATATGCGTGACAGGGCGTGTCCAGGGGGTCAGGCCTGTTTGTGCTGGCTTGGCCTCTGAGTCTCCTCAGACCCTTCCCCGCTGGAGAAAAACAGCAAAGGCAGGTGCTCCAGGGGTCTCCCCAGAGACCCCCGCCCTGTACAACCACCTTCCTATTCAAAGTGGAGGCCAGATGCTCTGTGCAGGCCACAGCTGTGGGGCACCCATCCCATCTGCAGTCAGAGGGTAACTAGCCACAAGGGGACACGGGGTGACCTACTCGCCTTGGACCTAGGGGCACTTGGATATACCTTCAGGCAGTTTTCAAAGTGTGCCCTTCTTGGGAAGATGGGTGTAGGTGACCGTTTGCACTGACAGATGCCACCAGGAGCCCTGGGCGGTCTTAAGAAAACGCCTTCCTGCCCCTCTATAGCTGACCGGTGAGCCCTTTCCAATTTGGGATGCACTTCATGTCAGAGTCAGGCCTGGATTTTCCTGAGACTTCCTCCATGACCTCAGACTTGTTCCTGAATCCCTTTTGGCCTCAGTTTCTCCATCTGTGAATGGGGAGCGTTGGGAAAATGAGTGGAGACAAGTATGCCCTTCCCCTCCCCATGTGAGAGCCTTGCCTTCAGATCACTGTTGGGGCACCGTGGCTACCTTCCCTCCTGCCATGGGTGTCCTGGTTGGACATGGAGGTGTGTCTGGGAAGGCTGGTCAGCTGGGAAGGACGTGCGGGGAGGGTAGTGGGCGTTGGCATGTGGGAATCCTTGGGCAGAGAAGGACACCGCCATGCTGGGCACGGCTGAGTCATGCTTCAGCGACGCCTTGCCCCAGGGTGCTGGAGCTGGCGCCACCCTGGGTGTGGTCACTGAGCAGTGGCTCTGGGCAGAGCAGGCCTGGGTGGTCTGGCATGGGGGGCCTGGGTACTGAGGAGCCAGGGAACTGATTTCTGAGACACTAAGCCCCTTGGCTTCCCGCTGGCCTGGGTCTGGTGTCACCTTCCAGGACTGTGGTCCCCTGCATTCCGAGAAAGCCTTGGGGAGCCCAGGCACCCCGATCATCAGGCCTGGGAATTGTTGGGGTGCTGAGGGAGGAGGCCAGGGCCTGGAAGACAGTAACTGCCTTTGAGGCCAGTGACCCTGACAAGGCAGGCTGGGGCCTGGACATGGACCTATCTAAGGTTAGAGCAGGGTAGACATCGTGAGGTGACGTGTACCCCCAGTTAAGGGCTCACGGAGGGATGTTCTGGGGCCCCTGAGAATTCTGAAACTGGTCTGAGGGAGATTAAAGTTGAAGGCAGGAGCATGGTGTGGTGTGGCCGGGTGCAGTGGGGGCTGGGATGTGACTTGCATGGTTCCCCTATTTATAACAAGTGATTCAGACCTCACTCACCCCTCCCTGGGACTGCCCTCCCCCACCAGCCCTGGTGGGCAGCAGGGCCCACCCACTTGCCAGTGTCTTGCCGGCCTCCACTGGGTGCCAGCCTCTGAGGGTGGCCTGTTGGGACAGTTGTTATGGTGGCTGCACTAGGGCTGGGGTAAAGGGTGGGGGGCTGTTGGACAGGCGGCATTCGGCTGGGCAGCCCAGGTTGGCGGCTGGCTTGGGGCCCGGCCCAGGGAGCCTCTGTGGAGAGTCTGGGCCCATTAGGCAAAGCGTTAGTGACAGGCTTGGGAGGGCGGGAGGCAGTGGCGGGCAGGGCGGGGCCTGAAGCCCTTGGTATTTTCCGATCCCAGCTGCTCTGAGAGGGTGGAAAGTATTTGGGGACCAGGCTTGGGGGCGGTGGTGGTGGCGCCCCCGGCAGAAGCTGCCCCTGATTCATTCTTGGAGCATGGGGTTGGGGGAATGGCAGTGTGCCTGCCTGTGTGCGTCTTGGGCCTACACGCCCTGTCTGGAGAGTATACTCCGGCATACATGCATACATCGCTGTGGCCTGGGGCCCGCTTTGCACCCTCTGGCCCAGGGACCCACCTTCCTCCAATGCCTCCAGCTTCCAGGACCTTGGCCTTCCCTAGACATCATCTCCCATGAGCCTGAGAGGCACCTGGGGCCCAGCTCCTGGGCACCTGTGTGGCAGTGCCCCCTCCACTGGGGACCCAGGCCTTTTGTGCCTGTGGGATGGGGAGTGGCTTTGGCCCAGGCCCGGGCTCTGTGCAGGGGAAACCCCACAGGAAACAGGCCTGGCCAAATGGCCGCCCTTCCCGTTCTTGTCCCTGGGACACGAATGTGCTGTCTCACTTCCGGAGGCGGCCCAGGGAGGCTGGCCACCCTGCGGGGCTCCGTCTGTTCTCAGTTGGTTCCCCCAGACCCTGAGGGGACCAGACTGGGCTAGGACCCAGTGGGTCAGCGGGTTGTTGGTGTATGTGTGTGTGTACATGAGGGGTGGCAGACAGAGCAGGACATCTCTCTCCACCTGTCTCCTGAAGGAGGATGACACCAGATCTGGCACTGGAGGCCGACCAGTGTGTGGAGTTCTCATTTCCACCTTCTTTCCTGTTTCTGCCTGGCTAATGACAGTGTAGCCCCATCCTAATTACCTGTATCACTCACGGGATCCTTACCATGACATTATCCCTGCTTTGCAGATGGGGAAATGGAGGCCCAGAGAGGTTGAGTGACTTGTCAGAGTCACCCAGCTAGGAAGTACCAGAGCTGGGGTTCACATCCTGCTGAACTGGCTGAGGAGTTGGGGTCTCCTAGCCCCAGGGCTCTTAACATAAGCAAGACCTTCGCTTACTGAACACAGGGCCAGCCGGCCTCATGGGTGTGACCTGTGCAGTTCTGAGTCTTCCCTGCCTCAGAAGGACTAGGAGCTTCGTTCATGCTCAGCTGCCAATGCCTTGAAATTCTTAATTTGCAAACCAGGTGCTCCAAGTCTTTATTTTGCACTGAGACCCATGCTGAGCTCTTGAACTAAAAGTCTCTCCAAGAAGCCACCTCACTGTGCTGTGAGGTAGAGGCCCTTGACTCTATTTTACAGATGGGGAAACTGAGGCTTGGAAGGCATTTGGGAAATTACCCCTCCAGCCTGGGTCCGGTGTCCTGGGTGTGTGTGCCCCAGGGTGGTGGGGAAAGCTGGGTGCCCACTGCCAGCATCCGCTTTGGTGGGGTGCGGGTGAGGCCTGGCTGCCGAGGAGACGGGGCCATGGCAGGGGGGAGGCCCTGGTGGTTTCCTCCTGCCCTTCAGGCTTCTAGGAAGTGGCGCCAGCTGGGGTGAGCTCACTTCCTCAGCCGCCTGCCCGCCACCCTTTTGGCTTCCTCTCTTCATGGCCCCATTTAGCCTGCCCAGGGCTGGGGGGGTGGCCAGGAAAACAGGAGACCTGGATCTGGGCGTTCCTGCAGCCTCGTCCAGGCACCTCTACTTCTCCAGGCCTAGGATTGAGGGCATGACTGGGGCAGGGGGCGTCTAGCTGGTGGCCCAGCTCTCCCTTAGCTGCTGCTGCTGCATAGGGGAGAGGGCGTCCCTGTAAGGTCTCAGAGGGTGGCAGCAGGTGGGGACCTGCAGTCAGATGTCCTCAAACCTCATGATCTCCTTTGCTCTCTCTCTGTCTCCCCCAGGTGCCAGCCACTGACCCCACCCGGCGTCCCCCCACCCCTGTGCCATGGCCGGCTGGGGTTCCTGGGGATGGGATTTGCTGCCTGTCACAAATCACATTGCCAGGGATTTCCAACCGACCCTGAGCCCTGCCTCTGGGGCTGCCACCGCCACTGCCAAGGACACAGCCTGGGGATAGGGATGGGGCAGCAGAGAGGCCCCGGCCACTGGTGTCTGGCCTGGGGAGCAGGGCTTAGCTGCTTGTGAGCAGAGTCCACACTAAGTCGTGTTCACAGTGGCTAAGTTCCGCCCCCTGCGCCCCTGCCTCCTCCAGCCCTGCCGCCTCTCTCCCTGACTGTTCCATTGCCCAGGCCTCCCTGGGCTCTGCCTCCCGTGCCTACTGAGCTGAAACACAGTTGATTTGTGCACACTGGCTCAGTTCAGCAGGAACAGGAGTCGAGCCCCCTTGAAGCCTGTGGCCCCTGCCTCCCTTGGGTGAGCTGATGCCTAGGGGCAAGAGACGAGGACCCAGACCCAGGCCTGTGTCTGGAGGAGGCACTGGGGAGGGATGGTGCCTGGGATGGGGTGGGTAGACCCAGCTGTTTGCTGTAGGTCCCGCCTTCCAGCTCTGTAGTTGGGGACACCCCCCCAGTCCTGCCTATAGCTGGGCTGCGATCCCAGGGAGAACAGGTAGGAGGGGGGTGGCCTTTCCATGGAAAAAGGAAAGACAGCCGTGTCCCCACCTGGATGACCCGCCCATCCTGGAAGCTTGGCCCCTCCTCTCCCAAGTCTGGTGGGGGTGAGGGCCAGGCATGCACCTTCCCAGCAGCTAGTTACCCAAGAGGAAGCTGCCTTGGGCCCCCAGACCGTTAAGTGCCAACTCCGGGCTTCCGGAACCAGGCTGTCCTGACCTGCATGTGCCTGGCCCCTTCTCCCTGAACCCTGTAGCTTCCTAACTTGGGGACAGGAGCTGTCACACCCTCCCAGCACATGGTGGGGGGAATGAGGTCTGTGTGGGCCCAGAAAGAACACAAGCACTTCTCCCAGGGCATGGAAAAGTTGAAACTCTGTCCACTATCATCTGGGATGGGGCTCTTTTTGGGGTGGAACTGGGGAGCAGGGTGAAGCCCTCCAGGGCTGGCCCAGCGCGTCCCTTCCCCTCTGGTGTCAGGACAGACAGAAGTTCAGGGTAGAGCCGCTGCTGTGTGTTAAACCTGTTGTCTAATTAAATAAAAACTGCCCCTGCCTCATTCCTGAAGGTCTGGTGGTTTGTGATTCATTCCCACCTCCCATCCCTGGGTTCTGGCCTTTTGGGTGGGGAGAGTTGGTTTGAATTTACTGTTCTGGCACCCTGAGCTCCTGACGTCAAAGGATCCCCATTCCGCCCCACCTGGTCTGAGGAAAACAGCAATTTAGTCACATGGGAGAAGGTGCCTGGGCATGGAAAGGTGAACTTGGGGGATGTCCTAGGGTTGGGAGTAACCCTGACGAAAACGCTGGACGTTTAGAGATAACTGGGACCTGAGGGTCTTGAGCTAGTGACATTTGGGCATGAGTGAGACGTAAGAGATAACACAGGCCTGGGGGAAGATTTGGGGTGCTGGGTATCTGAGAATGCTGGGCGAATGGAGTGGGGAACTTGGGCTTATGGAGTGCTTATGATATAAGGGAAATCCCGGGGCCCGATAGGTCGTTTATGGATGACTGAGACCTGAGGGACACAGAAAGGGGTGCCCCAAGTCTCTCTAACCACCCAGGCCTCCAGGCGGCGCTAAGAAGCATGGCGGCCAGCTTGGGTCCGCCCTCATACCTGCGGGAATGCGAGAGGCGGGTCAAGAGGTGGATCCGTCTCCAGTTGGTTCCCTCAAGAGGAGAGTGGTGCCACGAGCCCATCGCTAAGCCCAGCGCCACCGAAGCACCGCCCACAGTTGTCCCTGCGCCCTTTAGTTAGCGGCTCCGCCTCCCCGGAAGCCTCTGTTCTCGGCTGCCCGGCCCCAAGTGACCCAGACACTCTGTCCAACCGTCATCAGTCCTCAAAGGCAGTAAAGTCCCAAGGGATATCCTGCTTCCCGGGAAGCCAGGAAGGAAAGCAACCGAGGGCCTTCTCACCGATCCCCAGACTCTGCACTCTATTTGGGGAGTGGGCGCCTCAGCGAGGGCCCCAGACACAACCCTGGCCACGCCCCAGTGGCCACGCCCCCTCATCTGCCGCTGCCAGAGCCCACCCACCAAGGCCTAGTCAAGACCTGGGTTCCCACCTTCGGCGCGGGGGCGTCTTCCTCACCTAGCACCTGACACGGTCTCTGGCGGTATTCAGAAACTTGGAGCCAAGTACCCTTAATAGCGGGTGTCTGTGGCCAGGGCACCCCCTAGTGGCCATTCCCAGCGGCCCCACAAAGGTGCTGAATCAAGCTCTGTCGCTTCCCCAAATGGGTGTCCTTTCCTTAAACTTTGCAGTCTGCTTTTTCTTGTGTGTAAAATAGTAATGATAATCCTCCCAACTCGTAAGGCTGTTGTGACAGGTGTAAAGCCCTCAGTGCAGAGCTTACTCATGGTGAGCTCCGTGGACTGATCCGCTATTATTCAAACTATGACTGGAGGAACCCAGCAGTTGCTCCCATTCCACCCCTTGGTCGAAGCTGTGTTCAGAGCAGCAGAGGCCAGAGATTTTTTCTGTGGAGGGAACACACCTGTCTCTCAAAAGAAAAAGCTATGTTCAATCTTTAAAAAAAAAAGGAAAAGGAAATACAATATACGGTTCAATAAATAGAAAAAAGTTACAAAATGACACATCTTTGTCCTTAATTACAAGAGAAGATAGAGGGGGCTGATTAGGGGTGGGGCACTCTCCTCCCTCCTCCCTGGGCCAAAGTGAGAGGGGGAAGGGAGGCCAAAGATACATCAGCTGGGACTTAGGGACACAAATAGAAAGACAGGCTGAATGGAGAGAGAGAGAGAAAGATGAAGAAGTGGCGCAGGGAGACAGAGGAAGAAAAGGGGGACAGAGCCAGAAAATGCCACGATGCCAGCCTCTTTCCTTTCTATAGCAGGGGCAGGGGTCCCTGGCCCTCCTCTCCCGACACGGGGTTTGGAGGACAGCATAAGCCTGGCTCAGTTCCTGAGTTGTATGTCCAGTGACTAGCAGTTAAGGGGAGGGACAGCAATGACCCCCCCCAAAGCCATGGTCCTGCCTGGGACCCTGGCACCCACAGGAATGGGAGTCCTGGCTGGCTGGGGATGGGGGGATGAGGTATGTGGCTGAAGCCTGAGGCCTCTTTCTTCAAATCCTTCAGTGGAAGTGAGCCATTGGTCCCAGCTGGGCAGCCTGGAGGGGGTGCTGGCCTGCAGAATGGGGCCCCTGAGGCAGTGAGGGGAGGGTCCTAAAGGAGGTTTAGATGCCCTATACAAGCCCCCTAAGCCACCCAGAGCAGGGTGCCAGAAGGGTCTGTTACACTGACTTTGAGAGCTGGTTTCTGGCAAGTCGTACTTCCCAGCCCCCTGACACCTAGTCCAAGCCACGCCTGCTAGTTTGGGGAGGAAGAGCCTGCCTATTGCTTTTGGGGTGCTAAGACAGGGTCATACCAGCTGCCTGAGCACACACCCCCTTTCAGGCTTCTGGGTGGTGGTATGGCTTCTGATCCTTGGGTCTCGCGTACTCTAGGCGTGCACATGGCAGGACACCACCCCACTCCAGCAGGGTCTGGGGGGAACAGCAAGCACGATGACCTAGCCAGCTCCAGCCGGGCCCCTTTCCTGACTTAATACTGAAATGCCATATGAGCCTCCAGTGTTGAGGCCCCCAGTGGAAAGCGAGTGTCACTGAGGCAGGGGCAATAGGAGGGGTGTTTCCCTCACTGCCTGCCCACCGCCCCTCAGCCAAAACGCTCCCGCACCAAGAGCATGAGCTTTTTTTTGCCCTTGTACGTCTGTTTGAGGTTTTCTAAGAACTGGGAAAACTGGAGGTGCCCATCAGACGCCAGTAGGAAGGTCTCGCGGGCCTTGCCCAGGAACTCGATGAAGTCGCCATAGTGCCGAGGGCTGATGTGTGTGAGGCGGGAGTGGCTGGTGGTGATGTAGGCCGCCACCGTAGCATCTAGGAGTTGAGAGAGCGGTGCCCGGTCTGTGCCCAGTGGCTTGGCAGCCCGGCGGGCCCCCAGGGGACCCAGGCCGGGTGCTGAGAGGGTCCAGCGGCGTAGGATGTCGGAGAGCATGGGGGCACAGTGGATGCTGCGGATGATGAGGGGGACGATGGCTGAGAGCTCGTGCCGGCCCAGCGAGTGGCTGAGTGAGCAGGCCCAGAGCACATCGTTGACAGCGGGGTGGCTGTCCTGGTTGAAGGCGATGCTGAGCTGCGCCAGGGCCAGTGTCGCCAGCTTGTAAGCCCGCAGCGGCAGGCCACGGTGCTCCATGTAGCGGGCCACAGTGAAGAGGTGGGCATGGCCTAGGCCGCTGGCCGCGGCGTCCAACACAATCTGATAGGCAGCCTCGAAGGCCGCATGGTTCTTTTCACACAGGGTGAGGGCGGGCAAGGCACAGTTCTGTGGGTCTTTCATGGCGCACTGCAAAGCCAGGGTGCGGGCGCAGGCCCAGAGCTCCTCCCGCCGGGGCGCATCCAACTGCAGCCGCAACAGCGTGGCATGAGTGGTGCCTGTCACGGCGACGATGGTGGCTGCCTCCACCGGTGTGAATAAAGAATACCAGTTTTGCATGACGTTCATCAGGGCTTGTGGGCCTGGGTAGGTGACAGGGTGACACTGGTCAGGAAGAGGGGCAGGTACATGTACGTGGGTGCATAGGTTTACCCTGATACCGCCACCCCCACAGGCTGGGGCTGAAGACGCACCTCCTCTGTCCCCAGCCCAAGGTGGGCAGAGATGCATTTTCCCTTTCCAAAGGTGCGGGGGCAGCTGGACTGGGTGGGAACTGTGTGTGGGGGGCTAGGCTTTGGAGGCCTTGTCCCTTCTCCAAGTCACTTTAACTGGCCGGCCTCCAGGCCTTTTTCCAGCTCAGTGCCCCTGCCCGACATTCCCTCCCGGCCTAGCCCTGAGCGCGGGTAGGACCCAGGGAAAAGGCCATTTCTCTCTCATGCCCATCTAGTTCCACACGGAGGTGGGTGGCAGTTTTCCTTGGGGACTCTCACCGATCTCGGTGGCACAGCTGACCAGCCAGCGCACCATCTCCCTCCGCCGCCAGGTCATGGTATTCAAGGTCATCCGCATCACCTGCAGGACAGGAGGCAGGAGAGAAGGGGGTTTACCCAAGACTTTGCATGGGCCTATAGAAGGGGCGTCTGGGATCCTGAGGGGTCCAGGGAGGCTTGAAACTCAAGGGTTGTATCAGTAAGCCATACATACACACAGTCTGGGCAAGTGGTCTCCTCTCTCTGGGCTGCAGTTTCCTCTTTTGTAAAATGGGAGATAAAAACAGCACCTCATGTGGTAGTTGTGAGGACTGAACACAGTTATGTGAGTAGAGCTCTTTATATAGTGCTCCAAAGTGCTCAGCTGACACCAGCCGTTACTGTTACTGCTTTGGTGTTACTCTGAGGCCCCAGGATCCTACCCCGACAACAAACCAAGCTGTCCGTCCTCTCTGGAAAAGTCCATGCTTCATGTCAGATTCCCCCCTGCAGCCCCAAACAAAGCACCTGCCCTGTAGTACAGCCTCACCTTCTTCAAGTCCCAACCCTGTTAAGGCCTTTCCTTGCTTGCTTCTCCCTGGAGGCACCACCCCCAGGTCCTGTCTGGTGGACCCTACCTTCTGGAAGCTCCCTAAGGAGCAGGATCACCTCTGAGGAAGCACCCCCATCATGCCCACCCCCCACCCCGAGGAGGCTGTCGGCGGCCAATTTTGCCACCGGTGGGCCCTTTGCTTGTCAACGCTACCTGGGAAGCTCCTGCCCGACCCTGCAAGCCTGCCCCAAACTGTTCCTTATTGTCTTTTTCTTCCTCTGGCTGCCCTCTGAGGCCCCGCTCCCGTGGGACCGGTATCTGCTAATTGACTCAGGGCCCCCCGGCCAGGCCCCACACCTTGCAGGTGACTCCTCACCTACCAGGTGAACCCACGGGGCTTCCGACTGGCTCTTGCGGAACAACCCTGGCCCAGACCCTGGGGCTAGCCCCAGAGGTGGCTCCTGACCCTTTAGGACCCTCCCAAAGCCCTGCCCCTCCAGTGACCCCCACCCTCAGGCCAGGTATCCCTACAGGCTCCGCCCCCAAGAAAGCTCCTTAATTGCCTCCTCAGCAACGTCACCGTAACATACAGGCCCGTCTCCAGAGGTGCCACTCACACTCAGGCCCCGCCCTCAGAGGCAGTCCCCCTGCTCAGGCCCTGCCCTCCGCAGGCGTCCTCCTGCCGGTCCTCCCCGCTGCCCTCACCTGCAGGCCCAGCTCCAGCGCGATGCCCAACAGCGTGGTGTCTGGTGGAGCGCTGGCCGGAGTGGCCGTTTTGCAGGCATCCTGTGCCAGCTTGAAAAGCAGGGCAGGTGAGTGGATATTCTGCTGGATGGAGCCCAGTACTGTGTGCAGCCACTTGGGGTCTCCTGAAGGGAGGGAGGACACCATTGGCATACCTGCCCAAGCTCCTGCCGCAGCCTGACCTGTCCACATAGGGTCCTTCACCAAGGTGCACACGTGTGAGCCCGCATGGGTGGAGATGCCCCTGGCTATGGTCCTGTGAGGATCCAGACCACTCTTGATACTCTCTTCTTCTCTCCTCTCCCCAGCAGAAAGCCACCTGAGGATCCCTAATCATCAAGGGCATCAATTCTGGACGCAGAATGCCAGGATTTGTTCAAGTCCCCGCCCTGCCACTAGCCAGCTGTGCAACCCTCATCAAGTTACTCCACCTCCCTCTCTGTGGCTGCCCCATCTGTACAATGGGTACTAACGCAAAGGTACCCACCTCACAGGGCCATGGTGAGCCCGTATTTGTAAAGGCTTTAACAAGGCCAGAGCTATACACACGTGTGGGCTTTTATTACTATTATCATCATTTGCCCAGATTCCATAATCTGTCCCTCAACTCCAGCCACATGGGCCTGCTGTGGTCCTCAAACACACTAGGCACAGTCCAGCCTCAGAGCCTTTGCACTGGCTGTTCCCTCTGCCTGGAATGTCTTCCCAGATGCTCTGGAATCAACTGTGCCCTCCCAAAATTGGTATGTTGAAGCCCTGACCCACAGTGTGATGGTATTTGGAGGTGAGCCTTTGGGAGGCAATCAGGTTCAGGTGAGGTCATGAGGGTGGGGTCCCCATGATGGGATTAGTGTCCTTCTAAGAGAGACCAGCCTCCCTCCATGTGAGGACACAGCAAGAAGGTGGCCATCTGCAGGCCAGGAAGAGAGTTCCTCACCAGTAATGGACCATGTGAGCACCTGATCTTGGGCTTCCAGCCTCTAGAACTGTGAGAAAATAAATATTTGTTGTTTAAGCCACCCAGTCTGTGGTATTTCATTATGGTGGCCTGAGCTAAGGTATGAGATACTGGCACTGCTCTGCCGTGACTCACCTTCACTTCTTGGCTTAAATGTCAACCTGCCTTGTTCCTTCTGCAGCACTTACTGCCTGCTCACTTACTACATGAGCCCCTACTGGAATGTCAGAACACAGTACATGGGATTTGGGACAGTTTTGTTTGCTGTGGCTTCCTCAGCACCTGGGACAGGGCCTGGTACATATAGATAGTGGTCAAGGGAAACTGGAATTGGGTAAAAGGATAGAAAGAAGGGAGGAGGAATGAGGGAAAGGAGGCAGAGGAGGGACAGGGGGTTGGGGGGCCACCGCCATCCTCACCCTTGGCAGCTGTCAGCATGGCAGAGGCCAGCTCGCACTGGCGTGTCTCCAGGTGGCCAAGGATGAACCAGCGGGGGAAGTGGTTGCTCACGATGGAGTTTAGCAGGTTGGGGTGAGGTTCCCCAGCAGGAAACTCTGTCTCCAGTACAGGCAGCCTGCGAGGACAGGGAGAAACGAGCCCACAGTGAGGCAAGGCCGGAGACCCCATCCGCTCCGGGAGGCCTCCTGCCTTGGCCAGAGTCTCCCCTCTCGGGCCAGCAATGCTGTGAGTTTGCAAAGCTGAAAAGCTGGGGTTATTTACTGCAACGTGTTTTTTTGGAAATGGCATAAATGTCTATCAGTCTCAAATAGGTTCTTTACGGTGCATCCTTCCTGTGGTTCACGTGCTATATGAGAGAATCAAGCCTTTAAGATGCAAGGTTCAGTGAAAACAAGATGCAAACAATAGGCAAAGGATGTACCTTGGGTATAAAAGGAAGACTGACTTTCAATCACCAGATTACAGGTTTGCAGAAATCTCAACTCTGGCAGGACAGATAAGAAATTGGTAACCTGTGTACTTCCAGAGAGGCTTGAGTCGGTTTGGGACAAAACTGCCTAGAAAAGGATTGAATTTTGTGCCATGTGGGTATCTGTCAAATTCAAAGTGGTATTACACGTTTCCATTTAATAATCAAAAGCACAAGGCACCCTGAAATGCCAGCGTGTGAGGGCTGAATTACCGAAGCTGTGAGTTCAGGTGAGAGGAAGGGCTCGGAGGTCACCTCCCACCCTCCAATCCTGCCCAGCCCCCTGTCCTCACCTCATGGCCCGCAGCGCGAGGCGGTAGGCCAGGTCAGGATCATGGGGCAGCAGCGTAGTGAACAGGTAGCGGGCACAGGTGTGCATGGGCACGCTCTCCCGGAACAGCACCTCTCCAAAGCCGCTGAAGGGACCTCCTGCACAGGCAGCCTGAGCTCAGCCCCCAGGTGAGGGCTCACTTCCGCCCCTCCCCGGGTCTCCGCAGCACCAGGATCCGCGTAGGGGACAGCCGACCCCAGGATTGAGTGGCTAGGGCCAGGGTCTTGATTAGTCCTGGGGGTGAGGGCGCAGGACTGGGACAGAAAAGTGCTAGAAAATCCGGATAAGAGGAGACCCTAGGAGGCAGGACTCGCTCCGGGTGGCGCGGTGCTGCCTCTGCCCAGGGGCGGCGGGAGGGCAGAGGGGAGGGCCAAGCGAGCCCCACGCCCGCTTGAGGGGGTAGGGCCTCAAGTGGTAGGACGTTGCGCAGAGCCAGGAGTCCAGCTGCGCACCAGCGATTCAGCTCATCAGCTCCAATGTGAAGGGGGCAGGGCCTCACCACGGCAATTACCCGCGGCCAGCACCTGCCAGGGGGCGGGGCCTAGAGCTAGAGCTCACCTTTCCGGAGATGCCGGAGTAGGAGCCCGACGGTAAGGACCAACAAGCGGGGCGAGGGGCGGGCCTCCTGATCCAGTGGCAACCAAGCCACAGGGGGACAGGGAAAGGACCCCACCTTTGGAAACAGGCGGGCGTGGGGACGGGGCCTCACCTTCCAGCAGCTGCCCCGCCTGCTTGCGCAGCACCTGTACCAGCCGCTCATCAAGCTCCACCTCCTCCAGCAGCGCCAGCAGCTGCTCCTCGTTGCGCACCACCTTGTCCTGGGCATACAGCCCTTCGGGCAGGGCCCGCTGCTGCCCCAGACCCAGCAGTGCCACCTCCAGTGCCAGCGCCAAGTAGGACTCCCCAGGGTTCCCGGACACAGGCACATGCTGGTAGGCCACCTTCCGCTTCTCAGGGCCTGAGTCTGTGGAAGATGGGCATCAGGGATGCTGGAGGTGGACCTAGAGCTCAAGCATGAGGACGGGAGGGTGGCATCTGGGGGAGACCAGCGGGTGTGGCCCACCTCTACCAGCAGACAGGCCTATGGTGACCTCACTTCCAGGAGAAGCTGGGTCTGCTGGCTCCTGGCACGGGCCAGGGGGCGTGGCCAGGTCAAGGGTGCAGACAGGGATAGGGGCATGGCCTCACTATGCTCCCAGGTCAGGGTCCTGGGAGACGGGGCAGGGAAATCCCCACTTCTACCAGGGGTCCCTAATGTGGGTACCTGGGTAAAGGGCGAGCGTTTCCTCCTCCACGCGACAGGCCTCCAGGAGCGCCCTGCAGAGGCAGCCAATGGGGTCCAGGGGGTGGCCCACCCATCCTTCCTTGTTGGTGATATAGGTATAGCCTTTCTGCAGCAGCTCTGCAGGGAATATGAGGGGTTCAATGCTCGCCTCCTCCCCCAAGCTTGGGGGCAGGGGGCTTCTCCTCCCTGCACCTGTGGCCGGATCTCCCAGGGACCACCCGCCACCTGCCCAGCCTGCTGCGGCCACCTTCTCTGTCTCTTGAGCTGTGTAGCAGCCCTTGCTTCCTGTCTCACAGCCAGACCTGAGCCTGGCAGGACACAGAAATCAACCTGGGCACTTTCTGAAACATCCAACCAGTGTCACTGTCATCCTCATAATCCTTAATTCCTCCCACCTTTCTCAAGCTCGACCAGCTTTCAGGGACCCCATGGACCAGCTTTGTGGGCCCCATGGTCACCACCTGCCCTGTCTGGAAGCACCTCCCCCAGTCTCCTTCCACAGCTGTGCTCTCTCTTGCCTCTGGGTTCCTACCCATGCTGTTCCTTCTTCCTGTAACACTGTTCCTCCCTTTTTCCTGGGAAACTCCAATACGACATTAAGATCTTAGTGTAGCACTCACCTCCTCTAGGGGGCTTTCCCTATTCATTTAAGCTGGGTCAGGAGGTCAGGACTCTGCCTGAGTCGCAGAGCTCTTATTTCCCCATTACACCCTGTTTTTAATTTCCTGATAACCCATCAACCCAACTCTAGGCCTCCCTCCTGCTCCCTGTATCTAGTCCAAAAACATGCCCTTTTTTTGGCCCACACAGTGTGTTTTTTAACTAACACAAATTTGAATTTGTTGCCCATGATTAAAAATCAGAAATTCCATATCAAATAATCCAGATTTCTGGCCTGTCTTGAAAAATCGGAAGATCTAGTCACACTGAATCCACGTTCCTTTCCCGAAAGTCATGTGGCTGGTACCCACCCCTGCACTGCAGGGGCTGGAAGCTTAGAAACATTTCCCAGACTCCTTTGTGTGAGGTGTGGAAGGTAGGAAAGGATAAGACCATTATTCTCTTGCAGCAGCCATGAGCAGGTGTATGGCTCTCCAAAGGGTACAGACATGATGCTGTGCCAGCAGGTTCTGGGTGTCCTCTTGGGGACTGCCCCCTCCGGGGGCTGTAGGCTGCTGAGCTCACTGTCAGCAGTTTGTTGCTATCTTTGTGCATCTGAAGTTCAAGTTCTTAAACCTAAGCAGCCTTATATTTAATTCTGCAGCCCTTCCAGTGGGATTCCGAGCCCTCGTTCCCCTTTCTGCTCAAGACACCTTAGAGTGGTTCAGTTTTCCTCGTGGGGCACAGAGCGGTACCCATAGACCCTCTGGGTTGCCACAACCCCCAGGACATGACGATAATACTGGTGCCCACCTTTTTTCTGCTGCTTGTAGATCTCAAGCTGATGTCGCCGCTGTAGCCGGAGTGTGTTGACTATGGCACCTGCCAGCCGCAGGGCCTGGCGGGGGTATCCGTGGGCACGTAGGGTATCCACACGGGCACAGGCAGTGGGAAAGGGCTCGCCCAGCCAGACTGGGTGTCCCTGGAAGTCGAAGGTTGGTTTGTCACTGCTCATGTTGCTTGTGATGCTGGGGCCATCAGAGTCACTGGCCAGGATCTTCTGCAGGTGAGTATCGCTCCAGTGCAGAGACCCAGCCTGCAGGGCGCGGCCGAACACAGTGTGGCGGGAACCGGCAGCCACTTCCTCTTCCTCCTCCTCCTCCTCGGAGCCTGTATGAGGGGTGCAGTGCGGCCTGGTGAGGGAGGCCCTGACAGTTGGGCTGTGGTCAGCTCCCTGCACTGAATGTGAACTTGGGGCTAAACTCAGGGTGCAGTGATGGGGCAGTGTCATCTCATCAAATCCTGACAGAAGCCCTTCAGAGGTGTGTATGTGTGTATAATGCATGTGTTTGTCAGGGGAGCTGTTATAGTCCCTCATATGGACGGACGACTGAAGTTAAATAACTCTTATCTGTCTGTCCGTCCTCTCCCCAAACTCTATTCTCTTTCTCTCTCTCTCCATCTCTGCCTCTTTTTACCTGTCTCTTCTCAGCATCTCAGTTTCTCCAACCCTGGCCTCCAAGGCTAGGAGGAGCCTGGGTCAGGCGAATAGCCCAGAACTACAGGTGTCTTGAGTATTTCACTTCACTGTCCCTTTAGCTGCCCACTCCCCTGCCCTGGGCACCCCCCTTCCTGGCGAGGACAGGCACGGGCTAGGGCTCCCCCTGCCTTCCCCCAAGCGCCATGATGGGGAGGCTGGGCCACAGGCAGTGGTGATGGTTTTGGGGACCCCTCTCCTACCTGGGCTGAGGGCTGAGGTTGACTGTAAGCTGGGCTCATCAAAAGAGTAGTCGCCTTCTTCCAGGGGGCACACGTCCAGTTTGTCCCACTTGCCAAGCAGCTGGAGCCAGCTTGCCCGCTCCTCCAGTTTGCAGTGGGGGCTGAGGACGACGCACACCCACAGGGCCCCTGGAGAGGACAGTGAACATGGGCATGGGGGGGGTCACATGCATGCCAATCATAGCAGCACACACTTAAGAAGCGGCTACTGTATGCTGGGCACTGCTCTGTGCTTAACTCTCATCTCCAGCCTCTGAAACTGCTAGTCCCTTCACAGAATAGAGAGGTAAGATCAGTTGCTCAAGGTCACACAGCTTGGACGTCACAAGGCAGGATTTGAACCCCGGTCATCAGGCTCTTCCCACTGTTTTTTTTTCCCCCTATCACATTTATCATGATCTACCACAGGGGTCAGTAAACTACTGCCAGTGGAGGAAATCAAACCCACCACCTGTTTTTGAACAGCCCGTGAGCTCAGATTTATTTTGACATTTTAAACTGGTGGGTGGGAAATAGTATTTTGTGACCTGTGAACATGATATGAAGTTCAAATGAATAGTGTTTGCAAGTAAAGTTTTGCGGGAATGCTGCAGTGCCTGCTCAGTGACGTGGGTCTGCGGGAGCTTTACTACTACAACGGGCAAAACTGAGAAGTCATAACATAGAGCAAATGGTCTCAAAGCTGAAACTACTGACTATCCAGCCCTTATGGAAAAGAAGATGTGAACTCCTGGTCGAATGGGTATGTGGTGTTTTCTGGTCTGTCTCCCCTATCAGGTGTCAGTTCTGTGAGGGCAGGTGTTTAATCTCTCGTTTCTTGCTCTAGCTCCAGTGTTCAGCACAGTGTCTTGGACGCTGAAGGTGCTGATGAATGGACAAAGGATTCAGGGGCCAGACCCTAATGTTGGGTTGGGGGTGGCAAGAGCCAGAAGCCAGACCCCCCATGGGAGCCTCGGCCCCACTGCCTACGTGCTCCAGGGCCCAGCCCTTACCCAGCTCATCCCACAGCTGCCGGCACTTGTCTGTCATGCCTGCGCCCTGCTGCCGCCACAGAACCAGGCGTGGGTCCTGCAGGAACTGCTCAGTCATGAGGATCAGCATGCGCGCCCCGTTGGAGTCCCGCATCCGCAGCATCTCGCGCACCTGTGCCAGGGATGGGGCGGTGAGGAAGGAGTGCTGGCGTCAGGGCCTTTAGACCCCTGCCCTCTGAGCCTGCACACACCTTGCAGAACATGGAGCGTAGCTGCTGGCTGGCGCCGTAGTAGCCGCCGTTGGAGAGCAGCTGTTTCACCTGCTCCTGGATCTGCTCCTCGTCCAGGTGCCAGCAGTTAGCGTCCTCAATGCCTGCACCGGCTGTGGGGTCTGGGGCGCCTGCAGGGAAGGAGGGAGAGCAAGCTGAGGCTGGGGCTGGGGGAACAAGCCACCTGCCTGTTATCACCCAGTCCTCCAATTGCCCAACCTGTCCCAAAAGTTCCATCCATCCTACCTGAAAAACCACCTATCCGTCGGTTCGCCCATCCGTTCACCCACTCATCCATAGGTCTGTCCACCTGTCCACCTGTTCACCCATCCATCCATCTCACCCAAAACATCACTAGTTCATTCATCCACTTATGTATCCATCCATTCATCCATCTATCCCATGTGAAACATCACCCATGAACCCATCCAAACCCAGACCTGTTCCTGTGTTCTTGGGACACCCCCCACCAGGGGGCTGGATATCCCTGTTGAATGATTTCTGAGCATTCATCTGTCCAGGGCCACATCAAATCCAGAATCTGTTGCACTCAGAGGTGTGTGACCTTGACCGCACACAAGGGCACTGCCCATACCCACTCACCGATCAAAGGGACCGGAGCACTCCACAGCAAAAGTCCCCAACACCGGGGCCCTCACTACCCCCATCATAACCTGGGTGCCCTCACCATTCACCAGGTTGATCTCAGAGCCCAGCAGGAGGATCTCATCGGCCAGGCGCTGGGCGGTGGGCAGCACTTCAGTGTGGTGGGCGCTGATGAGATATTGCACGAACTTCTGCAGCTGGTCCCGGTTCATCTGGGACAGCGTCTCAGAGATGGGCAGCCGCAGCTCCACCTGGCGGGCGTGCCGAATGCGGTACAACGACAGGGCCACCACGTGGGCGCAGTAGAAGAGGTCGCGGTTATCACAGCCACAGCTCACCGATGTGATCTTGCAGCGGTCAAAGCTGATGGAGACGTGGTAGACGTGCCCAGGCTCTCCAGGGCCCCCCGATTCCTGGATGTTTCCGCTCAGGTGGAATCCTAAGACCAGAGCCAAACCATTGCCACTGTGTCACCCAAGAGATGCATGGCAAGACGCAGGTGCAAATCCCAGCCAGAAACCTAGCACAAGTCACTAAACTCCTCTGTGCCTGTTTCCTCATCTTTTAAATGGGAATGAATACCACCATCTTCCTCGTCTGTTTGGAATAGGGATTAAACGAGGATTAATGCTTGGCAAGTGCTTAGGGCACTGTTCGCATACAGAAAGCCCTAAATCAACGCCTGCTCATATTTTAATTCTGAATAATATTGTTTTAGTGATGATGTTAATGGTGTTCTCAGCCCGTGGGTTACCATGGATACGGCCCCAGCAGCCTTGTAACTTCCTGGGAAGATGCCAAAGGCCTGAGACACTTGGAGACAAGGGGCTGATGTGGCAGGCAGGGGCCAGGCCATCCTATCACCCCCTGCCCCTCCCTGGCCCCTGGGGAGCCCAGATGCCAGGCTCATCGGACTGGTTGGGTAGCTCAGGCCCCAGCCAGCCCTGGCTGCGTCATGCAGGAGACAGCGGCGGCTTCCTCATACCGGTAGAGGTGGCCGAGCCTGTGGCCTGCTGGGCCATGTCCAGGCAAGGGGGCCCCCAGGCAGACAGGGTTCAGGGAGGGTCATACTGGCCAAGCCCCTGCCTCCAGCAGGGAGATGTGACCTGCCCCCATGGGAGGTGTGGCATTCCAGGGCTCCCCTGCTTTCTGGCTCAGTTTCTACTTGAACCCCTTCCAAGCACTGCTGCCTGAGGTCTAGAATCATCTTTCACCTCTAGATTGAAACCTCTGCTCCCTACCCTCACCTAGACCCCACTGCCTTAGGTCTAAGACCACCCCTCACATTTGATTCTAAAATCAGACCTTAAATCTTAGGTCTGAGGCCATCCATAAACCTCTGAGCCCAACCTTTACCTGAGTCTCTCTGCCTGAGGTATAAGACTACCTCTCACCTATGGCTCTAAATCTTTGTCTTCAACTCTCTCTAGAGCCCTACTGCCTGAGGTTTAGGCTCATTCTTACTTCTGGCTCTCATCCTTGGCCCCAAAGCATCACTGGGTCCCTCTGCCTGAGGTCTGAACCTCCCCTCCCTTCTGGCTTACAACTGCTCCTCCATGCTGCCTCGGACCTGCCCTCCTCCTGTGCTGCCATCTCTTTCCCCAACCAGCTGAGCTGTCTGAGCTCTAGGACTCTAGGGCCACCTTTCACCTTTAGGTCCAGCTGGGAGACGTGACCTGCCCCCATGGCAGGTGTAGCGTTCCAGGGCTCACCTGTCTTCTGGCTCAACCTCTGACCCTTCTGAGCCCTGTGCCCAACCCCATTGGGCCCAAAGCCTGAGGTCTAGGGCAGTCCATCACCCTGTCTAATCCCCACAGTGGCCTCCACCTGGGATCCAATCCTCGCACCATAGCTGGGCCCTGCTGCCTGCCTCCCCTCCCCCACTTTCTGGTTCACCATCCTTCCCCTCCCCACTCCTTAAGCCTGCTGCCTGAGGTCTAGGCAGAGCTCTGATCTTTAGCTCACAATACCTTATACAACCCTCCCTGGGCAGCAAAGCTGGAGGTCTAGAACCTCCCTTCCCCCTGGCCCAGGCTCCCCTCTAACACACCCCTCCTCCAGGCCTGCTTTGGGCCTCCTGGCCACCTCCCTGACAGGGGTGGGGAAACACTCACCCACTTGCAGCACGCGGTCCACAGCCCCACTCTGCAGGAGGTGCAGCCCTCGGGTGAAGGGCACTTGGGCATCGTGCTCGCCCTCTGGGGGCTGGTAGCCCAGCGACGAGTACATACATATCTCCCGCTCACTGCGTGGAAACGACCAGAACACGATGCGCTTCTGGACCGGCTCTGGCACTCGGGAGAACCGCTCCTCGACCTGTGGGAAAGGCCGATGGGTTAGAAACCCCCATTTGAATCCTGGCTCTGTCATTTACAAAGCAGTATGACCTTGGATGAGTTACTCTGCCTCTCTGAGCTTGAGTTTCCTCAAGTGTGAGACGAGATGTTAATAGCACCGGTCTCCTGGGCATCTTGAGGATGAAATATTCATTAGTATATGTAAAGTGCTTATAGTAACATCTGGCCCAGTTAATGTTCTAGAACTTTCTTACACTTCCCCCCCGGATTTCAGGTCCCCGGCTCCTGATGTAAGGTAGTCCCGCCTCCCTGGCTCTGAGGCAGCAGGAGGAAGACAAAAGTGACAAGAAGAATAGTGAGCAGGCCTTCATAGTCTCAGCCTACATGCTCAATGCTTCAACTGTCCCCCCATTTTGCAGCCTGGGCAATACAACTGTTGAGGGTCTCATACCTGATGAGGTTTGAATTCCATGCCAGGCTCTGTTTACTACCTTCCAAGGGCCCCTAAGAAGGGAGGGGTGTCCTGGCCACCACTGTGGGCTCTAGGCCGTGAACTGATCTGGTTCAGCCTATGTTCCAATCTGGACTTGTACTTACTGGCTGGGTGACCTTAAACAAGTTTCTCAACCTCTCTGTGCTCCAGTTTCCTCAAAATGGGAAGGAGAGCAACAACTCCCAAAGAGTTGCAGAGGATTTCTTGAGCTTCCGTGGGGTAAGAGCTTTCCCAGCACAAGGCCTGGCCAGGGCAGGGGCACGGGAGCCCTGGAGATAATTTTAGGATTATTCTGGGTGTCTCATGCACAGTGAAGGGTCAGTGACCTTCCAGAGCCCCCAATACTGGGTTTTGAGGGGAAGTGGGAGGGTCAGTGACAAGCCCAGGCCTCGGGGGCAGTTGACAGATGACTAAGGAGGGATTTTCCAGGCCATGAATCAGAGCCTGCCCCATCCACACTTGGCCCAGACCCATCAGTCCCAGCAGACTTCCTAACTGCAGGGAGGCCAGGGAGCAAAGAATAACCCCCAAAGCCAGAGAGAAAACAGAGGCTGTAGGGGCTGCAGAAGGCTCGGTCAGATCCGGGCCCCATCTCCAGCTCCTCAGGGGCCCCGAGTGAAGCTGGGCAGGGGGACTTCCAACTGCCCGGCCTTGGAAGAACCCCTGGAAGTTACAGAGATGGGGTTCCAGATGCACCTGTCCAGGTACCAAGACCCAGGCCCCGCCCTTGCTACCAACCTCTGGAAGGAGGGGGATGGCTGGGGTGGGATGGAGAGGAAGGTGAACATTGGGGGTAATGGCTGGGGGGACCCTTACACTGGAGTAATCCCTACAGCCATCTCGAGGTGGGAGGTGGCCCCAGAAATACCTGAGGGAAGGTTCTGGAGGAGGAGAGGGGTTCCCCATGGGATAGGTGGGTTCTGGAGACAGGGGGAAACAGAGGGACGTTTTGAAGCTGGATTCTGTAGAATTGGGGAAGTCCTCTACTGGGTGTGTAGGACAGAGAACTGGAGTCTCTAGGGGCTGAGATCTGGGGTGCCCGAAGCAGGAAGGGCTTGGAGGAGCTGGAGACAAGAGTAAGGATTGAATGGGGTGTCCTAATTGGGGGATGAGGTGGGAAAAGAGGGTCCTCAGTGTTGTGAGAGGACCAAGGGGCAGGAGGGGAAGAAGGAAGCGTTCCTGAGTTGGGATCAGGGGCGCTGAGGGCATCCGTGGGTCTGGAGGCTGGAGAACAGGGATGGCGGAGAGAGGATGGGGGTGGGTCACAGGATTTGGAGTGAAACGGGAAGATGAAGAGGTGTTTGGGGGTAGCGTTAAGAATCCTGGAGGGGGTCTCCGGGGGTGTCTCCTCTAAGGCAGGTCCGGAGGCTGGAGTTTGGACACGGGAGGAGAAGGCAGGTTGGGTAAGGAGTTAGTAGCGTTCCTCCCCCTCCCCCCCGCAGTCACCTGCTCGAAGGCCCAGCTCTCGGCCACTCGCTTGGCGCTGAGGTCCAGCAGCGCCTCGGGCCGGCCCCGGCCGCGCACGGCCCCGGCCCCGGCGTCGCGTTCCTCCGGGCCCGCGGGGCAGTCCCGGCTCCGCTTGGCCGCGGGGGGGTCCATCCAGCCGGGCCGGGGCCGGGGCGGGGCCTGGTTGGGGGGGGTCGGTCCGATGCCCGCTCTGCTTTGCCGGCTCCCGCGCCCCCTGCCCGCCTTCCAGTCCTTCCTTCGCGCTCAGCCGCCTGCGGACCCCAGCCGCACCCACCCCCGCCCGACACCGGGCCGGCCGGGTGATACGGCCCCTTTAAGACTCTTCACAACAATGAAGCTGCCTCGGCCGCCGCTTTATCCTCCGCCGTCGTCCCGCCCCCGCCACCCGTCCCCATTGGCCCCCCCCTCGGCCTCCTAGGCTCTCCTCCACCATTGGCTGCACCTCCAGACCCTTCTCCAGGTTCAGGCTACTCATTCGCCTTATGTGTTGCCTGTCTGTCCGGAACAGCCCAATAAGAGAGCTCAGCGAGCGGCGCTGTCAATCACGGGGAGTCGGAGTCCAATCACAGTGAGAGGACCCCCCCCGCGGCTTGGGCCTTAGGCGGAGTTTCGGGGCGGGTCCTGGGTTCATTCACAACATTCCTCCCCACCCCCCTCAGGCTGGACGGCGCGCCCGGGGCAGCTGGGGCTGCGCCCACGCACGGCATTGTTTACTGAGGGTCGCTTCCGGGCACCGCCAGGGGACAATCAACACGGCTCGGCCGGGAAGTGAGACTGAGCGGCGAGATCCCGGGGCGACGGCCCAGCCCCTCCTCCTTCTGCGCTGTGTGACACGAGAAACTCTTTCAGCCTCTCTGGGCTCCGGGTGCAGTTTTAATGCTTTGGTGGATTGGAGGATCTCAGGCTCCTGGGTGGGGCTCATGGGGGCTGCGGACCCCCTCTCTAGGAACCATGCCAAGCTCATCCCTGAGTTCCAAACTAAGAACGAATCCATTCTATAACCTAAATATGACGTTGAATCATATGAAATTGCTGGTTCTCGACCATTTTTTACCTCCTAAAATGGCAATTTCATAAAATTCAACGTCATTCATGTCAAATACGACCACCTCTCATTATTTTTTCTGACCCAGTGTGTCAAGGCCCTCACCAGCCCCGCCCACCCCCCACGCCCCAATCCTTCTTCCAGTCCTTAGAGAATCCTGCATTTCCCCTTCTCCACACTTCTCTCCATTACCCTTACATGTCTTTATTATTTCAGCAGTTGTTTCATTTCTGCCTCTCCCCTCTCCACCTCGAGCCCCAAGAGGCAGTTGTTGTCTAACAAGTGCCCCTGAACAGCACCTGGCATGCAGCAGTCACTCAATCTATAACTTGTGGACCGCAGCAACCCATGCTCTGCTCCCCATTCAGTTGAAATGATCTAGAGCAGGAGAAAACCAAGTTGGCTACTAACTGGTCAGATTGTTGCTCCCCCTCTCCCTATGGAAACTGGCTTTTTCCTTCCAGAAATTTTCAGTGTCACAGCTGCACTTTCTGGCCAGTCCCCAACCCACCATTTCGTAAACTCCCTCCAATCTGCACCACCCACTACAGTCACCATCCGCCACAGTGGCCTTTGAGCCCTTGAAGTGGGGTTGGCCAGTTATTGGCTGTGCTGTAGATGTAAAACACAGAGAGGACTCTGGAGACTTAGTAGGAAAAAAAAAAAAGCAAAGTATTTCATTAATAATTTCGTTTTGATTACATGTTGAAGTGACAATACTTTAGATAAGTTTGTGTTAAATAAAACATTAATTCCATCTGTTTCCTTTTATATCGTTTTATTTTATATGGTATTAGGACACTTACAGAATTCTATTTGTGCCTTGCATTGTAATTTCTACTGGACAGCACTGGTCTTGAACCACAGCCTGCCACAACAACAATAGAAACAACAGTAATCATAATGTGTGACTGCTTACGAGGTGCTCTAGGTGATCCCATATATTACCAAGTTTAAACCTTCCAACAGTGCTGTGAAGTGGGGACTGTCATCTCTGTTTCTCAGAGGAGAAAACTGAGACTTGGAGAGAGGGGGAGTTGTTGCCTGAAGTCACCCAGGCTAGGAAGCCCTAGACTTCCTGGAGGTCCCTTTCTTGCAAAGGATTTGAGGCAAAGATAGGCCCATAGGGAAGAAGTAACAGGTGGGGAGAAAGGCAGGAAGGGTTTCAGCAAAGCAGAAGTTTGCCCTCTTGGCACACAGGCCCCAGGGTCTGCCTGTACCAGTGGCCCCCTTCAGCATCTGCTACGTGGCTGTGTCAGCTAAGTGCAGGTCCTGTCCCTGAGAACACCGCAGTGGGCATCTCAAGATGTTGAGTCGCAGAAGTCACTTCAGGCCAGTAGGTTGACTTTAGGAGGAACAGAAAAGGTCATCACAGAGGCAGGATGTGTTATTTTATTTTATTCTCTAATGACAGATACTAATACTGTCATCATCTCCATTTTGTGGACAAGAAAACCAAAGCACAGAAAGGTCAGGTTACTTGTCCAAGGCCCCAGGGTCCACAGAAGAAAAGGATGGGGCCACTATTCAAGCCCTGTGAGTGAAGTAGTCCTGTCACATTGGCTGGGGATCAAATGCACAGAGTTTGGGAAACATCAATATTCTTTCCCAGTTTTCTGATTTTTCAGATTAGGGGATTGAGGCCCAGAGAGGGTCAGAAAGTGCCCAAGGCTACACAGTGACCCTGGGAGGTCAGGAGGGCCCCTGGGAGGACAGCAGTCCCCAGGATGGAATCTCTAGGCCTATTTCAAGCCTTCCCTCTTCCTAGCAACATTTTGAGGAAAGGAGGGGCAGGAGGGGCTTCCAGTTACCCAAGTGTCCTCCCTTCTTGGTGTAGCCAGTAAGCTTGGGCTTCAGGGAAATGGAAGCCACATTTATCCCGTCCGACCGCCATGAGCTCACTGTCTAGGCATCCACAGCTCCTGACCCCAAACCCGCATATCCTTGAGACCCACAGGAAATGGGGTAACCCTGGTGGCTCAGATGAGGGGACACAGGGCCCTCCACCCCAATTGCTGGGGCTCCCTCTCTTCTGGCAGCCCCTGCAGCACCCCTGCCCCTGTTGAGTCAGGCAGGGAACCAGCTGGGGCAGTTTCACTTCCTGGTCCCAACACAGCCCCTCTGGCCTGCCCAGCTGGCAAGATTTGCTTCTTACATTTCTTTCCTTCCCTTTTAGAACACAAGTTTATGGGTGAAGCGTCAGGGCCCTGCCAGGAAAGACAGGCATTCCAGGCAGAGGGGGAAGATGGAGGCAGGAGAGGAAAAGGCTTTGGCAAGAATACTTGTGCCTGAAAAGCCACATCCAGTGACTGCGCTGGCGCTGGGGGGAGGGCCCGGGAGACAAGCAGAGAGGACCGGCCGAGCGGAGTGGCTAGTCCTAGGCTCCCCTCTCCCCCCACCGCACTTCCCAGATTCTCCACACTGAGGGAGGGATGTTAGGGTCTGCATTTAATAGATAGGGAAAGTGATGCTCAGAGAGGTGAAAGGAACTGAGGATGTCACACAGCCAGAAAGTGGCAGAAAACTTGAAGTGTGGGGATTTTCCTAAGTCTGGGGTTCTTGGTTCCTGCACCAATGAGGGGCTTTTGGAGGCACGTGGAAGGAACCAGCATGGAGGGAGGGAAGTCACCCAGGGCAGCGATGGGAAAAATGAAGCTGTTTGGGAGGCCTGCGGGGTGAGGTGAAGGGGGAACAGGTGGGTTGGCATTCCAGACCCCATACCTGTCATGCCTGCATGCCTCTCCTCTGGCCCTGGGGTCCTCCTCCGAGGGGCTGGCGTCAGAGGGTCAAAGGGAACGTTTACAGGAGTCCCAGGCCACCTGGGTGCCACGGGCTACCAGTGGGCTTGGCCTGGCGTGTAGGTACCTCCTGGCGGCTGGGGGAGGTAGCAGCAGGAACCCGGAACCCACTGCGTCTCAGGCCTTATCCCTCTGAGATTCTAGATAGAAAAGTTAAAAGGTAACTTCCAAGTGAGTGAAACCATGACTCTCAGAGCCATATAAAGACAAACACATGTTAAAATGTTTATTCAACTCATGTAGGAACCAGACAGATGTTACACATGGTTTAAAAGTATCTAGGAAACAGGCACCTATGCAGATCGGAGTATTTGAGTAAACAGATGTGTGGAGGCACTTGGTTTTTCCAGGGGGCAGGGTGTATGTGTGTGTGGCGAACAGAACCTGGGCTGGGACAGGATGGAATTTGCACATCTACAGATAAGAGTGGTTTTGTATTGCTATCAGTTGCTTACTACGCACAGTGCTGTTTCAGAGTTCAAAGCTGATGCTCTGAATCGGAAATCCCGGAAGGGTGCGTCATGCAGACAATGCATTGAATGATCAGAACTGATTCATTGAAAAGCAACATTTTCCTTGCAAAAAGGAACGGAGTTCTTCCTTCCTTCAACAAACACTTGTCCATGGAGCATCTACTGTGCATTATTCTAGGTGCTGGAGACACAGTGGTAAACAGGACAAAGTTGCAAACCAGAAAACATGCTGGAACGGCATAGTGACCAGTTCAAGGAGCAGGGGACAGAGAAGGGCTTTTGGCGGTGGTCCGGGATGGGTAGGGAACCACAGATGGCAGAACAGGGCAAAGGCAGGAGTCTTGGGAGGGGTAGCCTTGGGTCTCCTTGTTTTCTGTTCTCCACACTGGAATGTCAGTTCTCTGCTCTAGTAGCTAGCCTAGAGGCTGGCACACAGTAGTTGCACAATAAATAATAAATACCCAACAGCTCTACCTCAAAGGGTGGGAGCTGCCTGCTCAGGGGAGAAGCTGCTGTGAGGTGGGCAGGTGGCCCAAGTGGGGCTCTAGAAAGGGTGTGCCCTGGGGGGCTGCAAGGCCAAGCCACAACCCTGCCCTCCAGCCCCATGTCAGAGGCTCCCCCGCCGCCCCTTCCCTTGCAGAAATCGAACCCTGGGCCTGGGGAAACTCCGAACTACAAGTCTTTCCATCAAATCTGGACTTTGCTGCTACACTGATTTTTTGAGATGTAATTTAGGATTTTTTGGGGGAACGAAATTGTTTTCTGCTTAAAACTCACAATACTCATCACTTCAAAGTGTACGGTTCAGTGGCATTTACCACATTCACAATCTACCTAGCTTCAAAACTAGCACCCCCAGAGATGACCTTCCCTCTCCCCCAGTAACTCCCCATGTGCTCTCTGTGGACTTGTCTGTTCTGGACGTTTCACGTAATGGGATTGTATGTCACGCGGCCTTTTGTCTGGCTTCCTTCAGCAGGTTTTCGAGGCTCATTCCAGTTGTAGCATGTGTCAGGGCTTCATTCCTTTTTACGGCTGAGCAAAATTCTTGTATGGATAAACTACACTTACCCACTCAGGTGTTGATGTACATTTGGGTTGTTTCTACCTTTAGGCCATTGTGAGCAATGCTGCTGTGAGCATGTGTGTAGGAGGCGGTTTTCAATTCTTTTGGAGACATGGAATTGCGGGGTTGTGTGCTGACTCTGTGAACTTAAAAAAGTGGTTTTCACAATGGCTGTCCCTAGCTTTTTCCGTAAATGTTGGTAGTTCAAAAAGTGCTGAACCCCACTGTGTGGGACCAAGAAAACCAGCCTGGTGTGGGTGAGGCTGGCTGGGAAAGGACGGACCTCCAGGGGACCATCACCCACCTCCAGGGAGCAGCTGACTGTACCCAAGAGAGCTACCTCCCTGCAAAGACAGCAGCTCAGCGTCACCTAGATTGCAGCCTGCCTGGTCCCTGAGGCATGACCTGCTCCCTACCCTGCAAGAGAGGGAGGGAAGAAGGGTCATTAGACCTAAACAAGGATTTAGGGGAGGGGAGCCCAGGATGGAACAATGGAGAATCTTGTTTTGGTTGAGGCAGAGCTGACAGCACGCTCTTGGGCTCTGCCAGGGGCGGATCCAAGTCCCTCCTCTGGAACATCAACATGGCCTGACCTGGGCATCATGGGGGTTGAGGTGAGGTGTGGAAAGCACTAGAACAGTGGCTGGGCCATAGGCAGTGCTACATTAAGTTCTAGCTGTTGGGACTTTATGTAGCCTGAGGTGGCACCAGGCAGTCTCTAAGTACATCCTGGTTTCACTGGCACGGTGACCCTATGGGTGGTGTCAGCCTCTATCCTATGATGGGAAAGCGGCTCCTTAGGATGTCTGGCTGTCCAGATAGAGGGGGTGACCTCTGGGTCACCTGAGTGGATAAGTGTAGTTTATCCGTACAATGGAATATTGCTCGGCCATAAAAAGGAATGAAGCCCTGATATATGCTACAGCCGGAATGAGCCTCGAAAACCTGCTGAAGGAAGCCAGACAAAAGGCCACGTGACATACAATTCCATTTATGTGAAACGTCCAAAACAGACAAGTCCACAGAAAGAGCACATGGGGAGTTACTGGGTGTCTCTGCAAGGCATGCAGGTGAGTGAGATTGATGCGAGCCACCCAGGGTGGGAGGGAGGAAGGCAGCCTCCCCATCTCCCAGGCTGCAGGAGCAGAAGTCCATTCGTCCTTCCCTGGGCATGTGGCTGGTTTCCAGTGGAAAGTCCGGGCCAACCCGGGTCAGGTACGCACTCCCAGGACCACATGACCACAAGAGGCACGGCAAAGTCAGGTTTATTGCTCTGGGTTAAGCCGGTGGAGACAGGATCTGGGGATAGGGAGGGGGATGTGGCAAGTCAGTGACTGTACCCTCCCAGCCCTCACTGAGTTCTCAATGCACTAGGATGCCAACTAGTGTACTTCGGACCTGCTGACCACCTGCTCACAGGCTGGGCCCCCACTGAAGTGTGAGGCGAACCCCAGGCTCTGGGGCGCATGCTCCTCCCCAGCAGTGCTGCTCAGGGAGGGGTGTCACCTGCGCAGGTCTGAGCTCAGAGGTGGTCCCGCTGGGCCAGTGTCCCTAAGAATGGGTATTGGTAGAAGAGGATGCCTCCTTCTTCTTCTTGGCAGGGGCCTTCAGAAGTGCCAGCCTCCTGGGCAGGCTGCTGCTGGCTTTCATCACCACATCATGTTCGATCTTCTTCCGGATCCCAACCTCCAGGTCCTGAGGGGGCAACCATGGGGCAGTGAGCTTAGGACTGGGGCGAGTGGGCCTGTCGCCCTCTGCTGAGAGCTCACAGGGGCTGGATCAGCAACTCAAGCAACTGCCCCCAGAACAGCACCTGAATCCGGGGGCTGGGGGTAAGTCCAGCTTTTACCTCTTCTCCTCGCTGGACCTCAGCCTACCCCCATTTTACAGATGGGAAAACCAAGGCTCCTGCAGGGAGAAGGCATTTGCGCAGAACTCCCAAAGCGTGGGAGTCACGGGAGACCAGAACCTGGTGTGCCCAGGACCTCTGACCTCAGCCTCTAGGTGGGCAGTACCCTCCTGGCCCATGTCATCCCAACTTAGCAGACGGGGGAACTGGGTATCTGAGCGACATAAGCAAGCCAAGGCATAGGGATCAGAACCCAAGTGTATTTGGGTCCCAAACTGGCAGTTTAATCATTTTCTCCAAACTGCTCCCGACCCCCACCCCCGCCTATGAGTTCCAATGACTGTTACCACATGCCTGGACACAGGGGTCACAAGAGCAAAGACAGAGAAAAATATCTGCCTTCACAGAACTGATGCTCAAAGTGTGTGTGAAGACTACATAAATGTCAACACACTATGTTAAGACGATCATAAATGCGGCTATGCATAAAACAAACACGGGATGACACGTGAGGGGTGTGTGCTGCAGGGGTGCCATCACGGATGGCCACTTAGAAGCCAGGCTTTCAGTCAAACTTGATTTGGAGGAAAGGAGACGTGCGGATTTCTGGGAGAAGACTCCGGGCAGAGGACACAGCCAGTGAAGTTCTGAGGTGCGACAAGGACCAGTTAAGGGGCCAGTGACCATGGGAGGGAGGGAGGACACAGGGCAAGAAGGTGACAGGGCAGGTCCACGCATGGCTTCGGGTTATGGAGAGGACATGGGCTTTTCCTGAGAAAGGCAGAGGCAGGGGCCTCGGAGGGCTCAGAGTGGAGGGCGGGACCTGGCTTGTGAGCTCAGCAGCGCCCCCTCGTGGCTGCTATGGGAGATGGGGAGGGGGCGGGATTCTAGTTTAGTCCAGAGGCAAAACTGATGGGATCCAACCAAGATGTGAGAAAGAGAGGAATCGATAACTACAGCATGGAGAAATACAGTCTTCTTGAATCAAGGCTGGTAAGATCATGTCGGGGAGAGGGAGAGGATGATCCGGATCTTGGTTTAGGATATGCTGAGTTTGATAAGCCCATGAGACAGCCCCTCCTACTGCCAGATGGAGGTAAGCAGGCCAGGGGGTACACAGGTCTGAGAAAACCGAGCCTCTGGGTAAACCGAACAGTTTGCTCAGAATTTTACACACTAGTTTGTGTCAGGTACAATTAAAACTCAGCTTTAACTCCACCAAAACCAGTTTTAAACCTCTTTGTAACTTCTTTGTAAGCTCAATCCTACCAGCCTATAAAAAGAAGCTGCATTTAAAGGTAGCCACAAAAATGACAACCGACGCAACGCTTAATTTGTGCCCTGTGCTGTTCCAGAGTTTTACAGGTGCCCTATGGCATCGAATCCTTCCAATTCTAGGTGAAAGATGCTACCACTGTGATCATTTCACAGGTAACAGGCTCGAGATGAAAAAGTATTAGCTGTCGATGGAGTTGCCATTTGTGTGCAGCACTGCCTTCTTGCAAAGCTCGGGTTTTCAACTCCTTCCCCAAGCAATCTCCCTTCCCGAGGTCTACTAAAGAGGGCAGTAACAGCGAAAGCAAGTAATGTGTGTTTAACACTTTTGTGCGCCAGGCCTTCCTTCTACGAGGCCCGTTGAATAGTAGGTGATGTTGCTGTGCCCACTGCACTGGGTGGAAACTGGTGCTCAGAGAGCTTAAGAGTTCTCCGGGCTCCATCCCTGGTACTCCACTCCCGCTCCCAGGCTCCATCCCCAGTACCCCGCGCCGGCCTCAGGTTCCATCCCTCGCGCCTCGCACACCTCCGCTCACCTTCTGGAGCTTCCTCTGCTGCACGATGCGCGCCTTCTTGGGGGCGATAGCACGACCTGGGGAGAGACGACGCGCTCGCGTGAGGCCGCGGAGTTCTGGACCCACATCACCCCCCAGCCCTACCTCACTTGCCGGTCCGACTCGCTCCTTACCACCCTTCCTCGGGCCCCGGTTCCGTTCGGAGGCCGTTGCTGCCTTGCTCTTTGCCGGCTTCCGCGCCTGGAACTTGCGCTGCCCCTGCGCCATGATCAGGAACGCGCCGGAAGAGGCGGGGCTGCAAAGATGCAGCCGGAAGTCGCCGGGCACGATGGGTCACGGTGGGGCGCAAAGGCTCACGGGATACAACGTGGCAGCGTTAAAGAGACAGCCGTCCACAAGTTATCTACCACAGGTAGTTAAGTGAAGGTCATGAAGATAAACCAGCATTTGCGGGGCGCTTGTTTGTTCTGTAAAACTTAAGACTTTTTATACGTAAAATTCAGTCTAGGATTAGGGTGAGGTAAGTGTGGCACTCACTGGGTACAAAAATTAAAGGTGCCCTAAATTCAGTAATCAAGATCAGTAGTATCGTCAACATTTAAAAATCATACCTTAATATGAACAAATAAAATCAGACTACAGCCTGCAGACTGGCTGCCTAATGTTGTAAACAAAGCTTTATTGGAACAAGGGAGGGTAACAAGTTGAGTAAGTGCAAAGTTCTACTCTATTCAATATTTCAGTATTTTGTTCCTTACAGGTTTTTTTGCAGTGATTTTGATTAAAAAAATATATTGCACAAATCTATTTCTTATCTTGATTACTGTACTGAGCTTTTTGGACCTGAGACATCAGCCTAGTTATAGTCCTGGCAGCAACCTAGGGGTGGTGGTGGTACTATCGTTCCCACTTTATGCACAAGGACAAACGTGTGCAGAGGCTGAAATGACTGCGCTAAGGTCACAGAGCAAATAAAGTGGCAGAATTGGGATTTGAACTTGGGCAGCGTGGCTCAGCTGCTCTGCTCTCAGAAGCCAAGCAAAGGCCCTGGTTGCTTTCCCTACTCCCCTCAGGAGATGGTGGCACTTAGGGCTGCCCGGAGCTCTTCAGGGGCAAAGACACCCAGCTCCGTGATGATGCCGCCAGTGATGAGGTCGTGGGGGGTGACGTCAAAGGCAGGATTCCAAACCCCAATCCCTGTAGGGGACGGGAGAGGCAAGAAGGCAGGTATTAGTTCCATATATGTTTTCAAGCTGCTGTCACCTGTTCCCCCATGGTGGTTCTTGAAGTTAAGGAATCCTTGGGAATCTGGGTAGGGATACCTCAAAAGTGAATGAAGACATGGACTCTGACATCCACTATTCTTGAGTTGTCATTATCCAAGAAGGTTTCTAAGTCTTATATCTGTATGTCTCACTTTTGCCTGCTCCCAGGAGCTCTTTAAGAACCTCCAAGAATCCACGTCAAGGCCTTTGCAAAGGTTGTACCCTCTGCCTCAGACACACGCAGGCTCACTGATTCACTTCCTTAAGAACTTTGCTCAAATGTCACCATTTCATAAGACTTCTCTGATCATCCTGTCTAAACCCCACTGCACCGAAGCCTCCCATTATCGTTCCTTGCCTTGTTTATTTCTCCTCAGACCTTTCTCCTTCTAACACACACTGTGATTTTGTTTATCATCTTCTTGTCTGTCAGCTCCATGAGGGCTGGACTTTTGTGTCTTTCTTCACTCCTTTATCTCTGGAACCTTAGCATCGATCGGGTGTTCAAAAATATTTGCAGAAATGATTAACAATCTTTCACACAAGAAGCTACAAACTGGTGGCCTGTAACTGCTTTCTGTGGCTCACTATTTTTTAAGATGACTGAATTAGTTGACAGCTTTCAAAATGTGAGAGATTTAAAAATACATAAAGCTTCTCTTGGAAAAATCCCAGAACAGACCCATTCCTGTGGGGTCTGCATTCCTGTGCCCAGTGGCTAGAGCAGAGTACTGGGGCCCAATAGGTCCCACAGAGTGCTCTTGGCCTGTATCCCTCATCCTTGTTACTTGTCTGTCCCCAGTTTTATTTTGTGTTGTGGGGGTGCTGACTCTGCTTTACATGGTCTTACGGATTTTGACCAGTGCTAATATGCCTCCAGGTGGGTAGGGGAGCCAAAAACAAAAGAGGAAACAAAAATGTCAAAGTAGTGTCTATGTTTACAAAGTTTCAAGGAATCACAGCAGAAAACCAGAGTATTAGAACTTCCCTCCCCTTAATGTTACTTTTACTTTGACTCTGTACTTGGACTATGGGGTGGCAGCTTTGTTATATTAAAGTGCTTAAGGGATCTTAACTGGTCCTTTCTGTAAAGGTTTTCAATCATAATTAATTCATGAGCAGTAACTAAGGGCCAGGCACTGTTCTCCATGGCACGTGGGTTAATTCACTGAACGCCCTGGGGTTTATGAGGTAGGTCATGGTAATAACACATCTTATAGGCATGAACACTGGGGCTCTTAGAGACCAGAGAACTTAGGCAGCCTGCTCACAGCTGCAAAGCCAGGCAGTGTACGGAACCTGAGAAACTCAGGGTCACTTTGCAGGGACTCTGCTAGGCTTATCTGTATTTCTTCTTTAGGTGAGCAAACTGAGGTGGAGAATAGTAAGCCAATTTGCTCGAAGTCTCCTAACTTATTAGTTGTACCTCCTGCTGACCTTACATCTGACCCCCAAGATGCTTCCATTCCAAGAAAGGGATTGAAGGAGGTGCTTATGCCCCAGAAGACTGATGACTCCCCATATGCCACCTGCTCCCTATGAAGAGGCTAGCGTTGCCTGCACAGAGGTGCCCCAGGCAGTGGTGCCCCACTTAGTGGGTGCAGCTTACCAGGCGCTGCAATCCGGACCCCGTTGACATCAGTCAGCTCCTGCCCTGGGCGCTCCTCGATGACAATTTCCTGGCCTGTCTCCAGACGGAGGTCACACGAGGAGCTGGGGGCAGCCACGTAGAAGGGGATGCCATGGTGTTTGGCAGTGATGGCCAGCTGGTAGGTGCCCACCTTGTTGGCTGTGTCACCATTGGCAACCACACGGTCGGCTCCCACAATGACAGCTGGAGAGTGAGATGTCAGGGTCACGACATGGCCCTGGATGCCTGCAGTGCTGCCTGCCGGAACCCCCCCCAGCTTACCTGACACACCCCGGTGGGCCATAGCAGCTGCTGCCATGCTGTCAGCGATGAGGGTGGCGGGGATTTGCTCATAGACCAGCTCGAAGGCTGTCAGCCGGGCTCCCTGGTTGTAGGGCCGGGTTTCTGTGCAGAAGGCATGACCCAGACGGCCCAGGTTGTGCAGTGAGCGGATCACACCTGCGGGGGGCCCAGCCCACCAGGAGGTCAGGATGAGATGGGAAGGGACAGGTGAGCAGGGTGGCCCATTGGTTAGTGGCATGACTCTCCAAAGACTCACCAGGCACTGTCCCACCTCCGGTCCCTTGCAGTGGCTGTTCCCTCTGCCCAGTACATGTATACTTGAACAGTTTCTTAGTGAGGCCTTTCTTAACCTCTCAATGTCCCATAGCAACTCCCATGCCATTGATCTCTTCCCCAGCTCTTTTTCCTTAGCATTTACCACTGTCAAACACATTAGGCATATAGTTAGTAATTTGCTTATGTTCGCTTCTCGACCTTTCCTGCTTCTAAGGGAAGATATTTTGTCTCCTCTGTTCACTGCTGGATCCCCAATATCTAGAAATGTGCCTGGCACACAGTAGGTGCTTAGTAATGTTTGTTGAGTGAATAAAGAAAGGCATGAAGAGAGGGGCACACAGCAGGTGGTTAATAAGGGTTGCATGAATAAAGGAATGCATGCAAGCATGAGTAGTAGGGCACACAGCGGGCTTAATAAATGTTTGTTGAGTGAATGAATCACTGTCTTGCCATCAAGTTCTCAGTTCCTAAGCACAAAAGAGGGGCCCAAGCAGGTAGGGAAATCTGGGGAATTTAGGGTCAAGTGGAATCTGTTCCCTTGATCTCAGAACCTTTTCCCTTTCTCCTGGTCAAAGCTACCCCAATCATTCTTTGGTGGGCTACCTCCTTCCCTTCAGTCCCCTTGGAGTCTATTTCCTGCCCACTCTGTAGGCACATGGGTCAAGCTGGGCCCATTGAGTAGCTGATCCTGGATGGATAGGTGGCCCCATCAGAGCTCCAGAGATAGAGAGACTTTTCAGGCACTGCTGGGTCTTTTCCTCATGATTTGAACCCCAGCAGCCCCGGTGCCAACCTACGGAGCATGAGAATGATGCCACCATAGAGGAGAGTAGAGCTTAGGAAGAGGGACAGATGGATCCTAATGCTACTACTTGAGCCCCTGTATCCAGCCATACCTGAAGCCATACCCTAAGTGTTTCTGTACAAGAATAAATTCATTTTTCTTTGTGTGTGGGTAAAATGGTTTGAATTTCTTTCTCTTGCATCTAAGAAGGGCCCTCTCCTACCCCCATGGATACCCACTCACCCAGGGCTGTGCCATAGCCAGCAGTGGCCAGGGCACCAGTGTTACAGTGGGTCAGCACAGTCACCTTGCCACCCCCAGGGGCTGTCCGCTCCAGGAGGTGGTGGGCTCCCAGGTCCCCGATGCTCTGATTGTCCTTGAGGTCTTTCTCCAGCATGTCCTCAGCATAGCGGATCACTCTGCGGGTAGACAAGGGGCTCTCAGGACCAGCCACGAGGCCTTGGGACCCAGGCTAACCCTTCCACTCCCAAAGCCTCTTGAGGCTGTGGAGCCTGCATCCTCTGCTATTACTACCTGTTATGCCACTCACTCATGCATAACATGTTTACTGAGCACCTCATGTATGCCAGGTGCTGGGGGGCACAGCAGTGAACAAGACAAAAATCTCTGCCCCTCTGGAGCTGACTGGATGGGCGGACAGATGATAAAGTGGGGCAGGGGAGACAGCACAGCTAATAAAGTGAAGGAAAATGCAGAGAGCAGGGGAGGAGCTGTATTACATGAAGAGCAGGGAAGCCAGAAACCCTGAAGGACAGGGATTCAGCTCTGTGGATACCAAGCCTGTAGAAATGGCATGTACAAAGGCCCTGAGGCAGGAGTGAGCCTAGTAGGATAAAAAACATGTAGGGTAATGGTGTAGTTGCAGTGGAGTCAGGGGAGTGGGAAAAGAGGGAAGGGAAGGGGTGAGGGCAGGAACAAAACACAAAAGCAAAAACCAGGAGAATGACACGGCTCTGAAAAGGACCTCGAAGGGCGGACAGGTCTGGGCATGATCAGAGCGAGGGACTGAATGCACCGATTTCGGGGCTGGGCTGCCCGGTGTTGATTCCTAGTTCTGCCCGTGTGGCCTTGGAATAAGACTGAGGTGCCTCTGCCTCCCCATCTGTTAAACGGGTTACTGTGCACAAAAAATGAGTTTAACAGTCTCCTCTTGGGGCAGCGCCGCGCACAAGGACCCCCCTACCTCTCCCGGACCGCCTCCTCCGTGGCGCCTTCGCGCTCCGCCTCCAGGGCTGCAGCGTCGGCTAGGTCGCGGGCGGCGCGGGCCATGTTGACGGCGGTGGGACGGGCGGTGACGAGGAAGCTCAGCGCATCGCGCACGAAGGCCAAGAGCGCGGCGAGCCCCGGCCCCCCGGCGCCCTCCTGCAGTTCCACGGAGAGGCTGAGGCAGCCCACAAGCGCGATGGCGGGGGCGCCGCGCACCTGGACGCGAGGGATCGGGGCTTTAGGGGCTGCGGGCGTGGGTGCCCCCCCACCTAGGCCCCGCCGCGCGGCCCCACCTTCATGGCACGGATGGCCTCCCAGGCCTGGCGCACCGAGCCCACCGCCTCGTAGTGCCTCTGTTGGGGCAGCAGTAGCTGGTTGAGGATCTGCAGCGAACCCCGCGAATAGCGGATCGCCTCCAGAGACATGGTTTCGCCGCCTTGCTCACAGCCTCCCTGCCAGCGCAGCGGGAAGCAACCGGGGCGCGTGCAGGGGGCGGGGCCGGAGTTCTAGGGGCGGGCGTCCCGAAGGAAGCGCACGCGCACATCAACCCCTCTGGTACCTCTGTCCACGGTGCGGGTCCTAACACACCTCCCTGACCTACCCAGGATAGCTTACCCCCTCTCCCGGAACCACAAAGGTGGCGCCGTTATAGGGCAACTCCTAGATGCCAGGCCCCGTGTTTAGCGTTAGGCTGACTAGAGGAGGGTCATACATAGCACGACCCCCAAACTACAAATGGGCACCCGCAGATGGCAGAGTTCTCCAGCCGGAGCGCTGCTGGTGGCCTCATGCACAGAAAGGCTGTAATTGGGGATTCCAAGAACGGGTTTGTACTGCTGCCCTGAAACCTTCCTATTCCAATGGGAAGTAAAGGCTGGTGGGCTGGGGGCAGCCACTGAGGCCACTACCTCGAGAGAGACAAAACAGATTGCCAATTCAGCTGCAACCTCAGCCTCAGGGCCGCATATTTTATTCACTGCTGTATCCCAGTGGCGAGGACATGCCTGACAAGCTGCAGGTGTCCTATCAGTTTTTGTGAAATGATCTTCCTTTGCTAAAGTTCAGGGAGAAGTGTTAGACAATATCTCCTGATGGATTTGCCACTGTTTTGGGGCCATTTTCCGCTCAGTTTACCAGTTGTCTTCAAAAGAAGCAACATTCCTTTCTCATGAAGGCATTCCCAAGGGCTGGGAGTAATGAGCAGCCCACACCTGCGTGTTCCAGCCTGGCCATGTCTGGCAAAGGTCTTGTACCCTGTGTGCCCCCAGCCTGGTCTTTCCTGCATGGTTCCTGCTGCCTGGTCCCCTTTCCATCCTTCATACACAACCTGTGCTGCCTTCTCCAGGAAGTCTGCCCAGATTTCAGGCCAGCCTGAGCCACTACCTGGGCGACGTCATGCTGGATGGGGACCATGGTTGGGGTCACAGCTGCAGACCCAGAATCACCATCATGCTGAGAGGCCTGTCAAACCTGGTTGGGAGCTAAGGTGGGAAAGGACAGTCCCTGGGTAACTGGAGGCAGGGGTAAAGAAGCAGCGCTTTAATGTTGGGATGTCAGGGGTCCTAAAGGCACAAATACCCTCTCCAGGACCAAATAAATAACTCCATCATGGTGGGAAGGCTCTGGGGATGGGGCAGCATCTGAGCTTTCCAAGGGCTGGTGGGAGAGGGGGGCTGCAGTCTGTGAGGGGTCTCCTGGGTGCGTCTTGGCCTCCAGAGCACATATTCAGCCCCTGGAATGGCTTATTCACTCTCCGAGTCGGAGTAGTCAGCCACGAGGGAGGAGCTGAGGGCACAGAGGTGGGGCACATCCTCAGACTGGGGCCTGTCCTGAGATCTCTGCTCCTGCCCCTGAGGCTCACTGGTCTTGAGGGTCTCGGCTGTCTCCTGAGAGCAGTCTTGGGGGGATGCAGGCCTGTCCTGGGTGGTCCCATCTGGGTGTGTCTCTCTGGACCTGGGGATCACGGCTGCACACTGGGGGCTCTCTGAGACCTCCCGGGACCGCCGCCGCACAATGCCCAGGTCCCCCCCAGTGATGGGGGTGCTGGCTGGCACAGGCCTGTGGTTCTGGGCCAGTTTCTTCAGAACGCTGCTAGCTTTGCTGCTGCTGTGACCAGGTCCTGGGGTGCCGGGGAACCAGGAGCGGCTGCTGATCTCCGTCCGCTTGAGTTTCTGCTTGTCCTCGTACGCTGGGGGCAGGGAGGAAAGGGGAGGAAAGAGGTAGAAGGCCACCCTCTGCCCTGGCCTGCCCTGGCCCACTTGTGGCTGAAAACCCCCATCTCTCTCCGCCCCGCCCCCTGTGCCCATCGGCCCCCCCACGCACAGTCTAGTGTGTGGAACTTGAGCAGGGCAGCCAGTCTCCGGTCGTCCTCTGTCTCTGGTACCAGTGGGATGGTGAGGCTTGCCTTCGCCTGCAGTGCGTGGTCCCGCTCCTCCTCCTCCTGTATGGCTTTTTTCTTTTCCTGTGTGGGGAAAACACAGCAGGGAGGGATGGTGGGTGTCACAGCTCTGCCTCCTCCCTGCCTGCTGAGCTGGGGGCACCTCTCCAGCTGTTTCCTCCTCTCCCGAGTTTGTGCAAGGGCTCCCTCACATAGGGCCTGGGACCCAGAAGTCCTTGACAAGTGGGAAACACAATTGTCATCAGCATGCATCCTGCTGGTCCTTCACTCTTCCATTCCACAAGTACTTAGGGAACACCCATCTTGCGCCAGGCCTTGTTCTAGACACTGGGGACACAGCGAGCAGACAACGACCCTTGTGCTCATGGAGCTCACATTCTGGTGGGTGAGAAGAGAAAGAATGCCAGGAAGGGGGTAGGGAGTGAGCAAGGGTTTCCATTCACCTTTGAATGTGGTGTGGGGTGGGAAGGAGGGTCAGGCAAGGTCTCCATGAGAAGATCACATCTGAGAAAAGATGCCTGATTGAAGAACTCATGCGGGCATCTGGTAGAAAAGTGTTCTAAGGCAGAGGGAACAGCCAGTGCAAAGACCCTGAGGCAGAAGTGTGCTTCAGGGGTTGACGGACAGCAAGGGAGCCCATGTGGCAGGAGAGAATGAGTGAGGGGAAGAGGGAGTTGGTGGCAAGGGGGAGGCTAGATCACTTTGGCCTGGTGGGCCATGGGGAGGCCTTTGCCTTCTACTTTTAAGTAAGTGGGAGCCACGGAGGGTTCTGAGCAGAGGGACCTGTAATGATTCAGGTGTTCACAGCTGCTCCCTGGTGGCTATGGTGGGGGGAAGAGACTGGGAGCCTGGAGCTGGAGACCAGGGCCAGACTGTGCTGGTCCAGGCAGGAGATGATGGGTGGAGGTAGTCGGAGCCTGAGAGAATGTGCTAACAGGACATGGGGAGAGGGGAGTTGAGGCCACTCCAGGTTTTGGGGTATGGGTGCCTGGAAGGACAGAGATGCCTCAGTTCCTGGGCCAGGTGGGTTAGGGGCTCATGGGGGCCGGTGAGATGTTATGTCTGAGGATCCTTCTCTAGGAGGAGACACTCAGAAGGGGACACACGTCTCCAGGCCGCAGGCCTGGCTGGAGGCACACACTTTCAGTAGCAAATTATCAGTAAGAAGACTAGCATTTTCCTTCTAATAATCACAGATTTAGCAGAAAAAGAGACAGGAGATAGGAGCTGTAGGAAGGAGAGTTCAGAGTCTGGTGGGGTGGCCTGGAATGCTCCTGCCTGGGAGCACAAGACACCCCACCGAGCCAGGGAAGAGGGAGAAGGTTCTCATGTCCTGCAGACGTCCCTGTGCCCTGTGGGGCACCCAAGACAGTGAAAAACCCAATTATATTCTTCTGGCTCTGGACTCTGACTTCCTGGGGTGTAGCTCCACCAAGTATTTTTGGCACAGCTTCAGTAGCTATGGTGGTCACTGACTGCAACGCCTCCGGGTGTCCCAGAGCGAGGACCATGCCCCTGAGCCCTCTCCCCGCAGGCCCAGGGTCTTGTCCGAGCACGTACAAACTGAGCTAGGCGTACTACATTTTATTATGAGCAATGTTCGTTCCTTCCATCAGGCACTGCAGGGATGATTTTGGAAATTACGCTGGGCTGGGTTGACGGATCTTTGCATTTCATTTGCGGACAGCTGAATGGGCCCAGGAAACGTGTTAGGAGCTGACCAGGAAGTCAGTGCCTTGCTGGGCTTCTGCCTGCTGCCCACGGTAGGTTTGGGCCTCACGTCAGGCTTGAAGCTCTCTTTCCTTTTGAGAGTCTGCCGAACAGCAAGGCAGGGCTCCCCTGGGGAAGGGGCTCAGGTGCTTAAAAAGAGCCACTGGGCTGGGGGCTGGGGCCCTCCCATGGGCACCCTCAGGTAGGGACATGGTCCCATGTGGCAGATGGGGAAACTGAGGCTCAGAGGGTAAAATGACACGCCTGTAGCTAGGACATGGCGAGGCAGGGCTGGACCTATATCCTCCCTCCTCCCATGATGGCGACTCAAGATGCCCCCCTGCCCCTCTGTGGTCCTGATCCAGGGCGGAGGGCAGGGGCCCTGCTCACCCGGAACCTTTTCCGCAGCATGCTGTTGAGGGCGAAGTCGTCCTTCCAGGCGCTCTGGGCCTCCTGGATGTGGCTGAGGGTGGGGAGGGCCTTCCTGAGCGTGTTCCGGTCGGCCTCACCATGCTCCAGGCGGAACATGGCATCCGTCTCCAGCTTCTGCTTCTTCTCGTGCTCTGCAAGGTGAGAGGGTAGCTGGGCCTTTGGGGCTCCAGCTCGGGTGCCAGCTTGGAGTCAGCCTGAGGGGCCCACCCACGGCACTCACCTGTCGTCAGCACCTGCTCGTTGTCTGCCATGTCCCAGCGCTCCTCCTTGCGCTGGGCGCCGCTCACGATCACATAGTCGCAGTTGGCAGGGTCCGTCTGCATCTCGATGTAGTTGACGCAGAGGTGGCATTTCATCCGGAACCTGCAAGGGTTGGGGGTGGAGTCAGAACCCTGCAGCTGCCCCAGGCCCCACTGTGACCCCTGCCTGCTTCCATCCATTCACATGTGTGGCCATTCAATAGGTGTTCACTGGGCGCCTGCTCCATGTCTGGGGGTCCGGCCATGGGCGAGACCAACACAGTCCCACCACCAGAGAACAGACCTACTGTCTGGAGTTGGTTCATTCTCAACAAACCCTCCCAAGCTAGGCTGCTCTGTGGCAGGGCTGGGCACCAGCAGCTGGGGGCACAGCAGGAAAGCAAGCCAACCTGCTCTCCAAACAGCTGATGCTTCAGTGGCGGCCACGTGGGCAGCGAGGGCACAAGCAACGTGAGTGTCAGGCAAGGAGCACTACTTTAGAAAAGGTCTGAGAGGTGGTGTTGGAGCAGAACCCCAACACTGGGTGTCTGGGGAAGTGTTCCCCAAGGAGGGCACCTTCCCGGGGTGTGCAAGGGGCAGTAAGGAGGCCCTGTGGCTGGAGCAGAGGGAGCCAGGGAGACAGCGGAGAGGAGGACAGGGAGGGGCAGGGCAGAGCAGCAGGGCCTTGTGGGTCATAGGGAGGATGCAGGCTTTTACTCTGAGGAAGGTGGGAGCCATGGACGGGTCTAGGCAGAGGGATGTGCCCTGATTGACAGACCAGGATGGTTTTCCAGACACGTCCTCAAGAAACTGCCATCAGGAAGAAGGTGCCAGCTGCCCTCCTGCTCACACTCCTCTGTAGCCCCCTCCCACTGCAGCCACCCTGTGCATCCCTCTGAGATCCCATCAGGCTACGTTCACCTGTAAATCGGAGTTGTGTAGTAATTGCCAACCTTCTTCTTTTCTGCGTTATAACGAACACCTGGAATGAGAGGGAGAGAACAGAGGCTGGTGGTCAGGCCGCGCCCAGCATCTTTTCCCTGGGCTGGGGGCAGACAGGTGGTACTCTGCTTCCCTGCAGGGGAGACGCCTCAGGACACTGAAATTCAAGGTAGGAAAGAGCTGTGCCTGGGCCACACATGTGACAGGTGCTCAAGCTACAGAGGGGAGGAGAGGGAACGGGAGGGTCCAGGTTGGAATCCTGGCTCTACTATCTACTAGTTGCATGACATTAAGCAGCTGCCTCTGTCCTCTGGGCCTCAGTTTCCCCAGCTATTGAACAGGGTGGCTATAAGGTCTACCACACAGGCTGTTGTGAGAACCACAGGAGCTGATAATACACATGCGTCCCTCAGTGCAGGGCCTGGCGCTCAGCTTTGAAGGGTTGGGTTTTTCGATTTTTTCTTTTTCTTGTTTGCTGTTAGATGATATATATAGCTTTCCTTTCCTGGGTGGTTGCTTTGGTCCAGGGCCCTGAGGGGGACCCACATGTGGTGTCAGGCTGAGCCCACTCTTTGTCTCTGGAGCACCTGGTGGCCTTTGGGGCAGACACTGGTGGCTGGGTCAGATCAGGGGAACATGTTGGGGGCTCCCTCATCCTCCTCAGCAGTGGGGTGATCCGGCCCCTTCTTCCTGTACCTCCGCAGGCCCTGTGAGGGGGGCCAGACCCTCCTGCCAAGAGCCACCAGCTCCTGCTGACAGAGTGAGACACTGCTGGGCCAGGAACTGCAGGCAGTGCTGAGGATCTCCACATTACAGAGAAGGAAACGGAAGCTGGGAGGCTCAAGTCACAGCGTCTGTGCAGGGCCGAGGACCCATGCATGTCTGCCCTCCTCTGCACCTGCAGCACTGACGACGGTCCCAATGCTAAAGGTCACAGCACGGGCGGTGGCACTCTGGGTTTAGGAGCCCCCGCACGAGCCGTGTGCTACATGTTCCAGGCCACACAGGGGGACACTCCTACCATCTGAATTTCACGAGTGGGTAAACAGGCACACAGGGCCTCAGTCTCTCGACAAGGGTCACCCAGCTAGGGAGTGGCAGAGACAGGACTTGAATCCACAGCCAGGCCTCCTCACTGCTCTGCAAGGAGGCGTCCATAGCCTGCCAGTCACCTGGATGCCTGTCTTCTCTCCAGCTCCTCACTGGGCACCCCCTGGGTGAGTCAGCCTCTTACAGTAACAGCAGTTAAGAGGCTCCCATCTGCGGGACTGAGTGGCCGGGGTGGGGTGAGCTGGGGAGCACAGGGGCAGGCGAAGCTCACCCATGCCAATGTGGTTCTTGCAGCCGTCGCACCAGATGTTATACGGCATCTCAAACCTGCAGACAGAAAGTGGCTTATTTGCACCTGTCCACTCAGGCTCTCCCTGGTCCCCATTCCACAATGCCAGCTGCAGTCACATTGCAAAGGGCATGCGTGTGGGGAGGATAAAAGACAGTGGTCATTCCTATAGCCAGGCCCGTCCTGCCATGCTGCTCTCCCACCAGCTGACCTCAAGCTGCAGAGGGGAGGAGGTGAGAGTCACCATGGCGTGCTGCTGCCTTTCATGCCTCGCCAAGAAGCTAAATGCATCTCGGAGAAGCAGCCTTGGACTCAAGAGGCTGTGCATGCCTGCACTCATGCTCTTTTGGAGCCTGGACATGGACATGTGAACATGCTCAGGCTAGCTGGCTGGAGGACGAGAGACATGTGGAACAGCACAGTTGTACCAGCCAGTCCCCAGCCAGGTGATCCCTGGGTCACCTGAGAAAGCCCAGCCCAGCCCAGTCAGCCAAGCCCAGCTAAGGCCACCAGGGGCATTCAGCTGAGCCAGACTGAGCAACACGTAATACCGGATTATTGTTTTGTTACATGGCAACAGCTGACTGATACAGTGACTTGCTGCTTTATGGAATGAAGACCCTGAATGCTGGGCAAAATCAGGGGGCAATGAATTCTCCTTGAGATTGATGCCAGGTGACACAAGGGGTAGGGGTCCTTAGGTGATGCCAGGGCCTTACCTGATGATGAGGATGCCCTGTGACAGCTTCCGAGCCCGCTCCCGCAGCGGGTGGCTGTTGTGGTATCGGTTAAGTGAGCCATGCTGTGGGGAAAAGATGAAGCAGCAGATTAGCACTGCTGAGCTGTGGGGCTCACGCTCTCTCTTATGAGGCCAAGAGAAGCCCCTTTCTTATGCCCTGCGTGCATATTAACAACAAAACGGGAGGCACTGAGGACTTGGTGAGTGAAGCAGGTGGGGCTGGAATCAGGAATACAAGTTAGAATCTTTCCTCCCCATGAAGGAGCTGAAGCTGTGTGACCCTTGGAGGGGGGGCAGCGGTGACCTACCCTTTTGCCTTCTGAGCCTTGGTTTCTCCTGTCAAATGGGGACAATGACTGTAAAAGCCTCTGGGTATTGGGAGGATTAGGGGAAATGATGATACTGGTTGACATTTATTCAGTATTTTAATCCCTCAATGATTCTGTGGGGTCACTTTATCTCCCCCCTTTCAACAAGCAGTGGTGTAAAGAGGCTGAGTCACAGGGACCTGTGAGGAGCACCGAGCAGGGATGGACTGGCCGGTTCACAGGCCCTCACTGAGCACCTGCAGGGGGGGTACAGAGTGAACTAGATGGACGAATGTCCCTGCCGCCAGGGAGTGGATATCCGAGAGGGGCAGATAGACAGCACCCAAATAAATGGATGATACATCAGGGAGTTATAAGGGCCACATGAGAAATAAAGCTGGGTGGTGTGATCGAGAATGAAGACAGAGGTCAAGGTGGCGCTCTGTGAGAATAGCCTCAAGGGAAGGGAAGGAACCTTGTCAAAAGGAGGAAAAGATTGCAGGCAGGAGGAATAAAGAGGAGGTCAGATGGGCTGGAGCTGGGAGAGCAAGGGGATCTGACCCACAGCCAGCGTGAGCGCCCTGATCCTGACATCTGCAGGAAACACGCCAAGCTGGGCACAGAGTGCAAGGTCACTGAGGAGAGCCATGTTTACCAGCGGGAGAAAAGGCTGCCCTGAGGCTCACATGACCAGTGTGAGGCAGCAAGACCTCGGGGGTCGTCCACCCTGCTGCAGCTGCAGCTCTGGCTCCAGTGGCCCCTGGCCTATGGGGTCTCCGCTACTGTGGGAATGGAGACACGAGCCTACCCCTTACCTTTTCGGGATTAAAATCTGGAGGGTAGTACTTGTTCACACCTTTCCTTTCACCCTAGAAAGCAAAAGAGACGTGACTCAGAGGGTCCCACAGGAGACCTGCTCATGCAGCCTGACAGGGTGGGACCTAGGTGAGAGAGGCGAGGGACACTATAGAGGAGAGCGAGGCTCCAGGTCTGAGAAAAACCCACTGTTGTCACTGTGGAAAACTCCAGGAGGGTCAGATTCCCTGAGAGCAATGGCTTTCACAGCTCTCTGGGGGACCATGGCTTACAGCAAGACGTATTTAACGCTGCAGTCGTACAAACACACACGGGATACAGCTGAAGCACAGGTTTCCTGAGAGAACCTGTACCCTGGCCGCAGGAGTCCCTCTTTTGAAATGCTGGCAGGCACCCGCTAAAGTGGCCTAATGACCCACCAAGCAGTGGGTTTCAAACTTAGCTGCAAGTTACAACGATCTGGGGAGTTTCTAAAGTACAGATGCCTTGGCTCCACCCCCAGGGGTTCTCCTGACAAGGACCTGTTCTGGATGTGGTGCTCAGACACTGAGCTCTTTTTTTTTTAATTTTGGTATAATTAATCTACAATTACATGAAGAACTAGGCTCCCCCTTCACCAAGCGCCCCCCCCCACATACCCCTTCACAGTCACTGTCCATCTGTCGGACACTGAGCTTTTAAAAAGCAACCCGGAAAACGTGTTAAAAGAAATCCTTGTGCATGCGTTCCTAGCAGCACTATTCACAACAGCCAAAGTGCAGAAACCAGCCAAATGGCCATTAATGGAAGGATGACTAAACCAGGGTGGTCCATCCACACAATGGAATATTATTCAGCCATAAAAAGGAATGGAGTTCTGATTCATGCTACAACACGGATGAACCTTGAAAACACTATGTTAAGTAAAAGAAGCCAGATACAAAAAGGACACGTTTATGTGAAATGTCCAGAACAGGGAGGACACTGGTGGTTGCCAGGGGCTGGGGGTGCGGGGACATGGACTGTCAGCTAATAGAGACCCAGTCTCTTTTTGGGGTGATAGAAATGTTCTGGAACTAGACAGAGGTACTGGTGTACAACATTGTGTATGTACTGTCATTGAATTATACACTTTAAAATGGTAAATTTTGTTATGTGAATCCCACCTCATTAAAAAATTTTTTTTAAAAAGACAGAAAAAAAGGGAAAAAGCTTCCTGGGTGATTTGAGTACACATCAAAGATTGGACACCACTGCAACAAAAGATCGTTGAGTAGAGTCTGGAAACACCTTCTTAGAGCTCGAGGAGGGGTGGAGGGGACTTTCGGGAGAGGCAAGGGGCTGATTTGGTGGCTCAATAAAAACCAGAAGAGAAACCCAGTGAGCACAAACATGTCTGCTTACCATACTGGCAGATGCCTACTGGTCCTCGCCCTCAGCACAGGCAATCTGAAATGATGACACCAAATGTGTGGTGTCAACCCACTGCCCAGGCCCACCCTTCTGGGGATCCTGGCAGAGGGTGTGAGGCTTCCCTGGGAAGACGCCTGGAGCTGTATGCGGCGGCGGCGGCAGCTCTGACAGTCCTCTCTGCAGGTGTAGGAGGCATCCAGAGTGGGGTCTGTTTAGAAAGAGTGTCCTGTCCGCTCTCCATGTGTCACAGCTGACACTTCTCACCCCTCCATGGCCCCCATCCCCCTGGCCTGGACCAGTGCATTGCCTCCTTCCTGGACTTCTGGCTCTGCCCTTTACTCCCATGGTCTGTTCTACAGGGGCCAGAGGAGCTCTTAAAAATATATATCTGAAGTATATTCTCCTTCTTAAACCCCTCCAGTGATGCCCATCGCCTTGAGAATCAAGTTAAACCCCTCCCCATGGCCCATGGGGCCCCCGCCTGCCTCTTCAAGCCTATCTGTTCCCCTTCTCCTGCATGCTCGCACTGTTCCAGTCATACTGGCCTCCTGCCTGCCTTCAGGGGTACAGGCCAACTGCCTTGAAAGCCCTCACCAGCTGTCTGTTCTTCGTCAGAGGACTTGTCTGGACCACCTGGTCTAAAGTCACTTCTTCCCTGGATTTCCTATCACATCACCCTGTGTCAGTTCCCTTGTCTACAGACTGTCTGCCTGGCCAGGTCACAGTATGCTCTATGGGATAAACGCTGGTGAATGAACCGCTGCTAATTGATGGATGTTCCATAGGATCAGTGCAGGTGACACGGGTTCTCAGATGCAGGGTTCCTTACACTGGGGGGTGGGGAGGCCGCCTCCCCCTGCGTCTTGGGAGGACAAACTTCTAGGTCAACTAAAAAGCTCTATGTGACACTAAAGAGGTACACTGTGAGAGACTGAAGTGTATTCAAGAATGAGGATTGGCAAATTTTCCCCATCAAGGGCCAGAGTAAATATTTCTGGCTTTGCTGGCCAGACTCTGTCCCAATGACACAACTCTGCAGTCTCTGCAAGAAAGCAGCTGTAGCCGATATGTAAATGATGGGTGTGGCTGCATTCCATCAAAACTTTATTCATGGTCCCTGAAATCTGGATTTCACATGATTGTCATCTGTCACAAAACATTATACTCCTTTTGATTTTTTTTCCCAACCATTTAGGAGTTCAAACTATTTTTAGCTGGCAGGCTGTACAAATCAGACAGTGGCCTGGCTTTGGCCAGTGGATGTAGTTTATCAGCTACTGGGGCTACAGTAAGGAATTCTCAAATTGTTCCTACCACCTTAGCTGTGCACTCTAATGGTTACTGTGTGCCTAATGGCACTGTGCTAAGTCTGACGCCATTGCTCCTTTTACTGTTTTTTTACTGTATCTTCAGTTTATGAATGAGGACATGGGGACTTAAGTAACTTACCCAGGGTCAGAAGCTGACCAAAAGGCAGAGCCAGGGTGCACAGCCTGGATGTAAACTATCTTGCCACCACCCTGAACTCCCTCAACCTCTGATCCTCCATATGTAAAGAGTGTCCCTGGACCAGATTTCCCAAGGCTGCTTCAGATTTAAAAATGCGTTTGCCAACAAAATAGTTAAGTGCCCACCCAGCCTTGGGGGGCATAGTTCCCCAGGCTTGAATCCCAGCTCCACTCCTCACTAGATGGGGGACCTCAGCCAGTGTCTGAGCTTCCCTGATACATATTTCTATATTTCTTCACCTGTAAAGAGTGAGGGAGGGTGACAGGACTGATTTTCTGGAGTTGCTGTGAATGACTGGGAGGTGCTTGCAGAGAGGAATTATTCCGTGTATGGGAGCTGGGTATCTTAGGATAGTTTTACCACCCCAGTGAATGACAAGGTAGGACGGTAGGGCGGATGGATGTATAAAAACCGCTGGTCCGTGGTGTCAAGAGTAATTGTAAACTCCATCGGTTCTGGGCATACTGCTTTGACTGGGATACTAACTCTGCTGCTCCTTAGCAGCTTGACTATAGGCAAATAGCTTCTCTCTCTGAGCCTCAGTTTTCTCATCTGTAAAAGAGGGTTTATAAAAGTATCAACCTGATCAGGTTGCTATCAAGATTCAGTGAGTTAAATGAAGCACTTAGAACAGCGCCTGACGCCGAGTTAAACGTTGGTAGGTAGTTTTAATCATTTCTGATGCCAAACGGTTTTACAAGCTTCATTTTACAAAATCTTCACCACGACTCAGAAAGGTAGGGGCTAACTGGTCCCATTTTCCAGATGAAGAAAACTCAAGGCTCCTTCAAGCTTGACTGGGCCTCCAGTCAGGGCTGGGGTCGCGACCAGGGCCCGGGATGTGGGTCAGGGGTCAGCAGTTGTTATTTGAGGCGGCTTCGGACACCCGGCCCAGGACTACCGAGCCTCGCGATCCCCGCACAACTTGTCTTCGTTAGGAAGCTCCGAGGTCGTGTGAAGAAGCCGCCGTACCACCGACCCTACCCCGGCCGCCCCTCAGCCTGCCCCCACTTACCTGCCCTCCTTCAGACGTTACGCCACGCCTGTGCCCGGAAGTAGGCGCTGGGCGCGCAGGGAGGCGTGGCGCACTCGCCGGCGCGAGGCGGGGCGAAGCAGCGGCGCTGTACTGATTGGTTTAGTGTCCGAAAACGCGAAGCGTTCTTTGTCGTGGAGTGGGCCAATCTGGGCCTGCCCTTCCCAAGCGCGCCGATCTCATGATGCCCCACCCTCTTCCCCGCCCACTTTCCCCGGCCCATTCCGAGGCCCGCCTTTCTGGGAGCGCCGGCTCGCTAAACCTTAGGCCGAGAGTCTGCAAACTGCGGCTAGCGGGCTAATCAGACAAGCTTCGTGCTTTGGACCGGCTAGAGAACTAAGATTTATTTTTCCATTTGTAAATGTTTGGAAGGAAAAATCAAAAGACTAACATCTGATGGCTTGTGAAAATAATATGAAGTTCAAATTTTAATGCGCATAAATAAAATTGCATCGGAGTACCGCCATGCCCATTCATTTACCTATTTGCCTGTGGCTACTTTCCCACTACACTATCAGAGCTGAATAGTTGCAACAGAACATTTAGAGCACAAAACCTAGAAAATTTACTATCGGGGTCTTTACAGAAGAAGCGTGCAAGTCTTTGCCTTAGATCTTTCAGACCAGCCTGGATGTGCCTCTGCACAGGGAAGCGGCTTTTGAATTTTATTATATACCTTGTAAGGCCTAACAGAATCCCACCAGTTTGTTCATTTGGTCATTCAACAGCCTTTTATTAGGTGCCTGCTGTATGCCAGGCTATGGAGATTCAGAGAGCAAAGATTTGCTGAGGCAGACAGTTCAAATGGCAACTTATCAATGACAGTATGAGAAGTGATGACCGTTCTGTATCATTTGGTGCCAGGCCCTGTTCCAAAGCCCTAGCAAATCGTTTCTCATGCACATGGTGTTACCTACTGAGCACTCTTAATTCACCAGATATCATTCACCAGTGTGCACTACACACTTACACATATCACCTCAGGGAATGCTGCTTCTAGGGGAGGAGTATCCTTTCTACAGATGAAGAGACAGGCCCAGAGAGGTTAAGTAACTGGCCTGAGGTCACACAGCTAGTGCGGGGGTGGAAGATTTGACTTCCATCTGCTGATACTAAACCTTGTTCCATTAACTTCTGAGCTATACTGCTTTGGGTTGTATGCGTTAAACATGAGGATTATAAGAACCCAGAGGCATCTTTACTGAGGGTGGGTATTTGGGAGTGGCCAGGAGTGAGGCTATAAAGGGTGACCTGGGGGCTGATTGAGGAGGAATTAACACCTGTAATCTTGCTTGCTACATGTGGATTTTGCCTGAGTCCTCGTCCTGCACCTGAAGGAAGAAAGTGACTGAGAAGCCACAAAATGCCGCCTTATGATTACTATTTAGGGGAGGGGAGGTCTGACCCTTGGCTTTCAAAGGACATGTAGAACCTATTACATACTGGGCAGGAAGTGGGATCCACACATCAGCCTGAGAGATGAAGAGACTGTTCTGTAAAGATGTCAAGTGCAGGTCAGTTCCTGGGGGGCCAAGGGAACCGACTTAGGGAGAGGAGGGCAATTAGCTAGTCTGGGCAGGGTGGCAGGAAGCGATATAGATTCTAGTTCTGGGGACCCTGAGCAAGTCACCTCATCTCTGTTTCTCCTTAAAGTGAGATATCTCGGCTCTGCCCATGGGAACAGATGCAAGAAATGCCTACAAATGTATTTGTAAAATATCTGAATAAGAAAAGAGAAACCAGTGGGCTGGGAAGGGTATTCCAGCATCATGGTGCAGCTTTTGGGGACAAGAGCAGAATGGCTGAAGGGAAGGCGGGCTCTAAGCATCAGGAAGTTCTTTACATAAAGCCAAAACCCGCTTTCCTGCTATTGGTACCCACTGACCCTGTTTCTGACTTAAAGGGCCACAGAGGACTAACCCCCCTTCCATATGCCAGCCCTTCAGTTCCCCGGTATCTCTAAGAGTCTGTGATTTGAGCCAGCTCCATCTGGCTTCATCCCACCAATCACCACGCAGAGCTCAGAAAGCAGGCCCACCGATTAGACATTTTGTATTTGATCTGTGACTGTGATAAAAAACATTTGTGGTGTCTGCCCAGCCCCTATGCCTCCCTTGGTATGAGAACATCCAACCACCAGAGGGCGCTGCAGCATTTGTGCTAGCAGCCCCATCCCCTGGCCATGGCTGATTGGGTCAGGAGAATAGACTGAACCCAGGGTGGGCCGGTCGGGATTGCTCCTGCAAATTTGGAATTGGGATCCCAAAACGCACAGGAATCTGCTTGCAGCCTGGCCTGAGAACATGGAACTTTGGAGCTTAGTGGGAAATCATTAGCCATATTCAGAGGAAAGCTGAGATAAGTAACCATGTGCTGAGAGAGAGAGAAGGAGGGACAGAAGGAGGCTGTATGAATTAATTGGTGTTTATGGAAGTCTAAATGAGAAGAGAAGTACTTTTAACTTGGGGTCTTCTGCATTGAGGACGCCACTGGTTGAGCCCCTACATCAGTTCATGATAGTAAACATTGTAGGAGAAATGGCCACAAAGAACTGTGTCCAGGATATCACTCTTAAGATCATGATTAAGACAAATTAAAATCTTAAAATAAATTTGGAGTTAGGCTTGATACAACTGTTATACACAGACAGTTAAAAGGAATGGAATGGAGCGCCCTATCTGTAGCACCCTAGCCAAATACACATCTTTACTACAGATGGTTCTTCTCCTTAAGAAGTGTGTTGTCCAAAAGAAATGAGTCCCATGGACAGTTTTCAAGAGGAAGTCTCTCCCTTTGTTGCTTCTGAGACGGATTCTAACCAAACACGGAGATGCTAACAGAAATTGGATCCTTTGGGGAGAAAAGCCTCAGCACAAAGTTTGCTTGTGAAGTTCCATTTCCAGATGACATTTCTTCACCATGTCCACCTGTTCTGACTCACCTTCCTAAGGTGATTATGAGACACGGACCGTGGGTGTAGTCAGAGTAGGGTGAGGGCCTCCGGAAAAAGCAAGGCAAGATATTTGAAGTCAGAGCAATGTAACTACATACAAGGAAACCCCCTACTAAAATTCTGTGTTAAACATTCAGCTCTAGAGTCATTCTTCAGTGAGATCAGTTAATATTCCCCAGATAAAGAAGAGTAGCACATGTTTTTATTATGCCAATCATTTATAATCATGTGTAAGATCACCTTAGCATACTAAAAGGCCCAGGCCTATGTGCTGTCTTTCCTCCTTCAGATCTGATGAAGTGATTTTGCAAACTGGGCAACTAATTTAGCAAGTAAGCCCAGGCATAAACAACATAGTAAAAGGCAAGAAAGATTCCACCTTAAAGATAAGACTGTATTTTAATGCCCAAGAAGTTAAGAAGTTAGAAATTCTTAACTTACTCTTTAGCAAAAAATACCTCAGCCCACCTTGGGGGCTGGGCAGGTGGCCTTGTTTCTGTGCTCCCAGACCAAGATGCTGGTATCTCAGGGAGAAATCATCAGAGCAGGAAGTTGCTTGTGTTAATTCAATTCTAAATACTCTGGGACCACTTAACAAGTCCACACCTCTAAGCTTTTTTTCTTGTTCTCAAAAATTCTCAACTGCCTATAAAGCCCCTAGACAACGCACCACCCCAGACTCTTGTCCCCTCCTGTCATGAGCCAGGATCTCTGTCCTCTCACTTTATCTCTAAATAAAATCCTGTACCTGACTCTCCTACCTTGAGTGTTTGTGAAGCTCATTCTTCGGCTTCATGAACAAGAACCCTGGCATCAGTTATTTGCAAACAGTGGACCACCAGCATACAGAGAACAAGCTTCTGGGATAAGACCAGGATGCAGTGCAGCACAGGTGGACAGAGGAATCAGGTTTAGGGATCACAGAACTGCCCCCACCCTATGTAATAAATTCCCTCTCCTGCCACCAGGAACATGTCCACTGGCCTCCTGAAAGGCACTGCTCACACAGACCCGACCCAGATGAGAGAGGAGGTATTTGGTAAGATGAGTGAATTGATGTAAGCAACAGAAAAATGTTTGAAATGAAGGGGGGAGAGGGGAAAGTCTAGCACACCAATAGTTTCCAGAGCATTGGGGCATGGTTGTAAACCTCAGGCAAAATATTTAGATTGATCTTATTACCTACTCCAATATACCAGGCACTCTTTGTTCAGTATGTATTCACTCTACACATACTTATTGAGTACTATGAGGTGTCTAGTATCTTTCTAAGCAAGGAGATGCAGCAATAAACAGAACAGGAAGTCTTCACTCTCCTGAGCTAGTGGGTTCAGGTTGTTCATCCTGGGCAGACCATTCCCTATAAGCAGGATCCTGATTCCTTCAAATTCCTGATCTTTGAGGGTAGGACGCAGAATTTTCTGACCTGTTACCCCAACCTGGCAACTGCAGGATACATGCAAAGGCAGGTGGGTGCTTAAAAGAATTAATAAAAGAGATGATCTCTGGCTCTGTGTAGCCAGGCCAGAACAATTTACTTGGATGCTTGGGACATTCCTATAATTTAAACACCACATCACAGAGCATTTTAAAAGGCCACTTTTTAATTTTATTTTTCCTCACACAAACACCAGGGAGTCTTGTGCTTAAACACCATAATTTACCACAAACGAGCCCCTATCATGGCTGCAATTTACTTGTTAGAATCAGGAATAATAGTGAGTTTGAGTAGTAACAACAGCCTGGAGGAACGGACTCTGAAAGATGTGTTTAAGAGACCAGGTTGCGCGAAGTCACGAAGGACACTCATTTGGAGGTGAAATGAAGGGGGCACCCCTCTGAAGCTGGGCAGCTTTAATAACTTCAAGGGGCCAGGGGAGGGATGGTGTCAGAACCCGAGTATCTCCAGGTCCATAGAAATCATCTCACCATCTTCATCTGAAAGGGAAAAACGAGTCCAGGCAGGTTACATGACAAGGCCATAGTACTTCGAATGCAGAACTGGGGACAGAACCCAGGACTCCAGATCCTTGATCAATGCCTGTTTCACTCAGTTGAACTGTCTGTGACAATCATCTGTTGTTTCATATAATACCATCAGGTCAACCGTTTCCAGAAATCTGTTTTAAGAATCTCCACAGGGATAGAATTAATATTGTACATACGTTGTTGTTGGGGCATTGACCAATGGTTAAAGAATTTAAAACCTATTTAGTGAGAACTAACAGATTTATCTGTCTTTCACTTTTTGGCTGTGGTCGGCGGTTCTCCTCTGGGGCCACATTGCTCCTCCCAGAGGACATTTGGCAATGTCTGGAGATGTTTTTGGTTGTGCTATCGTGACAGTGTTCGTGGCACCTAGGGAGCGGAGCTGGCTATGTCACTAGACATAAAGATCTTAACTTAAACAGCTTAACAACTGCAAAGAATGATCTGGGTCCCGAGTGCCAGTAGTGCAGATGTTGAGAAACTCCCAAAAATGGGGGCTCAGACTGGAAGCTGGTGGGCTGTCTTGATCACAGGAGAGATGCCAAGTGGGTTGAAGAATCTGCCAGCAAAGGTATTATTTCAAAAAGTAAGCTTTTTTGGGCTCCTAAATCCAACACTTTTTGCCCATCCGGTTTATAGTCTGGATGGTGTCTGGGGCATTCTGGGCTGTTTCTTGTTCTCACTTCTCCCCACCCTGCCAATGCAAACAGGCTTACTCCGTTGTAGGGAAATCCAATCTGGGGCAATCTCCCTGTGCGCTAGGTGAGACCTCGACTGGCAGAGGGTTCTTGACTCTGACCCAGAAAGAATTCCCTAGCAGGTCGAGCAGGCACAAGCAAAGAGTAGTCTAAAAAGCAAAAGGACACAGTCACTGGCGGAGCTCTGGCGCTGAGCGTTGGAGAAGTGAGCAGCCAAAGTAGTTTAGTAAAGCAAAATACACCCTGGAGGAGGGAGTGCGTGGGCTCCTGAGATGAGCAGCAGTGTGCGGTTCCGGCTGGATGGCCTTACAGCTGGCGTTTAAGGCAGGGGGTGGAATATTCACCCATATAGGTGGGGTTTTCTCCGAAGAAGGAGGGGATTTCAGGGAAATACGGTGCCGCCCTCTTTTTGTCTTTACATGTCCCCCTCAAAACTGTCAGGGCACCAAGGGGTGCGATTTTTTTAGCATGCTATGAGCATATAATGAATTTTGAGGTGAAGTCAGGATCAACTTCTCCGTTATGTGGGAACCAGCCAATTTTGACCTATAATCTATATTCTTACGCCCCATGTCCTGGGAGAACAGTAATCAACAGCCAAAGTCCCCCTCTCCCTCCCTGCTCATTTCTGGCTCTCTACCTACTGTAACAACTCTACCCCCAGATTCCCCAGGGGTGCGCATCTTTCCCTCCTACCTGGCTAGGCACTAATCCAGCCCCTTGGTGGAGGTCACTTTCCTTTTCAGGGACTCAGTGTCCTTCTCGGGGACCATACGAATCCCCGCCTCCTCAGGCTGCTGAGGGGGACCCTTCACCCCACCGGCTCCCACCACTCAGTCTTCCCGAGTGCTCCCCAGGAAGCTCACACTGTTCCTAGTTTCCTGAAACTTTTTCAGCCTCTAGGATAGAAACTGTGCAAATGGGAAAACTGAGGTTGGGAGGTGGGGGTGGGCTCCAGAGAACTACATCAGGTCACACAGCTTTGAAGGAAGGGGCTGGCCTGCAAGACGCGGAATCTTCTCCAAAGCTCCCCAAAAAGGCGCTTAGCACCAAGGAAGCGCCCAGACGAGTTTCGCGTCCCTCCTGGGCCTCTCCGATTTCGCTCTTCGGCTCCGCAAGTCTCTCGGAGGAAACCCGGGTACAGGCGTGGAGCTCGGGCATCTGCTGCTCGCAGCTGTCCCGGGCGCGCGGGGGTTTATGGGAGGCTGGTTGCACGCACCAGGAGCGGCCCTGACGCCAGCGTGGTTGTCATGGCAACCGGGGCGGGACAGGGCGAGAGCGTGGCCCCCAGCCTTATTTGTTTCGTGTTGGTTTTTTTGTCTCAACTCGGGACAGGTTCTCGAAGTTGTTCTTTGTTGTCCCTTGTTCCTTCACAGTTGGGCAGCAGCTGATTTCCTGTCCCCGGGAGCATGTACAGTTAATTAAATGACAACCCTGGGCGGTCGGATTCCCGGCCACAATCAGGTGCGTGTGGAGATTCACGATTAGGTGACGTGGGGTCTGGTCTCCCCGTGTCAATCCGGCTCACGTACACGTGTCGGGTTTTTTTCTTTTCCTATTTTGCTTTTGAGGACTCTGTAATTTATTAACGGCATCTATAATTTATCTCACTTTACCGGCCAGACCTTGTTTAGACCAAATCATGAATCTGAATTTTGCAGAAATGACTCACTGGTGAGTAATTTCATAAGGAAAGCATCATTCTCTACAAAGAGGTTCACAGCAGGATTTCTTTAAATAGAAAACTTCCTCAGTGCACTGAAAATAATTCATATGATATCGGATTTGTTTGGGTACAAGATTCCTTCCCCTGCGTTTTGTCCATAGATGTATGTAAGTCACTGTGTATATCTGTGCAGGGTGTGCCTGAGGATGGGAATGGGGCTGAAATCCAGTCTAGGCTGCGTTCCCCAAGTTGAAGAACACCGCACCTTCTGATTTATCTATTAGTGTGGGTGTCTTTTTCTGCTTGCATGAAATTTCTGTGTCAGCCACCTTCCCACATGTAATAATTTTACAGGAACCAGTCACGTGGCTTTGGGCTTTATGGAATGTTTATATCAAGCTTTCATAGTATGTCGTTCCATTTCGTTCATGCCACAGACTTTGTGTGGACCCAAGTCTTTGAGTAAAATTAAACATGCTGCAAACAAGGTCACATAGGATTGGATATTCCTTCTTTTTCTCTATTCCATTAGGTCTTCCAGGAACCCAGATTGATTCCATCTTCTTGCTCAAACCAACTTGAGGAACATTCTGCAAACTATGGGACCAGTACTCTTACAAAGTGCCAGGCTCATGAGAGGTAAGGAGAGACCAAGTAACTGGCGTAGATGGGAAGAGGTTAAAGAGATGTGATGATTAATTACAATGAGGGTTCCTGAACCAGAAAAAATATTAGTGGAAAAAGTAGTGGTATTGATAAAAGTCTATAGTTCAGTTATTAGTATTGTACCAGTGTTAATTTCTTAGTTTTGAAAATGTGCCATCGTTAAATAAGATCCTAGTATTAGGGGAAGCTGAGTGAAGGGTAAATGGGAGTTACTGTCTGCAATTCTGAAAATTCAAAGTTGTATCAAAAAAGAACGTTTTTAAAAAGTGATACGCAAGTTTGAATTTTTTCAATTATCGCCTTTTGTGTGGCAAAGATGGCAGTTGTCTTCCAAAATGTGTTTTCTTTTGTTTCCGTTACAGTAGTGTTCTTGCCACTTACCTGGTGACCAGCAAGAGGCCACCTTCCTCAGCCTGCACGGCAGAGGTATAGCCAGAGAAGCCTTCTCTCCAATGCCAGGCGAGCAGGGACCAGGTGGGGCGTGCTGGGTGTGGTGGGCCTTAGGACATCAGGTGTAGGGCTCCCCTCTGCTCTTTCTCCCTTTCCTGGAGCTGGAATATGGATATTCCTCCAACCCAGCATCAGTACTGCAGTGGGGACAGTGTCCTAGGTGATGGATGTTATGAGTTGTGTGGTACCCCTCAAAAAGGTATGTTGATCTTAGGAGTGTATATCAATAATACCTTTATAAAAAAAAAAGATTTATTGATGTCCTAATCCCCTGTACCTGTGACTGTGAATGTGAAACTGGGATACAATAAAAAATACATATATATATATGTATATTTGGTCTCTGTTTCTGGTTCCTGGCACAAAGATCCTAAAATGCTCATAATTTTCTGAGTAATAAGGGTGATAAGAGCATCTTTAGTTATAATATTTGGCCTTAATCCCTGGTTCCTAACACAAGAGCCTCTAAGACCCTGGAATCTCCAGAGTGATGAGGGTCTTTCGTCTGCTAATGAGATGACTGGTGGTGGGTGGGGGCAGTAGATAGCCTCAGAATTGGGTCTGGTCTCCAGAAAGACTGAGCCATGATTAAAAGGTTGGAAATTTCAGCTCCAACTTCTTGATCTCTGGGGAAGGGGAGAGGATGGAGATTGAGTCAATCACCAATGATTAGCCAATGATTTAATAAATTATGCTCACATAATGAAACCTCCATAACCCCCTCCCAAATTATGAGGTTTGGGGAGTGCAGGTAAAATTGTCATATTTCCAGAATCTCTCGCCCAGCCTTAGTGCATCTCCATATCAATAGGTGTTTCCAAGGGATGGAGAGAACTAGTCCATCTCCATATCAATAGGTAATTACAAGGGGGAGCAGGGCATATCTGGACCAGAGAGGTTGGGTGAGGCCCCTTTTTGCAGCCAGGTTGTGAAAGACCAGGCGAGCAGAAGTGGACAACTGCTTGTAAGCAATAAATGGGTTTCTCCCACTTTGTTTCTCCTTTTGACTGATTTCAGTTTCAAAGGTATTTTGCACTGGGCTGGGAAAATATTTTGCCCCTGGAGTTGGAGAGAGAGCTTCTTGGCTGGTGAACATGCCAGGGGGGTGGCACACCCTAACTCCACGGGACAGAAGCTCCTGCCCTCAGGACCCTTTCCAGTTTCAACCCATGTATCTTTTTATCTGTATCCTTTATAATAAAGGATATAGTAACAGTAACTGAACTATTCTCTGTGAGTTATGTGAGCTGTTCTGGCAAATTATGGAACCCAAGAAGGGGATCATGGGGACCCCTAATTTATAAACCATTAGAAGTATGGGATGCTCGGAACTTGTGATTGGCCTCTGAAGTTGGGAACAGTCTTATACTGAGTCCTTAACCTGTGGGGTCTGACTTGAACTCTAGGCAGGAACTGAATCACTGGACACCCAGTTGGTGTCCAGAGAGTTGGAAAATGGATTGTCGGTGTGGAAAACATCCATACATTTGGTGTCAAAAGTGTTGTGACTAAAAACATCTCAGCAATGACCTTATTTGGAAGTAAAGTCTTTGCAGTTATCAAGTTAAGATGAGGTCATGAAGGGGAGCTCTAATCCTGTAAGACTAGTGTCCTTGTAGGAAGAGGACAATATAGAGAAAGACACACGGATGATGGCCCTGTGAAGATGTAGGCAGAGATTGAAGTGATATTGTCACAAGCCAAAGAACACCTAGGGTAACCAGAAACTGGAAGAGACAAGGAAGGATCCCCCTTAGGGCCTTCAAAGGTTGCATGGCCCACATATTGATTCCAGACTCTTGGTCACCAGAACTGTGAGACAGTAAATTCCTGATGTTTTAAACCAGCCACTTTATGGCACTTTGTTACTGCAGCTCTAGGAAATGGATATGAATAGCAGAGCGAGGAAATGGAATGAAACTGGGGCTTAAGAGGTCAAACAGAGAAGAGCTGCTCTGCACAGCCTGGACCACTTACCTGAGGACAGTTACCTGGGAAAGAGTCATTCTTCTATTGCTGGGCAGCTGCATCTCAGGAGGTTCCTCCCTGCACACCAGGTGAAGCACTAGGGGTGACCTCAACCTGGATGGCGGAGCGTTCTTGACTCTGAGTGAGAAAGACATTTTGAGAAGGTTGGATGAGTGTAGGTAAGGAAGGAATTCCTTCAAGTGAGACTAGTGGGGAATGGCAGCTGCCTTCAGGGAGCAGAGAGCAAGGAAGAGCAGAGGGAGGAAAGGTGTGTGATTAATATAGAAATCAGATGTATAATTATATATGACTTGATTAGTTTTCATGTAATTCCTGAAAAGTGATCAGGAACAGAACAAACAAGACCAAAACAGTTTCTGTGAACTAATTGCCCTTGCTATTGTTTCAATACCTTGTAAGACGTGGCGCCCCAGGAAACTGCAGACTGCCAAGGATTAAGTTTAGAGTTGGTTAATGGTTGTCCTGTAAGTCCCCCCCACCCCCCACCCCGCACAGAATTCTATTGTGACCGCGCTCACACGGTGTTGGTGTCCTGAGCTGCAGGCCCTAGGGCTGGACTCAGGGTCAGATAATGACTGTGTGTTGATCTTGTGTTGAACCCCCTCCTCAGAATTCTTTGGATGTTTGGGTTCATTTACTCAATAAATATGAGGAGTGCCTTCTCGGCATTACTCTTGCGCTGTTCCGCCTTGAGCCCCCTGGCTGGCCCTTTCAGGTCTTCGATGTCTCATCGCGTCTCCTCCCTTGTCTGTGGGTCAGAGGCAGGGAGGGACCGACAAAAGGGAAGCTCATTGAACTCCTGTTCGGCATGGGGCGAATCCCTTGCCAATTCCTGAAGCCAGGGTCACCTGGAGTCCAGTGTCCGCTTAAATCTGCATGGTGTGGGAACTAAGCCCCTACCACCCCAGGATTTGGGGGAGCTGCAGAGCATTGGATAGACTGAGATTATGTTCTGAAAACTTCCCAAAGGCAAAGGAGATTTTCAGGCAGGCTAACTAAAGAGCAGGATAGCACAGCTGCAGTCCTGTCAGGATCACCCAGGCAGTGGGAACTTGCAGGCCCAAATCAGCAGAAGTCTCAGTAGCCCTTGCTTACTTACCTGAAGTAGGACAGAGAGATTGAAGACTTGTGTTTAGGTATAGAAAACCGAATGAGATAGTGAGGTAACAGAGGCACCCCTGGATGAGTGCAGAGATGAGATGCAATCATTTAAGCAGTGAGAAGTCTTTTTGCCTTAGATAAAAAGTATACACTCAAAGAAAGGGGAGTGCAGGCAACCTCAGAGACGAGGCACTCTTAAAGGGCTTAGAACTCTGTCTTTTTGACATTCTTTTTATTTTTAATTTTGGTATCATTAATATATAATCACATGAGCAACATTGTAGTTACTAGATTCCCCCCATTATCAAGTCCCCCCCACATACCCATTACAGTCACTGTCCATCAGCATAGTAAAATGCTATAGAGTTACTACTTGTCTTCTCTGTGCTATACTGCCTTCCCTGTGCGCCCCCCCATGTTATGTGTACTACTAATCTTAATGCCCCTTGTCCCTCCCTTCCCACCCATCCTCCCCAGTCCCTTTCCCTTTGGTAACTGTTAGTCCATCCTTGGGTTTGGTGAGTCTGCTGCTGTTTTGTTCCTTCAGTTTTTTCTTTTTTGTTATACTCCACAGATGAGTGACATCATTCGATACATCTCTTTCTCCGCCTGGCTTATTTCACTGAGCATAATACCCTCTAGCTCCATCCATGTTGTTGCAAATGGTAGGGTTTGTTTTCTTCTTATGGCTGAATAATATTCCATTGCATATATGTACCACTTCTTTATCCATTCATCTGCTAATGGACACTTAGCTTGCTTCCATTTCTTGGCTATTGTAAATAGTGCTGTGATAAACATGGGGTACACCTGTCTTTTTCAAACTGGGCTGCTGCATTCTTAGGGTAAATTCCTAGGAGTGGAATTCCTGGGTCAAATGGTATTTCTATTTTGAGTTTTTTGAGGAACCTCTATACTGCTTTCCACAATGGTTGAACTAACTTACATTCCCACCAGCAGTGTAGGAGGGTTCCCCTTTCTCCACATCCTCGCCAGCATTTATTGTCCCTAGTCCTATGTTCTTTTTGGGTGAGAAAGTTCATAGACAAAGTAGCTGTGTTGTGTGGAGTGTGCGAAGGGGCCAGGGCCGTGGGAAAGAAGGAGCAGGGTGAGGGAGACATTTGAAGAGGGCCTTGTGGGGCGGGGGACACAGAGAGGTTGGGATGGGGGAGTGACGGAGGCAGAGGGAGCAGCTAGCACAAACGCTCTAGCAACCGCTGCAGCACAGACGTTTCTGAGGAATTGTATGAAGCTGCTGTGGACTGGCTGTTTGACATTTAGGGCTTACTGTGGAGTACTTACGGGATGGTAGTTAGGCTTCCAAAATTTTCAATTTGGGGTGCCAATTGAAGAATTGATTGCTAAAATGATAACGTGTCTGGGATTTTGTTTAAAACATAAAAAGACCCCTTTGTATGTTGGAGACACGGCCAGGAGGCCAGCATGGCTGGGACAGGGCACTGGGTGGGGTGCCGGGACCAGGAAAGGACAGGGCTTTGCTCTAAGCAGACCTGGGGCCACCAGAGCATTTCTGACTGAGGAATGCTAGCAGGGGTGCTGTTCACAGGCGTCTGTCCTAGCTGGGAGGATGGTGTGGGCAGTGGAGACAATGAGCAGGGGATGGAACCCAGATGTGTTTGATGGCAGAGTTACCACGATTTCCTGATGGGATTTGGGAGTGGTAGTCCCATCAAGAGGGTAACCCCAGATTTTAATCTGAGCAGCAGGAAGACTGAATTTGCCACGAGCTAACATGGGAAAGCCACGGTGGAGCGTGAAAGCCTGCATTTCCCCTAAAACTTCTTGCACATTGCGTTCTACCCCGTTATGTCCTGTGTGTGTTTTGGTAACATTGCGAAGATGACCTTGTTCCTTGCAGGGTTAACCCCTCAGGGAAATGTTGTCTAACAAAGTAGGATACTTGGATCATAGAAAATCAGTTATCTGCATGTGCAAGCGTGTATATTTTCTTCCATCTCTTGTCTGTACACTCACATCAAACTGTCTTAGTCACTGTAGCTTTTGGGAAAGTCTCGAAATCAGGTGTAGGGTAAGCCTTCCAAATTTGTTCCTGTTTTTCAGTGTTTTCACGATTCTAGATCCTTTGCATTTCCATGTAAATTGTAGAGTCAGATTGTTTTTCCTACAAAAAGGCATGCTGGGACTTAGTTATTGGGATTGCTTTGAATCTATGGATCAATTTGGGAAAGAACTGTCTGACCCGTGGAAAAAGCATGCCTGTTATTTCTCTCAGTGATGTCTTATTGCAACTTCAGTTTATAGGTTGTGCACATTTAAAAATAAAATCAAGGTTATCCTTAAGTATTTCACATTTATGCTGTTGTAAATGGATTTTCAAAAATCCATTGAAAGATCACATACAGAAGTGCTGCTGCCTTTTGCATCCTGATCCTGAAGGGAGCAGGTGCTCCGAAAGCCCAGGGCCCCTGTTCTGAAGCTTTCCTCCTTCTGTGTCAGAGAGAGAGGCCAGGGCTCAGGAGGTACGAAAGAACTAGAATAATGGTGTCCACTGTGTTTCCCAGCCTGAGTGGGGCCAGAAAGGAGCTAGCCCTTGTGATGGCCACAGCTTTCTGGGCGCCAGTGGAGAGAGTGCCAGGTGCTCCTTGGTGCCCAAACGTCTTCCTGTGGAGTACACTGTATTTGCTTATTTTGCAAGTTCCCCTCTGGGAGTGTTTCTTGCCATCCATGAGCTGTGAATTGCTGTGAACCCAGTTTAAAAATAAAGATTTCATGTCAGAGCGAGCTCCTGGTAGTCATGTGGGCGCAAAGAATGACAACACAGATGATGCTGAGAATATTCAGCGAGCTACAACTGACAGTGCAGCCCGGGAACCCTGGACCCCACCACTTTGCCGGGTGCAGCCTCTCTCTGAGCCTGGAAGGAGCCCTGGATGCCTGACTCACAAAGGAAGGGGAAGTCTCGCGGCCACTCTGTCTCTGTGGCCTTGGGAGAGTTCGGAACATTCTGGAACCTTACTTTTCCTGTCTGTAGGACTGGCAGCCCCTTCCTCCCAGGCGGTGTAAGCCCTGTGGAGGTGAAGCTGCCTCCTTCTGGGAGGTGAGGTCTGCCTGTCCCCTAGGCACATTGCGCCCTCAACTTCTTGAGGGCGAACCCTGCCCTGCCTGGTATGGTGGGGTGGTTTCCCTGGGGTCTGTGTCAGGGAGCACAGAAGTGGGGGGCAGCAAAGAGGTCATGTCTGGAAAGGGAGACCTGGGTGACCCTAGGCAAGTTCCTGAATATTTGGAACTTCAGGTTCCCTTATCTGTAAAATGGGGACAGTTGTGTATCCTACCCCTAAGTTTGTCCTGGGGAGTCAGGGCAGTACTGAGTTTTAGCACAGTGTGTGGAACTCACTGCTGAGCACCTATGAAATGCTAGTTATTACTGTTTCTGCTGTTAAAGGCATTACTATTATAATGAAAACCTTGATCCACTTGTGTGTATTTGGTGTGTTGGCATGTGGCTGTATACCATTTCATGTTCTACCCCTATTGCTAAAGATGGTGGCTGGGATGCTGGTGTTGATTGGTTAGCACTGGATTGGGTCATAGGACAGAGACTGGTAGAGATTTATTTCTCAGTTTGCTCCTCTGTGGTAGGTAGCACGGGCAGAGCTCTGGCTGAAATCTTAAGATTTCGCTACCCTACTTCAGGGGTCAGAGACATTTAAAATTGCTGGTATGTTCCAGAAACTTCCCTTGGAAACTCAGTGTTTCTTTATCCTCCACTTTAGGTTGGCCAGCACGTTTACACAAACTACTGTTTGACGCAGCTGCCGCCGTGGTTAGCTGTTAGGACCAGCGTCCCATGCCCAGAAGCCACGTGAGTGCTCGGGGCCTCTTCTCTGTGGAATGAAGGCCCTGACCGGCCCAGAAGGGCTCGTTTAGCTCCTTGGACATTTGAAACTGAGCTGCTTCAGAAGTTGGTGGCCACCTCCTAGATGTGCTGGACGGGGACAGGCCCCTCCAGGATTTTGTGCTGGGCCGTCTATCTCTACAGGGCCTCTCAGGCCCTGCCCACTGCCTCCAGGGAGGCCGTTTGCTCTCTCTTCCTGTCTCAGGGGTCACTTGAAAAGCTCAGGCCTAAATAGGATGAGCCGCCCTTTGGGAGGATCACGGGCAGAGGATAATCCTGTCCAGGTGGCCTTTGTCCTCTGGCTGTTTTTGTGGTTTCTTAATGCTGACCAAAACGAGTAGAATTTTTTTCTTAACCAGCTGGGCCTGCACTGGTGCTGCGAGCTGGTCACTCTTACTTGGCCCTGTGTGTGTGGGGAAAATCCAAGCCAAGGTCCCCTCCCCTGACTGTGCTTGGGGCTCTCAAGTAGAGACTGTTACGGGCTGTCAGGACCCAGCAGGACAGAGCCTGACACCTGGGTGGGATTTTGTCGGATACCATCAGGGCCCAGCCAGCCCTGTTTTGGGTCAGGGCTGCCTCCGTGAGGAAGAATGTAGAACTGAGAGTCATCGTAGAACTTGAAGGCAGCTTGGAGGCCTCCTGGGTCAGTCAGCTGCTTTGTTAGAGGCTGGCCAGCGGGTGACTTGCTGAGGGGTGCTTACCCTTCTAACAGTGCCACGGCCGCTAGGCGAGTGCATGAGAAGGTGGGGGCTCGGTTTTGTGGGGTTTCAGCTTTTATCTGCATATAGCAAGAAAATAGGGGCACTGTCAAGTAATCCTCATATTAGGGAAACATTTCCAGAATGTTCTCTTAGCAAACACAAACTTTACTGGTACTTTAAAAATTCTTTTTTAGATTGAGATATAATTTGCATATCACAGTTCACCTATTCATAGTATACGATTCAGTGATTTTTTTTTTAATGTTCAAGAATTGTGCAACGATCACTTCTATCTAGTTCCAGAACTACAGCAGTCACTGCCCATCCTGTTCCCCAGCCTTCGCAATCAGTAATCTGCTTTTTGTCTATGTATTGGCCTGTTCTGGACATTTCATACCAATAGAATGAAACAGCGTGTGACCTTGTGTGTTTGGCTTCTCACTCAGCATAATGTTTTTAAGGTTCACCCACGTTGTACTGTGTATCAGGACTTCATCCATTTTTTATGGCTGAGTAATATTCCACCACATGGATGGACCATGTATTTTGTTAATTCCATCATCTGGATGATTTGGGGATGTTTTTACCTTTCTGCAGTTGTGCATAGTGCTGCTGTGAACATGTGTGTACACAGATGTGTGTGGATGTGTTTAAAGTTCCTTTGCGTATTCCTATAAGTGGAATTGCTGGGTCATGTGGTAGCTCTGCACTTAACTTTTTAAGGAGCTACCAGACTGTTGTCATATCAGCTACATCATTTATGACCCAGCACTGCCCAAGGCCTCCAGAGCTCTTTGGAGACAAGGATTCAAAGTCTGTACCGGTTTCCCAGAGCTAGTTGCGGATCGCTGCTGTTGATGGTGTTTGATCCTTGGTGCTAGGGGCAGCACGCAGTGGGGCAGCCAGGAGGAGGGTGGGCCTGGCACTTGGCTGTCAACAGTCTTTTCTTTATACATTAGCATTTAAAAATCATGGGACTGTACATCTGGAAAATGTCACCTTCAGCCCAGTGGGATGAGTGGCTGACTCATCCTTTAGCCCAGGACATTGTCTGAAGCTAGGGGATCTAGTTTAGGCTTCTCCAAGGTCCTGGGCTGGGTGCCTTCACCTTTGCCCAGTCATTTGTTGACTAAGCAGTACATGGTCAGAGCAGTAAGTATTTACTTAATGAATGAATGAATGAATGAATGAACAAATGAGTGAAACCTCCTTTCCTGTCACAGGGCCAGCAGGGGAGGCACAGCCATAGCATTACAAACAGTCAGCGTGGGGGTTTGGCAGGGAGCTTCCAGATGCCATCCCAGGTGTTCCTTTGGGTCCCGCCTCTTCCCATCCTATGCACGAAGGGGCTTGATTGGGAAGGACAGTCTGTTAGTAGTCATGGCATGTGATGGTCAAGGTCAAACAGGCAACACCCTTGAGCAATTATTTTTTAAAGATTTATAAATGTCAGTGTATGTGTACTCTTTGTTGTGCATGGATATGTCAGCTCAGCAAATCAAATGATTTTATGTTTTCTCTGGTTAGCAGACGTCCACACCCTCCTTCAGTTGAACCATGGCCTGTGGTCTGCTGGGTTCTCCACCTTCCTGTCACCCAGAACCCAGCGGGCACAGAAGAGGAGCAGGGAAAGAGGAGGGCTGGCTCCTGGTGGGCACTGAGGTGCGCACACAGCCCCCACACAACACCCCACATCATACGTGCTTGCTGGCATGCACACCCTGGGTCAGACTGCCTGCTGGGGCTATTTCTGCCCTTGAATTTTGTCTGTCAGGGGTCTTGTTCATTTGGCGGGTACACACTGCTCACGCGCCAAGAAACCAGCCTTATATGTCGGGTGTTAAGGATTAACAATGGGTGTGACTTACAGAAAAACAGTTCACAGAGAAAGCGGATGCAGATGGCCCTTAACCAAGGCGTGAAGATACTCAGTCTTTCTGCTACTAAGAATAATGTTTGTTGGAGCTTCCCCACCACATCTCTGACCTGTTGTCTCCAGAAGAGGACACCATTCTGTTGGTGGGAATCAGGCATTGCCATGTGCTGCTTTTGAGAGTTCCCAACAACTCTGAGGGGGATTTGCTTACCCTCTGCTCCAGCAGTTCCTCTTCTGGAAATGAACCCCAGAGATACACTGTCAAACGTGAGGGTTGTGATGAGACTGTTCATCACAAGAATGTGAACTAGTGAAACTGGGGAATGACTTAGATGGTTGTCGGTGGGGACTTGGGGGTGGAGCTGCTGGTGGTGTGGAGCCACGCCCCCGAGTGAAGGAAGGAGGGGTGTCTGTTGTGTCTCTGGTGACAGGAAATGACAAGTGGAAAAAACCAACTGAAGTAAAGAGCTGTAGTGCACTCATCTAAGGAAAGTGGACGGGGTGGGGGCATGCTGTATTTTATTTTTAAACACAGAAGTATAAAACATAAATGAACCACACAGTCACCTCCAGGGGGAGGGAAGGGAGGAGACAGGGTTGCCAGGAGATGACTCTGGGTTTCCTTTCTGAGAGCACCGTGTGTTTTAATAATTATAACACAAAAGTATGTCAGATGCTGGGTGGGTGGGGAAGCAATCTCTAGAAACCAAAGCAAAATGAAGTAAATGAATCTAGGTTCATTCACTTGTCAGCTGAGACTCAGGTATGTGACTTACCCTCTCACAGGACTTAGTACTAAACACAGTAGTTTGTATGTAAAGGTTTTAGTGAGATGTGCCATTAAGGCCAAATTTTTTTTTTTTTAAGATCTTTGTTTTGAGGAATTGTATTTTTGATTTTAGGTTACAATGCCATAGTCTCACAGTAATGTCCCACCTTATCAATGGGAAGCACGTTGCAGGACTCGCAGTGGATGCCTGAAACTGAGGATAGTACTGAACCCTGTATACATTTTTTTCCTTATCTACATCCCTGTGACAAAGTTTAATTTATGAATTAGGCACAGTAAGAGGTTAACAACAATAACAGTGCAAGAGAAGTTAAGAGATGTGAATGTCATCTCTGTCTCTCAAGATGCCGCATTGCCCTTCCCTCACCCCTGTGCTGATGCTGTGGCCTGAGCACACGCCTGTGTGATGAGGAGTGAGGTGGCTGACACGGGCACTGTGACCCAGCGGGAGGCAGGTGCCTGTACGAGGAGCATATGCTTCCCCACGGTCAGCTGAACCCTGGGGAAAAAAAATGGGAGGTGAGGGGGACCTGCTGTGTAGGAGGAGAGAACACATAATGTCTTTAAGAACCACAATTTTCATCACCAAAGAAAAATGCAAATGTAAAATCAAAGCACTATGTTAAAATGTTTTAATTCCTAAATCTACATCTGGGAGTGTCCTGATTGTGTAGACAGTAAGAGGGTTGTGTCAGTGTCCCCCTCCCTGAGGGTGGGACAGGTGCGTGGGAATCAGAACAGGTCCCTGAGTTGGAGCATCAGATGTGCTACAAATCCACGGGTCCATGCCTGTTGGTGCTCAAACGAAAGGAAGAGACTCACTGGTCCCCTTTGGAGGGTGTTAGGGAACCAGCTCATTTTGAAAATTGGTAAATAGAGGGAGAGAAGCAAGCGTTTATCCTGCCTCTTCTCCGTGAGCTGAACTCTCAAAGGAGCAAAAGAATGGGTGAGGGCAAGGTTGCCTCACAGATCAGTGCTGCCCTACAGAACTTTCCAGAATGTACCTGCGCTGTCCAATGTGGCACCTGGAATAGTTTGAGGAAGTCAAGTTTTAATTTAATTTTACTCTATTTAGCCACATGTGGCTAATGGACAGTACAGCTATTGATATATTCTGGCTAATTAAACTGAAATGATGGAATTACAAGCTCGTAAGGTTTCAGACACCTAATGAGATGATGGGTCCAGACCGTGATCTTCAGTGGCCACCAGCCCAGCGAGGGTGCACCTGCTTGTGGAGGGACGTGTGCTTGGTTGGGCCTCAAAATCTAGTTGACAGGAAATCAGGGGAATGTTGCATTATACCACAAGGATGCCATCAGCATCTTCTGCTGTGGGAAACAGGACACATGGCCTGAGTTCTTCACTGCACCATTGAAGGAAAGCTGTGGGGGATTGCCTGTAGATTTCAACCTAGTGTAACTCTGACACAGATGGAGAAATGCTTGTTAAGTTGTGGAAGGTGGGATCATGGGAGCGTGGTTTGTTTGTCCTGCGGAGATAAATACTGCCCAGTTCATTCGTCAAGGGATGTTGTATGGGATTTGCTTCACAGAAGCCAGTAGGGCATGTGGAAGACCTGGAACCTGCGTGGTGGACATGCGCAGTTAACCCTGCTGTTCTCCCTGCTTCTGTGGGTGTGTTTGCAATTTTCTGTTGTCAGCATTTAAAAAATGGGCTGGACCCAGCCATTCCCTTGGCGCTTTTGATGCACTTTGCCCAGGGCAGGGGATATCGATGTTTAGGGACATTTACAGTGATGGTTGCTTGTGGTTTATTAAAATTCAAGCAGGAAATCTTCCACCAGAGATTCTGGAATTGCTGGGAGGGGCTGTGGCCTGTGGCCTGTCACCTGTCAGGTGAGAACCTCTCATTACAGCATTCTCATTTTCTTTGTTTACACTGTGCCTTACACCATGGTGCAACCATCACATCTAATTCCAGGACACTTTATCCCAAAAAGGAGCGTCTACTTTGTTAGCCGCCACTCCCCACTTCCCGTCTTGGGGCCAGGCCTCATCCTCGGGCCTTGGTAACCAGCAATCTGCTTTCCGTCTCTCTGGATCTGCCATTCTGGGCATTTCCTATAGATGGGATCGTACAACATGTAGCCTTTAGTGACTGGCATCTCTCATTCAGCTTCATGTTTTCACTGTTCATCCACATTGTGACATGAATCAGAACTCTATTCCTTTTTTTCATTTTTTTCATAGGGTGTGTACATTTAAAATTTATTTTTTTAATTTTGGTATTAATATACAATCACATGAGCAACACTGTGGTTACTAGATTCCCCCCATTATCAAGTCCCCACCACATATCCCATTACAGTCACTGCCCATCAGTGTAGTAAGATGCTAGAGAGTCACTGCTTGTTGTATTCCTTTTTATGGCTGAGTAATATTCCACAGTATGTGTACACCACAGACTGGTTATCCATTCATCTGTGCATGGCCATTTGGGTGTTTTTACTTGTTGGCTGTTGTGAATAGTGCTGCTTTTAATTTTAACATTTGTGTACAAGTTTTTGTATGAATACATTTTCACATCTCTTAGGTATACACCTAGCCGAAGAATGGCTGGGTCATTCAGTAATGTTGTATTTAACTCTCTCTGAGGACCTGCCAGACTGTCAGCCACATCACCGCACTATGTTACATTCCCAGCAGCAGTGTGGGAGGGTGCCTCTCCCGGCCCTCAACAACACTTGTTCTTTTCTTTCCTCCATTAGAGCTGCCCTAGCAGGTGTGAGGTGGCATCTCACTGTGCTTTTGGTTTGCATTTCCCTCATGACTAATGACACTAACCATCCATCGTTGCCTGTGCTTATTGGCCATTTGTGTATATTTTTTGGAGAAATGTGTGTTCACGTCCTTTCTCCTTTTTTGAATTGGGTTTGTTGTTGATTTGTAAGAGTTCTTTATATGTTCTGGACACTAGATCCTTTTCAGATATATTATTTGCAAATGTTCTCTCCCATTCTGTAGGGTTGTTTCCCACCTTTTCATTGTCCTTTGCCCAAAATATTTTAATTTTGATGAAGTCAAAAGTCAAAATATACTATTTTTTTATTTTGCTGATATTGTGCTTTTAGTGTCATATCTAAAAATCTCTTGCCAAACCCAAGGTCATGATTTACCCTTATGTTTTCTTCTGAGAGTTTTTTAAGTTTAGCTTTTGATATTTAGGTCTCTGACCCATTTTGAGGTAATTGTTAGATCTGGTGAGAAGTGAGGGTTTTGTGTGTTTCTGATCGTCTTTTCTGTTGGCCTGACGACATTTGGACTTGGTTCACTAGGAGGGGGGAGGGTGATTGCTGGGAAATCCAAAAGTACTTTTTCTCACCTAACAAATAATATATTGAGCACCATATTCTGTCCTGGGCCCTGGGACAGTAGCACTGAACAGAGGTGTTCCCTGTTCTCATGGGGGACAGGGGTGGGGAGCACCAGAGAGAGGAGTTAAGTAGATAGAAGGGCAGGTGGTGGTGAAGTGGGAAAGGGGATAGAGACCTGTGGAGGGGATCGTGTCATTTTGCTGTCTCAGCTGGGACCTGAACACAGAGCTCTGTACAGACAGCTGGGGGCAGAACCTTCCAGGCAGAGGGAGCAGGAAGGGCATAGGCCCTAGGTGGGACTGGACTTGGCCCGCAGAGGAGGAGCAGCCAGGGCGTCCTTGCGGCTGGAGCTGAGAAAAGGGCCTCAGGTGGGGCGAGGGGGCATGGGATGGCAGATGGGGTCAGATGATGAGATGATGACAGGCCCCTGAGGCTGGGGTGGGGGCCTTGTTTGACCCTGAGTAGCATGATTTACAAAAAGGCCCCCGATTTGACACTCTTGGGCTCAGCTCTGCTGTTTTCTGAGGTGGGTGTAGGTGCCCATTCCCAGACCCACTCCCTGCCCAAGGGGAAGATTGCCCTACAGGGCGGAGGGGAGAAGTGGGATTTCTGTTCCTGCTCTGACAGCTGGTGCCGAAAGCGCCGCTACAGGAACTGTTTTATAGTCCCATGGCCTTCACTGAGGCTAGAAACTTACTTTAATGCTAGAAGCAGGTTTCCTTGCTGGTTTGGAGCCTCCTGAGGCAGCCGCCAGCTCTGATGCCACAGGGCATGTGCAGGGAGGAGCCGGACAAAAGGAAGCCCAGGCAGCACCTCTGGGTGTCACCATACTGCCGTATGTCCTAATGGAAACGGTGAAAGAGGTGCACTCCGGTCCTCACTTTCCATGCACATTTCCTCTCGGGAATGCAGGTAGCTTTTCTGGCCCTTCCTGGAATTTTCTGTGCAAAACCTGCCTGTCACTTCAGCCATAGGCCTCAGTGGAGCTGGTGCTCAGTGCTGCGTCTTGTCTGGGCCCTGAGGGAGTCAGCCCTAGAAGGGTTGAAGCCCCCATTTTGCTATGGGCATGTTGCAAATGGCATGGAGAGGGCGGGCATAACTCTTAGTGGACTGCGGAGGCTCATGGCCCAGGAGGCCGCTGGTGGGGATAGGGCCGGTTCTTTCTCGTGGGAGGGACAGGTGACCAGCTGGCCCCATGGCGACAGGCGCACCAGGAGGACTCTTGGGCATTGCTCTCCTGTGGTCATTAGCTGTTGCGCAGATTCTTCTCCCAGGCAGCACCTTTGTTTCTGTGTCATGGGCTCGTCCCGCAGCACCTGTTCTCTCTCCAGGGCAGCAAGGTTGGGCTTTGGCCACAGGCCCCTGCTGCTGTGGAGGCTCAGGTGCTCCTGTGGGGCCGCACGTGAGTGGGTGGCTTTGGGTACTTACTGAGCACCTCTGAGAGCAAAACACACAAGTTTCACATGCACTGTGATCCTGGGGGAGCTACTAACAGTTTTAAAGAACCTTGTGACCAGCCTCTCCCCCTTTGAAAGTGACCCGTGTAGGTGCCCTTTCTCGCACCGTGTGCTCAGCTTGGGAAGGAAGGCAGGCTTCATCTCGTCGCTGGGAAAGGGCTGTCCGAGTTGCTGAAGCTGCTGAGTGGGATCTGGGTGTCAGCACTGGATTGTTCCCTGTTTTCAGAAATTTTCAGGAGAGATGTGCTGTGTCTGGGGGGAAGGTAAAACCATAATAATCACTACACCACCTTCCTGGGATGGGATCTGTGCTACCTCCAGTGCGTGGTTCCCCCTTCCGTGACTGCTGGGAGGGAGGTCGAGGTCTGGAGACCTGGTATCCCAGGCCTGGTCCTGCATGTCCTGAGGGTGACTTTGAGCTGCTGGGCTGGCAGTAACTGGCATGAGCTTCAGGACTGTCATTTTCTGGCGGTGATGTGTCCCCAAACCTGCTCTGCTTGCACACACTGCTGGAGTGAGCTGCCACCAGAGCTATTCTCCGTTGTGCAGGCTGCCAGGGATTTGCATTTAGGAATCTGAAGACCATTAAGGTTTTATCTTTAAAATGTTGATGGTTACTGTATAGTTTGTTGAAGATTCTCCTCTCCAGGCTAATTTTGTTAACAATATCCCAAAACATTAATCTGGAGGCATCATTTGCAAGTCCTCTCCCTTAATGAAACAATCAGATTGTAAATGGATGTTTATTTGCAGATGTAGCAGCCAGAGGCACCTGGTTCCTTTTATTCCCTTCAGTCAAAACAACCTGCATCTCTGGGTGGTTCTTGAACCCAGGACTGGAGGTGACCAGCTCAGATGGAAGTCTTGGTCTGACTTTGCCTTGGATGGCAACTCCCCTACCCCTGGTGGTGCTGGGCTTGCATTTGATGTGCGATAAGCATTTCAGATGGAGTGTAGTGTTTGGGCACACCTGGAGTGTTAGAAGTGCCCTGTTAGGAGGAAGCTGAGATGCTCCTGAACTTGACCTTCCCTTTTGGCTTCTGTGACGAGCTGAGTACCTCACTTGCAAATGGGGTGTCTTGCAGGAAGGATTGGGTAAGAGAGCACGTGTGGGGCCGGGTGCGAGGGGATTCCGAGTAGAGAGCCAGGCCTGGGTTGATTTGTCTGACGGATGGAGTGACTGGAGGCACTCCATTATGTGCATTCACGTGGCTTTCTGGAATCTCCTCTGCCATTCCATAGCTCTGCGTGCTGCCCCTCGGTCCTTCAGGTTCACTGCACAGTCCCTGGACCCCTGCAGGGCACAGGTAGCCCAGGCAAGCCCGTGGGATTGTGTGGAGGGGATCGTGTCATTTTGCTGTCTCAGCTGGGACCTGAACACAGAGCTCTGTACAGACAGCTGGGGGCAGAACCTTCCAGGCAGAGGGAGCAGGAAGGGCATAGGCCCTAGGTGGGACTGGACTTGGCCCGCAGAGGAGGAGCATCTCAGGCATCACTCTAGCCTCTTAAACTGATTGTAAGTGGTCTTTCAGTACCACGAATGCCTTTTTCTTCTCAGCAATCTTAAGTCCATTTAGAAAAGTTGTTAAAGGTTTTGAACTCCTTTATTTTGCTTCATCTACTTTTCTTGGAGATGGGTTTTCACATACTTGTATATTTCTGCCACTTCATCTTTTCTGCTTCCATTTCTTCCTCCCTTTTACAATCTCTATAAATCCAGATTCCATCCTTGGGGCCCAGCTCCGATGAAGCATTTCTAGATTCTTCCCCTACTACCCTCGACTGTCAGGGTGGACTTCCTTTTCAGTGTGAACTGTGTATAAAATGATGATCGGCACACGCATCTCACCGTGCTGGGTCTGTGCTGCCACGAAGGCGGGGACCATGGGCCGTCCCTCCTCCTGCCTTCCACAGAGGAAGTGCCCCCTGGACCCTGGTCCCTCAGAGGTCACCGTCTGGTGCAGAACCTGTATTTGCCCGGGGCCTGTTGACATCCGTGTCCTGCTGGCCAGACAGGCTGTGCTCTAGAAGGGGTGTCCCAGGCGGTTAGTAACTGACTGAGCTCCTCGTGCTGTAAAAGCCCCTTATTGGGTTCCACGTCACTCAGATGAACAGTGAGCAGCATGAGTCCTCTGCCTCCCTGGAAGCTTAGGCTGCTGTGTGTGTGAATAGAAGCGAGCACGGCTGCAGTGCTAGTGATTTGAAGATGCTGTGCTGCTCCGGCCGGCCGCGGAACTCTGTCCCGGAAGGAGCTTGAGGAGGCGTGGGTGAAGCGGTGAAGGTGCGCGGGGATTCACAAGAGGCCCTGCAGGGTTCTGGGCTCCTCCGGCTTTCAAGTTGGTCATTCAGGTCCCTGTGTCTAATGTCATTTCCATGCTTAATGGTTTTCCTCCTTCTGAGACAGGTAGGTTGAAGCTGAGCAGACACTGAGCACCCATGAGAACTGCTGTTCTTTTGCTCAGAATTGAACTGGGAAGAAGGACCTTTACTGAGATATGTGGTCAAGATTTGGGAGTGTGAAGAGGAGATGAAAACTGTGTGTGTGTGTGGTGCATGGGTGCCTGTGCATGAGTATGGGCACACAAACGTGTGTGTTTTGGTGTGTGTGGTGCAAGGTTGCTTGGTGTGCAGCAAGCCTCGTGTGCTGCAGCTTTGTGGGCAGGGAGGTGTCTGTTAAGGCCCCAGTTTCCTGTGTCCATCTCCTGCCAATGGGGTGTTCATTGAGTGGGGCCTGCTGATCCCAAGCCTGGGGCACCATGTGTTCCTTGTCCCTTTCCCTTGGCCTCTCTGGAACCCAGGTCCCAGGCTGTCGGTGGATTGGCCACCTCATGAGAAGCCTCTGAAAGAGTGACTGAGTCCCTTGACTAGGACAGAAGCATTTGTCAGTCATGTGTTCCCTTTTGTCAAGTGGCTGTCCACCTGTTGAACTGCTCTGGCCCCTCTTCACACCAGGTAGAAAGCTCCCCAGGGTCAGGGAGTCCCAGTGTGGGATGGGTAGGATACCACCAGGTTGGGGGTGAAGTGACGAGCCCGCCGTCGGGCCCAGTGTTCCTGTAAAGTTCAGCAGAACTGGAGGACTAAGGTGCTGATGAGGTGGAGGCTCAACCCCAGGTAGGTCCCTGAGGCTCCCCCACTGCCTCCAGGCTGGGCTGGGCTGTGGAGCAGAGCCTCGGTGGCAGGCGGAACACAGCAGAGTGCAGGTGGTGATTGCTCAGAGATCTCCATCCTTCCCATGGGGAGGACACACGGTGCAGGGCTGTGACAGTGCTGCCTGCCTGCCCAGAACCTAACCTGGAGTGGGATAGTTGGGGGGCAGTGTGGTGTGGACCTCTGCCCTTCTCAGGGTTTCCCTGACACACAAGACCCCGCTGTCCCCAGCCATCAAGAGCAAAGGTGAGTCCTGGTTACTTGGAGAAGTTGGGCCCTGCGGTTCCCTTCCTCCCCTGGGCTTTCTCTGGGGGCACCCAGGTCTCCAGCGACTCAGCTCCAGTGTGTCCCCCACGGCTGGGCCCGTGCCCATCAGGTCCTTCTCAGCCTCTGCGCTTGTCCTGAGCACTTTGGTCTGATGCTCAGGCATGTGTGTTTCTGTAACTGGGTTAAAGTTTCATCCAGTGAAGTAATGGAGTTGATGGCATGGAATTTCCTTCTGCGAGGGACCTATTTATCTTGAGAATGTGTAGGGCTTTTAGGATGGTATAAAACTGACCCATGTAGTTATTAGACAGACTGACCTTGCAGTGAGCTGTCTGTGATCGGCACTTTTCGAAACTAAATTTCTCCTGGCTTGTCAAAAGAGTTAAGTTTGAGTCCTGGCCTGTTTTTACACATTCAAGTCCTGTTTTTGAAATGTGTTTTTACATTTCAAGTCCTGTTTTTGAAATGTATTTTCTCTGTAGTCAGTTCTGCTATAATGCTTGTTTTGAAAAAGGAGATTTGTTCCAACACTACCAATACATAGTGCATGGTTGGAGCTTAACACACAATGTTGTGTTTGTTAATGTGTGATTTTTTGTCTGGGAGAAATGCTAGGTTAGAGGTTGGGAAGCTGTCGTCCACAGGCTGGCATCCTGTTTTGGTAAATAAAGTTTGATTTGGGATATAGCTATACCCATTTGACTGAGGAGCTGAGTAATCAGGATGACCAGTGACCCTCAGAGCTGAAAATACTTGATCCCTTTAAGAAGAGTTTGCCAACTCCTGCACTAGTTGAATCCAGAAAACTGTTCCTGGCTAAAAGAGCACCTGCCCATATATAAAATCAAAACACACACACATCTCAGTCATGTACCAAGCCTCCTCCAGGCCTTACCCACCCACTCCTGGGGTCAGACAGCCTTCCAGCATGTCAGAGTAACTCAGAAACTGCAGCCCACCCACGGCCATAGCAAATGCCAGGTCTTCCCCCAGGTGAGGAGTCAGGCTCCAGGTAGCTTTGTGTATAAGCATACATCATTTTATTGCACTTGCTTTAATGTGCTTTGCAGACACTGCATTTTTTATGGATTGGAGGTGTATGTCAGACCTGTGTCAACTAGTCTCTCAGTGTCATTTCCCCAACAGTGTTTGCTCATTTTAAGTCTCTGTCACATTTTGGTGATTCTCTCATTATTTCAAACTTTTTCGTAACTATTTGTTACAGTGATGTGTGATTGCTGAAAGCTCAGATGATGGTTAGCATTTTTAGCAACGAAGTATTCTTAAATTAAGGTGTACATTGTTTTATTTAAGACATAATGTTGTGGCATACTTCATAGACTACATAGTACACTTCATAGTATTAGTATAAGCATAACTTTTGCAGTATTTGGCAGAAACATAATTGGCAGTGTCTCCGGGTATGCCTGTATTTCTTAGCTGTTTGATAAGCTGCCGTTTAAAAATCAGGTTCCTGTCTTTTGCTGTGTCACTCATGAAGTTTTGGGGTATTTGGCATCTAACTCTGTTGTTCCCAGAAGCTCTGTGTTTCTATTGCAACAAGTGGCCAGTTTTTAGAAGTGCATGTCGCACTCCAGCAGAACGTACTGTACTTTGAAGCAAACAGCAAAAGGTGGTGTCTCTCACTGATGACACTCCCTAAAGTTGGAATCATTTAATATCTTGTCACCCTATTGGGTGAGAGGTAAGGCCCAATTTCCCCCCTCTGAGGAGTTTCCAATGTCCTTTGGAAACCTCATGCCTGACTTTGCGTGGTAGACGGGTTGTTTTGATGGGCACTGGAGGAGCACAGCTTCACTTTTCAGCACGCCCCACCCACTGGTGTGCTGCCTACCTCAGTTTTCCCACCTGTAAGGTGGGCTGATGATAGCACTAGTGTTGCAGGTGGTTGTGAGGATCATCTGAGGTGACCTTGTGGGATGACTGCTCAATCGGTGTTAGGTGTTCTGCCATTAGAGTTAAGGGCAGCTCCACATGTCTGTTAACAACTGAGGAGCAATAAACTTGGGCCGAGGTCTGAGGATCCAGGGTTGAAAGAGGCTCTGAGGTATCTGGTCCAGGCCTCCCACCCGCTAGCTCCTCACTGTCGATCCTACCTTCATTCCTTCATCAAATGTTTGCTGTGCATCTACTGTGTGGCTGGCCCACTTCTAGGACCAGAGACACACCGGGGATGTTGATGTTGAGGCCCTGCTGTTATGTAGCCTGTTAGCTGGTGGGTGGTGATGACATATGCCTATGGGGGTCCATACCTTCTGGCTGGTGGGGTCGTCCCTGGTTTGGCCCCAGGCAAGCCAATCTTAATTCTCTCAGTCGCAGCCCCTGTGGAGGCTTTTGATTTTGAGGACAGCTGCCATCTGCTTGTCACTCTCACTCCAGATAAAAATATACCATTCAAACACATAGGCTTTAGACCATATAGTGGAACATTCCCTGGTGAGCAGCTCGTGAGAATGCCCAGTGGAAATAAGAGTGGTGGACCTGGTTCTAGACCCTTAGTGCCCCGTAGGCTTGGCTTTCCCCACCTCATGGGATGGATGGTATGCCTGTCCTCTGGGTGAGTGGCAGCTGTCACACCCAGCATGTGTGGTTGTGCCCCCCTCCCTCAGCCCTGCCTTGCACACAGGACATCTCCCCTCATCTTCAGAGTCCAGGTATTCTGAGTCCAGCTGGGCCTTGGGTCTTCCTGATGGTAGATAGGAGAGGAAATGCCTGTATTTCTGAAATGTCTGAAGTTTGCAGACCACGAAGGGTTAAGACCCGAGCTTCAGTCAGTGAGTGGTAAGACTTTGCCTTTTGAGCAGATCTTAAGCACAGGACTCACTGTGGCTGCCCTCCCCTGCTGAGACCCTCCCTCTCCAGTGGCCTGGACCCTCTCCCCAGATTCCTGAGCGTGAGAGGCACCATCTCAGTACACTCACCTTCCAGAAAGTCAGAATGCAGTCATTTTCAAGGAAAGCACTTTACTTGTTTGCTCCGCTCTACCCTGTAGGGCAACCCCGGGTACCATCCACTTCATGAGGCTAATTTACAGAAATGCAGAGTTAGCTCAGTAGCACATAGCAGACCCATACTGTTTGCACTGAAAATGAAGACGAATGGGGAAAGACGTTCCTTCCAAGGAAGAGTTTAGCCTTGAGTGGGAGGAGAAGCCGCTGACCAGTGTGGGGTCGTCGTGGCAGTCCTGGCCAGGACCGTGTGGATGTGGGTCCTCCTGTGGTGATGGATGATGCTCTGGCCCCGTGGCCCCTCGGGGCAGCTGGTGCCCAGGAGGAAGGCAGGGTGTGGGAGTGAGTGGAGGGGTATGGGTTACTGCTTAGAGCTTGGACGTCACTAGTGACACAGAAGGTGGACTTGTAAGCTGCATGGACATTTGCCAGTAACCAATGGGAAGATGGCTGCAGCATCCGCCCCCTCAGTCCACTTAAGGTTACATGTCGTGTTCTCGGTTTGGCCTGCTGGAGAAGCCAGCTGCTTGTCCGCCCCGTCTCACAGGCCTCTGGACCTAGGGCCCTCCTGCCCCTGCCTCCCCACAGGACCTTCACTCCCACCCCCAGCCCTGGGGGCTCTTGTCCTTCCCCTTCTCACCTCTGTAGGTGGGAGTGTTATTGCATCTAGCTTTCCTCCTTCTGTTCCTTCTCTTTGCATGCAGGACTGAGACAGTCACTGGTAAAATAAATAATTTAATCCAGAAACTTTTAATACAGAGAGTGAACGTTTCTTCATAATCCACTCCAGAGGTAAGTGCTGTGGATTTTAACCAATTTCTTTGAGTTGTAATTTTAGTAAACTGTAAGCATTTTTTCCTGCAGAGTTGCAAGCATTTGTAAACCCTGTGAAGGCTATTGCAGTATTCTGCAGTGAAGTCACTCTCTCCACGCAGCGTGTCTCTGATATGTGGGTGGGCAAACAGGCTCAGGGAGTGACAAGCTCCCCTTCCCAGTCACTGCCTGAGGTCTGGCCTCTGTTCTCTGCTGTGGCTGGTGGTGGCGGCTGGCTTTTGGGGTCATCTTTCTGTTTCCCAAGTTAAGGCTGAGCACAAGGGATGCAATTTAAGAGAGTTTGATGTTTAAAACTCAAGAGCTGACATTTTTGGTGTGAGCTGTTTCCAGAATGCAGCCGCTGCATCCCCACCTATCACTTAGATAATGTGTCAGGAAGGGGCTTTGCCAGAGCAGACTGCGGTCTCTGTTCTGGAAGGGAAGATGTGTGTCTGTCAGCCAGGGGCTGCCGGCACCCAAGAGCAGCTCAACTGTTCTCTGCCCAAGTCCTACCCTGGGCACCAGGGTTTGACTAGAAAAGTGGGGGATTCAGAGCAGTGCAGATCTGGGACTTCTGAAGCTTCCTCAGGGTACTGTCCTGGGAAGGGTAAAAGTGGTTCCTGGGTCCAGGTAGGAGGTGAGAGGCCGTGCAGCGAGATGGCACAGCCTGAGCCTCGGAACCACCAGGGCACAGATACCACCCCCTGTGCTGTGCAGCTGCCCAGTGAAGCTCCTGCTCAGTCACCTGTGTGTCAGGAGTGTGGAGCTTGGCCAGTGGGCTGCTGAAGCCAGTGTCTGGTGTTGGTTTCTTGGTCCTTCTTCCTTCTGGACAGGAACGGTGGCCCACACCGCCCTAGGACAGTGGCAGACAGTGGCTGCCGTATGCACAGGCCTGCACCTGCCAGCAGACACTCCCCAAGCATGGGGTCTGGTAGGTGGCTCAACTCAGCCTGTCCAAACCAGCCCACTCCCAGCCTTCCTCCCCGAGATCACTCCTTCCTCATCTCAGAAAATCAATTCCATCCTTCCATTTGCTCAGGCAAAAACAAAACAAAGCAAGCCCCCTTCTGCCTCCTGTTCAGCTGTTGGTGTGTTGTGTTGTCCATATCCTCTACAGTACACCCAGCATTTGGTCATGTCTCCCACAGCCCTCTTCCCACTGCGTTCTGAGCCACAGGATCCAGAAGCCTCCAACTGCTCCCCCTGCCGCCCCTGCCCCAGTCTGTCCCCATCAGCCAGGTGACAAATCGATCCCTCCCCCTACATCCCTCTGTGCTCCTCCTGAGGCCAGTCTACATTTAGCACCTTCTTTCCCCACCTCTTCACACTCCCTTTTCAGGGCTCCAGGAAAAGCACCCCAAGTCCACCTCTCAGGGACATTGGCGCTGCCCCTTCTCCCAGCGTGGACTGCTAAGCCTCACTTTCCTCCTGCCTGAAGCAGGAGTTTGCTGGTACTGTTCCTTCTGGTCTGTTGATAACAGAGTAGCATGAACCGCATTTCCTGGTATAGGTGGGTAATGCCTCAGGGTTGTAGCTCTGTGATTGTGTCTATTTACTTTTTTTTTAATCGAGATGTTTACTGGCATTGTGTGCCCGACCTGTGTGCCATGTGCTTTCTCTTGGTCTCCTGAGTCCTGTTCAGAAATTTGAGTTCCTACTACAGCATAATTCACCCTTTTGGAGTTGTTCTGGGACAGGTTTTCCACCTGAGATTCCCACACTAGTTGGACAGTGGCATTTTACCAAAATGAAGAAGTTTTTGGTAGAGGCGGACTCAGTGGCCCCATCTTCCTGGGGTTGGTCTATGTTGGGCCCTGTTGCCTCTACGGTGGCTGGAACCTGCCCTCCTAGGGGCGGAGGAAGACCCCTCGCGGAGGCCTGTCTCCACCCAGACAGGAGCCCGGAGGACGCACCGAGTAGGCCCTGCTCACCTTGGTTGTGCTGGAGAGTCAGGAGAAGGGGTGAGGCCGCCTGCGTTTCAGCCCTGCCCCTGGGGAGCCCTGTGCCTCAGCCAGCCATGTGGCCCTGGTGGCCTCACCTTTTACAGAGGGCCTGCGGCCGCAGGGGCCTCCTGGGCAGCAGCCAGCGCGGGAGGGGGCTGCTCCCTGTGCGCCAGGTTCCCTAGCCGGGCTGTGGCCGAACTTCTGCTGTTGTTGCTGCCTCCCTTCTTCCCCTCCCACTGCTTGCCCCGAATTTTGAAGCAGATCCTAATCTGCCTGTTGGCTCGGAATAACAGCAGCCTCTTCACCTGCTCTTTGGAAAGTGCTGTGATGCACCTCCTCCTGGCTTCAGCCACACTTCACTCCCCAGGCTCACTCTGTTCCTCAGAGCTGGTCTCTTCCTGAGAACTTTGTCACTCTCCCTGGGTCTGTGCCTGCAGGGTGGTGACCGCCAGCTCTGATGTGCTGGGGGCACTGGGCCTTTCTGATGGGCCTACCAGCAGGAGCAAATGGCCCGCAGTCCCTGAGATTGGCAGGTCTCTGCCCTGCATGGCCTCTGCTGCAAGGCCTCTCTGTGGAGGAGGCACCACCCTGGGGGGAAGGTCAGAACCCGAGGCGCCATCCCCACAGCCAGCCCCACCCCCTCCAGCTGCACTTGTCCTTCGTGGTGGGGGAGGAGGGCAGCAGGCGTGTCCCCCAACCCACCAAGTGGCCTGCCAGAGGCGCAGGGCTTGTGAGGCCAGGCCGGCCATTGGTTCCGGGCCCAGGGTTGGCGGAGCTCCAGCCTCTCAGCTTCAGAATGAGCTGTCTGGACACAGCACAAGCAGCCAGTCTCCTGGGCCCTCTGCTGGGCACCCCAATAGCTGCCAGAGCTGGGATGCTGGGGGGCCCTGAGGCCGCAGTCGTCGCTGGGCCTGCAGGGAGCAGCGCTGTGCTTGTGAGGCTCTGCTCTGGCCCCTGTGACTGTTCTGCACCCCCCATGATGAAGTGAGGTCGCTTGGGCACTGCCTTGCCAGTCTGGTGACCAGGCGCCCAGAGACGTGGTTGTCAGCTCTCCCCACCTTCCCCCCCGTTCATGTGGGCAGTTGGTAGGAAGGACTTCATGCAGGTCTGGGGCTCAGATGAACTTGATGGGTTGGAGCTGGGCTTACAAGGCTGAAGGTGTAAGAATGGGAATAGGTCAGCATAAGAGTAGCCATCTTAGGGGCCTAGAAGCCATTTTCTGAGTATGTGACTTAGAAAGAAAAACTGGAACTGGGTAAGGCCTTGGAAAACAAGTTAATCATGAACACCGGGTTGGGGGCAGCTGTGGCCTTTGGTCAGCTAACCTTGGTCAGCTAATCTTACATACCAAGCTTATCGTGCAGAACCTCCCTAACCATTGAGGAGTGGTCTTATCTTGCTCTCGCTTAACCCCAGGATGTATGACTTGCAAAAATAATGTGTAGCTGTGGAAAATTACTGAGTTAAGTGTTTTGAAAATACTATATAAACCCTTGACTTTGAGTGCTCGGGGTCTTTGTTGAAACCCACTGCGCCGGGGAGACACTTGGACCCCAGCTAGCTGAAATAATAAACCTCTTGCTTGTTGCATCGATCTGCCGTGGCCTTTGTCTCCTCACTGGGGGGAAGCGCAGACTGGAATAAGGCCGTTGGGTCTTACAAAGGCCGCTCAGGGGCTGCCAGGCTGGTGCAGAGGCAGTGTGGAGCCGCATGTGGGGGTCAGTGCAGGATTGGGGGGATCGGCATCAAGGTGTGGCAGTGCATTCTCTCCGTCTACTTTGGAGCCTCCCTCCGCAGTGGGGACCAGGCGATACTGGGAGCTTCTTGGGACAGAACTGCTTCGAACTCCAGCAGGGGCCCTCCTTCCCTGAGGTCCTGGCTTCCCTCACCTTCTGCCCCACCAGCCTCCTCCCTGGCCCTGGGAGTGCAATTACCTGCCATCCCTGCCACCCCAGCTGCCCTGTCATCCAGTTCCCCAAATGTTTGAGGAGCTGCTGTTTCAGGCGTCACCTGAGGAAAAACGACCCATCCCTCCCACAGTGCTGGGGGCGCCCGACGTTTGTGGGCTCATCTGCAGGCTTACAGGGAGGCAGGCTTGGCAGACCCAGTGAGCGGGCTGACGGGGTTTGGGCTCAGGGCACATGGGAGGACAGAGGCCGTGGGAACCCAGGCTGAGGGATGTGGTAGCTCCCCTTGCTGCCCTTGGGGCAGGTGGAGGACTGGCTGGGAGATAATGGGCCAGAGTGGAGGGTCAGAGTGGTTTTGGGGTGGCTAGGCACAGGCTGTGAAGCCAGGAGGGATCGGGGGCGGAAGGACACTGAGGGGTGGCCTGGGCCTTCAAGCTTCGGAGTTCTTAGCCCACCATTGGTCCCCCAGTGGTGACATGGCCATGGGGGTACCTGCCCGAGAAGCAGATGGCTGAGTGCTCTAGCCAGGCCTGCGGGCCTAACGTGTGCAGACGGGTCACCCTTCCTCTTGCTCATGGAGCACAGAGCAGCTGTCACTTGTTTTTCTGTTGTCTGAGTCCAGAAAGGGCCTTTTGGGGCAGGGTCCTTCGCTGTTGCTCATTTGTGAAATCAGCTGCATTACAGAGATTGTCAGTGAGTCAGCTCAGAAGCACGTGTCCCATAGCCACTGTGTTGCCCTGTGCTGCCCCTAGCCTCCCGGGAGGTGGACTGCTGGCCTGGATCTGTCCAGTCCTGGCCAGGACAGGCCTCCCAGGGTGCTGGCTGGTGAGGTACCCGCGTGGACACAGATGGAGCCGGTAGGCTTCCAGTGCGGGCAGCGCCACAGGTGTGCCCTGACACTTGGTGAGGGGCTCATGTAGTGGGCTCCTCCCCGGCTCTGTGTTGGTGGGTGTGCGCACCAACTGCCCTGTGGAGAACTGGCACTCTGGGAATTAAGCTAGAACCTTGCAGCTAAATGGTGTTTTGTGCCCCAGTGAACTCTGACCCGGAATCTCATTTTCTCATGTTCTGCCCTGTTGGGACGTCAAGGCCAGGCTCAGAGCGGCCCCTTTAAGAGCAAGTGCCCAGGTCCCAGACTCTGTTGTGGAATGCCAGCAGCCTCCCTGCAGACAGACATCACTGCGCTGTCGCTGTCGTCTGTCCCATCTCAGTGAGGGTTAACAACAATTGAGCTTGTTGTCTGGAACTGGTTCAGACTGGTTTTCTGGAAAGTGCTTTGTCTCTCAAACTGAATCCTGGGAAGGGTCATGTGGAGCCCAGTGATGTCATGGGATCAAAAACTGACTCAGCTGTTATTTCTTTTCTTTCTTTAAATCAAGATATGTGTGTGCTGCAGGTAGAGGGCACTGGCATGGTAGTGGGCCAGGCCTTACCTCACTCAAAGTTTACCTTGCCAGCGGTCAAAGGGTTAAATGTGACTCTCTCCCCCCAACCCACTCCTCACCCCTCTGAGGTCAGCCACAGGGAGGAAGCAGCCCCTTACTGAAGGAGAGGTGAAGGATCCACCCGAGTCAGTGCAGTTGCGGGGCCCAGGGAGTGCCCTGGGACAGTGTGGTCCCCCTTCCTGGATTCAACGCCTCCAATCCAGTGCAGCCACTCAGAATCCTACGGGCAGGGAGTTCAGATCTAGAACCGTTTTGCTCTATTTGCTTTTGAGTCTGGGGCGCAGAGAATTCCTTCTGTCTCACAAGCAGCCCCTCCCATTGTTCCCGCCCAGGTCCCCACTGGCCTCAGCGCCCCAGATGTTCTGCTGCTCCTGCCCCAGCCTTCCCCAAGACTCTGAAGACATGACATGGGCACACTTTGTGGGCCCCAGAATGGTTGTATCTATTGCCATCATCACATGGCAAGGAAAACACTCCCAGCTGACTCCCTGGGAAGTTTCTAAGAAGGTAGCAGCCTCATTGTGCCATGTTAAAATGTGTTTTCTCCTTCCCCCAAAGTTCAGAATGACTGAAGAAGCATGGAGTCAGAAATGAGCACTTGAATGGGACCCGGTGGAGGATGATGTGGACAGCAAGAAAATAAAAATGGAGAGAGGATTGTTGGCTTCAGATTTAAACACTGATGCGGACATGAGGGCGATGCCTGAGCCGGGAGCGGGCCCAGCCCAGGGACTGCTGAGGGGGCCTGAGGTGATGGCCATAGGCAGAGGCGAAGGGCAGGCAAGCAATGGGCCTGTGAACATGCGCACCACACACAGGTAAGAGGGAGGGGCCTGGAACAGGTGCCAGGCCTGGGCCTGAGAAGGTGGGGCGAGGCTGCCCCTTAGGCCTGTAAGAAGCAGCTTTTGGTGGGTTACTGTGGAGATGGCCATGGGCTCCTGCCCTGGCATCACTGTGCCATCCTGGCCAAGAGGTGTCCCCACTGGGGCCCGGACATTGATGGCATGGGATTTGGGTCTCACAGGACAGGGAGGTATCTTCCATTGGCTCCCCTGCCAAACTCGTACCTGTTGTCTCTCCAACTTGATGTTTTTGGTTTGTAGGAAAATGGGTTTTCACTTAATCACATCTCCTTGTTCTCAGATCTGGGGCTTGGGGGGTCAGGGTTGCTGTGCCCTGCCTGGGTCACTTGTCTGGGGGCAGAGTTGGAAGCCCAGCCTGGCACACCTCTCCTGGGCCAGCTCTTCACGTAGGCAGTGTGTTGTGGAGGGCGGGGGTGCTTGGGTTCTCCGTGACGTGCTGGGTTGTGCTCTTCTTGGTCAGTACCAATCACTTCAGGAGTAACTTTCCTGATCCTCAGCTTTTATGAGGTTCTTAAGGAAAAAGCTCGGAAGAATGAAAACTCAACGAACCACCCCATTTCCTTACTCACAGCCCTTAAAACCAGAGGCTTCTTTTAAAGTTCCAGAAATAAAATTGTAAGCCTACATCTCCTTTCCCTCCCTCGGACTTGGTCCTCAGCAGCATCTCAAGTCAAGTCTCGGGCTGAGGAGGAGCCCATGTTGTGGACATCTGTCGGGTTCCTTGGGTACTCCTGGGCCCAGGTGCACATTCTTCTGTGATCACTGTACCCCCCTGCAGAGCATAACAGTGAATATTGAAGGAGCTCAGAGTTGACACTCAAACCCAGATCTTTCTGTTGTTGCAACTTGGGGGGCTGCATTTGGCCTCTGGGCCTCTTGGTTCCAGACTTTCCACACTGTGCCCATTGGCTTCCAATCCAAGGTTACTTAGAGGATGGGATGTTGTTCTCTGAGGTCAGTGAGAGTGATATCTTATGACACACAAAGGTTGCAAGGGAGCAGGGGACAGAGATTAATCTAGGCACATGGGCCAAGGGTGGTCCTACAGACAAGGCCACCCCAGGGCTTTTGTAAAGCAGTGTGAGGGTGTGGAAAGAGCCTGGTTTTGGTGGCCAGTAGGCAGAGCTGGGGTCGGATCACATTCCCTGATTTCAACCAGATGATCTTGGTTTGTGTGTCTTCGTTCATAAAGTGGGCAGGTTTCATCAAGTGGAGCTCACAAGTCCCTGAGTTCCCACATAGAATGTTCTGTCTGGTTCATTGGAGAAGTACAATTGCAAATTTTGACAGAATCTTAGGATCAAGTCCTGTTCTGAGGTTAGTGGCCCGGTTTCTGTGTTAGAAACAGGCAGTCTTTGGATCCTTGCTGAGAGCATCTGGCCTGGGACATCCCTTGGGAACCTCACCATAGCATGGTGTGGTTGCTCCGTTGCTTTCCCAGGCTGGTCTGAAATCCCCCACAGGGCAGATGCAAAGGCACAGGTGTATCTGGCCACAGTTTATGTTGGCTGATGCTGTTTGGCTTTAGATTCACTCTCGTAAGATGGACATGCCAATTTTAGATTGTTGTGCCAAGAGAATTTAATTTTGTTCTTTGATTGAGGTATTGCATGCATCCTGAAGAGTACATACTTGCCACCTGGTAGATTTTCACAAACTGAACACATCCTTGCAGCTCAAATCAAGAAACAATACCTACTCCTGAGGCCCTCTCACATCAGCTTATTGTCACTACCTTCCCAGGGTAACCACTTTGACTTCTAACAGCCTAGATTACTTTTTCCTGTTTTTGTACTTTAAATAAATGAAATTTTATAGGCTGTACCCTTTGCTTGCCTTCATTCAGCATAACATTTATGAGATTTATCCGTGCTGTTGAGTCAAGCGGTTGGTAATTCATTTTCACTGCTGTGTAGTATTCTCTTTCCAGAATTTCTATTTGTTTTTTTTTTTTCCCCAAAAAACTGTCTCGTTTTTTCTTTGCTGTCTTATGACCCACTTTGGGCATGTTGAAGAGTAGAGAGAGCTTCTGGTTTCTCCTAGGAGAGAGAATTTCCTTTTTTTTTAAGTGGCTGATGAATTGAAATCACCAAAAAACAACTTTATTGTTTTTTTATAACTACTCAGGGATTATTTGCAGCATGCAGAGGCCGATAAAGGGGTAGCATCAATTCTCTCCCCCTCAACAGCCTCCCCCTTCCCATCCTTCTTTGGCAGTTTTTCTATCTTAGTCTTCCACTATGTGTGCTTTTTATTTTCAAAATAAGTCAAGGCTGGAGAGCCACTTCCAGCAGTGACTGAGAGAGATTATCAAATCCTTCCCCTCCAGGATAACTATAAAACAAGACAAAGCTGACCCCTATAACCAGCCATTTCGTACAACAATCTGAGACGTGTTTGTGCCTAAGAACCTGCTGGACTTCAGGTGCGAGTGCCAAGAGTCTGCCCCCCCCCCCCATGCCCTCTGCAGCTCCAGTAGTGAGGAGGTGAGCTGAGTCACTTTCCTCTGGCTACGTTCAAGATTTTCTTTTTCTTGATGGGTCTAGGGATAGATCTCTTAGTATTTGTGCTATTTGAGGTTTTTTTTAGCATCCTGGTCTAGGAGCTTAAAAAAAAATTTCACTCTTGGTAAGTATTTATATGAGTGTGTATTATATAATTCTATAAACTTAGATAGAATTTTTTATTTGATGTCTAAAAAGGAGGACAGGTACCCATTATAGACACTCATTTGTTGAATTAGTTTACCCTCTACCACCCACCTATGCTTTCCAGAAGTGGTTTTGATACAATGTGGTGCTATGTAGAAACCAAGAAGTTCCACAGACACATTAAGTCATTCTGGGCAACAGGAATCTACATTATCTGTTAATTCTGCTAAGAGACCTTGGAGATGCGTGATCTTAAAACCACACACCTTACTACTTGACTAGATGATTTATATCATCAATGTAAGACACATTATTTTGAGCCACTAAAACAAAAATACTACCATTTAAACTACAACACAATGCTTAAATATCACTGATTGCTCTTAGAGTCAGTGAAATATAATACTTTTTTTGACAAGCACAAATAACTACAATATTTTGAGGAAAACCATGTAAGCTGAGAGCACTGATAATTACTGGTCAAAGGAAGTCATACAAAACAGTTGTAATCAACAAGCTAAAATTCTATCCTAGGTGGAATTTTTAAAATGGAAATTTCAAGCAAGTCTTTCAGAGACAGGAAGCTACCTTCAAATCAGGATGTAAACAATTTGCTAATTAACAGCTTAAAGAGGCAATTAAATGGCAGTTAATAACACTGATGCATATGTAAGAGAATGTGTGGAATTATCACTTAGATCACTGCTCTTTTCCTCTCTCTGGACTGTATACAAATATCCCCTTCTTATTTAAATATAGAACCTTAACAGTATTTCTCAAGTAATTATGAGAGTCTTGTGCTTACAAATTGATTATATAGTCTTCATTAGTTATCTCCTATCTACTCTAATTAAAAAGCTATTTTTCTAAAGAAAAAAGCTTACAGTAGTTTCAAAAGTTACTTTCAGAGAACATTCAAATTGCAATTCAGTTTACCTGTTCTGTGGGGCATCTCATCGATTTTGAAGCCTGCCCATTGCAGCCTGTAAACTCTGAAGTTGTCTTTTGTTTCATGATTTTATTGTTTGTCCATTTACTGTGTTTGACTCAAATTTCATGCCCTTAATAATATTAAACTTTTTTTTTGTATTTTCCTCTCCACTGTTTTGGTTCTGTTTCCTTGGAGATCTCACCAGTTGGAAGAGACTGCTTATCTTTAGAGCATGCTGTTAGTGCCAAAATATCTTTGGATATTATTTCTTGTCCTAGAAAGACATATTAAAGAAAAAAAATGAAAAATACAATGCAAAATAATAGAGCAAGAATTCAAAACACTGCTTCTATGTGTTTTAAATTGTTTTCAATTCAAACCCTTCCCTTTTTGCTTTTTATTATTGTTAGCAACCATAAAGACAGCAATTTAACATTATTGAGCATATACTATGCGCTAGTCTTGCACAACATACTTTATGTGCATTTTCTCATACCCACACCAACTCCACAAAGTAGGTGGTATCTCCATTTTGCAGATAATGAAACTAGAAGCCAGGGAAGTGAAGTAATTTACCCAAAGCCATATATATAGCTCAAGGCTCACTAAGGCCTGACGTGATTTTGGATCACAGGTGTGCTGAGATACTGACCACTTGGGCCTTGGTAGTGGGCTGAGGCCTGGGTCTGCTGCTGCCTGTCTGCTGCCTCCTGCCAGTACCTCAGGGTTTGGTATAAACATAATTTTCTACATGTTCCATGACATTAAAAAAAAGTTGTAAACACTCACATGGTCAATAAATTTCAGTGTACTATTCTCAAACCCCAAACTGATTGCCAAATTCTTGCTCTTAACATGATATAATAGTATCTCTTTAAAAAGTCATAAACTATATGAAAAGCAGGTCCTATCAATAAAAAGAAGTTACTTTTTGAAAAAATTCCTGAGTGCTATTCTAATCTGATTGTTGAGCTACATGCCATTTAACCAATCGCCCTTTGTAAACTAAGCTCAAATAAAACAGAAAAAAAGAACATTCAGTGGTGTCTTGCCAATGGGTTTCAGCCCTGGGCAAGTTCGCTATAGATTCACTGTGACCAAAGAAATCCACAGCAAAACATTCTTGGAGTGAAAGTGTTATACCCAACTTTATTTCCAGGTGGCAGGTCAGTCCCTAAAATCCCGTTCACTCAGAGCAAGTCTTTATGCAGCAAGCTAATCTCTGCCTCTGGGCCTCTCAGCCCAGTCGGCGCGCACAGCCGTCCTCTGGGCCTCTCTGCACAGTCATCCCGCACAGCTGTTCTCTGGGCCTCTATCCTTGGCGCTGCCACCACTCCAGCCTCTGCTCTGCTCTGCTCTCCTGCAGCCTTGCAGACCTACCACCATGTCACGCCCAGAGCGTGACTCTTTTATATAGAGTCAATAGCCATGTATTGCCCACAGGTGTGCAGTGAGCTAGTCAACCAGGGGCAGGTGAGAATCTTGGCCACAGGAACTCTCATTTTATCCACAAGTGGCTAGAGCTGAATCTGCTGTTCGTTAGATAATTTGTGAAAAAGACCACCACAAATGATGGCACCTGCTTTAAACTCATGAAAAACATTTCCAAATTCTAAGTAAACCAAATATTTTATTTTTTGGCATTAAAGACCTTTGGTATTTGATATTTAAAAACTTTAAAAACTAAGGAATGTGTTAGTTTCAGCAAACGGGTATTATGCATAAAATGTCACTCATTAAATATAGTGAATATACACTGTGCATGACACTACCAGACACTGATGATATGCTAGTATATAATTCATGATCCTTAACTTTATGAAGTGAACAGACTATAGCACTGTTTCTTAAACTTTAATATGCAAAGGAATTACCTAGGTGTAGGGAAAATGGAAGCTTCATGGCCAGGATCCTCACCTGACCATGATCTACTGGCCTGCTAGCACATGCAAAGCTCACGGGTGCAGGCTTGCACACATGTTGGCAATGAACCGTTACTGGCCATGTTGCTATAGAAACACCTCCGCCCAGTACTGTGTGCGGAGAGCAGAGAGGCAGAGTCAGACCTGCAGACTTCCAGACAGATGTGCTTTTAGCACTAGGCCTGCCACCACGAGAATAAAGGTGGGTATAAAACCCTTTCACCCTCAACGTTCTGTTGTCATTTTTTGGTCTCACTGAATCCAGAGTGTACTTGCTGGGAGCTGAACTGTCCCTCCAGTGAGACACTAGGGGACTTGTTACAACACAGATTCTCCTGTCCCACCAAGGAATTCTGACAGTAGCTGTGGGAGGGGCTCACTTTGCATTTCTAACAAGTTCCCAAGAAATGCTGATGCAGCCCAGTCTAGGACCACATTTGAGGAGCTATGTTATCTATGTCATTTAATCTTTACAATCTTGTAGGGCAGGTTTTATTATTCCAGTTTTATAGGGGAAAAAAACTGCTCAAAGAGGTTAAATTGGTGGTTCTTAACCTTTAGAAGTCACATGAACCATTCAAGAAGCTTAAAGATTTCTGATATTCTTAGTAAATTTGGAATGGGGCCCAAGGATCTGCATTTAACCAAGACCCCAGGTGATTCTTATCAGTGAATCTCAAGACCCTACAACACACCCTGGGCTAAATACTATTATCAAGCAAAAAGTAGTTGTCATGCTAGGGGCCCTTTAATGAAAGACAAAATGGGCTATTTTTGAAAATGCTGAAACTATTTGGTCTGCTTATAAAACTCAAGAGGATGAAAAGCCAGCTGCATAACTGGCACCCTCACAATAGTGCACAGGATCCTCCTTACAAGATCATTAATATATAGCAAGACTCAAGTTAGGAAAATGCTCGTTACTGTATCATGTATGAAAGTTACACTAACATTAAAGCTATTATAAAGGAAAGGTGGTAGAAGAATCTCACATATAACCTGTACTTCAATGTTTCCTTCCAAGACTGCCATAGTGCCACAGAGAGTAACCTGTATTTATTATTGGAAAGCGTGTATAGGAAGTTAACTCCTTAAGACTAAAATAATACCTCCCACGTCACTGAAAGCATCTCACCAGCACTTCAAATGCAACACCCCGAAAAGCACATCCTAGAGCAAATTCGCAAACCCACTTCCCATGTTTTGCGCTTCTACTGGGGGTGAAAAGGAGGTATTTTTGTACTCTAAAATATAGGACATATTTTGAGAGCCTTCTCAAAGCTTTTCGTCATTCTATCATTAAGGGTGTACCCTAACCTCCCAGAGCAGCTCAAGTCCGCTCTCTACCTCACCTGACCTATTTCGCGTCTCGGCAGATCCGCGCCGCCTGGGAAACTCTTCCCCCGCCAGCTACTCCCTCCCATCGCCCCTGCTACCAACCCGCCTCGACGCTGCCCTTGACCGAACCAGCCCAACTCCTGCACAGATGAAAGGCGGAATTTCGTCTCAGGTGTTATAGTTCTCCGTACTGTCGACAAGGCCGCAGCTCCTTGTCTTGCCTGCTCAAGTCCAGCCCTTGACCTCCCCTTCAGGTTTCAGCCGGCTTTTTTCCAGGAAGAATACTCTGAACCTCTCCGGCCACGGTCAAGCGTCCCTGCGTGCTCCCCCAGCACCGGCTGCTGGCTTAGCAGGCGCTCTGCGCTGCCCACGCTCCTCAGCTCTGCTCCCTCCTCGCGCCGCCCGCCCGGCGCCCTTTGCCTCGGGGCCCTCGCGCACCGCGCGCCTTGGGTAGACGCCCGAGGAGGGGAAGCAGCCCCGAGGCGGCGCCTCCGGAGCCGGCGTCCCTCGCACACGGCTCCCGGGGCTGTCACGCTGCCCTCCGGGCTCTCTCCGCCCTCGGGCCGAAGGTACAGGCCCCCAAGGCCCCGGGCACCACGGCGCCCCCAGCGCCCGAGCCTGAGAGCGGAACGCACGGGACCAGACGGCGCAGCGCCGCGTAGCGGCAGGACGGCGGGCGCCGGGCGGGGAGCGCGGCCGGAAAGGCGCATCCCCGGGCAGCGGGCCCCTCCCCTCCCTTCCGTTCCGCCGCCGCCGCCGCCGCTGTCCCTGCTCGCAGCGCTCCGGCTGACAACGGGTGCCGGCGCCTGGGTTTCGGGTTCGCCCGCGGCCGGAGGCAGACGCGGGACGGTGGTCGGCCGGGAGACGCCGATGCGCACGGGGCCCGGACGCAGAACGGAGGGGCGGAGGGCGCACGGAGCAGGCCTGGAGACCCCCGAGGGGCCGGCAGAGCGATCCCGGAGCCTAAGCCGCGCGTTCCCCGCCCGCACACGCGGCGGAGGGCGGGGCGGCTTAATTCTACAAAGTTACATAATCACAGCAAGGATATGGAAATAGCGGGTTGCTTAATGGTCAAAGCAGTTTTACCTCACCTCAGTGCATTTCCTTCCCATAATATCTATCTCAGATTCATTTCTTACATTATTTCATTACTATGCTAATTCTAAGAAACATTTGATCTAAGTAAATAATACATCTTGGAAAAATCTAAGTGAATAATAGATCTAGAAGATTCAAGGAAGAGTTAGACATATTCTGGCAGTCTGCCACCTGCTGTCAACCTGTCCTTGTTAGTGAAACACAACAGGGCAAAGAGAGAAGCCCCTTCTCCCTGGTGGCAGGAAGGGGGAACATAAATGTCACCGCACGGGTGAGTTTTGTAGACATTGTGGCCACCTGCTTACACATTCATCAAAATGTTTGCTGCTTGCTTTATTCCATTTGCCATCATACTTGCTCTGTGCATATACTTCATATGCAATCAAACAATTTATATCATGTATTTCTCTTCACTCACTAGCATTCCCCAAATATGTGACTTAATTTCCCAGTATGCATGTTGCTCTGTTGTCTATTATATACCAGTATTCAGTGATAACAATATATTTATTTTTAGCTATATTATTTTACTCATACTATTTAGTTTCTATTTTATTTTCAGGGTTGGTAGACATTTTTGAATGCCAAGAATTTATCATTTCACGTTTCCATTTCATACAATCAGTATACCTTATGTGAAAAATAATTATTTTCCCTAAAACCAACCTGACGTTAACTTTCAATGCTTCTGTGTAGAAGAGTATATAAAACGTTTTCCAACAAAACTGGGAGGTACCATATATCCCTGCAATACAGTAGTTAATGATAATAACCACATAACTGCCACCACTGAGTACTAAGGGACTTCTGCTCTCATTTAACTTTCCGAATGACATGAGGATTTTACAATGTAAGGTAATTTGTGCATCACGCAGATGAATGACAGCAGGTAACGAGTCCAGGAACAGTCAATATTTGGAAATCCAGCTAACCTGGCCGACAGTGGCATTTGTTCACCAGGTTTGTTCTTTGTGAAATATGCCTTCAGAATAAGCCCACAGACCCAGCGATTTCAGCTCAACATGTCAGTTTACTTGTAACCCCAGTGGTACTGGCAGTTAAATTATTACAAACATCTTTCCAAAGACACTGGACCGACTGAAAGCACAGAAGGAGAGCATGAGGCCGGCCGGGTTGTGATGAGGCCTCCTGGTTCGGGTGGAGAATGAGTGCTTGTGATAGGACGTCATAGGTAACATTTACCTCTTTTTTCCACAGGTGGAGTAGGAGCTATTTTTCCTACAATGGGAAATTTTTATCTTCCTCCCTGTGTATACATATATTTCCAGCGAATGCAGTTTATAAACCAGGTCTGCAGGGAAAATGGAAGTTCCTACGGCCAGGATCCTCACCTCGCCCTAATCTACTTGTTGATGTAATTGGTCTACTGTGTAGACACCCACTTACACACCCGCCAGCAATGAGCCGTTACTGCCTCAGTCGATGCAGTAGGAGCTCTGCCCGGTACTCTGGGCGGAGGCGGGTTACAGACCTGCAGGCTGCTGGTGCAGACATGACTCCAGCATTCCACCTGCCGCCCTGATTACAAAGCCGCATAAATCCTTTCATCCTCAACATTCCTTTGTTGTTATTCGGTCTCACTGAATCCAGAGTGAACTTGCCTGGGCCTGAAACCCTCCAGTGAGACAAGGTCAAATTATAGCATCAAACTTTCTAAAAGAGATGAATATATGCATTTCTTTATATAAAATAAATTTGGATCTGGGGCATCAGTATAAATGGGTAACACTTATTAAGTGAAAATAAAGGCTTTCCCTTTTGAACCCAAAAGTGAGACCATCCGCATTTCAAGGGGCTGGCGACCTGGCCTGGGTCACAGGTCATTGGGTGATGCGACAAGCTACGCAAGGCGCGGTGCTAAGCAACAGCTCCCCAGGCTCCTACGTGGCCGGAGGGAGAGGCCTCCTGGATCACCACCCTGTTGAGTGTAAGGTTGAAGGCACTAGGGGGAGGGGGGAGCACGTCAGACACTGATGACGTGCCAAAGTCCCCGGCTGCTGTCCCCTCCCAACCTGAAAAATATGCTTTAGGCTAGCCAATCCTCGCGCCGCTGTAAATCTAAGCTCTGCCTCCCCCTACCTTCTTTAAAAACTCGCTGCCTGTCTACTTTCGCGCGAGTTCTCCGGCCTGTGACTGCCAGGCCGAGAAACCTCGCCCGGGGGCATTCAAATAAATTACCTGGCCCTTTGTTGCCTCTCTTTTCCTGTTTATTTCGGCTAGAATTTATCTTACATTGAGGTGTTCAGAGTCCAGAGCACGGCCGGGCGAGGGGCGTGGGGCGTGGGGAGACCTCTCCCGGCTGCAGCCCTTAGGGACCCGTGAGGACGAAGTGGTTTAGTCCCTTTCACAGGACATTGCCTAGATGCTGGCCTTTACCCCCACCGTGTGAAATGACTCATGTGCAGTGTGTTTATATGTAAAATTGTTTTTTATTTTAACTTTGTCAAAGCCCAGGATCATGCCTTGCTAACGTGTATTGCACAGCGTGATACATGAAACTTTGTCGAAACAGCGCTCAGCAAATGATTTCTGAAGTTGACGGAGACGTTTCCCGGCAGAAGTGCCCTGGGAACACATCCTGAAGTATCGGCAAGTCCCCGGGCCCGTCCCGACAGCACCATCCCCCCGCCCTCTGGGCTGCCTTCCGGCTGCCTCACCGGCCTGGCCCTGGTCGACCCCCACTCCGCGTTAGCCTTCTCCCGTCCCCTCTGTCCCAGGACAGTCTAACTCACTCCATTGTATGAAAGCCTAGCCTGCTGCTGCCCAGGAAAACTTAATTTGTAAAGAGCTTTTCGCTTCCAGTAGGAAGGCTGAGACTTCCCTTGCAGTTTCCGGGCGCTCCAATTTCGCCCTCAGGAAAGCACTCGGACCTCCCCGGATCTGACCCTTGGACGCATTTGTGATGTTCACGCGCCCCCTGGAGGCAACAGTAATCAGCTTCCGGGGAACACCCACGCGCGCGACAGGTGCGTGTGCAAGTTGGGGGTACGTGCGCCCCGTGGACGCGTGCACGAGTGGTGGGCGCGCGCGCGATGTGCATGTGCGTGTCGGGTATGTGCGCGTCATGTGTATGAGCACGATGTGCACTTGCACGACGTCTGTGTGTGTGTGCGCGCGCAAGTGTGATGTGCGTGTTGGGTGTGTGTGTGCGTGCGTGATGTACGCCATGCGTGGTGCACGTGGGGGTTCGGCAGGGCAAGGCAATATTCCCGAACCCCCCACAGCCCCAGGCCTGCCTGCTGCTCTGACTTCCCTCCCTACTCTCTCCTCCCCCTCGCTCGCTGCATTCCAGCAACTTGGGCCTTCTCTCCGATCTTTGTACAAGCACAACGCTTCGTGCAGGACTTGAGCTTTGCACGGAATATTCTTTTGCCTGCCTCCGAGATGGTCCCTTGATGGGCTCCACATCTTTCTAAAAGCTCAACAGTCACTTTCCGAGCGGTTCCACTCCATCCGGCTGCCCCTCCATGCCGTCCGAGAACTCACCACCACGTCAATGACCTCCTCCCTTCTCTCCGCGGATCACTGAGTGCCTGCAGTGGGCTCTGTCTTCCGTGGGATATACCAGCCTACCAGGGGACAGGCTGTCTCCTGGAGCGGACAAACGTGTCAATCCCATTGTTTACTTAGTTGTTGTCAGTCTCCCCCACTGGAATACAAGCTGTGTGAGAGCAGAGACCGTGGTCAGCCTAGCCCACTGCCTTATCCCCAGAGCCTAGAAAGATTACGTTAACTTGCCCAAGTTTATACAACTATTCATAGTAGAGGCATTTGCATCTAGGCCCTGTTCTCTACACCACTAGACTATCTTGTCTTACAAACAGCTCTCAGCCATTCATGATTTGTTCTACAAATATTTATTGACCACCACCACATGCCAGCTATTGTTCTAGATCAGCGGTGTTCAATACAGCTGAAGGCGATAACGAAATGTTCCCTGTCCTGCCCAATATGGTAGCCGCTCGCCATACGCTAATGCAACTGAAGCTCTGAATTTTTTTTCACTGTAATTAAGCTAAAGTTAAGTGGCCACATATAGTGAGAAGCTGCCCAAATGACGGTGTAATTCTAGACACTAGGGAAACATTGGTTAAAAGCAGAGACCCTTGTGGAGTTACATGCTGGGATGAAGGCAGAGGCGAGGGGAAAGAGAAAGACAGTAAATAAGAGCCATAATAATAAGTAAGTAAATTAGATAGCATGTGACATGCTAAAGAAAATGAAAGTACAGCTGAGTGAGGAGGGACGGGGCTGCATTCAAAAATAGGGCCGTCAGACCAGCCTCAGAAGGATATGGTACTTCAGTCCCACCCCATTTCGACTCCAATTTCTCTCCTCCTTCTCCCCATCCTGGTCCTGTTCAGCTCCTGGAGGATGGGGCCGTGTCCCGTCCAGCGGGACTTAGTTATTCGTGGGGACGAGGGGGATCCGACCTGAAAGAAAATGGGGGCGAGAGAAGAGCGAAGGCAAGACAGTATTCTGATCAAGCCTTCAAATTTTATTGTAGGACGGGGGTAGATATACACCAGTGTTCAGGGGCAGAGTGGGCCATAGGATACTTGGAGGCAGGGGATTGGCTGCATAGCAGGGGTGGCGCAGCGAGTTACATTCTGATTGGTATATGACAATAGGGAAGGAGGGGGAGAAGAGTATCTCTTGGCGCGCGCGGGCTTCCTTGTTGGCGCGCGCGGGCTCGTAGCTAATCTCCAAGAAGTGAAGCAGGAACCTCATGAACTGTGGCCATCTTGTTGTCTTTGTGTGGCTCCCAACATCTCCTCTCTTTCTATTTATTTTAGAAAGGTGGGCCTTAATCGAGTGAGGGAATAGAGGCCTGGCTCCTCCAGCAGGGTAACATTCTGCAAATGCTCTCGGTATCTTTTAGGGAGGAGAGGCAGAGCTGAAAGCCAAATTGACTTTAATATGTCAAGGCTTTATGTACATATGGATACCAACCTCTATGCAAGCCAGGCGTATTCTCAGGGAGGACCAGAGAGGTTCTAGGAAGAACCCTCCCTTGCGGTACTTTGTCTCGCACTCATCTCGATGCCCATACCCTCATAGTTAGGGGTATGTCTGGCTCTGGCTGACCAGCATATGGGCCACATTAAGTACGGTGCCAGAATCGATGGTACCATGGTTGAGACGCCTGTAAAGTTGAAAACCGGAGACCGGGAGCATTGGTTGGCTCGGTGTAAGACTCTTCATCACAGGCCGTAAGTCTGTGATAATGAACAGCAACCGCTGGCTTGACGAGCTGGTCAACTTGCTCTCGAATAAAAACTGTCAGTTTTCTTAAGGCCCAAGGGCCAAGAGACACTAAAAGGAAGAATCCTGCCAAGGGTCCAAGGATGGTGGGGATCAGAGTAGTTAACCAAGGGGTGGCAGAGGTCCAGTTTTTATACCAGGCCTCATCCTTTTCTCTTTGTTTTTGCCTGGCTTCTAGGTTTTTCTTAACTTTATCAATGCTATCTTGCACTAACCCTGTTTTGTCTTTATAGAAGCAACATTCTTCTTTAAGAGCAGCGCAGAGGCCTCCTTCTTTCAGGAAAAGGAGGTCTAACCCTCGGCGATTTTGGAGCACTACCTCAGAGAGAGAGACAACAGATTCTTTCAGGCTGTCTAAACCCTCTTGCAGATTTTGTATGTCTTTATCAATAGCTTGACTAAGAGCATAATATTGTTGTTTAGAAGTAATTATGGAGGCAATGCCTGTTCCAGCCCCAGCTGCTCCTAGTCCTAATAATACAGATAAGGTAATGGCGGTTACTGGCTCACGCTTAGTGCGAGTAGAGCCCGAGTAATATGGAAGGAGATCTTCGGTGGGATGTATGAAAATCTTGGGCATGAGCATGACTAAAACACAATATTCATTGTTAGATATTAATAAGCGCGGGTTAACAGAGGGCGTTATGCCAAAGGAGCAAGCAAAATAAGTACCGTTGGGCGCGACAAGGAATTCATAGGACAGCGGGGGTGAGAAGGAGCTGTTACAAATGGGTACTAGCTGAGGGGGTAGACGCAAGAGGGGGCTATGTATACAGAGGCCTATTCCCGAAAGCTGCGTCAATATCCAGTGGAGTTAAGGGATTTTGCAGTCATATTAGCCAGGCCTTTAAGGATTTCGCCTGTGGAGGGTAAAACCGGGGGGAGCAAGGCCTGGAAAACAGTACTAGTAGACAGGGGAGAAGGGTTAGAAGGTCTTGGGTCTCTTGCCTTAGGGGCAATAGGGCCAAGGACAACGTGCTTGTTGGCGTTTGGAATAGATCGAATTAATTTGATTTTAAAAGTGAGCCCAGGGTCCTTTCCTGAAACATAAAGCCTTAGCCCCCATTCATGTCCCCTGAGCCATCCATCAATAGGGGCCCTTTTTCCCTTGTCAGTAAAGGTAATGGAGAGCGGTGTACATCGCCCTCTTGTGGATTGGGTGCTTTGACATTCTGGGGTAACAGTTGAGTTAGGCTTGGGATTCCAAGCCCTACTTACAGTTATATAATCCCAGGTGGAGCTAGGCTTCCAACTAGCATCTCCCGTAGTCTCACACCCCCAGGAGTCACAGAAATAGGAGTCTCTATATCCACATTTATAGTTAAGGGCTCGATCTCTATGAGCTCCCGGGCAGACATAAAATTCTGTTTCTCTGAGGTAGGTTCTCCTAGGGGTGTTGTTACACCCAGGAGAAGTGGTAGATTGTCCTTCAGGGTAGGTCTCAGGGGAGGTGGAAAGAGGAAAGTAAATGTCTGGGGTCCCCCAGGCCGTAGAAGCTCCAGCGGCCAAGTCACAGAGATCAGGGGCAAGAACAGGCCATGGGGGGGTACTTGCTAAGGTGGAAGAACTGAAAACGACGTCTCCTGCTTCATTGGTGACTGTCCAGGTGAAGTTGGAAATCTGATGGGTCCAAACGGGGCGAAAGGTCATGACGAGGGTCAATAGTGTACATATCTTCATTTTTGCCTCCTGAAAATAAACAGAAAGGGAAGGCTTCTCAGGGGTTAATATGCCCTGGACTGGAATTATTATTGTTTTTGCCTCTATTTGTGTCTAGGAGTTTAATGAGCCTATCTGGGAGCCATCGGGCATTTTGTGCCTTAGCATCATATATACAAGCATGTCCTTTCCCCCATATGAGCACAGGGTCAGGCCCGTGCCATGTGTTGGTCATCGGATCTCTCCACATAGCCTGTGCATAATTATCTGCCGTGGAGGGATGCCAAAGGCGATCAGCAGCGGTTTTACCCGCGGAGTCATAAGTAAGGAAATTGAGAACAAACAGTGCATGATTTAGGAGTGTCTTTGCATTACCTGTTCTCGGATAGAGTACTTCTCCCCCCGACTGAAGTTTGAATAACATGTTTTTAAGGGTTAAGTGGGCTCTTTCAACAATGCCTTGGCCTTGGGGATTATAGGGAATTCCTGTTACGTGCTTAATATCTAACTGCGCACAGAACTGTTTAAAGCTAGAGCTGGCGTATCCAGGCCCATTGTCAGTTTTTAAGATTTTAGGTTGTGGTAGATATGCCAGGCATGAGAGGACATGGGTAATAACATTTTTAGTTGCCTCCCCCGTTTGCAAGGATGCACATAGGAAACCACTACATGTGTCAATAGACACATGGATATATTTTAATTTACCAAAGGGAGGGTAATGAGTGACATCCATTTGCCATATCTCTCCTGGGACTAACCCCCGGGGGTTGATTCCGTTATGAGGCTCTGGGAGGAGAGTTAAACATCCTTGACATTGTCGAACTATTTGGCGGGCCTGTTCTCGGGTGATTGAAAATTTGAGTCTAAGAGTGTGAGCATTGAGATGATGTAGTTCATGAGCCCGTTGGGCTGCAGCTAAGGGTGAGTCTGGCGTGACAGAGGCTACTAATTGAGTCGCCAGATCAACCCTGTCATTGCCTTTGGCAAGCGGCCCTGGAAGGCCAGTGTGAGCGCGTATGTGCCCGATGAAAAAAGGGGCATCGCGGCTTAAAATTAATTTTTGCAATTTTGCGAATAGGGGGGAAGCATTTGTAGAGGGACGTATGTAAGGCACTGTCTCTAATAGGGGAACAGAGGTTGCTACATAGGCACTATCAGTGTAAAGGTTAAAGGGGGCATCTATTAAAAGCTCAAAAACCTTGATTATTGCAGTTAGTTCAACAAGCTGTGCAGAAGAGAGGTCTGTCTGTATTCGAGTAACTTGCCCATTAATACTGAAAGCGGCTATGCCGGAGGAGGACCCATCAGAGAACACCATTACGGCCCCAGCAATTGGCGTGGTTTTAGTTCTTTTGGGAAAGACAACTGGGGTCTTTTGAAGGAACTGGACTAATCTGTCTGCAGGGTAATGATTGTCTATTGTCCCCTGGAAGGAGGTGCAGCTAATTGCCCAATCATCATCATGTTGAATAAGCCATTGTAATTGAGATGTATTGTATGGGAGGGTTATAACTTCAGGGTCTTTCCCAAACAACTTGAGAGCTGCCTCTCGGCCTAAACGTAAGAGGGCAGCAACTAATTGAGGATAGGTAGCTAAGACTCTAGGGGGGGAGGCTGGCAAATGAACCCAAAATAGTGGATGGTTTTGCCAAAGGACTCCTGTAGGGGAGAAGGGGGTAGGGAAAATGAGCAGCCACAAACTTAGATGTGGAGAGAAGTAGCTAATGGTCTGTTCAGAAATAGCCCGCTCTACAATGGTTAATGCCCTTTGTGCTTCTGATGAGAGCGAGCGGGGGGAGGAAGGATCAGGGTCTCCACGTAGGACATCAAACAAAGGCTTTAACTCTCCGGTGGTCAGCTTTAAATAAGGCCTGAGCCAGTTGATGTCTCCTAGCAGACGCTGAAAATCATTAAGAGTGTTTAAGGAGCTTCTCTTTAACTGAATTTTTTGAGTGAGGATTTTATTAGAAAATAATTCAAAGCCTAAAAATAGTTGGGGGGGGTGGACTTGGACTTTTTCTGGGGAAATTTGTAGTCCTCGATCTCGGAGGGCAGCGACTAGCTGTTGACTGGCCGCATAGAGCTGTTGCTGGTCAGGACCGGCAAGAAGAATATCGTCCATATAATGGATAATATACAAAGTGGGGAAGAGCAACCTAAAGGGGTCTATAGTCTGGGCTACAAACTTTTGGCAAAGAGTAGGGCTGTTGGCCATTCCTTGTGGGAGAACTCTCCACTGAAACCGGGGAGAAGGCCCTACACAATTGGTAATGGGTATACTAAAGGCAAAACGTTTGCAATCATCAGGATGCAAAGGTATGGAGAAAAAGCAATCTTTTAGATCAATTACTAATTTGACATACCCTTTAGGAATGGCTATTGGAGAGGGAATTCCCGGTTGTAATGCGCCCATAGGGACCATGGTCTTATTGACTGCCCTGAGGTCTTGTAGGAGCCTCCACTTGCCTGATTTCTTTTGAATTACAAAGATTGGGGTGTTCCAAGGGGATGTAGAAGGTTCAATATGTCCAGCAGCCAGCTGTTCCTGCACTAACTCTATGGCTGCATTTAATTTTGTAGTGGTAAGGGGCCATTGATCGATCCAGACAGGAACATCACTTTTCCAAGTAATCTTGTCTGCCTGGAGTGCAGGAGGAGCAACGGCCCTTACGAAAAATGTTTTTCAAACCCTAAACCTGAGCGGTCTATCTTAGGCGTGGCCAGTATCGGGTTGGGATCTCCCTGTTTTAGTTTGCCCAACCCCTGACCAGGGAGGTAACCCTGTGAGAGCATCTGCTGTGTTACAACTTCATTAGGGCTACACATGATGACTTTCATTTGAGAAAGGATATCTCTTCCCCAAAGATTTACTGGCAACCCAGGAACTACGAAGGGTTGAATGAATCCGGTATTTCCTTCTTCATCTTCCCAGTTTAGTAACTGTGAGCTCTGTAAGGTGTTTCTTGACTGCCCAATTCCTTGTAGATGGGTCAAGGAAGCGTGTAAGGGCCAGCTGGAGGGCCATGAAGCCTGAGATATGACCGTAGAGTCGGCCCCCGAATCTAAAATTCCTTCAAATACTTTTCCTTGGATCTTAAGCTTAAGAGTGGGGCGTTCTTTAGTAATAGCTTGGATCCAATATAAGTCTGAAGAACCTGGGGTAGAGGAGCCTCGCTTCTTATGAATAGCAGGGTGAGATGTACTTAAAGGGAGGGGGAGTGCCTGCGCAAGGCGCTGACCTTTCATAATGCTGACAGGGCACTGGGGAGCACTAGCAAGAATTTTTATTTCTCCAGTATAGTCATTGTCAACTAAGGAAGGGTGGACAATAAGGCCGTTTATTGTGGTGGAAGCTCGCCCTAAAATTAGAAAATAAGTATCTTTGGGAGGTGGGCCATAAATTCCTGTGGAAATAATTGTAACTCCCTCTTCAGGCGTTAATATTGTTGAGGAGGAGGCACAGAGGTCAAGTCCTGCACTCCCGGGTGTGGCCCGATAGAGGGCGGGAGTGCTACAGCTAGGCTGTTCCCCGAGGCCGGCTGAAATGGAATTGGCTGGGGGGCCCGGGGCTGGCCCCTCAGCCCGTTTCCCTGAAAAGGGGGGGTGAAAGGATTTGTGGTACTATAAAAAGGATTTGTTGGATTGTTACGGCACTCTTTGGCCCAGTGCCGCCCCTTATGGCAGCGAGGGCAAATACCGGGGACTGACCCAACTCTAGGAGGAGGAGCTGAGGTAGGGCATTGGCGAGCGAAATGGCCTGGCTGTCCACATTTAAAGCAGTTACGCATAGGCGGTGCGCCCCTGGGGAAGGAAGGAGGATAAGAAGCCGGGGGAGTCTGAACAGCGGCACCTACAGCTAAAAGGGCTTGGACTTTGGATGTAAAAGGATCGACATCTCTACACATTCTCAGCATTTCATCAAGAGTTTTGTCTCGAGTCTTACCGCGGAGGACGGCTCGACATGCCGAATTGGCGTTTTCATAGGCTAGCTGTTTTACAATCTTGTCATTGGCAGCCGCGGAACCAAGGGTCCTTTCGGCGGCCTCTAACAATCTGCTAACAAATTCGCTATAGTCTTCTTGCGAGCTTTGAGTGATCTTAGTTAGAGGAGTGTTAGCAGTCCCGGAAGCAGGGAGTGATATCCAAGCGCCCAAAGCGGCATCTTTCACTTGAGATAAAAGACCAAGGGGAAGGCGCTGCTGCCTGGTTTCAGAGATATATCTGCCCTGTCCCGTAAGCTTATCAAACGTCCAGGACGCTGTTGGGGAATGAGGGTCTTTTACATTGGCAGCAGCGATGGTCTGACAGCGGTCAGCAAAATCTGCCTTCCAAGTTAAAAACTGACCACGGGTAAGCACAGCCTGGACTATACGCAGCCATTCACCTGGGAGTAAATGTCCTCCTCGAGACAGCGAATCAAGAACAGAAAGGGTAAAAGGGGCATTGGGGCCATAAGCTTTAACGGCTGCGTTCAGCTCTTTTAAGCTTTTGAAATGGATTTTGTGAAATTCTCTAGGGCCATCGGCAGGTTCGGCCGGCTCTGGCTCAGCCTGCTCTTCCCCCTCACTTTCTAATTCCTGAGCAGCAGGGGCGTCTTCACCATCGCTTTCAAGATCGCCCTCTTCCGGGCTACGTGTTGTGGAGGTGGGGCCAGAGCGGGCGGAGGCCCGGGTAAGAACAGGAAAGAGCAGTTTTTTAGGTTTTGTGGCTGTAAGCGGTTTCTTAGAGAGGCTCTTTCGCGAAGATAATGAGGGACGAACTGGTTGGGAGACAACCAATTTTTGGAGATGGCAAGTTATTCTTTGTTCTACTATCTGTGCTATTAGGTCTTCAGTGCTGGTAGGGGGGCTAACAGGACCGGGAGCCGGAGGGGGTAGCGGAGGGGCTGACGGGGGCAAAAAGGCCGGGGCGCAAACATTGGGAGGCCGAATAGGGGGAGTGTAAGAAGGGGGGTTAAGCGACGGGGCGGCAAGGGGCCAATCTGGGTTGTGATACCTGGCCGCCTCGTCTTCTAGTTCGGCCGCGTCTCCCGGATCTAAAGGTTCGCTATTTTGGCTCTTAGTCACGACCGGAAAAACCTTTTGTGTATCGACAAAGTCCGAATCTCGAGGGAGAGGCGGATAAATGCAACATTTGGGAGGGGTATCATGGAGGGCACCGAGCAAAGATGGTGTCAGGCTAGGGGAGGGGGATTTAGCTGACTTTGGAGCAGGGGGATCACTCGAAAGAGACGATTTTGAGGCCGCCCGAGATAGGGGGCGGAGGCAATATTCTGCTACTGACAAGAGTTGACGTTTATCAGGGTCAGTATTTTCAACAATATCTCTGATAAGACTCCAATAGGAAAATACTGAAACAGGAACAGAGTCAGGGCCGTTTTTGATAAGATAATCATTTAAATCTCTACCTACTTTCTGCCATTTTTTAGGATGAATTTCGGGGCCATTAACAATAAACCACGGACTTCATCAACAAAAATAAAAAACTTTACCAAGTCTTTCTTTTTAACTCGAACTCCTCTCTCCCTAAGCGAACTTTTTAGGTCTCTTATGAAGACCGCTTCTTTACTTAATCTAGTTCCCATTTTCTTATAAGGCGGCCGGTACTCACCAGGGACGACGACCTCCGTGAGCGGCGAAAGGCGTCTCCTATTGTTTCATCAAGAAGGGGTCTGGCCAGACGATATCTTACTCGGGGGTCCGCCTGCGAAGGATCCGCGCCTCTGGCCCCACGTTGGGCGCCACTTGTCCCGTCCAGCGGGACTTAGTTATTCGTGGGGACGAGGGGGATCCGACCTGAAAGAAAATGGGGGCGAGAGAAGAGCGAAGGCAAGACAGTATTCTGATCAAGCCTTCAAATTTTATTGTAGGACGGGGGTAGATATACACCAGTGTTCAGGGGCAGAGTGGGCCATAGGATACTTGGAGGCAGGGGATTGGCTGCATAGCAGGGGTGGCGCAGCGAGTTACATTCTGATTGGTATATGACAATAGGGAAGGAGGGGGAGAAGAGTATCTCTTGGCGCGCGCGGGCTTCCTTGTTGGCGCGCGCGGGCTCGTAGCTAATCTCCAAGAAGTGAAGCAGGAACCTCATGAACTGTGGCCATCTTGTTGTCTTTGTGTGGCTCCCAACAGGGCCGGAGGCTGGTAGACAGGTAGGCTTGACTTAAACGGGCAGTGCCCTGGGTCCATCTCCTGCTGCTGGGCTCTGCTGGGTGAGGACCCCTCAGAGACGGGCGCGGGATTCCCCAGGGGAGCGCGCGCGGGCTCGCCCCGGCCCGGCCCTGGAGCAGCCCCTCCGACAAGGTCAGCCGTGGCCTGCGCCCGGTGAGGGGCCCCTGCCCTGGCTCCTTGCAGCCCCGGGACGCCGCCCCTTCCTCTAACCGGTACTCTCCTTCATGTGGAGCCCGGGGGCCGCTGAGAGCCTGCTGCCTGCCCTTCACACCAGCTCACCGAGTCTCCCCACCTTCAGAGATCGCTGCAGATCAGGCAGCCGCGGTTACGTCCCGAGAGCGCAAAGATCTCCCGAGACCCTCTTATCATGCACAGCTCCGCCGGGACGGCAGCTTCTCCGTGGCGGGTACGGGGTGGCGGCTCGCGGGGAGAGAGCTAAAGCACCCCTCCAATCTTCTGATCACCCAGAAGTAGTGTGAAAGGGAGCAGTGGGCCCCCTGCTGCGAGCCCTGCCCCACCCCCGGTCCCCCGCAAGTTTGCCAATGACTGACAAGCATCTTCCCGCAGCAGATTAGTTCCCCGCCCAGGACAGACGAGGGGGGCTGGGCTGTGGGTGAGGGGACAGCAGGTCCCCCGGGTCGTGGCCGACCCCACAAGGAGGTGCTAGGAGCCCACCTGTGGCGGTGGTCTCTGGAATGCACGAACTTTGCACCTTGCCCTAAGCTGTGAGCCTCAATACCAGTTTAGGACAAGAGAAATCCCACTCAGCATCTTCTTCCACCTTCTGATGCTAAATCAAAAGTGTAATTTTCACCACGATCAGTTATGCATAACTTCTCTTCTGAGGTTGTCCTTTTGGCCCAGCAGGGGATCTCCGAAAGAGGGTGAAGACAGGCTACAAACCTCCCCCTGGCCACAGTGACGGTACGGATGGGAGACTCAGGAGCCGTAGGGCTGGCGCAGTCTGACGTGACGGCTCCCCAGCTCCTCTGTGACACTTGCAACCCTCGGGCCTGCTCTGCTTAACAGTGTCCCAGCTGGGAGCTGCTCCTCCAGATCTGCGGGGAACATATACATGGCAGCAGTTCAAGCTGAATCTAATGCTTGTTGACTCTGGAAATGTGAAGGATATATCTGTTCTCAGATGTGAAGATGAGAAATGAACAGAACATGAAGGAGAAAATTAGTTCATCTGACACTTCTAGCAAGTCTGCAACTCGAGTAACAGAACCAGTTATAAGCAGATTTTCCAGCTTCTAATCACAAAAGGAAAAGAGACTGGTCTTTATAGTTTTTATGTTCAAAATATGTATAAAACGCTTGTAATGCTTACTTCAGATTGTTAATTTGTCAAGTATAAGAGATTTGCAAGTCTGGTAACGATTTTCATTTATTTTACAATGAGACAGATTATTATTCATTGTCGTTCTCGAGCCTTATTTTATTACCATTTGCAAAAACGGTTTTGACCTTACATCTAAATGAAAGCGTCATCAAAGAATATGGAGGCGGCATGGGAGTAACTGAATACATCCAGCATTTAAAGTACATTAACCATTAGAAACACATCCATTGCAGATAGGCTCAGCCTCAAGGAAAGACCACACACACACACACACACACACACACACACACACACACACACAGGAGAGAAAATCACTGTGTCACACAGGAGAGAAAATAAGCTCTTCTGCTCAGAGCTGGGACCCAGGTGACAATGCCACAGAGTGAAGGGAGGGCTATGGTGGAGATTTGTGTAGTTGTGCATGGCAAGGGCCAGGAGGGTGGGCATGTGGCAGTGTCTGAATGCAGGGAGGGGCCCAGGAAATGGACCCTTGAAGAAGTGATGTCACTGATGACACACCCAGTAGAACCTGAATTGTGACCTGGACAGAACCCAGATCCTGGTCGCAGACCCCAGTCCAGCTCACTTGACCGGAGGCGCTCGACAGAGCAACATGCGGTCTTGTTGTGCGGAGCCTTCTGAAGGCGTGGAAGTCAGGGAAGCCGAGAGAGAGTGTCCTCTTGCTGCCTGTGGGCGTTGGCTCAGAGACCACCTCCAACGCCTCTGTCCATGTCTCCCGAGGACCTCCAAGGTAAGACAGGGCAGCCCAGAGCGGGCCACTCCAGGGCCAGACCATGAGTGTGACCCATCCCGGGCTGACTGTCCCCCCGACCCTTCCTGTGTGTGTGTGGTGGGCGTGGGGCATGGGTGGCACTGCAGGCTGGGGAGCAGGGGGCAGTCAGTGTCACAGCTCTGGTCTCATCATTCAGGATGTGGAGGTGCGTGTTGGGACCAGGTACTTCCACCCACATGTCAATCCTGAGCCTGGGGGTGTCCTTTCCTTCCCTGAGTGACTGGATGTCTACGCAGAAGGCCAGCCCTGTGTGCCTGATTTCGGGGGCAGGGTTGGAGGCCCACACTGGGGTGCCTCCTCCCCAGCTAGCAGGTGCTGGCTTTGCAGAGCCCCACACTGGGGAGCATGGAGGAGCTGGTGGATGGATTTACCTACTCCATCTCCCTGGACCTGGGGCAGGCTGTCTACACCCCAGGACCCCGTTCCAAACATGGCAACCTGCCAGGGCCCTCCCAGGGCTTTCCCATGAGAGTAGCTGACAGTCCCACTCCAGGGGGCTTGGAACCTTGTTCCCAGGGGCACCCCATGGGGCTGAGGTTTCTCGGGTGAGCTGCAAACCTCCCTTGTCCTGGCGGGTCCTGGGTTTCCCACTGACTATATCCCTGCTGCCCCTCTCAGCGTGAACCTGAGCCAACTCTCCATGGGACTGAGGTCCCCACGTGCAGGGATCCCGGGACAGGAGTGAGGAGGAAGGGGAGAAAGCTCTCCATACTAGTGGATCCAGCTCCAAATACCAGCCGGAGCACTTCCGAGGCCGTACTCCCTCCCGAGGACGCGGACCAGCTGGCAGCTGTGAAGGAGAAGCAGGGACAGTCCCTACTCCCTGCAAGGTATGCTGAGCACCCACCCCTTCCTCGGCACAGTCGGGCCTCTGCCCACAGCCCCGCTGTGTGTCTTGCTTGTCCCCACATGTGTCTGAGCCGCAGCGTGCTCCTCTGACAGGCAGGGTGGCTGGCGATCAGCCTGTTAGGGTGCCCATGGGGAACACGGGAGGCACCTTAGTGGGGCTCCCCTGGCCCCCAGCACTGCAGAGAGGACTGCCGGCCAAGCTGGGCCACTTCGGGGCTTACTTCTCTGTACCCGATGAAAAGTCTTTGGCCTCACCCGTCAGTGGCCTGAAGCCTGGCTCATTTGGAAATGAGACTTTGGAACGGAGGCCCGCAATTCCCTGGGACTGGGCCTGGTCCTTGACCTCACAGTGGCCCCACGAGGGACCTCTGGGGGCAGCAGAGGGGTACCTGGGAAGGTTCTGGCAGGACTTCCTTAAGCAACAATAGCTACGCAGTGCCCACTTTGTGCAGACCCTTTGGGGACACTTAACATAACTGAGTGAAGGAAGCAGACACAATACTGGGACCCCATCCCGGGTGGACTTGGGCAGTCACTTCAGGCATCATCCGCAGGTCACGGCCAGGGAGTGTCACAAGCGATGCCCTCAAGGCCTCTTCAAGCAACAAGGGGCATGACGAGGGGCCAGAGGAGGAACTGAAAATGTGAGCATTCACTGGGTTCAGAGGGGGCGCTGCCCCTCTCACAGAATGGGGGGAGGAGGAGTTTGGGGCTTGGGGCAGGGGGAAGCCCAGCAGAACCCAGCAGGTCACTCATCTTCGGTTCCCATGGGCGGGCTGAGGACTGGGGACTTCCTCTTTGGGAGGATGGGAGAGGATGGGGTCCCAGGACAGATACATAGGGTCAGGAAGGGGGAGGGGCAGGTGCCTGGACAGGCAGGGGAGTGCACAGCGGCCAGGCCCACACAAGGGTGGACCAGGAGGCCAGTGTGATTGGGAAGACGAGGCTTCTCACTCTGCCACCCTCCGGCCTTCCCCCAGTCCCAGGATGGGACAGGCTAGACACCTTGCCTGGGAGCCCGAGCATGTGCCCAGCGTCATCGATGCCAGCCAGCCTTCATCCACCCTGGAGGGCCAAGTCCTCCACCACTTGGTCCAGGAGGAGCACCTGGGACCCACGGTGGCAAAGCTGGAAGGTGAGGGGCTGCAGCCAGGGGACCGTCTAGGGTGGGCTTCCCGGACTGGGGTTCCCTTCAAGGCAGTGAGGGCTCTTCTGTCATTGTAAGGTGTGGGGAATCAGCCCCGGGGTGACCCTTTCTTTGTGTCCCGCTCCAGAACCACGGCAGAGGCAGCTGGCTCCAGAGACACAGGGAGGGCCGGCTTCGTGGGTAGAGCCCGTTCAGGAACTCCCTGAGACCCCTGTGCGGGAGCTACGGCCGGTGTCACCTGCTTCAGCCCCTGCAGAGCAGGAGGACATCCCAGCAGAGGCCTCAGCTCCAAGGCAAGGCCCCAAGCTGGAGCCCCAGGAGCCCTCAGGCATGGGGCCCGGAGCAACTGCCATAATGGTACCAGGCCTTGCAGAGCCAGAGACATGTCCAGACCCCATGAGCCCCTGGGACATCCCAGGAGTGGTCTCAGCCCCGGTGCCAGGCCCCGAGCTGGAGCCCCATGAGCCCTTGGGCCCGGGGCCCGTGGCACCTGCAGGAATGGCGCAGGGCCTGGCAGAGCCAGAGGCGGACCTAGAGCCCACCAGCGCCTGTGTCGCAATCACCCCGGACGTGCCGAGGTCGGAGGAGCGGACCATCCTGCAGTTCCCCGCCCACATGGTGGCCGAGCAGCTGACCCTGATCTGTGCGGTGAGCGGAGCGGGCTCTCAGGGTCGGGGTGGGCCTGCCCTGTGTCACGGGCTGCCCCAGACCTACTGTCCCCTGGCGTGGACTCCTGTGATCTGGGCCCATGTCCCAGCTTCCCCACGGACTCACCATGTGCCCTGAGAGACTCTCCTCACTCCCAAACCATCCCTGACCACAGTGGGGGGGACAGTAGGGCTGGCACTGAGGGATCCTTGCAGACCAATGAGGAGGAGCAGAGGGAAGGTGGGCAGAGCCTGGCTGGGCTGGGAGGGGCAGGACAGGGGAGGGGTGCTCAGGGAGGTGCTGCCAGGGCCTTAGGTCCTCCGGCCATTGGCCTGGAAGGCCTCCGCAGCCTCCGCAGTTCAGAGGCCCCTGCCATGCACCTGACGGCGTGGGGGACACAGACACCAAAAAAAGTCCCGGGTGGAGGTGTTTTGGGGGAAACTGCACCTGAGTGGGGAGCGGGATCCACGGGGTGGCAGAATGGGAGGCAGATGCCCCAGGATGGGCAGGTGTGAGCTGCCTTGTGCTTCAGGGAGGAGGTGAGTGAGGGTGCCTGCGAGCAGAGCCCCTCCATTCCCCACCACTGTGGGGTCCTGTGCATCTGGTCCTGGGCGCCTCAGTGGATGTGGTCTGAAGCCTGGATGGCCACAAGGCTCACAGCACGTCCCCAGCTGCCTGTGCCCCAGCTCTGACTGGTGACCCTGCCTGGGAACAGGGGCACCAGGGGCACAGCTGGATGACACCCCTTGTCATCCCCAGGAGCTGTACAGCAGGATTGAATACGGCCAATGCAAGGTCTACTTAGAGAGGCCACCAATGATGGAAGGCACTGAGCTAGTGGGCCCCAACGTGGAAATGGTCATCAGGCAATTCGATGGCATGGTTAGCTTGGTCATCTCCTCCTGCCTTGGGACCGTGACCATGACGGCCCAGAACAGGGCCCAAGTGGTGCAGTTCTGGATCCGGGTGGCTGAGGTGTGTCATGGGATGGCCCCTGGGGTCCCTCCTTTGCCAGCTCTCAGGATGTTTGTCTGCAGTCTTCCCTGCATGGTCCCTGAGACCCTTATGCCAGGGGCATGAGGACATGGACTCGTAGGCCCCGGGGGTGGGACAGCTACAGTCCTCCACCCAGGAGGGCTGCCCAGCAGGTACCAGGTGTGCTGGGCTCCCTGGGTGTCTGTCTCCTTAAGGACAGGAATTCACGGGAGGACAGAGCACAGAAGCAGGCCAGGCTCTCAGCTCTGTCTTCCCTCCCAGGAGTGTCTGGCCCTCAAGAATTTTGCTGCCCTCCATGCCATTCTCTTGGCCCTGCAGAGCCGTCCCATAGGTCGTCTGGAGAGCACCTGGGGACGAGTTTCCTGGTGGGTAGTCCTGTCCCTGGGACCAGGGCACCTGAGTGGACAGGGACACCCTACATCTTGCAGTGTCCCTCAGTGGGCTGGGAATTCCTGGGAGGCGGCAGAGCCTAGGGGCAGGGATGGTGGGCTCTTGGGGCCCCCTGTGGGTTAGGCCAAGGGTACCCCTGCAGGAATCAGTTTCCTGCAATGTCAGGTATGGGTTGAAGCCCATTGGAGATCTTGAGCTTGTGTTCTGCAGTGACCTGGCCCAAAGCAGATTCGCCCCTGGGAGAACTGGGAATGGAGGCCCTGGGTGGAAACATGCAATGCCCTCCCCAGGCCACGGATTCCCCAGGGCCCAGAGCTGTGGTGGAAAGCCTCATGCAGGCTAGTGGATCTCCTGGGTGCCCCAGGAAAAGGGGTCTGCCCCCAAACTCTCCACCTGCTGGCCATGTTTCTCCCTCCTCCTCTCTCCTCCCCTTAGGAAGAGCTCCCGGACCTACAAAAAACTTAAAAAGAGGGATGAGGAGGCTAACAGAGAGTGGCTCCTTGAGGTAAACGGAGGCCAGAGGTCTGGAAGGGGGGGTCCTCGGGGCAAGTCCTCTGCTGTGCTGTGGCACAGCTTTGGGGCAGACTCGAGGTGTGCGGGGTGGGAGGGGGAAGCTGACAGGGAAAGTAGGGACCCCCAGGCCCCCGAGGGCCTCGTCTGTCTCCCTCCCTGGCTCCACTTGACTGGGGGCCTGGCATCCAGTGAGGACCCAGAGGAGAGGCTCCAGTCAGGGCTGGGGCTGGTGTGGGGTCGGCAGCAGGGGTGGGGCCTGTGGCTGAGCAAGGTCGGCTTCTCCCTTGGGTCCCCTGAGCCTGTCACTGCCCCTCTGTGGCCTCGGGCTCCTCATGTGGACATGGAGGGTTGCCGTCACCGTGGGGTGTGGGCCTCCCAGGTGAGCAGGGTCCAGGGAACACAAGATGGGCCACCTCACCTGGCCATGTGAGGGGACCATGCTGATAGCCAGGTGACAGTGAGTCCTCAGGGCACCCTGGGAGGCAGAGGGACCTCCCCTGACACTCTCAGGGTGGCGGCCGTGGCCCAAGGACCCCCAGGAGTATGAGTGTGTGCTGGAGCTGGGGTCGCTCTAGGCTGAGAGCCTGCTGGAGGTGGGGACAGCATGGGTGCCAGGGGGCTCAGGCAAGGCATCCATCCACCACGGTCTGGTTGTGGGAGGCCACGTGGGAGGGAAGCATGAGCAGCTGAGTGTCCTGGTCCTTGCAGGAGGTGAGGGCCCTCATGAAGCAAAAGCTGTGCGCCCGCAGGGGATGCCAGTATACAAAGAAGCAGGTGAGAGTGGCGTGGCGCGGGTCACGGGCGGTGGGGGCGACCCTGTACCTGCCCCTGGTGCCACCAGCCCTGAACTGCCGGCACTGGGGTGACCAGGAGGAGGGCGAGAGCAGCTGGGTACAGGGGGAAGGTGGAGGACAGGTGCAGGGCCCACAGGTCCTGGGATTGGCCAAAAGCCAGCCCTGGGAGACCCCGAGAGGGGAGAGCAGGGTGAAGGGAGGTGGGGAGGCAGCACAGGGTGGTCCAAGGGAGCTGGGGGCTGTGGGTGTGGGGTTCAGGGGAGGCTCTGTGGGTGCCCCTGAGGCAGGTGGGGACTCATCACCTCCCCACCCCGGTGGCACAGGGCATGGTCCCATTCCTTGGATTGTTTCTACATGACGTGCCCGTCGACCAACTCCCGGAAAATAACGACGTGAGTGACCCAGCAGGGAACAGGGGGGCAGGATGGTGAGATTTAGAGAGGAGAGAGCCCCCCAGTGAGCCTGGACCTCTCAGCACTGGGCCTCCCCGCCTCCTCAGTTCCCCCTCCACCCCAGGAGCTGGGCTTCTTGGAGAGGACTGCCAGAAGTACCCACCTAAGCCCCAGTCCTGGCCCCAGGGCAGGTGGGGCTGAGGGCTCCAGGGGGCAGCATCTGGGCAGGACTGGTCTCCCCCTCAGGCCCTGCCCAGGGGGAGGGATGCTGCTCCTTCAGGGCAGGAAGCACATCAGGGGGCTGGCAGTGCCTTCCTGCCTGAGGCCCCAGTCTCCCTGTCTGCCATCACACAGTTGCGTGGGAAGCTTGGCCTCAGCTCCCCAGTGCAGTCCCCGCTTCTCGGTAGCCCCATCCCGGGCCAGGTCCGGGTGCTGTTTCTGGGCAGGCCTGCCCCTTGGAGGGCCCTGGAGGTCCTCCAACTTGAGAAGGGGTAGGGATGTGCCGGCCTCGTTCTGGGCTCAGGGGGCTGTTTCTGATGCACTTTAGTTGCCTTCCTGCCTTCCAGGGTGACGGGATGAGAGAGAGACAGTTGAGTGCCCAGTCACGGAAGGTGAGGGATGGAGTCAAGACCCCCTGGGCAGGACCCTGTCTGGCCCATCCCCTGGGTCTAACGTGTCTGAAGAGAGTTAAGACACACAGAGCTGAGGATACTAAAGGTTTTGTCAGGTGGGGGGTGGAATCAAGGCCTCCTTCCTGGAGGAGGAGCTGGAGACCCAACAGTGGGAACAGGCAGGGCTGGATGTCATTGGAGGGAAGGCGGGTTCCCGTGTGAGCAAAGATCCGGGACCATCCCAGTGCCCCACTCCTCACCCCCTCTTGTCTGCATCCTGTCCTTCCTCTGCCCCAGGTCACTGTCATCCTACATGAGATGATGATATATAAGTACGTGGCCAGGCTGTATGACCTGGAGCGCAAGGAGCACGTCATGTCATTTCTCCAGGCCATGGAGCCCCTGGATGAGGAGGAGAGGTGAGGCCGGCCGGAGTCAGGTGTGGGCTGCAGCTGCTGGCAGGCTCTGGGGGACGGGCCCCCTGACGTGTGGCTCCAGGGGCTCACAGGTGTCCCTCTGTCCTGCAGCTACAGCCTGTCCTGCCAGCTGGAGCCCCCAGGCCAGGGGGCCAGCAGAAAGGGACTGTTGCAGTTCTTCAGGCCCCACAAGATGTAAACTTATGGGCCGGCCAGGGCCAGGTGAGTTTCTGGGCTGGGGCGATCGGCAGGGGGTAGTGGGCTGCTCCTCAGCCTCAGGGAAGCTTCGGGCCATGCTGGGTGTGGGGGCGTCCTAAAGACCGGTGGGGCTGGGGTCCCAGCTCCACGGCCGACCAGTCCTGTCAGACTGAAGGGTGGCTCCCCTCCCCCTCTGGAACCCAGCCTCCTCCTCTGTGAGTAGGTGACGCTCAGGAGCCTTCCTGTGACAGGGACCCCCCCGGGTGCTGGTGATTGACAGGACCCTCCACTCAGGGCCCGGAGCCCAGGGGGCAGTGGGGACGGGGTGGAAGCAGGATAATGGGGGGAACCCGGGATAACCTGCCTCTTCTGCTCACCCGCATGGCCCTGTAGCTGCTGTCATCGGGCCCTCGGCCCTGCTGGTGTCCTGGCTGCATGTGGAGGAGAGCTTCTTCCCCTTCGGGCAGGCGGCACCTGGCACCCCAGGACCCCAGTCTGCTTGCTGCTCCTCTTCCTCCCGCTGCTCATCCTGAGCCTCTCCTGGGGCAGGTGCTCTGGCACCTCCTCTGTCGGCAGACCCGGGCAGCTCCCCAGGCTGCGGCTGTATCCTCAAGGACCCGTACATAGCTGCGGCCAACCTGGCCCCCTTCGTGCTGTGTCGTCCCCTCTGCTCCCGTGGCCCACTGGACAGAGGCGAGCCGCCCCACCGTGCGGAGGATGTTCCTCTTCGTGCAGGTGGCCTCCCGCCGTGACGCCAACTCCTGCCTGGGCGCTGTCAGCTACTGAATCGTAGCCACAGGGTTCCAGGAAGAGGCGGGGGCCTTTCCTGGGATGGCCATGGACACGGCGCAGTGCTGCATGGGACCACAGCCCCCTGGTTCCCAGTGGAGGCATCTGAGGATGCAGGAGTGGCCGGCTGTCTCAGGGTTCCGGAGCTTGCTTCCAGGGGAGCCCCCTGTACAACTCCCTCCCCCATCCCTGAAAATAGCCTCCCCAGGTGCAGTGTGGTCTGGGTGTTGTGTCTGAGGTTTATGGTTCCTGGGGGTTGGGGTCATCCCTGTGCAGAATGTAATAAATGATGAACGGATTGCCATCACACTGCTCTTTCTTCTCAAAGCTCTGCCCCTCCTGCAGACATCGTGTGCCCCAGCCCACCCCACCCCCAGCCCTTAAACTCTCTGACGCAGGGGGGCCCTGACCTACGCCAGGTTGTTGTCCATCCTCTGTCCTCTCCCCATAAGGCGCTCAGGAAGAGCAGGGCGCTTTAAGCCCCAGGCTGGCACACCTTGGCAACACTGTGGAGGGCTGTTCAAACAGAAACTAAACCTTATTTCCTGTCACCTATAGATTGTGATCAGACATAGAAACTTGCTGATTAGAAGCCCCAGGGTGTCTCTTGAACACCACTGCAGATGTACCCAAGTAGATCCCTCGGCTGCAGGGCACCAGCCTAGCACTGTCCCATTTAATGAGACAGAGCCGCTCCACACATTGCAGAAAAGTCCTTTTCAAACAATGCTGAACTTGGTCTCTCAAAGCACCTCCAAGAGGTGCATGCCTTCCACTGGGTGGCTTTCTGTGAGCCCAATTTCTCCACACTTCACACCTCAGAGCACCCCCCAAAGCTCCCAGGTCCCCAGTCCTCCCCCATGGTGCCCCTCAGCTGTCCATCCCCAGGCCAGATTGGTGTGAGGCCCCTGGTGTCCCGCTCCTGGGTCCTGGCTGAGCGGCCTGACATCTGTGACAAAAGGCTCGGGAGGCTGAGCAGAGGCACTGGGCTCTGGTCTCCCCATAATGCTCCCCCGGGGCTCTCAGGATGTGTTCACCCTCCCAGGAGAGGAGGCCTGGCCTGGAGGGGAGTTTCAGGATCAGCACGAACACCCCCTTGGGTGCCCCAGGCTGGAGACAAGTCTCCAGGTCTTATGCTGCAGGTGGGGCCCCAGACTGGGAATAGGGAAGCGGACATGGGCCCCCCTGACAGCCTCAGGTGACCGGGTGACAGGAGGTAAAATCAGGACATCTGGCCACCTTCCTTTCCCTTGCCCTGCCCACAGTACCCTCAGAGCCATTTGCCTGCATGGTGGTCCCAGGGATGACCTCAGGCTCCCCGGCCACATAGGGAGGTAGGTTTGGGCAGGAGGAGGGCAGACGGGCCTGTGGCGGGGTGGTGACCTAGGTCAGTCCTGTCTCCCTGCACAGCCCACAGCCTCAACCTGAGACACATGAACTGCTGGGCTCAAAACAAAGCAGCAGCCCTGGGCCTGCTGGGTGGTCACTGGGCCAGCGGTCCATCCTGCCCCGGTGTGTGCAGGTGCCCAGAGCATGCCACGCCCTGGACTGCTGCTGCTGGAACACCAGGCTCACACGGCTGCCTGGCCACCCTGTGAGCTACAGTGCACCTGTCCCACCCGACGTGTGCTGGGGAGGTGGCAGGGCCCTCTGGCACCACGTGTGCTGCTCTGGGCCCAGGCACAGGGCTCCTCAGAGAAGCTGATGCCCGTGTTCTTGTTCACGGAGTCCAAGAATGAACTTTGCAAACACTCAAGGTAGGAGAGCAAGTGGGAGGCTTTTATTTAGAGATAAAGCTAGAGGACAGAGCTCTTGATTTGCACCTGGCCGCAGGGGACAAGATAGCCGTGGGTGGTGCGTTGTCCAGGGGATTTGTAGGCGGTTGAGAGACAAAGGGTAGGGATGCAAAGTGGCTAAATGGTCCCCAAATGATTATCTTTGAAGAGACAATTTCTTGTCGTCTTCCAGATTATTTTGCAGAGTTAACACAATAAATTTACTGCTCTGATTCTTTTCCAGAATAACAGCTTCTTGGTTTGGGAGTATATCAGTCAAGACTGCCTGTCCTGCTCCCAAGGTGAGCTGACTTGTTGTCTACTATGTTAAGAAACCTATTTTTTGACTTCTTGGGTTTTAAAATGCAATCTTATCTTTGGGATGGAATCTTTCCTGTTTTTACTATGTTGTTTGTGACTGGGTTCGCTTGCCGTTAGTACTTGCCTAGGATGCAAATCATTTGATTAGGGCTAGGGGAAGAAAAGCAGCATGTGGGTAAAGTTAAAGAAAATAAGCTGGGCCTTTTAGCAGGCTAAAGTGAATTTTACAATAGCCTCATTTAATTGACACAATGAAGATCTGGGCTATGCTCAGGTATTTTCTTATCTGGGGGATGTTCAAACATTCCAGGCCAAGTTACTCCTGGCTTTTTAGTTTTAATCTCTTTAGTTTTAGTTTTAGTCTCTCACAGAAGAATGCTTATATTACTTTATAGAGAATTAATGTGACTGACTTTGCTTAAGTGTTTCTTACAGAGCCCGGGTCCCTCCCGCAGGCCCCCCTTGCACGCGCTCCAAGCTCTCTGTTCCCACGCTCGCGCCCCTCTCTCTCCCCGCTCTCCCGCGTCTCCGTCGCACACCGCCCCCCCCCCACCCCCGGGAGCTGGGGCTCCCGTCGGGAGGGCGTGTGTATTCTCCTCGGTTTTTGTCACCGCCGCAGCGAAGAACTGAAGGGCAGAGACACAGCAGTGAAGTAGAGTTAAAGTTTTATTTAAGGAGGAAAAGTGCGCCCTCCGAGCGAGGGGAGTGCAGGCCCCGCGGAGAGGCGCCTGTGCCCGACCTCCGCCCTGTGCCTCCGCAGGCCCTGCCCGCAGCGCCGCGCGCCAGGCGCTCCTCTGGAAGCGGGTCCCGGGGGGCCGCGCACACCCGGCGCCCCGCCTCGGCCGGCGAGACGCCCGAGACCTCATCTCGAGGCCGGAGGGGCTGTCGGCCGAGGCCGCGGCGGCCACAGGCCCGCTCAGCTCGGGGCCGCTTGCAGCGCCTTCCACCGCAGGCCTCACAACAACTCAGAGGTACGCGCGGCCTCGCGGACTCAGGCCGCCGCTCACCCAGCGCCGCCGGCAGGTCCCACCGGGGGCTCAGCGCACAACAGGCAGCGCGGCTGCTACGTTGCTTCTATGTCCGCAGAGTTGCCGCACAAGGCGGCCGCGGCAGGCGGGCCCGCGCCCCTGGGGGGAGGGAGGCTATCGCCCCGTCTGAGGCGGCGGCGGACGGCTTCGCGCACTGCGGGGGGAGGCGGCCCCGCCGTCGAGCCCCGCGAGACGCCGGCGGCCTTGCGCGTGCGCAGTCGTGGCCGAGGGCACAGGCCCTCTGGCGGCGCTGAGGGAGGCCGGCGCGCGCTCTCTTCCGGACGCGCGGGAGGAGGAGCTCGGTGCCCGCGGCGCGGCCTGTGGGAGCGGCCCTAGGGGCGGGCCCGGGGTCCGGGTAGTGAGCCGCCGGCAGGCCGCGCTCCGGGAAGACAAAACGCAGCCGGAGGCCACGGCCCGGCGCGGGAGGGCGAGGACGTGGCGGCCCGAGGCGGGGGAGGGAGGAAGGCGCGGGGCGCACGTCCCCCGCCCAGAGCTGTTGAGTTGAAGCTCCCGGCTGGTGGCTTCGGGCTCCTCCGTGAAGTGGGGGCCCCGGCGCGTCTGTGGGGCAGCCAAGGTGTGGGGAACGCGGAGAACTCTGAAGGCGCCGTGGGCAGGCTGGAGGGGCGGCTGGCCGGGGAGCCCGTGCGGGCAGCTCCGGGGCGGGAGGCGCGCTGTGGGGCTCCCGAGGGCCCAGCGCGTGGGCGGCGGTCGGTGCGCTCGGGCTGAGCGGGGGCTGAGCGAGGGGACGAGCTTCTCGGTGCTGGAGCAGGTCTTGTGTCCGTGAGTTTATGGTGGCACGAGCGTCGTGTGTGTGATTTCATCAAATAAGGCCGAAGCGTGTCCTAGAGGGCAGGTCTGGAAGAGGCCGAGCTGGGGTTTGGCCGGGTGGGAATGATGAAAGGGGCATACGGTGGAGGTGTTCAGGGTGTCAGTTTAGTGCCGAGCCTCAAAGTCTACCACGGGGGGAGGACATGCGGACGGGGGCTGCGGATGGTCAAGGAGTAGATCCTGACAGGGTTGAAGAATTGGCATGTTGAGGACATGGGCTGGAGGCACTGGAGGTTGAGGTCTTCAGTGTAGGATGTCAGTCTCCAGTCCCTCCCAGAGGTCAAACTGAGGTCCCCAAAAGAGTAGAAGCAGGTGTTCACCATACATCACGTTATTAGCCTAACCCTCCTGGCACCGCCCAAGGGCCCAGGTGTACACTCGTACCTGGCAGAATAGTCCAAACGCTGACAGGTTACCTCCCAGGAGACTGCTTTGCATATACAAGATTTAAATACCCTTCACCTGCTGAGTTAGCCCATTTTTACTCACATTTAAGAGTTAGATTTAGAATCCTACTTTTAAATTTTATTTATTCCTGATTCTATAAATATCTATATTAGCTTTTAACCTTAAAAATATAGTGATACTAATACAATATACCTTGCTTTTTTCACTTAAGCTTGTTCCATATCTGAAAAAAAAATTTTTGTTTGATTCTTTTTGATGGCTGAATTTTATTGACCAATTGTCTATTAATAAATGTTTGGGGTTTTTTTTCGTTTTTCAAATGAGATTGAAATGTATAACGTGTATGTATAATTTTACTGATGTTCTAATATACTTGAAAGATATATCTGTATAAGTAAAATTACTGGAGCAACTGGTATGTACGTCTCTAATGCCGATAGATTGTGCCTGTCAAGTACACTTTTCTGTACAGGTTCACCAAGTTTAAGAGTTTCTCTCTAGCAATCTGAAGAGTGCCTGTTTCCCCATGCTCTTGACAGCACAGTGTATTTAAAGACATTTTTGTGTCTGTCGATACTATAGGAATAATATCTTTATAGCATTACTTTTATTTCACCCATGATGAGTAAGGTTGAGGATCTCTTCACGTGTTTGAGTTGCTTTTATTCCTTTTCAGTGAACTATTTGTATACATTTTTGTCTAGATTTCCGTGACTTACTGGTCTTTTTACTGATCTGAAGGAGCTTTATTAAAAAATTGGGATATAATTGACATACATTGCATTAATTTTAGGTATACCACATAAAGATTTGATGTATGCTTATATTGCAAAATGAGCACCACAATAAATTTAGTTAACAACCATCACCACAAATAGTTACAAACTTTTTCCTTGTGATGACAACTTTTAAGATCCACTCTGTAAGCAACTTTCAAATGTACAATATTGTCAACTATAGTCGCCATGCTGTAGATTACATTCTCGACTCACTCGTGTTAAAAGTGGCAATTTGTACCTTATGAAAAAGTAGCTTTATACCAGTGTGTGTGTGTGTATACCAGCCATCTGTATGTTTTATGAAATAGAAATATTTTCCTGTGATTTCTGTTACTTTATATATGTTGCATTGTACCATATATTTTTTAAGTTCATATGGTTCAATTGATCCGTCTTTCCTTTTATGTTTTTTTGGATTATTTTTATATTGTGCTTAAAAAGGCCTTTCTCCACTCTAAATTATGAAAAATATCCTCTCAGAGTTTCTTTTACTAATTATCATTTTGTGTTAAAAATTTAAATCTTTGCTCATCTGGAATGTGTTCTGGTGTAAGATACAAAGTAGAGATGAACTCATTTTTGTTCCAGTGGCTACCCAGTTATCCCAACACCATCTATTAAATAATCCATGTATTTTTCATTAATTTGAAAAGCCCCCTTGACATTGTGTAAGCTGCTGCATGTGTATTGGGGTCTGTTTATAGACCTCTGTTCTGTTTCATTGGTCAGTCTATCTAATAATGTGTCAGTACCACACTGGAGTACCACACTTTTTTTTATGGTCTGAGGGGGCAGATGAGGAAGGCTAGTATTGACTTCTGCAGAATGTAAAATTTTGGTGAAAGTACAACATACAGAACAGTGTACAAATCACAGGAATAAGGCTCAGTGAGAATTCAGAGTGTGAATTACAGGCAGTGTGTATTTAGTACACATAACCAGTACTCAGATCAAGAAACAACATTACCAGTATCCAGAAGCCCCTTCTGACCCGTACACTCCTCAGTGTAACCACTATCTTGGCTTAACACTGACCTCTAATAGCATATTCGCTGTGCCACTTTTGAAAATATGAGTTGAATTATTCAGTGTCTATTCTTGTGTTTGGCTCCTTTCAACATTATGTGTGTAAGATTCAAGTGTGTTGATGCACATAGCTGTAGCTTATTCAGTCATTGCTGTATATTCTATTGTATAAATACAGCACCTTTTATTCATTTTACTGTTAATGGATATTTGGGGATTTTCAATTCTTTGCTATTATGAATAGTGCTTATAGAACATTTTTTACATGTTATTTGGTGAACATATATTCACATTTCTGTTGGATATGTAACCAGGAATGAACTACTGGGTCATAGGGGATGTGTATGCTCAGCCCATAGTAGCCAGATGGTTTTCCAAAGGTATTGCATCAGTGCCTTAGAGTTTCCATTGCTGCACATCTCTGCCAACACTTGGTATTTATAGTAGAAACTATTGGTGCCCCACCCATTTCAGTGCACATAGGCATCTCAAACTATTTCTCTGAGTTTCCCAGGCCACCAGAATCCCTTAGGTCCCCCTCAAACTAGGTGAGAAGAGTAGGGGATTAACTAGTCCTGAGCAGAGATCTTAACCGGTGACCAATGGGAGGCCAGCTTCCTCGACCTTTGGGCAGTACAGCTCTGAAGCACATTCTACCCTTGCTCCTGGAGTTCCCTGGAGGGCTTACGCTCCAGCTGGCAGCAGTGACAACTTGCCCGATGACACATCCTTTATCTGTTACCTTACTTTGCCTTCCCTCTCTCACGTTTCCACTCCCCTGCTGGTGTTTTCAACCCTCAGCCCAGGGCCCACTTCCAGGGGTATCCAAATTAAGAGTATTTTTTTTTTCATTTTAGCTGCTGTGGCGGCTAGAGAGGTGATTAGAGGGGAAAACATGTCTAAAAAGTCTCTAAAGGGGAGGAGATGATAATGAAAAAAGGTTGAGAAACACTGGTCCAGATCTATGCTCCATCTCCAATACACTTTTGTGTACAGTATGAGATAAGCTTACAGTTTAATTTTTTTCTTTTACATATGTTTATCCAGTTTCAAGAGCACCATTTGTTGAAAAACTTTTTTTCCCCATCGAATTACCTTAGCGACATTGTCCAAAACTAATCAATAACATAGATGTGGTCTCTTTCTGGGCCCTCTTCTGTTCCATTGGCTTCTTTGTCTATTATGCTAATTCCACACTGTCTTGACTACGCTAGCTCTATAGTAAGTCTTAAATCAAACTGTTAAATCCTCCAGCCCTTTCCATTTTGAGGTTGTTTTCGCTATCCTTGGTGCTTTGCATTTCCACACTAACTTTAGGACCAGCTTGTTATTTTTCACAAACACCACTAGAGTTTTTATCAGGTTTCTTTTCAATCTGTAGATCAATTTAGGGAGACCAGCAAATTTGGTCTTCCAATCCATCATGACATACCTCTCTTTTATGTAGGTTAGTGTTTTTTATAAATAGGTTTGTGTATTTGATGCTATTGTAAGTGATAGTTTTTATTTCTCAAGTTGCTAGCCTATAAAAATGCAATTGATCAACCATAATGTTGCTCAAGTAATTGTACATTAACGATACCAAAATAAAATAAAAGAGCATAAAAACTACCTAAACCACCAAGTCCAGCAGGAGTCCCAGCACATCAAGTCAGCATCTTTAAAGTAAAAATGAAGTGAATAAGGATTTTTAAAAATTTTATGCCAGTGAATAATTAAAACTGATTCAGGCAAAACATTAATCCTGGACCAATGACCATGGAAAAGCTGAAAAAATTAGCAGAGAATTACCTCCGTTAAAAGTCCCAGGCCTAGAAGTTTAAAGAACGTTTTTGTAAAGTTCTAAAGAACAGCATATTCCTGAGCACTAACAATGTGCAGACTTCATGGGGTTAAAGATTAAATTAAGCTCAAAGACCATAAACATCTTAGAATTATGAAAGGCACATGGTAACAACCAAAAAAAAAAGCAATTGATCTTATGTAATTCAATCAAATATTGGATTCATAACAATAATGTTATTTGTTTGTGTTATCTATTTATACAAAACAAATCCAAAATACTGATGAATAGCAATATATACATTGGGTTGGTGCATTCATTCCTTTTTTTTTTTTTGCATTCATATTGTTGGGGGAACAACTACCAATTCATACTAAAGTGAGAGGCTAAAGAAAATACTATAGAATATTGTGTTCTGATAATATACAACAAGGATGATTTTATTCTTAGTTTCTTAAAATAAAACATTGTGATTCATTTACCTTTTATTCTACCAGACTTTCTCCAATCTCACACTCAATGTTATTTTATCAGCATAACATACCTTTTTGTATTTATGCATGTTTGTATACTGAACAATGTTTGTTATATATTAAAGTTTTTTATAGTCATTAAATATTTTCAGTCGATAATTTAATAAAATTTAAATAATTAAATTTGCCCTTATGAGAAACCAATATGTTGATCGCACTTAGGTAAGAGTACAGAAGCAGAATATACATGGAGCTTATGTATGTAGCTGTACTTTATTTTTTTTCTTCCTTTAATGCATATCCTTATATACTGGTGCTTTGTTTCTGTAGGAGATAGTCTCAAAAGTAGGATTTCTGGATCAAAAAATATGTGCATCTAAGTTAGGAAGCATAACAGTAAAATAAACATTCATGAACCCATGAACTCAAGCAGAATGAAAATACTTCTGATCCTGTGGATGCTGCTGGAGGTTCCTCCCCGAGTCATTCCCCTGGCCTCTCCACAGAGGTGGCCACTCATCTGAAGGTTGTTATGCTCATAACCCCTTGCTTTTCTTTATAGTCTAGATAGATGATAGATGATAGGTAGATAGCCAGATGCATGCATACCTACATCAGGACTTAGGCCTAAACACCATATTATTTTGCTACATTCATTTTTAAGCTTTATAAAAATGGCTATCATGATGAAATAGTATTTACATTGAGGCGTATTTTGATCACTAAAAAACAAATATTAGCTAAATTGCTGGCATTGTTTGCATTGTTCACAAAAATATTATTCTATAAAATATCTGAATAACATTTTTTTGTTGCTACATATCAGTGACTCTTCAACTTAAAAGTGGTGAAAGACAGACTAATTGTAAATGCTTTTCATATATATATCCATATTATTTTCTAGTGGCATGACCCTGTGCAGATATTTAAACATCAGTCATTTTGGCAAGAAAAACCTTGCTGAACTGTGTAAAGTACAGAGTAGACACATGGGAGGTTTTTGAACCTGGAGAAAGCTAGTTTTCTATAAATTTCTTCACAACTGTTTCTTATATTTATACAGATAATTTAATTGCTGTAACACCAGTTTGTTTCACTAGATGGGGACATGAGGCATAATAACTACAAATGCCTTCAAAAAGGAAAAATAACTTGGTATCTTCAGAACATAATTACTTGTAAAAGAGAAACTATTGCATGCAAGATGTCATCTTAAAGGATATGATCTTCCATGTAATGAATTGTCAGCTCCAGGGAGAAACATCAGCCAGGGGATGACACTGAGTAATAGTTCCTCAGTGAGCTGAGTGGGCTCCTTCATTTTATTCACCTATGCAATGGATGAGTTCATCTTCTCGTCCACTGACCATGCATTCATCAAGCACCTACTGTACCAGGGGCTGAGGCCTTGACATAAGGAGGACGCAGTTGTCAAGAAGTTCTCAGCCTTGGTCGAGTAGGGGAGGTAAATGTGTAAGCTATCACGTGTAATATATTTGGGGGGAACTATTGAAGGGTAACACTGGATCGGGAAATGCTTGGCTCTTACTGAGTAGGAAGAGATGCCAGGGTGAGTTTTCAGGAATGAATAATTCAGAGACAGCCAACGATGGGAAGAAGACTAGAGCAGTGGTCCTGACAAAACTTGGTGAAGACCTGAATCACGTGAATACCGGCATGGATAGACAGGAGGAAATAAATGTACAAGACATGGAAGTGACAGAATAGGTTGGGCTCAGAAACCAAATGGTTGTGGGGATCAGAGGTGAGGAAGAGATTTCCTAGATAGCTTAGGACGAGGACTGGGGAGGTCGGCATAAAAATTCAACGTGATTATGAGAAATAGAAAATAATTCTAATAAAGCACCTCTACTTACATCTTAAATTGTAAATTGCCTCCTGTGGGTAAAATTGTAACATTTCCAAACTGTCTCGCCTGGCTTTATAGTACATCTACATATGGATAGGCGTTCAGAGGTGGAAAGAAGTAAGGCTTTAGTTCATTTGCATCATTCCTCAGGGGTGGAGAGAAGCATCTACATATCAATGGATAATCACCTGGGCAAGGAGGGCTTATCAGTGCCTGAGAAGTGAGGCGGGGAGGCCGGTTTTGCTTCTGGTGAAGCAAAAAAAGAGAAGGGGCCCCGACTGCAGTCTGTAGGCAATAAACGGGTTTTAAACTTTATTTCTCCCTTTGACTGATTTCGGATTTTAGAGGTATTTTGCCCCAGGATTTCCTGGCCCCGGATTTACACAGGGTTTGGATTTAGCAAATCATGTCATCAATTTCCTTTCTCCTTTCAATAAACGGGTGCCTTCCATTTACCAGGAGCAAAATTTTTATCTTTGTTATTTATAAGGAAAATCACATCAAATCTATTTCTAATCTTGCCATTCCTGAGCTTGCTCTGAAGTTGCTCTGAACTCAAGTCGCTTCAGCCGGTACATGTGACTGGTGGTTCTCAACCAGGGGCAATTGTGTACCGCTCCCACTTCTCCCCACTGCCAGGACACGCCCCCTGCCACCCTCACCCCCGCCATGAGACATTCAGTCTGGAGACAGTTTTAGTGGCAATTGAGGGCAGGGGCTACTGCTGGCATGTAGTGCTTAGAGGCCAGAGATGCTAAAATGCTAAACAACCTACAAAGCCCAGGACAGGCCCTGCGCCAAGCCCCGCCCCCATCACAAAGAATTCTCCAGCCCCAACTGTCAGCAGCGCTGAGGTTGAAAGGCCCTGAACTAGATTAGTGTATCCTCTGACTCTGTTAATGCCACCTAATGATCTCTCAGGTGCCTCCTCACCTCTCATTGCAATATCTCTGCCCCGTACTTCCGGAACTGATTCCTAGGCCGCACGTGGACTTCGTCATTGCCAAGAACCGCCCCCCTTCTGAAATCCTACGGCCACACGGTCCGATTCTCATTACGACCACTCTCCCACCAGCGTGCTTTCTCCCTTGCTCCCTCTTTGTTCTTTGATGTCACCTAGACCTCTCTCTAGTTTTATCAACTTCTCCCTTTTCCCCCAATGTGACCTTATAGACCAGCACTAGAAATAGAAATATATTGCAAGCTGCATATGTAATTTAAACTATCCTAGTAGCTACGGTTTAAAAGAGTAACATTACAATTGCACTTAATTTTCATAATGTATTTCATTTAACCCAATATGTTGAAAATGTCAGTTCAGCATTAGTCAATATACAAAATAATTGATGGAACATAATGTAAGGTTGAAGGTACTCGGGGGAGGGGGGATCACGTCAGACACTGATGACGTGTCAAAGTCTCCGGCTGCTGCCCCCTCCCAACCTGAAAAATGTGCCTTAGGCGAGCCAATCCTCACACAGCTGTAAATCTAAGCTCTGCCTCCCCCTACCTTCTTTAAAAACTCGCTGCCTGCCCTGCTGAGTGTGACTTCCCCTGGCCTGTGATAGCCACACTGCGGAACATCATCCGGGAATTTGCGTTCAAATAAAATACCTGGCCCTTTGGTGCCTCTCTATGCCTGCTTATTTTGGCTAGAATTTATCTTACACATATTACATTTTTTTGTACAAAGTCTTTGAAATCCCGTGTATTTAGTTATTTTTTTATTAAGGTATTAAGGAATTATTCTATGTATTTTACACTTATGGCACATTGCTATGCACACTGACCACTTTGCAAGTGCTCAACAGCCACACGTGTCATTGAAGCTAGTTTCTTTCCACCACCGGTGCCCTCCTGTTGATAAATCCAATGGGCCCTCTTCAGACTCTAACTCCATCAGCTTTGGACATGATTTCCCACTGCAACATCTCTCTCACGTTATTGGAATGTAGTGGTTATGAGCCAGGCTCTGGAGCCATACTGCCTGGCTTCTAATGCTGGTTCTACCACTTCGTAGCTGTGGGACCTGAGGTAAATAACCTACCCTCTCTGTACATCAGAGATAATTGTACCTACCTCTAGGGTTGTTTTGCAGTTTAAATGAATCAATAGAGAACACTTATCTAGTCCTATTCTAAACGCTTTACATGTATTAACTATTACCTAAAACAGTGCCTAGCCTCTAGTAACGTGTATGTATCTATACGAATAGCATTTTACCATTTCTAATCACTGCCCAGGTCAGAAGCTCCCCTGGCTAGGATCACAGCTTGGCAACAGCTGCAGAGACAAGGAGCAGATCTGTTCTGCATGCTCTCCTCCCCATCCTACCCAGCCTATGCTTGCTGATTGTAATGGATTGAGTTATGTCACCCTGAAAAGATATATTGTGGTTTTAACCGCCAAGATCTTACTGGGAAATAGGGTCCTTGCAGATGTAATTAAGATGAGGTCATACTGGCTTAGGGTTGGCCTCTAATGCAACGTGACTGGCCAGATGACGTAAAGATACGCAAAAAAAAACCACCCAGGATTCTACAAACCAAAGCGACTGGAACAGGTGCCACCTTGGCCCTCAGAACTAATCCTGCTGACACTTTATTCTGGGCTTCTAGCCTCCAGAACTGGGAGACCTTCCATTTCTGTTGTTTAGGGTGCCCTCCCCGCGCCGTATGTGGTCCTTCTTTAGGGCAGCCCTACCAGACTAACCCACTGAAGGGAGGAAGGAGGATGGCGGGAGATCGCGGGGCAGGTCGTTAAGGACAAGCAGCAGCCGCGCAGGCTAGGAGCCCGCGGAAGACGCGCCCCCTAACGCTTCGACCTTGGGTCACCCACCGTTCTCCCTCAGCCCCGCCCCGGCTCTCAACAGGGCGCAGGCGCAGGCCAGACTCGGGCAGGCGGCGGGGCGCAGGCGCAGGCCAGACTCGGGCAGGCGGCGGGGCGCAGGCGCAGGCAAGACAGGCGGTGGAGAGTGGGGGGTGGGGATGGCGGCCGGGCGTAAGCGCAGAACACACCGGGGTGGGGGGAGGGGGTCGTGGGGCAGGCGGCGGAGCACATGCGCAGGGGAGACCGGTAGTGGGGGTGGGAGGCTTAGGGGCTGGGGTGTGGGGCTGGCGGCGGGCCGCATGCGCAGGGAAGACCGGCCGTGGGGCTTGGGGGGTTAAGGGGTGAGGGCTGGGGAGTGGGGCTGGCAGCGGGGCTCAGACACAGAGCAGATCGGCGTGGGGTCGGAGTCTGGCGGCGCGGAGCAGACGCAACCCGTTGGGGCGTGCGAGGCGGGCTGGTTGACCCGGAGGAAGGGTCTTGTCGCGGGTGAGCTGGGTGACGTGTCAGCCTCACGGTGCGGTCACCGCGCGCGCGCGCCTCCTAAACTGGGCTTAGCTTCTCAGCGTCGATCCCACTTCTGGGCATTTGCATATCACTATTAGTTTTTGGTGTAGGCGTGCGAAGAGGCTTGGCACGCACGGAGCGCACGCAGGTCTTTGAGTGAACGTAGGGGTGGAGAATTGAGTAACGGACGAGTGAGGCGGGAAGCCCCAGTGTGGCTTTCAGCTAAGAAGAGTCAGTGGTTGTGCTTGCTTATCAGTTACTGTCCATTACACAGAAGAAAGAATAGAAATGTGGGAAAACTCGGCCCCCTTGTTAAATCATGTAATAGGTCAGTTAGAAGAGTGGCAAAGAACTTACTTCTTTCAGGTCCCTAACTATACCGAAAGACCTAAATGTTCATGAAAATTGTTTTTGAAGATAATGCGTTTGATGTGTTATATGCAGAAATTATTTCGAGAGTTTCCTAGTAATTCTATGATGAACAGAAACACAAATGAAGTTTTACAGGTCTCAATACGATAGGTTTTAGTTTGTGATTTTTGTTTTACCTGCCATGTTATCTGCATCATAATTCTTCGTGGTGTGATTTAAAAAAAAAAAAAAGCATGCACTGCAAGTAAGCTTTCTAAAAATCAAGTAAATTCATTCCGGTGTTTTTTCGGTAATGAAAAAAAGCATCACGTTTTTAAGCTTTTAATAATAAGAGCTGCCATGTATCCAGGGCCTCTCATGTACCAAGCAAAGTGTTAGAAACTTTATATTTGTTCTCTCTTTATGTATTAAGCAATCCAAGTAGCTGCTTCAGAACCCTGGAAATACAGAACAGGGGACAAAAGTTCAGACTCTTAATATCTCTTCCTAGTCCCAGGCATTTCCACCTCCACGTGTCCCAGAACTCCATGCCTTTCCCCAGTCCTGCCACACTCCCGCTGCCAGAAAAATCAGGAAAACCACACACACAGCCATGTGCCTTTTCTTTCGGGATAATCAGCAGCCAGGTTATGCCAGAAACCTGGGAGTCTTGTCCCCTTCTGCCTACTTGTCCCCCACATACCTGTCACCAAAAACCTTGCCAGTTCTTTCTACATATTTCCTTCCCATTTGCTTCATTCCCATCGCCACCACCTTACTCCATCCCATCATTTCCCTGCCTTTTCTGTTGCTGGCTGGAGCCCCACTCTGGCCCTCCTGTCCCTCTCCTGTCTGGTCCGTTTGCTCTGCAGCCAGAGTGATTTTTTCTAATATGCAGATACGCTGTCTGGGTTAAAACATTTCAGAGACAGCCCTTTAATAACCTGGAGGATAAAATCCAGTCACCTGAACTTGGCTTACAGTAGCCTTCAGACAAGGCCTTGTCTGCCTTATCGGCCTATTACAGTCCTTTTTCAATTCTTGCAACTGAACACAATCTCTTTTGCTCTTCAATGTGCAATTCCCTCTGCCTTGACCACTCTTTTCCCTCCTCTATTCCTAGCCAACTTCCATTCAACCTGTAGGGTTCAGCTTAATTATCATTTTCCTGACTCCTCTGGACATTTCTGCTGTATGCTAGCAGAACTCTTTCTGTAAGACTTGCCACCCTACCTTGGCTAAGTTCTGTGGTCCCGTCTGCTTTGGGGAGGGGGCCCATGGTATGAAGATCTTATGATTTAAAACATTTTTTTTTTTCTGAAGACAAGTAATATGTGCCCATTGAGGGAGTGGCTTGCAGGTTGAGGACTGGAACTATTTGGGGCATGTGCATGTTCAGAATTTAAAAACCCAGTGCAGGTGCTAAATGCCTACCTGTTGAATGAAAAGTGGAATAAGTTGCTGCTGTCTTATGATTATTAGAGCTATTTTGAAGTAAGTCTGCTGTTTGAAAATAAATTTAATTCTTATATGTTTCTGTTTTTGTGTACAGGTTAGCAGAACTCATGGTGACTGCATGAGTGGAGCCCGGCTCATGCGTCCCCCAGCGTGGATGGGTACTCGGTCCTGAGAGTGATGGTGGGGGGGCTCTTTCGGCAGAAAAGCAGTAATTAGATATGCATGTAATTTACATAGGAAAATAAGTTCTTGAGTTATAATACGGAATTGCTCCATGCAGATATAATGGGTTTATTCATTAGCGTTACAAGCTCTTAATATATTTCATGTGAATTTTAGGATGTTGTCATTACCAAAAAGGGAGAGAAATAGAGTTTGGGCAGTGATTGCTTTTTATCTCAGCATGAATGATTTGTAATAATTTCCAGTTTTGTATGCATAAAGGTGTCGGGAAGCTTTGCCAAAGCAACTCAGGTGCAATATTAGTGAAAAAGGAATGTGAAAGCACAGTAAAGACTTCGGTGTGAGGGAACCTGTTCTGTCAGTCAATTTATGGGTTTTGTTCCCCTGTCAGGTGAGGAAGTTGCTGATTTCTCCTTGTGTATCATAATGGTCAGAGAATCTGTCATGGAGGCTGTTTAATAATGTTTAGATCAATTAAAAAACATACATATTAATACAGTTCTTCAAGTGGTACATTTCTTTTTTCTGTTATCGTTAATATACAATTACATGAGCAACATTGTGGTTGCTAGACTCCCCCCATTATCAAGTCCCCACCGCATACCCCATCACAGTCACTGTCCAGCAGCGTAGTGAGATGCTAGAGAGTCACTGCTTGTCTCCTCTGTGCTCCGCTGCCTTCCCGGTGCCCCCCGCCCCGCCCCACATTGTGAAGTGCTGCGTATTTTCTTCCCACTGCACTCTTGGCCTCCTTTGGTGATCCTGCAGCGGGCAGCAGTCTCCTGGAGGGCTGGTTTAAAACACGCTGCTGAGCCTCCCCTGGGGTTTCTGTTGGAGCAGGTTTGGGTGGGCCTGTGAATTCGTGTTTTTAATGAGTTCTCGGTGCTGACGAACCTTTGTGCTAGTACCTAATCAGAGGCAGTTTCTTAGGTTTAAGGTAAGCCGTTCAGGATTTCATCCCTACAGTAAGTTAGGGGATAAACAGTTTTGGAAACTTACTTTTGCAAGTCATCTTCTACCATTGTCGCTGCAGTGGTACATCAGTCTATTCTTTTTAATCTGAGCCAGTGGACTGATAAAGTAATACAGGCAGTAAAACAGGGAATCCCTAGTCTTTCTTTAAGGATTTACTATTTTATATATATATATAATATATATACCTTATGTAATATATATACCTTATGTATATATATAAATATATATACCTTATATATACTATATACTATATAAGGACATACTGGCTCTCCAAATCTCATTATGCTTCAGCTGATGTTAGAGCTAGTTTACATTCTATACTTGTAAGGATATAAGGGGTCAGCTTAAGCATGCAAAATATAGCCGTCGTTGAAAAATTGCCATATATTTTCTCTAGAATTAAATAACAAGTTGGGTCAAAGTGCGGAGCTATGAAACTGCATCTAGCATTGGCCTATCTTACAAACTGTGCTATAATTATTGGAAAGCCATCTGTTTTAAAATGAGGTGTTATATTTATGCATAAACTCTTTTTTTAGTCTTTCTTTGATACATAGAATTCTAGGAAGGAGGTTGTTCTCCTGGCCAAAATGAAACACCCCAATATTGTTGCCTTTAAAGAATCATTTGAAGGTCAATGTGAGTCTCCCACCTTCATGCATTTCTGGATTTGATTATGGCCACTCTGCTTTCCTAAAGTATCTTCCACTTGTTTTAGCTGAAGGACATCTGTATATTGTGATGGAATATTGTGATGGAGGGGACCTAATGCAAAAGACTAAACATCAGAAAGGAAAGTTGTTTCCTGAAGATACAATAAGAGACTGACTTACACAGTTTCCCTCAAGGTTTAGAAGCAACTTTTCTCCTAAAATCTGTGTCATTTAAAAGCACTGGTGTCTGATTTCCTGATGGACTAGTTAGAAATAATGTGTTTCTGTACCAGAGTGATTGTTTAGTGTCATCAGGGTATAGCTGGAATAAGAAATGAAATAGACATGTTTACAAAGAATCAAGGAATAAAACTTCCATGTTTAGAAGAATATCAAAATTGTATTTCTCATCACTTTCTGTCCTAGATATTTACAGTTCTGATTGTGATTGTGGTCACATTTTGGGAGGCAAATTAATTCACTGTGTGTTACCAAATCACCAGAGGAATGGAACCTGCATTTCTGTGTCTTGGGAGTACCTAGTCTCAATCTTTTTCCTTCTGAATTTCAGTGTGTTCCCTTAAGTCTAGTGCTTACTCACTTTTAGTGGAAAAGTGCATGCTAAATATCATGGAACAAGTTGACTAAGGGAAATATTTAAGTAAACAACTTTAATGGTGCTGCATTTGATTTAAGGTATAATAACATATTAGGAAAGTATATTGGCATAAATATTTTTCATTTTGAAGTTGTGCTTTTAAAAATATGGGTTCCATAGGAGGTCAGCCTTGGGCACAAATGGATGGCTCTCCATAGCAAAAAGGGGAAAAACATCAGCTTGACATTTAATTATAGGGCCCCTTGGAGTCTGGAGATTCTGAGTACTGTTAACTGGAGGGTTATGAGCTGATCTCAAAGGACTGTTGATGATACAATGAAATCTTTTAATGTTAACATTTGAATATTAAGAAAAAGTAAATGAAAATCATGTAATGCTTGTACTGTAAAAAGTTGTAGCATATTCATTTCTTAGTGGTGAGCTACCTTCCTGTATGTATTCAAGAAATACTTGTATTTGGTTAAATACAATAAAACTATAATGAGCATTCATATGTAAGATACTGACTGACACGTAGGATTCACAGCTTTCCCGAATGTCCCCGGCCACGCTGAGTCTTCGTTGGACTGTGTAATTTCCAGGAGTTCTGCACTCACAGTACATAAAAGTCAGGTCAGCTGAGGCCCAAAGACAATTCTTTGGAGTCTTGGGTTCACACGAGCCAGTGACTGAATTCCTGCACATCTGCATCCTTTTTCCTTACAGATACTTAACTGATTTGTGCAAATGTGCCTTGGAGTAAATCACATTCACAAGAAACGTGTGTTACACAGAGATATCAAGTCCAAGGTAAGTGGACCTAAAAAAAACCCAAAACCATTTCATTCCCTCTATTCTCTGTTATTCTATTTCCTTCTGGGACATTTTATTTATAGTCTATAATACTTAGACTAGCCAAATAAGGTACTACGTGAGAAGAAATCATTAAATCTCTTTCATAGTAGTGTCAACATGTTCCAAGCTCTCTTAGTGACTGATTACTAAGCTGTATGTTCTCAGCTGGAAAATGGTTGAGACCTGGGCTTGCCACGTGGAATTATTCTGACAGAGGGTCGCTGGCTGTCGATCAGGCTCTGCTGATACAGTCTGAAGCTCACCTGTTAGATTTTTAAGCAGTCATCGTGAATTCTCAAGCAGGGGACCGTGTAGCTGTTGAGAGAGTATCCTGTCTTTACGTGTTCTGCTGGGGGACTCAGCTGTTGGTGTTCCTACCGCGCCTCTGTCATCAGCAGGCTGTGAAAGATGCTTCTCCAGAGACGTCTGCCTTATGGAAGACATCATCTGAGCTCTTCTTTTCTTAATGCAGAATATTTTCCTTACCCAAAATGGGAAAGTAAATCTAGGAGATTTTGGATCTGCCTGTCTCCTCTCCCAGTATGTATGTCTATTCTATGGCGGTAACAGTAATCAAAACATCCATTATTTAGGAATGCTCTGTAAGTTGTCTTTGTCTCTTTTTGGTTTTAGTCCCATGGCATTTGCTTGTACATATGTGGGAACACTGTATTACGTACCCCCAGAAATTTGGGAAAACATGCCTTGTAAAAATAAAAGGAAGTGATCTACTTATTTGGTGCCAGGGTGACTGGTGACAGGCATTGTAGCCTACAAACAAGGTTCGGTTTTTAAAACAGTGTATCTAAAGTAGTGTAGAATCTAAATTCCCAGGCTTCTAGATGAAAGCCCTAGTTTTACAGCTGTCTTAATCAGAGCTGAAAGGAGCCGTCAATGCTGAAAGGCGAGTCATCTCTGGGGACTGTATGGATTATGTCACCGGCCCCCAAACTTCACAGCTCCTACTTTTAAAAATCCCAAAGCACAGGTTGCAACCTGAGCAGTTAAATCAGAGTGTCTGGGGTGAGAAACAGCCATTAGTAATTTTCCAGGATCACCAAGTGATTCCAAATGCAGTAAACTTTGGGAACCACTGGATCATGTCATTGAGTTAACATTTATGGATTAGATAATAAATACTTGACTGATAGGTTAATTGGTCACAAGAACATAGTATGAAAATCTTATGATTTAAAACATATTTTTTTCTGAATACAAGTAATATGTGCCCATTGAGGGAGTGGCTCGCAGGGGGAGGACTGGAACTATAGAGATAGACAAGAAGGGAATGGCAGCGTCTCGGTGTTTTTTCCATCCATTCCCTTTTTCCCCAAAACCTAGTTTATATACCATCTATACAGTTTGGTATCTTGCTATTTTTCACTTTATATTACATCATACCCATTTCACCATGTTAAAACTCTTCACAAAAATCGTTAATGGTTGCATAGTATTTTACTACATGACTCTTCCAAAATTTACTTAACATTCCTGTGCCCCTGACCGTGTGTTCCCAGTTCTCAGCGTCATAGACGGTGCTGTGAGCGGTAACGCTCTAGGTGTAAACACGTCCCTGTTTTGCATCGCATGTCGGCATGAATCCCTAGGAGAAACACCTAAAGGCTCTTGTTACCTGCTGCCAAGTTTTCTCTGAAAAGGGTATGATAGTGCATAGTAAGATTCCTTTAAGAGTAAAGTTGGCTGAATCGGGGACAGAACAGCTATAAAGGAGCATACTGGGACAGTTGGGGGAATTTGAGTTTGGGCAAAATACTAGATAATATTGATGAGGGTTACAGTTCCTGGATGTGATCACGGTGCTGGGTTTATAAGGAGGGTGGCCCTGCACTCAGGAGAGGGGTGCTGACATGTTCAGGGGCGAAGTGGTTGATGTGTGCAACCTTTTTTTGAAGAGGTTCGGATACATACAGGAGAGGGAAACGGCACGCAAACGTGACATGTGTTAACATTGGGGGAATCCAGGAAGGGGCATGTGGGCATTTACAACTTTTCTGTGGGTTTCAAATTTCAAAAAACAAAGTTGGGGAAAAGAGTTCATAAAAACCATTAGTTAAAATAAAAAGAATATCATCTAGGAAAAGTCTGGAGGGTGACAAATAGGTGGTAAGAATGATGGAGGGAACAGGAGGTGCTTAGTATAGAGGAGTGGGGGTGTGTGTAGGGCAAACAGGGGAGCCACTCTGGTCTTTGAAGAGCTCCCCTGCAGGAGAGTGGGTCCTCTTGTCCCTCATTTGGGAACGGCGAGCTAATGGACAAGAGTTCCCGGAAGATGCATTTTGGCTTACTGTAAGGAAGAACCATCCCAAGCCACCCCCAGGGGCTGCCGGCTGGGCGAGGGGGGGAGCTGTCCACCAACGCTGCGTCCGCCCGGAGGCCTGCCTGTCAGTGGCATGGAAGGTCCCGGTGGAGGCTGCGCCAAGCGACTCCTGAAGTCCTTCCACCTGTGGTCCTCTGTGCCCACAGATACTCCCTCTCGCAGCAAACACTGCTGAAGCGACACCAGGACCACCCTGATTTGGGGGCTGGGGGTTTCTGCAAACATGATGTTAGGATCTAAGGATCAGGCCCACACTGCCCTATATTTTAATAGCGAGGAACTACTTGGGATTTCTGTTCTTATTAAAGGTAATTTACATTTGTTATGTTGGAAAATGCATGTATTTTCATGTGCTAGCTCATGACCCCCTGGCCGTCGCCTCGTTTCTTCATGCTTCCAGGGACACTGGTCCTTGGGCTGCCTTCTCTCTGAGCTCTGCCCCCTCCAGCACCCGATGAGTGTGGGGTGCACACCGTGAACGGCCCCTTTTAGTCCTGAGGCCTCTATAATGTGCCGGATCCCAGCGCGCGGTTTGCTTTCCCAGGATGAGTTCATTACAGAGGTTTTTTTCCATGTTTCCATTGCTCTTATCTTTGCCTTGATCCACTTTTGTAGCATATGCTAATGGGAAATATCCACTTTTTGGTTCTGTAGTTGTATATTTAGCTTTCCTCCGTCCCTTCCTCCCTCCATCCCTTCTCTTCTCCCTGGAGAAGTCTGAAGTGCATACTGCTGGGGAGCAGGCCCAGGGCTTTCTGGGGAGGAGTGAGGCAAGGGATGTGACGCTTGTAAGCTTGTTAGTGTCATTTGACTTTTTAGAAAGCCATACATCGATTTTTAAAGTATATTAAAAATGTGTGCCTGCAAAAATATCGGTGATGGTGATACACCCGAAGCAGCACTGGTGGTGAGACTTTCTAGGTGAGACGTTTTTACCATTTGTGTTTACCTTTCTCCCGAGTCACCGCAAGATTCTGGTGGTGGTGAGAGCGCAAGATAGCACCTCAAGGACTCCCTTAGGAGGAAGGATGACCAGGCAGCAGGCACATTTATACAATTAAAGTAACTCATCTGACTTCAGTGCAGCTGGCATTTTCTTATGTCCACTCTCTTTCCTTGCATCTGCTTTTACAGTTCAGTTTTCCTTTTTAGTTTCAGGCAAATAGTTGGAAAAGTTTTCTCCTCAAAATATTTCAGGGGTCTGTGAGCCCACTGCCATCTCATTATTCCTGTGAGCTTCAGCACCTGATCAAGCAGGAGTTTAAGAAGAATCCCTCGCAGCGCCCTTCATCTACAAGGTTTCTCTCGAGGCATCTTCGCGTGGCTTCTCCAGAAGTGCTGGCCCCCAGCGGTGCGACCCGTGTTGGACCGGGAACAGTTTACAAGCACATGCAGAAAAAAAATATATCTCTTAAACACAACTGCATGCTATCCATGCTTGTAAAAATTAATGCACACGTATAAAAAAAAGAAAAAGTGAAACTTCCTTTCGCTCCTCTTCTCCCTCCATGACGCTTCCCCAGGTGCGATTGCAGGTAGAGTTTGCATTTCCCTTCAGGTCTTTTTCCAGACATACGTGAATGTCTGTTTACATCTAAATTACATATGTATTCTTACATAGCACTTTTTTTTTTGAAAGTTTTGAGCATTGATCATACTTGATATATATATATTTTTAAAAAGTTTTTTAAGGTATGATTGATATACACTCTTATGAAGGTTTCACATGAAAAAGCAATGTGGTTACTACATTTACCCATATTATCAAGTTCCCACCCAAACCCCAATGCAGGCACTGTCCATCAGTGCAGCAAGATGCCACAGATCCACTATCTTACATAGCATTTTTACATTTCAAGTTTAAATATTGTGGGCAAGAATGTGGATAATTAAATGACATTATGGCAGTATCTAAAGAGTGTTTACTTTACAGCTTCCAATTCTCTAAATTGTCAGATCGTCATAGAGTATGGTTAGCAGATATTAGAAGAAACCAAAAAATCTAAGCATAGTTCACCAAGAAAAAAGGGTAAGGATTTTGGAAAGCTTATATTTTGTTAAGTACCCTTTTTAAATGTAGTGTAACAAAATACATAAATAAATTTCAAGTTATTAGAGATTATTTTCAGAGATACTCCTCAAATCAAGTGTCTTTTTGTCACTTCAGACATAATTCTGTACCAAATTTTATACATTTAGTTTTTCAGGGATCAGAAAGCCTGGTTGGGATTTGAGCGATGTAAAGATTCTCCTGTTTTGTCATTGGTGCTGTATTTACTCAGGTTTGTTACTGGCCAAGAGAGACTGTGTGACTCTTATAGGAAATTCTATCTATCCCCAAGTTTTGGGAAAACCATTTTGTAAACAAATGTTTTAAAACAGCCTTTTCGAAGGTTGGAACTGCCAACATATTGGCTGTACAAAACTTGCCATACATCTTGTCGTCAATCCTGAGCAAATTTATTGTCTCTCTGGAAGTTGTCATCTCTTAATTTTATCAAAGCTATTTTTGTTCCTTTTCATTTGTCACAAGCATAAGACAGAGGAGTTAGTATGAAGAACATCCTCTGTAGGGACATGTTGCAAAATGCCCATGGTTTGGTGCTCATTATTGTGTCGTACGACAGAAGAAACACTTTGAGAACTGTGCTGCTTTCTCAATGTCAGGTTTTAAGTGTTCTTTTTGTAAGATTGTAAATCTTGCTAGTGGTATAAACTCCCAGTGTTCATTCAGCCCGTTCTCCATCTCAGAGGCCCACAGTCACCTTGTTCCCATGCTTGGTTTTATGGTAGCGTTATTAGGTGCTGGCTTGTAGCTTTTGGTCACATACTGGGGTGGTGGGAAATTAAGTTTTAAAATTCTGGGAGGCAATGACAATAAAAACAGTCTAGAAGAGTTTCAAGATAGTTTGGAAAAGTGTCGTTTTTAATTTTCTAAAAAGAGAGGAATGAACTAGTGAAGAAATGTCACCATGTGGGGCCCAGTGTGTCGTGGCAGCTCCCCCTCGTCTGCACACACTGAGGCCAGGGCAGTGGAAGCTGTGTGAGGGCAGCACCCAGGGCCTCATCTGCTCACGGTGTGTCCTCAGCATTGTAGGTGCTCGGTAGCAATTTCTTACAATGTTGAGTGAATGAGGGGCAGGGGAGCAGGGCTCTGCCAGAGGATAGCCAGGCAGGAGGCCCCCGTAGCCAGGGGATCGGTTGCCTGTTCTTCGCGGCTGGTGCCTGGTGAGGGGCTTCTCGGGAGGGACCCTGTTCCACTGGCCGGCACAGCTGCCATGGATGGCATGGACTCCATAGCCAGGTTGTGCCGAGGTGACAGTGGCCTTCCCAGTGCCTGGCGTGCCTTCCCTCCCGGTGCCTAAGTGGGTTGGCTTAAGTGAACAGGGGGAGTCTTGACTTTCAGAAGTTAACCTTAGGACCAAAACAGCAGAAATAGCCTCTTTTAACAGCAGAGGTGTGGTACCGGGAAATTAAGGCTTGAAGTCACTGTTGAGGCTCCTGCTTTGACTCTAAAAGCTTCATTTGTCTTCATTTGTCCCTCTTGCTTTACGCACGTCACATTAGGAGCTTAGACCTCGCGCTCCCTCTGTCTTTCCTTGTGCTTCCCTGCAGGCCCCAGCAGGGGCAAGACCGCCTCGGAAGCGAGGCTCCTGCGTGGGTAAGTGCTGGGAATGGGGTCTGTGCAGCGGGCCGGCCGGGGGCTGGGGAGGCCTGGTGGTGCCCGCCCGGGAGTCTGCATCTTGGGCATGTGGGGTACCCGGGAGCTCTTGGCCTGCTCTGCTGCTGAGCTGCTCAGGATCACATTCATTTTGTTTCGTCATTTTTAAATGGATGACAAGTGGTTGTCAATACAGACGCAAGAGGACTTGTCCTGCTTATAGTCAGGACACCTTGCTTTGGCCTGGCTTTTGGTTTGTTTATATTTTATTGTGGTAAAATGTACATAACATTACCATTTAGCCATTTTTAAGCATACAGTTCGGGGCCATTAATTACATTTGCACTTCTGTGTAAGCATCCCCTCTCTGTTTCCAGGATTCTTCCTTTACCCCGTAACAGAAGCTCTGCGCCCATTAAGGAGTGAGCCCCACACACCCACCCCGGCACCTGGCAGCCTGTCCTACGTTCAGTCCCTGGCGTCCCCTGTTCCTGGCGTCTCACTGAGCGGGACCGCATGGTGCTTGCCCCCTCGTGTCTGGCGCGTTTCGTTTAGCCCGCTCTCTTCAGGGCTCATCCACCTTACAGCCTGTATCAGCATTTCCTTCCTTTTCATGGCTAAATAACATTTAGTTCACTATTTTGATCTCGACATTGCTCTGTTAAAAGCCTTTGAGCACCTCCCACTGCCCGTGGATCAAGCCGCATCTCCCAGCCTGGCCCCCAGCGTCCTGGTCACCCTGCGTTGTGCCCGGCAGCACGACTGGCTTCCACCAAAGCTGTAGCGACTTCCCGGATGGTGGCAGCCGGTCCACATCCCAGCTCAGCCCACCCCAGTAAGTCGTCCTACTGATGTTTTTTTTCTTCTTTTTTATCGTTTTAAGCAACCTTTCAACTCAAAAAAGAAAAGATACACTAACAGCAAATTATTGTATTTATGAAATGTACTAGTGATCAAGCTTGTAAATTTTTTGAATGAAGATTAGGTTGTAATGAATAGCAACATCCCACCATTACGTTGCTCCAAGTGGAGTATGTCCTGCCCCATACTGTTTTTCTCTGTGCATGGTAGTGTGTATTTCCCAGCCTTATTGAGGCATAATTTACATGCCATAAGATGTGTGCAGTTTTACATACAGTTTGGATGAATTTTGGTAATTTTATGCTGCTGTGTAACTGCCTCCACAATCAAGGTGTAGAAATCCCATCCCCCTAAAAGGTGTTTCATGGCTCTTTGCAGGGGATCCCCACTTCTGTCCTAGGCAGCCCCCACTGTAATTCTAATACCATCTCCAGTGGACACAGCCATATGCTTTTGCTAAATGAAAGGTGTGCTATGTAAACAACAGAGACAGAACCAAAAAGTAGGTCGGGCACAGAGGGTGGGGGAGGGAGTCCCGATGGGCCGCCAGCAGCAGTGGGTGTGAAGGCAGAGCTGAGGGGCACTGAGCCACTGCTGTGCTGGGCACTCTGTACAGCAGTGACTCGGTCGGGTCGGGACATCAGGCCCCTGGGGACTTGTAAAAATGCTCAGGACTACCACCGTGCCACGATTCTGGGGTGTTTGTCTCTTGGGGACGCCCCCTACATGTGTGGGGAGAGAACCACTGTATAGAAATAAGAAAACCTGCCTGCTCTGGCCTCTAATTCATTTATTCATTCAAACTGAGAACCTATATGCTGGAGACTGTCTAGGCCCTGGATTTGAATTCTTCTCAAAATATATGCATATTCTGTCAACAGTAGATAGCATGTCACTGTACTTCATGAAATAATTATTTGTGGCCTCTATAAAGACTTCTCAAATATGTCACTTTTATATATTCTCTTTGTATTTGTGTGACTGATGTTAATGGCTGTTAATATATGACAATATATATGTATATATATGTACATGGTTTTTAATATACATGTATATGATTTTAATATACACTTATGTATGGGGTCCTGTGGTAGTTAATGGTTTTTTTTTGGTATCATTAATCTACAATTACATGAAGAACATTATGTTTACTAGGCTCCCCCCTTCACCAAATCCCCCCCACAAACCCCACTACAGTCACTGTCCATCAGCATAGTAAGATGCTGCAGAATCCTTACTCATCTTCTCTGTGTTGCACAGCCCTCCCCATGACCCCCCACACATTACACATGCTAATCGTAATGCCCCCTTTCTTTTTCCCCCCCAATATCCCTCCCTTCCCACCCCTCCTCCCCAGTCCCTTTCCCTTTGGTAACTGTTAGTCCATTCTTGGGTTCTGTGATTGTGCTGCTGTTTTGTTCCTTCCGTTTTTCTTTGTTCTTATACTCCACATATGAGTGAAATCATTTGGTACTTGTCTTTCTCTGCCTGGCTTATTTCACTGAGCATAATACCCTCTAGCTCCATCCATGTTGTTGCAAATGGTAGGATTTGTTTTCTTCTTATGGCTTAATAATGTTCCATTGTGTATATATACCACATCTTCTTTATCCATTCATCTACTGATGGACTCTTAGGTTGCTTCCATTTCTTGGCTATTGTAAATAGCGCTGCGATAAACATAGGGGTGCATCTGTCTTTTTCAAACTGGGCTGCTGCATTCTTAGGGTAAATTCCTAGGAGTGGAATTCCTGGGTCAAATGGTATTTTCTATTTTGAGCATTTTGAGGAACCTCCATACTGCTTTCCACAATGGTTGAACTAATTTACATTCCCACCAGCAGTGTAGGAGGGTTCCCCTTTCTCCACAACCTCTCCAACATTTGTTGTTGTTTGTCTTTTGGATGGTGGCCATCCTTACTGGTGTGAGGTGATATCTCATTGTGGTTTTAATTTGCATTTCTCTGATGACTAGCGATGTGGAGCATCTTTTCATGTGTCTGTTGGCCATCTGAATTTCTTCTTTGGAGAACTGTCTGTTCAGCTCCTCTGCCCATTTTTTAATTGGATTATTTGCTTTTTGTTTGTTCAGGTGTGTGAGCTCTTTATGTATTTTGGGAGTTAATGTTTTTAATTCATGAATTTTATTTTAAATTAAAATAGGTGACTCAGCCTACTTCACTTTGGAATAATTTAAGCATTATTTAATCTGTATTTTTAAATATCTTCTAAAGCATGGGGAAGAAAAGGTAGAAAGTGTAGCCATAGTGATTTAAGAAGCATCAACGAAAATTCGGGTGCAAGTGCACTGAGAACAGCAAGCAGAGAAGAGAAAGGTGAGCTACCCAGGTTCCAGCCTGTGTGTGAGTGAGGGGTCGGGGACACAGAAGAAAACCTACTTTCACCTACTAGTCACAGGTGTTGTAAGCCATGGAAGACACACCTGTTTACTTATCCAATAAAGTCTTTCATGGTACAGGAGTATTTTATTACTCATAATAAAAGGAGAGAATAGTATTTATTAATAAGAGCCTTTCGAAAAAGTAGTGTTTCTTGCACTACCATAAAAGCACGTATAGAAATACACATGCTCTTGGAGCTTCATTCTTAGACATCATGTGTAGTATGTAAGGATATATGTATTATTCTTTGAAATTCACTTTAAAATTATTAGTATTACCTTTTTATTTGGAGGGTTTTTTTTTTCCATTTCCTTTCCTAGACTTGAAAGAACATTGCTGTTAGATGGGAGTTGGAACGTGAAAAGAAAAAGAAACACTTCTGTATTGATGCCAGCGTAAATGTGTAGATACAAACGCACACATCAAATAATATGCTTAGCAATCCTTTTTTACTTTTTGAAATCAGATGGTAAATCAGCCCATCTAGGGGAAAGCCAGCTCCCCACATGCTCCCAGGCGGCAGCGGAAGAGAAATGCCTCCAGTGCGGTTCTGGGAGCTGCGTCCGTGCTCACCTCCAGCGGGACAGGGGAAGAGACAGGTTAGTCGTCAGATGGGATACTATTATTTTATTATAGACGGGTCTCTAAGTTGTTTAATGGGCTAGAGGATTTTTTCGAGCCCCTCTGTGAAGGGTGTTTGGTGCCATGCGTCAGAGCAGCGCTCACACAGGTGAGCACAATAGATTTTAGTAGAGTGATGTACAGTCAACTTTGCTTTGCAAACTTTTTTATTTTTCCCTGCTTTTTTCTCTTCACAACTAGGTGGCCCTGTAGTCAAGTACACTGAGCATAATGCCCATAAACAGTGGCTCAAGGAGACTCCAGAAACCTTGCTGAACATCCTTAAGAATGCCAATCTCAGCTTGGCGTTTCAGACATCCACGGTATATAGACCAGGTGATTCACGTCTATCGCACAATGGTGGAAACACTTGTTTTTGTTTTTAAAGCTGTGATGAAATATACATAACATGAAATTTATCATTTTAATCATCTTGAAGCATACAGTTCAGGGGCACTAAGTACATCCGTGTTGTGCAGCTACCACCTCCTTCCGTCGCCAGAGCTTTTCCCATCTTCCAAGACCTGAGACTGTGCCCATTACATAATAGCTTCCCGTCCCTCTCTCTCAGGAACCTCTGATTTTAAAGTTAAAATGTTCTCCCGAATCATTTCTAGCCAGTCTTAAGCTGTAAGTAAAGTTCCCCATGAGCTTCATTACGTCTGTTTTCTCGTTTGTTTGCTCTTTAATGATCCTGCGACTACTTGGGAGAGTGGCCAGTTCTCACTGTGCAGACACACCACTGCTTTAATGACATCACAATTCAGACCTCATAACAGTAACTTCTGGATTTCTTGTGCTCAGTACTTGAATTCTGCTATATTGAATAGAGCTCAAAAAAGAACAATTAGGATTTGGTTTTCTTATCGTTTCCATAGACATTTTCACTAAAAGTGTCCAAAATAACCTTTCCCAATACTGTCCTTAGGATCTGGGCCAAAGGACTGCATCAGGGTGTGTGTGTGTGTGTGTGTGTGTGTGTAGTTTTGATAATCCAATTGCTAAAGTCACCTTGGGAGGTTAAGATCTAAGATAAGTTACACTAAGTGGACCCTATGAGGGTGTGGCAAGCCTGTATTCACTGTAACAGATTTAGCTGTATTTATTTGATCAGTATTTACTGAGTGCCTAACATGCAGGTTAACACTTTTTAAAAGGGTTAGTTTCTTCCCTGAAAGAGTTTACCGTCTGGGAGACCAGCGCACAATGTAGAATCTTAGAGCTGCCCGGGCTCTGGTGGTGCTGCCCTCGCACTGGTACCGGGGCCCCAGGGAGAGGTGGATGCACGGGAGCCAGGTGTGAGCAAGGTTAATGGCTGTGAATTTATTTTGTTTTAGCCATTATAGGTCCTGGATCTTGAAGTTCTTGTCATTTCAGGCAAGTCACTGTTTAAAAAATATATCATAGCTCTGTATTGAAAGGGCTTTTATAAAGATTTAGCCCACATTTTTATGTTAGGTTATTGTCTTGTAAGCAAAAATCTGAACGTAATTACCATCTGGAAAATTTGTTTAAAGCATGCATGTAGTCTTAACTCCCTATCTTTACTTACCTCCATTGGGAAAACTTGGGGTAGGAGGGAGCTCAGAGGAAAAACGAACTAGTCCTGCTATCCAAAGGTAACTCTTAATGCTTTAATATTGGTGCTTATGTTTGAGGGTTTTAACTGTGATTTTCCACACTTTTTCTTTGGAAGAAAGGACTTTAAAAATTTAATATGCATTCTGATGCTTACCAGGCCTATTTTATGCCAGAAATCATGTTGGGTAATACAGGGAGGCACTACAGAAGAAATACAAGGGCATGGCATTATCTTCAGTCAGCCAGCAAGCTTTGGAGGGTTTTAGCTCAACAGGCACGATAAGTAAGTACTATTGAAATTGCCATAATGTCTGTTAATATTCCTCTGCAGGTTCAGAAGGGTTCTTGAAAAGCCCCCTGGCTGAAGAAACAGAGGCATCAGACAGTGTTGACGGAGGTCATGATTCTGTCATTTTGGATCCAGAGAGACTTGAGCCCAGGCTGGATGAGGAGGACACGTACGTAGGGTCTACCTGGACAGTTCTAGCTGCATGTGTGCACGTGTGGCTTAAATTATACCTCAGTGGTGCCAGGTTTAGTAGGAGCTGGTTGTATCATTTACATTGTAAATGAATGTTGATATCTGGATCTTGTGTCTGGGTTTGGTAATGTATAGTGTTATGAAAGAATTCCTGACAGGGCCTTAGGTTATAAGAGTTCATCTCAGACTTACTATTTTATATAATCTGTTGGATTTTATTTTGAAAAAGTTGTAGAAACAGTGGAAAATGATCTTTTGGAAGAGCTGGCAATGTTTTTGTCTGTTCCATTGCCTTATGGAGCTCATTTTTCAAAGACATAAATATCGTTACTGTGGCATTCTGCTTTGAACCATCAACAAGTATTCTGTGCCCTTCATATGGAGGCTCAATATCCAAATTGTGTTTTCACAGGGACTTTGAGGAGGAAGACAGCAGTCCTAACTGGGTGTCAGAACTGAAGCGGCGAGCTGGCTGGCAGGGACCGTCTGATGGGTAATGCCCAAGGAAACGTCCCTTAGTCACGCTGAGCAGATGTTTAAGATGAGGAATTAATGTTTGGTCAATGTTAGCCCATGGGATATGTATTTTCCTTGGAAACAGAATGAAGAGGAGGAAACTGGATATTGTTCCTGATTAGGACCATGAGGTTTAAAAATTGACAACTATTGTTCTTGAACTCAGAGGAGAAGGTAGGGCCCAGGGGGCGTGGGCTTCGGGCCTGTGGTCTGAACAGAACCCGGATGCTGCGGCTTAGTGTCTGCGGAATCTCAGGGAACCACTAACCTCTTTGAGCCGAATTCCCTCCCCTCTGCAACGAGGATGCCAAAGCTGCCTCCCTGGCCACTAGAGCCGCCATGATGTTACTGTTTGAGTTACGATCTGTGTTTCTTACTGTGTAGCTCTTTTTACATTTCCTAAAGGTTTCAGGGCCTAAAAATATTTAATTGTAACTAATGATGTGATTTTTCAGTAAGACCTGCTTCTGGGTAGTGACCAGTGATCTGCAGTGACCTTCAGTTCCCAGCCATCCTTAGATACAGCCCCCCACGGATGCACGTGCCAGCCACGGGAAGGGTGGAGTGGGCTGCAGGACTTGTCCAAAGTTAGCAGGCCGGTTATAGGAGAAAAGAAGAGGCCAAAGGTGAGGGGTCTATGCGGGAAATACCAAGCTAGAGAGTGCTGGGGAGCAATGGTGTGGGCATCCCAGTGTGCATGGGTGTCGTGACACACAAGCTGGGTCTGGTCATTCAGTCCTCCTATGCTTATGGGGGGAGACTCTTTTACTAAACAAGAAACACACTCCTCCCAGGAGACCCCACAGGGGCCAGTCTGGGAGCAGCACTGACCCAGGGTGGGGTCAATGGTCAAGTGACAGTGGGGAATTTATAGAACTACAGTAGGAGCGTTCATAACAATCTACTGAAATGTGAATGCGTTTTAACAGCTCTAACTGCACATATAAGCGACAGTGGTGTAGACCCTCACCCCACACTTTATTCACACTTAGACATTTGATCAGCCTTAGTCTCCTCTGGTCTCTAACCATCTCTCCATCTTCCCTTATGTCTCAGGACCTGGGCATTTTTGAGGAGTGCTGGTGGAATCTCTCCGTTTGGTTTGTCTGGTATTGTTCTTATAAAGGAGGCAGAGCTAAATGAAGGGCCTTGGGAAGGAATGTCGCCGGGAGCGGAGCCTTCCCGTCTGCCTGTGACTGCTGCTGGCCTTGTCGTTAAGGCAGCGCCTGCCGGTTTTCCTAATAAGATGAAAGTCACGTGACTCTCTAGCATCTTACTGTGCTGATGGACAGTGACTGTAATGGGGTGTGTGGTGGGGACTTGGTGATGGGGGGAATCTAGTAACCACAGTGTTGCTCGTGTGATTGTATATTAATGATACCAAAAGAAAAAAAACACTAAAAGGCTGGGGAACCATTGTTTTAAAGAGGCTGAGAAACTGATCTTTTTTCCAGTTTTTTTTTTGTGGCAAAATACACATGACATAAAATTTACCATCTTAACCATTTTGTAAGTGTTCAGTACAGTGGCTTTAAGCACATTCACATTGGTGTGTGGCCATCCCCACCATCCTCATCTCCCCAAACTGAAACCATGTCCCCATGAAACACAAACCCTACCCCAACCCCTCCCCACCGTCCACTTTCTGGATGTGACCCTCTAGGGACCTCCTGTGAGTGGAGTCAGACAGGAGCTGTCGTTTTGTGATGGTTTATTCCATATAGCATCCATGTTATAATGTGACTTTTATTTTACCTGATCCCACTGGCTGCTTTGAGAGCAGGGGTGGCAGGGGGTAGGCCAGGGCAGGGGCAGTGAGGTAGAGGCGACTGCACTGCCAGCGAGCAGAGACGGGAGCAGGTGTTGGGTGATACTAACAGGTGTGGAGAGACACGATCAGACTGGGAACCTATTTTGAAGGCTGTTCTGATGGCTTTTGAGAAAGGACCAGGTGTGGGAATACCAAAAAGAGAGGAATGAAGGAGTCTGAGATATGGGCCATGGCATTTGGGTGGATGGTTGTGAATTTGGGGGCAGGTCTGGGAGAGGAAGATGAGTCAGAATCCAGCTTTGGCCAAGTTAGGTGAGACATACTCCAAGAGACAGGTGTGATGGGCAGATGACGCTGGAGAGTCCAAGGGTGAGTCTGAGGTCAGGGAACAGACTGGGATGGGGACAGAGGAAGCCATCAGTATAAGTGAGGGGCTGAGCCACTGTGGGTGAGACCCCTAGGTGGCAAGTATGGACAAAGAGGAGCAGGGCTGCGGAAAGCTGGGGTACACTCTGCACGAGATACGGGGAGCAGAGGTCAGCCAAGGGGAGAGTTGTGGACAGCAGGGGATCAGGTAGATCAGTGAGAGGCCAGGGACCCCACTTCCACAGCCAAGGTGACACGTGACACCAGGGCAGCCACTGGGCGGGCCCCCTGGGGCAGGGACCCCACTCAGTAGAAGCAGCTGCTGCCACTGGTGACATTTCACTCCCTGAGCATCCTGGCTTCAAAGTCTCTGCAGGGGTGGGGGAAGGAGAGGAGGGTCTGGAGAGGCCAGTGGGGGAGGGGGCCAAAGCAGGGCCCCAGGAGGGCTGAGCAGCCAGGAGTCAGCCGGAGGCCTCAGCTGAGGTAGGTAGTCCTGATGGGGGTTAAGGAGCAGACACCCCCATTCCGCCATCCACAGGGGGCACAGGAGGAGATCTGGGGTCACTCCACCAGCCCTAGGGCTTGGTCTGGAGCTGAGCCCTCTGCCTATGGCCCTGCTCACCCTCCCACAGATGTCCAGCAAGGTGGCCATTGGCAGTAACATCAGGCAGGCCCGCTGGGCCGTGGAGCAGCTGCGGATGGAGGCAGGCATTGACCGCGTGAAGGTGAGGGCCGGGGTGAGGCGGGCATGTCTGGGTGAGGGGGCAGGTGGCCAGCCCGGGTCTGGTTGATGGTGCTGGCCTGCAGGTGTCCAAGGCGGCCTCTGACCTGCTGCAGTTCTGCACAGAGCAGGCCAAGAGCGACCCTTTCCTCGTGGGCATCCCGGCTGCCACCAACCCCTTCAAGGAAAAGAAGCCCTGTGCCATCCTATGACCCCATGGCCTCTACCACTCAGGAGGCCTCAATAAACAACTGAATGCTGCTGGTGCATGGCTTGGCTGGGCTGCGGTGGGGGAGCAAGGAGGGGCCACTGGGCTCAGCCCCCCACCCACCCACCCAGGATCCTGGCCACAGCAGCACAGACCCCCCGAATCCTGGATAGAAGAGCACGCACTTCTGCATTAGCCAGTGCCCTGTCCCACTGCACAAACACAGCCAGGGCAGAGTCCCAGTCTACATGCCAACGCACAGCACACATGTCACACACATACAGAGGTGTCATTGTACCAACGTTCCCAGGTCCTTAAGAGCCTCCCTCTTTCTTGTACACACCCACACCCAGCGGCATTCAGACATGCACAGGCAGGGTTACCGTCACCACACACCCAGCCAGACTGCCTCCCCAGGGACATGCAGACACACGATCCCAGAAACCACTCAGCAAGCACACATGCCCAGACACACAACAGCGGCTGCCACTGAGGCTTTCACGCCCTCAGAGACACGCCCCAGCCCCAAGCAGGCGAGGCAGAGCTCGGGTGACAATGAGCCCAAAGTCCAGGCTGAAGCACCAGCACAGAACGTTTACTTCTCCTTTGCTCTTCAGAGACAGCTGGCATCCTAATCACAACAGAAACGGTGCCCAAGGGTGGGGAGCAGCCCTGGGTGGGCAGGTGGGCAGACACCAACCTCACCTCCCCTGGGCCTGGACTCCTTGTGCCGGAGGCCTGTGGGTGGGGCAGAGGCAGCACCAGCATGGGGGAAGGTTCCCAGGAACAGGGCCCGCAGATCCTCACCCACAACCACATCCGCCTGCTCAGGCCTGCAGCCTCCAGACCTCCAGCGATAGGCCCCCAGAGGCAGCCACCACCAGGTTGCCCTCGGCACAGATCTGGGAGGGCAGGGATGTAGGAGTCAGGGGTGCTCTGGGGAGCCAGGCAGGGTGCGTGGGGGGCAGGGCCTTACCCCATTCAGCACGTTGTGGTGGCTTCGGGTGCAGATGGTCCTTGGTGGGTCTGTGGGCACATGCACCTAGTCAGGAGCAATGGGCAAAGGTCATGAGGTGTGCCCTGGCCATGGGGACAGGACAGGGAGGGGACCTGTTCTAGGGCCTCACCCGGATGGTCTTGTCGGTGGATGTGGTGTACAAGGCCCCCAGCGAGTGTTTGATCCCTGTGATCTGAGACCTGTGGCCCACATCAAAGGACTGCAGGAGGGAGGGACAGGTGACACTCAGGTGGCTCTTCCTAGGTCAGCCCCTGCCACCACCACCTGGGGGTGGGTCAGCTGGTAGGGAGGAGGCCCAGGGAGGGTCGGGCAGGGGCGAGGGCCCTGGCAGACCCGGACAAGCTGGAAGCAGCCGTCACGGTTGGCAAAGACATGCAGCAGGCCCTGGTTGTCGCCAGCCCAGAGCTGGGGCCTCTGGTAGGACATGCAGAGCAGGTAGGAGTCCAGCTGTGGGAGGGACGTGGGACGGGTAGTTCAGGCTTGGCCAGGCCAGGCCACACTGCAGCCCCCAGCCCACCAGGCCCTTGGGGAGGGCCCACCTGCAGCCGCTGCAGGACGCTGTTAGCCCGGCGGTCAAACACCACGAGCGTGTGGTCCTCACTGCCCGAGATGATGTGCTGGTCGTCCGCCAGCAGCGCCAGCACCGCACTCGAGTGCAGCCGCCGGCTCTTCAGCAGGGCCGGGCCGACTTCATGGGCAATGGGCCAGGAAGGAGAGGGACATCAGAGCCCCTTGGAGGCCCCCAGCCCACCTGAGTATCCCAGGCCTTTGTCCTCCCTGGAAAAACCCTTGGTCTCCTCCCAAGCCCCCATCCTGCAGGTGACCCTGTCTCTTCCCTCCTGTCCCAGCCTCCCAGTATCCCCAGGTCTCGGCCCTCCCATCTCCTGTCCCATCTCCTCACTGCATCCCATCTGCTCTCAGCACCAACCAGAGGACCTGGGCACGTCCCAGCATAAAATGCCTCCTCCTGCAGGTCATGCCCCAACCCCATCCATACCAGCCCCTTTAGTTAAAACAAGAACAAATAAATAAACAGTAGAAAAGGTTTATGTGCTGGACAGTGTTGGTTCTAGGCATTTTACGTAAACTAACATTTACTCCACCCATGTCCTTACTGTCATCTCCTCCCCCTAACCCTATGAGGCTGGGGTTGTTACCTGATTTTACAAATGGGACAGTGGGGTTCCAGCTTCGCTGGGGTGACACAGCTAGGAAGTGGGGGAGCAGGATTCTCAGGGGTCTGTCCTGCCTTCCATGGGATTCAAGCTCAGAGGCCCCTCCTCTGGGAGCTCTCCTGTCCAGCCCACCCCAGGTGGAGGCAGGGCTTCCTGTCTCCAGTACCGGCTCCACACCAGTCACCCTTGATGCCCACAGCACAGGCCACTCTGGGTGGTTAGCATCTGGTTATGTGACTATCACCCTAGCCAGGCTGTGAGCCCAAGTGTCTCCCTCCCCAGCATGACCCTGGGGACCTCAGGCAGCCCTGATCTGCCCACCTAGGCCCCGAGGTCCCTGGCCCACCTCTGGGGTCGTAGACAGTCACCTTCTTGTCGTAGGTGCCAGTAACAAGGATGTCAGGCTGGTAGGACAGACACAGCACTGCTGCCTTGCCCCTGGGGACACATGGATCACAGGGCTGGCGCTGTAGCCACGCAGGATCCTGCCACGCCCCCCCTCCTGCCCAGGACCCCTCAAACTTTATCTCGCCAAACTGCTGCCCATCAGCTGCCATGTCCCAGAGCTTCACCGTGCTGTCCCAAGAACCGGAGCACACTCGGTGGTCCAGCGCCGCCAGCGACCACACCCAGCCCTGCGGGACCAGATGCATGTGATTGTCCCCATATCGTAGATAACAAAATCAAGGGTCAGAGGAGGGAAATTACCCAAGAATCCAGAGAAAGTCAACAGAGCATAGAGTTTAGAGCTGAGCTCTGTGGGCCTGACTTCAGAACCCAGGACCTGCACAACCTCACCTACTAATATTCGTAAGTCAAGTCCTGTGGAGGCTGAGCCCCAGCCAGGGTCTGAGGCTATATGACAGTGAGATTAAGAATGGGGCCTGGGCGAAGCTAGTGCTCTCCCTGGGCTTCTTCACTGAGGCAATGGGCAGAAAAACAGTCCCTGTATCAGAGCTAGTGTGACTTATTTCTCCTCAAACACTCGAAGGAGTGTACTGGGATGTGTCCCATTCTACAAATGAGGAAACCAGGACACAGAGAGGCTGGGTACCTTGCCCAAGGTCACACAGCCAGGAAGTTGCCGAGTGAGATCTGAACCCAGTGGCAGGCTCTGAGACCAAGCTTGTGGCCACTGGCCTAGACCACCTCCTACTAAGACCACCGCCACAGTGCCTTACCCAGGCCTCCCACCTCCTATCCCTGCCTGGCCTTCTGCTTCCTTACCTTGTGGGTGCTGTTCTGGGTGCCCAGGGCTTTGACCAGGACATGGCTGGGCTCCACCCCAAGCTGCCGCAAGTCCCACAGGTTGACGTTGCGATCTCGAGAGCCCGACAGACACAGTGTCCCACCCTGAGAGGGCAGAGAGGTGGTATTGTAGGGGTTACCCTGGCTCAGCCGTGCCTGGCTCCACAACAACCCCTGGCTCACCTGGAGCAGCAGCACTGAGTCAATGGAAGCAAAGTGCCCATCAGCCAAGCAGAAGTACTCAACCTGGCGCCCATCCTCTGCCCAGTGCGACAGGTGCTGCTCCAGCTCAATGCAGGCTGCCGGCCAGTCAAAGTCCTCCTCTGTGGGGCACCATGAGCAGGGTCCCCAGTGGGTGGGAGCCCTGCCACTCACAACAGCTGTCCAAGCCCACCCCTGGCTTCCAGGACTCTAGGGAACCCAACTGTACCAGACTTGTAGAGAACCCCAGCTGGATCCCTCATCCCACCCCAAGGAGGCCCAGGCTCAGGCTTTGGGACCACCAGCCCATCCACCTTCCAAGCACTCCTCATCGTTGTTCCCAAAAAATGGGGCATTGGAGTCTCAGGACCACCCAGGTCTTGGGGATAGCATCCTCAGCACATTCAGGTCCTGCCTCACCCTTGGCTGAGGTCAGACCTCAGCCCCTCAACCCTCAGGTTGGGCATAGGAGCTAGGGCTTCATAACTGACCCTTTCTGCCTTGGCCATCTGAACTGGACCCAGGAAGTATTTCTCAAACTAGTACCTGTGTATCTGGAAGCGCTGCCAAGATGCAGAACCCAACCCCTAGGTACAGAGATTAAGTGGTATGACAGAGCTGAAGCATCTTATGTTTATCAAGCTATTTGGGAGAATCCCATCAATTCAAGGTCACTAAGCTGTTTTATCCCCCAGAGACAGACACAATGACCAACAGCCCCTGCTTAGAATCCCACACTAGATCCTCCACTTGAGGTTCTGTGAATTCAGATGTCAGGGATCCCAACCTTTATACTGTAATTTGTGTTCAAGGGCTGCAGGCTGTGGATCTTGAGTTTCTGTCTCATCTCCACCTAGGTCAAGATTCTAGGGATGAGTGGTTTAGACATAGGTAGTTCCTGATTCAGCATCTAGATCCAGGACCTGAGAATTCTTGGGCTTACTCTGAGTCCCAAGCAGATTCCAACAGCTGAAACTTCAAATCCCTGTTTTAACCCCTGGCCAGGGACAAGGGCCTTAGTACCACCAGACTGCAAACCTGCAGATCACTGGATCCTGAGTTCAGGTACCCAAGTCCCCAGATAGATTTCCACTGTCTCAGAACCCCAAGTCTCTGCCTCAGGTTCACCCAGAGGTCAGTGGCCTTGGCGTCACCACCTCAAACTGCACCTGAGCCAGGACAGCCATGAAGCCTGCTCCAGGGGCTGTGCTCACAGCACCTCAAGCACCTTGTCCCTCACCCCAAGCCTGATCTGGGGGGGGAAACCCCAGCCCCCGGGCGCGCGCACCTTCCACCACGGGGTAGGGCGCGCGTACACGGCGTTGTGCGCGTAGCCGCCAGGTGACACGGTCATGCACGAGGTTGCGCAGCGTGTGGCACACGCGCGGCAAAACGTGGAGCACGAGGCGCGCGTCCAAGTAGGTGCAGATCTCGAGCAGCAGCTCCGGGGGAAGGCTCAGCAGGCCCGGGACTCCAACGGCCTGACCCTTGAGTGCGGCCAGCGGCTCCAGGGCGCCAGGGGATCCGGCAGGCGCGGACAACAGAGGGACGCGCGGGGGCGCCAGTCCCATTTTCGGCGGACTGAGCACGCGGGCCACGTAGGCCTTGGCCTGCGCGTCGGGGTCGGGCTCCGGCTCCGGCTCCGGGTCGGAATCATCGTCCCAGGAGCGGGGATCATCACACGGCCCTGGAGGCAGCTCCATGGCGACAAGGTGGGCGCGCCTAGCCCGGCTATATCAGCCTAGGGCCTTCGCGTCCTGTCTCCTAGGCAGCATTAGCGCATTTCCGGCGCTCTCTGATGACGTTACGTCAGCCGGAAACAAGCTAGCCACGCGGAAACAGGAAGGATCCTGGAATCCCGCTAGCTGGAGGGGTCTTTGGGAGCTGTGTTGGTCTAACTGGAAAATGCAGATTCCTGGTTCCTGCTTTTTAAACAAGCAACGCTGGTTGTGCTGATGCGGAGGGACAGCTGTTTGTGATTTTACACGCTTCTGTCGCAGTTGCCTCTCAAGCAGAACTGATGTTAGAAACCTTAAGTCCCTTTTCCGGTTCAGTCTGGGGCGTGCTAGTAATTCAATCTCCTGTCTCCTTCTGGAGCCAGAAACATGCAGTGACACTGCAAAAGCTCCAGCTAAACAGTTACTCTGAATTACCTAAAATCACACTTACTGACTTTTGAGCCAGGCAGCATTAGCTGGCCCACACAAATTGAGCACTTGCTCTTCCCTCCCCCAACCCTTGAATATCCACTTGGTTCTTTGCTCAAATACCAGCTTTGCAGTAACCCTTCCTGGAATATCCTACTGTAAGACTGCGACCATTTTTCCCGTTTTTATTTCTCCCTTCCTCGCTGTTACTTTCTCTTTGGGACATACCACCATCTTCTATCCCCTCACTAAAATACACATTTGTTGAATGCTGGATGCGTCAGGATCTCTTTTTTTCCCAGGTTGATGCAGGTGATCCCTGAGTCATACTGAGGTTGCCAACAAGAATTAGTATTCCAAGGCTTGAGCATCCTCAGCCTGAGCAATTTCTCATTTGCTGTATTAACTGTTGCTATCTATGTACCTCCCACAGGTCTGGTGCTGAGCTGAGCCATCTACAGAAATGTCTAACCTGCCCAGCAATTTGGTTGTCAAGTCAGCCAAAGATGAGCATGGTGCAAGCCTCACCCCTTGCCACTTAGTTTAGTCTAAGGCAGATGGGGATCTTGAACCTGGGCTGTAACACGTACAGCTTCCTGTTACTTAACTCAGGACGTTTAGTGAGCCCTAATTATGTCGCAGAAAATGCACTGAACATGTATGCTATCACATTTCATCTGCCTTTTTCCCATTCTCATTTCACACAGAAAACTGAGAGACTTGCAGTCTGCACAAATGTTAACTTACCCACCCCTGATTATTTCCTGACCCAAGTCCTGTGCATCCCTCATTTTTAAAGCTTTGCATAACCCCTCCACATCTCTACTGTCAAAGCCAAGGACATAGGCCAGATGGGAGTCCAACGGTTTCACAAGAAACTGATCTTTACTCAACAAAGTTCTACACAAGTGGAATCTTGCGCCGTCTCGGCGCCAATCCCCAGCACAGCACGGTAACAAATGGACAGACCCTGGAGCCCGCAGGAGGAAGATGAAGAGGGACTGGGAACAGAAGGGACTGCAAATCAAAGACAGTCAGGGTCTGCAGTCCTGGGCAGGGGAGGTTGAGAGGCTGAAACTTCGTTGTGCAAAAATCAACCAAAAATAAATAAAAAATTAAATAGTTTTCTCTAAAAACAAAAGAAAGAAAACTATAACTAGGCTCCCCTTCCCTAAAGGTGGTTGGAGCCCCCATTCTGGGTGAAGGGGTTACTAATCCCATCAGACAGCCAACTCATCCACACACCCTAAGACCCAGCAGAGGATGCTCCAAATAACAGGAATTTCCAGAAAATCAAGTGATTTTTTTTTAAAAAAGTTTTTTTTTTCTTTTCTTTTTTTACAAATGGCTTCCAGAGACCTGCTGGAGTTTCACTAAGGGTGGGGGAGGAAGCCAGCTGAGTTTATGGAATGTGCACCTTGGAACAGAGGCAAAGCCTGACCCTATCTGTGAAAACACAGGGCTGTGATAGGGGTGGGGTCCAGGACCCAGAGAGATGGATGAAGCAGTTCCCAGGATGCAGGAATCTAGTCAACCCCCGACCCCCCCACCAAGAAATAACCCAAAAAGGGCCCCAAAAGAGGTACAAAGCAGGAGGGAAAAAGAAAACATTAACAGGGCTGCAGGGCCCGGTTTGTTTCAAGGCCAACTGGTAAGTAATCCAGGTTCAAGCCTCTCCCACTGCGACCACACCCTCAACCAATCCTAGGTTCCCTAGAATCACAGCTCCAGTTCGGTGAGGTCTCAGTGCCCACTGGGAGCTGGGATGAACAGGAAGCCCCAGGCTACAGACTGGGGTGAACGTTTACCACCTTTCCCTTCCTCCAAGCCCTCAGTTTCCTTCCTGCTGGCAAAGCATAAGCCTGCCCTGCAAATTAAATGCCCTGGCCCGAAGCCCTTACAACTCAGGCCTGGACCTGAAGAGAGCTCTCAGAAGCACGGAGAAACAACGCTCCTGAAACTGACTCGCTTATGTATGCAGAGATGCAGGGGTAGCTGTCAGCAGCTCTGGCTGCCCCCCGATGTCTTTGGTGGGGGGAAAGGTCCCAGGCCAGCATCTTCAAAAGTTGCTGTAGCGCAGGGGAGGGAGAAAGGGCAACCTCTGGCCAGCCCCAGCCGCTCCAGCAGTTCCCACTCTTCTGGATGGGACAGGCCAAGGAGGGGAACACACTGGCTGAGCTGCCAGGAAGTGTGCAGAGCAGGTCCCAAGCGTGCAGGTGCTGAGAGCAGCTCCAAGGTGGCTGTCTTCTTCCCCCCACCCCGGGGTCCTGGTGGAGGCCCCAAACCCACCCAGCCCTCCCCAGTCATCGCCAATTCCGGCGAAACAGCAGAAGCTTCTTAAACTCTAGATGCAGGTTACACGGAAGGCCTTACAGGTTAACTGAGGGGTTCACTAATTCTACTGTCTCCATGCAGTCGGGGAAATGGTGGGGCGGCTGGCCCAGCCTGGCTGGCTGCCATACCCACACATGCGTGTGGCCACGTGTGAGTGTCTCTACAAGGACTCTCCCTCCCTGCCTGCCTTCCCCTTGCTTCATCCTAAGCCGGATTTGGTCGGCCGTGTTGATTCTCCCTCCCAGAAGGCTGGCCCAAGTGGGCTGCCCAAGGTGACCCCAATTGAGCAAAGGGCCCTTGCTGCCAAGAAGTCCCACCCCCCTCCCATTTGTAGGATGAGCGTGGAGGCCCCACCCACCTGCCTGCCCACCAGCCGGCCACACAGGGTGGCCTGGTATCAGGGAGACGGGCAGGGAAGGCATCTGGATTTGGGTCCCACTCACTCCTCCCTAACCCCCCCTCGACCAGGGCACAGCGACTTCTGGACACAGTGTGCTCCCCAGCAACCCCTCCGACGATGACGCAGACAGAAACCTGTGAGAAGAGGAAGCAATCAGAGCCTGGGCACATCCAGCCACCGCCCCCCACGCCAGCAGTGCCAGCCGCCTGCGCACAGCTTCCTCACCTGGCAGTCGCCATGCTCGCCTAGACCCCGTAGAAGGCAGCCAGCCTCTCCTTGAGCAGAGGTGGGAACTGTTCTGAGAACTGCTGCCAGTTATCCTCCCCAACTTGGTCTTTGAAGCCGTGGAGAATCTGTGTGGAGGAAGGAGGTGAGGGGTGCTGGGAGCCCAGCAGGAAGAACATGACCTCTCCCCTCAGAGTGTGGCCCAGCGCCACCATAAAGGCCTGTATCAGGGCCAAGACAGGGCTCACCTTATAAAACATGTCCCGAAGGTCATCCTTCGGGCTCACCCATGAGGCTACAGCATCGCAGAAGAAAATAAAGTCCTGAAACGTGACGGGTCCCATGTGAAGGGCGGCCCATGCCCAGCCCCAGTGCCTTCCCTCAGAGCCCAGCTGCGCCGACCTGCACCACGCCCCCAGGGTTGACACCAATCATCATGCAGATGCCTCGGAAGGCAGAGTCCTTCTCCTCGTTGTCCCTGATGTTCCTGAGGGACGTGCACCTGTGGGAAAGGCAGCATCAGCGGTCAGCCAGCAGGGCTGGGACACCTTGGCCGTCTGGGCAGCAGGGCTGGGGTGGGGCATGTATGTTTGGCAGCCAAGGTGGCAGGGCTGGGACATGCATCTATGGGCTGGCACAGAGGCGGGCAATGGGCTTCCCCCCCACTGCCCAGCCCTCCACGCGGAGGCTCCATGCAGGTGGGCACACACCAAGGCCGGATGAACTGCTGCAGCATCGGTGCCACCTCCTGTGGGCACACATAGCCCAGGCGGCCGATGGTGATGGCTGGAATGGCAGAGGGACTCATCAGGCGACCTGTAACCCCGAGTGGCCCCGGGACGGTACGTGGCGGGGCCTCTGGCATGAGGCACCTGCCCCGCCCCTCTGGCCCCAAGGGAATAGCTCTTGCTGGCTGCCTGGGCCACAGAGCTTGGCCCAGCAGGGTCTCCTCTGAGGCCAGCACCTACCTTGGGGCTCCCCCCAGAATCCCCTTCCAGACACCCTCCCTGATTCTTTCCCAAGGCCTCCAGGTCTAGAAACCCTACCTCTAGGAGGTGGGCAAGGGGTTGGCAGTGGCCCTGGCCTGGTGCCCACCTGTGTTTTCCAGCAGCGTCTTGGGGGTGTTGGGCCGGTTAATGATCTCCACCAGGTTGTTCAGGACCATCTGCACATAGGGCTGCATCTCTGCCCCTGGGGGACCAGCCAGTCAGAGCCCAGCATGGCCCGTGCCACCCTTGTTGACCTCAGAAACCATCCAAACACAACCGGTGAAGGAAAAAAAACCTCTGGCTGATCTCCAGCCCAGGACCCATGGCCCTCATCCTCCAAACACCAGAGGGTTCCTGGGGGTCATCACCGCCCCAGGCAGGGAGGTGGCAAAGGATCCAATCAGAATAGGCCTCCTGTCTTCCCTTTTTGCAAAAACCAATCACAGATGGCTTTTCAGCTGCTTGGCCTCCCTGAAGAAAACCACTCAGAGATGTCCTCTTGCCCCTGGCCAACCGCAGCCTTCCTCAAGGGGCACCAGGGCCCCCCGAGGGGTATCTGCAAGTCAGAGCCAGGCTCCAGCCCCCCACTGCCCAGCAATAGGCCCGGGGTCAGCATGGGGCCTGCTCACCCATCTGCATGCAGATCTCGCCAATGGCCCAGGTGGCATTGTTGCAGACAGAGATGAACTCGGGGTTCAGGTTGGTGCCCAGGATGGGCATGAACTCAGCTGGAGGGGAAAAAGAGGGGTGCTGAGCCGGAGACCAGTCAGGGTGAGCTCCCAGACCTGGGTGGGCAGGCCCCCTCACACACTATGAATACATCCTAGTTCGGTTACTGTCTTCCCCAGTCCTTTCTCCATTCTTTGAGGCCAGGGCTGGGCTAAGGCTGTGGGATAAGGATATATCCCCCAGAGGGGTGTCATACCGATACAGGGCTTGACGTGGATGAAGCAGGCTTTGGTGAGGTCTCCCAGGAGGGCAAAGGAGCTCTGCCGGACCTCGGGCATTGAGTCCTGGGGGTCAGAGCAGGGTTAGGGTGGCCCCTGCTCCCCTCCCCCAAGCAATGTTCCAACTAATCCCTCAGTGCAGAGCAGCGAGGAGAGCAGCCCCCAGAGCCTGACGCTGCCACTTCCCAAGGCCAAGGCTATAGGCCATCCTGATATGCTAGGGAGGGGCCATTCTGATACCCAGAAATGGACAGAGCCTGTGCTTCCCTATTTCTTATTTCCTACTTTAATTTCTACATTCTTTGCTTTTTCAGTCATATTTTTACTCGTATCTTACTTGAATCACTTTTTAAAATTACGAGCTTATTTTAAAAGATGGGTCCCTTTTTGTTTGATGTTCTTTGGGCATAATCAGAGGCCAGAGTGACCCATGAAGGTTGCTGGCTGTCATCACTGTCTGGTTAGAGGCCCACAGGCGGCTCACTCACCTGCATGCACTGGAAAAGCAGTGTCATGATGTTGCTTCGGGCCACCAGCTGCTCCACGTGGCCACCCAGGCCCTCAGCCAGGCCGCTGAGCAGGTCTAGTGCCACGATCATGAAATCCTTGTCAGGGGCCTCATACTGCTCAGGGTGCTGGGTATACATCTAGACACAGATGGGGCAGTTGGGCAAGTAAGGGCAGCGGGCCTGGGCTGGGGCAGCAGCAGAAGGGCAGGGGTGGTAGTGGTGTGCTCACCATTGCCTGGGCCAGCGTCTTCTGCACCAAGGTCACACAGCGCTGGTAGACGGGCTCACAGTAGGGCAGGAAGCCACTCTGCAGGGCAGTGGCCACGGAAGACAGGCACTGGAGGGGAGGAAGAAGAAGGGAGGGGAGGTAAGCTTCAGGCAGGGTGGGGAGGGGTGCTGGGAGAGGGCCTGGAGCCCACTGACCTCCAGCAGAGGGAAGAGGTCCTTGTCTTCGTCCTTGAGCTCATTCCACTTCTGGATCAGTGGAGGCATCAGCTTCTGGATGTATTCCTAGAGGGGGAGCAGGAGGTTGGGGCTCCCTGGATGGGGGTGCTGGCCCAGGAACCAGCAGGGCTCCCCGTGACTCAGATGTACCCGCCGCCTGATTGATGAGAACTGAGCATCTCACTGTGGCTCATGGGGCTCCACAGGGCCTCACCGTCCAGCCAGACCTCTAGGCCCTTCTCATCTGCTCCCTTCTCACCAGTCCCCAGCCCCGCCCACCCCGCCCCTGCCCCCACGGAGCCCGGGTTGGCGCCTCCTGGATCCCACGGCCCCTGAGCTCCCCCGGCACAGCACTTACCACGCTGCCTCATAACTGTCTCCCCTGCTAGACGGGGAGCAGGGCGAGGGCGGGGACCAGGTCTGTCTGTCTGCCTGTTGAGGTCACGGCCATGTCCCTGGCGTGCGACACAGGGTCGCCGCCAGGTCACTGGATGCCAAGGGGCACGGGGATCAGGAGGAGGGAGCCACTGTGGGGTCTCACCGGCTGGTTGAGGTGGTGGCCCACAGAGTCAGCCAGCGTGCCGATGGCATCATAGAGGATGAGCAAGTTCTTGTGCTGGTACTTGCCAAAGGCAAAGACGAGGGTATCCAGGATGTAGCTGAGGTAGGGCACCAGCTCTGTGCAGGCCTCCTCCTCCAAGGTGGCAAAGGCACTATGGGTGGGAGAGGGTTAGTGGACAGCTGCAGGCAGGGCTGGGCCCCAAGTGGGGCCAGGAGGGCATCCTCAGGATCAGCCAGTACGAATACTGAGGCATCAGCGCCATGTCAGGGCTCACGAGTGTCATCACTTCCCAGAGGGCAGCCAATGGGATGGAGGTGGGGACTGTGGGGCCAGGGGTCAGGGGTCACCTGCAGGCTGCCTCCTGCACTCTCTTGTTGCCATCTAGGATGCGCTTGAGCAGCTCTGTCATCAGAGGCTTCAGGTGCATGTCAGGTGGCTGGCTGACAACCCAGTGGGCATAGCGGCTCAGCGTCCAGCAGGCGATGGACCGGACCAGGGCCTTCTTGTCTGACAGGCACTGGATGAGGTGCGGGATCAGCTCTGGCAGGTAAGGGACCATGCCCTGCATGCAGCCTGCAAGGATGGGGCGTGGGGTAAGACTGAGCCCAGCCAGGCTGGGACACAGCCACCTTTCTGGGGAGCAAGCATCACCAGCACACCTGACAGACAGGGCACGAAGCTCAGAGCTTCAGTAACTGGCTGAGAGCAGGATTCACAAAGGCAGGGCCAGGAAGGCAGGTGGCATCAAGGCAAGCCTCCCCCTCCACTGCTTGGCCCCATCACAGTCGTTTATTAATTCACAGGTGGCTGGGCTACACGGCAACTTGGGCAGCAGTGACCCGATGGATGATGGAAGGCACTTTTTTTTTTAAACCTTTCTTTGATGTGACTTTTCAGTTTTCTATTTCTCATCCTTTTTTTAATCCTACCTTTTAGAGAACACAGGTAATAGTACACCACCTAAAAATCCATGGCTCAAGATCTATTTTTACTGGTGCAGGGTCAATTCCTCTAGATCTTTTCCCATGAATATGTAGAACACCTAATGCAGTCTATATGCACATGTATTAACATGAGATACATTATACTTATTATGTAAGGGACCCTTTCCTTAGATCAATTTTAATAGCTCTCCAGGGTGAGGGCTCCTACTGCTGTGTCTGAACTTTTTTTTAAATGACAGGCCTGGATGCCAAGGTGGTCACCAGGGATGCCTGTAACAGATTTGCAAAGCTCACTGGTAATTCAAGTTGTACAAGACAAAGGGAATCCAAAAAATCATACCAGTAACGGCACATCATGTTAAGTTTGAATAAATGCCAACCACCGTGCCCCTCTGGTTCTGGCAGGGCAGCCTCGCAGATGGCAGGTTTGAGGCGCAGCTACATCCTGGGTGACTAGAGAAGTAGTGTCCCTCTTTCTGCACCTCACTTTCCCCCTCTGTAAAACCCACCTCATCAGACTGTGGTGAGCCCATGGGACCAGACTGCCTGCCACAGGGGAGCCCTGCAGAAGTGCCTGCTATTGCGTGGCTGTAATTGTACTTACACCCTCACAGAATTGCCTATCTGAGAATTAAGGAGTGGGTTTGCACTCTGGGGTTTCAGGCTTCCATTCAGGCCCACAGGATCGCCACTCTGGAACAGTGTCAGGCCAGCACTGAGGTCAGAGGTCAGGTACCACCAGGCCGGCAGGGTACTCACCCTCAGCAATGGCTCCCAACACCAGGATGCCTGACTCCTTGACCACCCACTCAGGGTGGAAGAGGAGGCCCTTGAGCAATGGGAGTAAGTGGGGCAGCAGTTCCTCCCGGAAGACATTGGCCAGGACGTCCAGTGCAGCCGCCGAGCACTTCCCTGGGGCAGGAGAGGAAATTGGGGAACATGCTCAGGGAGGCCCACCGGCCAGGCCAGCGCCCCTCTCTGCACCGCCTGGAACCAGAGATCATGACTGGGACCTTCACAATCTGCTCTGCGTACGCTTCTCATCACCTCCGGAGAGGGAGCCCACCCACTCCTCCTCCCACCTGGGCCTGGGTGCCCTCCACTCCCCCACCCACATGCCAGGCCACCCACTCAGATTCCAGTCGGATAAAGCATCATCATCATCATCATTCTGTGAATTCTGGGGACCCTCGAGCTGCTCAGCCTCATGGGGCAGCGTCACAGTGCGCGACTTGTGGAAACGTGGCTTGATGTCCTGCTCACTGTCAGGGACCGCTTCATCCTCTTCCACATCCCCCTGTGGGGTGGGGCAGATTGCTAAGCACCACCTGGGCCCACAGCCCCAAGGTCCCAACCCTCGCCTGCTGACCCATGCCCAGCAGCCCAACTCACTGACCTTGAGCAGGATGATGTCAATTTCTGAGTACTTCATCCCGTTTACCAGGATGGGGATCAACCTTTTGGGAGAAAGGCTAATCACCAGGATGCAGGGACCCCCCCACATGGGGCTCCCAGCCTGGGCAAGAGTGAAGCACCAAGAATGCCGAGTGGGCAGAAGCATCAAGGAGCCCAGGGACAGACTTACTGAGTGCGCTGCTTCTCCTGTCGTGCGCCCATCACCTCCCTTAGTGGGCACTGTCCTAACCTGTTCCCAGCCACTGTGATGGGGACAGTGCTGACACAACTGCTGGCTCCTGAGGAGGGCTCCTGACCCAAACCTGACCACTCAGTGAATTCTAGACCCCTTAGTACACTGAAAAGCTTGGAAAGTAGCCAATCCCTAGCATGCCTTAAGGTAGGGAGGGATGTGTGGCCCTGCCACCAGGCCAGATCAGGGGAGCAAATGGGGAGGGAAGCCAGCTCCCTCAGCTGGAGCCTACACACTTCAGAACCAAAAACTTTGATTCAGTGACTCAGAAATAGGCATGTGATCCAAGCTGGTCAAGGAGGGTCAGCCCTAGGGCTTTTGTTGGGGATACTGGTCAGGAAATTTTTTACTCTGAGGTTCCTCATCTGGAAGGCTACAGAAGGCCATAGCACTACCATGAAGGAAGAGCATGCCTGAGAACAAAGCCAGCACAGAGGAAGCAGATCCAAGCCTAGACAGATGCCTTTCCCGTCTTTTGCACACATGGACCCAGCTATCCCTGAGGCCTTTGATTTTTCATTTTTTCCACCTATAACTTACCTTAAAGTCATTAAGGTTACATTATCACTTGCAAAATAAAAGTGCACAGGGAAACTGAGATAGAGGATGTGGACTGGGGTTAACACAGGAGGTGATCAGAGGGAAGGCAGAGGCACTGTGAGGGTGGAGGCTGGGCTGGGCCAGGGCTGGAGGGGGACTCACTGGACCAGGTGGGAGGCCAGGACTTCCTTGCAGATGGGCTGCTCGGCCAGCGTCAGCCAGAACTCGCAGGCCTCAAGGGCCACATTCTCATCGTGGTCCTGGGTCCTCTGCAGCATGTACTGGGTGGGGCGGGAGGGAGGCTGAGACCCCACGCAGCAAGGGAAGCCCCCCCCCCCGCCTCCTGCCTTGCAGCATGCACTTGGGCCGGCCTTAGCCATGCACACCTGGATAATGCTGTGCATATGGGGGATGAGCCTGTCTATCCGCACTTCCAACAGCATCACCAGGGCACGGCACACGTTCTTGCGCACCTCGGGGTCATCATCCACAGCCAGAGCAAACAGGTGCTACAGAGAAGATGTGGTCAGCTGAGGCATGGGGCTGGGGGCTAGGCACTCGGCCCTAGCCCTGCTCACCCCCAGCCCAGTGGCCCACCTCGATGAAGGTATCGATATTATCCATCAGCGCCTGGGCCCGGTCCATGATGAACTGGTTCACGCAGGCAATGGCATGGGACCTGGCAGGGAGCAACGTAGGGGTCACTCCACCCCCGCCCACTGCAGAGCCCCTTGCAGACTCCTGGGAAGCCACACCCACCTGATCTTGGGGTTGCAGTGCTTGAAGAACTGTAGGAACTTGGGGATCATGATGTTTAGGGGCCTGTTGAGGGCATCGCTGTCCAGAAGCTCAGACGAGTCTTCACAGATCTTCTGTAGGGCTCCGAAGGCTCCCTGAGTGGAGAGGAGTAGGCAGCCAGGCGTGGGCCCCAGTCCAGCCCAGGTCCCATTTGAGCTCAGGGCGGGGGGCCGCAGCTAGTCGCCTACCTCACAAGTGTTGTAATCCTCTGAATTGAGCAGGTTGCACAGCTGCGGCAGCAGCTCAGGCCACATCTGAAGCTCACCCTTGGAAGCGATGGTGGTGATGAGAATTCCTAGGGTAGCCGGGACAGGAGCCTGCCTCAGACCGGGCATGGGCCTGCCACACTCACCCTGCCACTCACTCCACCAGCGTGCACGCTTTCTGTCTACCATTCCCCTGCCCTTCTACCCCCGCCTGCCCTGAAACCCTACTGGCTCCTCTTGAGATCCTCCAAGCCTTACTATGAGCCACCACTGTTTCAAACTCTGGGATGCCACACAGAAATGCAAAATCCCTGCCTATGGAGCTGTCTAGTGACGGAGGCTGTGAGGAAAGATAAAATCAGCAGAAGACCTAGGAGGCTAGATGCTAAGAGCAAAGTGGAATTAATGCAGAAAGGATGGCTGGCTAGCCAGGGCTGAGGGTGAGGGTAGCCATTTTAAATTGGGTGGCCGGAGCAGGCCTTCCCAGGTTGATACCTCAATATCTGAGCAAAGACCTGAACGAGGTGAGGGAGAAGCCAGAACTGTGAGAAAAGAGCAGCCTAGTCAGCAGGAGCAGCAGGTGCAAAGGCCCAGGGGTAGGAGCAAGTCTGGTGTGCTCAAGGGCCAATGGGGCTGAGTGGAGAAAACAAGGGGGAGAGTGAGAGGAGGTGAGGGCTGGGGGCAGGTCGCAAAGGGCCATGTGGCCTTGGGGAGGCCTTGTACTGCTTATTAGAAACCCAAGTTCGACCTGCAGAAGGCATGTGAAGTGAAGGGCAATTGAGCGCTCGGGCAGCTGAGCTGAATATGGGTGATGTAAGTGCAGAGATGGTATTTAGAGCCAGGAGGTAGCAGTGTGTGAGGGCACACACTGGGAGCTGCCACTGCCATCACTCCAGGTGACCCTGGCTCACCTGTCTGCTGGGAATGGTGTCCCTGCCTCGGGTAGACTGCTCAGACACCAAATGCAGTCTGAGTCTTGTCCCTGTCTATGTGACCTTGGCCATACTGTCTAACTTCTCTGTGCCTTACACTAGGGAAAAAGAACACCGGCCTCCTATGGCTACAGAAAGCTTCAGTGACTTAACTGAAGTATTTAGAACAGAACGTGGCACCTAGAATGGGCTCAGTAAATCCAGATCCTACTGCTGGCCTCAGAGAGGATGTTGTCAGGGCTGAGGGTCACTTTTAACAGAGGTGGCAGGCCCCAAGATCAGCACTTCTGGCAGGCCCAGTATCTGGCTCAAATTGAGTACTATTTTTTTGTCTTTATGGCATTTGTTTTTAAGGTCATTTTCTCTTTAAGGTGAGTCAATGCCTTTCACTTAAGAGTTACATACAACTTTCTTTTAAAAACAACTTTTAAGGTTGACACAGATTTAAAGAAAAAAGGTGCAAGTCTTTATATGTCAATTACAACTCAATGAAGCTGGTGTTGGGAAATAGTATGAAATAGTAGGGTTGGTGGTTATCAGTGGTGAAAAGACTTCAGGTAAAAGTGCTTTAAAATGGTTAGTCATCCTTCTGTAACTTCCTTGGTAGCCTTCTCGGAGGTAAGAAGGCTCTAATACAAACCTAACTCATATTTCATCTAAATCACTTTTGGAGAGAATTAGCTGATGACAGTGAGCTCCACCAGGGAGCCTTCATATTTTAACCTGCAACACCCTCAGGACCTAACACAAAATCCTGGTCACTGAGTGGCTGCCTCAGAAGTCAGAACGGCTGTTTTGGGAGGGAGTGGTCTGGAGTCTGGACCTGCATTGGCCGCTTCTGAGCTCTGCTACTTACCAGGTCAGCCCCTGAAAAATCTCTGCCTCCGTTTCCTCATCTCTAAAATTGCAACAATAATAGGACTACCATCCACGGTGCTGGAATGTTCAGTGACTCGATATCCTTAACATGCTGAGAAACTTCTAGGCCAAGAAAGAATCGTCAAAGGCTGGCTCCCATTGCTCCCCTCACCTATAGTGGCTCGAATGAGTGAGGAGTTATCACCGATGTTGTTGAGACACTCCTGTTTAATGAAGTCAGCCACAGGCGGTGGAAAGCTCTGGTAATGTGCCTTCACATTGTTCTTGAGGATGAGGCCACTGAGAGAGCGAGTTGGCTCATCTGGGGGAAGAGGGCTGAGGCTAAGAAGACCACAGGGGGGAGAGCGGGGTCCAGCCTGCATGGAGGGGCACCCAGGGTGTACCTTCCGACTTGAGTCTGGTCAGGACGAAGATTAGGTAGTTGTTGAAGTCAGGAAACTGGTTTAGTTGTTTGAGTTTCTGCCAAATTGTTAAGGGACTTAGGAGACAAAGGCCTTCCCCAGGTGGGACCCCCTTAACATCATGTAGCTCAAAGTACCTCTGACACATGGACGCCATGCCCAGAACAACAGAGCATTTCAGGGACACCAAATTCATCCAGGGGGCTGGGGAGCATGCCTGAGCTTCCCACTCACTCCTAAAGACCTGACTAGAACAGGAGAGGGTTGGTGGAGCTGGCTCTGTCTGAAGCTGGCAGCTGCTACTCAGCTCCCATCACTACCCTCCCAATGTTGCCTGCTTTTTCGGAAAGAAAGGGAATCCACATTTCCAAGTGAAACTTGCTAATGGTCTACATATTCTAAATGTTTAACTTACCGTATTTTAAGCAACAAATTGAAAAAGAAATTTTTAACCAGGAACCTAACAACAGCTGAGGGCCAGCTAAAGGTGCCCCACATTACCGCAGGGCCACATTTCCTCTGGAAATGGGACCCTAAAATTCTAATCTTTAATTTGCTGCATGGGTTAGCTCCTTGTCACAGCAGAATGAGTCTGGGGATTAGGGAGTTAGCCCCTTCCTCTCTGGCTTTTAGGGGCTACAGATGCCTGCCGGCTTCCCCCAGGCCCAGAAGGAAGGAAGGATACATCCTGCACGATGCGTTGCGTGGCTGTGTTAGGTGACTGTGAGTCTTTGAGAAGCTGCAGGACCTGCTGCAGGCCCTGTTCGTCTGGCTGCCAGTCCATGGTGCAAGGCGAGCTGCAGGGTAGGGGACGGGGGTCACCATTGGGTCCCCAGGGCTTGGTGTGAGGCACCAGGCTGAGCCCCCGGGGAGATGGCGGCGGCAGTGGAACGACATGAGCGCCCTCGGCAGACGGGCGGAGGCCACAGATCCACACCAGCCCACGTGCGGGGTCCCCTCCAGTTGCACCAACCACAGCGAAGCTGTAGCGGGCTTGGGAGAGCGGCAGGGGGATGCGGAAGCGGGCCACTGAAGGCTGTGGTGGGGCCCAGTGGACCCTCTTCGGGCCCACCGCAGAGCTTTCTTCCCAAGGAGGCCCGTGCCACCGCCCCCGGCTACCAGCCCTAAGGCTTCCGCCTCCCTCGCAGCCACTAGGCGGGGGCCCAGACACCTCTCCATCCAGGGGCTCTGCCCCAGACCGCGATACAGTGCCCCAGTCCCTGTGGTCTGCCCGGTGCTGGTACGGCCCCCGAAGATCTCCCCTCCTCCCGAAATCCAGCCCTCAAGCGCCTCCAGATCCCAGCCGCCTCCTTTGTCCTGGTCCGGTCCTCGAGCCTCCCCAGGTGCACTGTCCCAAGGCGCTCCTATCGTCCTGATCCCTGCCGCCCCCTCCAAACTCAGAAAGATGCTAGACATCCCCCTTTCTGACCTACCCAGGCACCGTCCAGATTCCCCTTAATCAGGCCCGAAGCAATTGCCAAACAGGTCCGCGCTGCCTCTCAGAATAAGAGCCAGTCAAGCACCCCACCCCGCGACAGAAGCCCCTTGAACGGGTCCCTGTCGCTTTCCCCGATCAGGTTTAGCCAAACCCTCCCCCCGCCCACTCCGACACCCGTCCCAGTCAGCAATAACTCCTGTTAACGGATCTCTGCTGCTCTCCTTAATAAAGTTCGGTCAATCCCCCCACCACCTCGAACCGGAAGCCCCCCCTTCATCCGATCCCAGCAGCTTTCTCCAATTAGGCCTGGCTGAACACCCCCCAGAACATTGCACCCAACGGATCCCAGCGACGCCTCGCAGTCAGACCCCGCAAAGCCCTCCAGGCCGAAGTCTGATGCCCCTCCCTATCAAGGCCCAACAAGCCCCCCCAACTTTTCAGTGAGGCCTCCCCCAATCAGACCCAAACAAGCTACGCCGAAACAGACTCCACACACCCGATCCTCGCGACGCCCCCCAATCAGGCCCTAAGCAGTTCCCAAAAGCCTCCCCCAATCACATACCCTCCAGCCCGACCCCCAGTCGCCCCACTGGCCGATTCTCAAGGTACCAGGACCTGACTCGGGTCCGAGGCCCCACCCCCTACGCCCGGCTCCGCTTCCCCCTACCCCGCCCCGGCCCGTTCTCGCTGCCTCGCGAATCGGGCCCAACCGGGTTCTCGGCCTTTCCCGGTCAGGCGCGGCCCCGACGCCCGGGCCGCGCACGGCGCAGATCCGGAGCTTAGCGAGGGTCGACGCAAGCTGGGACCGAGCCGCTCGGTCCCCGGGTGAGGCCCACTTACCGGCCTTGGACGGCAACAGCGGCGCCTTGCGCTGCGGCTTCTCCTGAGACTCGCGCAGAAGGAGGGAACCAAAGAGAGGGAATGCAAAAAAAAAAAAAAAAAAAACGGCCCTGAATGAGCCGCGGCGGCTCCCGTACGCCGTTTAAACTGTCCCAACGGATCCAATCGGAAGGGCCAGCCGTCACACGAGATATGGCACCAAGGAGACCCAGGCCCCGCCAAGGCTGGATCACGTGACCGAGGAGTTGGCGGCTCCCTTGCCTCTCTGGCCGGTCGGTCCTCCTAGTGTCTCGTTTTCTCGGCGTACCTCACGCGGGCCTGACGGCCGCTCTTAGCCAGGAGCTGAGTTTAGTGACGCGTGGGGACTTTCGGGGTGTGCTTGACCCGGGAACCCCTCAGCCAGAGCAAACGAGCCTTTGTCAACTCCTCTAAGAAGTGAACCGTACGTCCTTCCTCCTATCCAGAGGGGGTACTCGGGAGAAGTACAGTATGTGCACGCAAAGAAAAAGCGGGGTCTGGGGAGGGGAGGTAGTGAGCCTGGGGTGGACTTTACCCCAGACAAAGGAAGGAAAGCCAGACAAGGAGGGTGTCGGAAACGGGCTGCGTTCCTACGGAAGTCTCTGCCACATTTTGCGTTATTTTCCAGCACTGTATGACACTTTTTACAAGAATATGAAAAGCTTACAAGGACATAAAATTATAAATGGAATGAATTAATACAATAAGCTGGAACAAAAAACCTAATCTCTTTCCCTACCTGAGCTGAATAAAGTGGAAAAGCCCAGGAAATGTTGGCAAGGTCAGGGTCATGAAGGTATGTTCGTGATCCTTGCACCATCTGAGGACAAAGCAGGGCACTTCGTTCTCTTAAGAGCGAAGAAGCAACGGAGTAAGAAGCGTTTGGAGACACTGGAGCGTCTTGGTTTCCCTCCTCCCGGTCCTGCCGATAACAGGACCTCCAGCCGTTCAGAGCCTTAGTTTCCCCACTTGTCAAATGGGTATAAGAATAGTTTGGCTGAGCTAGAGATTATCCAAGTTAAGCATTACCAGGCCTGATGTAAATTCTTTAAAAAGTTGGCTTTTATGTCGGGAGGCTCAAGGCCGTCCTTTCACTGTATTCAGCCCCTCCCTAAACCAATATTTACTGAATTTAGTAAATCAACTAAGGTTCTAATCCCAAAGAACGATCCAATCCTGCCCTGAGGGACTTTCTGGCCTTTGAAGAGGCACAAGGTCAGTTTCTGCCCTAACCTGGAGGGGCACAGGTTTCTCAGCCCGCTTGCCGTTGGCAGAGTCAGTGCTGGCTCCATTCGCTCATGAAAACAGGTACCCAAGACTTCTTCTGCCGAGCACTGGGGCTTCCCAGGCTTGGGAAGGGTCAGCAGGTGCCTAACTGCATTCCGAGAGTCGCGAAGACTTCCTGAAGGAGCAGCCTGGACTCCCACCTCAGCGGGCTCGTCTGGACAGAAACCCAGCTTGAGAGACACGTGCGGGAAGCCGCCGGATGCGCATGCGGATTAGCCTTCCCTAGCGTGCTCCAAGCGAAGAACCACAAACCGCGTCTTGCCTCGCGCGGGCACCGCAGAGTTTACGGATCCTGGCTGAGACCCAAAATCCGGGGGAGATCCCCGGAGGTGGGCGTTGAGCAGGGAGAGTGAGATTGAGGGACTGGAGTTGGAGGTTTGGAGAGGGGTGCGAACAGTAGTTTTCTGCTCAGGTTTGGGGACTGTCCCAGATAAGGGGCATGTGGGGAGCGACTTGGAGATGCAGGAGGGAATTTGTTAATGCTCAACCTCCCTCCTACATGTTAGGTTTCCAGTGGCCCTGAGCAAGCCTCGGGGGAGGGAATCGGAGTAGAATAAAGTGACCCCTGGTGCCTGTGTAGTTCACAGTATTGGCCTTCGTTTGATCACAAAAGTCTTCTTCCCTCTCCCCGTCTGGTGTATTTGAGTACTAAATCGAGACTTTCCCCTAGTTTTTAACTACGGGTTGTCAGGTAGTTTTCCAAGTGTAATTCTCACAACTGTCCCGTGCACGGCAAACTTACTTAAACATAATTACAAGCGCTCAGTACAAAAACGAAACTGAAGGAGCTGATGTCAAACCGTGAATCTGAGACAGGAGACAAACGCCTCTCGGCTTACAACCAAGGAGCATTGGGCATCTCATCACACTGCAGCTGTGTTTAAAGGTCAGTACTTCTCAAACACAGCCCTAAACACAAGCCGATTGCTTCACCCACAGCATCAGTTTCAGCTGTTTTAAATAATGTCAGGGTTAACGTTATGAACATTGCTCTTTAGAACTTGATTCTCGAGATGCTTCTCTATTTAATCCTATTTTAGAGATGAAGAGCATGAACCACAGAAAGGCTGTGACTTATCCAAGATCACACAGCTAACAGGCACCAGAATAATTGGAATCCACGATGGTGGGACTCACCAAACCCTGAATTTGGTTTTCCTCCCCGATCATACTTTTCCCATGTCGGAGCTGATGAGTGTGGGGAAGGGAGGTGCTGGGATTCCATCAGCATCTGCTGTCTCCTGACCATCAGAATTGAGGCTGAGCCGCTGCAGGGGTGACCTACTTCTCCCACTTGTGTTTCTTTTTAAAGACCCAATGGCTGCTGGTGGTTTTGAAGGAGGAAGCAGAGGTGGCTCCATTAGCGTCCTATGTCCCCTCCTGCCCTACTGCATCATCAAGCGGAATGTCACACGTGGGCCAGCTCACCATCCCTCAGAAAGACCTTTGAACCCATGTGGAAACTACACCAGACAAGGCTTACTGTGGTAGCAGGAAGCAAGAAGGGGCAGGTGTCCTGTTCCATAGCCAGAGAGCTCTTTCTTTGGCAAGTCAGGCATGATTTCAGCTCATGGTCTTTGCACCTGCTGTTTCTCAGCCTGGTACACTAACAGGGACCACCTTCAGAAGTTGGAACAAATGTCACATTCTTGGGTAGGCCATACCTGACCAACTTAAAATTGCCTCTCCTCTCTCATCTCAGTCCTTTCCATACTTTTTTCCACATACAAAGTGTAACTGTCTTGATGTGTTTTGTATTGTTTCTTGTCTGTTTCCTCCAACTGGGATATTAACTCTGCTAGGAGGGCACTTTTTTTTTTACTAAGGTATCACTGATACACACTCTTACAAAGCTTTCACAAGAAAGACAATGTGGTTACTACATTCACCCTTATTGTGTCCTCCCCATACCCCATTGCAGTCACTCTCCATCGTGTAGTAAGACGCCACAGTCACTACTTGTCTTCTCTGTGCTACCCTGTAGGACAGGGCATTTTGTCTGTTTTGGTGCTCAGTATTTGAAAAGCCCCACCCCCACTGGCTGGATCTGAGTCTGAGGTGAGCCAGGTGTTACCTCAGCCCTCCTCCATGTCCACTGGCCCCAGGTAACTGCTGTGATCTGCAAGTTCCGGCCCTCCCCTGATGGAAGAGGGATGGGGAGCCTGGCCTTGGGCTGGACTGTATAGTGCTGAGCTGCTCAGCATTCCTGTGTAGGAGATGGAGCCATGGTGGGGGACCCAGATGTTGTTCCAGGTCTAGCATGTTTGAGAAGGGGTCAGGAGGCAAGGGCATCTTTAAGCATTTGTGGGCTCAGTGGAGAGCAGGCAGCTTCCACCTCCACCAGGGAGAGCAATGAAGGCAGGGCACAGACGGAGCCCTCCAGAGGTACTTGGAAAGTCAGGCTTCTTTTAGGACACCCATCAACAGTCATGTTCTCCCAAGGTGGAACAAACAAGTCCCTTGTCCTTCTCTAGGCCATGTATAAATATGGGCAGGGCCAAACCCAGGTTCCCTGGGATCTGGATCCTAACCCTCCTCACTTCCTCCAGGGTGAACACCCCATTCCCTCCCCTCCCCTAGGTTCTACCCCAGAACCCCCTTCAGTGTATTTTCCAAACAGGAGCCAGAGGGAGCTGGTTAGGATAGAAAACATATCCTGTTGCTCCCCAGCACAATCTCCCACCAAAGGCTTCTCACTTAAGAATAGAGTCCCAAGTTCTCATTCTAGCACACAAGGCCCTGTATATAATCAACCCACCGAACTCGGTGTGTGGGCCTCCTTGAGGCTCCCCGTAAGGACCAGGCACTCCCCCAACTGTACACTGGCTGTTCCCTTGACTTGGGACAGGCTTCCTCACCCAATTCAGGACTCTGATCTGATATGCATGAAATAGCCCCTCCCCCTAGGCTCTACCCTGAACTTCACGGATACCTCCCAAAATGGCTTCCCCTTTTTGTCTATGTCTATTTCTTTCTAGAAGAGCAGGGAGCATGCATAGTCTGTTCTGGGCACTGCTGTAGCCCCAGGGCCAGCACACAATAGGTGCTCAGTGTCTGCTGGATGAACAAATTGATAGCTTGGGCCCAGCCAAATTGGACCATGAAGAGACAATGGGACATGAGACTTGAGGAACAACAGTGTGGGGTGCAGAGTGGAGGGGAATGGGTTCCAAGGAGAGCCCAGGCCTACAGGAGGGGATGCACCCCTGTCCTCCCCACACCCCAAGTCCCCTGTTACCAGGCCAGACCCAAGCTTTTGTAGGCATGGTGACAGCCAATGGGGCAAAGCTCAGGTTGGAGGCAGTAAAGAAGGCAAACCAGGCACAGTTCCAGCACTAAGTCAAGTTCTTTACTTCCCAGAAGTGATGGCTAAAGGGAGGGAGGTGAGGTGAGAAGTGGAAGACAGAAAGAGCCAGAGAGAGCAAGGAGGTGGGGAAGGGAGAGGACAGTAAACCACTGTTCTATAAAGTCTCAGGAGGTAAGTGCTCAAGGTAAAAAAAAGAGTCCTGGAGAACCATCTGCGGCTGCAGGAAGCATCTCGTTTTCCTTCTGTGTATAAGTCCTTGGGGGGTCGGGAGAGGCTGCCGCCGCTGCCGCTGCATTAAATAGTTATGTACATCATCGCAGAGAGTCCCAGACCATGGGCAGGCGGGGGAAAGGGGTCATTTCACCAGGGGCCGAGTTTTATCATCATCGCCACACTGGTGGGCTTTGTACTTTTTCACCTCTGCCATGTACTTGGCCCATGCGTCACCTTTACTTGTTAATACCTGTGGAAGGGAACACGGGGGTGGGGTGGGGTGTTGGGAAGGGGATGCCAAAGTGGCCAAGAACTGGGGTCAGGACTCTCCAGAGACAGCTGACCCACCCCAAGTTCCCTCCAATCCACAAGATCCTGGGTTTGAGGTACAGATACCCAGAGTCAAGTTACCCCAGGAACTTGTTGCAAGCACTCTCCCCACACACCCCTACCACTCAGTACACCCAACCAAGGCCCGGGTGCTGGACAGGGAGGGACAGGGCTGGTCAGCCAGGTGCTGAGGCTAGAAAGGAAAGGCAACATGGGCAGCCCGCACACCCAGTCTGCTCACCTCATCCTCCGTCTTCTGCTTCTTGGCTACTATTCCCGTCTTGAGGGCTAGTTTGTTCCCGCCTCTGCGCTTGCCCACCTGGGTGAAGGGACAGAAGACTGCAACGGTTACAGGAGCCGGGCCCGCCCTTGGCGGCGCTGAGGCCCACTACACCTTCCTAGCCCGGCCCGGTGGCCCGTCCCGACGCCGCGCCCAGCTCCACCAGCCGGCCGACCTGCGCAGCAATCAGAGAGGAGCACACGCGACTCTTAGCGCCTGCCCCAGACCCATGATGTCCAGGCAGTTCTGGGCCCCTGGGCTGGCCTCCCTGGGAGCAAGAACCCCCTCGTTGGTGGGGATGGGTTCGGTCCTCCTGCCGAAGCCTCACTCACCAGCTAGCAGGACCACACAGGCAGCAACAGCTCCCTTTAGTGAGTACTTCCTGTATGCTAAGCCCTGTGCCAAGTGCTCTGGATGCATCCTGTCCTTGCAAGCTGCTCTGAGATGAAGATTACAACCAGCCCCATTTTATAGATAAGAAACACCTTTGAGAAGGAGCGGCCCAGACCCTCACTCATGCTGGCAGCAAACAATGGGGCAGGGTTCAGGGTCAGGAGGATCCAAGCCACAGAGCGGCAGCCTTAACCACCAAGCGACAGACACTCCCTTCCTGGCACTTAACCTGGCCTCTTTGAGAGTGGCCCCGCAAGCCCCTCAATGAACAAATGAAAAAGGCAGCGACAATTACTGCTACACATGCTCACAGAAGGGCACCTGGTTCGGGCCCCAGTTTTCCCACCAAACCAGAAACCCAGGTCCTGACATTTCCCTTCCTCCAATAGTCTTACTCTGGACTTCCTTACTGGTCCTCCATCTTCTCCCTCTGACTGAAGGCTCCCCGTGCCCGTTGGGCTGCAACAGGCTTTACAGACATCATACCTCACCAGGATCAGGTGACCTGCGCTGCAGAGACCATCCTCAAGCTCATTTTAAACAAATTAACTGAGGCTTGGAGATCACTTGCCTAAAATCACACTGTTAAATCCAGGACTAGACTTCCAGCTTGTTATCCTAAAATTAATACTTTCTCCACACCACAGGGATTTGATCTCAATACCAGGGACTGAGCAAGCTCAGAGTTGACCATCAATATAGATGCCATTTATTTAGCCTTGAGTTTCTCAACCTCAACTAATGACATTTTTAGGCTGGATTATTTTTGCAGGAGAGGAGGCAGCTGTCCGGTGCATTGATGTTGAACAGCATCTCTTTTCTCTACTCATAGATGTCAAAAGCATTCCCTCCCCCAATTCTGGGAGACAAAAACGTCTCCAGGCTGCCAATGTTGAGGGCGAGGGCATATGGTCCCAACTGAGAACCACTAGTTTAGCCCTTCTTAAAAACAGTCCCAGTTCTAACCACTTTTCCAGGATGGCCTCACCGAATTCTCATCGCATCAAAAGAGGCGATGATGTCCATTTCTGCAAATAGGGAAATCCAAAAAAGCTGCGATCTCGACTGTCACGTCCGACATTGTATATATCTAGCACCCAGCACAATGTCCAGCACAAGATAAGGTGATCAATAAATAGAGACTGGACGAATGGGATTCAGGGAAATCAAATTTCCTGAGGTCACACCGTAAGCGGTCTGTTATCCACACATATCAGACTTCAGATTTAAATTTGTCCCCTTCCGCACAGCGGGAGATGGCCCCAATATCCAAATTCGGATGCCGCTCAAGTGGAAAATCTGGTATCCTGGTTTCCCCATCCCCGAAGTGCTGTTTCCAATGCAATTCCATGCTCCAGGCTCCCGCGGGAAGGCTTCAGGGGTCCCCAGGGGTCCCCACCCTCGCTCGTCGGGAATCCAGGTTCCGCATCCTCAGCGGGCAACCCGGAAGACCCCCTCATCAGGGCGGGAGGGTGGATCCGGATCCCGCTCCCCTTTCTGAGGCCCCGATTCCCCCTGCCAAGGCAGGCCCTGCAGCCCGCCCCCACCCCCGCGCCTCCTTACGAAGCTGAGTGTGGAGCCCGGGCCGCCCTTCCTCTTCGGATCCCCGGGGCCGGCGGCGCCTGCCGGCTGATCGGGTCGCGGCAGGCCCGGGGGCGGCTCCTCCTGCCGCTGCCGCTGCTCCTCCTCCATCTTCCGTTTGAACAGCTCCAGGAAGCTCCCGTCGTTGGCGAACAAGTTTACGCCGCCCGACACTGGGCTTGAACCCGCGCCCGACACCTCCTCGTCCCCACTGTCGGGGGACGTCCCGGGCCCCGATTCAACCCATCGGCAACCTCCGCTGCCGCCGCCCGCGGGGCCCGGCGCCTCCCGGCCCGGAGGCTCCGCCCGTCTCCCTCGGGCAGCCATTTTGTCGTCAGGTGCCGTGCAAAGGACTCCGGGAAGGCCGCTCGGGCCCGCGCTTGGCGCCCGACTGGTCGCGTCCCGGGCAATGCATGCCGGGAACAGCGGTCCGGACCTCGCGTCCGCAGTGGAGGCGGGGCATGAAGGGCGGGGCGAATGAGAGGTAAAATCTTATTTGCCGGGCTGCACCACCAGGAGTTTTATAATCCCGCTAGATTTGGGCAGGAGGGACGCAGACATGGGTTTGGCGGGAATGAGACCTTCGTCGGGGACTGAGGCTGTAGCTGGCTCTCCGGCGGTGAGGTTTCCGCTTGGGACTGGGGACACATTAGCATTCTGCAGGTAGGACCCCCTTCTGGCAACAGAGATAATCTGTGAGGGAAGGGACCCCGTCTGAGACTGTGTGCTCAACTGACATCTCGGAACCTAGGTCCGTAACTAGGTCTAGAGGACATACCTAGTCTGAGCCTCCCGACTAAAAATGGGGGTGTCTGTGGAGTACCTGTCTGTGGATGGAACTTTCAGTTGGGAATAGAGACATCTGGCGGTCCCCATCCGAGAGTAAAAGCATTATTTTATAAGATGAAGTACTGAAGTGAAGTCAGAGGTATTTCTAGGATGGAGTCCTCCATCTAAGGTTAAGGGTGTCCGCTAAGGGCCTGAGACACAGTTTGTATTCCTGCCCAAGAGAGAAATTCAAACGGGGAAATCGCCGAACTGGAGCTTTCCCTCGAACAGAGAGCAAAGTGCAAGGAGTTTTCGGGAATAGAGTCCCTCCTACGACAATGATCGCGGTTGTAGGTGGGGTCCCTGTTCCTGGCCTGCCCCAGCATGGGCCAGGGCTCAGAGCACAATGCACAGGGATTTGTGGACCCTGCCCACAGCTGGAGTCGTTCTCCCTCTAACCCACCCGCAGCCCCGGGACCTGTCTCCAGCCAACTAATCGGTTCATTTATGGTTGGTTTGCGTCAGGAGCCAGGTGTCTTATAGCCAATTGCCGAACAGGAGACGGCCCTGAGACGATGTCAGGACACTAAGTGGAGAATAGGGGAAATGATCGACATGAAGTTGAGCCTATGGAGTCAGGCCAGGGCGGATCTGGGATCTAACTTCAGGGAATGGGCCTGGACCTAGTGTTTGGCTGGTTGCTAAGGAGTGGTTGGCGGCTACCGGGACGTGAGAGTGATTGGTGAAAGTGGAAAAAGGCATAGTCAATAAAAGAAGAGCGGCAAGACTCACAGTCCAATCAGTGAAGGGGAGGAGCCTGGAATGTACCATTGTGTTAACTAGGCAGGGGAGTCTTTTAAAAAACATCGACAAGAGATCAACAAGGTGAATCCTGGAGGCGGAGGACATTAGAAATATGGATCCTACTAGCTCCTAAAAGTCAGACTGTGAGGAAGTTAATTCTGGTTCCTAGCTTTAATGGCGATGTGACAAACAATTCCCCCTTGGGTACTTTGCACGGTGAGCTCCGCTTGATCATGTGACCCGATTCCAAGATGGCGACAGGAGTGGCTGGTTGGGGGGCTGAAGCAGACGAGTTCGAGGATGCCCCTGATGTGGAGCCGCTGGAGCCCACGCTTAGCAACATCATCGAGCAGCGCAGTCTTAAGTGGATCTTCGTCGGGGGCAAGGGTGGCGTTGGCAAGACCACCTGCAGGTAAGGAGGCTGCGGCGGGGGCCGGGAAGACACGTGGGATGTACCACTGGGCTAAGGGAAGGCCAAAGCCGGGCGAGCGGGCTGGGCCGGAGTCTTCTGGGTTTTACTATCCAGAAGTTACCTGGAGCAATGGAAGACACCGTCTGAATGGAGGCCTGGCACTCCGAGTTGGACCATCCCCGTATGAGGCTCAAAGGCCGAACCACATTGAACTGAGCGCACGGGGGCCGGGAGAGCGCTTAACGTGTGCGTTAGCTAGACCGTACCAGAGTGAGCTCAGAGTAGAGGGAGAGGCACTGGGGCAAATTACCCTAGTCTAGTGAACCTTGCCGTTCTATACCTACGTTGGGGTGGGGGTGGAAGGCAGGGAAGGCACATGATTAAACTATCCCAGTCAGCTGGGAGTGGGACGAGTCCCTGGGGCAGATTATCCTAGACCAGTGGACTGAACATCCTGAGTTTAGCAGAAGGTGCAAAAGACCCCTTAGCTTAGCGTTGAAGAAGGGGTCGTGGGGTCAAACTATGCTGGCTGAACATCTGGACCGTGCCACTCTACAAGCAAAGAAGTAGACATCAAGCCAAATCAATAGTCAGGTGAAAATAACATGCCAACCAGCTGGAGGGGTCAGTTGGTGAGGTCAGAGGGGGCCCTTCAAGGCAGGGATTGAGACTTGATCCTACAATTACCCATGTTCTCCTCTCAAGGCCCCTGCTGATCCAGGTCCCCTTCTCCTGGGCTCTACAACTTCCCTTGCAGACCTAGGGAGCAGAGCCTGACTCCCTCACTCCCTGCCTTTTGACCTTTCCCTTGACCAGCTGCAGCCTAGCGGTCCAGCTATCCAAGGGGCGGGAGAGTGTTCTGATCATCTCCACTGACCCAGCCCACAACATCTCGGATGCATTTGACCAGAAGTTCTCCAAGGTGCCTACCAAGGTCAAAGGCTATGATAACCTCTTCGCCATGGTGAGTGGAGCAGGACTCAGCTTCCCACTCCAGCAAAGGCCCTTTCAGACCTCTCCTGTGAACATGCATATCCTGTCCATTCAACAATCTCTGTCTCTCCAGTTTCACCCCTTTGCCAGCATACCCACAGGGGAACAAAAGAGGAATGTTTCCCCATCAGGAAGGACACCAGAGTGACCAGAGATTAGCAAGTGAGAGGGGAAGGGAGGAGAATATCAGAGCCACATGGTATAGGACTTTGCAGATCACTGCTGAGTGGTTTGGTTTTGATTGCAAGTTTAATGGGGAGCTCTTCGTTTTAAGCAGGGCAATGTCATGACCAAATTGATTTTTCCAAAAGTTTCCAGTGGCTGACATGTGGAATATGGATTGCAAGTCAAAGACAGAAGCAGGGAGACTAATGAGAGTGGGACTGTGACCAGGGAAGAGGGCAGAAAATTGAGAGAAATAGTCAAATTTGGGCTCTCAGAAGTAAAGCAATACAACGGCTTGGTTGTAATGAACGAGGGAAAGAAATGAATTAAGTACATGTCTTAGTTGGCTCCCTGAGCAGCTGGGATGGGGAAGACTAGGAGAGGAGCAGGTTTAGAAGGAACAAATCAGCAATTCCATTTTGGCTACAGTGAATCCAGTCTGCCTACTGGACTTCCAAGTGGATACTACATCAGGACAGTAGCTTAGTTTCATTCAGTCTGCAAGCCAGGGACTCACAGGAGATTAGCCTGGATTTGGGAGCCATTGTCCCAGGAGTGGTATCTACAGCTGCCTGAATGGAGGAGAATGTGAGAGGACAAAGAAGCCGAGCAACAACCCAAGGGCACATCAGCATTTAGGGTCCAGCAGAGGAGGAGGAGGAAGCAGTGAAGGAGGACAAGGAGTCACCGGTGAGGTGGGAGGAAAGCCAGAGGGTTTGGGCTCCTAAGCGCCTCAGGCAGGAAAAGGTTGTTGGCTCCAGCAGGCACATCAGTTTTAGACACCATCCTGGGAGGAGGGGCAAAGCCTGCCTGGAGATAGTAATCCAAGGCTCAGGAGACAATGATTGCCATGATGGGGGCTGAGAATGGGGTCATTGCTGGGGAGAAATGGGAGGCAGGGTGTACAGTGCACTCTTTTGGAGGAAGGAGACACTAGGGCATGTTTGTTTGCTGATACAGATGCTCCAAAAGGGAGGGTCACGTGATGTTGCAGGAGGGCATGAGGATGCTGGCTGAAGACGTCCTTTGGTGGGCTTAAGCTCTGTCCAGCACGCAGACCCAGGGCTTGTGCTCTGCCAGGGCTGGGGATGTGGGCGCATTTCCTAGGGGGAGATGAGAGTGTTGGAATCTGGTAGCTTTTCTTTCTCACTAAGACACAGGCAGGGCACAGTGTCAACAGAGTGCAGTAAGCAAACGGGACAGAAGGGTTTTGAGGAGGGAGAATTTGTGACATAAATGCTCCCAAAGGTGGGTTTTCTAGCTTACCAAGTGCCGTTGGAAATCTGTATCAGGAATGGGGCACAAGGCAAGAGTTACTCATCAGGTCTGTTCCCCTGCTGTTCGCCTCTGTGCAGCTGTACCAGTGAGCTGGGAATAGGCATACCAGTGTGGGGACTTTGCCAACCCCTGAGGGAAAGGGGAACGGATGCCAACCGAGAAGGACACTTGACACTGAGCACAGGGGTAGTTGGTATGAGGACAGGGTGGCCCAGAGAGGTTTAAATAACAGAGGAAGACAAGAAGACCCAGGCCAGAGAGTGGGATATGGGTGGTTGGAGGTGGCCCAGTGATTAGGAGTCACCCATCAAGAGTGTGGTTGTAGGTGGTGATGGGTGGGCAAGCTCCCAGCAGAGAAATGACTCATGGGGCAGAAAATTGGGGGCTTCACCAGGTGACCTGTGAGGTCCCCAAAGAGGTGATACAGGGGGAGGATAGAGGCATTCAGTCCATGATGGGCCAGGGTCCCCAGGGATGGTCATACCTTCAGATTCCACATCCATGTTGAGGACCCTTCAGTCTGCCAACCATTTCCAGGCACTGGGGACACAGCAGTGAAGCAGACAGAAAACCCCTGCCCTTGTGGGGCTGACATTCTGCTGTGGACACAGGTGCTAAACGTAATAAGTAAACCATGCTAGGAGGGGTTAGATATTAAGGAGAAAGGACAGCAGGTCTGGGGTCGCACTGTTAGATGGGGTGGTCAAGGGAAGACTCCCGTTAGAAGAATGATCTGGAGGAGGTCAAGGGCCTCAGAGGGTGGAGGGGGGATGAACACCCAGTGCAAAGGCCTTGTGGTGGGCTTATCTTCCCTCCGGGGCACTCATCGGTTGCAGTTTTCCATCTGTTTGTGAAATGGTTTAACCATTTGTTCAACCGCCCGAGACCTTAAGTGCCTAAGGGAGGACGGTGGCAACTCGTGGATGTCCCCAGCCATGACCTGATGAGAGGGGCTCTGTGATGGCCGCCGGCCCTGGTCTACTCCTGGCCTGGCCTGGATCCCGGGCAGGAAGGTCGGGCAGCAGCAGCAGCCTGAGTCTCGAATCCTCGGCCCCCCCAGGAAATTGACCCCAGCCTTGGTGTGGCCGAGCTGCCCGATGAGTTCTTCGAAGAGGACAACATGCTCAGCATGGGCAAGAAGATGATGCAGGAGGCCATGAGTGCCTTCCCAGGCATCGACGAGGCCATGAGCTATGCAGAGGTCATGAGGTCAGGCCTGGCCAGCGGGGGTGGGTGCTGCCAGGGGCTGGGGCGGAAGTCGGGGCTGAGCAGGCCTGACCCCCATCTCTCTGCAGGTTGGTGAAGGGCATGAACTTCTCAGTGGTGGTGTTTGACACGGCGCCTACAGGCCACACACTGAGGCTGCTCAACTTCCCCACCATCGTCGAGCGGGGCCTGGGCCGCCTCATGCAGATCAAGAACCAGATCAGCCCCTTCATCTCACAGGCAGGCAGGGCCCCAGGGCATCCAGGAATTCCCTGGGTCAGAGTGGGTCCCCAGGCGCCCAGCTGTGCATTGACAAAGACCTTTCCCACACATGGCCCCTTTCTGGTCCACACTTCCCGGTGGGTGGGTTCATCTTCACCATGGGGGGACTGTCCCTACTATTCCACAGGATTCAGAGTCCCCGCCCTCTGCCCACTGTAAGTGTTTCACACGCAGCTTGGAAATATGCTAGAGCCAGGTAGTCTGGGTTCAAAGGTCCTGCACTCTGGTGTCACACGGCTATGTGACCTCAAGCAAATCATGTCACTCCTCTGGGCCTCACCTTCCTTGTCTGTCAATGGAAAGCAGGCAAGTGCTTCCCGTGGGTTATTAGCATGACAACCTGGCAACCCCAGTGCTCCCCCCACACCCCCACTTATGCACACGGTGGTGTGTAGTCCCTGTACAGAACCGGTGCCTCTGATAGAAACATCTGCGGGCCGCTGTGTGCTAGGAAGTGCTCTGAGTACATTATGTGTGTCAGCTCCTTTGGCACAACTCTTGGAAGGAAAGGAAGGGAAACAGGCTCTGGGCAGTGAAACTCCTCTGGCCACAGTCCCCCAGAAATGGCAGAACTAGGATTCAGCTCCTGCGGTCTGCCTGAGGGCCCATGCCTTTGACCACTGGGAGGTGTCAGGTGTCAGCCCCCCCACGTGTTTAGCGAGCCCCCAACTTGGGTTGTAATGGGCCCCAGGTTAGCCATGAGCCTTCCCATGTCCTCCCTGCAGATGTGCAATATGCTGGGCCTAGGGGACATGAACGCAGACCAGCTGGCCTCCAAGTTGGAGGAGACGTTGCCTGTCATCCGCTCCGTCAGTGAGCAGTTCAAGGACCCTGTGAGTTGCTGTCCAGTTGGGTGGTGAGAGGCTTAGACAGGGACATGGCCAGAACCTGCCCCACAATGTCCTCTCATGCCCTGCAGGAGCAGACGACTTTCATCTGCGTGTGCATTGCTGAGTTCCTGTCCCTGTACGAGACGGAGCGGCTGATCCAGGAGCTGGCCAAGTGCAGGATCGACACACACAATATCATCGTCAACCAACTCGTCTTCCCTGACCCTGAGAAGCCCTGCAAGATGTGTGAGGCCCGCCACAAGATCCAGGCCAAGTACCTGGACCAGGTGCGCATACCCAACCTCCTGCCTGGCCCCCACGGCTCTGACCCTCGAGGCTGGAGGCTGGGGCCTGGCCCAGCCCAACCAAGGCACCACCTGCCATTTCCCATATCTGATCTTTTGCTCCGTCCCACCTTCTGATCCTCTAACTCCTGCCCTTCACCCTACTTCAGTCCCGCCACCCTAATTCTGGCCCTTGAGGACTGTGCCTGGCTCTGACCCTGGAAGCAGGAGGTCCAGCCCAGTGATTTCTGACCTCCCCGGCCCATTCTCCACCCTACCCCTTCCATGGACCCACACGCTTTCCCTGCCCTGTGGCCTCCTGACTGCTGCCCTCCACCTTCTGCTCTGGCCACAGATGGAGGACCTATACGAAGACTTCCACATCGTGAAGCTGCCACTGCTGCCGCATGAGGTGCGGGGGGCAGACAAAGTCAACACCTTCTCTGCCCTTCTCCTGGAGCCCTACAAGCCCCCCAGTGCCCAGTAGCTCCATCGCCAGCCCCAGCTGCTGCCATTTCACACTTACCCTCCACCCATTACCAGGCCAGAGTTTGCACAAAGTTCCCCCAGAGTACAGGGGGAGCCATGTTGGGGGCAGGAGGCAGGGAAGGATACTGTTCCCCCTGGTGGGGCCAGGGGAGCTGTAGCTGCCCCCCACCTCTCCCTGCCTCTTGCCCCTCAATAAAATGATCTTAAACCACTGTGGATGTTGACATAGAGGGTTTGGGAGTCAGTGCCTCCATGTGTAGTTGCATAGGTTGTACACTGCACAAAGATGACACATCTAGAGGGGCACAGTCACAACAGAGACCTAATAGAGATGCATGTTGATTGTGGCAATTTTGGAAGGAGGGTGACTTCAGTCAGGGATAACTTTTCCTAGCTCTATATGGGTAGGGGTGTCCCTTCTGGGGTTGTAAAACCTGGAGTGGGTGAAAGGCATCTGCCCACTTCCTTTAAGGCTCAAAGCGTGGGAACCCGGAGGGCCCTTGGCCAGCCCCAGGCTGGTGGGGAGCAGATTAGGCCGGCAGCGGGCCCACACTGCCTGCTGTTTGGTTTAGGAATTAGTAGGCGCCCTGGGCTGAGGCTGGGCCTGCCAAACAGGATTAACAGTCTGCTTCCCAATTCCTGTCCCTGTAAGATGACGTCAACCCCTCACAGCACAGGGGGGCTAATTAGGGAGCAGGATGTCAGAAGGCTAAGGCTGGAGGGGTCCCCCAGGTCCCATCCTTCTTCCAGAACTGTCTCCCTGAGTGGCCTGCAATTTGAATTTCAGTGTGGCCATTCACAGGCATGGAACTAATTCACCTGACTCTAGGAGGCACCTAGCAGCCCCTATCTCCTTCACTCCTCTCTCTGCTGCTCTCTGGAGAGCCCCTGAACTGGGTATGATCTTGGGTGTTGACAAGTTCTGAGCTAGAGCTAGTTGGGGTCAACAGAAGGGGGGTGCCTGAGGACATGCATGAGTCAGGAAGTGGTATTCAGACTGCACACCCAGGGTCTGAGCGTGCCAGAGGGTGCGGTAAGGGGAATCTCAGCCACGAGCCTAGACGTGTCCCCCTACTCGTTTCTACTGGGTGTGCACAAGTGGGTGTGGACATGGGGTGGCCTTTGTAAGCCAAACATGGTGGCAGAGACCCCACGCTTCCAGCCAAGCTGCCTGGGTTCAGGTACCAGCTGTGCCACGAATGAGCTGTATGTCATCTGAGCCTCAGTTTTCCCTATCTGCATAGGAGAAATAAAAGCACCAACTAAACATGCCAGCTTGTAAGGCTTCAATGAGATGAAATAAGTAATGCTTTTGCAACAGCATCAGGCATGTACTGCCAGGGAGTGTTTGTTATTACTCACTGTTACAATTATTAAGCATGTCAACTAGCCCGGGCAGCCTGCCCCCAGCCCAGCAGGAGTCCAGCAGTCAGAAGTGTCTGGGAACACGTGAGCTGGGGGACGGGACACAAGCAGGTGGTACGAAGTAGCAGCAGTGTGTGGATGCATCCTAGGGAGTGGGGGCCTCTGGTGAGAAATGGAGCCCATAACTTAAAGCCTGTCCCCTCCCCAGGACCCAAAGCTAGCAGTGCCATCCCCTCACCCCTTTTTATGGGCTGTCCAGCAGCTGGACAGCGGAGGGTCGGCCGAGGGTGACCAGCCTGGGCCAGTTCCTAATTACTCTGGGCGGGGCGGACAACTGCCAGGTTGGGAACACAGTGTCCTGGCCCAGCAAGACTTAAGGGCGGAGCTTTGAGGAGCCATCTGCACTCCTAGCACATGGTAGGACTTGAGGGGCTCAGGGACACCCCAGGGTACCCCTCTTGGGGCTGGAACCTTAAGCCTCCACCCTTACCACATCAGGCTACATGTTTGAGGTCAGGGATAGGGATGCTATTTGTGCTAGGCTGGGAATGCCACCTTCGCAGGTGTGCCTATGAAGGGGAAACATCTGTCCTGCACCCAAGTCAAATGAGAGGAAAAGGTTTTGGGTCCCTAAGCTTGTGTGTCCATGGCAAAGCTGAGAGTGTTGGAGTATGTGCCCCAAAGTGAAGGCTTGTTGGGGAAGGCGCTATATTGATGGGCAGATGAGTTTCAGGAGAGATTCTGTGGAGACCCCATCAGGATGTGACCCTCAGAGTCTGTGGGACTGTTGGGGGAGGAGTCACTGTTGTATGGAGTGTCTTTGCAACACTGGTGAATATCAGGGACAGCAGGCCCCTGCTCTGACTCCAGGACCATGTGCCTCTGTATGGAAGGCTGATGTTACTGCATCTGGTGTGTGACCACGAGTGTGTGTGTGTGCAGGAGTGATTAGGAGTGAATGCAGGCTACCTGCCCCTGTGACACTGTGTGGCTGTGTGTGGAAAGGCGTTCTGGGATCTGGTTGTGTGACCTTGCACGTGTCTTTGTTACGTGGTCTGATCACAAGAGAATGCAGGGTCCCTTGCTCCCAGCTCATGTGCTCCTGGGTGGTGGTTTGGAGCGCTGTGTGGGCCCCCAGGAGCTGAGAACCTAGTAGCTTAGTGTCCATCTGCCTTATATCTGGATGTTGGGAGTGGGGATAGAGCTAGGTGTGTCTTGTGTGACTTTCGAAGTCCTTGTGACAGTGTGTACTGCCCTCTCTGTCACTGTGGCTGTGTTGCACTGAGGGAGGCAGAATTTGGGTCTGGGTCTATGTGTGACAGCATGTGACCACAGGTGAGCAGTGTCTGTGTCCCAGGCTGGGAAGGAGACGCTCCCTGCCCCCTCCCCTAACTCTAGGTCCAAGATTCCTTGGAACTGCCAGTCACTGATTGAGAGAGACAGAGGAGGAGCAAGGGAGGACAGGGAGGATTTCTCCCCCTGCCCTGGCTAACAAGTGGCAAGACTTCTCCAAACAAAGTTCTGAGGCTGCAGCAGAGGGGGGCGGGCCAGGGAGGGGCCACCCACACCCACTCCCCAGCTCCCTCCCACCCAACTGCTGGAGCCATCCGCCCATTCTGTCCCTGTGCCCGGGTGTCCCTGCACACGCTGTAAGGTGAGAAGGGCCCTGGGTATGGAGGCAGGAATCCATCATTGTCCTCAGGGTGGGGAGTGAAGGGCCTGGAAGACTGGAAAATGGACAGAGGGAAAGTCAAGGTGGGTCCAGCAGAAAGGGGAGGGGCAGAGCCAGGGCAATTAAGTGGATGGTAGACAGGCTGGGGCAGCTGTGCAGGACAACATGTCAGCCTGAGGGAGGGAGCCTGGGAGGCAGCTGTGGGGACGAAAAGCCAGCCTGAGGGCAGGGGGCCTGGAGGATGGGAGCTGAGGGGGTCGGTGGGGGGGCACTTGAGGACAGAGCTTTGGAGGGTTCAGAAAGGAGTGCAGGGGTAGAGAATGGGCCAAGACTGGGAGCTATGTAGGTGGCCTGAGGGGGGTGGGGGCCAGAGGGAGAGGGAGGGGGACGTAGGAGCACGAGGAAGGGGGTGGCTTAGGACAATGGGCTTGGGGAGGAGGACTAGGGGCTAGGGTGGGAATGAGCAGGGCTGGGAGGAAATGGGAACCAAGGCAAAGGACAGACCGAGTAAGTGGCCCCAGTGTGGGAGGGGACACCGGGGTGAGTGGCGCCACATCTCTCCAGTCCTGCTCGCAGCCTCCAGCCCGGCTCCCGACTCCTTGGACGGCAGGACGGGGTCCTGTCCAGCCCATCTCCTCTGGCCCAACGGCGGGGCGCCACGATGACAGTCACATACACCAACCGCGTGGCCAACGCGCGCTTCGGCGGCTTCTCGCAGCTGCTGCTGCTCTGGCGCGGGAGCATCTACAAACTTCTGTGGCGCGAGCTACTCTTTTTCCTCGGGCTGTACATGGCGCTGAGTGCCGCCTATCGGTGAGGCAGCCGGGGAGGGGCGTCGGAGGGGCAGGGAGGGGGCCGCGGGAAGAGAGATCTACGGCTGGTGATGGTGGGAGGACTCGCCCGTGACCCCGCGGACCCTGCCTCGCAGCTTCATGCTGACCGAAGGACAGAAGCGCTACTTTGAGAAGCTCGTCATTTACTGTGACCAGTACGCCAGCCTCATACCCGTCTCTTTTGTGCTCGGTGCGTTCTGGCCTCTGAGAACCCCGTTCCTCTGATCCTGAGAAACCCATTCCATCCATGCTTTTTGGAGACCCCCATGCCTGCCCCTCTGGGGCCCCCTCCTCAAATCCAACCCCCACAGACTCCCATTTCCATATCCTTCATGCCAGATGTGTTCTCTCTCCTGAAGACCTTGGATGTCACCTGGTCAATGCTCCCGTGAGAGCCCTGTGTCACCCACAGGCTTATCCCCTCAAATGTCTTCATGAGATTACTAGTGCCTCCCACACGTCCTGGACCCAGGGACACCATATAAGTCCAGCCTCTCAGTCTAGCCTGAGGGACATTTTTCTGACAAATACTGGCCCCCTAGTCCTCTGTGACTTCACCTGACCCCATTTCAGGTCCCATACTCCCAGGTGAGAATCTCCTTGTGACCATAAACAACCTGCCTCTGTGCCCTTAACATGGACCCTGTGTCTCCACCTCCATACTGGGGTCTCAATCCCTCATCCCAGGTGACATCCAAATAGCCAGGGTGACCCAGCCTGCTCTTGCCTTTCTGACCTCAGGGCTGGGACCCCCCTAAGTTCCAAGACCAGGTGTCCCCAAGTGGTCAGAGTGACCACCCTGCTCGGTGTCCTGGATGCAGACCCTATGTTACCTTTTCCCACAACCTGTGCCCCCAAGTTCCTGGCCCTAGTGTCCTACTGAGCCCCCCATTCCTGTCTCTCCCGCAGGCTTCTACGTAACCCTGGTGGTGCACCGCTGGTGGAACCAGTACCTATGCATGCCCCTGCCCGATGCGCTCATGTGCGTGGTGGCGGGCACGGTGCACGGGCGCGACGAGCGCGGCCGCCTCTACCGGCGTACGCTCATGCGCTACGCAGGGCTCTCGGCTGTGCTCATCCTGCGCTCCGTCAGCACCGCGGTCTTCAAGCGCTTCCCTACCATAGACCACGTGGTGGAGGCCGGTGAGTCTTAGGCCAGAGACAGGGTGAGGGCGGGGGGGGGCGAGGCGAGGCAGGGAAGGAGCGAGTAATCCCCCACCTCTCTTTTCTTCAGGGTTTATGACCCGAGAGGAGCGCAAGAAATTCGAGAACCTTAACTCGTCCTACAACAAGTATTGGGTGCCCTGCGTCTGGTTCTCCAACTTGGCAGCACAGGCCCGGCGTGAGGGCCGCATCCGCGACAACAGCGCCCTTAAACTGCTGCTGGAGGTGGGACTGCCAGGAGGTCATGCATATAAAATACCCAGGAAATTGTACCCCAACTAGAGTTGTGCCAGACAGCAACCTGCCACGTACCTCCCACCAGGCAGATTCCAAACACCCTTACCTAGTGGTCCCCAGATACATGCTTATCTCTAGGTGCATGGGGCCCCTATCCCAGCTGTATATTCACCTATCCCTGGAGCCCCCAGAAGTACACACTCACCTCCATTCCAGGTACCCACATTTCATCCCTATCTGTGAGCTCACAGTTCAGCTCCCCTCATGACCTGTATCCACCTCCAGGAGCTGACTGTGTTTCGGGGCAAGTGCGGAATGCTCTTTCACTACGACTGGATCAGCGTACCCCTTGTCTACACCCAGGTAACCACGCGGTGCCTCCATTTATATCTGACGTCGGAGGTCCTGACGCACTGGCCTCAAGGGGAAACTGCGGGCCAGTTAGGACCCCATCATCGTGATCCGCTGAGGTCGGGAGAACCCTGACCTGGCGACCCGCCCCGCCCCCAGGTGGTGACCATCGCGGTGTACAGCTACTTCCTGGCCTGCCTCATTGGTCGCCAGTTCCTGGACCCGGCGCAGGGCTACAAGGACCACAACCTGGATCTGTTCGTGCCCATCTTCACCCTGCTGCAATTCTTCTTCTACGCCGGCTGGCTCAAGGTGGGTGGGGCCCGAGGCCCGGCCTCCGAGGATGAGGCGGGCAGGGGTTCTCAGGGCTCCGCCTACCTCCTCCCTTCAGGTAGCCGAGCAGCTCATCAACCCTTTCGGAGAGGACGACGATGACTTTGAGACCAACTTTCTGATAGACCGAAACTTCCAGGTGAGACATCTGCGTTGCGACCATCCCCAGGCACCCAAAGCAGCCCTGGCCCCACCCCCGCCAAGACTTGACCAGCTCTTGACCCCGAACCATCTTTCTCTCTTTTGCTCACCATAGTCTTAACCACCCACCTCCCGGTTACCCGCGCTTTGCCACCCCCACCCTGCCCCGCATGTCCGCGCCCACAGGTGTCAATGCTGGCCGTGGATGAGATGTACGACGACCTGGCCATGCTGGAGAAGGACCTGTACTGGGACGCAGCCGAGGCTCGCGCCCCTTACACGGCGGCCACAGCTTTCCAGATGCAGCAGCCCTCCTTCCAGGGCTCAACGTTCGACATCACGTGAGCCAGCGGAGTGGGCGGAGCCTCTTGGGGGCGGTGTTTAAGTCTGCGGGGAGTATTTAATTGAAGGAGGCTATTGTAACAGGACAGGGCAAAGAGCTTTAACTGTAGAGATTCGGGGCCAAGAGCTATAGTCTATGAGGACTAGGATGGGGGCAAGGGGCAGAGGTGGGGCTAAGGTCTGCGACCAGGCCACCAATTGGGGGCCAACCTAAGGGCTGAGGTCTATGAGGATTGGACTGGCGACCAGGGGCGGTACCAAAGAAGACGCAGCAGAGTCACAACTGAGGCTTTTAGGCCTAAATTTGAGCAGAGCCAGAGCATAAGGCCAGGCTCTCTGATGACGGGTCAAGGCTTTTTGGGATAAGTTAGACAAAGAAGTGGGTGGAGCCAGGAAAAGTAGAGTGCCTGAGTCCCAGCTGTGTCAATCAAGGAGAGGAGCGAGGTCGCAGCACTGACCCACTGTGAGTCCCGCAGGTTGGCCAAGGAGGACATGCAGTTCCAGAGGCTGGACGGCTTGGACGGGCCGCTGGGCGAAGCGCATGGCGATTTCCTACAGCGCCTCCTACCTGTGAGCGCGGGCATGGCCGCAGGGGGCCTGCTGGGCCGGCGGCTGTCCCTGCTGCGCCGCAAGAACAGCAGCGTGTCGGAGACGTCCACGGCCGTCAGCTGCGCGTGCGCGTGCGCCCCCGACGGCGCGATCCCGGAGTGCGGCTGCGGGGACCCGCTGCTCGACTCCGGCCTGCGAGAGTCGGAACTCGAATACCGCGCCGGCCCTGAGCTGCCCGCCCCCGAGCCCTTCACTATCGTGCCGGTGCCCGCGCTCCGGGGGCCGGCTCCACCCTGGCTGCCCAGCCCCATCGGCGAGGAGGAAGAAAGTCTAGCCTGAGATCTTCGGGCCCGGGATCCCCAGGGACGGGGAACCAAGTCTCCCGCAGCACGCACGCAGCGGTCTGGGTCGCGTCAGCCGAGTATGGATTCCACCTGCCCTGGATTGACCGCATCCTGCTAGCGGCCCTGCCTTCATGTGGGCACAGGGGTTTGGAGCGCCACCTGGGACCGGCACTAGGCTAAGGGCGGAGGACTCCTATGGCTTTTTTGAACCAGTCCTTATCACCAGCTCTACTTCCATACCCCTTACTGCCTCAGAGGCCTCTATCAGGATGCCTGCCTTTACTCTTTTCTTAAAAAATGGAGATGTGAGTGCCTATCTCACCAGGCTGAGAGGTTGAAATGAGGGTTTTAAAATCTTTGGTACATACAGGTGCCCAATAAAATCTTAGTGGCTTTTGCCTAATTGATCAACCCAAGTCTTCCCGCCAGGCATTATGCCAAGTAAAAATTGAAGATTCTTCCAGATTATTTGATGAGGCTCTGCCTGCTTCTTCCCGGACTCTGCTCTCTGGAATGCTCCATCAGTGTCCATGGCTTTGCTTTCATTATGGTACCAGCCACAGCCACTGAGCCACAGCTTCCTCCTGCCAGCCTTGCTGTGTGAGTCTGCAAGTGACCCATCCACCCCAAGTTTGTGTTCTCAGATGCTCCTTCAGTGCTCCAGGTCTTAATTCAGTCACATGCTAATGATTCCTGAATTTAGAAATCCAACCAGGATCCCCTCCCTGATTATAGACCCAGAGAGCCAACTGCCTGCTTGCCATCTCCATGTGGGGATCTGAACATAATGTGCCCCCAAGCCAGCTCCCTATCTGCTACCCAAACTGCGGCCCAAACTTGAGTCATCTTCCACTCGTCTCTCACTCCCTCCACATCAACCCATCAGCAAATCCCATCAGCTCAGGCTTCACATTGTATCCAGAATCCAATCATTTCCCATTCTACCAAGGACCCCACCAAGGCCAAAGCCCCCATATGTCACCCACCCACCCACCTTGGACTAATGACCTCTGCTCTGGTCTCCCAGCTCTGGTCCTTACCCGCCAGTCTGTTCCTACAGCAGCCAAAAGGAGCCTATGAACATCTGTCAGGTAATGCCTCTCTTTTGGTGAGAATCCTGAATGATTCCCATCTCACTTTGAATAAAAGCTAAAATACTCCCCACAAAAGCTAAAGTAACCTGCAAAGCCCTACCCTGGCTTCCTCCCACTCTTCTCTTCCCCACACAGGCTCCTTGTTGTTCCTCTAACTCATCACGTCTCACCTCAGGGGTTTTGCACATGCTGTTCCCTCTGCCTGGATGGCTCTTCCTTCAGATATCTTCTACAAAGCCCCTCCCTCACCTCTTCCAGGTCTTTGCTTAAATGATGTTACTTCCTTGGTGAGGCCTCCTTTCCTCTTTCATTACAAATCACCACCTCCTAAATCCACTTCCTGCGTCCCCATAATTTTTGTCTGCTTTAATTTCCTCTGTAGCACTGCTCACATTAAACTTTTGTTTTATCCGTTTTGTTTATTATTTTGTCTCCCTTCATTGGAACTGATAGTGCCATGAGGCTGGGGTTTTTGACTGAAGCTTCTTCAAAAACTACCACACATGCACAGTTACAGATACAAACATGATTCTCACTCAGCTCCCACTGGATGCTGTCAGTCACTCATACTTTAGTAAGAAAGAACACAAGCTAGGCCTTTGTGAAAAACAAGGGTCTAAGTCCTTGGCCCATCTTTTCTCCCCTCAGTGCCCAGAGTCCAGCCAGGGGAGACTGAATGTCTTTATTTAATCTTTCAAGTATAAAATCACTCTCTCCTCTGGCAGCTCATTAACCCCAAGGAGAAAATCAAGGCTAAGAATCACATTGCTAAAAAGAACAGACCCGTACCTTCCTCCATCTCAGTCCTACATTCTTGCCCAATCTGGGAGAGTAAAGGACAGAGGTCATGACCTCAAGGTTCTCAAGCACATGACCAAGGCATGATGTTCAGCCCCATGTGAGTTGGGAGAATCCAGGGTGGATTAAGCCCTGACTGGCTGGGCAGGGGGCAGGATTCTGAGGTCCATCAGTGCTTATCAGTGGGGCGCACGTTCAGAGGCATTAGGCGTCCCAGGGGTCCACGGCGAGCATTAGTGGCAAGCCGCTGCTGTGCCAGGAATGACTGGGCATGGGCGGGTGCCCATTCTTCACCAGCTCGCTGCTGCAGAGCCATACCCTGGAGGGAGGGAGGGGGTACAGTAGGGGTCAGGTGAGCCTACCGCACCCAAAATACTCTAACCACGGCTAACATACACTCACCATATTATACCAGGCACTGATGAGTAGCTTTTCTTCCTGCTCCCGCTGATTCCGACTCTTCTCAAAGTCCATCTGCAGAAGAGGTAATAGTCACAGGCCTGGATATGCTGGGGGCAGCCAGGAGGGATGAGGACACCCACCTCCAAGTGCCGGATGCGAACGTCCCGCTCCCGGAGCTGTGTCCTCAGGGAATGGAGTTCTGGGGGTGCCCCTCCAGGTGGCCGCTGCTTGGGTTCCAGGGTCTGTATGACCTTGGGGTTAGAAAGGACACAGCCAGGGTGACCTTGGCTTCACAGGACATCGGACACATCGAGCTGCATGTAGTCTGACAGCTTCTGGCAGCGTGTAGAAGTCTATGATATGAAGGGCATGACAGGTGCAGGACTGGAGAGCAGAGGTGCAAACTGGCAGAGGCATGAACCAATGCAGGCAGTGGCCTCAGCAGGAGGCCTGTGGGGCAGCAATGTCCTCACCGTGCGTGCCTTGTCCACATAGCGGCGATACCGCTCTTCCATGGCCCGCAAGTCTGCATCCTTCTTCTGAAGGCTATGCTGCAGCTCCTCAATTCGACGGGCTGCTGGGGGAACAAGGTGGCCCCTCAGCTCCACACCAGGCTCACGGCTCCCCCAACTTGGCTGGCGGCTGAGTTCTACTCACTGCTGCTATCAGCAGGTGGCTCCAGCTCCTCAATATATTCCCGTTTCCGCTGCAGCTCCAGGTCTGCCTCATGCAGCTTTTGCCTGCGGACAGGGGATGGGCAGCAGCAGGCTGAACTCTGGGCCCACTTCTCCTTCCTCTCAGGGTAGCCACAGCCTTCCCAGCTGGCCAGAAGTGCCACAACCCCCCTGGACCAGTCCCTAGTCTGGTGCCCCCTGGACTAGCCCCACAACCCTCCACTTCTCCCCATTCTACAGGCAGTGGTACAGCCATGACCATCCCTTTCCAGCTTCTTCTACCCTCAATCCCTCAGTCCCATTCTCTACCCAGCAGCCAGGGATCTTCCTAGAATGCAAATCTCTCATAACAAAAATGCAAACTAAAATTCAGTTCTGCTATCTGTGGCCAAACCCCAGAGATCTGATAATATTCTCTATAGGTAAGAATATTATTGTGTGTTGGACGTGGAATGTGGTATAACATCTACCAGCGAATCCTTGGCTATGTCTATGAAAATTAAGGCATGTGCCCTCTGAATCACCAATTCCACTTCTGAGATATACATGCGCACTTTGGAGATACTGCAAGTCTGTTTGACTCCAGAACACCAGAATAAAGTGCATATCACAATAAAGTGAGTCAGATGATGTTTTTGGTTTCCCAGTGCATATAAAATTTATATTTACACCATACCGTCATCTATTAAGTATGCAATAGCATTGTGTCTTAAAAAATCTTAACTTAAAAATACTTTACTGCTAATAAACGCTATCCATCATCTGAGCTTCAGTAAGTCATAATCACTGATCACAGATCACCATAACAAGTGCAGTAATAATGAAAAAGTTTGGAATACTGCAAGATTATCAAAATGTGACACAGAGACCTTAAGTGAGCAAATACTGCTAGAAAGATGGTACCTATGTGGACTTGCTAGGCACAAGGCTGCCACAAACCTTCAATATGTAAAACATAGTATCTCCGAAGTGTAATAAAGCAAATCACAATAAAACAAAGTATGCCTGCATTTGCACACAAGTAAAATGATGTCTACACAAAGTTTGGTTTGGTTGCAAATACCTAGAAAGAATGAGCTAAATACATGATATTCACATAAAATGCTTTAGGCCAGCCCTTCTGTATCAGTATTCTGCAGAATTAAGCCCTAATGCCTCCATGTCTCCATCTTCTGTAAAGAAGTAACTTTTTCTGTGCTCTGGGTTGGCATTAGCTACAGTCCATCCTTGGCAGAACTGAGCAAAGTCACTCAAGTAATTTTCTATTAGACCTAATTTCCCCATGGCACCCCAGATAACAAAGGCTGCTATATATATAAAAAATAATGACTCCCTTTTTTAATTCACATGGAGAAATTTCCTAGACATCTTGTAGAAGGACCAAAGTACTGACTAGCACATATTATGCTACATTTTGTGTAAATAAGGAATGAGAATAAAAATCTATACTCATATTCATTTGCTTAAAAACCTCTGGAAAGATTACCACAATAAACTAATAGAAGTAGGGCTGAGGTGGAAACTGGGCCAAAGGGGGATTGAGAGGTACACTCCTCTCTGTATAATCTGGTATATATTTTGGTTTTTTTAATTGTAAATGTAATAGCTATTTAAAATAGTTTAACAATGTAAAAGGGAAAAGGCGACTATCACTCTGTCACAGTACTTGCTGAAATTCCCTCCGTGCTCCCCACTGTTACCCCAAAAGTCCCTGGCTCTTTTCCTTGGCCTATAAGACCCCACTTGATCTAAGCAAGCATTTGGTCTGTGCTTCAGTGGACCTGCTGTGCTCCTAGGTAACTCCCCATTAACACCAAATCCAACCCCAAGCCTTTGCCCCCGTCTTTCCCCCCTCCAGGAGTGCTCTCCCTCTGGGACTCACAGATGTTCCTCCAGCTTCCTCTTCAGCAGGGTGGACTGCGGAAGAGAAGCAGCACTGGGTCAGTGGGGAGTCCAAAGGTTCCAAACCCTTACCGGGGTGACAGTAGGAAATGCCACCCTGGGTCCACGATACTTACAATGGACTGCACGGAGCATCGGGCAGCAGGGGGAAGAGAGAGGAGAGTTACTGGGGGTCACGAGGGAGAACCAGGCGGGGAGGAGGTGGGCACTCACGTCCTCAGTCTTGCCCCCCTGCTCCTGCAGGGCCTTCTGCAGGTCCTCCACCTGGGCCCGCAGCTCCGACAGCTGCTGCTGGTTCAGCCTACAGGAGTGGGGGCCGCTCAGAGACTGTGACTGCCCTCGGCCCCCGCTCCACGAGCGCAGGGCCCCCCTTCATCTCCGCCGGGTGGATCTTCCCCTCACCGGTGCTGTGTCTCAAGCGCGTGGCGCGCGCGGTTAGCCTCCTCCAGGTGGCGCTGCAGCTCCTCCTGCCGTTCCCGGTCGGCCGCCTCCTTCTGGCACAAGTGCTTGTTCTCCAGCTGAAGCCGCAGGAGCGTCTCCCTGCCGACCGGGGAGGAGGGAGCTGGGCTAGGAATGGGGCTCCGGCAGGGAGACTGGGAGGACGTGGGTAGGAGAAGGATGGAACCCAGGGGAAGTGCGCAGCCAGACCCAGGGATAGGATTAGTACTGGGGACCGGACCTAGGTATGGGTGGGCGGAGCTATGAGCAAAGCCTAGGGGTGGAGCCAGGTAAGGGCGGGGCCACAGAAGCTGGTTAGAAGCTGGTTAGAACCCTGGGTATACGGCTGCTAGAAAACAAGCCAGAGGAATGGGAGGAGCTGGGGGGGCGGTATTCACCTGAGCAGGGTACCGGGCACTGAGCCTAGCACGCGCTACCCTGAGGAGAGGACTGTGGTCTGTGGGGCAGGGCCTGACGTGGGCATGGGTAAGGCATGGGGTTTTTGCCTGGTGAGTGGAGCCAGGTGGGCTGGATGTAATTTACGCACTAAGGGTGGATGGATGCTGGAGATGCTAGCCACCAATGAGGCTAGATCCCCGCCGGCTACGGGCAGAAATGGAAGAGAAGCCCAGCTAGGACTTGGGAACCTGGAAGGGCAGGCCAGGGTAGCTGCAGATGCCTACACCGGAGAGGGGCTGAGAATGGGTAACTGGCAGGCCTGGGTGGAGCCAAAACTCTTAGTGACTCCAGGGTACCTGAGCTCTGCAGGTAGGATCTCGGCTGCTAAGTTTTCCACAGCAGGTGAGGTAGGATCCAATGAGGGGTCTGGAGAATGTGAGAAAAGTTTTCAGGTGGCTCTGGAGCTCTCAACCCCATCTGTAGGGTCCTCTTTCCAAGGTCTTGCCAAAGGCCAGGTTTGGCTCAAGTTTTGTCAAAGGCCAGGCTGGACAAAAACCCCAGCCCTGGCTTGACAGGGAGTGAGTTGGCTTTGCCCCACCATGAGTTCAGGAGGACAGCCCCCACTTAGCCTTCCATCAGTGTGGCCTAGACAAGCCCTGGGACTTCTATCTGCCCTGGGCCACCCCTCTTCAGGCCCTAGGGCAGGTCCGCAGCTCACCGGCCTGGGTCAGCCCCCGCGGCTGCAGCTGGGTGCAACGCAACTCGTCATTGGCCTCTCGCAGGGAGTCCCGCTCTGCCAACAGCCGCTGGAGAGACAGGTGCAAGAGGCCACTTGAGGCAGGATCGGCCTCCTGAGGAAAGGCTGTGCCTTGATGGACAGGGTGGGGCTTGAGCGGTGGGACCTCAGCCTCACCTCCTTCTCCTTTGTCACCGACTCGAACTTTTCCTCCAGATTGCGACACTCAAAAAGCCATTTCTCTGCCTTCATGGCCTCCTCCTGCCACTGGCCCTGCAGTTCCTGAACCTGAATGGAGGCAAGGGGTGAAGACTGCAGGGCTGGAAAGGAGAGGCAGGGACTGAAGAAAAAGTGAAGGAGCAGGACCAGAAAGACCAACGAGTAGCTTGGAGGGGTGGGTATTGCAAATCAAAACCGGAGCTGGCCTAAAGCTCAAGGTGGCCTACGTGGAGCGCCTTAGCACCACACGAGGGGCGCGTGTGCTGGCCTCATTCCCAGCGCCAAGTTCTCCAGGCTTTGCCCAGCGCGCACCTGCCTCCGCTGCGCCTCCAGCTGGGCGCGCAGGGAGCCAGCCCGGCGCAACTCGTCCTCCAGCTGCCGCGTGCGCTCGGCGTGGCCAGCGTTGCACTCCTCCAACTGCCGCACCTGCCGCCGCAGCTCCCTCAGCTCGCCCAAGCGGAGCCTGCAGCTGTTCAGCGTGGCCTCCAGCTGCCCCGCGCGTTCAGAGGACTGCCTGGGAGAGGGGGAAATTGGGGAAAGGGGACCAAGAGTGCAGTCAGGGTTCAGCTTGGAAGCATGTAAGGCTCTCAGGTAGGGGAAGGTGTCTTGTCAGCCTGGGGGTGACTAGGTTCAAGGTGGTAGATTATGAGGGTCTGGGATCAGCTGGGACCTGATGTTGCAGTTCATTATGGGGCATAAAGGGAGTCCTAAGCATCAATGGTTAGCCTAGAGTCACAATCAAGGATCCTTGAGGATGAAATTATGGGGACAGAGAATAACGGGGGGGTTACAAGGGAGAAGCCCTCAGGGACACTTTGGGGTGGGGAGTTGGCTGTGGGTTTGAAGGAACTGTGGGTGCAGGGCCCATGGAAGGGTCTTGGGGAGCTTTGGGGCAGAGAGAACACTACGGGGTCCTTAAAGGTAAAACAGAGGCTCCCTGGACACTAACATTACAGGGGTGCCATGTGGCCACAGGGTGCCCTTTAAGGTTACAGTGAGGTTGAAGGGTGGGTGCTGTGGGGCCCCCTCTGTGCTTTGGGGTCACAAGGTGCTGGGGAGTCATAAAATGGTAAACTCGTGTCCTAGGGGGCACAAAGGTGTCACAGGGGTAGAGAAGGGGGGCGCTATTACATTGTGGGGTCTTGGAGGGCACCATGGGATCCTAGGGCATGATGAGACTCAGAATGGTATAGTAGGGTCTGGGGAGCACTGTGGAGGGCCTGGGCTTGCTGGGGCTACAAGGATGCTCTAAAGTCTCAGGACTACAGTGTCGTTAACAGAGGGATACTGTGGGGTCCCATGGACACCTTGGATCCAGGAGGCTCAGTGGTGTTCAGGGAACATGGTGGAGTCTAGGATAGTGCAGAGGGTTTCAGGATGGCACTGCAGAGTCTAGGGGACATTATGAGGGTCTTCTGGGCACTGGGGGTTGCAGAGGTACTATGGCATCAGAGGGGCACTCTAGCAATGCGGGTGTGTGATGGGGACCCAGGGACCCACCACTCACCGCAACTCATCCATCTCATCCTTCAGGGCCTGAGCCTCCTGGGCCAGGCTGGTTAGCTCCTGGTTCCGCTGCTGCAGCTCGGTGACCTCCCGCTCCAGCTCAGCACAGCGCACATGCTCATCCTCCCTGCCACTCTCCAGCCTGGCGGGTGGGGAAGGAAGCGCCCGTGAGGGGGCTGTGCCACGTCATCCCATGGCCCTCTCTGGAGCTGAGCGCACCTGAAGTTCTCTTCCTGCAGCTGCTCCAGCTGGGATTGCAACAGCAGCAGCTTCTTGGCTGTGAGGCCGGGGGCACCCTCACCCTCAGGCTGGCCCACCTGCTGCCGCAGTGCCACATTCTCCTGTGCCAGGCTCTGCTTCTCCTCTGACAAGAGCACCAGCTGCAGGCAGGCAGCACGGATGAGCTGCAGCTTGCAGGGGGCTGTGCAGACAACCCTGCCCTGGGAGCACCCCTGGTCCCACCACCCTGGCCCCACCTGCCGCTCCAGGTCCAGACAGCGCTGCCGCAGCTCATCCCCCTCATCAGCCTCTTCACTTAGGAAGTAGTACCTGCGGGACTGATGGGGGGGAGGGCAAAGAACTCAGGGATCCCAGAGGAAGACTGGGGGAAGGGATGCTGGGATCTCTAAGGACAGACAGGAGGGGGCCAGGAAACCCTCAGGATGTTAGAAGAGAGGGCTGGAACCCCAGAGGACGAGAAGAAAGGTAACACAGGGATCCTGGGGACCTTAAAGGCTTACAGACAAGCCCCACCCCCTTACACAGCCCAGGGAATCAGTAATGGGGTGAGAAACAAGGTTCCCACCCCTTACCTGGTTATCAAAGTTCCCGTATGTCTCCAGTGACAAGGAGTCAGGAGTGTCTTTGGTCATCAGCTGAAGGGGATGTGGGAGCACAATGAGATGAGCTGAGGGAGGCCTTCCAGGCTTCCATGATCCAGCCTGAGAACCTCTCCTTTCTCCTACCCCCAAAGCCAATTCTCCCCAAAAACCCCTGCTGAAGCTGTCCTGCCATGTGTCCAGCACCCAGAGAGGCAAGGTCCTTTGAGCATGTTAGATTGAGACTTAGAGCCAGGAAGAGCTAGCAGACACATGAGACAGGGTAATCTGGCCAGCTGAGCTCCTGGCAGAACCCAGCTCTTAACCAGATAGAGCCTATGCCCGTTACCTCTGTTCTAGAGATGTTCCCTCCCCTGAGGCTCCTTGCTACACCGGCGCCTCCACCTACCTCCTGGATGGCTTTCATCACCACATGCTGAACTGATTCTTCCAGCGTCATGATTCTCTGGATGTGCTCTGGGGATCAACATGGGGGAGACTGAGACATGGCTGATGGGTGAGGAGGATGTCCTTGGGTCTTCCCCTGGGGACCCCCCAACATCCCCTACCCTGCTTTTTCTCACAACTGATGGCACAGTCTAGCACCAGCTGAAGGAGCTTGCCAAGCTCTTCTGGGTCTGAGAACTCGCCAATGAGGTTCACATCTGGAAGGTGTTGCTCCAAAATGGGATGCCCCAGGACCTGAGAATGGGGGGCAGTATTAAGGGCTCAAAGACACCCCCTTCTCTGAACCCAACCCCCTAAATCCAATCAGTTACTCACATCCTGGGAATACTCCATCAGGCTCTGTAAGATTTTCTTCAAGTTACTGACCTGAAGAGGGGCAAGGAGTTATCCAGGGTCCCAGAGCCCCCCAGAAGGGGCCCTGAATCTGTCTACCTCATTTCCCAATCCTTTGTCACCTCATCCTGTTTGTTTCTCTGCCCAAATGTCCCCTCTCCTAAGGGTGACCTGTCTGGTTGCCTGCCCTTCTTGTCCAACACCCTATTTTGTTCACATGCCCCCAGTATCCACTTTTTACTACCTACCCCATACCCTTGGATCCCAGCCACTCTCATCTCTGACCTGGATTACTGCACCTGCCCTTCCTGTCTCAGCTTCCCCTCTTGCTGACTACCTTCCTTCCTCCCCAAACACCAGAGGGAGCTTTTCAAAGCCCAAGCCAAGTCCTATCATTCCTCTGCTAAAACCCTTCCTTGACTTTGCACATCACTTAAAATAGAATCCACCTCCCTGTCCTGGCCTGCCAGGCCCCTGATGACCTCATCTACCATTCCTGCCTCCCTGCCATTTGCCAATCACAGCTAGTTTATTCCCAACTCAGGGCCTTTGCATTTGCTGTTCCCTGTGTGTGGAATACGGTTCCTCCAAATCTAACATGGAGATCAGCCAACCTGACTAACCACCCACCCACTTCCAGTTGCTCTCTCTCATGGCCCAGTTTTTATTGTTTTCGCAGGACTTACTGTTACTGGAAGTGAGGGTTTGTGTTTATGTATATTGCCTTTTGTGTTATTCCTTGCTGCACACCCAGGCTTCCCTGAGCGAATAATAAAAGAACTAATTGGCTCATCACCTCTTCCTGGCCAGGTCTGTCTGTCCATCACACAGGAGATGTGTCTAGCTAACCCTTCCCTGATCATCTCTTCACCAGTCCGTCCCCCAGTCATGAATCCACCTATCACCTTCAGCCTCCAGTTGGGACCTGGGTCGTCTGAGATGCCCTGGAGCCACGCCTCGTTGAACCAGGAAGGGTCTCTGGGGGCAAGAAGGTGGGATGAGCTGCTGGGGAACCCTTTCGGGACCCTTCCCTCAGCCCCACTCACATCTGGTTAAGCACATAGGCTATGGCGAGGCCACTGCTCAGGTCCTGGGGACTGGTACAGGGTGGCGGGACGTGGAATGTCTGCAGCTGGGGGGAGAGGAAAGGCCAACGCGCAGAGTCAGCGCCTGTAAGAAACGAACCACTCCCCTTTTGCACACTTTCTTGATCAGCAGGAACCTCTCACGGCGGGCAGGGGCTGGCCTGATGCTCCAGCACACCAGCTCCGCGGGAGTGGCCTCTGCTCACCTGGAAACAGAGGGGGGCGTGGCCTCACTTCACCTCTGCCCGATAAACCCAGTGCGACCAGGTCCGGGCTGAACCACGAGTCACCTGGTCTCCACATGACCAGGCCAGCTCACCTGTGCCCTTGCCCCACGTGACCCAGCCACGACGGGGCGGGGCCTCACCTGTTCTTTCCACGCAGACCTGCCACGCGACGGGGGCGAGGTGCTCAGGCCAGAGTCCAACGGCCCCTCAAGCAGACGACCCTTCCTCCTCCCAGCCCCAGGACGAAGGAGTGGACAGAGCCAAGGCCGGGGCTCCCGGGAGAAAAGAGCGGGCGCACACCTGACCCTGGCCCCACCCCAGACCTACCCAGGTGAGCAGAGACCCGCACAGCTCAGCCTTGTCCACACTCATGGCTCCCAATGGGATTCGACCCGGCCGCGGTGCCCCGCCACCGCAGCCGCCTGCAGATTCACCACCAGCGAGCGCCCTCAGCCCCGACCTCCCGCTCGGCCTAGAGCGCCGCCCCGCCCCGCCCCCTAGGCGCAGGCCCCGCCCCATACACGTGATCTCCCGGCGGCGGCTCAGGCCTCCAGGCCCGCCATCTTGGACCCGGGCAGCATTCGCGCGACCGCCCTGCCGCTAGGGGTCAGTCTGAGCCAGCCTTGCGCATCCCTGCCACCCCTTCTCCTTGGTCCTTTTGGGGTAGCGGAGACCTCAAGATCATTCTTCAATATCTGAGGCGGAGCCATTGCAGCCTGTTATACACGCTCGTTCATGACCTTTCCCTTCAGCTGAAGAAATCCTGCTGCATAAACACTTTGATCGGAGCTTTTATCTGCGCGGGGGAGGGTCAGGCCACACACATTCTGTGGACTTGGAAGGAGAGCCCTAAAGGGGTCTTCCCGGTGGAGGTGATTTAGGAGTCTTGGCCCAGGGATAAACGAAGAGTTCGCAGGTATGGCCCTAGGTCGAGGGCAGGATAGGTCAGACACATGTCCTGGGTAAAGGACAGACTCACTTGCCCAAGCGTGCATGCGCCTTCACTGGGCCTCTCCGAGCTGCGCGCTGGAATCCTCTGGCCTTAGAACCAAAGACCAGGCCACCCTGGACCTCGCGGCCCACCAGGGGTCGCGCAGACCGCAGGAACGCGAGGCCCTGGAGGAAAATGTGCCCACTCCGAAAGAGAGAGACGCCGCCTTGTCGGTGGAGGGGGTTCACAAAGGAAAGTAATAACAATAGTAGTTAGCAATAAAATCGCAGTCCCCGTTTATTGAGTGCCTACAGTATGCAGTCCCCGTGCTAAACGATTGAAATATATAGGGGGTTGAAATCTCCCAGAGACCCTAGGTGGCAAGTGCTGTTTTAATTCCTGGTTCGAAGGCGAGGAAAAAGAGGTTCTAGGTGGACCCCGCTCAAGAGGAGGAGGTAAGGCCTCCAGCCGCGCCCTTTGGCGCCTGAGTCCCCGGCAGCCCCTCCCCCGCGGGGTGGGTGAGGTAATGAGCGGTAATTAGAGGTTATTAGCTGTACCCGGAGGGAGAGGCGGGCTCTGCTTTGGGGGTGGGTCTAGTTCTGAGGGGAGGGGTCCTCTTCCTTCCAGCCCAGTCTGGCTCCAGCGACCCTGCCCCAGAGCTGGTTGGGCAAGATGACCGCAACCCCAACGCCGTCGCACGAACACAGTCACTCTACCACCAGACACCCAGTTACAGTCCACTCAGATGCGCAGCCGCACGCACGCGGTCCCTCGGAGGCTCGTCTACACCCGCACATCCCCTTCCTGCGTTGTTTTCAGCTTCCAATCCCTGGGAACAGGGGATGGGGGAGGAGCGGAGATGGGGGTGGGGGGAAAGGGGACAAGGGCCGGCAGTGCCGGCTTCCGTACTGGGCTGCCTTCCGGCGGGCGTGGGAACGACTGCCGCTGGCTCCCCTATCCCGCCCGCGCGGGAGGAGAGGGTACTGCCCATAGGGGAAAACAGGACCATTCTGCCCCCAGTTTAGAAGTAGAAAGTGAGCCGGGAACTACGGTTGTTACAAGGATGGGGGGCTGGGCATATTTGTGAGAATGCCTGGTTACTCAATGTTGGGGACATGCTGGGAACATCAAATATTTGTGGTGGGGGTCCCCAGTATTTGCAAAAAACGCAGGGATCTTGATGGTTAGGAGGCATCTGGGAATACAAATGCTTGGAGCACGGTCATTAATTTTTCTAACGTTGACGGTATAATGGAGGGTGACCCGACTCCCCAGATTTAAGGAAAGGTCCGGGTGCCCTTAATTTGGGAGAGGGGCCCTAGCCCTCCATTTGGGGAGGCAGGGAATCATGTTTAGGAAGAAAGGGAGTTCTTGTGTTGACAGGGAAAAGCAGCAATTCCTATTATGGGATGCACGGAGCCCCTCTCATTCTGAAGGCATGATCTTCAATTCAATGAAAAGGTCACAGGTTTGCATTTTGGGACCCTATATTTGGGAGGAGGATGCAAACCTCCATTTTCGGTAGAGGGAGCCCCCAAGTTTGGAGACCTCCATGAGTAGGGGCACAGAGTGCGGGTCTCGGCCAGCAGCCCCCAGCTGGTTGGGAGACCCCACCCCCTCCTGCTTGTTTCCAGGAACAGCTGGGCCCAGCCTGGGTTGCGCTGCTGGGAAGCTGGTGACTCAGCCCCTCCCTGCGGCCACAGCTGGACCCCCGCCCGCCCCTCCGGCCTTCACATCTGGGCAAAGACCCAGTCCTGAGGGCTGGGAAGGGGGCCCTGGGTTCACACAATTGGAGGTTGGTGCCCCTCTCCTGGGTTGGCCATACCCACAGGGTGGACACCGTGGCACATACCACCGAGACCCTAGCCGACTCTAGCTGGCCCTTTGCACTCCAGACATTGACATCCCTCCAGGAACTCCCATCCTGTTCCCCCTCCCTGTGTGTGTGTGTGTGTGTCCATGTGAAGTGTGCTCACATTTACATAGATGTGAAATGGTGGGTCTGTGATTGTGTGTGCATGGGTGACCCTGTGTGTGTGTGTGTGTGTGTGTGTGTGTGTGTATCCATGTGAAGTGTGCTCACATTTATGTAGCTGTGAAATGGGGCGGGGGTCTGTGATTGTGTGTGCAGGGGTGTGTGTATCTGCATCCACCTGTGTCTCAGTGTGTCTTGGGGCCCTGGGAATTGAAGCATCAGGCTGTTTGTGAGTTAATGGTGTAAGGGAGGGGAGCTGTCAGGGACTGGGGCACACACTTCTCTGTATGAGACCTTGCTTTGTGTCTGTTTTGTGTCATTCTTTGTGTGAGAAGTATGTGATAATCAGTGCCTAAATATGGCTTTAGGTTGTGTTTCCCTGTGACCATGTCCCACTTTCTCCCCTTCATGTGTCTTTCTGTGATATAGCATGACTCTGACATACGGTTTCTTGGTTTGTCCACGTCCCTGAGACAATCTGAGTGTTCCTATGAGTGGCCTTGTGGGTTCATTTTCATGACCCTGCTTTATTTCGTGAGCCCATGGCTGTATGACAGCATGACTGCCATGTTTTCTGCCCACCATGTATTTCTGTACCTCTGCAGTCTCCGTGGAAGAGGCGTGGCTGTATGACCATTAGAGTCCCGGTGTCCAAGACTTTGAATCTGTTTGTATATTTGTCTTAATGATGATGATGTGGCTTTTTCAGAATGCCACTTGTGTGTGGAGATGGCCTTGTCTGTGTCGCTGCCAAATCTGGTGGGTGACATGTGTGCCTGTCTGGGGCTCGGTTGTGTCGATGAGACCATGTCCTCTTTTCGCTGCAGGGCTGGCTGGACTAGGGAAGATTTGTGCCAATGTGCAGCAGGTGTATACTGTTCGTGTGACACGGTGGGTCATGGGAGAGTTGGAGGGTGTCAGAGTCACCCAGGACAGGCCCTCCGCGGATGCGCGCAGGGGGTGTCAGGCAACCCGTCCAGAGGCTGCCAGGAGGGCCCCTCCTCGCGCTGCGGGGGCGTGTGCGTCGTGCGTGACGTGAGACACGGCGGGGGACGCTACGTGCGTGGAGCCCGACGCGGTCGTGCGTGCGAGCACGGGTTGCGGGGGGGGGCTGGGTTCGCTGCGTGTACGCGTGCGTGGGCGACAGCTGGGCGGCTGGGCGCGCGAGGGTGCGCGGGGGACGGCACCCCCACCTCCCGGGAGTGTGAAACCGGGAGGGGGCCGCCGTTAACCCCTTCCTGCCCGACCTGAAACTTGTGGCCCCTCGACGGAGCGCGCGGGGGCTTCCCCGGCGCGCGGGGGCCGTCCCTGCTGAGGGAGGAAACCCCCCCCTTTGGAGCTGAGACATCCCCCCAAGTTACCATGGGAACCGGAGCTTCTCCCGCGGCTAGCGCGTGCTTCCTGCCCCCACCTCCTGCTCTTCCTCCAGCTCCCTGGTCCACCCGGCAATGTGCTTCCCGCGCCTGGTCTCTGGGGAAGAGGGCTGGGGTCAGCCCCGCCAGAGCGTGCATGACTCAGGCCAGCCTGGGGGTCCCCTAGCCGCAGCCGACTTTGCTCCCCAACTCCCCGCCCCCGTGACTCATCCCTCGCGGCTTTACCCATGTGTGACTCAGGCCTCTGGGGAGGGGTCTGCGGACTCTGAGACCCCCCTCCCCCCGCCATGGCCGTAGGGGCTGAGAATCAAGTCCTGGGGACTCGTGCGCCAGGGGAGGGGCTCCCTCTCCAGCGGGCTAGGGGCGGTGTCTTCCCTTAACCTGCCCTAGCCAAGTCACCAGACGCCTCACTCCTCAACCCCTAAATTGGCAGAGTCTGCCCCCAACCCCAGGCCTCCGGGAACCCAGCCCCTCCTCCACAGCCCACAGGAAGTTTTGGCAGAACCCCTCGTGGCGATGAAACGGTTAAAGCCGTTTTCTTATTCATTTCATCCAGGGGCCCCTTTTGACTCAGAACAAGCCAGGCGCCCCCTTGAACCAGGCCTCATGGGGGCCTGGGTTCATACTCCACCCAACATGTACCATTTTTAGAGAGGGGAAGGAAGGCGATTGGTGAGCTCGCTGGGGGTCTTGGGTAGCATATAGATCTGGGTTCAAATCCTGCCTTTGCCCTCATTGCTATATGGGTCTTAGTTTCACCATCTGAAAATGGAGGATAATTATGTCCAACTCACAGTGATGTTGGGGGAATAGGTGAATAATAATAGACAGGACTCTGCATCCAGAGCTGGGTGCAGGAGCAGGGTGGGGGCCTGGCAGGCGGAAGGACCCAGGCTCCTCCTCCCTCTCAAGCCTGGGTGTCAGGGTACCCAGCATAAGCCAGTCCTTGTGGGGCAGGCTGTGCCCCACCCAGGCACTCTTGAGGCCATGGGGTTCATCTGTCCACCCCCTGCCCTGGGCAGGCACCCAGGAAGTGGGAGGTGGGGCAGGAATGAGGCGGAACCTGTTGGGCCCGTAGCTTCCCTGCCCCCACCCTCATTCCGGGGCCCTGACAGGGCCCCCCCACGCTGCGGCCCCACCCCCGCCGTCCTGGACGCCTGGGTCCTGACCCGAGGGTGGCCCGAGGGAGGGGATGTCGGCGGAGACAGCGTCTCGGGAACATCCTGTGGACTGCTGGCTGGACAGACGGGATGATCAGCCCCTCCCTGGGAAGGGCAGAAATCGGCTGGGGGCAGAGTAAACATGGCTCAAGGTGGCCAGACTTGGAGGGGTGGCAAGGAGTGTATACATACAGTCACCCCGTGAGAGACAGAGCCAGTTCAGACACACCAACCCCCATCACCCTGGCCACAGAGACTGGCAAACAGAGAGACAGTGACAGGGTCAGACACACTGCTGGGCAGACAACTCCACAGTGGCTGTCACACACAGGCAGTGACAGGGCACACTCAGGAGCAAGACTAAAATGTGCCACGCACGAAGCTGTCAACAGGCCAGAAGCATGCAAGCAGGGTAAGTATGACACAGATGCATCAACTTGGCACACAGACAAGATGGACACACTGACAAACTCAAGCACAGAAATGCATTGACATCCAGGTGAGATGCTCACAGCCCAGCAGGCACAGTGCTGTGTTTACGCACAGAGACAAATGTGACAGGCCAGAAACACACAGGCAGGAAAGAGAGAGAACAGTGCATCAGACACAAGTGAGTACTGAATTGCATATTGACAGAGAAGGGACAGTCACTTTCATCAGAAGCACCCTAAGAGCTGCACAAGATATTCACACACACACACACACACGCATGCCACACTGTCAGATCCTGACACACAAGAGAAAGCAATACACATTCATATATAGAGCAAGATCAACTCAAGAAGATCTTTAGAGATGGACAGGAGGACACATACACACCGTGATCTCACCTCCAGTTGCACACCTACTCAGGCTCCATGGGATACCTTACAGATACAAACTACCTATGGGTAACACACACATGTCAGGCCCACCAACTGGGCAGACACAAGCAGACAGACATATTCACAGACGTGGTCTAGCCAGACAGTCACACCCAACACAAACGCACAGACAGGCCACAGTCAGACATTCATAAATACATTGGCAAAGAGACACCTTGACAAAACCTGTTGGCTAGTGTGCACAAATACACACACACTCATGCACCAACCACAGAGCTCACATAGACACACACAGACCACACAAAGACAAGCCATGTACCTAACACACACACATATACATACACACTTGACATGAATAGGTTAGACATGAATTCCAAAACAATACGTGCATATAGGCCAGCCACATGCAACCTATTCTACAGAACACACACACACACACTCTCTCTCTCTCTCTCTCTCTCTCTCTCTCTCTCTCTCTCTCTCTCTCTCTCTCTTCCCCATCCCACAAAGCAGACAGTCCCTACACACCCCTGTAGGGTTGGGGCCAATACAGACACATGCACTCAGGAGACTGGCCTCACACACGCTCACACTCCCTGACCGGCCAGCCACACACAAACCCATAGCTGACCAGACACACACGTGCTCCTGGGCCATGTTGAGGTGCTGTGAGGCTCTGGGCTTCCCAGCCTGTCTCTGCCCCGCCCCCAGAGATCCTGGTGCTTCCTCTCTCCAAACATCACCCCCCTCTTCTCCCCCTGCTGTTTGTCACTTCCCCTAGGAGGCCCAGCTCATCAGCCTCAGTCCCTGACAAGGTATGGGCCTCTTTTATCAGCACATTCCCTGTACAGGGGGCACCCAGGATCTCAGCAATCCTCAGGACCCCCAAGAGCTAACTGGCAGTTGTGGGGGAGGGACAGAGCAGCTTTGTGGGAAACTCCCCTCATGCCCAGCTGAGTCAGCTTGAGGAGACACTCTCCTTCCTAGTTCCAGGAAAACCCAGCAGTTTCCTCTCAAGGAGATGGGGTGAGGGACCCCCAAACCAGAGGTGGGAGAGGGAGGTGGCTGGCAGGGTAGGGGTTCCTGGGGGAGGGCCTCCAGGATTCTCAGCCTCTTCCTGCCCAGCTGCCTGTCCACACCCAGGGGCAGGGACGCGGGTGGCTGGGTGCTATGACTTGTGGGTTCTTGCCCTGGCCTGCCCACTGGCTGACTCACGGGCAGCCCCCAGCCCAGTTTCCTGGTGAAGGCCCGTCGGTCAGTGGGGCTGGGGGGATGGGGGTCACCAGGCTATTTATAAGAAGGAGAAGTCCCTCATGCCAAGGCCAAAAGCCCCAGAGAGACCCGTGGGTGGGGGTGGGTGAACTTCCTCCTTATCCTGCCCCCCCAGGGCCAGGGCTCCTGGGTGTGGGGGAAGCCTGGGCACAGGCTTCTCAGCCAGATGCTGATCTGGAGCCCAGGGGCTGGGCAGTACCCGGCTGCCAGTCTGGGCACCCAGGCCAGGCAGGGGAGGGGGCTATCCTCACACCCTCCTCAACATGGCCTTGGCGCCAGTGGGGCGGCATGAGGGGGTGGTGCCCAGGCTACAAGGGTGAGACTGGCAGGGGCCTGGAACCGGCTGTACCAGCTTGGCTGGGCCCCCGCCCTCCCTGGCTGGCCCAGTCCCCACCCGCTGCTCAAACAGCCATGCAGAGTGCATGGAGCAATTCAGTCCTACTCCAACATGCTGGCTTGTACCCCCACCAGCACCCCTCTGCTCTGTGCCTAACTCAGTTTCTCTCTGTGTTAAAGGCCCTTCATGTAAGGGCTTGCGGAGTTTGGCAATACAATTGGTACTGTATAAATGCCTCTCTGGTTGTGAAAATCCACAGTATAGTGGCTGATGCTCTGGAACTGGACAGCCTGGGTTATATTCCAACTCTGGCAACCTCAAGCAAGTTCCTTACCTTCCTGTGCCTCAGTTTTCTTTAAAATGGGGCTACAAAAATAACATGCATTTCTCTGTGTTGTTGGAAGCAGACAATGAGTAACTCCATGTAAACCACTTAGAAGAGTGCTTGGCTCATGGTCAGGGCCATAAAAGTGTCAGCTATTAAAATAATTATTTCTCAGTCTATTTGCCTATCTTAAGTGTCTCTGAGTCTCACTGTTGGTCTGCATGACACTAACCCTGCCCCCGATTTGTCTCTCTGTTTGCCCCTCGGCACCTCTCTCTGCCCTGAGCCCACCCTCATAAATCCACTTTTCCTTGCCCTCCATCTTGACCCCCTCTGGACCCACCTCTCCTCTCTCCAGGACTCTTCTGGCATGGCCAGTCTCAGCACTGGCTGGGACTGACTCACTGTGGTCTCCTGGTCCATGGGACCTTCAGGTTGGCTTCCAGAGATGCTGCCCTCTGGCCAGACCTGCCCAGCCCCCAGCGCTGCCCGCTTGGCCCCCGCAGGGCCCGGCCAGATGTCAGCTGCAGTTATTAGCATGGGCTGGAGACAGGCCTGGCAGTATGCCCACCAGACTCAGCGGCCACTGGAATCTCCCTTGAGCCTGGGGCAGGGGAGAGGGGCAGTTCAAGCAAAGGGAAGAGGGGATGGGGCACCCAGGGATCACAAGGACCTTCCAAAGTTGGGGGATGCCCCCAGTTTCTCATGGGACCTTCCTCCCCAATGTCACTGCTCTGCTGGATTCCCCTCTGCCTCCACACAGCTCAGTTTCTCTCACCTCTCCTTTTCCTTCTCTCTCCTACACTTGGTGAGCTGTGCCTGCCCTACAAGGCTAGCTAGCCCTGTACTTCAGCCTCTCTCTGCCCTAAAGAAATGTCCATCCTCCCAGTAGAGGCCTCTCTCCAAGAGAGACTGAGCTTCTCACCTTGTTTTAGTGGCTCATATTGTTTGGAAGTCCCACCTTAAATCTGACTAGAAGCCTCACCATCTAATCCTCCACCCACTCCTGGGGAAAGGGTTCTGGGTTTCCTCAGATTTTCCCCTTGGATTTTCAGGTCGCCTCTGACTGGAGGGAAGGAGAGCCCTCAGATGAGGGAGACACTCTTTGGAGGGATGGGATCCCCCTTTGTTAATTACTCGATTGTTAACCGGACTCACTAGACTAAAACAGGAGCAGGGACCCTAGCTCCCATGAATGAGGGAGGGGGCACCCCAGCCTCCAGGGGTCTATGGGGGAGGGGCTCCAGACCTCCTGGCAGAAAGGAAGGGCACCCCACCCGAGGGAGGAGGCATCCAGTCGTGCCAGCCCGCCCAGGCGCCGGGACGCCTAGAGGCACTGGCCCGCCCCTCCGCACCCCGTCGGGCCGGGGGCGAAGTCCGACCCAGGCCCGCGGGCAGGCGGGGACCTGCCGGGCTGGGCCGGCCTGGCAGAACGCGGCCCCAGAGCAGCTGGGTGGGGCCGAGCCAGTCGGCTGTCGGGGCACCGGGGGCGGCGGCGAGGCTGGTCGGGACTAGCCATCCGGGGGCCCGGGCGCGCCCTGGGACCTGGCAGATACCCGGGCTCCCGGTTCCTGGCTCCGGGCCCCGGGATAAAGCTGGCCCCACCCCTTCCTGTGCCCTTATATGGGCGTCGGGGGGGTGATACTCCGGGGGCCGCCCCGCCCCCAGTCGTGTAGATGGACTCCGGCCTGTTGCCCTGGCGACCAGACCCGCTCCCCGGTGAGCCCCCCTCCGTTGGGCCAATGGAATGGTCCTCGGACGTGCTCCTCCTCGTTCGTCTCCGGGCGCCGCGGGCTGAACCAATGCTGGGGCGGGGGGACAGTGATGGAGGTACGTGCGGCTGGGCGTGTTCCGAGCCCTTCGGCTTCCGCGAGGGTCGCACGCCCAGGTAGTTCTTCTTCCTCCAAGAACCCGACGGGACCCAGGGCGGGGCGCACGGTCCCGTAGGAACCGAGTGACGGAGGCAGGGCCGGGCTCCTTCCCCGGGGGCTGTTGCCACACTTCCTGCCGCGGCGCTCTTTCCCCAGCCTGTTTCTAAGGAAGGAGTGGGGTTGGGCAACCGCACCCCGGCTGTCGGGCTAGGTCCAGGCACCAGGAGCCGACACGGTGTCGGGCAAGCCCAGGGTCACTGGGGGAGGGCTTTGGGATGGGGACAGAGTATGCCGGTGCTTAGTGGTCACCCACGAGAGGGAGCATCAATCATAGAAATCCTGCAGTCCAGGTTCCCAGGATCCTCAAAGCCCCAGCCTCGTGTGTCTCAACTAGGGACTGTCTGTCACTGTCATCGCAGCTCTGAAAGTGTCCCCCGACCCTTCTAAGTATTTTATATGGGTTTCTCTGATGACCCCAGTGACCCTCAACTTCTGACAGTGTCATCTACCCCATTTATTTTCCCTGACTCAGCGTACCCCAGGACCCTCACTTTCCGCATACCCCAATCTCTTTCCCTTCGCACTTACGGGGGAGCCTGTTCCTCCCGTGTGCTCCAGAACCCCTACTCGTTTCTTGCACGATGGGTCCTCCAGCAGCTCCATGTATGCTTTTGATTTCTCTCGCTCTTCAGTTTTCCTGGGTTCAGCCCCTCCTGTGAAAATTCCAGTCCTTCGACCCCTCTGTACTCGGGACCCCCACTCAATTCCTGAAGCAGGCATCTTACCCCTTACCCATTTACCCTGCTCAAACCTCCCGTCTCTTCTTTGTGGCGTCTCCCAGGGTATTCTCACTCCTCCAATACTTTTCAGATACCCTGCCTTTCCGTGTACGCCTTAGGACGCCCTTACCCCCTTCCCCAAATAAACACATTTGCTCTGAAGCAGGTCCTCGTATCCCTCATAGCGCACTCTAGGGGGAATCATAGACCTCCCAGAGCCTCTCCCGTTTGCCCGCTCCAGCACCCACTTCCTCGCTCACCCCGGGGTCCCCTGAGCCCCTCCCCCTGCAGCAGCGCCGAGCCACCCAGCCCGTGGCCGCTGTTTACAAGGACACGCGCTTCCTGACAGTGACGCGAGCCGCCTCCTCCCCTTCCCCACGCTCGAGGAGGGGGGAGCGGGGGCCCGGCTCGGGCGACGGCCAATCGGAGCGCACTTCCGTAGCTGACAATCGCCGTATAAAGCGTGTGGCTCCGGCTGAGCGGCCGAGACCTTGAGCGCGGCCAGGCCAGCACCGGATCCCGCTGGGAGCGGGGAGCAGGGTGAAGCGACGCCAGGAAATCAAGCACGCCAGAGAGGGGCAGAGGGACGCGAGAAGCCGCACAGAGCTTCCTCGTACAGCCACCGGCTGGCTTCTCCCAGCCGGCGCCGGCCCCCGAGAACGCTTGTCCAGACACCCAGTCCGGCCACCACCGCGGACAGCGCGCGGGTCACTGCAGCGAGGCCCGGGGCGGCCCCGCAGGGACCCCCCCAGACCGCCCGGGCCGCCCGGATGTGCACTAAAATGGAACAGCCCTTCTACCACGACGACTCATACGCAGCTGCGGGATACGGCCGGGCCCCGGGCGGCCTCTCTCTACACGACTACAAACTCCTGAAACCCAGCCTGGCACTCAACCTGGCGGACCCCTACAGAAGTCTCAAAGCACCTGGAGCGCGGGGCCCCGGACCAGAGGGCAGCAGTGGCGGCAGCTACTTTTCTGGCCAGAGCTCGGACACAGGCGCGTCGCTCAAGCTCGCCTCATCCGAATTGGAGCGCCTGATCGTCCCCAACAGCAACGGAGTGATCACGACGACGCCCACGCCTCCGGGACAGTACTTTTACCCCCGCGGGGGTGGCAACGGCGGAGGTGCGGGGGGCTCAGGAGGCGGCGTCACCGAGGAACAGGAGGGCTTCGCCGACGGCTTTGTCAAAGCCCTGGACGACCTGCACAAGATGAACCACGTGACGCCCCCCAACGTGTCCCTGGGCACCAGCGCGGGGCCCCCGGCCGGGCCCGGGGGCGTCTACGCCGGCCCGGAGCCGCCTCCCGTGTACACCAACCTCAGCAGCTATTCCCCAGCTTCGGCGCCCTCCGGAGGCGCTGGGGCCGCCGTCGGGACCGGGAGCTCGTACCCGACGGCCACCATCAGCTACCTCCCACACGCGCCTCCCTTTGCCGGCGGCCACCCTGCGCAACTGGGCCTGGGCCGCGGCGCCTCCACCTTCAAAGAGGAACCGCAGACAGTGCCTGAGGCGCGCAGCCGCGACGCCACCCCACCGGTGTCCCCCATCAATATGGAAGACCAGGAGCGCATCAAAGTGGAGCGCAAGCGGCTGCGGAACCGGCTGGCTGCCACCAAGTGCCGGAAGCGGAAGCTGGAACGCATCGCGCGCCTGGAGGACAAGGTGAAGACACTCAAGGCTGAGAACGCGGGGCTGTCGAGCACTGCCGGGCTCCTCCGGGAGCAGGTGGCCCAGCTAAAACAGAAGGTCATGACCCACGTCAGCAATGGCTGCCAGCTGCTGCTTGGGGTCAAGGGACACGCCTTCTGAGCACCACCACCCCCCGTACGGACATTCCCCCAGCCTGGACGGCTGGGCGCACGCCTCCCACGGGGCGAGGGGTCAGGCCGTGGGCACCGGCCCCGGGGCCTGGGGGTGCCGCAAACCACACTGGAGCCCTGCCCGCCCACTCTGCGCCCAGTCCTTCCACCTCGACGTTTACAAGCCCCCCTTCCACGTCTTTTTGTATTTTTTTTTTTCTGCTGGAAACAGGACTCGATTCATATTGAATATAATATATTTGTGTATTTAACAGGGAGGGGAGGAGGGGGCGATAGCGGCGGAGCTGGCCCCGCCGCCCGGTACTCAAGCCCGCGGGGACACTGGGGAAGGGACCCCCGCCCCCTGCCCTCCCCACTCTGCACCGTACTGAGAGGAAACACGCACTTGGTCTCTAAAGAGTGTATTTTAAGATGTGTTTTTGTGTGTATGTGTGTGCGTTTGTGGTTCTGACTTTTTATTGAATCTATTTAAGTAAAAAAAAAAAAGGTTCTTTATTAATTTGTTGTCTTTTTTTTCCTGCCGGGCGGGCGGAGGGAGGAGAGTACTATGCCACCCCCACCCACTGCTGTTGTGGTTCCGTCCTGTATCTGTGGACCCCTCGCCAGCTCTGCCCAGCTATCTTGAGGCCCGGTCCGGGCGTCCAGCCCTTCTGGTGTCCCCTGATCTCCGGGCTGAGAAGATAGTGTCGGGATGCAGTCCAGCCGCCTACCACCAGGGGCCATGGCGCCGCTTCGGAGAGAAGCGCACAGTGCGCAGGCGTAGCCCCGCCCAGCCGCGCGCGCCGGGGCTTTCCCCGCTTACGCAACGGAAGCACTGCCCATATCTGGGCTCGTAGTGCCTAGTGACGCGCCAGCGGTCTCCGGGCAGATTCCGGGAATCCCCTCCCCCGCTCTGCCGGGCAGGGCCGTGGCGCCGGGAAGAGGGCCGGGATTTTCCCAGGCAGGCGGCTGCGCGCGCAGGCCCGGAAAGCCCCAGGCCTGGGTCCAGAGCGTGTGCGGTGGGCGGGCCGCGCTTCTGGGCCCCGGGAGCCACCCCAGAGTCTCCCCCAACGGGCTGGCGCCCCAGCCCTGCTGTGCCCCACGCCCTCTCTGTCTGACCTGATCCGGGCAGGGGGTAGCTGCTGCTGGCGCGTCGTAGCCACCGCGGTTCCCCACACCCCCGCCAGGAAGGGCGGCGCCCGCCTGCCAGTTTTCCCTCCCCGGTGCCAGGCCGGGAGCAGGGAGACTGCCAGGTCTGGTCCTGCCGGGGCGGCTGCTTGGGCCGCCGGGCGCCCTCGCGTGGGGCTCCCTCTCCTGCAGCTGGCTGTTGGCAAGGCGGATGGTGAGCCCCAAGGGGGTCTGGCTTGCTTCGGAACTGGAAGCCCCCAGAACAGCAGAGAAAAACACAGCAGAGAAACCAGGCCACAGGGGAGGGGTGGGCAGAGCAAACACCTTATTAATTCATTTGTGCAATGCTGAACAACTTAGCCCTGAAGACATAGCCTGGACCGCGGCAGACAGACAATAAACAAACATTCAGAGATGGTGGTAAGTGCGAGGAAGAGGAAAAACAGGTCAAAGTGGTAGCGATAGGGCAGGGAGGTGAACTGCTTTGTAAAATGGATTGGGAACGAGGGCCTTTAATGAGATGATTTCTCAGCAGATTGGCAACAGGGCCCTGAGAAAATCCTTGGTAACAGAGTTCCTGGCAGAAGGAACAGCACATGCAAAGTTCCTGTAGTCAGAACAAGATTTGCCTATTAAAGAACAGCAAGAAACTAGTGGGCCTGGTATGGGGTGAAGTAGAAGTGGGGAGATGAGGTCAGGGACAACAAGCACAGGGCCTTGAAGAGTGTAGATAAAATTCCAAGGCCAAGATAAGTGAATTTGGAGGGCATATCGGTGGATAGCATTATTAATGGGTATGTGGATTAAGGAAGCATGTCGGTCCTGTTTTGTGGAATGGGGGCTCAGAGTGGCAAAGCCACTTGCCTGAACATGCACAGCATCAAACTACACTCCTAACACTGTCTTGCTTCTAACACCTGCCCCCCAACCTAACCCTCACCCTTCCACCCCACGGGCAGACAGGCAGGTCTCCCAAGGTAGAGTGGGGCAGAGTGTGCAGCAGGGACTGCCTGTAGCTCAGACTCCAGCTTTTTGTTCTGTTCTCAGGACTAGGTCCCCACCCTCTTCTTCCAGCCCCAGGGACCAGTCCTAATAACCATTAACTGGGACCCTGAGCTTCACGTAAATTGTAAATTATCTTTTAATGTGGTGGTGCTGTGGGTTGGTTTTCTTTATTCCTGTTTTACTGGTGAAGAAACCCAGAAAAGATCACAGCTCTTAAATGGCATTTCAGCCCAGTGTGACTGAGGGCAAGATGTGGGCTAAGCACTGCACGGTCATGTTTTAGGACGCAGGGCATCCTGGGAGTTGATACCTGCAGGGGTCTAACAGCTCTCCTCCACCGCACCCTCCCCACCCCCGCCCCTTTTTAGAAGCCGCGTTCAGGCCCAGGAGACAGGTGGAAAGAAAGCAGAGCATGAGGCAAGGCTGCCATCCTGTGGTTAAGATAAGTAACTACAGTGTCAGTATACCAGCCAGGAGGAGGTGGGGTTGGGTGGGGAGGGTGACGACCGCACCAGGACAGCACACCAGCAGATTTATATCTGTCCCTAATACTTTATTGATGATCACCTCTAGGCCTATGCCGGGCTAGCTGAGTTCCAGGGAGGGGGTCACCATTCACCAGCTCCCACCTGGGAGCTTGAGAAGGTTTAAGGCCTAGCCCAGTAGGGTAATAGACTAAGGAGTTTGAAGGGGGAGGTCTGGCCTTTCCTGGGTCAGCACAGGACACCCAGGCAGGGACAGGTGGGGACCAAGAGCCCAAGCTTGCCGCCCATCTGCCAGCCTAGTTGTGTTTGGAGAAGTATTCCTTGCTGTCGTCCACATTGGGCTTGATTGTATCACTGCCTGGCTTCCAGCCAGCGGGACAGACTGTGGAAAGACACAGGGATGCACATGTGAGGCTGGAGCCCCATGTTTAAGGTAGAACAGTAGTGAGGGGACCAGCAGAGGCAAAGTGAGAGCCCGAGTTGCAGAAGAATAAGCCTATAGCCAAGTGGTCCAGGCCCAAACACAGTGCATGTGGAGAGAGGCCCTCCAAGTCCAGCTGCAGGATTTTCTGGCTGACATTTTTATTTTTGGCCACTTTGATCCCATCTTTCTCCCTCAGCCCCAACCCACTGGACTTTGAGGGCTTGTGGTCAGGTTGTGTCCTCCAACCCAACTAATTTGATCAAGCCTGCCTCAGTACATGCCTTCTCAAAAATCTATAGCTCTTTCCCCCTTTTACTGGGGTTAACTCCCCCACCAGACTAGCAGCTTCCTGCAGACAAGGTTCTGAACTAAATCTTTCTTGAGGCCCTCACATCCACCCCACACAGGTAATACAGCAAACAGCAAATGTCTGCATGAAAGACAAAGGGGCTGCTGCATACATGCTCCCATGTGAATACGTGAATGTGTGTATCTGCTCACCTTCCCCGTGCTCATCTGTGTACTGGAAAGCCTGGACCAGCCGCAGAGCTTCATCCACAGAGCGTCCCACAGGCAAATCATTGATGGTGATCTGGCGAAGGACACCCTTGCCGTCGATGATAAAGAGGCCCCTGAAGATAGCACGGTTTACAGTGAAGAGCTGGGAGCTCCCAGGGCCAGGGGAGGGAGCACTGACTGCCTGCCAGCCACAAGGCTGGGGGCAGGGAGGGCACTGCCCTAGAATGGTCCCCTCACCCTGAGGACGGGGGCTCCCTGAGGGTCCCACAGTACCTGTAGGCAATGCCCTCATCTTCCTTCAGCACACCATAATCGTGGGATAAGCTTTTAGTCACATCAGCCAGCAGGGGGATGTCCAGGGGGCCCAAGCCTCCCTCCTTCCGGGGAGTGTTGATCCTGGGGGTGGGAGAGAGAGGTCTGGGACCTCAGGATGACTGGCACAGCAGGGTCCTCACCCTATGGGCTGGGTGTGATAAAGGCTGAAAGGGTGTGCTGGGTGTGGGAGATATGGGGCTTTAGAGCAAGGCCCTGGGAGCCCCACCCACCCCACCCCAAAGTGGGTGCAGGGGCTGTTTCCCACCACTGGGAAGCCTAAGCTAACATTCCAACAAAGTGACTTCACATGTTCTGGTGGCCTCTAGCATTCTGAGGCAGAAAGCTTGACTTAGCGTCTCCATCCTCAATTTAGCTCTGCTGGGGCCCAGCCCTTCACTGTCTTGAACCGGAGTTTCCACCTTCTTAAAATAGTTCTTGGAAGGGAGGCCATGTTGCCCTCAGTGTAATAAACCATCTGCAACTCTCTGCATCAAGTTATTCATTTCCAAATGTTAATTACTGCCATCATTGGTAAGAACTTAAGTGTCATTATTTCCATTATTTTCAAGATGGGGAAAAGGAGGTGCAACGGTTGAGCAACGGCCTCCAGTACACACAGTTGCCAGGCCCTTTAGAGGGCGTAGGCTTAGCTGCACCCTCCCTCTCTGCCAGTCCCTGCTCTTACCAAGCCAGGTGGGTGAACTGAGAGTCGACAGAGACCCCCAGCACCTCGCAGCCCAGCTTTCGGAAGTCCTCAGCATGCTCACTGAACGCGATAATCTCCGTGGGGCACACAAAGGTGAAGTCCAGCGGGTAGAAAAAGAGGACCACGTATTTCCCTGGTAGAAGGAACAGGAATTGGTGAGGAGTTAGACCTCCAATGCCCGGGCCCCGCCCCCACCTGGGCCCTCTGCAGGCCGCCCTCACCTCTGTAGTCGGAAAGCTTCACCTCCTTGAAGGAGCCATCCACTACCGCCGTGGCCTGGAAGTTCGGGGCGGGCTTTCCGACATACGCGTGGCCGGAGGCCATGCCTGAAAGCTGAGACCACCCCCCCACCCAACCCCGCCGCGGTCAGTGCATCTAGAGAGATCCTTTGTCCTCCCTTCCCAAGGTCACGCTGCGAGCCAGGCGGGATTGCGGAGTCAGAGCGGCGGAGACAGCAGCAGTGCCTCGCACCCTCCGGTACCGGGTCGGCGCGGCCTAGAGACTGCGGGAGACCCGCCCCCTGGTCTGCACGAGCCTCCGGGCCGCTGCCGCCGGGCACCCCTATCGGCTTGTCATCCCGAGAACCGTGGCGCCAAGCCCACCGCCTCGGGAGGACACCCCTCGCGGCCAGGGAGCTGGGAGCCCGGGAAGCGGCCTGTTTTCCGAGGCTCTGGCCTCGGTTTCCCCCGCAAGGACAAAGGCGGCCAGCGCTGAGGTCAGGATAGAGCCAGAGATGCTCCAAGGGGGTTCCCCCGGCCCGGCACACTCCAGGTGTCCATACCTGTGTGGGCAAGGGCGGGACGCACGGACTAGCGGAGGCGCGGACACGCGTTCTCAGCTCCCAGGGCGCCCGGAGCAGCGGAGCCCTTTATGTGCGGCCCAAACCATGATGTGCAGAGCGCGGGGGGGGGCGCTGAAGAGTGGAGCGGTCGGGTCCACTGCAGCCCCAGGGGAGGGGGTGCGGAGCCGGCCCGGTCCACGAGCCTGAGGGTGGCGGGGAGAGAGCAGCAGCCGCTGCCTCTCCGTAGTCGCCGCGCGGAGCTCCTTCCCCGAGTGCCCCACGGTCGGTTAGATTCTGGTATGGCTCGGAGCCTGGTGGCGCTGCCGCTGCCGCCTCTAACGCTCCTGTTGCTGGCGACCTCTGCCCAGATCTCCCCCGACTACCATTACTTCGGCGAACAGGGCGAAGGCGACACTTGGGAGCGGCAGCGGCTGCAGAATTACCAGAAAGGTATCCGCAGGCCGCGGGTATGACGGTGCGGAAAGGTGCCCCATTGCCCCAATTAGCCAGCTGGCTGCAAAGGCCCTTCCTCAGGTGCTTTGGATGTCTGCCAGCTGCGCACCGGAGGCTTCCCCTTGGGCTGGTTACTTTTCTCTGAGGCTGTTTTCTCATCTGTTAAATCGAAATAGAGACTGCCTTCAAGCATCTAACGGGGAGAGGGAATGTGGGCAGGCAATAAATACCAAAACAGAAACATCCATAAACTCATGGTTAAGTGCTAGGAAGGATGGAGATACCTAGAGGGGCCAGATAAACTTTTGAAGTCAGAGAAGGCAAACTGATGAAGACAGGAAACCAATGCAGCCGGAATCCAGCAAAAGCCAAAAATGCAGAGATTTAGGGGGAAGAGCGTGCCACGGAGTGGGAGCAGCAGGTGCAAGGACAAAAGGCCTGATGGACAAATGGAAAGAGGACGGTGTTGCCTGGCGGGCGCTTGGTGAGGGCATGAGTTGTCAGGAATATGTGACCTGCACAGTTGGGATAATAGCTGCTTCTTAGGGGCGTGGGGAGAAGTCAGTGTAAGAACATTGTAAAGGGCATCCGATCCACACCCAGTAAGTTATTGCTGCTTTAAGTGGTCTTAATAATTGTTTTGTACTATATGATAGCTCATCCCTTGAAGACAGGAATCTGCCTCCGATGGCAGGCGCCAAGGTGGCTGTATTACACTCCCAACTGGACAGGCTGGCACAGGTGGGGAATGTCTGTAGTCCCTCTGGGCCACTCATTAGGTGTGTGAGCTTGGAAGAGTAGTTCCATCTCTCTAGGTCTCTCAGTTTTCTCACCTGGGAATACTGGCAAGATAAAATTAGGTAATCTGCAGTGTGGTGTCTGGCACAGAGGCAGAACCCAGCAAACGTGAGTTACTGTTATTTGTTAGTGTCTTTATCTTCCTCCCTCCCTAGAGGAGGGAATGGAGAGTAGACTTTCCTCTACCTGGTTCCATCCCTAGACTTGGAAGACTCGATCCTTGCCCCGTGGGGAAAGTGGCGCTGCATTTGCGAGGCAGGCAAGCAGCTGCGCAGTCGCCAGCTGCTGGGTTCATCGCCAGACCCCATGTTCATGGACCGCCAGAATCAGGTGCAGGTGCGGCCCTGCACACAACAGGATTGTTCGTCCTGCAAGCCAATCGACTGCTACTAGACGCCCTGAGCCCGGGTGAGAGATGGACGCAGGGAAAGCTGGGAGGAGGCGGGCGTGCTAGTCCAAGGTTGCGAGTCCCCAGGGTGGGCGCGGAGAGAGGAAGGGCGGTGGAGGGGCGGGTACAATGCTGGCAGGGGAAGGGGGAACTGGGGCCCCCAGTCTGGGACTTGAGGGTGGTGAGCCAACAGGGAGCTGACTCGGGAGATGGAAGCCCCCTGATATCCGGGGAGAAAGGGAGAAAGATAGTGAGGGGCGGGGAGGGGGAACTGTTACCCTGAGTAAGGGGCATGAGCCTGGTGAGGGGCAGAGACCCTCAGGCCGAGGACGGTGGGCCGTGCAGACACTAGAGAATGGAAGGAGTAGCGAGCAAACATGAGAGGCATGAGCCTCACTAATATCGTGCGGGGTAGGGGCGGGGAGAGGAAGACGGTGGCGGTGGGGACGTGAACCATTAGCTGGGGGGAAAGCCAACGTGATGGACGGAGACTCGGCAGGAGTCTGTTGAGATCTAGGACCCCGGTGTGTGTGACCTCAACGAGGGAAGAAAGCAGAGTGGGGGTGGGCGGGAGGCGGGAGTCCCGGTGAGGTACCCAGAGAGAATGGGAGTTGGGGGACCCCACGTCCACAGGCCTGAGCCCACTGGAAGCGGGGATACCTAGTCCAAGAGGCTTGGGCTTGGTGGAGTGGCAGGGATCTCGAGTCCAAAGGGGTTCTAGAAGGGTGACAGGGGCCTAGTGATGTGGAGACACTTATTCTGGGAATATAGGGTATTTGACTTTCTAGGCCCTGACTGGGACGGGTGCTCCAACGCCTGCCTCAGCTTCACCTTCATTTCCGTCTCCTCCCACCAGTTCCTGCGGATTGGGCTCCAGGCAGCCCCAGGCGGAGCTCGGAATACTACCCCGTCCACCCAGTGCCTCAAACTAGCAACTCGGCGGGCGTCCTCGAGAACTACAATTCCCAGGGAGCTGCACGACTGCGGCATCGGCGTCGGCTGCGCAAGCGCCAACGTCGTCGGGGGGCGTGCTCTGTGCTCCGATTGGTCGGGAGCGGGAGTCACTCCGGGGCCCGCGGAAAACGCGAGCCGAGACCTGCGCCTGAGGAGTTAATTACTGCGGCTCGTGGCGGCGGCCTAGGCGGCATGGATATCAGCGACCTGGAGAGAGACAATACAGGCCGTTGTCGCCTGAACTCGCCTGTGCCCGCGGTGTGCCGCAAGGAACCTTGCATCCTAGGCGTCGATGAAGCGGGCCGGGGCCCAGTGCTGGGTGCGCCCTCAGGGCCAGGGTAGAGGAGGGGGCATGATAAGGGGGGTGAGAATTGCGCTGGAACGGGAGCCGGGATTTCTCCCGACCCAGGGAAGGGCGTGAGAGTGATGATGGCCATGACATGGTAACTGCATCGAAAAAAAGCGGGGTAATGGAACAAGGATGGTGGCTTTCCCGGGTTCACTGGTTGGACCTCCACTTCCCCAGGCCCCATGGTCTACGCCATCTGTTATTGTCCCTTGTCCCGCCTGACAGATCTGGAGGCCCTAAAAGTAGCAGGTGAGCCCGAGGTGTGTATATGGGGAGGGGCTTCCTTGGCATGTGCAGGGGCGGGTGCAAACTGGAGGGGGCAAGCAGGACCCGGGAGAACTAGCTACTCTCCTCTCCCAACCCTCCTCCCAGACTCAAAGACCCTGTCGGAAAACGAGCGGAACAAGCTTTTTGCGAAAATGGAGGCGGATGGGGACTTTGTGGGCTGGGCACTGGACGTGCTGTCTCCAGACCTCATCTCTACCAGCATGCTTGGGAGGTGAGGGGTACTCAGGAGGGGTCAGGGTGGAGGGGCAGCCATCATGGTCTGGAAGGCCTCGGTGGCTGGAATGGGGTTGACTAGGTTCTGTCCCCCACCACAGGGTCAAATACAACCTGAACTCCTTGTCCCATGATACAGCCACTGGGCTGGTGCAGTATGCCTTGGACCAGGGTGTGAATGTCACCCAGGTGAGCTAACTGTTGGGTTGCCCTCATTTGATCACCTTGGGATAAAATGCAGGTCTAGAAGTACAGTGGGTGATTCAGCGTCAGACATATCTGGAGTACCTCCGGAATATTCGTTGGTGTTGCTCACTTCCTACAGCTTTTCCTACCTTAAATGTGTGCCTCACCCAAGACCATGGTGGAGACCCAGCCCCAACCCCACTTAATCTATTTCTGTATTCTAAAGGCTCAGGATCAGAACAACTTCCAGCTTCTGTCCTAGCCCAGGGCATGTACCCTGCCCCATCCTCCTCTCTGGTCCCCTCATCTGCAGCCCCCTACCCTACAACCTGCTCCCCACTCAGCAGGTTTTGAAATGTAAATCTCAACATTAAGTTTTGTGGTCATAGTAGAAGTTAAATCCAGGTAATTTACAATCAAGTAGAGAAGAACGAAATTCAGTTACCAGAATGAAATATAAGTAGGCATTACATCAAGTACTCAGACAAAGAACAGGCTGTTCTGAGGGAATACAAGAGCGAATACACTTGAGACAGGGAATGTAACAAGGAAGACATTGCTCAGGAGGTGACTGGTGTCCAGGACTGGAATGTGGAGCTGACTGCAGTGCTGGAGCAGACAGACAAGGGCCCTACCTTCAGGGGTTCATGGACACATCAGGGGAGACTGATGGTCAACTGATAACAAATAATGAAGATGACTTCTGAGGACAGTAACTGCTATAGAGACTTTTATCCATTACTTCCCTGACCTTGTCTCTGCTCCATCCATGGGACCTTCTTACTGCTGTCCAGCATACTCGACATGGTCCAACTTCAGGGCCTTTGCATTGGCTGCTCCCTCTGCCTAGAACACTCCAAGATCACATGGCTCTTTCATCTTCTGGCCTTTAATCAGATGTCACCACTCCTGAGTGACCTTCCCTGAACCTCCCCTACCACCTTTCACTACTGTATCCTTTATTATTTGCCCCGTTCTTTGTCTGTGGCCATCACCAGGGTGGGTGCTGCATGAAGACAGATTTTTGGTGTGTTCACTGCCATGTGCCTAGCATCTGGTGCAGCCATGGCATACAGTAGGTGCTCGGTAAATGAAGACTGCAGCTTGATCAGAAAAAGCCTCTTTGGGAGGTGATGATCGAGCTGAGACTGCGGAGAAAAGATGCTGCCTGGGGACAAGCTCAGAGAAGAGTGTTCCGGGTAGCAGGGACAGCAAGTATGCAGTTGTTTTTCTGATGTTTGTTGAATGAATACATTTCTGTCATCATGGCAGGTGTTTGTAGACACTGTAGGGCTGCCAGAGACATACCAGAAGCGGCTGCAGCAGTGCTTTCCCGGTATTGAGGTGACAGTCAAAGCCAAGGCAGATGCTCTCTACCCTGTGGTCAGTGCCGCCAGTATCTGTGCCAAGGTTAGGCTCCCACTGGCCTTGGTCAGCTCCCAGCATCCCCCTGGGCAGGGGAGATGCTTCAGGGGAAAACGATCTCAAGTACCTGTCTTGCTCGCAGGTGGCCCGTGACCAGGCTGTGAAGAACTGGAAATTTGTGGAAAAACTGCCAGACCTGGATGCCGATTATGGCTCAGGCTACCCCAGTGGTGAGCTGACAGCAGTCGGGGCTGCCTCTGGAGCTGCCCTGTAATAGCCACAGTGGCAATGACACTTCACAAGTCAGGCCTAAGCATGCTTCTGAGGTTTTCTAAGTTCTGCTCACCCCACTCTACAGCAGAAAAGGCCAAGGCCTGCACAGGGGCCCCTTCCTTACAGCCAGTGAGTGGCAGAGTTGGATTCCAGCCGGCAGGCTCCCTCTGCTGGCTCTCTGGAGCTCCAGTGAGAGACTGAGCCCCACATGGATGTCTGTCCATTTGTTATGAGGGGAGGGGGCAGAGGTGAGGGGTGTCAGCTCATGTCCAATGGGCTCAGCTTAAATCCATTGTTTTCTCCCCATTATGAAATTCAGTCTCCTTGTTGAGGTAGAGGTGATCATGTGCCCCTTGCCTTGACCCCAGTAGACTGAAGATTCATTGGCTGGGTTCAAGGAAACTTCTGGCCCTTCTGAGACCCAGGGAGGGACTGTCAGTAGGGAGGTATCACAGCAAGTCTGACTGCAACTTAGGTGAGGCCCAAGTGAGGAAACCAGGTCTGGGCCACATGTCTCTAGGCAGCATTTGGTGCTTCCGAGTGCTTGGAATGTGCCATGCAGGGCTGAGCCCTGGGATCTTAGCCGTCAACAAGACAAATGAGGAGCTCCCTGTCCCCACTGAGCTTACGGCTCTGTCGGGGTGATGGGTGTTAGCCCAGTGGCCCACAGATACTGGCCTAATGGCTGTTGTCCTTGGAGGGGATGAGGAAGGTGTCTCAGCGGCAGCCTCCCTGCACTGTACCTTGAGCAGCTGTTGACCTGGTGAAGAGCCTGGAGAGCTGCCTGTGCAATGGTCCTGAGGCTGGAAGATGTCTCACAGTGGGTAGTGCCCCAGGTACTCTGGAGGAGGCCTGTTGTGAGGTCAGGGAGGCCTCAGGTGCCAGGCTGAGGAGCTGGGACATTACAGCAGGACTCAGGGATGCCCCATTGCCCATCCTGCCCTCCGCCCAGATCCCAAGACGAAAGCGTGGTTGAGGAAGCACGTGGAGCCCGTGTTCGGCTTCCCCCAGTTTGTCCGGTTCAGCTGGCGCACAGCCCAGAACATCCTGGAGAAGGAGGCGGAGGATGTGATGTGGTGGGTGTCCTGGAGGTGCTGTGGGGACGGAGGGAGGCCAGGCTCAGCCCTGCCTGGAAGGGCCACTCCCCTGGAAGTGGTCAATGTTACCACCTCTGTCCCACAGGGAGGACTCACCCACAGGGGATCAGGAGGGACTGGGGAGCATCACATCCTACTTCGGTGAGGGTCCCCGAACCCATCCCCACCTCCCCCACCGGTACTTCCAGGAGCGTGGCCTGAAGTCAGCCACCACTCTCTAGGAGCCAGCCTGCACCCCTTTACCTGCCTCCCCCACCCCCAAACTTCACTGGTGATTAAAAGTGTTCTAAGGAAAAACTAAGCGTGGGGTGGTACTTTGACTTTGGTGCAGAGGCAGGGTGAGGGTGTGTGCTCTGACACGGAGACTGAACAGGATGGTGGGCACTGGTTGGTTTGGTTGGTTTTATTTCATGTCCTAAGTGTGTACTATATTTGTATGATGCGGAATTAGGAGGGAACATCAAGAAGCCTTCGCACCCTGCCCTCAGCTCACTGGTGGGCATACTAGGGTGTCTCAGTCCTTTTGGGCTGCAATTACAAACTATCACAGACCAGGTGGCTTATAAACAACTGATACTTATAGTTTTGGAGGCCAGAAGTCCAAGATGAGAGTGCCAGCATGGCCTCGTTCTGGGCAGGACCCTGTTTCAGGCTGTAGACTTCGACTTCTTGCTGTGTCTTCACATAGCAGAAAGGGTGAGGGACCGCTGGGGGTCCCTTTTATAAGGGCGCTAATCACATTCATTCCTGAGGTTTCCATGCTCATGACCCAGTCAGCTGAAAAGGCTCTACCTCCTAATACCATCACTGGGAGTTATACTGTCAACATACCAATTGGAGGGGAGCACAGATATTCAGACCTTAGCATGTCCTTCTACGTCCTTCTGGTGTTAGCCTGGCACATTACTAGTATACTTAAAAAGAAAAGCACAGATACATTCCTTCCTCAAGTGTTGTTTTGTTGTGTTTTTTTTTTAAGACAAATGGAAACAAACTATCCCCTAGATAGTGCACATTGCTCTATTCACCACATACATCTTGGAGGTAATTCCAAATGGTTGTGTAAAGGCCTCTTTTATTCCTTTTACAGCTCAGTCTTCCAGGCATGACTCTCCTGTAGTTCATTTACCACCTCTTAGTAGATACTGGATTGTCACATCTAGATATTTTGTGTACAGCAGGGAATAAGCTGGGAGTGCCATTATTTCTCATGCAGTTTTCCCTGTAGGATAAATTCCCAGAGGTGGGTTTGGAAGGTCAGGGGATCTATACGGTTTGTAATTTGGAGAGAAATTTCCAAGTTCCCCTTTCTGCAGCCAATAGGGGCTCCAAACCTCCCACTAAGTGCCTGTTGAGGTCCAGGGGGCCCTGGGAGTACATGATGGGGAGGCCAGCTCTGGTCTGAGGCTCGCAGAGCCTGAGGAGCTTTCTGGCTGAGAGCTGAAGCATGAGGCGGGTGGAGCAGACAGCAGGAGCATGAAGGGGTTCCAGGAAGTGGGAACAGCAAAGGCAGAGACCCAGAGGTAAGAGGACCTGGCTTCAGGAAGGCCCCGAGAGCAGAGGTAGTGACGGTGAGCCTGGGGGAGAAGCTCTGGCCTCCACATCTCCCCCACACTAAAGGCAACTCTTTTTTTCAAGCCTCAGCCTGTGGCTATCATAGTTGCAAAACATTACCAAATTTGATTCCATTTACCATTCTGTCCCATCCTCTTCTATGCTGTTAATTTGGGAGTTTCTCAGATTTGCTTTTCCTCTCAAAGAATTAATAGAATTATAGTTTATCCTGAAATTATAGGCCCTTCTGGATGGATGGAATCGCCTGAGCAAGATGAGGAGAAGCTGTCCCTCTTTCTCCCTTCCCTCACAGCTGGTGACAAGCAGAAACTAGCCGGCACCCCAAAGCTGTAACTCAAAAATGCTAACTTGTAAGAAAATTTTTGTCTCGCCTCCAGAGTCTGTTGTTTTTCTAACATGTTTTTGAATCCCTGGATGTTCAAATGGGGTCCCCAGATCAGCGGCACCAAGCTCACCTGGAACCCAGAAATGTGAAATCCTGGCCCCCATGCCAGACCTGCTGAAGCTCTCCAGAGCCTCCTTCAAAATGAACCTGACAACAATCCCTACTTGAAGGTTGCAAATGATCACGCCTGCTCTCCTCAGGGCAGCGTGTGTTACCCCCTCTCATGTATCTCCCTCATCCCCATCTTCCAGTTCCTGGCCCAAGGTCCTCAGTGGTATCCCTACCGCTGTCCTGCTTACAAGTGGCAGGCATGATGGCAATCTGATGGATCTTCCTCTGTATAAACCTTCCATGGCTCTCACACCCTTTATCATCAGGTCCAAGTGCCTCCAGTTGGCGTTTAAGGCCTCCTGTGGTCTGTCCCTTTCCCATGCTGTGCTCCAGGCTCTCTGAACAGCTGGAAATATCCAGGCATCCTGCTTGAAATGCCCTTCCCTGTGACTTGGTCACCTGCCTGGAGGTGCTTCAAAGGCTTTACCTCACTTTTTTTCCCTTAAATGCCTGTTTGTCCTCATCATGACACAGCATACAATACCATCAACAATTTAATGGATGATGTTCACATTTATTGAGTATTAATTATGCACCGGAAACTTTCTAAGCATTTTATTTGACATCCCTCCCCCTAGAAGGTGGAGTCTGGGATGCCTCCCCCTTGAATGTAAGCTGGCTTTAGTGATTTACTTTAGTGAATAGAAAGCAGAGGTGACACTGTGACTTCCAAGGCTAGATTGCTAAATATGAGACAACTTTCACCTGGCTAACTCTCTGGGGACACTTGCCCTTGGAATCCATCCGCCATGCTGTGAGGGAGTCCAACCCACAGAGAGAGGCCACGTGTAGCTATTCTGGCCAACAGCCCCAGCTGAGGTTCAAGGCCAGAGGCAGCACCCACCACAGTATGTGTGCATGAGGCCCCTCTTTTACCAGTGAGGAAAGTGAGGACGTTCTAGGGTTTGTAGACAAGGAGGAGGATGTAAAGTAGAGTTTACAACCCAAATCCGGAATCTAGATCCAGTTTTCAGCCTTTAGTCTAGACTAGGATTTGCAAGAAGGGGAGGAAGAAGGAAAGGGAGCATTTATGCCTGACACCGCTGGGCTGCCTATTCAGAGGGAAGGCCAAAAAAGGTGTCCTGAGGTCTGTACAAGTCAGGGTGCTTTTTGGAGGGCAGGCCTCCTGCTCTTGTCCTTTCTCTGGACCTCTTCCTATTTCTGACACCTGGGTATTCCACGTTACGGCAAGTTTCTTCTTTGCTCCAGGGTCATCCGTCATATACATGCTAGTGTGAATCAGACTCTAGCTCTAGGACTTGAAGATTAGAAGCGAGACACATCGCTTTCTGACAGCTATCCTCACCTATTTCCCCAAGAAGCAGCCGCATCATGTGCTCTCGTTGGTGACTTTATTCAGGGGGAGAAAGGGGAAAGGAGCTAGAGTCATTTCTCTAATATGGCGAGGGGCAAATCTCTGGCGCCCCACGGAGGAGGACCAGGACTCTGGAAACTAGAAGGCAGAGAGGGAGAGGGGTGGGGATCCGGGTCGAGGGGCCCGGTTGCGGGAAGGATGTCTCTCTCCTTCGAGGCCAGGCGCCCTCTAGGGGCCGCTGCCGCTCCCGCTGCCACTCCCGCTGCCCGTCGCATCTAGGAGCCAGGTGCGAAGGCGGTGGGAGCGCGGGGAGGTTGTTTCCCGTGCTTTCCGTCCGTGTTTGGGATCCGGCAGTACCGAGATGGAAATGTTGAGGCAGTAACCGGAGCCAGGAGCTGCCACCGGCAGCGCGTAGCCCAGAACCGAGCGGCAAAGGTCCGCCCCGTTAGCAAAGATCTGGGAGACGAGGTGGGGTTAGGGTCCTGTGGGCGGAGCCCAGATCCCTTGGGGGCGTCTTCAGGGGCGTGGACTTGAAAAGGCCGGGAGTTCCCTGACTGGTTGGGACCAGGTCTGGGACGCGCGGTCTTGGGGCTGGCAATTTCTGCCTCTGGTTTTTCCAGGGAGACTGGGGGCGGGCTTGTAGCGGGAGCGGGGCCTTGGGCAGGGCGAGTCGTTCTTACTGGGTCCCAGGGGGGCTGGGGTAGGGGAGGGACAGATTAAGTCCGGGACCTTGGGGAAGGTAACTTGAGCCTCTGGGTCTTCCAGGGGAAACTGGCTGGGCCTAGAGCAGAGACGGTCCCTTGGGAAGGGGAAATCCAGACTCTGTGTCCTAGGGAAGGCTACGGGCGTAACCCACTGTGGAGACCGGGCTGCGGGAAGAAGAGGGGGAGCCGGGAACGTTGGGAGTACCAGTCCAGATCTGGGGCTTAGGCGGATTAAGACAGGACGCAGTAAGGGAAGGTCTCAGTCTCTTCCCCTTGCCCTCTGTCCCAAGCTCACCTGCCCATAGGTATTGCAGCCAGGTTTGCAGGCCGTCTTTTTTAGGAGTGGGGTCCAAGATGGGCCGCAGGTGATATCACTCTGACAGGCGGCAAACCTGGGGATGATGTGTGGAGAGAAGAAGGTGGGAAAAGGCTCCGAAGTAGCGTTCTCGTGGGATTCCTGCGCTCTGAGGCTTCCGCGTGTGTTAGTCGCTCCCTTACCTCCAGACCCCGCCTCTTAGGGCCACACCCCTACACACACCATCCCCTGGATTTCACCCAACCCGTATTCTCCACAAATAACCCAGGGCCCTGTTACAATGGGCCTCATCCCTGCAGACCTCAGACCAACTATTCCAGGCCAGCCTCTTTCATTCTCCACCCTTGTGGCTTCTCTGTTCAATCAACAGGCCCGCCCCTTTAAAAAAAAATTCTGTCCGTGGAAGGCCACGCCTCCTTACTGCCAATCTTAAAAGCCGACGCCTGAGCAGGCCCCACCCCTTTCTGCCAAGAGTCTAAATCCTGGGTCTCATCCTGAACCCTTGGCCGGGGTTGCAGCCAGGCCCAAGCCCTTTCAAACGCTAGGTGGAGGAGCAAGCTGAAGATCCCTCCTTCGGCCACGCCCCACACGCCGCTCTTCGCCTACCAGGAATCGCACAGCTCAGCGCAGATCGGCATCCCCAATAGCAGCAGGCGGAAACGACTAGGGAGGGCAACTTGGAGGTGTCCCAGGAAGGATTCGCACCTAAAGAGGGAAAGACAGGCCCGGATGGGTCAGGATGCGCTGGGATTCTAGCCCCTGGAGGAGGCAACCGGAGCAAAGAACACAAGGAAATACGGGCTGGGGGTGCTGTACTCACCCGAGACTCGACTTCTCACAGCGTTTTGGGGTGATCCCAGGGCCTGATGCCTTTGGTGTGTCCATCTCTGAGGGACAACAGGGCCATGGAGAAGGGGACTCCTGTGAGTTGAGGTCTCGGATCCTCAGGTAGGGTTGGGTAACTAAGACACGGAGGTCTCATGAATAGGAGAGACCCCAGTTACATCAATCTTCCCAAACATAAAATGTAAACAAAGACACTTCACTTGGGATGCAAATGCAGTTTCAAGTAATAATAATCCTTTATCATAATCGGCTTATCATTTATTATGTCTCTGGAGTAGTACAGATTCTCACATGCTTACATAATTCTCCTTTATAACACTCCTGTGAGGTAGGCCTGTTATTTTCCCCCATTTTTAATGGCTCGCTTGAGGTCCAGAGAGATTTAAGTGACTTGCCAGGGTCACACAGCTACAAAATGGTAGAGTGGGATTTGAACCCAGGCAGTTTGACACTTAAACCACCATTCTTCAGCACCAGGTCCGGCTGTCCCTGACCCCTGGTCATCCTAAAACACCTGTCATAAGGAAGTTCTGGCATTGCCATGGTGGAGTGGGGGTTCCTTGGTGTTGGGGATTAGGCAGGGTCTGGAGTGCTCACCTGACAGGTGCAGCTGGCCTGTGGCCAGATCGGCTGCCAGCCTATGGTGTCTCCGGGACCTAGCTGGGAGTGGGTGACTCCCTTCACAGGCCCCCAGCAGGATCCATGCCAACATCAGTCGCAGGGCCCAGGCCAGGCTCCTGGGTCGAGTGCAGCCCCTGCAGGCCATGTCCACCTGAGATAAGAGTCAGCTGGTATAGGGTGAGGTTCCTCCATCCCCTTTAGGAACTCAGGGTGGCACCATAATGATGCACACCTGTGAGACAGAGCCAGGCAGAGCTGAGAATGGGCAATTGATGAGGAGGCAAAAGCCATCTATCTTCAAATCCCAGGGGCCACCAAAATCTCCCTCTGACCCAGGAACTCCCCCATCAGACTCACGTCCCCTCCATCCCTCAGGCCCAAGTGTCCTCTCCCAGTCTGTCCATGGTGCCCCTCCTTACTCAGGCCCAGCAGGATCTCGCACCCTGTTGGCCCTCAGGCAACCCCCGTCGTCCTCAGAACTAAGGGACCTCCTCAATTCTTCCAATCTCCTTCTTCTGACCAGTAATTCCTCCCTCTCTGCTGCCCAGTCTCCC